>NC_054480.1:26823308-28053182 GCF_017639515.1 Carcharodon carcharias | reverse complement strand
GAGGGGCCAGGTTGTGACCTGTGGGCCAGGCGTTGGACAAGTCTGAGTTAGAGTCTTCTCCGCTTTAGTGCAATGTTCTCAGGTCTTAGAAGCGTCGAATCCTGGTTTTTGCTGGGCTTCTAAAGTTGCCTGCTCAGTTGCGATTAATTTTTAATTAATTTTCTTTTCCTTTGTTTGGAGCATGTTCAGGAGCTGACTGGGGAATCTGGTTTCTCAAAATATGATTTAAATGGCAATTTCTGATCACTGCAGTGTGTAAATTTTTTCAGCACTTGTGTTGTCCAGGATTTTTAAATTTTTAGCTTTGCCCTGCGGGTCTGCTGACTCTGAATACTCTTGAGTGTTGAACCTGGACTTGATGGGGTTCAGTGGAGTCTTCTGCGCAGTGAGAAATTTAATTTCTGCCTTCAGCTTCCAAATGTTTCTTTGGAGCTTTTCTGTTGCAATTTCCTTCTGAGCCTTTGCTTTTTGAGCTTTTTTTTCAGGTCGTAATGCTGCTTGGACTTTTCCTTCGATTCTCTATGGCTGGGATTTTCCGTGCCCACTGGTGTCCGGCGTGTTCGGTGGCGTGAGTGGACCATATGGCAAGAAGGCCAAAAATCGGTTTCACAACGTCGCGAAACCAGTTCGCCATCGTCCTCTCCGCCCGCCGAATGTGGGCTGCGTTTCTTGCCATCAGACGTCAGGAACCTCAACCTAATACATCTGCCTATCATTATAAGCCCAGCCTGCCGGAATCGTCCCCTTTGGGATCGTCTGCCCACACTCACGCGTTTTACAACAGCATATAAAAGCTGCGCACTTGGTGGACTGCACTTTGAGGGGAGCTCGGAGGTGAGTACACAGTAACGTTGTGGAGCGCTCGCTGGGTCGCCTATTGGACTTCAATTTGAGGTGTGTTCAGCAGGGTGGGGCAAGGGCTGCCCTGCAGTTAAAAGGTAATGCACAAGCACATGAAGGGTGGGCGAGGGTTGCAGCCACACATTAGGCAAACCTTGTATAAAGTGACCATTCCTCTGCAACTGAGACAGTTCAGGCGCAGCCACGTTAATATGATTGGAGTCGGGCGTCTAGCTTCTCTGCCCTCTCAAGCAATGCAAAGGCATCAAAGTACCACCAAGCACTCCAGAGCTTTTCACCCCTCAAGCACAGACGTTTTAGTGCAGTGCAGAACATTTGGATGACTGGACACGTTGTACAATCTCCTTGCTAAAGACAGCCATTTAGCAGTCACTGGCGGAGGCACTCACAGCACCTTGCAATGTTTTCATCCCAGTTTGGATGGGTATCCAGGAGATAAAACAGCAAGAGTTCAGGAGATAAACAGCAAGAATTCGGGAGATAAAACAACACAAGATCGGAAGATAAAACAACGCGAGTGGAGAGAGTCAGGAAATTGAAAACAGTGCGAGTACAGAAACGTAAGTTTCTAAACAAGGACAGGGAAAGAAAGAATTTATAGGCACAGGAGAGGGAGCTGATTTGTAAGTAGGGGAAAAGAATTTCTACTTTCTACTAATCTCCAGTTTATAGTTAATACTACAAGAGTAAGGTTAAACTAAGTAAAAGTAACCGAGGCTTAAGCAAAAAAGTGATGTTAAAGGTTTACGTTTAAGGTGTGGCAGCACAGCTCAGCCAAGCAGAATGCCTGTCCTGTAGCATGTGGGGAGATGTGGACACTTCTTGTGACCCTGACCAACCCGTGTGCAGGAAGTGTCACCGGCTGCACAAGCTTGAGCTCCGCGTTTCACAGCTTGAGCAGTGACTGGAGTCACTGAGGTACATCCGTGAGGTAGGAAACTACGTGGATAGCACATTCAGAGAAGCGGGCACACTGAGGTCACGGATGCCACCTTCACAAGGGCACACAACTTTGTGCATTTCGTCCAGGACCAGGTCGGGCAGGATGCAAGAGCGATTGGATTTTCCCAGAGCTCTGGTTCCCACAGATGCCTCCGACTGCACTCGTGGTGCTCGGATCTCCATCACAACAAGGGGTCAACTGTATCAACCACAAGGGGTTTAATTCGCTGAATGTGCAGCTGGTGCGCGACCACCAGGAACACGCCCTGCAGGTCTGCGCACGGTTTCCAGGGAGTGTGCATGACTCTTATCTCTTCAGTCAGTCACGGATCCCTGAAGTCTTCCAGGATCCAAGAGGCTGCAGGGTTGGCTCCTAGGGGACAGGGGCCACCCGCAGAGGACATGGCTGATGACACCCGTGCAGCAGCCTCAGACTGCAGCAGAGCAAAGTTACAATGAGGCTCATGATGCAACTCGCAACTTGTTAGAGCAGACCATCGGGATGCTGAAAATGAGGTTCCGGAGCCTGGACCGGTCTGGTGGAGCCCTGCAATACAGTCCACAGAGGGTGTCATGCATCAATGTCACCTGCTGTACCTTTTACAACCCTGGCACTCCAATGGGGAGAGGAGCTGGCTGAGGAGCAGATGCACGAGCTGGAGGTCTCTGATGAGAACGCCGATGGCGATGAGGGTGAGGAGGTGTTTGAAGGTGATAATGATGGGGATGAGGCCCTCGCACTAGCCAGACAAAGCCAGCGCACTCGGGAGACCCTCTTAGCTACAAGCTTTGTGGAGCATAGTGACTAAATGCAGTGAGGAGACATCATAGATCCTTACATTGCATCTGTGAACATTTGTCTCCAGTCTGACTTATGGCAGCGCACATAACCTCTGTGAGAATGCTTCTGTCATGGAGACACAGTGGAGGCCTTAATAGATGCTCAATTGCAGAATGATGATGACAACATGCAGTGAGGTTACTCCATAGATCCTCACGCAGCCTCTGAGACTATCTGACTCCTGTCTGTCCGAGGGAAGCTCGCTTGTGCTCTGTGATCAGGGTCATATCATAGGGACACAGCCATAAAACTTTAAAAGCATCTGATCCTTTGTCCACCTTCAGCTTCTGACCCATTCCGGAGCACCACATCAGTGGTCACAGACGCTGAAAAGATGGGGGCCAGCCCCGCCTTAAAAATGCTGAGAGCACACAGAGAATGAAGGTTCTCTGAACGTAACATTCTGGCAGCAATGACGAGCACCGTCAAGGTGCAGGCATCAGTAATGTTTCCAGTGAGTTGAGGCCAGACCATCACTTTGGTCTGAAGGCTGCACAAAGCACAAGGAAACGGGCCTGGACTGAGACACCTGCCTTTACCTTGTGCAAAAAGGTTTCACATCCAAGTGACATGAACACTGCTCATCAGAACAGGGAGCCATAGACAGGAAGATATTCTTGCGAGTTTATTGACAATAGTGAACAGTGTGCATAAGTGATTAACACCCGTGCCCAGACTGTGCAGCGACATCTTAACTTTTCTAACCCTGCCACTATGTCATGGTGCTCGCCAGACATCCACAGCAGAGGTGGAAGCAGCCTGCTGACTGCCAAGTCCTGACTAAGATGATCTTGGAGGGCTGAGACCTGGAGGGCTCTGGCCTGCTTTCGGGGTCCTGCTGTGTGACAGTGGCGTGGAGCTGGAGCTGCCAAGGTTACAGGAAGAGGGGATTTGGATGGAGTCTCCCGGAGTCACCTGGATGGATGGCCCGGGGAGCTACACCTGCTGATTCTTCTCCCTATGGATGCCCAAGGGCCCCTGGCTGACTCCATGAGGAGAAGGGGTAGCTGGATTGAGATTGAACTGCCACGCACTCCTCTCGCGTACACACGTTAGAGGCCAACTATGGCATCAGTGATGGAGTTGAGCCCACGCAGCAGCACAGGCGCAATGTCCTGGACCAAGGTCTCCATGGTGGCTGTCAATACCGGTGTTGATCTCGGTGCGTTGGCATGCTGGCACCATCATCTCAGCCCAAAGGTGGACAGACTCCTCCAGCGTGCCTTGCAATCTGAGGAGTGCAGCAGACATCCCTTCCTGATGTTCCCAAGCTTGCCTTTGCAGTTCCAGCAACTGTATCATGATCAAGTCCAGAGGCTTGGCATCTGCCTCGGACTCTGCAAATCTATGGCCTCCAGCAATCCTCTGAGCGTAGGACACCTGGGAAGTCCCTGCCACCACCTGCTGTGAATCAGACAGTGCAATGTGCTCACCTGATAGTGATCCTGAGGCTACTCTGAAGCTAGATCCCGCCAAGGTGTGTGTCTCTGCGCTGGTGGAGGGTACAGGTGACCGCTGTGACGGGACTTCCAGGATGGTCCCTCCAGATTCCTCTTCAGAGGTTTCTTTGGGGCTTGACTGGAGGCCCCGGGTTGTGGACTCGCTTGGCAGTTTCCCAGATGTGCCTGTGGAAGTAAGGGGTGATAACTAGTGCATGGCAGTGGCCTGTAACACAAGACACATCACTCACAGCATGGTTGTCTGATAAGTGTTGCACTGCTGGATCCTCACTTGGTAGAGCAGCATCGACCTCACCATCAGCACAGAAATGTCCTGATTGTCGCCAGCCAGCTGACTGACTCTGTTTTCAAGTGAGGACCTTGATTTCAGGCGTTCCTCCACCGGTCTGTGACCTCTCCCTCTTGTGTGCCAGCTTGTCCTGCGTGAATAGAGATGGAGAGAGTGTAAGCAGGACCCTGCCAGGCCAGATGATAAGTATGCCTGGCTTGCTGGTGGCCCTATGGATGGGATGAGGACAATGAAGGTGTGTGTGAGAGTGAATGGTGATGTCCCTTTAACTGGCAGTGAGTGAGGGCCCTGTGCATGTGTGATGGGCTTGTGAGTGTGTGAATAAAGTTGATGAGAAGAGTGACTTACTCGGGTGGAACGGAAAAGCTCATTCATCCTCTTGCGGCAGTGGGTGGCTGTCCTCTTTTGAAGAGTGTCAGCGCTGTCCAACCCTGCCACGGATTCCCAAGCCTGGTTTGTCACGCCGCTGCCCATCCTGCGGCCAGAGCGGAGGTAAAGGACATACTGGTGGGCCTCCACAGCGTCCAAAAGGCTTTCCAGCGACGGGTCATTAAACCTGGGGGCTGCAGTCTTTTTGCCTTTTCTGGACATCTTCCCTGCGGTAGTCCTGGGTTGGAATCACTGAGAGGTGTGCACACAGCTAGACTTTAAATATAGCACCTGGCATGACGAAGCGGTGAGGTGATGACATGACGAGCGATTGAGAGCTCGCCTGCCATGGAAACGGCACGTTTCCCAGGAATGCATGTGGTGGGTTTGGTACGATACGACGTAAAAAGCCGCCATTGCAGCCAGTGGGTAAAACATCATTTTACCTGCCCGCTACCCGCACTTAGTGCAAATCTAGGACAATTCTGACCTAGGAGTTCAATTTTCTTTTGCAGCCTCTGTGAGATTTTAAGTTGTTCCATTTGCTGCCACCATGTTGTAAGGTGTTGGGCATAGTTTGGTAGACCTTATTAAGGTATTCTTTGTCTAAGGTAATTCAACAGTAAATATTTATTAACTACTAGAAAGGATATATATAGATACAGTAAAGGTCCCCGCTAGGTGCTGTCTCCATGCTTGCTTATACATTTGGCTCTGTCCAACACTACACTGACTCCTAAGTGTGGGTCATGTGTTCTCTTACATCACTGTGTGGGCAGTACCGTACTCAGTCCTACATTAACCTTTAATGTGCCAGATACTTATACTATATGCCCCATCCGGTCTTCAGTTTCACTTACTTCAAATCGACATGATTGCATAACCTCAGCCAACACTTTTGCAGGTACCATTTGTCCTCTTGGGTGATATGGAAGATCCCATGGTGCTATTTCAAAAAACGCAGTGGAATTCTCCTACTGTCCTGGCCAATGTTTATCTCACACGCAGTATTATTTAAGAAAAGCAAGTTATCCTTATCTCATTGCTGCTTGCAAGGCCCCACTGTGCACTAATTTGCTGCCATATTTGCTTATATTATAACAGTGACCGTATTTTAAAAGTGAAAGCAGTGAAATGCTTTGGGAGATCGGGTTCAGAAAGGTGGCTTGGACATACATGTTCTCCTTTTAAGTGGCCCACATCTGCAGTGTGCATTCATATTATTAATAGTCAATATAACGTCATATAAATTACCCACAACTTAAAAATATATCTGGGATATGCAGCAACAGAACAAACATGGATTTGACTTTAAGCTCACTATGCTTCTGTCAAATCTGAAAAGAAATTTTTGAATTGCTTCACTTAATTATTTACACACCTTAGGTAAATTTTAGGCCCATATTTACTTTGGATCTGTTTATATACATTTCCATGGGCACACCGACATATAATCACGTCATTCACAAGTTAAATCAGGTAAATTCGGCAATCATACACTCAAAGGGAGCAATCACAAACTGGTGGCAGAGTTTTGAGCACAGCTCCCCAATAGGAGCACAGAATCAATGAATTCATTCTAAGAATACAGAAAGTTAGACATTTCAGCAACATATGACCTGTTTAATGTGAGTTGGTTTTTTTTTGTTTCTTTTTGCAGCTTACCGATAGTTCAGGCCTAGCGAATGAAGCTGTAACAAGTTCTCAAAGCACCGTCTCAGAAACTGTGTCCACATCATTTGTAAGTTACTCAATGCTGCATAAGATCATTTTTAAGATTTCTAGATTGTTATTTCTTGCTTGGGGCTAGAACTGTCTTTCATAGCCTGACCGTCTCCTGTGAGCTGTGTATATTTTATTTGTTTTTCAGGTTGACAGTGGCAGTGGAGCTACAAATGTAACAGGCTCCCAGTCAGTTACTTCGGAAACCATATCTACATCAACCACTACTCATATCACTAAGGTAACATAGTTGATGACAGGCCATTTACGTTGAGAATGTGCCCAAGGCTATGCAAATGAAACTATTAGTTAAATTGGATAGGCTTTTAAAGATAGCACTTTACTTTTGGCAAGAAATATTGAACTAAAAGTTATGACCTTGAGTTTCATTTTTAATCTTGCTTGATCAGCTAAGGAGATTCACATTCGTTCCTTGAGATTATATTCCAAAAGTCTTGTTCCTCCCAACCAAATATTTGACTCATTGAAAGACCAGCAGAGGTAACCGTATAGTAGTAGAGTTTACTCTATGGTACAGTATTTGGAGAATTGGACCATTGATGCTTGTCAATGTAGAAAACTCAAAAATCACATGAATGAGCTTGGAGAAAGTTCAGGAATAGTCAGGAATATAGGCCTACAACCAGGGCCCTGCCAACTAGTGAGCAACAAAGTTAAATTCATTTTTTATATAAAAATGGGTTTCCAAGATTTTTAGTGTTTCAGGGACCACATTTACAGTCAAACCTGTTTTCAGTGCCCTGGCTTACGACCTGAAAAACAAGTAATTGGACTGAGAGAATAAATTGAGCTTATTGTATCCCAGGCTGCAGGGATAACCAATATTTCATCTTGTGCAGTGAAAACTAAAATATGATTTTGTGTAGTCATGGATTTAGAACATTTCATTGTCAATGAAGGATTTTTGCTATACTGCTTTCAGTTGATCCCTGTGTCTCCTGAAGGATCATGAGGGCATAGGAAACTATTTTCTGAGTATTCTCTTTTGTTCATTCGTGGGATGTGGGTGCTGCTGGCTGGGCCAGCATTTATTACCCATCCCTAATTACCCGTGAGAACTGAGTGGCTTGCTAGGCCATTTCAGAGGGCATTTAAAAGTCAACCACATTACTTGTAGGTCTGGAGTCATATGTAGGCCAGACCAGGTAATGTGGCAGATCTCCTTCCCTAAAAGACATTAGTGAACCAGATGGGTTTTTATAACAATGGACAATGGCTTCATGGTCATCATTAAACTTTCAATTCCAGCTTTTTTTTTACTGAATTCAAATTCCACCATCTGCCGTGGTGGGATTCAAATCCGGGACCCCAGAACATTACCTTGGGTCTGAGTAAAAAATCTCAAGATTTCCAATCTGACCTCGTACTTCATATTATTTAAGTTGGTTGAATTGCTTTTATTGCAGGTAATATTGTACATAATTTCGTGCCAGTGGCTTTTTACAAACTAACCTCTGATTTAGACTTCAATCCTCTCACCTTACCTCCCAAGACCCGAATAGTTTTCTGTACTGTTGCCTCACATTGTATTGTTGATATGCATGAGTAAGACAGTAATGCTACCCCACAAATGCAGCTTTTGCATTAGTCCATTTATTTACTAGTCTCACTTTTTTTATCCTCTTTAGCGTCATGACTGTATTTGTCTATATATCAAATGCCTCAGTATTTGGTTACCCTCTTCCTTATTTTAACCACAGCAGCTAAATTGTGCACAGCAAGGTCTTGCACAAACAGTAATTAGATACGTGACCAGTTCATTTATTTTTGGTTTTGTTAGTTAAGGAATAAATTTTGACCAGGACACCAGGAATCTGCCCTGCTGTTTGAAACAAGACTCGACCCATGGGCCACACTGAATGGACATCCCAATGCTGGAACCTGCCTGTCATCCCTCATTGCACATGCTCCTGGAGGCAGCTTCTTAACTTGCCACCTCAAGGAACATTTGACGTCCCCCCACAGCCGTTTATGGGTTCCAGATCCAGAATTGAGGTCAATGTCTGTATCGCAGCCCAGCCAGGAATATTCAACCCAGTGGGTCCATGTCTTATGCTTACAAACTTCTTATAGATATCTGCTGATACTCTGCACACATCCCTGCTCCATCAAATGTCTGTACCAGCCCATACTTTATATCATAACACCTGGTTTCTACATTGTTGAACCTCCAAAGCAGAGTTTTTATGCAATGCAGTTCACCAATTGGTTATGCAACCACCATCTGCTACTTCCATAGCTGGGTTAGCCTAGCAGGGCATTATAGTCATCATAGAAAAGTTAATGACAGAGACTGGATATATGTGACAGCCACTTCAACCAATGTGTACCACTGAATAAATGAGCTTGTTGCAAATCTATATTCCAGTCTTTTTATTGTTCAAGAAATAAAATGGCCAATTTTAACTCTGCTCACCCAGTGGAATTAGATAGTTATGTTACATAAGCAAATTGGTAACCAGATTGTGCACAGCAAAACAAGGTCCCTCTGACAGCAAATTAATTGAAGAACTCGACGATCAACTTCAGAGTATTGGTTCACAAAGAAATATTGCCCAGGGAACCAAGATAAATTTGTTTTCTTTGAATATTTGGATTCATGGATTTTTTGCATTGACCTGAACCATTGGAATGGATAGATGGGGCCTCATTCACCATCTCATCCAAAAAAATGACAGTTCTGATAATGCAGCATCCCCACAGCACTGCAGTGAAATGTCAGCCTGGTTTATCTGCTCAGGACCTGGTGTGAAGCTTGAACCCATAAACCTCTGACTTGGAGGCAAGAGGGCTCCCACTGAGACAAATTGATATAAATTAATGGTCAACAATAAAATAGTCCATGTAGATTTTGTTATACTAAGGCTAATACAATAATTGAATTTTAGTCAAGAACAAGGAGAAAAATTGTCATAACAGTTGGAATGATGTGTGGCTGGAATGAGGTATATTTTTTCTTGTTCTTTTTTGACATGGAGTTCAATGTCAAATAATTGTTTGATATAATTTCTCTGGTCCTTTTATTTCAATCAGCTGGGTGTCCAACATGTATGGAAACCAACTGCCATTTTTGAGAGTCAGCACACTGTTGCTGAGAAACCCATGCAGTTAGATCTTATTTGCCCAATACAGGGTGCGTGCAGTATCCCTGAAGGATAGTACACAGAGCTAAGGTTTAGGCTGGCAGAGCAGATTTTTCTTCTGAGTTTACAATTGATAATAACAATTGGGACTTATTATGTATTCAGTCAGTGAAAGGAGGATTTTCAGAAACGAGGATTGAGAAAAGAATCATCATCACAGGAGATGCCGATGTTGACCAAGACCAGGTACTAAACCTTTTGCATCACTGAACGTGTTCAGTCATTCTGTTAATTCATTTTTGCAAAAAAATGTGATCCTGAATAAAAGCAAGGAGCTCCTGATTACATGTTTACTGTATTGACCAGAAACTGAATGGGACGAGCCATATAATTAACATGGCTACAAGAGCAGGTCAGAGGCTAGGAATCCTGAGACGAGTAACTCACCTCTTGACTCCCCAAAGCCTGCCCACCATCTACAAGGCACAAGTCAGGAGTGTGATGGAATACGCTCCACTTGCCTGGATGAGTGCAGCTCCCACAACACTCAAGAAGCTCGACACCGTCCAGGACAAAGCAGCCCGCTTGATTGGCACCACATCCACAAACATTCACTCCCTCCACCACCGACGCACAGTAGCAGCAGTGTGTACCATCTACAAGATGCACTGCTGGAACTCACCAAGGTTCCTTAGACAGCACCTTCCAAACCCACCATCACTACCACCTAGAAGAACAAGGGCAACAGATAGATGGGAACACCACCACCTGAAAGTTGCCCTCCAAGTCACTCAGCATTCTGACTTGGAAATATATCATCGTTCCTTCACTGCTGCTGGGCCAAAATCCTTCCTAACAGCACTGTGGGTGTACCTACACCACATGAACTTCAGTGGTTCAAGAAGGCAGCGAAGCCCACATCCTGTGAATTTAAAAAAAATATTTTCTATAACCATCAATGGGGGGATCAAATGTATAAAGCTACTACGGTTAATGGCAAAATAAGGAACATATATATGATTTCTCTGAAAGGCCAGTGAGAAGATATCATTATGAATGGGATTATTATATAAATTTATGAATTTATTTATTATATTACTATATATAGTAGCAATATATAAAGGGCTGATCATTTAGGACTGAGATGAGGAGAAATTTCTTCATTCAGAAGATTGTGAAGCTTTGGAATTCTGTACCTCAGAGCTGAGGATGTTCCATCATTGAGTATATTCAAGACTAAGATCAATAGATTTTTGATCTCTGAGAATTGAGGGATATGGGGAGTGGGCAGGCAAGTGGAGTTGATCTAGAAAATCAGCCATGTTCATATTGAATGGCAAAGCAGGCTCAAGGAGCCCAATGATCTATTCCTGTTTCTATTTTTGTGTTCTTCTGTTCTTCTTTGACAATTAAACACTTGTGCAGACTGTGATTTAAACAATTGACTTCCCAATATAAGCTTGCATTCACTGGGAACAGTAAATCATAAAATTAATCTCCTAGTGACCAGTGCAAATTTTACTCCAGTATTCTGGGTAAATGGTGTAAATATGAAAAATTTGAGTCACACATGAAACAAGTGAAGTTGTCGGGTTTCATGATTAATATTAATTTTCCAGCTCTAAAGACTATTTTAACTCCAGCTGGCAGTCATATGAGTTGCGCTAGATTGGGGGGAAAGGATCTTAACCTTGGCAGCATGAGGCCCAGGCTTCAAATGCATAAACCCTCTCACCCTCCTGGACGAAGCCAGCAGGCAGCAGCAGCAGCTGACTCGTGGGTGGAAGTAGATTATGCAGTAGCAGGAGGCTGCTGTCAGGGACTAAAGCAATAGTCTCTAGCTCCCAGCTATATGCTGGGAAGGGGTTCATGCAGCCCTCATGGTTGGCATCCCAAAACCTCATCCCTGTGGTTTACCCTTTTGCTGACAATTGTTCCTTTGATGCTGCCTGACTGCCCCCTTCCGTTTGAAATTCCATTCCTACACGTCTCAGTCAGCCAGCTATTGACATGCAGATGTGATCTGAGTGCACTGAGTAGCAACTCTGTTGGGTTTTTGAAGGTAGGGTTTGGCAGTCACCTTAATCCCTGCTTACACAGATTTCCAGTTTGGGTTAATATCAAGGGTAATGTGTATTCTTAAGAAGAATTTTAAAGTAAGATTATGAGATATCATCTATCTGACCATGTACCTTTTATAGCTGATGGCACTAGGAAATCATTACAACATCACTGTGTTACTATAATTCCTTTTTCATTAGCTAGCAATGTACATTTTCAATACAATCTATAAACCAAATCTAGGTGCCTCACATGATTGTACTATGTATTCTAGGCTCTGGCTCTTGCAATTAAGGAAGTAAAACAACAGCATCCCGACATGCTTGTGACAAAAGCAGTGGTTTATAAAGAATCAGAGCCTGAAACAGAGCAAAATGCAAAGGAATCAAAGGTACAGCACTGTATATGATTGATCATTGTTATTATCAATGGGATCAGCATTTTGTTTAATCACTTCTCCATTTATCTCTTGCAAATCACTTGGTCTTAGAAACGTAAAACATTTATGACACAGAATGTTATACTATGCTTTTAAGGGATAGCAGCATGCCATCACTAGAAGGGAAGTGTGTCATGTAATCCAGTCTCCATTTTTCTTTGGCCTGTGAGCAGAACACAGCACACACACAGCTCTACTGCAGATGTCTTCAAGCTTTTTACCTTTGTATAAATGTTCTCATGTGCCTAATCTCAATAAACGAACCCACAATGTGTTTACCCAATCCCTTATGAGTGATTGGTGCCCTTATATCATTATAAAAACACAACACAAAAGGTGGCCATATTCAGCCCATCATGTTATTCTCGGCTATCCGTGTACCCTAACCCATTTTCCAGCTCTTGGTCCGTAGTCCTGTAGGTTACAACACTTAAAATGCATGGCCAAGTATGTTTTAAATGTAATGTAACACAATTTTTGCCTTGACCACCCTTTCAGATAGTGAGTTCCAGATCCCCACTACCTTCTGGTTGAAAGAATGACTCCTCAACTCCCTTTTAATCCTTCTCCCTGCTGGTCATTGAACTCTTTGCTAATGGAAATAGGTCATTCCTGTTCTAGGTTATATCTAGGCCACACATAATTTTAAACATCACAATTAAATCTCTCCTCTGTCTTCTCTGTTCTGAAGAAAACAACCCCAACCTACCCAATCTTTCCTCATAATTAAAATTCTCTATTTCTGACAATGTCCTCGTACCCTTTCCAGTATCCTTCCTGTAATGCAATGAGCAGAGCTGTACCCTAGCTGTGGCCTTAGTGTTTTATACAGTTCTAGCATAACTTCCCTGTTTTTAATATCCCATATGATTTCTTAACCACCTTGTTTATCTGTCCTGCCACCTTCAGGAATTTGCGGACATGCACTTCAAGATCCCCCTGTTCCTCCACACTTCTCAGATTCCTACCATTTATTGTGTATTCCCTTGCCTTGGTGATCCTTCCCAAATGTATTACTTCACACTTATCCAGATTGAGTTCCAGTTACCACATCCCTGCCCAGCCGCCTCTTTCAGTTAACACAATTGGCATTGCTCTTAACTACTTTCATTAGTTGTTTCCTTATAGAAAACTGGTTAAACTTCTCTCCACCTTGTCTGCCTCAGGTGGAGTTAAGGTAACCGGAAAGCTTAAAGTTTCCTGGTCATGATCTGAGCAAAAGTCACCTAAACTGTCAGTTCACAGTTAGTTGCATGCCTTGAATTAACAAAAGGACTGCATTTAATGCTCCCCCGCCGACGGGTTTGAAACCGGGGGGTGGGGGGGGGGCTGCTCATTAAATCCAGTAGACGTTCTGCCTGTCATCTACTTGTCAACTGCTATACCTTCCACAGTTATACCAGAGCGGCAGTGGTTGCGTTAGGTGGCCTGCCCACCAGTGGGCCACTTGAGGCCCTTAATTGCCCACTTAAGGGCCTCATCCTGCCACTGCAAGGATATAACTGGCGATGGGACACCAAGTGGTCAATGCGGCAGGTTTCCTTGCACAGGCTGGTGTTGGGCAGGGAGAGGGTACCTCCTTAATGGGCCTTCTGGGTCCATCAGAGGTCGCGTCTCTCCACCACCACACCCACTCCCCCCCCCCCCTCCCCCAATCCACCCCCCCAACCAAGATTTCTCCCCCAGTGGCCTCTGAGTCCCCAGCCCCCCCATCCCAACAGGGCCTGCCAGCTTGACACCCAGCAAGGCCCCCAAACACTTACCCAAAAGCTGATCCAATGCCACATTCCTCTGTCAAGAAGCGCTGCAGAACTGTGAACTCTGATTGGCCAGCAACTCTCTGAGGCAGGACTTCTTCTCTCCAGCAGGAATGGCAGTCCCGCCTCCAGCCTGGCTGCAGGGTAGCCAGTTTTCCCCTTGGGGGGAGGGGGAGAGAGGAGGGGGAGGAGAGGGGGAGAGAGGAGGGGGAGGGGTGGGGGGTGGTGCTCTCATTCAATGTTTTTGTGGTGGGAAATCTGGCACCTCGTTTAATTCAGCCCATCGCTTCCAAAAATTACTTAAATTCAATGCCTTGGGTTTTATGTACCATTTTATGTGTTCCCACACAATTGATATGGGTGTGTGGATACCTGTTGCCCATGGCTCAGTTAAAGTTAAGCATGTTTATCATTAGCTAAGGCATATAGAAAAATTGATTACTTAACATTATGAAATGTATTTAATTTTTATAACTGGAACTTTGCACTCTATGTAAATAAGCAGGAAATTTTGGAGGAATATATGACCTATTTATAAACCAAAGTATGTATTCTAATACTGTATAAATAAGTCACTGGTGAAACCTTTAAAAAAAAAATACTGTGTACAATTTTATTCATCCCCTTTTCAAAAGGATGCTTTTGAGTGACTTCAGCAAAGAACAACAAAAATGGGTGAGGCACTAAGGGCTGTACATGAAGAAATGAGATGAACATTCTGGAACTTTTTCATTGTGGGGGAAAAAAGACACTTGAGAGGGGGGGATGTAACTTGTGTTTTTAAAATCCTAAAAAGCATAAATAACCTAGATGTAAACAAGTTATTGAACTAAAGAAAGACTACAATCGTAAAACTTGAAGTGGTTCCGAGAAGAAAATCAAGTAAAGTGAGACCAGTAAACAAATAACGTCTTCCCTGTGGTCTATTCCTCACTATTAGAATTTGTTTAATCTGAAGCATTTGTTAAGTGTGCAAAAGAATGTCCTGTGCTACTTAATTGGTGAATTCATTATTAGAAATTCATTCCTAGAGTAAAATTTGCAAGACTCTTAAACTCAGCATTTTACTGACTGAAATGGGGCTGCTAACAATTTTTTTTGTTTGGTATTTTTTCATTGCATTCAATTTTACTTTGCCATCTGTGGTATATGTGGCCAGATTTAACTCCTGAATTTCATTGTGGGTCATAGAACTGCTTTTCAAATCCAACAGTGAATCAGAAGCCACATTTATCAATATTCATCCATCAGATGAGCAATATTTTGATATACTTATTAAAGGGTTAATTGATCCCCTTCCAACTTCGCTGCATCAACTCTAGCCGTGGAACTGAGGTTGTGGAGAGTATTTCAAAATTACTCTAATTATCTGCAAAAGATTGAATAGCTGTTCACATCACATGAAACATCCATTGGATGGAATTTAGATCCCCTCCCTGGATGAGTTCAGGGAGGAGGCATGTGATTGGGCAGGAGGGTGTGGCGTGGAGATCCCACCTCCCTTTATTTGTGGGAAGCCGTCCCACCTGAGGCTGGGGCTCATAAGTGGCCAGTTAAGGGTCACATAAGAGCCTCATCTCACCAGGACAGGGGATTTGTCATTTGGGGAGTCTGCCCAGCAAACCTTGGCATGTTTGCCAGCGTCCTACCAGGGGGATCCCTTGTTCTGTGCCCGCTCAAGGGCCCAGCATTGGGAAATGACAGTCCCACAGGAAGCTCTTCCCTACCCTTGCTTCTGGCCCTCCCTATCCCTTTTCCTCACTGATGAGCCTCACCCTGCCAACACACACCTCTATCTAGGGATTCATGGCCAAACCCTTCTGCAGGCTCCTTTGCAGTAGTGTCAGTGGCCACCACTCCTAATATTGGAGTGCTGCTGGCCCCTGAGTAGCCAACAATTCTTGGGATTCTCACCCTGCCAAGGGCTTAATTGAATGGGAGGCCTGATGCTGCCCAGGTAGGCACCTGGTTGGAATGTAATAGCGTCAGGCCTTCTAAAGAAAAGCGATGCAGGATTCCCATTGGTGGGCAAGACCTCCGTCGCCCTCATTAAATCCCGGCCATAAACTTTTTTTAAATTGGAGGCAAAAGCTGTAACTAAGTATATTAGCATCAGTTTTCCATTGTATCCTTCTGTTCATTTAGCCACTTACACATGTCCACATAAAAGATGGATATTAAAAAACATTGGCAGGTAAAATCAAGGAAAAACCAAAGATGTTTTATCAATACGTTAAGAGCAAGAGGATAATTAAGGAAAGGGGTTAGCCTATGAGAGATGTACAAAGTAACTTATGTGTAAATGCAGGAGATGTGGGCAGGGTTCTTAATGAGTACTTTGTCTCCCTCTTTACAAAGGAGAGGGATGATGCAGACACTCTGGTTAAAGAGGAGGATTGTGAAATATTAGATACAAGAAGCAGAATGAAAGTGAAGTACTCGAGGGCCTGACATCGTTGAAGGCGGATAAATCACCCTGGCCAATGAATTGTATCCCAGGCTATTAAAGAAAGCTAGAGAAGAAATGGTGGATGCTCAGGATCATTTTCCAATCCTCCCTAGATATAGGCTAGGTACCAGAGGATTGGAGGCTGCGAACATAGTAACATTATTCACAAAGGGTGTGAAGGATAGGCCAAATAATTATAGGCTGATCAGTCTGACTTCAGCGGTGGGCAAATTATTAGAATCAATTCTGAGAGACAGGATAAACTGTCACCTAGAAAGGAACGGATTAATCAGGGATCGTCAGCATGGTTTTGTTAGGGGAAGGTCATGTCTTAATAATTTAATCGAATTTTTTGAGTATGTAACAAGGACGATTGATGAGGCTAGTGCAGTGGATGTTGGCTACATGGATTTCAGTAAGGCACTTGACAAGGTCCCACATGGCAGACTGGTCAGGAAAGTAAAAGCCCATGGGATACAGGGGAAGGTGGTGAGTTGGATCCAAAATTGTCTCAGCGACAGGAAACAAAGGGTAATAGTCGGTGGTGATAAACAAAAAATACTGGAAAAACTCAGCAGGTCTGACAGCATCTGTGGACAGAGAAACCAAGTTAATGTTTCAAGTCCGTATGACCCTGCTTCAGAGGTAATGGTCGATGGATGTTTTTGCGAATGGAAAGCAGTTTACAGTAGCTTCCATAGAGCTGTGTTGGGTCGCTCGCTGTTTGTCATGTATTTCTTAATGATTTGGACTTGAATGTGGGTGGCATGATTGGGAAATTTGCAGATGACACAAAAATAGGCCATGTAGTTGATTGTGCAGAGGATAGCTGTTGACTCAGAATGATATAAATGGTTTTGTTGGATGGGTAGAAAACTGACAAATGGAATTCAATCTGGAGAAGTCTGAGGTAATGCATTTTGGGAGAGCAAACAATGCTAGGGAATACATAATAAACAGGAGGATATTGAGAGGGCTAGAGGAAGTGAGAGACCTTGGAGTGCACGTCCACAGGTCCCTGAAGGTGGCAGGACAGTAAAGAAAGCATATTGAATGCTTACCTTTATTGGATGAAGTATAGAATACAAAAGCAGGGATGTAATGCTGTAAACGTTGGTTAGGGCACAGCTGGAATCTTGTGTACAGTTATGGTCACCACATTACAGGAAGGACATAATTGCTCTGGAGATAGTACAGAGGAGATTTACAAGAATGTTGCCAGGGTTTGAAAATTGCAGCTATGAGGAAAGATTGGGTAGGGTAGGCCTCCTTAGAACTGAGGACATTGAGGGGTGACTTAATTGAGGTGTACAAGATTGAGGGGGGCTAGATAGGGTAGACAGGAGGACCTGTTTCCCCTAGTGGAAAGATCAATTACTAGGGGCCACAGACTTAAATGGGGATTGGTAGAAGGATTAGAGGGGACATGAGGGTTGTGGTTGTCTAGAATTCACTGCCTGCTTTGCTGGTGGAGGCAGAAATCCTCAACTCATTTGAAAGGTATCTGGATCTGCAGTTTAAAGTGCTGTAATCCGCAAGGCTATGGACCAGGTGCTGGAAGGTGGGATTAGAATGGGCGGCTAGTTTTTTTTCTCAGCTGGTGCAAACAGGATGAGCTGACTGGCCTCTTTCTGTGCCATAACTTTTCTTTGGTTCTATTTGGCACCTTTTAGTTTGGAGATGGTCTCTTTCAAGGACTGACTTTAGAAGTGTTGTGTTGACTCTCCCAATACTGTTAGTGCATAAATAAACTGCAAGTTATGGTACTGAATACTAATGACCAGGGTAGTTCCATCCATGCACAATCCCTAATTTGTGCTGAGTTGACTGAGTTTAGCTTAGGAAGAGATAGTTAGCCTGACTGTCAAGTACTCTGGCTGAGGAGAGGAAAGATCATCCAATTTTAATCATTGTCCAGTCACTTTGGATGGTAAAATTCAATGTCCCTGGAACTGTACACTAGCCCATGTTATCACCTCAAAGGGGCTGAGGGGGTTGGGGTTGGAGAGTAGCATGGTATAGAGTAAGCTTTCTTTAAATAAAAACCCTTTTTTCTTTCCTTCAGGAGTAATAACGTGGAAGCGAAACTCCTCAAAGCACCATGAATAAAAGAATGGAATCACACTGTTGCTTTCATCAACACAGACTTTCTCTGCCTTGTTAATTCACACCGAAGAACCGGGAAAGAATATCAATATTAATGTAAAAATATACTCCTGCTGTGCAAAAAAACATTTCAGTTCCAACCACCACCAAGAAAATAAAACATTTGCAGCTACAGAAAACGCATGTTTTGAGGGGAAGATGAAAAACCAGAAACTCTAACCATCATTCCAAAGTATATGAGCTTTTTCCAGCAACTAGAATCCCACAAGGGAGTACCTTCAATGGAGAGAGAAGAGAAATCTTACAACTAATGTTTAATAATACTTGCTTATGCGATGGATGTCAATTTAATTTCCTCCTTTCCTTTTGATCTGCTAAAGACGGTCAGCAACTATCATACAAGTTATCCTATGGAAATGAACGGCACATGTTGGTTCCCAATTTGAATATGCATTAATTTATACTGAAGTATGCTTATCTGGTAATATAAAGATTGGATCTATTTCTCCTCTGAAGTTTGTATTATTCAAATGGTAACCCGGTATTAGTTTTTAACTGACACTTGGTTTGACAGCAGTTCGTGTTTTTGTAAAATAAAAAAAAACCTTAATTATTTGAAAATGAATAATTTTAGGCAAATGAGGTTTCACAGATGTCTTAATCAAAAGATAATGGATAGAAGTTTGTTAGCACACAACTAGCTGTTACAGGTGATGTCTATAGGAAGATGCTCAAAATAGTGGTTCAGTAAAATACTTAGCAATGGTTCACAAAGGACAGAATTTTTCATTCGAAATAATTTCTTCAGTATTCCAAGGCACCATGAGCGACCTGGTATCTATTCTCATAGCTTGTCCTGAATCCTTAAAAGAATTGTTACAGTAAAATTAACTTGTTTGTTGATAGTAAAGCCAGCAAAGGAATATTAGACATGCTGATTATACAAATGAACCGCTTTACCTACCTAGCATGACAAAGGACATCATTTATACAGAACTCAAGGTTAGTACTGAAGCATTTTGAGTTCTGCTAATTGAATTACATGTTGTTGCATATGATGTCAAATGCCATGTGCATGCTTAGATGATGCAATGGGCAGCTGAGAGAAGCAGAAGATTTGCACACTTGGCATTTAATCAGATGTAGTTCGTTTGTTTACCATTGCTAAATATATTTTTGATAGGATTGTTTTAGTGACTTACCCAATATTTTAAACTGAACATGAGTGATTAAGTATTTGAGAATATTTACAATTGTATCAACAGCTGACATAAATCTGTGTGCATGAGTGCATTAAAACACCTTAATACAGATATGATATGCTCCATAATGGCTTTTTCTCCCCCTACAGCTCTATGGTATGTGTTCATTGTATCCTTTTACCTTCATAGTGAAATAAATGTGCCAGATGCATCTCCTGTGCCCATTCCTTTGTTATATATTTAAAAGGATACAAAGTATAAAGAGATTTTGCTCCACTGGACACCAAAGCTGCTGTTGGACTGTTGGACGATTGTTGCACTGCATTTTAGAATCAGTAGGTTAGAATATCTCTACCTGTCTCAAAAGCCAGGGCACGGAAATATTACTGAGATGCTCATGTGCAAACGCCCTAAAGGGATAATTTTCAGAGTTTGCATGGCCAGTGGAGAGACTTGCCTGTTTGGCCACACATTGCAGAATTATATGTGTGCTGCTCATTATTTTAATTATGCACCACAATAATTTCTTGATATGGCAAGGCTCCCTACTGGTAGAACAATATCAGAATATTACCTTTTAATGGACTTACCTGAAATTCCTCTCTCTGCGTAGTCCCCTTCAAGTCACTGACTTGGAAATATATCGCCATTCCTTCACTGCCGCTGGGTCAAAATCCTGGAACTCCCTTCCTAACAGCATTTTGGATATACCCACACCACATGGACTGCAGTGGTTCAAGAAGGAAGTTCACCACCACCTTCTCAAGGGCACCTAGGGATGGGCAATAAATGCTGGCCCAGCCAGCGAAGCCCACATCCCGTGAATGAATATAAAAGAAATCTGTGTTGCCACTTCTAAAGTGAATAGTGCCTTCTCGAAAATAATGGAAAGAGGGATTTCAAGCGCGTTATGTGTTCATACCTTAGGATCCCACTGTGTAATTAAAATTCATCATCTCTACATTCTGATTTGGAGTAATTCTAAGTTAAATTCTAGAAAATTTGAGGAAAACCTTTGAAGAAATCAGGTTGATATCAATTTTGCAGGGTCTAAGCTAAATTAAACGATTAACATCAGAAATTGAAATATCATACATTATTTTAGTGACGCAAAATATTGCCAAGTGACAAAGGTAGGTGTGATCAGCAATGAATCAAGTTTTAAGCAAGGAAGTTACAAATTCTTTTGCATATCACTGAGTATTTTGTGTGTACCTGAACACGTTCTTTGTTGTGATATTCGGAAAGCTTTATCATTATGTAAAAGTTTTAATGTGGTCTAATATGTGCATAGACAGTACTTTGACAATAGTGTTGCGGACAGGGGCTGTAGAGGTGCCAAAGTATCTTGACCTTGGCAGCACAATGCCCAGAAAATTTTCCAATAAAAAGTGGCAGCTGGCCAGTGTCTGGAATACTGGGCTGCAGGAAACCTTTTGATGGGGACCAATGGAACATTCTATAGTGCAATTAAGTGGATGGGAGGAGGTTCACTAAAGAGCCTTGAGGCTGGGGATTGAGGAATGGGATGGGAGAGTTGCATGGAGCAGAAATCTATCCACCACCCGGGATGTGGAGGATGACTTCTACAAGGAAACCTTTGCAGGCCCCAACTCCTCGCTAGGTTGGCCTGCGAACAATTTCTCAACAGTTTCCCTGAGCAGGCTTCTAGCTAAAATAGCAGTTGGGACCTGATGACCACATTAGAACCCATGTGTGCATATTTAAAGAAAAATCCTGCCAGTTTCCAGCAGATGTTCCCCACATTTGCTCAGAAGAGCGAGTTGAAACGGAAAATTTTGTGAAGAGAATGCGATCTCAGCAGTTAAACCTCACGGCTGATTTTAAATACTCAGTTTCCGTTGGGTAGGCAAGGTTGAAAATGCAACTATTCTTTTAAGAAAGCTAATGAAGTAAATTTTAAAGTCCATGTTTAAATTTAGAATGCCAAGATACAGGGGTGAAACTGTAGAGCAGCTGTTGATTTTGAAAAATATAATACGTTTTCTATTTATGGAGCACTGACTTAAGTATTTTGAGAAATGTGGAGAATGTAGGAAAACAAATTCTGGCTGCAGTCTGAGATGAAAAATGAAGAGATCATTAAATAATAAAGAAACAAGGCCATAGGGAAATATTTTATTAGTAACCCATGAGCAATACAAACATAAGATGGATCAATCCAGTGAATTGTAGGTTTTGGACAAGATCATTGATGAACCAAAGCTTTTCTTATTTCCTTTGCTGTTTCACATCTTTTCTAACTCTTTGGACAATTCAATATTTACTTCATATTTTGTGTGATTTTTTTTTCCCTCTGTAGAGTGTTTTAAATTCTTCCTTTCCATTAAGCACCATTTGTAAGTTTTACAAATTCAGAATTTATTTCCATCTGTATTCCTGTCCATTGGTTTTATTTGTTAATGAATTATTTTATAGGTATTGTATTTTGGAAAAGTGGAACTTATTTTTGTAAATGTTGTAACTTAATCAAAAGGCAGATGAAAGTGTCAATACCTTTTTATGTTACCATTATCTTCTAATAAAATTCAGTAACTGCTGGATAATTACAAAGAAGCTACACAAACTTCATTTTCACTTCTATATAGGAGTTTTTTTTTTGCAGGAAAACTTGTCTTTTTTCATCAAAACTATATTTTAAATCATTTACTTAGCTCAATTTTTTATTTCTATTGATGAACTTGTTCCATACCAGCATGCTGATCTGCAAAACTGGTTTATTGTATACCAGTTTAAAAGGATAAAAACATGGAGTTGATGGTGACTGTAGCAGTTTTTCCACGTGAGGATGGTAACTTAGGGATAATGTTCATTCAGAATTTTTTCTTTTAGTTTTCTTTCATAGGATCATAGAATGATGCAGCACAGAAGGAGGCCATTTGGCCCATCATGTCTGTGTGGGCTCTTGGAAAGTTCAGTTAAAACTTTCAAAGCCAAATTTTAAACACCAAGTAAAACGTAAGTTGTATGTGCAACACAATCTCTTTAACAATTATTCTTATCTTTTTGAAATTGTTTCCACACCAGCCCAAATAAAATCAAAATGCTTACCTTTTTCTACATCACATTTTTGCAGAGATTGTGCTATACAGAGTATGAATGGTTTCAGATAGGATACCAATTATTGTGGCATATGACAAATCGGCCAACCAAGCAAATTAATACAAAGGATTCATTAATATTGCACCTCATTATCCCCTTGGGATGTCTCAAAACACTCTTCACCAATTTATTGACAATTAATTGTGCACTGCAAGGTCTCCAAACAAGTAAAGCAATTGATAACCAGCTACTGCTTTTGGTATTGCTGGCTGACAGAAGAGTGATGTCCAGGACACAAGGAGTACCTCCTACTTCAAACAGTGCCACAGACATTTTTGAGTCCATATGAACAGGCAGATCAGGCCTTGGTTTGAACACATCTGAAAGGCAACATTCCCTCAGTACTGCACTGGAGCCTTGGCCCAGGTTAAATGCTCAATTCCTTCTAAAGCTTCTTGAGAGTGAAATTCAAATTTGGTAGGTGCGCAAAATGATTACTTATTTACCTGTTCATCCATTTCTCTGTGCACCCAAACCTGCGCCCCTACCCCCACTGTCACCTCGCCAACCATCTAAACATTCATATATTTGCATCCAATCTTTCAAAATGATTTTTTACTATCCAATTCTCAAACATTGAATTAAATTTATGCTATAAAACTTGCAAGAAATTGGACTCATGACATTGTCTGGGATAATTTCTGCAAATTCTGCCAGCAGTAGTATTGTAGCTACATCACTGATCCATAGCTAGTTCTTTTACATCGAGGACAAAAACAACCAAGATTCACATGCTGCTTTACGCAGCAGCATTTCTTTTTCAGGAGATCTACAAGATACTGCCAGACATGATACGCTTAACAAAATATCTGCAAAATATGTCAGCAGATTAGTTAACTGTAAAATTCTATTTATAGAGTAGGGTGGTAAGATCATTTGCTGACACAGTTCAACACATACCTTACAAGAAGTTTTAAATGAGTTTACTTGATGCTGGCATCATGTACTACAGGGTGATACTGATGCTTCCGAGAGACAATTCTAGCAAAATAGTGAATTCTCAATTGACATTTACAAAACTTCTTGAAATACATTTCCTTGGGGCAATTTCTTTTTTTTGTGGACTGGTTGCCATATTTGGATTAAATTCCTGTCCACACTATTTTGAGAGCTCTGGCTCTGAGAACTTTTAAAAGATTTGCACACCATTCTCTTGGCACTTGCAAGAAGAACAGTGTGTTCCACATTGCACTTGACTCCAAGGCATTAATAGTATCTTGGTGCATTTTTTATAGTATTAAGTTCTCATCAAATGTTTCATAGCTCCCAATAGGCCAGACTTTCTCCTGTTAATTCACTCCTCTCCTGAAGAAGCTGACTCCTCCGTGGTGATTCACAGACTTTGTTATTGATGTTCAATGCATGAAATTGTTTCTGTTTAAACTTTGCCAATTTATTGTTTTTTGACATGAGTCATGAAGTTGTATAAAAATATCAGAAGGTAAAAACAAATTACAGCTTTACAATGGGAGCAATAAAACAAAACTGACACTGTTAAGACTATTTCCATGCTTTCATGGGCTGAAATTCATCTGGTGCCAGAAATGGTCTGAAATGGGTAATGCACCTGGAATATCTGTTCAAAGTCAACAGCAAATTGGGTCTCCAGCCTCCTCTCCATTAATCCAACCAGCTGCAAGTAGGCTTGGGAAATTGATCTGGCTCTAATGCGAGCTAGCTGTTATGAGGCTATGCCCCTTTATTTTTGAAAATGTGCAGTACTGGATATAGAAACAATGGCTGCCACAGATAGGCACACCCAAAACCTCTTGGAAATACACAATGGGTGAAGTATTTCAAGGCAAGGCTGCCAGCTACTTGAGATAGGTTGCAAGTGACACAGGCAGTGTCTAGAAACTCTTCAGCAGAGGGAACAGATTGAGGGCTGCTCTCTCTCTCCCTTTCTTTTGGAAAACCCAGTTCCAGAAGTCAACTCCTTCTGCCAGAAGCTGAGTTTTCGTAATAATTGCAACATTATCTATATCTGAGCGCATCCAAGAAATCAGCTAACCTAAAATGACCACTGTTTAAAATCGACCTCAAGTACAATCAAAGGACTCTTAACCATATATTCGTTTACCTCTTTTTATTGGACTCTAACTTCCCTTTATCATACCTGTGTGTGTGTGTGTGTGTGTGTATGGGTGGACCCAAATGATTACATGAGGGCCAAATGCTTGACATTGCATTTTTATTATTTTTCTTGGTTTTAGTGGTTATAAATTTGCTCTTTCTTTGACTCAAGGAAACATTGATTAGCTCCTTGTTGCTTGCAGCTTAATTAGTTAAATACATTCTGATGTGGAAAAGGCAGATCCTTGTGAAAAAGAAACTTAAAACCATTGTTGTGACCAATCAAGGAGGTTGAAGAGAGGGGAGCCTGTTCACCCCTTATCACCTGGTCATAGCAAAATTGGGAGCTCATATCCGGAATTGTTCTCATGGACCGACAAAAGAATTGGAGTGAGGAAAGTAAGTTCTTTCAAAAGTAATTTTAAAACTGCAAAATATTTTCATGGGTCTGTAATACTAAAGTGCTAAAATGTCTACATTCAATGCCAATGTTTTCATAGAACAGGATGGGATAACTGGCGAGAAGTTAAGGGCACTGTCATTGGAAGAATTAAAAGGTGTAGCTAGGCACTTAGAGGTGGAGTTCTGCCCGAACACCAGAAAAATGGAAATTTTGAAATGGATGGCAAAACATCCAGAATTTGAAATTGAGGACACATGAAACAAATAAATTAGTGGCAGAGAAATTAAAATTGGAGCAGCAGAAATTGGAATTGGAATTTGAGGAAAGAGAGAGAAAGAGGCAGGAACGGAAGGAGGAGGGAGAATTCCAGGAGAGTTTAAATTCAAACAGCTCGCGCTGAGAAGGAAGGATCACACCATGCCCATTGAAGATATCCCTGATTAGGGAACTACCCCTATCTCAGAGATATTCAAATTTGTCCATTTAATCCCTTAGTTTGATGAAGAAGCAGTGGATGCCTTTATCTTTTTTGAAAGGCTAGTACAGCAGTTAAAATGGCGAGCCCAACACTGGTCCTTGCTGTTGCAGAGTAAGCTGATAGGAAAAGCTCATGAGATTTACTCCCTCTTCTCTGAGGAAAGTGCAACAAGCTATGAGGCAGCAAAAAAGGGCTATTTTAAGGGCACACTAGTTGGTGCCAGCAGGGTTTTGTCAGAAATACTGTATCCTCAAGAAATGGACTGGTCATACGTACCTGGAATTTGAATGGCTTAAGCAGCTCACTTTTGACAGGTGGGTATGGGTGCTTAGAGTTCAGGCCACCAACAAAAACCTTAGTGAAATAATTCTCCTTGAGGAGTTCAAAACCTCCATACCCTTCCCGATAACAACTCACATTGAGGAACAGAGGGTAACGGGCCAGGCAGTCAGTAACCCTGGCTGATGATTATGAACTTGTCCACAAACCCACATCCCAAAGTTAGCCTTGCTAAGTCACCCTCAACCAACTGAGAAGGGTAGAAAGTGGGAGAGTGATAGGAACCTGAGAACCCCTGGGAGTGGAGGGACAGCTGTGAGTGTGGGTGGGCTTTTAAAAACTCCCTGAGAGTCACAAGGATTTTGTATCAGAAGGAAGAGTGGCCACATTTCCCCAGAGCGAGGTGAGTAAGCATTTGGTAATACTGAGGGATACAGGGGCCAGCCAAACTCTGCTGGGAAAAAGCATGATCATTCCACCAGAGAGTGCAGTAAATGCCAAGGCGTTGGTATAGCTTATTGAAGGAGGATACATGCTCATCCTCTTATACTGGGTGCACCTGGAGTGCAACCTTCTGTCAGCACCGGTGACTGTGGGAGTTTTGCTTGTGGACAGGGTTGATCTACTCCTCGGCATTGACCTATTGGTAGCATCTCCTGTAGTCTCAGAGAAGCTGACTGAGGTCAGGGAGACAGAACAGCTGCAGGAGAAACAGAATTTTCCCTGACTCTGTGGTAGCTCAGTCTATGGCCAGACACATTCAGTCAGAGGAGGCTTAAGTGGCGCAGCAGACAGATGAAGCTACTGCCTGGTTACCTGACAACTTTTTTGTGTGTCGAGAGGACCCTAAGGAGGTAAAAAGTAGGTTGCGGCTCAGCTAGACAACCTGTTGTTAAAAAGTCAGCTCAGGCTGCCTAAACTGAAGCTGAGGCAGAGGCAATCCCTAAATGGTACTACATCAAAACTGATGTGCTGATGAGGAAGTGGCAACCTCCTCACACACCTGCAAACGAAGAGTAGACAGTGATTCACCGGTGCCGCTAAGGTAATGTGGAGAAATATTAAGCCTAGCACCTGAAATTCCAACGGCTGGGCATGTTGGTATGTGAAAAACCCAAGCCCTCATCAGCCAGCATTTTTACTGGCCACACCTTCACAAGGATGTAATAAGATTTTGCAGAACCTGCCACACCTGCCAGGTTGTGGGAAAATCCCAGCCTGCAATAAAATCTGCACCTATGGTTCCTGTGCCAGCTTTTGCAGAACCATTCAACAGGGTGCTAATGTGGGGCCCCTGCCCAAAACAAAAGGGGCCACCAGTATATCCTTACCATCATGGACATGGTTACCCATTTCCCAGAGGTTGTTCCCTTGAGAACCACATCTGCCAAAATAGTGGTGAGGGAATAGACCAATACCAGGTGAACCCTTAAAAGCCTGGTTCAGTGGCCTGTACAGAGTAGCAAAGAAGCTCAGCAAGGTAAACTATGTAATTGACACCCCAGACAGCAGGAAAAATAAAGGCTGTGTCATGTGAACATGATAAAACAATATCACAGCCGATAAGGAGACAGCCAGGTAATGTTGTGTCCAATAACGACAGACCTAGAGAACGAGAGGAACAGTGAGGATGAATTGGAAGGAGACATTGGTGAGGCCCACGTTGAACCCCCTACTGCCCAGTTAGCAAGCACAGAAATTCTAGTGAAATTCGACATCATATTCACCCAACTACATGCAGAACAGCGAGGAGACCGGACAAGGCATTTAAAAGCATCTGTGCAGACAAGCCAGGCTGCACCATTTTAGCTCTGCATAATGTGGATGTGGGAGAGCCCCCTCCCATTAGGCAACATCTTGACCATCTAGGTCTAGAAAAGCTGGCCCAGGTTGGAAGGAGACTAACTACATGCTGGAGCACCAACTAATAGAGCCTAGCAGCAGTAGTGGAAGGTCCCCAGTTGCACTCGTGCCCAAGCTGGATGGCTCCACAAAGCTCTGCATTGACCATGGAAAGATTCATGCAGTGGTCAGAGTGGACTCCGATCCGTTACCCTGCTTGGAAGACTACATAGATGGGCTAGGTAACATAGCCTACATTACAAAGATAATTTTACTCAAGGGATACTGGCAGATTCCCTTGACCACCTGTGCGAAGGAAATCTCCACCTTCGTGACTCCAGATGGTTTAAACCAGCTCCAAATCATGACATCTGGACTCAGAAATGTCCCAGCCACCTTTCAAAGGCTGATGAACCAGGTAGTGGTGGGCTTATTCAGCTGTGTAGTGTACCTAGACAGCCTCCTAGTATACAGCGACAACTGGGAAACTCACTTAGGACAACTGAAAGCCCTGTTTCAGAAATTACAGTCAGCTGACCTTGTGGTCAATCTCACAAAGAACGAGTTCACTAAGGCTTAGGTGACCTACCTGAAACATTTGGTGGGTCAAGGACAAGTACTGTCCAGAGCTGCAAAGGTACAATCAGTAGCACAGTTTCCCATTCCCACAACAAAATGGGGAATCATGGCCTGAATTTTTCAGTTGGCGCGTGCAGGGGCGGGCCTGACACTCTGGCACGTAAAATGACACGTGGTGACATCAGGCGTGCGTCCCAACATCATTGAGCTGTCTCACAATGTTTCATTCGGCGGGTACGCGTCAGAATCGGCTGCGCACCCACCGCTATTTAAAAGGCCTATTAAGGCCATTAAGGAAGTAATTAAGATCAACTTTACGCTGCCCATCCAACCTTAATGTTGCCGGCCAGGCAATAAGGCCATGCGGCCTTTACATTTTTTAGGAAACCTCATCCACAAGCGGGATGACGTTTGCTAAAGCTTTTATTAATTAAATGAAAAGTTTTTCTGAAATATAAAAACTTGTGCCATCTCATTGACAGAGTCACATGAGGGGACATGTTTAATTAAATTTTTAATCCATTTATTTATTTCAAAAGCGCTTCAATCTCCCTGAGGCAGCTCCATGCCTCGGAGATTGAAGCGCTCTTTCATGCGCATGTGCAAAAGAGCGCTGGCCCCGGCTCTCCCTCCTCTCCCCGCCCACACAGGTAAATGCCCACACTGAGCGCTACCGCTCGCATCTTACACCGGGTGGGCCTTATTTGGCTCACCCGCGTAAAATGGCAGCACGGAGCCGATCATGGGCGGCAGTCGGCTCCGTAACCACTCCCGCCTGCTCCCGCTGAGCCCGCCCTCCGAATGAAAAATTCAGGCCCATGAGATTTTTAGGGATGTATGGGTTCTACCACAAGTTTGCCCTAGACATCAGCACTGTAGCTGCCCAGCTGACAGACCTGCTGCACAAAAAACAAAAGTAATATGGACTGAGAAATGCAAGGCAGCTTTCCAGGAGCTGAAAGCCATTTTAATAAATGAACCAGTGATAGCAGTTCCAGACTTTAACAAGACATTTAAAGTAACGATCGATGCTCGTGATCTTGGGTAGGGGCAGTTCTCCTCCAGGAGGACGAGTCAGGAATAGAGAGACCAATTGGGTATTTCTCCAAAATTAACTGAGCAAACATCAGAACAGTATTCTACAGTAGAAAAAAAAACCCAGGTTTATTACTGGCTGTCAAACACTTTTTGAAACATATGTCCGAAATGGGTTCAGAGAGACCACAGCCCATACCAACCACAATCCTTTAACTTTTGTAGAGAAATTCAAAACCCAATGCAAGATTATTCCATTTGACTTTGTTTCTCCAACCATGTCACCTAAAAAATCACCCAGGGAAATTGCATGTGATACAAAAACAAAAAATTGCTGGAAAAACTCAGCAGGTCTGACAGCATCTGTGGAGAGAAAGACAGAGTTAACGTTTCGAATCCGTATGACTCTTCTTCAGAGCATGTGATTGCAGGCAGCCTGACCAGACCTTAAAGATAACCAGTTAGAACTGATGGGATAATCCAGACCAAGGACTGAATGGAAGTGAATGTGTTTTTTTTTTGGTTTTGTGTTTTTGTACCTTGTAATGAAATGGAGTGAATCTCATTTCATTTCTTTGTGATAGGGAGGTGTGATGACACTGTGCCCCCTTATTTTCGAAAAAATGAATTTCAACTTTCAATTGACTGGATATTTTGCAATTTGAACTGAGACAGAGCAAACTGCTTAAAAATGCAAGGTCACGTTCCAATGTGAAGGTGAGAAACATACAAGTCGCTCCCAGGGGCGTGCGAAGAAAGGCATATTTCTTAGACACCCATCAAAAATTGTAACGGTCAAAGAAAGAGACATAAAAAATGCAAAGTACTGGATATTGAAACAATGGCTGCCGCAGACAGGCACACCCAAAACCTTTTGGAATTACAGAATGGGTGAAGTATTTCAAGGTAAGGCTGCCAGCCACGTGAGAGGGATTGCAAGTAATCTAGTGTTAAGAAAGTCTTCAGCAGAGGGCTGCTCTCTCTCCCTCTCTCTCTTTTAGAATAATAGTCACCTGGTTGCAGAAGACAACTCTACCAGAAACCTACCAGCGAACTGAAATCTCATAATGATTGCAACATCTTCTACGTCTGATCACATCCAAGAAACCAGCTAACCCAAATCAGCCACAGCATTTAAAATCCACACCTCAAGGACAATCAAAGGACACTTAATTTTTCCATTGGACTCTAACTCCCCTTATTTCTGATACCTGTATGTGTGGGGCCCTAAAGACTGCATGAGTGTCAAATGCTTTAAATCATGTTTTTATTATTTTTCTCAGTGGTTAATAAATTTACTCTTTCTTTGACTCAAGAAAACCTTGTCTGATTGGTTCATTTTAATCACAGCTTAACTAGTTAAATGCATACTGATTTGTTTAATTAGTATGAGATGGAATAAGTAGGATAGCAAGAAATGATCTTGGATCGGAAGATTTAGAATCCACATGGGCGGAGGTAAGAAATAACAGGGGGAAGAAGACATTGGTGGGAGTAGTCTATAGGCTCCCTAACAGTAGCTATACTGTAGGACAGAGAATAAATCAGGAGATCATGAGGGTATGTAAAAAAGGCAATACATTAATCATGGGTGACTTTAAGCTTCATGTAGATTGGGAAAATCAAATTGGCAGAGGTAGCCTTAAGCAAGAATTCATAGTGTATTTGGGACAGTTTCCTAGAACAATATGTTGTGCATCCAACCAGGGATCAGGCTATGTTGAATCTGGTAATATGCAATGAGGCAGGTTTAATGAATGATCTCAGAGTAAGAGATCCCTAGGAAACAGTGACCATAACATCGTTGAATTTAGCATTCAGTTTGAGAGTGAGAAACCTGGGTCGGAAACAACTGTGCTAAACATAAATGACGGTAATTACAAAGGAAGGAGGGCAGAGTTGGCTGGAGTGGACTGGGAAAGCAGTTTAACAGAAAAGATGGACAATGGCAGGCGTTCAAAAAATAGTTCATGACTTAAACAAAGATATATCCCAGTGAGGAAGAAGGATTCTAGGAAGGGGGTAAGTCAACCATGGTTAACTAATAAAGTTAAGGATAGTATCAAATTGAAAGAAAAAACATACAATGTGGCAAATATTAGTGTTAAGCCAGAGGATTGGGAAAGTTTTAAAAACCAACAAAAGATGACCAAAAAAATTAAACAGGGAGAAAATAACCTTTGAGGGTAAACTAGCAAGTAATATAAAAATAGGTAGTAAGATCTTCTTTAAATATAAAATAAGGAAGAGAGAGGCCAAAGTGAACATAGGCCCCTTAGATAACAAGGCTGGGGAAATAATAATGGGGAACCAGGAAATGGCAGCGGAGTTGAATAAGTAATTTTCACCAGTCTTCATAGTATAAGGCACTAATAGCATTCCTAAAATACTAAATAACCAAGGGGCAAAAGTGGCGGAGGAAATAAATACAATAACTATCACAAGATAAAAAGTACTAGGGAAACTAATGGGGCTAAAAGCCAATAAGTCCTCTGGACCTGATGGGTTGCATCATAGGATATTAAAGGAAATAGCTACAGAGATAGTGGATGCACTGGTAGTAATCTTCCAAGAATTCTTAGATTCTGGAAAAGTCACAGAAGATTGGAAAACTGCCAATATAACACTGTCATTCAAAAAGGGAGGGAGGCAAAAAAACAGGTAAACTATAGGCCAGTTAGCTTAACATCTGTCATTGGGAAAACGTTAGAATCTATTATAAAGGATATAATAGCAGAGCATTTAGAAATACATGATTTCATCAAGCAGTGTCAGCATAGCTTCATGAAGGGGAAATCATGCCTGGCAAATTTATTAGAAGTCTTTGAGGAGGTAAAAAGCAGGATGGATAAATGGAAACCAGTAGATGTAATATATTGGATTTTGAATGGGCGTAAGATACCGCACATAAGGCAACTTAATAAGATTAGAGCCCATGGTGTTGGGGGTGGTATATTAGCATGGATAGAGGACTGGCTAACTAATAGAAGACAGAGAGTTGGGATAAGGGGGGCATTTTCAGGATGGAAACCTGTAACTAGTGGAATGCCACAGGGATCAGTGCTGGGGCCACAATTGTTTACAATATATATTAATGATTTATATGAGGGAAGTGAATGTGCTATCACCAAGTTTGCAGATTACACAAAAATAGTTGGGAAGGCAAATGGTGGGGATGACACAAAGAGTCTACAGAGGGATATAGATAGGTTGGATGGAATTTTCCGTGCCCGCTGGCAGCGGGCATGATAGGTGCTGAGTGGGCAATATAGCGCGATCGGTTTAACAACAGCAGGAAGGCAGGTCGCAATTGTCCGCTCAGCCATCGGTCATCGGGAACCTCATTGTAATATATCAGCACATCATTATCAGGCCAACCTGCCAGGCTCTTGCACCTCCATTGGATCATCTGTCCAAGTTGGCGGGAAAGCACGTCAACGTGTTTCACAACAACCACAGAGGCGATGTGCACTTGGCAGCCTGCACTTTGGGTGAGCTGGAGGTGAGTGCAGAGCCACGTTCCGCAGAGCTTGCCTGTTGCTTTGTAGGCTTCAGCGGCACTGGAGGGATGGGATTAAGTGCCACCCTGCCCAACTGGTGGCGGGAGGGGGGACTCAGTGACAAGTGCAGCCCTGCCACTGGGGCAAGTTTTGAGTGTGAGGGGGAGCACTGTGACGACTTCAGGGAGGGTGGCTCTAGATTCCTCTTTGGGGCTTAATTGGAGGCCCTGGATCATGGACTCTGTTGGCCGTTTGGCAGATGTGCCTGCGAAAGCAAGGAAAGATAATTAGTGCATGTCAGTGGCCTGTGAAACAGGACACATCACTCACTGCATGGTTGCCTGACAGGTGTTGCACTGCTGGATCCTCACTTGGTAGAGCAGCACCAACCTCATCATCAGCAGAGGACCAGTCTTGATCCTCACTGGCCAGCTGGATGGCTCTGTTTTCAAAGTCCGTGAAGATTTCAGGCATTCCGCCACCTGTCTGCGAGCTCTCTCTCTTGTTGTGTACCAGCTTGTCCTGCATAGAAAGAGATGGAGAAAGTGTAAACAGGACGCCTGCCAGGCCAGATGACTAGCATGCCTGACTTGTGTGGGTGTTGAATGGTCCCTTGGGCGGGATGAGGACAATGAAGGTGAGTGGGAGAAAATGATGGTGGGAAAAAATCCCCCCCCCCCCACCCTTGTTGGGGTGGGGAGAAGTGCAGGAGCAGGCGCAGATGGGTGCGCCTCTGATTGGCAGCCCTGAGGGTATCCCTCAGCGCGCATGTGCATGAAAGAGCATGCAGATCTCCCTGAGGCTAAGTGCTGCCTCAGGGAGATCGGCTCGGAGTTAAAATTTTTAATAGAAATGATAAAATAATTTCCCTGACATGTCCCCTCATGTGACACTGTCACATGAGTTGGGACATGGCCATAACTTCTATTGAAAGGCTTGACAAAAATTTAAATACCCTCATGAAACCTCATCCCACCCGTGGATGAGGTTTCATGCTTTTTCTGAAGCCCGCCAGGGCTCCCGGCCTGCCCGCCAACCTTAAGGCTGGACGGGCAGGTCTATTAATTAACTTAACTAGTTTTTCAATGGCCTCAATAGGCCGTTAACAGTTTGGCGGGCACACAGCTGACTCGGCTGCGCCCCCGCCGGTCTGAAAATGGAAATGACGCAGGGTGATGTCGGGAGTTCCACCTGACGTCATCCCGCATCATTTTACGTGTCGGCAAGCAGGCCCCACTCCCGCTCACTGACCGGAAGATCCTGCCCGCGATGTCCTTTGAACTGGCAGTGAGTGCAGGCCCTGTGGATGTGTGACGGGTTTGTGAGTGTGTGAGTTGATTGATGAGATGAATGACTTACCCTGGTGGAATGGAAGAGATCATTATCCTCTTGTGGGACTGGGTGGCTGCCATCTTTTGCAGTGCGTTGGCACTGACCACTGCTGCCAATGCCTCCCAAGTTGGGTTAGTGCTGTTGCTGTTCATCCTAAGGCCTGAGCAGGGGTAGAGGACATCCCGACCGGCCTCCATGGCATCCAAAAGCTGCTCGAGAGACGCATCACTGAACCCAGGGGCTGCAGTCTTCAGTTTCAGGGCAACGTCTTCCGTGCAGCAGTGGTGAGCTGGAAGTACTGAGATGTGTGTTTGCGGCTGTACTTTAAATATGGCACCCAGCGTGGTGCAGGGGTGGGGTGATGGCGTGTGGGTGAATGAGAGCCCGCTCGCCAAGGAAATGGCATGATTCCTGGGAGTTCATAAATAATGAGGCGGGTTTGGGGCATTTTACCCACCTGCTATCGCACTTAGTGCAAATTTGAGAAAATTCCACCTGTTAAGTGAATGGGAAAAAGCGGGGCAGATGGAATATGATGTGGGACAATGTGAGGTTAGAACAGAGGAGCTGAATGTTATTTAAATGGAGAAAGACTGCAGAAAGCTGCAGCACAGAGGGATTTTAGAGTCTTCGTAAATGAATCCCAAAAAGCTAACATACAAGTTCAGTTGGTAATAAGGAAGGCAAATGGAATGTTGGCCTTTATTTCAAAGGGAATGGAATATAAAATTAGGGAAGTCTTGCTAAAGCTATTCAAGGCATTAGTTGGACAACACCTAGAATACTGTGAACAGTCTTGGTCCCTTTATCTGAGGAAAGATATACTGGCATTAGAGGCAGTCCAGAGAAGGTTCACTAGGTTGATCCTAGGTATGGAGGGATTTTCTTATGAGGAGAGTTGAGTAGGTTGGGCCTGTACCATTGGAGTTTAGAAGAATGAGAGGTGACCCCATTGAAACATATAAGATTCTTAGGGGGCTTGACAGGGTAGATACTAAGAGATAAAAACAAAAAACAAAAAACTGTCGATGCTGGAAATCCAAAACAAAAACAGAATTACCTGGAAAAACTCAGCAGGTCTGGCAGCATCGGCGGAGAAGAAAAGAGTTGACGTTTCGAGTCCTCCTGACCCTTCGACAGAACTAGGTGAATCCCAGGAAGGGTTGAAATATAAGCTGGTTTAAGGCGGTGGTTGGGGGGGGGGAGCGGTGTGGGGGAGGTGGTGGTGGGGGTGTTGGGTGGGGGGAGAGAAGTGGAGGGGGGTGGTGTGGTTGTAGGCAAAAGCAGTGATAGAAGCAGATCATCAAAAGATGTCACGGACGGCAGAACAAAAGAACACATAGGTGTCGAAGTTGGTGATATTATCTAAACGAATGTGCTAATTAAGAATGGATGGTAGGGCACTCAAGGTATAGCTCTAGTGGGGGTGGGGGGAGCATAAAAGATTTAAAAATATTTTAAAATAATGGAAATAGGAGGGAAAAAGAAAAATCTATATAATTTATTGGAAAAAAACAAAAGGAAGGGGGAAGAAACAGAAGGGGGGTGGGGATGGAGGAGGGAGGTCAAGACCTAAAGTTGTTGAATTCAATATTCAGTCCGGAAGGCTGTAAAGTGCCTAGTCGGAAGATGATGTATTGTTCCTCCAGTTTGCGTTGGGCTTCACTGGAACAAAGCAGCAAGCCAAGGACAGACATGTGGGCAAGAGAGTAGGGTGGAGTGTTGAAATGGCAAGCGACAGGGAGGTTTGGGTCATTCTTGCGCACAGACCGCAGGTGTTCTGCAAAGCGGTCACCCAGTTTACGTTTGGTCTCTCCAATGTAGAGGAGACCGCATTGGGAGCAACGAATGCAGTAGACTAAGTTGGGGGAAATGCAAGTGAAATGTTGCTTCACTTGAAAGGAGTGTTTGGGCCCTTGGACGGTGAGGAGAGAGGAAGTGAAGGGGCAGGTGTTACATCTTTTGCGTGGGCATGGGGTGGTGCCATAGGTGGGGGTTGGGGAGTAGGGGGTGATGGAGGAGTGACCAGGGTGTCCCGGAGGGAACGATCCTTACGGAATGCCGACAGTGGGGGTGAAGGGAAGATGTGTTTGGTAGTGGCATCATGCTGGAGTTGGCGGAAATGGAGGAGGATGATCCTTTGAATGTGGAGGCTGGTGGGGTGATAAGTGAGGACAAGGGGGACCCTATCATGTTTCTGGGAGGGAGGAGAAGGTGTGAGGGCGGATGCACGGGAGATGGGCCGGACACGGTTGAGGGCCCTGTCAACGACCGTGGGTGGAAAACCTCTGTTAAGGAAGAAGGAGGACATGGAAACAATGGCTTGATGTTCAGTGGTGGGGTCATGGTCCAGGGAGAGGTAGGAGGAAGTGTCTGTGAGTTGACGCTCATCCTCCGCGAGGTAGAGGTCAGTGCACCAGAAAACAACAGCACCACCCTTGTCAGCGGGTTTGATGACGATGTCAGGGTTGGACCTGAGAGAATGGAGTGCAGTAAGTTCAGCGAAAGAGAGATTAGAATGGGTGAGAGGAGCAGAGAAATTGAGACGACTAATGTCGTGCTGACTGTTCTCAATGAAAAGATCAAGAGAAGGTAAGAATCCAGAGGGAGGGGTCCAGGTGGAGGGAGAATATTGGAGGTGGGTGAAAGGATCCGTTGAACGGGGAGAGGACTCCTGCCCAAAGAAGTGAGCCCGGAGACGAAGATGGCGGAAGAAGAGTTCAGCATCGTGCCGAGCCCAAAATTCATTGTTTCCAGGACTGTCACTGACCTCATCTCCTCTGGGGATCTTCCTCCCACAACTTCCAACCTGATAGTCGCCCAACCTTGGACAGCCCGCTTCTACCTCCTACCCAAAATCCACAAACAGAACTGTCTCGGTAGACCGATCGTGTCAGCTTGCTCCTGCCCCACAGAACTCATCTCTCGTTATCTTGACTCCCTTCTCTCTCCCCTTGTCCAGTCCCTTCCCACCTACATCCGTGATTCCTCTGACACCTTACGTCACATCAACAATTTCCAGTTCCCTGGCCCCAACCGCTTCCTCTTCACCATGGACGTCCAATCCCTCTACACCTCCATCCCCCACCAGGATGGTCTGAGGGCCCTTAGCTTCTTCCTCGAACAGAGGCCCGAACAATCCCCATCCACCACTACTCTTCTCCGTCTGGCTGTACTTGTTCTCACACTGAACAATTTCTCCTTTAACTCCTCTAACTTCCTCCAAATAAAAGGTGTGGCTATGGGTACCCGCATGGGCCCCAGCTATGCCTGTCTCTTTATGGGGTATGTGGAACATTCCTTGTTCCAGTCCTACTCCAGCCCCCTTCCACAACTCTTTCTCCGGTACATCGATGATTACTTTGGTGCTGCTTCGTGCACTCGTCGGGACTTTGAAAAATTTATTAATTTTGCTTCCAATCTCCACCCCTCCATCATTTTCACGTGGTCCATCTCTGACACTTCCCTTCCCTTCCTTGACCTCGCTGTCTCAATCTCTGGTGATAGACTGTCCACCAATATCCATTACAAGCCTACCGACTCCCACAGCTACCTTGACTACAGCTCCTCACACCCCGCTTCCTGTAAGGACTCCATCCCATTCTCTCAGTTCCTTCGCCTCCTTCGCATCTGTTCTGATGATGCTACCTTCAAAAACAGTTCCTCTGACATGTCCTCCTTCTTCCTTAACCGAGGTTTTCCACCCACGGTCGTTGACAGGGCCCTCAACCGTGTCCGGCCCATCTCCCGCGCATCCGCCCTCATGCCTTCTCCTCCATCCCAGAAACATGATAGGGTCCCCCTTGTCCTCACTTATCACCCCACCAGCCTCCGCTTTCAAAGGGTCATCCTCCGCCATTTCCGCCAACTCCAGCATGATGCCACTACCAAACACATCTTCCCTTCACCCCCACTGTCGGCATTCCGTAGGGATCGTTCCCTCCGGGACACCCTGGTCCACTCCTCCATCACCCCCTAATCCCCAACCCCCACCTATGGCACCACCCCATGCCCACGCAAAAGATGTAACACCTGCCCCTTCACTTCCTCTCTCCTCTCCTCCTTGAAACACTCCTTTCAAGTGAAGCATCATTTCACTTGCATTTCCCCCAACTTAGTCTACTGCATTCGTTGCTCCCAATGTGGTCTCCTCTACATTGGAGAGACCAACCGTAAACTGGGTGACCGCTTTGCAGAACACCTGCGGTCTGTGCGCAAGAATAACCCAAACCTCCCTGTCGCTTGCCATTTCAACACTCCACCCTACTCTTGCCCACATGTCTGTCCTTGGCTTGCTGCTTTGTTCCAGTGAAGCCCAACGCAAACTGGAGGAACAACACATCATCTTCCGACTAGGCACTTTGCAGCCTTCCGGACTGAATATTGAATTCAACAACTTTAGGTCTTGACCTCCCTCCTCCATCCCCACCCCCCTTCTGTTTCTTCCCCCTTCCTTTTGTTTTTTTCCAATAAATTATATAGATTTTTCTTTTTCCCTCCTATTTCCATTATTTTAAAATATTTTTAAATCTTTTATGCTCCCCCCACCCCCACTAGAGCTATACCTTGAGTGCCCTACCATCCATTCTTAATTAGCACATTCGTTTAGATAATATCAACAACTTCGACACCTATGTGTTCTTTTGTTCTGCCGTCTGTGACATCTTTTGATGGTCTGCTTCTATCACTGCTTTTGCCTACAACCACACCACCCCCCTCCACTTCTCTCCCCACCCCCCCCCCCCCCCCACCCGACCTCCCCCCCACCACTTTAAACCAGCTTATATTTCAACCCTTCTTGGATTCACCTAGTTCTGTCGAAGGGTCATGAGGACTCGAAACGTCAACTCTTCTTCTCCGCCGATGCTGCCAGACCTGCTGAGTTTTTCCAGGTAATTCTGTTTTTGTTTTAGATACTAAGAGGTTGTTTCCCCTTGTGGACAGTCTAGGACCAGAGGACATAATCTCAGAGTAAGGGGTCACCCACTTAAGACAGAGATGAGGAGGAATTTCTTCTCTCAGAGGGTAGTGAATCTGTGGAATTCTTTACCGCAGAGGGCTGTAGAGGATGGGTCATTAAGCATATTCAAGGCTGAGATAGACAGATTTTTAATCAGTAAGGGAATCAAAGGTTTTGGGAAAAAGGCAGGAAAGTGGAATTGAGGATTATCTGATCAGCTATGAGCTCATTGGATGGCGGAGCAGACTTGATAGAGTGAATGGCCTACTTCTGCTCCTATGTCTTATGGAATTATGGTCTTAATCCTGTGCCCTCCCCTGTGGTGAGTTTGGTGGGGGCATTTAATCAGGTGGGAGGATGGTGGGTGGGACCCCGCCACCTTCCTGCCTCCACCCCCATTAAGTCTGTGGTAGGAAGACCTCTCGACAGCCTTGATGCCCTGCCACCAATTGAGGCCCTTTAAGTGTGCAGTTAAGGCCCACTTAAAGGCCCCATCCCACCACCACTGATATTACCCCAATGGTAGTGGGGGTGGGGGCTTCCCATGAGGGGAACATGGCAGTTTTGCTTGCAGGCAGGAGTGGGGGTCTCTTGTTCAAATGCACTCAGTTCCTGATTGAGGGACCCAGCTTTAGGAAGGCGTGGATGGTGGTGAAAGCCACTCCCTGCCCTTGCTGACAACCCTCGTCCCCCACATCCCCACCCCTCAACCCTCTTCCTGTCATCACTCACCTGTGCCTTGGTTCCTCGTCAATCCAGCAGCAGCCAGCACCTCTGATTGGCCAGCAGCACTTGGCAGGTGGGACTTCTGCCCCGGGGTCCTTGATCCTGGGGGAATGCCTGCTGCTGGCCTGTTAAGTGCCTGAGTGGCACAAGATGTGGCCAAGACCCCCATCATCAGCACAAGATTCCGCCTTATGACGCTTATGGCTTCAAAGGGACAGGAATAGGCATTCACACCTTCAAGCTCTTCCACTATTCAATTAGGTCGTAGTTGATCTGTATCTCAACTCCCATTTACCCACCTTGATTCCATATCCCTTAAATACCCTTGCTTAACAAAGATCTATCTATTTCAGTTTTTTTTTACATTTTCCACTGATCCATCTCTCATAGCTTTTTGGGGGACGAGTTCCAGATTTCCACTACCGTTCAAGCAAGGTTACTTAAAGCCAGCAAAGAGACTACCATCCGATAAATTAAACTGCTTCTTGCGAAATATTAATATTGAGCATTCCACTGGCATTCCACAAAAACTACTGCTCCAAAAATACTTTTTTGTTATATATAATAGAGTCCTGCATCTTAAAAACACTAATCCATGAATGGTGGCAGTTCTACTTGATACTCGAGTTAATCAAAGATTTGTCTTTCATAAAAACATGAGAACTGCATGAAGAACAAAACGGCAGGCCCATTATCAGCTGCAGCGGCCTGGTATCACAATGTTTTGGAGCAGCGTAGCAGCATATGTGTCAGAGGAAATATGATCTCTTTCTCCCAAGGTTCGTGGTTTCTTGTAATGTATTGCATTCATAGAATCACAGAATGATAGCACAGAAGGAGGCCATTTGCACCTTTGTGTCTGCTGCAACTCTTTTGTGGAGCTATCCAATTCATCTCACCCCCATCCCACCGCCCCCCCCCCCCTCCCCCCCTATTCTTTCCCCATAGCCTTGCAACATTTTTTCTACATGTGTCAGTTCACTTCTAAGATTCTTCACCTGGTGAATTCAAAATTGCAATGCAGCCATCTACTGGAGAAACTCAGTGGGTGAATATTACATACCCTGCTTAAGTGATAACATCGACATGAAAGATCAAGCTGAATTATATTACTTGTTGTAATAGACATAATCTTCTAAGCATTATACCTGAAAATTCTATGGTAATATTTTGTATGTTCCAATGGTACTGCAAGATTAGAAAATTTGTTTATTTTTTAATGTTCAATGGCATCTATACAAGTGGTAATATAATTCTTTTTTTTCTGGTAAACTTTGACATGTTCTAACTCCATTTTAAAAATGACAGTGACTGATGCATAAAAACATGAACTGCTAAAGAATTAGGGATCTACAAAAATACAGAATGAGCAGATTGTCATATTGGAAAGGGTCATCATGACTTTGTTAATCGTGTTATATTTCATGTCCTCTGCTTGCCTGATTAAAAATAAAAGGCTGCTGTTTGAAACAGCTAACATTGATGAACTCGGAAGTTCAAAAGGGCCCAATTGTCACTCACATATTCAAGGTAAGCACGTTGACAAGCATAGGCAGAAATCCAAGAAAATCAGTAACCCTATCCTTCAAACTGCTACAGCAGTGAAAGCAGAATTATGAGCTCCTATGCTTTGAGAGGCTGAATGTATCTGTAAAAGATACAGGGCTAAGGTTCAGGTAACTGGTCTCCAGTTAATGTCTCTTCCACAGGTTGGTAGTAGTCACTTAATCAATGCATAGGGAAAAATTGGGAACAGTGAAATACAGGAGGATTAAAGGTGGAAAACAAAAACAGAATTACCTGGAAAAACTCAGCAGGTCTGGCAGCATCAATGGAGAAGAAAAGAGTTGACGTTTCGAGTCCTCATGACCCTTCAACAGAACTGAGTGAATCTAAGGAGAGGAGTGAAATATAAGCTGGTTTAAGGTGGTGGGGTGGGGTGGGGGGGAGGGGGTGCGGTTGGGTGGGGGGAGAGAAGTTGGGGGGGGTGATGTGGTTGTAGGGACAAGCAAGCAGTGATAGGAGCAGTTAATCAAAAGATGTCACAGACAAAAGAACAAAAGAACACAGAGGCGTTGAAGGTCGTGATATTATCTAAACGAATGTGCCAGTTAAGAAAGGATGGTAGGGCACTCAAGATACAGCTCTAGTGGGGGTGGGGTGGAAAGGCTAGCAGGGCATAAAAGATTGCGGTCTGTCCACAAGAATAACCCAAACCTCCCTGTCGCTTGCCATTTTAACACTCCACCCTGCTCTATTGCCCACATGTCTGTCCTTGGCTTGCTGCATTGTTCCAGTGAAGCCCAACGCAAACTGGAGGAACAGCACCTCATCTTCCGACTAGGCACTTTACAGCCTTCCGGACTGAATATTGAATTCAACAACTTTAGATCTTGACCTCTCTCCTCCATCCCCACCCCCTTTCTGTTTCTTCCCCCTTCCTTTTGTTTTTTCCAATAATTTATATAGATTTTTCTTTTCCCACCTATTTCCATTATTTTTAAATCTTTTATGCCCTGCTACTCTTTCCACCCCACCCCCACTAGATCTGTACCTTGAGTGCCCTGCCATCCATTCTTAATTAGCACATTCATTTAGATATCACCAACTTCAACACCTCTGTGTTCTTTTGCTCTTTTGTCTTTGACATCTTTTGATTACCTGCTCCTATCACTGCTTGCTTGTCCCTACAACAACCCCACCACCCCACCCCCCACCACTTCTCTCCCCCCACCCAACCACCATCCCCCCTCCCCCCCCACCCGCCCTTAAACCAGCTTATATTTCACCCCTTTCCTTAGATTCACTCAGTTCTGTTGAAGGGTCATGAGGACTCGAAATGTCAACTCTTTTCTTCTCCGCCGATGCTGCCAGACCTGCTGAGTTTTTCCAGGTAATTCTGTTTTTGTTTTGGATTTCCAGCATCCGCAGTTTTTTGTTTTTACCTTTTTATTTTTATCTTTTTATAGGATTAAAGGTGGGTTCATTTTGATACTCACCAGCGGTAGCGAATGGTATTTTGAATCTAGCATTGTGTAGAAATAAAGAAAAACAACTAAGGGTGTTTGGAGGCAGCAGGCTTCTTAGTAGGACCTGTGAAATGCAGGTTTCTATCAAATGCTAGTTTCTTCCATGGGATATTACCTGCTGAGAATATAGCAGGATTCATCAGAAATGAAATTTATTTCAGGAAAGTTTGAGCTAAGTTCCATTATAAGGAAATGAGTATAATGGGAATTGGTAGGGTGGGGGAGAGGGATTAACATTTTGTTGCATGAGTGGGGGTCCCAATGACACGAGGGAAACCAGAAATCCAGGTTTTCCTGCATTCTGCACTCCACAGTTTGCAGGTAACGCCACTGATACGTTTTCCCAGTTGGGCATTGACAGGCATGGCTTCCAGTCAGGTAGGGAAAGCTGAAGGATCAAGTAGGTCTGAGGCCTGACCTGGAAGGAAAGTGTCCAATCCCTGGCCCTGGTGAAATGGTGGTGGGGCGGAGCTCAGGAGCTTGAAGATGCACAAGGAGGTTGGGGGAAGTGTGAGGCGGTTGGATGCCTCAGGGATCGAAGATCAAAGGATTGAGGGATCAGAGGCTGTGGGAGGTTAGCAGGAGGAATGATTGGAGGCCCAGCGATAGGGGAAAAGTCAGAAGCCTAGGGGATGGGTGGCAAAGGAAGATAGATGCCTGCAGGTAAAAGGTTGGAGGCCTGAATAGTAATCGGTAGCCTCTGTAGCAGTGCAGTGGCAGAGATTGGAGGCTTTGGAGTGGGGACAGAAAGGGTTGGGCCAAGGTGTCTGATTGCTGGTGGTTGGCGAGGCAAATACACCAGTTCCAGCAGCTAAGTTGAAAAGCACTTGACTCCTGGATGCAGCAGCCACCCTTCCTGGCCGTTCATAGTTAAATTAGAAACTGTGGATAAAAATTAAACACGTTTCCTCATTATTCAAACTATCAACCCAGATCTTGGGTATAGATTAGCTGCCTACCTTTCCATCTCACCTTCATTAAAACCCAGAGTGGGTGGGTTACATGTCAGTGTTCAGCTTTTGAATACTTTAACCTCCCAACTGTCCCAAACCCGCCTGCTTTTATGGCGTTAAAATTCCTCCCAATGTTCCAATTAAAATGCCTGGTGGAACATAATCTGTGCTCTCTTTACAAAGGATGGCATTGTGATAATGTTGAAAACTAGCCAGAGACCTGGCAAAACACTTCAAAATCCTGTGGTATACAGCATCTAATCATGAATGACAATCCAAATTAAAAACTGACATGATGGCAGCCCCTGAGGGGGCTTGATGGGGTGGATATTGTTTCCTCTTGTAGAGGACACTAGAACTAGGATGCACAGTTTAAGCATTTTATGACAGAGATGAGGAGACATTTTTTCTCCCGGAGGGTCACAGTCTGTAGAATTCTCTCCCCCAGAAAGCAGTGGAGACTGGGTCATTGAATTTATTTAAGGCAGATTCAGAGAGATTTTTAATAGGCAAGGGAGTCAAGTGTTATTGGGGAGAAGACAGAAAAGAGGAGTTGAGACTACAATCAGATCAGCCACGATCTTATTAAATGGTAGAGCAGGTTCAAACGGTAGAATGGCTTACTCGTGATCCTAAGTCATATGTTCCTATGTGCAAAGGTTCAGGTCTTGAGAACACACTCCTGTGCTGACACTTTAGATGCTACATATGAAAACTTGTATCTTGTGTCTAATGATATTGGGTTAAAAGCATTATCCTGCTGTTTCTGAGTAAATCTTTTGCACTGGGCTAATTAATGAAGTACACCTCAATATGGAATTGCCTATAGTAATCAACCAAATGGAGCAAATGGAAGGCTGTCAAAGTTGATAGTTAACATTGAATTCCAATACATTTGCATTTATAAATCTGGAGTGCAAAGGGACTTGGGAGTCCTAGTCCAGGATTCTCTTAAGGTTAACTTGCAGGTTGAGTCAGTAGTTAGGAAGGCAAATGCAATGTTGGCACTTATTTCAACAGGACTAGAATATAAAAGCAGGGATGTGCTGCTGAGGCTTTATAAGGCTCTGGTCAGACCACATTTAGAATATTGTGAGCAATTTTGGGCCCCGTATCTCAGGAAGGATGTTCTAGCACTGGAGAGGGTCCAGAGGAGGTTCACGAGAATGATCCCAGGAATGAACGGCTTAACATATGAAGAACGTTTGAGGACTCTGGGTCTATACTTGATGGAGTTTAGAAGGATGAGGGGGGATCTGATTGAAACTTACAGAATACTGAAAGGCCTGGATAGAGTTGACGTGGGGAAGATGTTTCCATTAGTAGGAGAGACGGGGACCCAAGGGCACAGCCTCAGAGTAAAGGGAAGACCTTTTAGAACAGAGATGAGGAGAAACTTCTTTAGCCAGAGAATGGCGAATCTATGGAATTCATTGCCACAGAAGGTTGTGGAGGCCAGGTCATTGAGTGTATTTAAGACCGAGATAGATGGGATCTTGATTGGTATGGGGATCAAAGGTTACGGGGAGAAAGCGGGAGAATGGGGTTGAAAAACTTATCAGCCATGATTGAATGGCGGAGCACACTCGATGGGCCGAATGGCCTAATTTCTGCTCCTATGTCTTATGGTGTTACGGTCTATGCTATAGTGACAAATAGTTTTGAGGTATGATAACCTGGAAAGATAGACGGATGTATTTTAGTGAAACACTGCTCATCCACAAGGGGTCATCAATCAAGGCAATTCCCTGCAAATTTAATAGCAAAAAACTGCGGATGCTGGAAATTCAAAACAAAAATAAAAATACCCGGAAAAACTCAGCAGGTCTGGCAGCATCAGCGGAGAGGAACACAGTTAACGTTTCGAGTCCATATGACTCTCCAACAGAACTAAGTAAAAATAGAAAAGAAATGAAATATAAGCTGGTTTAGTGGGGGGTGGGACAGGTAGAGCTGGATAGAGGGCCAGTGATAGGTGGAGATAGCCAAAAGATGTCATAGGCATTGTCCTTTTGTCTATGACATCTTTTGGCTATCTCCACCTATCACTGGCCCTCTATCTAGCTCTACCTGTCCCACCCTGCTCGCCCCCACCAACACCCCCCCACCCCACCCCCCCACCTTAAACCAGCTTATATTTCACCTCTTTTCTATTTTTACTTAGTTCTGTTGAAGAGTCATACGGACTCGAAACGTTAACTGTGTTCCTCTCCGCAGATGCTGCCAGACCTGCTGAGTTTTTCCAGGTATTTTTATTTTTCTTCTGTAAATTTAACTGATCAGTGCAGCAGCATTGAATCAGGTTGCCCACCCTCTCTCCCTCTTCACGATGACATGGGGTAAGGAGAGTCCACAAACAAGAGAGCAGCAAAAATGACAACATTTCACACAAGTTCCATAAATTTAATACATTATACATTTCTCAGTCTGCAACTTAATACACTAGCAGACTGTTCCAGTGCTACCACATGGGGGAGCAATTGGCTTTAATGGCCACTGCTTTAAATCTCTTTTCAGTTATACTTCCCTACTTTCTGTGCAACCACTGCTACAGAGCTTTGTAATATATCTTGATGGCCTTATCTGATTTGTACCCAAGATAGCTTACTTCAGGCTTACCTTATATTCACTATACTCAAACAAAAATGTATTTTTGCTGTCCAGCAGCACACTGGCAACACGAGTGACATTCTACCTGCTTTGCAAGTAGGTTATTTGAGGGGGTGGGGGGTAGGGGGTGGTGGTCAGTGGGGAGGTAGTAGCAGGGGTAGGAGGGAATTAACAGCGTCAGCAGAAAACTGAATTTCACCTTATGTTGAAAATATCTGGAAATGTTTTTTTTCTCTCCCCAGGCCTTCGACTTTTAGTATTACTGTACAGTCAGCATTTCTTGCAGCACCACCCAACAAATAAAATCCCAGAAACTCTTTTGCAGTATTACTGCCATTTACCAGGCTTATATGAAATTGGTTTGCTGCCTTATTTCATGGACGTATTAACCCATTCATTTTATATGCAAAGACATTTCATGGAAATGAAGTAAGTGTTTGTATGGTAATTTCTAGGTAGTTTCAGCTGGAACACACTTTCCTCTCAGCATGACATATGGAAAACTATTTCAAAGTATTGTTTAATCAGTGTAAGAATTTATCATTTGTGTCCACAAAATGTCACCAATATTTGCAAGATCTCCCCATACCAATTTGGCTAACCTAAGCATGGATCAGTGAGGATATCTGATGTTCTCCAAACATTACAGCCTGGATTTTGTGGTATAATGATGGCCAAACTATCAGCATTTGACGTCATCAGTCCTCTGAAACTCATTGCAGTTTTGGGAGTCCTGGCATGCTCAGAATAACATGGAAACCTAGAAGTTGTTGTTAATGATTATGTGCTCCTCCAGAGGATGCACTGTTGACGATCCCTCGCAGCAGCATCCACCCCCCCCCCCCCCACCCATATCCTCCACACCCAATTAGACTTGACTGCAACAATGAGAATGCTCTTCATCTTGTAAAAACCTTTGGAAAAGTTACCCACCTTATTGAATGAGGTTAGCTTCATAATTACTATTAAACACTCTCACTGGCCTTGAAAAGCTAATTTTATAATGGTGGAATGTCAAATGTCTGCATTATGCTGCAAATGTTTAAGATTATATTTTTAAAGTTTGTTATTGATATTTTCACTTCTGTCTTAATCAAATCAAAATAATTTATTTTGCCATCTGAGATGTTTAACATTGAAGGATAATGAGTGCTTTTAACTTCCTGATTTGCTGTCTGTGGGAATACTTCAATGTGATTGTCTGCTTACCCTGCAAAAAATATCACTGCTGCTGATGCCTGAGATCCCCGACTTGAAGCCAGATTTAAACTGATGTTAGAAAATGGGTAATATATACCACAGAGATAGCTAGATTGGACATTAATTACTTTGGAGTACAATGAGATTGCAAATTTTATTTGAACCAAACATTAATTAGATACCTAATTGTTAATTGGCCTGAACAATTATTACCTCAGCTATTCTGTGTTAATGCCAACTGTTTAATAAATCAACTTGAAACAAATTATAATATATGATACATCAAACAGCACAGGATTATTCAGGAAACATTAAAACTTCAATGGATAGAAGATAAGAAAGAAAAGCCGAATACCTTTTAGCATGTCAATAACGTACAAAGTACAGACAATGGATATTAGCTGACATGCACGTTCATGACACACACCTGCCAAGACCTGTAATAATGGAAAGTGAGATTTCAACTGGAAATGAAAGGGTAGCAAATGCTGTCTCAATGCTGACAGGTGCAATGTCTGCACAGCACACTGAGCAGCGCAGTGCTAGGATTTCCTGCCAACTTTCTCCATTCATCATGCAGAGAGCAGACATCAGCTACTGTTGGAGGAACAGGGCCAGGAAGATCGAAAGCACCTCAGGCTTTACAAGCAGCAGCATCAGTAAAGTGTTGGGTACATTCAAAGCCACAAGCAGAGAACCCAATCTATTTATTTTTTGCACCCAATGGGCCAATTTTTATCTGGACACGTTCAGGAGATTTGTGGTAGGATTTTTATATAATTTATGACCTGCCACAAACTGGAATTCACAATAATTTAACAGTTCCACCCCGGTATTTGACTTTGTATCAGTGTCACACTTGGATGGCAGCTTTCCGGGTACCACTACAGTTTGCTATTAAGGAGCTGACTAGAGAGGCACCAGCAGCAATGGATGAAAAGAGAAAAGAAGTATTTAGTAGCTATGAAGAATGATAGTATGAGGACAGGAGGAAGAGGAGCTAGTGTGACTGTTAGGTTCCTCTTTTTTATTCCAGGTGACTTACAGTATCATTACAGTCAGAAAAAAACAACTCTAGGAAGGACCAGGCAAATGATTTCAACACCAAGATAAAAGCAAAATACTGTGGATGCTGGAAATATGAAATAAAAACAGAAAATGCTGGAAAAACTCAACAGGTCTGTCAGCATCTGTGGAGAGAGAAACAGAGTTAACATTTCAAATCCATATGACTCTTCTTCAGAAGCTCTGCTTCTCTCTCCACAGATGCTGCAAGACCTGCTGGGTTTTCCCAGCATATCCTGTTTTTATTATAAATGATTTCAGCACCTGTTTACATGTTGTTTCACCTTGTCTGCCTCTCATTTCACAAAAGGAGGCAGGTTGGCACATTACAAAACATTAATAATCTCTATCATTAAATGTAAATGCAATATGTCTGAAAACAGCCACATTATTTTATTCAAAAAGTCGAAAGTAAAGGTCTACGTTAATCAATTTGTCCCTTAAGATTGATAACACCTAAAGAGTTGACTGGAATTGATACAGTGTTTTTAGGTGGTAGTTTTTTTAGGGAAAAGCACCTCACCACCTAGTGTAATTCGAGGAAACATAGGTGCAAAATACTCCTGATTTTTATTTGCATAAAATTTACATTGCTACATCACTTCAGGCACAAACAACATCAAAGAAGTTCAGGTGCAATGCTTTTCAGGAGAAAAGTAATAATGTCTACCATTTTTTAGGGCCATTTGAGAGCAGAACAGGAGCAGCCTTTCAGGTTTTGTCAACTCCTCCAATGAGGTGTGTGTACATTAATATTTCAGAGATATGAGAAAACTTAGAATGCATTAACTTGTAACAACATCATTGCAGGAATTGACCAGATGTTCCCCTTGAAAAGATGGATAACCAAGGCAGTTGTAAGAAGTGAGTATTGCTGAAAAAAGAGACGTCTAATCTTTTCATCTTGCGCTCATCAGGACACTTGCGAGAATACCAGTTTAAGGGGGAAAACAACAATTTATCCTGTATGTGAAGGGAGCGCTGATTGGTTGGCAAGTAATGTTGCCATGGGGAATGTACCACTGATAGTAACTGGCAGTTAACTGCCAAGTATTGTTGGAAATTTAAACCAGGCTTTGACTCTGATTATTCAATTCAAGGCATTGTCCTGAGGAATGAGTCAGTAAATGGCTGTCACTTATTTTGTTTAGCTGAAACAGGCGCAAAGTATGTACACGTTCTTTCTGTCTACAAAGAACAGGGCCCTGTGTATTAATATATGTAGCTTCCAGTACATGCAAACACACTACATTCTGAGCCCAACTGACAATCTTATATTGGTTGTCAGCATAATCCTTAGCACATTGAGGATTATTTAGCAAATGTTGTCCAATCGCGGAAACACATCTAATGTTGGACAATGTGTTTTGAGTTTTGCAAGCAAGGGCTGGTTGGGTACAGTCTGTACCCTCCCATTGTGAAGAGCGCTGGGACATGTTGTTTGATATGATCCACCAGTCTTTGGGACGTATGGCCTGTATATCTAGCATTATATAGGAACTGAGATTTATATACCACATTACTCATTTGTGTGATAGGCAGAAAGTCTTTTTGGCGTGACAGCCGCATCCTGTTAGTGGCGAATACCACTAGCGTTGCTACTGCGTAGTAGCAGCATGAAACGGCTAACTTCACCTGTTGCTCAAGTTTTTGAGATACCTTGCCCTTCCAGGGTAACCTGAGGTAGACTGGGCACTTCTCAGGGCCGCAAGTGATGGCCTTAGGGCCGTTTTTGAATACACGTGATATACAGCACAAAATCAGGGTAGATATTATTCTGCAGGATGTCTTTGATGCATCCTATTTCAGCATCAAGCTTGCATGGTGAGCAAATAGCTTGGGCTCTATTTACAAAGTTGCCGATAAGACCAATCTTATAGCGTGTGGAACTATTAGAATCCCAACATGTATATTGACCAGTGAAATTAGGCTTGTGGTAGACTGTGATAGAGAATCCTCTGGCAGATTTCTCACCCAGTATGTCAAGGAAGAGGAATTCATTTGACTGCTCCATTTCATAAGTGAATGTGAACACGATGGAGCCCATTAAGACAAGAAAGTAAATTGTTACATGCAGCTGCAGATTTCCATATAGCAAACGTATCATCCACATATTGGAAATATGTGAGGGGTGGGAGGTTAGGTGTCTTCCCATCGAAGACGTGTTTCTCATGGAACCCAACAAAGATGTTTGCAAGAGCTGGGCCTAGAGGGGATCATATGGCAACATCATCTTTTTGAGCATAAATGGTGTTGTTAAAACTGAATTCAACTGCGAGTTGCTGAGTTCATAAGCTCAATGAATACTGATTCATGCAATGGTGGCAGACCTAGATCACCATGGCATAGTGCTGCAGCACAAATATCTATGGCTTCCTTAAGTGGAACATTGGTCAATAGGCTAACAATGTCAAATGAGTACATGGACACAGCATTGCTGGCCAGGATTTTCCCCTCGGCGATTTGGGGGCAGGGCTCGGTCGCCGAGGGAAAATGACGCGGGATGACATCAGGAGGAATCCCCAACATCATCCCGGCCTATTTAAATTTTTAGGAAGGCGGGCGGACAGCGAAATCAGCTGTCCGCCCGCCAACCTGTCAATGGCCAATTGAAGCCATTGACAGGCTATTTAAAGTAATTAAAGACCTGCCCTTCCAACCTGAAGGCTGGTGGGCAGGCCAAGAGCCCCAGTGGGCTCCAGATTATTGATGAAACTTCATCCACTGGCGGGATGAAGTTTCATGTCCATATTGTAAAAAATAAATAAAGTTTATGTGGTCTTTATTAACACTGTCAGTATTCTCCCTGAGACAGGACTTTGCCTGAGACAGGCATGCATGAAAGAGCACACTTTAGCAGATGGGGAATCCCTCCTCCCCCCACACAGGAAGCGCAAAACCACCAAGCCGATGGGACCCGCTCGCCATCCAAGGGCAAGATTCTGCCTGTTATCAATATGCAAGTCTTGTATATCCTTCACAAACTTGGTCAAAACTGGTTGTAACAACTTGCCCAACTATTTGGCTAACTCATGTTGTGCAGAGCCGGTCACAGGTAAGATGAGACATAGAGGAACATCACTTTTGTGTGTCTTGGGCAGCCCACGCATTACACGGCTATAGCGATCTATGAGGACAAATCCTGTCATATATATCACATGGTAGCTCATCGCTCTTATGCAAGTCTTCACATACAGTATAAATTATTGTTTCCCTCCCTTATATTGGTATTCTTGTGAGTATCCTGATGAATGCAAGATGAAAAGCTTAGACATGTCTCTCTTTTCAGCAATACTCAAGCTTTGTACAACCAAATAACAATGTTAGGCAGAATTTTGCCCTTGGTGGGCGTGCAGACAGCCGAGCCCTGCCACCGAAATGGGGCCTGCCGCCATTTTGAGCGGGTGGGCCAATTAAGGCCTGCCCAGCGGCCTGGCCAACAGGAAGTGCTATGTGCTTCCTGTGCGGGCTGGGGGAGGGAATCCCCAGCTGTCAAAGTGCGCTCTTTCGCGCATGTGTGCGAAAAAGCGCACTTCTCCTTGAGACTAAGTGCTGTCTCAGGGAAATTACTAACAGCCCAAAAAATTTAAAAATAGAAAAATGAAAAAAGCATTAACATGTCCCCCTCATGTGACAATGTCACACGAGATGGGACATGTTAATAAATATCACATAAAATGTATTAAAGTTTTTAAAAACGCACATGAAACCTCATCCCACCAGTGGATGAGGTTTCATGTATTATCAGAAGCCCGCTGGGGCTCCTGGCCTACCCGCCAACCTTAAGGTTATCTTAATTACTCTTGGCCATTGACAGGTCAGCAGGCGGACAGCTGATTTTGCCGTCCACCCGCCTTCCTAAAAATTTAAAGGGATCGGGATGACGTTGGGGGTTCCTCCCGATGTCATCCCGCGTCGTTTTCCTGTCGGTGAGCGGGCCCCACCCCGACGGGAAAACTCAGGCCGTTGTGTGTAGTTCAGAAGGTCCCACAAAGAGGTTCTGAGTGTTGTATAGCTTAAAAGTGTTTGGTAACTACTTATATCTATGTCCATATATACAATATAAGGTCTAAGCTTAACAAGCCACTGTGCTGGCAATCCCCACTTGCAAATGACCATTTAGGGATCAATTTATGTGTGACCCTAACCCTAAACCCAGGAGGACCAAACTGTGAGGATGGCTAACTTTATCTTTACCAATACCAGGAGGAATGGAGGGGAGTTCTTTTTCTTCAGCAACGCAGTTTGTTTGCCCACATTTTGTTGGTCGTTGACCACTTTTGAAGGAGGGAGGGGGGTGGGGACATGTCCTGCTTCATATGCAGCAACATTTTTTTGTTTATGAGGGTGTTGATTATTTATTGACACACAATTTGCTCAGTGGAAACCTTTCCCCCATGGTGTCCAAACAGAGCACTCCTGTGACACTTCAATACTTTTACAACCTGTGTCATGGATTCCCAACAGGGTGGCAGACAGCGCTGGAGGAAACAATAACAAGCTCCTCATCCCGCCGGAGCCCAATTGCTTTGTCGGCTGGTGGCAACAATGTGTCCCTCGAGCCTGCTCCTGGGGCTGAGCCTCAGCCCGCGCCTGCGCCTGGGCTGCTTCAGCGTCAGGGACCGGAACCATAATGTCGGGGAGAACGACGTTCGGCGGGGAAGACGCTACATTGACGGACAGGAAGTGACGGGAGGTGGGGGGGATGTGGTAGATGTGACTCCAACTGTCGGGCCGGTTCGTATCCTGGGAATTGGGTTGATTTTTTTTTCTCAAAAGGCCGAGGACGAAGTGGCGCCGAATCACCGGGAGGGTTTCCGGGGGCTGCGGTCAGTGTCCAGTGTCCAGACAAGTCAGCGCCTGTGATGAGACAGGAAACTTTTGTTGAGCTGGAGTCAGTGGAGAAAGGAGGAAGGGACCTGGTTTCTCAAACCAACTGTATTTTACACCCGGCAGCTTTCACTTCAAATTATAGTTTGACCCTTGTGTAATATAATTATTTCTATGTGAACATGTACGCTGGAGTTCAATTCCAGTGCATAATTTAAGAAAAATAAGACCTTGCCCTCAATCTGACCCCAATAAGGGCCATAAATACAATGACCTTTCGTTTTCTACTATTATTCCTTAGTTTTGGAACGTAGATGATCACTCAAAGACAATGTTTCAAATTGGACAGCTCCTGATTCATTAGATTTGTACCCCCCCCCCCCCCCCCCCCCCCCCCACCGGTCAATTGAATGATGCGAGGGAAATTTTAAAAAATATATAAAATAAAACTTTCATCAGATTCAGCATTAATTTATGAGCTAGTCAATAGGGTTACCGTGCCCAGGTTCTACTGGCAATTTATGATAATAGGAGTGTTAGACATCTTCAGCTGCATAAGCCCCAATAATGTGGCCGCCAAAGCTCAAGCAGTTTAGTTCTGCTTTTGATTGTTTCTTAACCCCCTGGTTTACTGCCCTTGAATTTCAGGTGACTAGTTTTTGAAGTGGTGGTTTTAGACCATCGTTGTATTGTGGATTAAATTGTAAATCAGTACACCAAGGTGTCAGTATCTTCTGCTTGGCAAAATTGAGTTACATCGATTAATCGACGTGACCAACAGGGGTCCACAAAGACAAAAACTGATGATGTCATTTAGATGTGATTTAGGAATTGAAGCTTATGCCTCCTCAATAATTTAAGTTAAATTACATGTTCAATCTTGATTAATGTGGATCTTCCTGACCTTCACAGACAGATCTGATGCTCAGAGGAATAAGCATGCAAGTGACTATGGTCCCTTCAAGTTACTTGGTCACATAAGTAATCTCAGCAAGTTTGAATTATGTTGCTATAAGAGAGTGCAAGTAATTCTTAATAGTAACTTTTGGCCAAAGTGTAAGGTTTGTTTTACAGGCTAAGTAATTCCCATATCTGTACAAAACTGTCCGTCTTAAATTATTGACGGATGATTTTTGTTCAAGTGCAGAGGAATTGATTGAGACATTCAACAATTTGACAAGTTCCATCACCTGTACAGTTATTCAGAAGGCTGTCCCTTGACAGGATTGATGTGAATCATGTCTTACAGTCACAGTTTTCATTTATGAAGTTATTCTGATGCATCTCCGTGCTACAAAAGGCAGAGAGGTGAATGCTAAGCAACTAGTTAAGGAACTTGAACTGGGATGGGAAGTGGTCTAATCAAAGGGATTGGTGGAAGCTGACTTTTTAGGGGGTGTTTTGAAGTCAATAGGAGAGAGTAATTGATAATGGTTCAGGGAGAGAATTTCAGTAACAATGAGAAGAATTTTCAGAGTAAAAACAATCAATCAGGCTGTGACAGTACCATGGAGAGAGTGGGGAACAAACAGTCATCCATTCAGAGGAACAAATGGTGTGGGCAAGGATCTTGAATTGGTGCACGTTTCCTGAACAGGCTGAAGACAAGCCGTGAAAGGATTTGATAAAGGGGAATAAAGATCCATTAGCTGAGGTGGAGGGAGGCAGGGAATCTGGGGAGTATAGGTAATGATGTATGAGTAAAGGTTTCAGCAACACTAGGGCAGGTTGCTTTAAAGGGAGGACTCCACAATTATGAAGATAGAAAGTTTACCTAAACTAAAATTAAGGCCAATGCAAAATAAAAATGAAAAAAAACTTAAGTTGCTACTGTAACAATCAGTATTAAATGCTGTTAGTGATGGTGTTACTGGGCCATTCAGCCATGGTCTATGTAAGATCCCTGCAAGAAATAGTTTTTGTATATTGGATGTAAGTGCAATGTCAAACTGAATTCTTCTCTCACTCTTTGGAACTCAGGTCAAAGACATGGCTACTGTGAAAATGGATCAAGAACTGGCCAAAAAGCTGTTCTTTGAAGGAGGCACTCTTGTCATAATTGGTGTTCCTGAGGGCACTGAATTTGGCATTGATTATAACTGTTGGCAAGTGGGCCCAAAATTTAAAGGGGTGAAGATGATCCCACCAGGAATCCACTTCATGCATTGCAGTGCTGTGAATAGCAGAGATGCTCGATTAACAGGACCGCGCACGGGTTGTTTCTTCCACATAAAGCAGCGGGACGTTCTTGTGAAGCGATGGGACAAGAAGGAAGAAGAAATAGTTCTGGTTGAGGTCTCCGAAGAAGAGCGGGAACGGATAAGAGAGAATCTGACTGAACTGGACAAATGTTTGGGGCCATATCCATATGAAACAATGAAAAGATGGGTCTCTTTGACCAATCTGATTACAGATCCTTTGATTCAGAGGCTGCAGCCTGAAAGTGGGAAAATCTGTGCCTTTTCTGAAGTGCAGCCAGAGCTTGCAATGCCACATACTAAGGATCGAGCAGAACAGAATCTGTTGCCTTATGACACATTATGCAAGAGCTATGAGGAGGGTTTGGCCAGGCTGCCCAAGATGAAGGTTAAGGCTGGTACAGAGATCAGGTTCACAACGATCCCACAACAGAAATATCCAGACGGGGCATCTCCAGCTGAAATTACAAAGTGTAGCATGGACTTTAGCTATGCTCTGGATACTGTAATAAACCAGCGGTACCCTTCGAACCCAAAAGACATATTAGGTTAGTATGTTATAAAATGTGTGAGCTGCTTGTTAAGATGTTGTGATTTGCAATTCAAAATAATGTGAAGTCTTAAGCAAGTTTTAAAATTGTATTTGGAGTTGACGTGCTACTGTCCAGGGAGAAAGGGGATGATTGGGCTCTTTCTGTGATTCAACATAGAAGATATTCCAACATAAAACAAACCCAGCACAGCTGAATGGCAGAATGGTAAGTCTTCAATTTTTGTCTCTGGGGCCTGGGTTTAAATCAAGTCTGGACTGAGAGAATGAATTAATTCAAGTCTCTTCTCTGTGTCTGCTGTAAGGGTATAAGAAAAACTAAATTTGCTCTCTCTCAGTCCAGTTCAATTCACAACACAAAACTATTTTGTGCTACATTATCAGTTGGACTCCCGTGGATTGTGTGGAAACATGAAAATGTCTGAGTTGGAGTTGGAACATGTTGGGAGAATTTGGTGTAATTTTGTCTGCAATAAACTGGTGCTTTAATTTAACTGGGAGTGCTTGCTGTTGACGTGGGTTGGGGGTGATGGCAGAGTGTAGAAGCAACTAAGCTTTATTTCTGAGTATTGATCATTCCAAACCATGATGAGCAAAATGTAATAAAATTATATTTGATAAGCCTGCCACTTGTTTTTTGATGTAGTTTGACTTTGCTGCATGTAAACAAGTGATGAACAAAACTGGAACTAATAACTGGATTTGTGTAGCCTGATAACTCATCATTGTCCAGGAAATGATCATGAGCTTTCAGAATTTTTTATTTCTGTTGTATGAATAGATTTAGTATCGTGCTGTTGCGATCTCCATAGAGACCGATTACTTGTAATAAATTTGAATTTCTACTTAATAGCTGAAAGAAAGACAAGACAAGATTTCAAGTTTTAAGACTTTTAGCATTACAAAAGACTAAAAGCACTAAGCCTAAACACTATCTTTGTAGGCAACTTATACTTCAAACCACAAAAAAGAATATTCCACTTTTCCTTTTAGCACAACTGAAAATGCTCTTCACGGATATACTTTACACACAGTGAATTTTCCTGGAACTTGTCCAAGATTATTCTTAGCTCTCAAGGTTTACTGCTGGTTCTTTTTCTTTCTCAGCCTGGGAACTTTTAATTTCGGAACTGTCTTTCACAGTGAGGTTTTTTCCCTGGAGGTCCTTCCTCCAGAGCAAGCTAGGTGAATCTTCCAGCCTTGTTTTAACTATGCATTTGGTCTTTTCAACCTGATTGCTTTCACCTTCAGTCCTGAGTGGTGAGCCACAGCAATTGCCTCTTTGGATCCTGGCAGACTAACCTTGTCTGTGAGTTTTCGGAAATATCTTAGACCCTCCCTTTCTCAAAGCCCACCTCGAAGGCAATGTGAATCACGTGGGCCTTGAATGCAGGTAGAAATACTGATAGCTATTTTTGAAACCGTGACTCTCTTTAATCTTGGAAGTAAGTGGACAGTTTAAAGAACAACTGTTTACAACCTGAAATTCTCAACACTTTCTTGGGACTTTGAAGACTCAAAGAGCCTATCCACTGTTAGCACATAGGCTGCTGTCATTGTCTTCAAGTGTAAACACCTTGCACCTTCTTCCCAGTGAAACAATCTGGGTCCCTTTTAATCTTTAACAATCAAACTACCCAAGCTTACTGTCAGGCAGATTTCAGGACAGGTCACATGACCCTGTTAAATTAAAGACACAGTTCCAAAACATCATAATCTTATAAACTTCATAATTGTAACACTACTAAAGTTGATTCCAAGTAATTAAATTAGTTTATTAAACTGAAGGAATATCAAAGATATGTTGATTTAGGTTTAAAGAGCATATTTTAATATCATGCAAGTAACATTTTTAAATGCATGTTTTTATAACGAGTTGTGAGGAAGCTCAACATTGTGTGTGGATTTTGGGGCAGTATCCTAAAATAGTGGATGTTTATGAATTAAGAAATGGAACAAAATAATGTGAGGAAAATCTACTTGGACAAATTTTGTGCATAATGTGGGGGCAATGATAATGGTTTAACCAAGAAGCACTGTTTAGAAATGTTTCTTAAAAAGCAGACATTTTCAGTTAATTTACATAACTGTTCAACTCAAGGTCAGACCTAATAGTGCAATTCACCTCGGGGAGATTTATGCTCCTGTGACCATTGTATCATAAGGTTTAGGCTGGCTATGAAAAAGCACAAGCGTAAGAATAATTAACTGGAGGAAAGCTGACTTCAGTGGGGTGAAAAATAGATCTGACCCAAATAAATTGGAATCAAAGGTTGGCAGGCAAATCTATAGTTAAACAATAGGCTGCCTTTAAAGTAGTGATAGCTTGGACACAGCCAAAGTACACTCCCACGAAAGGGAAATGCAGGGCAAACAAATCCAGAGCTCCCTGGATGACAGAAGAGAAAGAGTTTAAGACGAAGAGGAAAAAGTGTGGTTATGATACGTGTCAAAGGTTCAGAGAGAAATTGAAAAAGCAAATAAGAGAAGCGAAGAGAGTATAAGAAGAGACTGGCAGTTAACAAAAAAGGAAATCCAAAAGTCTTCCGTAGGCATATAAAGAGTAAAAAGGTTGCTAAAAAGAAGAGTGGGCCAATTGGGGACCAAAAAGCAGGCTTACACACGGAGGCAGGGGGTTTTGCTGAGGTATTAAATCAGTACTTTACACCTGGCCTTTACCAAGGAAGAAGGTACTGCCCAGGTCATGGGGAAAGAGGAGGTAGTTCAGACACTCGAAGGATTTAAAATTGAGGAGGTATTGGATATGCTGCCTGCACCAGGACTGGATGAGATGCAGCCAAGGATACTGAGGGAAGTGAGAGTGGAAATGCGGAGGCAGTGGCCATAATTTTTCAGTCTTCCTTAAATTTGGGGTGGTGCCAGAGGACTGGAGACTAACAAATGCTAAAGCCTTGTTCAAAAAAGGGTGCAACAATAAGCCCAGCAACTACAGACCAGCAGTTTAACTTCGGTGGTGGGGAAGTTTCTAGAAACAATAATTCAGGACAAATTTAGTGGTCACTTGGGTGAATGCAGGTTTGGATTTGTTAAGGGAAAATCATTTGTAAATAATTTGCTCGAGTTTATAGATGAGGTATAAGAGATGTCAACTCTTTTCTTCTCCGCCGATGCTGCCAGACCTGCTGAGTTTTTCCAGGTAATTCTGTTTTTGTTTTGGATTTCCAGCATCCGCAGTTTTTTTGTTTTTATAGGTATAAGAGAGGCTTGATGAAAGTAATGCTGTTGATGTGGTGTACATGGACTTCCAAAAGGCATTTGATAAAGTGCCACACAATAGATTTGAGCAAAATTAGAGCTCATGGAATAAATGGAACAGTGGTGATATAGATATGAAATTGGCAGAGTGACAGGAAACAGAGAGTAGTGGTGAACAGTTGTTTTCGTACTGGACTTTTTACGTTTTTACATATATAAAGGGTAAGAGGGTACTTTGTTAAATATATAAAGGGTAAGAGAGAGGCCAGAGAGGGTCCCAGAGGACTGGAAAATCACTAATGTAACCCCCTGTTTAAGAAGGGAGTGGGGCAAAAGACGGGAAATTACAGGCCGATTGGCCTGGCCTCGGTTGTTGGTAAGATTTTAGAGTCCATTATTAAGGATGAGATTTCAGAATACTTGAAAGTGCATGGTAAAATCGGGCAAAGTCAGCATGGTTTCATCAAGGGGAGGTCATGCATGACAAATGTGTTAGAATTCTTTGAGGAGGTAACGAGTAGGTTAGACAAAGGAGAGCCAATGGATGTTATCGACTTGAACTTCCAGAAGGCCTTTGACAAGGTGCCCCACAGGAGGCTGCTCAGTAAGAAAAGAGCCCATGGTGTTAGAGGCAAGGTACTAGCATGGATAGAAGATTGGCTGTCTGGCAGGAGGCAGAGAGTGGGAATAAGGGGGGCCTTCTCAGGATGGCGGCCGGTGACTAGTGGAGTTCCGCAGGGGTCAGTGTTGGGACCACAACTTTTCACTTTATACATTAATGATCTAGATGAAGGAACTGAGGGCATCCTGGCTAAATTTGCAGATGATACAAAGGTAGGTGGAGGGACAGGTAGTATTGAGGAGGCGGGGAGGCTGCAGAAGGATTTGGACAGGTTAGGAGAATGGGCAAAGAAGTGATAGACGGAATACAACGTGGGTAAGTGTGAGGTCATGCACTTTGGTAGGAAGAATAGAGGCATAGACTATTTTCTAAATGAGGAGAGAATTCAGAAGTCTGGAGTGCAAGGGGACTTGGGAGTCCTAGTCCAGGATTCTCTTAAGGTTAACTTGCAGGTTGAGTCAGTAGTTAGGAAGGCAAATGCAATGTTGGCATTTATTTTGAGAGGACTAGAATATAAAAGCAGGGATGTGCTGCTGAGGCTTTATAAGGCTCTGGTCAGACCACATTTAGAATGTTGTGAGCAATTTTGGGCCTTGTATCTCAGGAAGGATGTGCTGGCCCTGGAGAGGGTCCAGAGGAGGTTCACGAGAATGATTCCAGGAATGAAAGGCTTAACATATGAAGAATGTTTGAGGTCTCTGGGTCTATACTTGATGGAGTTTGACTTTGTTCAAAGTTCAAAGGATGAGGGGGGATCTGATTGAAACTTACAGAATACTGAAAGGCCTGGATAGAGTGGATGTGAGGAAGATGTTTCCATTAGTAGGAGAGACCAGGACCCGAGGGCACAGCCTCAGAGTAAAGGGAAGACCTTTTAGAACAGAGATGAGGAGAAACTTCTTTAGCCAGAGTGTGGTGAATCTATGGAATTCATTGCCACAGAAGGCTGTGGAGGCCAGGTCATTGAGTGTATTTAAGACCGAGATAGATAGGTTCTTGATAAGGTGATCAAAGTTTACGGAGAGAAGGCAGGAGAATAGGTTTGAGAAACGTATCAGCCATGATTGAATGGCTGAGCAGAATTGATGGGCCAAATAGCCTAATTTCTGCTCCTATGTCTTACGGTCTTATGGTCGTAGGTTTATAGTGGATGGTCAATGTTGAGACTCCTGCTCTTCCTGATTATACATATTAAAAACCCAGATCTTGGTGTGCAGGGCACAATTTCAAAATTTTTGAATGTTACAAAACTTGAGAGCGTTGTGAACTGAGGAGGATAGTGTAGAATTTCAAAAGGACATAGGCAGGTGGTAGAATGGGCGGGCAAGTGGCAGATGAAATTTAATGCAGAGAAATGTGAAATAATTCATTTTAATAGGAAGAACACAGAATGACGATAGAAAATAAAGAATATAATTCTAAAGGGGGTTTCAGGAGCAGAGGGACCTGGGTTTATATGCACATAAATTATTGAAGGTAGCAGGACAGATTGAGAGCATGGTTAATAAAGTATACAGCTTCCTGTGCTTTATCAATGGAGACATAGGCTATAAAAGCAAGAAAGTTATGTTAAACCTGTATAAAACACTAGTTTGGCCTCAACTGAAGTATTGCATCCAGCTCTGGTACCACACTTTAGGAAGGATGTGCAGAAAAATTCACGAGAATGGTTCCAAGGATGAGGGATGCAGGTGTCACTGACAAAACCAACATTTGGTTTTTTAAATTTGTTTATGGGATGTGGGCTTTGCTGGCTAGGCTAGCACTTATTTCCCCCTTGTGCAGAGGGCATTTAAGAGTCAGCCTCATTGCCTCATTGCTGTGGGTCTGTGAGTCGCATGTAGGCCAGACCAGGCAGATGGGTATTTACGACAAATGGCAATAGTTTGGTCATCATCAGAATTTTAATTCCAGATTTTTATTGGATTCAAATTTCACCATCTGCCATGCTAGGATTTGAACCCAGGTCCCCAGTGAATTACCCTGGGTCTCTAGAATACTAATCAAGTGATAATGCCACTGTGTCCCCCAGCATTTGTTGCCCATGCCTGCTTGCCCTTCACTGCATCCCCCAGCATTTGTTGCCCATGCCTGTTTGCCCTTGAACTGAGGGCAGATAAGAGTCAACCACATTTCTGTGGGTCTGGATTCACAAGTAGACCGGACCAGGCACGGATAGATTTCCTTCCCTAAAGGACAGTGAACCGGATGGGTTCTTACAACAGTTGATGATAGTTGTCATGGTCACAGTTACTAAGACTAGCTTTATATTCCAGATTTATTAATTGAATTCAAATTCCACCAGCTGCTGTGGATAGTGACATTACCACTACACCACCATTTACACCTGCTCCCCACCTCGCTCCCGCCTAGCCCTGAAAGATTGGAGAAGTAATGACTGTGCTCCTTGGAGAAGAAAAGGTTCAGAGGAGTTTTGATAGACGTGTTTAAAACCATGAAATGTCTGGACAGAGTGGACGGGGAGAAATTGTTCCCAATGATGGAAGGATTGAGATTCAGAGACTCGGAGGGCGTAGATTTAAGGTAACTGGCAAAAGAAGTGATGGTGACATGAAGAAAAACTTTTTCACACAGCGACTGGGTAGGATCTGGAATGCACTGACTTGAGCGTGTGGTGCAAGCAGGTTCAATCGAGGTGTTCAGGAGGGAATTATTTGAAAAGAAAGACTGTGCAGGGCTACAGGGAGAAGGCAGGGGAATGGCACTCAGTGAATTGCTCCTTCGGAGAATCAGACAAGAATATCCACCTCCGATACTGTAACCATTCTATGATTCTGACTGTTGCCTTTTTTTTTGTCAAACACAGTTTATTTGCTTTTAATGTAATGTGCTTTCATTCTATTCCACAGGTGAGTTGCAGTTTTCTTTTGTCTGTTTCCTAATTGGAAATGTCTATGATGCATTTGAGCACTGGAAAGATCTCCTTCGTCTACTCTGTCACTCTGAGGAGGCTGTGACAAAACGAAAGGACCTCTATTCTGCACTCATCTCGATCCTCTATCATCAACTTAATGAAATTCCTCCTGACTTCTTTGTGGATATTGTCTCCAAGGATAATTTCCTAACTACAACATTGCAGGTAGTTTTTCTGAATCGTATTATACAAAGTACAATGTTATCTAAATCAAACATTAAAATTTATGTTAAAAGTGCTCGCCTTTCTGTATGTTTTGAATTTTGTGAAATTTTGTGTTTTGACTGAAAATCATTATCTTTGAAGTAGAATTATTCTGCATTGAAATTATGAACACATCTGTGTTTTCAAACTTGCACAGTAGCCTATTGGAGGGACCATGAAGTGTATGCCTATTGTTAATGTTTGTGTTCTGTAAATACTAATCCTGTGATAATGAATCAGTGGTGTTTTAATCCAGTTGCAACAGAAGAATCAATTACACTGTCGAGACTCAATGGTGCACTTTCATAGCTGTAATCTGGGTATTGTTTGTTTACATATAATGCTGCTTGTACCAACTTATGTATTTACAAGCAGACCTCCTTTCCTTGGAGCAGATGTGGCAGCGAATGCATCAGTATTTTCTCATACCCTGCCTCTTGACTTGATCCCAGCATGAAGCCTTTCCCAGGAATTAACTTACTTTATTTTAGGGCTGATTAAAGTTGCCAGTCCAATACAGCAGTTTCAGGAACAGCTCAGAGTCCAATTATTAATGTAAAATAAGTAATAAAGAACTGGCCTCTAATTGTATTATCAGTTGAAATGTTCAGCCTTTCTTCTGGTTGGTTGCCATTTGTTTATTACCTTCATCACTGAAGGTGGGTGGAGGGAATGTTTTTGTCCCTGTTCATTAGTCAGTTTGTCTGTAAACAATATATCTCAAAAACTAATGGATAGATTTCAACAAAGCTTGGTACACAGATAGGGTACGGCACATGGAAGAATTGATTAATTTTTGATGAAGATGCATTTCTCAATCGGGATCCTGGAATATTTTTAAAGGATCTGTTAACATTAGGATGAGGCAAATTGACTTCTTGTTAAGAATGTTGTGGATTGTTTTATAGATGTTGATGATTGTTTTAAAATAGTGTGGATTGTCTCAGCTGCTGTGGTGGAATTTGTCACAGCTGTTAAAATGTGAGCAGAGTTTTCAGAGCAGGCTGTTGGATGTGGATTGGACTGAAGCCTCCTCAGTGAGATAGAAGCTCTTGATAAACAGACTTCTTCTTTCAGCCTTGCATTACGGAGCATCAGGCAGGCAGGAAAAAGCCTCAAAAAAGAGCTGTATAATGGCAATACCATTGAGTTAAGACCACGTGGCACAGGGTTGGACTCTGCTGAGTACCGTTTTCACTAGTGCGCTCTATATTTGACATTGTAGATTGATTACATTAACAGCTGACGGCCAAGAAGAATGTTACTGGCTGCGGTGGGGGTTTGCTTGCTATTCATGTTGTAAGCATTTCAGCCTGATAGTACTGTCATGCTGATCTTTTTGCTTTGCTGTCTTTTGCATTAGAAAATGCCTCTCTTGATAGTAAGGATCAGTTTTGATGACTATTACGGTCAGTACAAGGTTGGCTTTCCCCGACATTTCGCTGGAGCGACAAGTCCATCTGGAGTTGATAGACTGTTGCTTTTCATATTTCTGAAGTTACCACCTCCAAGCCATCAATATGTTGATTTATGTAGGCTGACACCATTGTATTCTTCATTGCCAACTGCAAACATTGTTACTAAATAGTTTGAGATTGGACTTGAGTGTGTCCCGGTACGTCTTCTGCTATCCACCCTGCTTCTGCTTGTCCTATTCTGTCTTGCTGCACAGGATCCATTTTGGCATTCTGGAATTTCCCATGGCACTCAGCACAGTTGTGCTTGTCGCAGCACGGCCTGGTGCACTCGAGGAGCTTGGGTGGTAATTGTGGCCTGCTACTTGACACATATAATTAACGTCTAGGGTTGGAGCTCTATCTTAGCAAATTGCTGAATATCACTATAATAACATGCCCAATCCTCTCATCCATATAGGACAACGTAATATCATCTGTCGTATACACTTTAAACTTTGAGTTTGACCATATGCTGATTCCAGACATGCTTTTTTCTGAGTAGGCGTCTTTGATACGATGTCGCACTTCATCTTTGAACGCACCATTTGATACCATTTGTTTACACGTATGGGTGAATATCACAGTAATAACAGCTTTACATAGGCCCTTTTATGACATTAACCTGTTTCACAAGTTTCTAATATTTCAGATTTTGTATAATAAATTTGATTCCATGCTATAATTCAGAGCACTGTGGACTGGAAATATTGTTGGATTTTTTTTTACTAAGGTATTTCAAAGACCAAGTATTTAATTTTCAAAGGATTTGTTCTGTAATCTAAGTTTCAATTTTTGCTCGCTATCTAGTGTTCTAGTATGCTGATTATTTTATGTTTACATGACTAAAATTGTGAACAAATTATCAAAAGCTTTGCAATTCCACTTTAAATGCTGCTATTGTGCCTCTCAGAAGAACTTCTTGTTCAGTGCAGTGATGTGTGTTAAGTTACTTTCACAGATGAATTTCTGTGTATTGATTTATTGTTGGAACATTATGGCATTAGCTGCTGAAGAAATAGCCTATTGATTAGCTAGAGCAAATCTGACTTGTCACAGGGATTGACTATAATCCTTTTCCAACCTAATTCCAGGATCAAGTGCTTTGACTGGATGGTATGTAACTAAGAGACTGAAAAAGACTCTTGCTTATCTGGCCCTGTTTTTGTATCGTGGCCCATGGTGGTGTTTTAATACTTAAGGATTGAATAAAGAATTACCATGGGAATTTAATTTGATAAAAAGTAACACTAAAGAAAAGGCTTTTTTTTTTAAAGTCTGTGATTACAATGGAGGGCATGTCAGCTGCTGATCTTTCAACAGCATATTAATTTTTAACTGTATATGTACCATGAAGTATTATTTTTTATTGTATATGTTCCATATCCCTATATTTTTATGTTGTAGAATTGGTATATCTATTACAATTTCTGTCTGGCCCTTTTCTGACGCACTTCAGGTATTACCCTCAAATTTGTGTTACAGTTCAAAAAAACATTTGATGATAAAGAAACTCTCCGGGGCATTCTGCAGTTTGAAATGATGAAGTTACACACCTTTTTTTGCTTAATTTTGTCTGTCTGTCTGTTGAAAGTGTCTATTTGCTACTTTTACTGACTTGCATTCGCACCAAATGAATGTAAAATACTTTGATTTAAAACTGTAATTTTCAAAGATTGAAAGTCTGGTTTAGTACTGACTTGTAACCAGACTTTAGTAACATTCCAGACAATTTTCCCCAATTTCATACTTTCTGACTTAGGACCACAAAGAAGACTCCTTACAGGAACTGAGTTCTTCTGAGAAAGCCTGTTACTTTCTCAAAGAATACAGTTTGTTTGTGAAACAGTAACTTCCTCTCATAAACCTATGCTGTCTTCCTCTTGGTCCATTTCTATTGATACTTCATTATTTCTTTCATTAAAACATTTTCCTAAATATTTTACCTACTATAGAACCAGATTCAGTGACCTAGCTCTGAAGAAGCGTCACTCTCCACAGATGCTGCCAGATCTAGCATTTTATGTTTTTATTTCAGGTTTCCAGCATCCGCAGTATTTTGGACTTATTTCAATGACCTAGTATTCCCTCCTTATCTTTGTACCTCTCTTTTTATACATAGGGTGCTTTTTTTTTTTTAGCAATTTCTGCTCAAATATAAAGGATTAGCAATAAACTTTCAACCAATCTTCATTCGTTTTTTTTCTCATCCTGATCTATTTTAGGCACCATGCCCAGATTACAAAAGTACATGCTGACCGATTTACAAAATTAGCATTGTCAAAATGTACTGTTAAAATACTTTATTTTGTAGCATACAAACATGCTATAAATAAAACTATATGCTTAACACACAAAATGCTTTTGTTTAAACAATGGGGCTTTTCAAACTGCACTAGTGTTTTGCAGCTGAATTTTGTGGTACAGAAATAAGGTTTTAATGCTGTCCATGGGAAAAATTGCAATATCTGTTTAGCATGTTTTCAATTGTATAAAGTTTCATTTGTGTTTCTCCCTTCTTTGCAGCAACTCTTTCCTCCCCTCCATTTTGTTTTGATAATGATAAGTTTCTTGTAGTATTTTCCATGTTAGTGGATGAACTTTTTTGAATATGCAAGTTGGCAAGTGAGTTTGGAGAGACTTTGGATAAGTGTTTTTAGCATGTCTTATGTTATTGAAGACAAATGTTTACATACTGTTGCCACTCTGAATGTTCAGATAGGCAGTTAGATACCATTGTTGACAGAAAAGTATCACAAAAGCTAACACCAACACGTGTACATACACAAGATATTTTAATAATCTAGTTTTTTTTTTAACTCTTGAGCTGTGGGGATCTGGAACACCACCTGATAAGGTGATGGATGCTGATTTTTTATAAGAGCGCTAGATAGGTATTTGAGTATGAGGTACTTTATGGGACCAGGCACAACTGCCTTTTCAAAGAACCAACACAGGCATGATGGACTGACTGGCTGCCTCCTGTTCTCTTAAGTTTCTGTGATTAGAATGAGTTAAATTTAATTCATTTTACAATTAGTGCATTGAGTTATTTGCGGTTGTAGAAAGAGCTTTGCCACTCAGCATTACCATTTGAAAGGGAATAGAACTTTGTGGCTGTGGAAATTATTTCTTCAGTACCTTTTTAGGAAGTGTTTGCTAATCATAAGTGTAAAAGTCTAAAGCTTCTGAGATTAAAAATGTTTGGAATGATGCTGCTAATTAGGCTTTGTACTTTTTTGAGGGCAAACTTAGATTTTGAATCATTCTTTTGTACTGTGCCTCTTAAGTTTGTTTCTTTTTTTGTTAAACACTAGGAGTTCTTCTCTTATACGTGCGGCCCAGATGTGGACAAAGCTCTGCAGAAGCGGGTGGAAAAATTTAAAGCTCATTTAACCAAAAAGTTCAAGTGGGATTTTGATGAGGAACCTGATGATTGTGCCCCTGTGATGGTTGAGTTACCTGATGGAGTGACACTGGACTGATTTAATAAATTAAGAAAACTGGCTAATCCATGAGTTTGTAAAACCTTTTTAGCCATTTGGTAAATGTCTTGCTTTTGTGTGTAACAACTTTAAAAAAAGTGCATAACAAAAGCAACAAACTTGCTTATGTTACTGTAAAATATTTACACTTCTATATTGACATTATAAACGTAATGTGTTGAATTGTTATATTTTGATGGGCATTGTTTTTCTAACAATAGTTTAGGATCAATAGATATGTTTAATCTTTAGTATTCTGTTTATTTTAAAATGGTGTCCTTACTGATCAAATTAAGTATAATGTCCAAAAACTATAGGTTATGTTTTGTTAAGCATCCTACCTTAATCAGTTCCTTTACTCCATTTTACCTACAAGAATATCACATTTGGAACAGTTCATCGAGTTGATTTTTTTTTAATTGTAGATTCAAATTTATAAATGAACAGTAAAATTACATTTTTTGGTTAAATCAATGGAATCTGCAACTGTTTTTTTCCTCGGAATTATTTAAAAAGCTTGTACTAGGCAGGGCAATTGTTGTACTAAGACCCTGCCTTAAATGCTAATTTGGTAAATTGCCATGGCAATGATTTTTGAATATGCTAGCATTCAGTAATTGGTGTATACTGTAGATATGTTGTGACACACATTACTGAGTAGAATGTCCACAAGCTTCTTCAGACTGTCAATTCTGACCACTTTATTCAGTTGGGTTGCAGTTAGTGTGTTTTGTCTTGCCTTTCACATTCGTCATATGCATGTCTGTTGGTTCTATTTCTGATTCAGTTTCATGTTGCTTGATACAGTTGGTAGTTTGCATTAGCCACATTCCATTTGCAATGCTTTAACTAAATTTAAAGTTTCTTCACCTCTTCATCTTCAACTGTTCTCTAGTATGGGCACTTGCACAAACTCATTGAAGTCACTGGAGACTTCAACTTTCTTCTCAAAGTTGCAGAGATGCAGGAGAGCAAATGTGTCCCTGCTGTCAGTTGAATTCAGAATAAAGCAAATTTGCTTTCAAGTACCAAATGTGTGGAACAGGTTTGCATTATCTTTTTTCCCATTGCAGTGCATCATTGATGGGGACAAGAGATGTCTGTGAATAGGGACAGCATGAACATCTTTCTTGAATTTGCTAGATGGTCTAATTAATGTAACTGCTGGAGATTCATTAGGAATGTAACAATATCTTGAAAGTCTCCAGTGAATATTATCGTTTACTAGACAAGTAAATGTTCTATCAGGAGTCATCACTCAGCTGTCAATTCTTGGAAGGAAATGTCTTAATGTGTAGGAGAGTAAAACTTGACTTTGCAGTTTTATCATTGTGACAGCTGCAGATGCTTTCAGAATGTAATGGGCAGTAAGATCGGGAACCATGTCCTTCAGACCGCTTGTAAGCTTTTCATTGGGTCCTACTACGGGAATGCAAATCTGTGGGAACAGATACCATGTAATGGATATCATTGCTTTATGTATCAACATTTAGAGATTGTAACAAAATATAATTCCAATCCTGGGTCTTCCATGGGTTTTCATTGGGCACAGCATACCTTTGACGGACTTTCCAGTACTGAAGAAGCATACAGACAGGAAAAAGTGAGCTTTGTCATTGATCAGGATATAATGAATTGCCCAGGCTTAGTATTCATCGTACTTCATTTGCATTAAGAGGTGGTAACAAATTACTGCAGATAGGATTTCAGTTCAGGTCAGTTAATAGTGTTAATGAGTAAGCTGGTGAATTTATTGAATGCTTTCTTAATTTTCCTTTTTTGAGGGAAAGCATAATTGGGATTGCATATTCCTTTATCATTTTAGCATAAGAATCTCCAAATGCTTTGCTCTCTGCTGAGATCCAGTGCAGCTTCAGAAAAGGTAGCACAGAGGCTTTTCATTTGGGCCTGATGGTATGAGTGATTCATCGTGTCTCTGCTTTGGGGTAAGTTGCAGTCATTGCTCCCTGAGAAGGGTGGTGGAAATGAGCATAAACAGACAGGAAAAAACATTGGTAGGGCAAGAAAATAGAACTACATTTGCACCTTGTTCTGTACATATTATTAAAATATTTCCTTATGTTTATTACAACATTTAAACTCTGGATGAGCCATCCCATTGATTTTTCACAAACCATTCCTTTCCATGCTGCCTCAATAAATCTTGTATTAAATGGAGGTAAAAGTTTTATATCTCACCTCCCATCTGGGTACTACCTTTCTGGACACTATAGCCCAACCTCACCTCATAACTTACTTTCTTGTCTTTGTGTTTATGAATCTAAGGTAAGAACACCGTTTCATTGATTTCTTCATTATTTACCAACTCCCCCACTGTCCCAACCAGAAAAAACAGAAACTTGTAGCCAATTCAGGAGTTAATTTTTAAAAATAAATCTCTGCAGCCTCATGGGAGAATTGGCAAGCCTCAGCAGGTCCCAAATCCATTCATTCTATTTCTGAATAATTTACCGGTGCCCTCCATATTAGGTGATCATCTTGCTTTCCAGAGTCCATTAAACACCTAGTTAAAGGACTTAAAGAATGAGTTTTCACTACCTCCTCTGGTGGTTTGATCATCCTGTGGTTTGATCATCCCCTGGATGAAGTTAAGCTTCTAGACATGCATTTTCACTCCCAGCTTCCTCAGTTTACAGATGTCGTTCCTAGTCTCAACTGCCTCCATTACCTCTGAGATACTATCTTGTTGTCTAAGTCTTTAGCCTTAGAGACTCAATGAGACCCCCCTCTTGTTCTGTTCTTCCAGCAAGTGCAGCCCCAAGGCATCATCAAGCCTATCTGCTATTAAATATACAGGTGCAATAAAACCTTGATCACAATTGCAGTGGCTAACAATAGTACTAAATATTCTAAACCCTGAGGAAGCTTCAAAAATAATATGTTAAGAACCTACAATTATGTCATGGGGTACTAACATACCTGATTAATTGTCTGAATTTGTCCCCGCCAATATTTTAGTGGATGTACTAACCAAATAGAAATGAATTAATGCAACAACAACCTGCATCTATGCTGCATCTTTGACATAAAATGTGCCAAGGTGTTACACAGGTATTATGAAACAAAATATGCGACTGAACTACATAAGGGGATATGAGGGCAGGTGGAAAGCAAGGTGGAAAGGTTTAGGGAGTGAATTCCAGAGCTTAGGGGCCCACCATTGGTGAATGGATTAATATTGGGACGCTCAAGAGACCAGAATTTGATAACTTGGAGGGTTGTGGGACCGAAGGAGAATACAGAGATAGGGAGGGATGAAGTCATGGAGGGGTTTGAAAGACAAGGATGAGAATTTTATAATTAAGGCATTGCTTAACAATGAGTCAATGCACATCAGCAAGCAAAGGGATGACAGGCAAATAGGACTTGGTGCAAGTTAGGACTTGGCTAGCAGAGTTTTGAGTGATACCAATTTATGGAGGATGGAATGTGGGAGACCAGCCAGGAATGCATTAGAATAGTCAAGGCTAGAAGTAGTAAAGGCCTGACCGAGGGTTTCAGCACCAGGTGAGCTGAGGCAGGGGCAGTGTTGGGCGATGTTATGGAGGTTGAAGTAGACATCCTTAATGGTGGTGTGGATGTGTGATTGGAAGCGCATTTTGGGGTCAAACATAACACCAAGGCTGCAAACCGTCTAGTACATTGTCAGATGTTGCCAGGGAGAGAAATGGAGTTGATGGTTAGGGAACAGAGTTTGTGGTGGGCACCAAAGATGATCTTTTCAACACTTAATTTGTGGAAATTTTTGCTCATCCAGTATGGATGTCGAACAAGCTGCCTGACAATGTAAAAACAACGGAGGTGCCAAGGGAGGTAGTAAAATAGCAGAGGAAGAAATTTTGGACAAGTGTATTGACTTATTGTATCTTTATTATTAGGTCATATAGTTTCAAGGGGGTGTTGGTTAGCTTAGATGGCTAGCATATAGTTCAGAATAACAGTGCAGGTTGATTCCTGTTCTGGCTGAGATAGACTTGGGACTTGCCTCCTTGCCCTGCTCCTGAGAGTGGAAGGCAAGGCAAATCACTATTGACAAAAACTGCCAAGTAAAGCACTCAGGATGAAGTATCAGCAGACAATGAGCCAAGGACCTGCCGCTGGGCAGAGCACTCATGGAATGGAATAATTTCAAGATCTAAGTGGTGGTGATGATGAGTATGTAAGCTGTATTCTGCTGGTTTAATTTAAAATACAATATATTGCAACCCTGAATCATCCCCCGATCCTAGCTCTAAAATATATTTTTATTTTTACATTGACACATGTTTCTAACCAGCAAACATGACCATGGCAAAGCAAATTCAATTATGGTTAGTCTGAAGAGAAAAGAGGCGAGTTGTGGGTAAATTTTGCAGTTAAAATATGAAAATGCTTTCCAAAACGCTAAAGAATGTGGCACACAGGAAAAAAAACAAAGCAAGTATAACTCATTGATGAAGAAAAGGAGCAGCTGATCCTTCTAGACTCACGAGTTCATCCAGGAATGGTGGAGTTCTGACATTTGTTCAAACTAACACACTTGGAAAAATGGAATATGTGATCTAGAAAAGGACTCTAATCCATCTTCATCTTCATAATGATCTAAGATTTGTGCATGTGTTCAAAATTTTCTTTTGGCTGAAAATCATGAATTTGTAAAGTCATATGTTTTCATATTCACTATTACTCTTGTTACTAAAAATTTGTGTGCTTAATGACTAATTAGCTTTTTTTTCATTCTGCACCAATTCTGGTTCACTCGTTTTAAACTTATTTTATACCATCACTGAGTATTTATTTAACTGGTCTGAGTTGGTCATAATATTTTACACATTGAAGCATTTTAAATTAGCCTGACTTTTAAAAAATTTACTCATTCATGGCTAGGCCAAAATTTATTGCCCATCCCAAATTGCCCTTGTTCAGAGAATTCTTCCTTCCCTAAAGGGCATTAGTGGACCAGATAGGTTTTTATGGCAATCAACAATGGTTATCATTAGACTTTTAATTCCAGATATTTATTGAATTCAAAAATTCCACCATTTACTGTGGTGGGATTTGAACCCACAGCCCCCCCCAGCATTACCTTGGATTTCTGGATTACTAGTCCAGTAACAATACCACTACGTAACCACCTCCCCAGAAGCAATAAGGGAGATTGTAGGGCAATCAAATAATAGGACTATAACTCCCGATGTCAGGCAGTTCAAAGTTTTTGCTAATTTGCTGAAGATGTTAAAGGATTCTGTGACAGTTTTAGTGAAATGAATGTAGGGCATGCATTGAAAATAGGCTCTTACAAAAAGTTTCAGGATATGTTGTTAAAAAGTTAAGCATGGACTATGAAAATGTTCCAGTGGAATATTTTGTTATTTAATACAATTACAATGCTTCTTATACAATTGCTTTGAATATTCTGGTTTAAGCTTCAGGACTCTGAGGGTGGGATTTTTTGGCCCCGGCCAACACCAGGATTGTCTGGTCCCACCGAAAGTCAATGGACTTTTGGTTGGGCCACTGAATTTCCCACAGTGGACTCGGCCATGACGGGGCTGGGAAATTCCAGCCTGAGGTTTTGAATTGTATAGAAAATATTGAGAAAGTATCCAGCTCGGAGATTTTCTGAACGCAGAATATATGAAGTCCCATTATGCAACATTAATCACGACTATTGCAAGACCATCTGTACTGATCATTTATAATTTACTAAACTGAAATTAGCTTTTCCGAACTAAAATGAAAAATTCAATATTATAGATCACTTTCTCTCTTCTCTCTCTCCTCTTTTGTAGGCTGTAACTCCATTTCCCAGCCACTGACTCCATCCTGGTCTTTAATTAATGTCTGAGGCTGAACTAGATTGTGTGCAACCTTGGTGTCATTTTGACTCTGACATGAGCTTCTGACCACAACCACACCATCATTCAGACCACCTACTTCCGTACTACAACACTGCCCAACTTAGTCCATCTGCTGCTGAAGCCCTCATTTCATGCCTCTATTAACTCTAGGCTTGACTACTTAACACATTCTTGACTGGTTCCCTGATCCTCCATCCTCCGAAAGTTTGAGGTCATCCAAAACTTTGCTGGCCATCTCCTAACTCATCCAAGTTCTGTTCACCCATCATCCCTGTGCTCACTGACCTACGTTGGTACTCAGTTAAGCAACGCTTTGATTCTCATCTTTATATTCAAATCCCTCCATGGCTTATTCCATCCCTATCTCTGTAAACTTCTCCAGCCCTATAATCCTCCAAGAGATCTTAACTTCTCCAATAAGCATCATCGATGCTCATTAAGCATCCCTGATTTTAATCACTCCATCGTTTGCGGCTATGCCTTCAGCTGTTAAGGCCCTAAGCTCTGGAATTCCCTCCCCGAGTCTCCTTCCTTCTCTTCCTCTCTTTCCTCATTTTAAGATGCTCCTTAAAATCTACTTTTGACCAAGCTTTTGGTAACCTGTCTTAATATCTCTTTATGTGGCTTAGTATCAAAATTTACTTGATAATTCTCCTATGAAGCAGCTTTGTTAAAGGTGTTGCGTAAATAGCTATTAGTGGTGGTTGCCAATCCCACAAGCATTGGTCTTTATTCCAAGTGGCCATTCTTCATGTGGGGCAAGGAATGTGCTATAAGTCCATTTTACTTAGCAGAATGTGCTGTATAATCCAATTTGTGTTTGATTTCCAAAATGCAGTTCATTTTGATGAAGAAGGTCCTTCTGATTTGTAGAATAATTGTTCAATTCCATTTCATGGACATCCATTAAAAAAAATCCTAAAATGTCATTAAAACATTTTGCTTAATTTTGAAAATATTTTTACAACTGGCAGTCCTCTCTTCATTTGAACAAAATCAGCAGAGAATTGAAATGATTTCATAAATCGTGAAACAGTATATAATAAATTGTGTAAAATAAACAGTACTTGCATCAGTTAATTCAGTGGTAAATGTACTTTATTTCTTCTTATTCTCAAAGTAACTTCAAAAATAAAATGCCCTCCCCATGTGTTGTTCATTCTTCCATGGCTGGAGGGCAGCTAACAACTTGCTTCCCAAAGTCAACTATTTCTGATCTTGATCATAACAATACGTTCACTGGATTATTTTATTGTTGCCTCCAATCTTGATGGGGCAAGTGTTCTGGTTTTTGACTGACAACTTCTGCAATGGAACAGCCAAGTTTTGCAATTTGAAAAGTAGGTAGTTTTCAGCCAGAGGTCTTGTTTAATCACTGCGTGGCAGCTTAGTATAATAGAGTGAACTATCAATGTGCTGTTTTAACATGAAACTCCCTTTTTTTAAAAAAAAGTTTGATTTTTAAAAAATTTAGAAAATGAAAGAATCATTTTGCATGTCCTGGAATCTTAAAACAGTTGTTACGATCCCAGTGGAGAATATAATTTTTAAAAATAAATTCAACCTCCCAGTTATTGTCTGCAGAAATTGTGCCACAAGATTTCACATTTTAAACAAAAAGCCTTCACTGTAAGAGTTAAACAAAACAAGTATCACTAACTTAACTATCTTTCTTACACTTGTTCTTTAGACCTGACAATCTCAACAGAACATTTTTCATTCTACTTTTATTTCCACCCAAGAATTCCCTCATACTTTACAGGATCTTGAGGATTCCTTCGCTCCTCCTGGGACCAAACCAAGATGTGCCACAACTTTCAGGAATTCACTTTGATTCTCCTCAGTGTTCCTGCTATTTTCCAAGGTTTCTTGGGGTTGTTACACTAGCATCCAGCGGGGTAATCCTACAACGGGCATTAAACACCTCACAACTGTGGAATCCCCAGCTCAAGCTTGGGCTTCACTCACAATTCCTGCTTAGCGACTTCACATCAGAAAACACTCTTGGCTTTTGATATCCCTCTACTCCTGGTATGCAGCTCCTTCTAAGCACCCAACCCTGGCAGCTTGCTCTCTTTTTGCTCCCAGACATAAATTGAAATTTCTGTAAGAAATTAGAGATCAAACCCAAAACCAAACAAATACCTCCCTCCAATATATCCCTCAGCAATGTGGCATTTCTGGGATGTGCCAGATAGAGATTTAAACTAATTAACTCCCAACTTTAATCCTGTCCTTTGATCTGAAAAGTATATGGATACTTGAAGATCTCGCCTTGTTTACCTGTTTCTTTCAAATCCTTCTTTTGCTCTAGGGAAATTACACAAATATTGTAAATGTGCAATTGAAACAACTGCAATACTACCAGTTTTATTGGCTCCATTAAAAAGCTAAGGGAGGACCATCTGTTGTTTTGAGTTCCAAAGAAGAGTCATATTGAACCTGACTTTGTTTCTCTCTCCACAGATGCTGCCAGATCTGCTGAGTTTTTTCTGGCACTTTCTGTTTTCATCACCACCTGTTGTTTATTGTTTTCACACCTCCAACTTTAACCTCTTTAAGTAAACATGAGCCATCCTTTGAATGGTAATTATCTCAGGGGTGTTTGCCAGTTTCTCAAACCCACGTTTTTTTTCCCCATTTATCTTACATTTAAAAATTCACTTCCCAAAACTAAAAAATCATCTTATATACACATGCATAAAACAGTGGCATGATCTTTTCCATCACATTATGTGAAGCAACGTTTCTGGCAGAGCCCAACTTTACTTGGCATTCTTTCTAGTTCTATTTGACAAATTTTTTCCCCACCTCTTATTGGCTTGCCCTTCCATCCTTAATGGAACCGGGGAGACTTGCCCTCTGGTCTTTGCCAGTGCCTGATTGAATTATTTTACATTTTCAATCATCTTAAGGCTAGTACTTGGCTAGCATTTGCTGCAGCTAATATAATGGCATCTGTGCTTCAGAATAACAGGACTTCCTACTGGCTGGGTAAAGCCTTAATGAAATTTAAACTGTTATTTCCAGAACACTGGCAGCGTGAACACATCCATAGCCTAATGTTTCCAACAAAGCTTAAGATGGTCATAGATTTAATATGAATAGTTTCATGGTTTAAAAAAAATCATTGGGAAGAATTCTCAGTTCAGCTGGTGGGTGCGGTGGGTTGACCCCGGATCGGCCAGGCGATCACTCCCCCCCCCCCCCCCCCCCCCACCGCGATTCCCGCTGGTTGGGAAGGGCTGGGCTGGGGTGGGGCCTGTCAGCTTCTGGGTCTAATGGTGACCCGGTGGCCGGTTTTAAAATGGTGCAGACAGCCCCTTGAGGACTGCCAAGGAAGCACGTCCGTTCCGTCTCTTGTTACCTGATGTGATGGAGTTGGGTGCGGCTGGAGATGTCAGGTGGGAGGGCAGGTCGGGTGGGCACTTGGCCCCCAGCTTTTTGGATGAGTGCCTCGCGGTCCTCCTGGAGGAGGCGGCTGCCAGGAGGGACACCCTTGTCCCCAGAGATGGGAAGTGGAGGCCACTGCATGTCACAAAGAAGGCATGGGAGGGGATTGCAGCACAGGTTGGCAGCCATGACGTGGTGCGGTGCACATGGGTACAGTGCTGCGCTCAGAAAGGGTGAGTACCGTGTTGGCACGGGTCAGTGTGCAGAAGTGTAAAGTTGTGGCTGTTCCCCCATAGACCTCAGGGGTGCTAGAGTCTGAGTGCCAACTGGCAATGACGCCAGAGCTGGCCAAGGGGTGAGCCCTGGCTGCTTGGACTGAGTGCCTTGCGGCTCGAGGGCCATGGCTGGAACGTGCCCTGTGAAATTTTCCTCAGCTGGAGTTGGCCAGGCTGCAATGGTGGTGTAGGTAGAGAGTGGACTAATCAATCCTTCTCTGTCATTTCAAGAGAAGACGGGCCATAATCAGAGAGGCCATGTACAGGCAGAGGCCCACCCAACCTACTATTGCTCACCAGATTCAAGCAGGATTCCTTGGCGCTAGAGAGCTGGCATACTCCATGTGCAACTGGGCATGGAGAGGTGGGGTGCCAGATAAAGATAAGAGCGCAGTGCACAGAGGTGAGAGTTTTGGATTGTGCAACCATTCTAGTGTAGTCTCTTGATTGATGGGACCCTCAAATCTGGGATCCCCACTGATCATTGAAATGAAACACAATGGCACCATGATGCAGATCTCCATTGTCTCACCAATGTACCTGACATGCACAGTGATAGTGCAATGACTTAAACAAATGAGATGTCCTTGTTCTCCCTCATATTCTCCAGCATGCACTCCCTCTCTGGACCCCTAAGGGCCTTCCTTGACGCCGGAGGACTGCCGATCTTCATTTTCACCTGTCTCACACTTGCTCCCTGAGCCAGGCACCAGAGCAGATACCAGCATCTTAGTGGGCATTAGTTTGGCGGCTAGTATCTCGGTGCACAGCAGTGAGGGCACTTCACACTTGCCTGAGGTGCAGACAGAGGCAGAAAGTGCCCAGGGCGCTGGCAGCCGGAGGACTGCTACAAACCAGGACGATGCTGAGTCAAAGGCAGATGATGAGTGTCTGGAGTCGTTCATCAGGTGGCAGATGCTGGATGTCGAGTGGGATGTGTGAGAGGATCTGGCGGAGATCCAAGAGGGCCTGTGTGCCATGGTCTCCATTGTGGAGGAGTCCATGTGGAGCATGAGTACTGCGTTGACCCTCATGGCCGAGTATACTGCCTCCTCCATTGAGGGAGTGGCGACTCTCATGGAGAGGCAGCTCCAGGAATAGAATCAGGTGTTCCAGGGGTTGCGCTTGGACCTGCAAATCCTCACACAGTCAATGGCCTCAGGGGGTATCCCAGCTAGGTGCCCGTCCATCAATGTTCAACAGGGAGGTCCAGAGCAATCTCACGTTGGAGCATAGATGATTCTCGTCTCTGCAGGCTCCTCTCAGGGCACTCTGAATGATGGCAGCAGCTCCTCCACCTCTCCACCAAAACATCTGATGGGGCTGTGATGACTGGGGAGAGGTCAGTCGTGGCACTGGCTGCTCCCTCCCAGGTGGCACCAGCACAAGCTCCACTAGCCAGAGGATGACCACCAAGGTCACCAAGGCCAATGAGACAGCAGAGTCAGCAGATTGTCTCCAAAGCCTGTGCCAGCGAAGGGGGGAACCATGGTGTAGCACTGAGAAATGTATGTTAAAGGCACCATGAGCAAAAGAGGGCCAGTTGATGGGTGATTTTTTGTTCATTTATCTTTGGGTTATATATCTGCTGATGTGGACATCAACACCAGTTATGATAATGTCACTATGCATTCAATGTGACAATAACATTAAATTTGCTTTTGTTCTGATGGCCTGAGTATACTTCACCACTTGTTTTTCTGGTGCAGGGAATGCTGGACCTGAGTGGCTCAATACTTTATCACCCATGCATTGAGTGGACTTTGGGTTCAAATGAAAGGGTCATTTCAGATATCCGGGATGGAGGCGGCTTGGCATGAGGTGGAAGCAGATCTTTGGCAGCCCAGCTGAAGTAGCGTTGGATCAAGATGTCGCTGGTGTCCCTGCCTTCCTGGAAGTTACAGAGATCAGCCTCCATGCCCTCAGTGTTCTCCTCACCGTGCTCGTCTTCTGACTCACTACTGGATTCATCGTATGTGGCCTGTTCAGCTGCATCAAGATCCTCTTTCTCCAATGGGTCATCCTTGCCAGTGCCAGATTGTGGAGAATGCAACATGAAACCGCTATCAGTCAAACCCACTCTGGGGGGTTTGTAGTGCATCCCCTGAGTGGTCCAGGAAGCACATCTTGAGAAGACCTATGGTCCTCTCTACCATTGCCCTTGTGGAGGCATGACTCCTATAGTAATGCTGCTCTGCCCCTGTTCTTGGGTGGCAAAGAGGCGTCATAAGCCACCTGTTCAATGAATAGCCCTTGTCACCCAGCAGCCATTCAACCTGTCGGACTGGAGCACAGAAGAGCCTCGGCACCTGGGAGTGTCTCAGATGTAAGCGTCATGGGAGCTGCCAGGGCACCTTGCACAGATGTGCAGAATCTGCATCCTGTGGTCACACACTACCTACACATTCATGGTCTCCCTGTTAATGAAGGCACCCAGCTGACCCGCTGGCACCTTGACGGCCAGTTGTGTGCAGTTGATGGCACCCCGGATGCGGGGGAACCCAGCAATCGCTGCAAAGCCTCTGGCATGCTCAGCCTGGCTGGCCTCGTCTGTATGGTAAAGAATAAATCTCAGTACCCACCTGAACAGAGCTTCTGTTACCAGCTTAACGCAACTGTGGACAGCTGATTGGGAGACTCCATACTGATCCCCCACTGACCCCTGGAAAGAGCCGGAGGCATAGAAGTTGAGGGCGCTGTGGCCTTCAGAGGCACTGGCATAGGGTATCCATGCACACAGTCGGAGCTGATCTCAGGCCCAATCACCTGACAAGTGGAGATGACTGTCTCCCTTGAGAGGCGGAGCCTCCTTCGGCATTGCACCTCAGACGTATTCAGGTAGCTGCATTGCCACCTATAAACCCTGGCAGCAGGATAGTGGCATCTTCTGCAGCCCCTTCCGTCTGGGACTTCCTGATGGCCCTGTGGCCCTTCTGCCTGTGCCTCTCCTCCCACAGGTCCCTCCCCTGGAAGCTGCTTTGGGTTCCCAGCCTCCTCTCGCTTCTTCCTCTCTCTTCCTCCTCAGAGGAGGTGCCACCAGCGGAGAACGCAATCCTCATTACCAGGGTAACAGAAGGCTATTTGATACCTGGAAGGGTCCACAAGGTCTGAATCCTCTGGAGGTCTTGAAGACACCAATAATTCCTGAAATGAAACCTGGAAATGCTAACAATGAAGCCCTGAAAAGAGATGAAGCTGCCAAACACCAATAAGCAACCAGCAGCGAACTATCTCCAGAACTCCTCACTACTCACACTAGCAATGCTGTGGATCCTTTTTATCCTGCTCTTGGATGAGGTTTAGTAAATTGTCAGCTGCCCGCCTGCCCGTATTACCCATGCGACGAGCACGACATTGCATGGGCCACATAAAAATCTAGCTTAGTTGTCTTTTTAATGGCCTTAACTGGCCTCGTAATTAAGGGCTGGCGCAGCTCTGACTCCCGCGTGCAACCACCAACCTAAATATCATGCGAGTGTGCAATGACATCGGTATGGCTCGCCCAATGTCATCGCGTACCATTTTATGTTCGAGCGGGTCGGGCATGCGCTCGTCCACTCAGCGAAAAATTCTGCCCATTATTTTCCTTGTCAAAGGTTAGCTCCATGATTTACACCCAAGCTTTTGCCAAGCCTACATTCTGACAAGTTAGAATTTGTGTGAGAATTTCCTGTGGTGACATGTTGCCAACTTCTCTCAATTTTGGGGAACAACTTATTTTTTGATCTTTCCAAGTAAGTATGTTTTACTGAAAATCCTAGTCCTGAATGCACATGTAAGCACTTTATGCAACACCTTCCTGCAAAATGGCTTTATAAATTTTTTTTCATGAAAGAGAATAGTCAGGATGCCAAAGTAAAATACTGATTAATATGTACCAATTGGTTCTAATTTGTATGCTCACTTTATAATCGGTAAATGGGCAGAGACACACATGCAGCGAGTTCCTGGATTCAACCTCACCGCAGTGGAAAGAAACTAAGAAAAACAACAGATGCAGACGTAATGATTCCCTGCAGTGAAGAAGGGAAAACTGGCAAATCAACCTAATTCCCATATCAGCGTGGCTCAAAAGAGAATAAGAAAGAAAACTGAAGCATGATTTTCTTTTGTTTCAGTTTAGTGGATTGAACCTAAAAGAGTGCTGATGAGGATGGAAGAGCTATAAGAGAAATTTAATGTACTTCAGGAAAGCTTTGTGCAGCAGTAGAACGTTATTGGGAATGTGGCCTTGGTCAGTATATTCCATTTGGTGCAAGTATGATCTTTCAGTACAACAGGCTGAAGATTGAGAAGGTCACAGCCAGAACTGTCCATCCTCGATGGCACTGGGTGTCGTGGTGGGTGTGAGTGGACAATATGGCGAGAAGGCCAAAAATTGTTTTCACGGCTTTGTGAAACCAGCTTGTGATCATCCACTCCACAAGTCAATGGTGGGCCACATTTCCTGACGCCGCACGTTGGGAACATCATTATAACCCCTGCTCGCTGGAATGATCCCCCCATGTCAAATTTACCGCCTACGTAAAGTGGGAAAACACGCCGTTCCAGAACATGCCTTGATAACTGTGACATGTGGAAGTTGGGACTTACCTTTAGGGCCTTGCTCACATCGTGGACATCCAAAGAGCAGAAGATGCTGGAGTCCTACAGCTACTAGACCCTGGAGGAACACATGCATCACATGCTGGGTGAATTCTCATGGCTCTGCCGTGAAGCAGATCACGGAAGGTTCATTTCTGGGGTCTGCTTCGGGGCATCAGGGTCTTAGCTATGGGCTGTCATGGATGCTCGTCAAGTGGGGGGAGAGGAAGGTCCAGCTGTGAGTGGGAGAGGAAAGTGTCCCAGGTTGTTCCCTAGGTTCAACTGGGAGAGGAAGGTGTATTGGAGACAGTGAGGTTGGGGGGAAGGAGTGGGGAATGAAGGTGCCTGGAGAGGGGTGGAGGGGGGTTGTGGTGGTGAGGTTGGAAGGGGGGGTGGGTGGGGAACGAAGGTGGTAGGTGGGTGGGGGTTGGGGGTGGTAAGGTTGAGAGGGGGGAGGATGTATGGCGGGGAGGAGAGTGTAATGGGGGTGATTGCGGCAACTGGGGAGATCGGTGTTAGGGGGGAGCAAGGTAAATGGGAAGGAGTTTGGAAGGTGGAAGGAGTCCAGGGGGAGGAAGGAGTCTGGGGGAGAAGGGAATAAGGGTGCAGGAGGGATTAAGAGTGGAGGAGAGAGTAAGTGTGGAGGAAGGAGTAAGCGGGAGGAATGTCCAGGTGAACATGCAAGGGAGGGATCTGTGGAGTCTATGACTGTCTCCTGGGGAACGAACTGAGGGTGGGTGTGGTAGGAGGGAATGGTGAGTATGAGATAGGGCAGAGTGAGCTAGTAAGGTGGGAGGATGAGGGTGTGATTGTAATGGTAGGAGGTTCGGCGAGAGTGGTTGGTGGGGACTCAAAGGCAAACATTGACTCTGGAGGTGGGAAGGAGGAAGTCGGAGAGGTCAATGTGCATGGGGGTGGGTTTCTTGGGAAGGTTGGGAATGTGCACGTTCATCTGGACACCCTGGAAAGAAAAGGGCCCTGGTTGGTAGGTGATGCCAGGGGGGTCAACAATGATGGGGGAATGGGCATGGGTGACTGGAGGAAGGAAAGGGCGGGGGACCTTAAAACAAACCTTACGACAACCATGCTTCTGAAATGGAAAGTGAGAGCAGCCTCATGTTGGGTGGGACCAGGTGTTGCATGGGAGTGCAAAATCAGCTCAGATGGTCAACTGAAAGAAAACCCCAGCAGGCAGCACTGAAGATGCCCGGGACATTGAGATGAGTGTGATTGAGGAATGCTCCATGTGCGTGGGAGAATGCTTGCATGAGGCTCGGAAAGACCCTGCCACGCACCCATTTCTCCCCCCAAAATCACTTGTAGTCCAGCTGCGTGCAGCTGAACTGCTAGTGGTGGAGTGGCGAGGAGGGATGCAGGGGGAAGACTCGCGAAGCCTGTAAATGAAGCTGAGAGACACCATTACACATTATTCAGTGAAAGTAAATTTATTTTCAGATTATAAAGTGACAAAGTGTGCTCACCTGTGCGACCACTTGTGATTAGAAATTCTTAACTTTTCTAGGCTTACCATTCTGCTCGGTGCTGCCCTGACATCCGCAGGAGGGGTGGAGACAGCCTGTGAAATGGTTGGCCCTGCTACCTTTGATGACTTCGGCATTGGTCCGCTGGACAGCAAGGTTGTGAGGGACCTGGCTTGCTTTGGTTGCCCTCCTGTGGGCCAGCTGCTCCCTTTGCAGTGACAGAGGATGAGGTTGAGGACGTTGGAGGCAAAGTGGACTCGGAAGGAGCAGACAGCCTCTGAAATTCCTGAGTGGATGAACCAGGGGTGTCCAGCTGCCACTCCTCCTCCCTTTGCGTGCCCAAGGGCCCCGGCCTAACTCCTTGAAGGGACGGCGCACCTGGAGGGATGTCGAGGTGCTCTGTTTCCTTCTCACGTTGCCACTGCAGGAACTCACCCATGGCTACCGCCATGGAGTGCAGCTCTGCATGCACATCTGCTTTCTGCTGCACCAAGGTCTCCATAGCGTCAGCCATCCTACCCCGGAGACCTCCTTCATCGGAGAGCAGGTGGACACATTCCTCTAATTCATGTGTCACTCTGTTGAGGGCTTCCAACAGCTCTGTGCAATGTCCTCCCGCCTTCTGCTGACTGTCCACGATAAGTTGGAAGGCTGAATCCAGAGGCTCGTCATCTGACTCGGACCTCAGATGCCTGATCCCCAGCAGTCCTCCGAGTGCTTAGGAGCTTAGCTGAGCCTGCTTCCTGCTGCTGCGGACATGTGTCCATGTGGTGACCAACAGATTGTGAACTCAAGCCTGCTCTAGATTTAGGTCCAACTGAGGTGTGTGTCTCTGTGCTAGTGGAGAGTGTGCGTAAGCACTGTGACAGGTTTCCACGCTGCTTATTTCCAGCTCTTCAATGGAGGAGGTGTCCTCTTGGCTGGAGATGAGGGCTTGGATGAAGCTGAGGGACTAGCTGGTTGAGAGTGTTGATTGATTGGCAGAGCTCCCTGTGAACCAAGTTGAGATGATTAGTGCATGGCAGCAGAGTCAAAGACAGAAGAGAGAGAGCACTCACAGTTGCATTGAGAGAGGAATGATGTGGTGCAGGATTCTCGCATGGGTGTTCACTGCTGACCTCATCGTCTCCACAGGCATGGTCCACATCCTCACCAGTCAGTGCGATGGCACGCTACTCTAAATGAGTGAGGAGTCCAATGTGGGCCATTCCACCCATGGTCTGGGACCTCTCCCTGCTGTTGTGAGCCAGCTTTTCCTGCATAAAAACAGATGGAGAGAATGTGAGCAGGACACATGGCACTGTGTGGAATGTTTGTATGGTGAACGGAGCCATGGACAGGATGAGGATGCGAGCTCCAGAGATTATGAGCCTGATGGAGATGTGAGGGTGTGTGTGAGAGTTAGTGATGTTGTCCGTTGAGGTGTGAGATCCCTGTGGATGTGTGGTGGGTTTGTGGGCGTGTGAGTTGAGAGTGATGGGAAGGGTGACTTACCTTGGCGGAATGGATGACAGCATTCATCCTCTTCCTGCACTGGGTGGCTGTCCACTTTTACTAGGCATTGGTGCTGACCACTGCTGCCATCGCCTCCCATGCAGGATTGGTGACCTTGCTTGCTGGCCTTCGCCAAGAACGGTGGTAGAGGACTTGGTGGTGGGCCTCCACAGTGTGCAGTGAGTGCTTAAGGGAGGCGTTGCTAAATTTGGGGACAGTATGTTTCCTCCCTTTGGCAGCCATCAGTTCTCAGCAGCTTCCTATCCCTTGAAGAGTGATAACTCTGTGCAGGGGTGCCCTTTAAATATGGTGCCCAGTTTACTGAATACCTGAGGTGACAGTGGGGCTAGCAGAGGCTGCCCTGCCAGCGACCTGGTGTGTTTCCCGGAAATGCATTATTAATGAGGCGGGACATGCTGGGAATGGGGCGAGATGGTATGAAAACCCGTCATTGTGGCCGGTGGGCAAAACGTCCTTTTTCCCGCCCTCTACTGCACTTAGTGCAAATCTGGGATGATTCTACCCCATGAATTGGAAGTTCTCACGTTTTCATTCAAATTGTTGATGCACCATCATAGTGCACAAAGCTTGTTCCCAGTGTCCTAAATCGTAAAAATTTCCCTGTAGAGAGGAGATACTCTCTATTCTATTCTGTCAGATATATATTATACTGAGAAGATTTTTTTATTCTGTTCAGGTAAAAACAACTCTAATTATTATGGAAATCGGGTCATTGCTGGATGGATTTCTTTCCTGCTGAATATCTACCACGTCGTATTACTATGCAAATTTCCCATTCAGAATATGACAAAAGGAAAGGACCAGTTTTTTTTTCCTTCCTCTTGTCTCCTGTAGACAAGCAACCCAAATTCTGACACATGATGGTTCAGCTGTCAGATTCCATAGAATCTATATATAGCAAGAGTTGGACAATGTCCAGGCTGTCTTCCTTCTATTCATGTGCAGATAAATGCAAAAACTCAGAAGTTGCTGTCAATGCTTCTCTACTCCTTTCCCTACTACTGAAGTCTTTATAAATCACTTGAATTATTGGGATATATCACTTTTTATGCTCTTGTCTCACTATGAAATTCTTCTGAAAAAGTTATGCCTTTGCTAAATGAGGTGTACCTGGATTCCCTGAAAATCCAATTTCATTTTTGTGGAATGTCAAATTTCTCCATTATGATACTCTCTACTCCTCCTGCTTCCCTAGTTTCCTCCTCTTCTCTATTCCTCCCTCTCCCCTCACCCTCTCCTGTTGTTCCTCGCTTTCACTACTACTGCACCTCTCTTCTCTATTCACTCCTTCCTTGCCTGGATTCTCCTTTCCCTCTCTCCTCTTTCTCCTTCTCTGTCACTTCTCATCTCCCCTCTCCTATCCACCTCCTCCCCTCAAACTTCTCCTTCCTTTTAACCCTTCTTGCCTTCTCTCTGTTCCACATGGTGGTTCTATTAACTCTCCACGCTATAACACAGAATGACCTTAAAAGTACCCTTGCACTTGATTTCCTGTTTTTTTCCTGTTTTTCGTTCATGGCATGTGGGCAAGGCCAGCAATTGTTGTCCATCGCCAAATGTCCTTGATAAGGTGGTGATGAGCCACCTTCTTGAACTGCTGCAGCCCATCTGATGTAGGTGCACCTACAGTACTGTTAGCAAGAGAGTTACAGGATTTTGATCCAGCAACAGTGAAGGAAGAGCTATAGAGTCCCCCAAGTCAAGAAGGTGTGTAGCTTGGTTGATGTTGGGTGCTCCATACATTTCCATTGCTTTTTGACTTTTCTGCAGTGGTTTGGTATGAAAGTTAGTCTATTTCAGAGGCCAGTTAAGAGTCAACCACATTGCCATGGTTCTGGAGTCACTTGGATGCTAAAGCTGGTAAGGATGGCATACTTCTTTCCCTAAAGGAGATTAGTGAACCAGATATGTTCATATGACAACCAACGATAGTTTCATGGTCACCAATACTTGGCACTAAGGGCCATAATTTCTGACTGGTGTCAGAAAGTGTTGGTCTGCTGATATAAGAAGAAATAAATGCACACGTACCTGGCCTTGAAAATTGTATTGCCACTTCCACTCATAGGAGCTGCTTTGGGCCTGCATAGAAAGACTCCTTTGAGGCCCCAGCGAAGTGTAGATCCAGCATATTCAAGGAGGCCATGTTCCCTTTTTTACAGCACTTGCTGTAGGGGGAAGGTAAATGTCTAAGGTAATGGAATAGGATTTGGGGGTTGGGGGGTCTGAGGTCTGGGGTTTGGGGGTCTGAAGTCTGTCAGGGAGTCTGAGGAATTGGGGGGGGTGGTGGTGGAGTCCGAGAGCTGGGAGGGTCTGAGGTCTAGCGGGGGTGGGGGGGGGCGGGGGGAAGTGGGCGGGGGTTAGTGGGAGTCCCATGGGGTCGGTGTGGGTCTTTACAATAGTTACCCAGAAGTTAGAAGAGATTTTAATTCTTCTAACTTTTTCTGGTTTAGGGTTAGGGTTAGGGTTAACCACAGCATAACCCCATCGGAACCATCGAAGTCTGTGATTTAAAGCACATTTTCAGATGGCTCCCAGCACAGTGCCATTGCCCAGAGGAAGTTAGCACTTCTGGGCAATTTCTGTTCAAATCCTTGCCTGGGAACTTGCCAGAGGGATTCCCCAGCACATCATTGGGGTACCCTCCAAATCCAACGCTGGAGAGCACAGAAGTTTGCAGGCTTAGCTTTCAATTCCAGACTTTTTTTTATTAATAAATTGAATTTAAATTCCACCAGCTGCCATGGTGGGATTTAAACCCGTACCCCCATGGCATTAGCTTTAGTCTGGGCCTCTGAATTACTACTCCAGAGACATTACCGCTATGCCACTATCTCCCCTCAATGTGCAACACCACTGGAGACTATCTACTAACAAAGTTTTTTTTAAATCATCTTGTTGTAAAGACCTTGTTCCTAATTCATATATTTTAGAATATAACTTTTAGGGTCGGATTTTCCGGCTCCAACTGCCACTAGGATCATCCAGTCCTGCTGAAAGTCAATGGACTTTTGGCTGGGCCTTCAAATCTTCTGTAGCAGTTCCCACCGTGATGGGGCCAGAAAATCCTGGCCTTAGTTTTAGAAATTAAAGGGTTAACTGTAAGATAAATTAAAAAGCCTGGTTCAGAAGCTGATAAACACTCCTCATGTGAAGGCAAATCAAACAAGTCTAGGGTTAATTAACCTGTGTTTATTTTACAAGGCCAGAGTTGATGGTGGTAAAAAAGTTAAGCAATGGATGGCCCATTAGTATTAGTAAGTTATTAGATGACCCTCTTGGTAGAGCCAGGGTGTCTATTGTCATCGTCATAAAAGAAGATAAAAGCTAGCAATTCTGGGAAAGAGGGTCGTAAAACTCCATTAGAGATATAAAATATTAATGTAGGTTACAGAATCAAAGAGTTGTGTAGAAGGTAAAATAATTTGTTTGTACTTCTGCTTAAGCCATCTGAAAACATGCCGTGTTGCCATAAAATGATACAGGTTAAGCCTTCGTTAGAAGGTTCTTTTGTTTAATTTATCTGTCTCTTTGTTGACAGAAGCAAGCAATTCATTTTGGGAAAAGACAAAGACAGTTGCTGTTTTGGTCTTGCGTAGGCTGCAGCTCACTGAATCAGGAGACCAACAGGAAATTAATGTTAGTCAGCCCTGCATTTAGGGAAAAAAAATACCAAATTTATCATTTGCCACATGAAATGCAGTTGGGGGCTCGAGCTTAGTTTGGAATTCATGAGAGGCAAATAAGCTGGAATATTTGCCTAGTTTGAAGCTGGGGGAAGTAATTCATAGTGGTCCTCATAGATCCTTGTGGCAGAAAGCAGTCAGTTTGAATAGTTAGCTTTGAACAATTTGTATAGGAGCTTAAGGCGCAGTTTGGGAAAAAGCAACCTATGAATGTCCAAAGCCAGGACAAGGAACTGAAGAATCCACAGTCATGAGATCTGTAAAGAAAATTTGAGGGTCTCTTAGCTAAAGGTCAATGGAAGGATCCCCATAAATCTTGTACCTTGGGGAAAGCTCGAATATTGAGGAAAACTAAAGTAAATTCCAGAGGACTGTAGCATACCTTTGAAAAGGTCCCTTGAAAAGCGAATGAACCTTCAACTTTTTTATAATGTATAAAGAAATTCTTGGGAGGGAAGCAAAAAATAAAACTGAGTTCCTAAGATATGTAGCTGTATGCTATAGTGTAAAGGTAATTGTGCTTGCTTTGTTTAATTCTTCTTATCTAGTTCTGTCAGCTAATTACTGGGTGTTTGGATTTCTTCTTTGAATATTAACAGTCGCTAATAGGATCGTAACAATCTGCAAACACATTTTGACTGCTTTTCCTGTTTTAAGTCCACATTTCTAATGGTAACTACCTATATAAACTTGCCATACTGTGATGTAGCCAAACTATTGATGCGAAGGTATAATGACAGTGACACATTTACATTGGCAGTTTTCAATTATAAATGTGGATATAGAATTTATAACAGAAATAAAAATATTTTAGCTTGAATGATTTTATAAAATGAATATCATTGTAGATGACACTGACAAGCCAATATTTACAGTCCATTCTGAGTTGTCCTAAGGACCTTAAGGGTTAAACATGCAATTGGCATAACATGGAGAATGCTATTGAACCATTTGGTTTATGTTTGCATGTCCTGGTCTAATTCTTCTTCATCCCTCAACCATTTAACCTGAAGACCATTCTTTATCCCTTGAGTACTATCTCATGAGAGATTGATTAGTAAGTTATTAAAAATCTTATATCTGTGTGTACTCTCTGTCTACAAACTCTTAACTCCTGTTACATTTTTTGCCACACGTTTTTATTCACTTTTTCTATGGGCGGAATATTGTGCTCATCGGGTGGGTGAGCGCCCGGCCCAAATGAGTGTAAAATGATGTAGAGCGAGTGTCCTGATGTCATTGCGCACTTGCACGACATTTCAGCCGGCGGCCATGCCCAGGAGCTGGCAGCGCGCCCACCGACAATTAACAGGCATACTAAGGCCATTGAAGTTATAATTAAATGAAATTTTTCATTGCCTGGTTGGTTGGCAGGCAGGTGAAAAGGCCAGGAGGCCTTTGGATTTTCTGTGAAACCTCATCCAGGAGCGGGATGAGGTTTTGAGAAGCGATTTAAAAAAAAAAAATTTTTTTCAAACTAATTTGTGACATGTCCCTGCTCATGTGACAGTCACATGAGGGGACATGTTATTAACATTTTGAAATTCTTTATTTTTTATGTTTCAAATATCTTCAGCTCCCTGAGGCAGCTCTGTGCCTCAGGGGGCTTTTGCTGCGCAAACCCACGCACATGCGGGAACTTCCATGCTCGCCCTCCTCCCCCCACCACACAGGCCTTGCTGAGCGCTGCAGCGCATGATTCATGCTGGCTGGCCGTTAATTGGCCAGCCAGCGTGAAATGGCGGTCATGGCCCAAATGCGGGCGGTGGTCCGATTCGCAGCCGCTCCCTCCCGCCCCCGCCAAGACCCCCAACGACCTGGCCTATGGTTCTAAAATGCTAATTTGTAATGCTGCAGATATACTCTTGCCCCAGTGGTGGTGCTGTAGCCCCTCAGTTTTGTGCCTCAACCCGTACTGCAGAAAAATCCCTGCGCCCCAATCAACTCTTTGACTCATGTCTCCCAAATTGGCATACATAATGCTATTTAGCTATAAATAATATAAAATCAAAGCATTATATAAAAATTAGGACAGAATGTGAGATTTTAAAATGGGAACTGTATGATGATCTGCACACCATGTTCCAAATATTTTCTGCTGGCTAACTCTGTTTCCCTGGTCACCAAAGCTGGTCTTGACATCTTGTCTGCAACTTCACAAGTAGTAACTTAGGGAAAAATTTTCCCCCCGTTGTTGGGGGGCGGGGGAACATGCAGGAGCAGGCACGGGCAGGCGCACCTCCGATCAGCCCCCCTGATCAGGGGCACGCCACCATTTTATGTGGGCGGGCCAATTGAGGCTCGCCCAGTGTGACGTCCACCAGGAAGAGCTGTGTGTGTGGGGGGGTTTCCCTCAGCCGAAAGTGCACTTTCTCGCGCATGCAAGCAAAAGAATACACTTATCCCCCTGAGGCTAAGTGCTGCTTCAAGGAGATCAGCTTCAAATTTAAAAATGTTAAACAAGTGATAGCAAGATTTCCCTGACATGTCCCCTCATGTTACATTGTCACATGAGTTGGGTCATGCCCATCACTTTTACTGAAACCTTTATTAAATATTTTAAAACTCTCATGAAACCCGATCCCGCCTGTGGATGAGGTTTTGTGCTTTCTCTGAAGCCCGCCAGGGCTCCCGGCCTGCCCGCCAACACTAAGGTTGGACGGGCAGGTCCATTAATGATGTTAATTACTTTTTAAGTGGCCTCAATAGGCCGTTGATGGGCGCGCAGCTGATTTGGCTGCGCCCCCGCCGACCTGAAAATGGAAATGATGCAGGGTGATGTCGGGAGTTCTGCCCGACGCCATCCTGCGTCATTTTACACGTCGGCGAGCGGGCCTCGTACCCGCTTGCCAACTGGAAGATTGTCCCCTTAATATATTAAAAGTCTTGTGCATAGTTTGTACTCTTCAAGAATGTTGCATTTATTTCCTGTAATACTTCAGCCATTGCATTTCACCAGATCCTCTGACTCATGGAGGCATCGAGTTACTGCGGCACAGAAGGAAACTATTTGGCCCATTGAGTCCATGCTAGTTCTCGGTAGAGCAATCAGTTAGTTCCACTCCCCCTCTCTATCCTGGTAGCCCTGCAAATTTATTTTCCTCAAGGGCACATCCAATTTCTTTTGAAATCATTAATCATCTCAGCTTCTACCACTCTCGTCGGCAGCAAGTGCAAGTTCATTAACACTGTGTAAAATAAATTCTTCCTTACATTCCCCCCGGCATCTCTCGTCCAAAACCTTAAACCCATGTCTTCTGGTCCTTGTACCATATTGCTAATAAGAACAGCTTTTTTTTGTGTACCTTATCTAAACCTGACATAATCTTGCATGTCTCTATTAAATCTCCCCTCAATCTCCTCTGCTTCAAAGAGAATAACCCCAGCTTCTCCAGCCTAGCTTCATAATTAAATCCTACCATCCCTGGAACTATTCTGCACCCTCTTAAGGACTCTCATGTCCTTTTTAAAGTGTGGTGACCAGAAATGGATGTAATGCTCTAGTTGTGGCCCAAGCAGAGCTTTATAAAGGTTCTGCATAACTTCCCTGCTTTTGTGCTCAATACCGCTATTTATAAAGTCCAAGACTCCATATACTTTGCTAACTATTTTTTCAATATATCCTACCACCTTCAAGGACCTGTGCACATGGACCAATGTCCCTCTGTCCCAGCACACACTTTAGAACGGTGCCATTAAGAATATATTGCCTCCCCCTATCCCTTGTGCCAAAATGTATCACCTCTCACTTCTCTGTATTAAATTCCATCTTCGCTTGTCTGCCCATTCTGCTACCCAACTGTTCTGTTGCAGTCGATTTGTATCATCTTCAGTGTTTGCCACACTTCCAAATGTTGTATCATCAGCAAATTTTGAAATGTTATATTCAAAATTATTTATTTATATTAAAAAAGCAGGGTCCTAGCACTGAACCTTGGGGAACACCATTATCTATTATCCTTGAGTCTGAAAAAAAAAACCCTTTATCACGACTCACTGTTTCCTGTCCTTAAACCAATTTTTCATCTAAGCTGACACTGACCCTCCTATTCCATGAGCCCCAATCTTGTTAATCAGCCTTTCATGTGTAGTTTGAATGCTTAAAATCCAAAAAGGCAACATGTATTGTATTCCCTTCATCAACATTCTCTGTTACTTTATCAAAAAGTTCAATTATCGCATTGGTCATTACATTGCATGATGACATTAGTCAAGTATGATCTGCCTTTTACTGAACCATACTGGATCTCCTTAATGAACTCAAACTTCTCCAAGTGCATGTTGACTTTTTCCCTGATTATTGTTTCTAAAAACCTCATCCATCACCGATGTTAAAACAACCAGCCTGTGGTTACTAGGAATGTCCTTATACCCTTTCATGAATAAGGGTAGCACATCTGCCACCCTCCAATACCCTGGAACCTCCCCTGTATCTATGGAACATTGGAAGATTAAGCCTTTCAGCTATCACCACTCCAACTTCCTTTAGAAACCTTGGATGTAAGACATCCAGACCTGGTGACTTAACCACTCTAAGCATAGCCAGCCTTTTCAGTATATCCTGCTCATCAATGTTCACAACACATATAGTCTGTACCATTTCTGCTTCTACTGATATTTATCAATATTCTCTTCCTTAATAAATACTGATACAAAATGCTCATTAAGTATTCCAGCTTTGCTCTGAGCTCCTAAGCGTTTATCACCCTCCTTGTCCCTAATAGGCTCCAACCCGCCTCTTACTACTGACTAGTAAATAGTAAGTGGTAGAAGATTTTTGGGTTCCCTTTTATATTAACTGCCATTCTATTCTCATATTCTCTATTTGCCAGTCTTATTTGCTTCTTCACTTCATCATACACCCTCTTGTTTTGTTTCATCATATTCTCTATCTTTCTCGCAATTCAGGGGCCTGGTTTTGGTTACCCTACCTTTGACCTTGTTGGAATTTTCCCAACCTATACCTGAAACATCCCCTTAAAAGGTCACAATTGATCCATTACCATATATCCTGTCAGTCTTTGGTTCCATTTTACCCTGGCTAGATCCCTTCTCATCTCATTGAAGTTATCCCTCTTCCCATTTAGAAGCTCTACTTTGGATTGTTCCTTGCTCTTTTCCATTATTAATCTAAAGATATCCTTAAGGTATGAAGATCACTCTTATTCAAGTGTTCCCCTGGTGATGATCCTAGACCAGAGCCCCAAGTTTTTGGCATGATCTGGTTAGGGACTAATAGCTTATTGTTTAAAGTAGACAAAGTTGAGATTTAAGACACTTGCTAAGAGAATAAAGCCTCAAGATTCCACGGGTTTTGAACAAACAAAAATAAGCATCAGAAAGATGAAACAATTTACAATATCTAACTTATACTCTACCATTCAGGGTTAATATGAGGTACATGTGAATTGACAGGCAAACTGTGATTAAGAACGGCACACTGCACAATAAATGGCAGCTGCAATCAAGACAGATGCCATGGATTTCTCAGCAACCCAGCCTGATGTCAGTAAGCACTGAGTCAACCAATCTTGTTGAAACTCTATCTCACTCATGAGGAATTCCAGTCTTCATCTTTGAAGATCTCACTTTGGGATTGTCTCTAAAAGTTCCTCCAATCTGGATGGCCTCAATGATGGCCCACCTCACAGGGTTTCGAGCTCATCTTCCAAGATCCCATTCCCCTGGATTCCTGAGTCTGCAATCTAGCACTAACTCACAAGCACAACCTCAACTCTTTGGCAACGCCAACCAGAACGCTACATCTCCAAAGGTTTACCTTCACCCCAGTGGCCTGTAACGCGGGATAACCAATGTTCAGCTGCCTTCTTCAATCTCGAGACCTTTTCCCAAGCCCCCATGACTTAAAGCTGGCCAACTGTAGCCCTTTTTCTGCTCAGAACCTCTTTCTCTGCTCCTCTCGCTTTCTTCTTAACTGGGAATTCTCCCTGACGCCTCTCCATATTTCCTGTCTGGGACTCTTTCCAAATGTGGTGCTCTGCTCCTGGGTCAAATGACCCCCGTTCACACCATTTTATCTTTGTGCAGACGCACAGGGCCCATCCTTGGCCCGGAGAATTACAAAACACTGGATTGTGCACCCGCCGCCCATCCCCAGTTCACGCTCGTGTAAAACTCCCGAGGCTGGTTTGGACTTGGGGCAGAATCTTCTTGGGGCCCGCTTGCCATGGCGTAAAATGACGCGGGGTGACGTCAGGCGTGTGTCCCGATGTCACCGTGTGTCATTTAGAGTTTCAGCTCGGCAGGCGCACAGCCGAGTCGGGCTGCGTGCCCACTGAACTGTCAAAGGTCTATTGAGGCCTGTTAAAAAGCAACTAAGGCAATCAGCTGAGCTACCCATCCAACCTTAAGGTTGGCGGGCAGGCGAAGAGCCCAGGCGGCCTTCGCATTTTTCTTGGAACCTCATCCACAGGCGGGATGAGGTTTCACGAAGGATTTAAAATTTTCAGAAAAATTTTTATTAAAATTAATGCCATTGTCCCAGCTCATGTGACGGTTTCACATGAGGGCACGTATCATAACATTTTTTTCAACACTTTATCAAACTGTTTAAACTTAAACCTAAATTCCCTGAGGCACCCCTGTACCTCAGGGCGATTTCTGCACTCTTTCGCACACATGCACTTCCCCTCTCAGCTTGTTATTGACCCACTGTCAAAGAACAGAATAGCCTCAAACATGACATTGCTGTAGTGTTTCCATCCCTCCCTCCTCCTCAAACCTAAAAAAAAGAGCGAGAGGAAGAGGCGGTGCCTTCAGGAGTGCACCAGACCTGCAAGGCACACTCTTCTGAAAGTAGATTTTAAAGAAAAAGCAGCTGATTGGTGAGTAAATCCAGGGAGCAGACTCGGAGGGAGGAGCACCGGAGCGGTGACCTCAGGGCACAGAGTAACTGAAGCCAAAACTGAAAAGTGACATCACAGGAAAGCTGTGACCTGATTGGTTGGTAGGAAATCTGCACCAAATTTGAAAAAAAAACACTGCAAGGCTAATTACTAAATTAATTATCTAAGTTGAATTGGCTGGGCAGGTGATGTGCTGTAGCTGTATGATGTGGGAGCTGGCAGATCCCATTACGAGCTGCAGTGACTACATTTGCAGCAAGTGTTGGTTGCTGGAGGAACTCTGGCTCAGAATTGATGAGCTGGAGTCCAAGCTCCGGATGCTGTGGCACATCCAGGAATGGGGGGAGTTACCTGAATGCTTTGTTTCAGGAGGCGGCCACACCCGGTAGATTAAGTACCTCAAATTCAGTCAGTGGTCAGGGTCAGCAGGGTGTGACTGCAAGTGAGTCAGGTAGTGGGATCCTGTGTTCAGGAACAGAGGAGCCTCAGCTCTTGACCTTGTCCAACAGGTACAAGGTACTTGCTCCCTGTGTGGATGAGGAAGAGGGCTGTAGGGAGGATGAGCCAGCTGACCACAGCACCGTGACACAGGAAGCCATTGAAGAGGGGGGAGAAAAAAGACAAGTGGTAGTTGTAGGGGATTCTATAATTAGGGCAATTGATAGCATCCTTTGTAAGCAGGATCGAAAGTCCCGCATGGTATATTGCCTGCCCGGTGCCAGGGTGAGGGACATCTCTGACCGGCTTGAAAGGATTTTGGAGAGGGAGGGGTGGATCCAGTTGTTGTGGTCCACGTCGGGACAAATAACATAGGTAAGACTAGGAAAGAGGACCTGTTTGGGGATTATCAGGAACTAGGAACTAAATTAAAGAACAGGTCCTCAAGGGTTATAATCTTCGGATTACTACCCAAGCCAGGTGCAAATTGGCACAGGAACGCAAGAATAAGGGAAGTAAACACGTGGCTAAAGGAGTGGTGTGGGAAAGAGGGGTTCCATTTCATGGGGCAATGGCATCAGCATTGGAACAGGAGGGATCTGTACCATTGGGACGGTCTCCACCTGAACCGATCTGGGACCAATGTTCTAGGAAAAGGGTAAATAGGGTGGTCAACAGGACTTTAAACTAGAAAGTGGTGGGGGGGGGAAGGGAAGGGTAAAACTCCAAAAAGTATGACTAATGGGAAACAAATCGTGTGGAGGGGTGGATTCAACTTCATGAAAAATTATGAAAAAATTGAAAAGAAAGGAGAGCCCAGGAGAGGCTATTAAAGTCTCCAGGACACAAAATAGGACAGAGTGTTTGGAAAGGGCGAGGAATCTAACTTCAAGCACATCAGATAAAGGGACGACAATGAGAAAGGGGACAGGAAATACAGGACTGAAGGTGTTGTATCTGAATGCACACAGTATACAAAATAAGGTAAATGAGCTTGTGGCGCAGATTGAAATTGGCAGGTATGATGTGGTGGGCATCACGGAGACATGGCTGCAAGGGGATCAGGACTGGGAGCTAAATATCCAAGGATATACATCCTATCGAAAAGATAGGCAGGTTGGCAGAGGGGGTGGGGTTGCTTTGTTAGTAAGAAATGAAATTAAATCAATAGCAGGAAATGATGTAGGGGCAGATGATGTACAATCTGTATGGGTAGAGTTTAGGAAGTGCAAAGGTAAAAAAAACCATAATGAGTGCTATGTACAGGCCTCCGAACAGTAGTCAGGATGTGGGGCACAAGATACAGCAGGAGATAGAAAAGGTGTGTAAGAAAGGCCAGGTTACAGTGATCATGGGGGATTTCAATATGCAGGTAGACTGGGAAAATCAGGTTGGTAGTGGATCCCAAGAAAAGGAATTTGTGGAATGTCTACGAGATGGCTTTTTGGAGCAGCTTGTGGTGGAGCCCACTAGGGAACAGGCAATTCTAGATTTAGTGATGTGTAATGAGGCAGATTTGATAAGGGAGCTTAAGGTGAAGGAACCCTTAGGAGGAAGTGACCATAATATGCTAGAATTTAACCTGCAATTTGAGGGAAAAAAGCTGGGATCAGATGTAACGGTATTACAGTTGAATAAAGGCAACTACAGAGGCATGAGGGAGTAGCTGGCCAGAATTGACTGGGAGATGAGCCTAGCAGGAAAGACAATGGAGCAGCAATGGCAGGTGTTTCTGGGAGTAATTTGGGAGACACAGCAAAAATTCATCCCTAGGAAGAAGAAGCATACTAAAGGGAGGACAAGGCAACCATGGCTGACAAGGGAAGTCAGGGACAGGATAAAAGCTAAAGAGAAAGCATACAATGGGAAACCAGGGGATTGGGAAGCCTACAAAGACCAATAGAGGACAACTAAAAAAGAAATAAGGAGGGGGAAGATTAAATATGAGGGTAAACTAGCCAGTAATATAAAAGAAGATTGCAAGAGTTTTTTAGATATATAAAGGGTAAGAGAGAGGCAAAAGTGGCATTGGGCGGCTGGAAAATGACGCTGGAGAAGTAGTAGTGGAGAACAAAGAAATGGCGGAGGAACTGAATAGGTACTTTGTGTCAGTCTTCACGGTGGAAGACACGAGTAACATCTCCAAAGTTTAAGAGAGTGGAAGGGGGGCAGAGGTGAGTATGGTGGCCATTACCAAGGAGAAGGTGCTAGGAAAACTGAAAGGTCTGAAGGTGGATAAATAACCTGGACCAGATGGATTACACCCCAGAGTTCTGAAGGAGATAGCTGAAGAGGTAGTGGAGGCGTTAGTGGTGATCCTTCAGGAATCACTCGAGTCAGGGAGGATTCTAGAGTACTGGAAATTCGTTAATGTAACCCCCCTGTTTAAGAAGGGAGTGAGGCAAAAGACAGGAAATTACAGGCTGATTAGCCTGACCTCGGTCATTGGTAAGATTTTAGAATCCATTACTAAGGATGAGATTTCAGAATACTTGGAAGTGCATGGTAAAATCGGGCAAAGTCAGCATGGTTTCATCAAGGGGAAGTCATGCCTGACAAATCTGTTAGAATTCTTTGAGGAGTTAACGAGTAGGTTAGACAAAGGAGAGCCAATGGATGTTATCTACTTGGACTTCTAGAAGGCCTTTGACAAGGTGCCGCACAGGAGGTTGCTCTGTAAGATAAGAGCCCATGGTGTTAGAGGCAAGGTACTAGCATGGATAGAAGATTGGCTGTCTGGCAGGAGGCAGAGAGTGGGGATAAGGGGGTCCTTCTCAGGATGGCACCGCTGACTAGTGGAGTTCCGCAGGGGTCAGTGTTGGGACCACAACTTTTCACTATATACTTAATGATCTAGATGAAGGAACTGAGGGTATCCTGGCTAAGTTTGCAGATGATACAAAGGTAGGTGGAGGGACAGGTAGTATTGAGAAGGCGGGAAGTATAAGGTCATGCACTTCGGTAGGAAGAATAGAGGCATAGACTATTTTCTAAATGAGGAGAGAATTCAGAAATCTGGAGTGCAAAGGGACTTGGGAGTCCTAGTCCAGGATTCTCTTAAGGTTAACTTGCAGGTTGAGTCGGTAGTTAGGAAGGCTAATGCAATGTTGAAATTTATTTTGACAGGACTAGAATATAAAAGCAGGGATGTGCTGCTGATGCTTTATAAGGCTCTGGTCAGACCACATTTAGAATATTGTGAGCAATTTTGGGCCCCGTATCTCAGGAAGGATGTTCTGGCCCTGGAGAGAGTCCAGAGGAGGTTCACGAGAACGATCCCAGGAATAAAAGGCTTAACATATGAGGAATGTTTGAGAACTCTGGGTCTATACTCGATGGAGTTTAGAAAGATGAGTGGGGAGCTGATTGAAACTTACAGAATACTGAAAGGCCTGGATAGAGTGGACGTGGGGAAGATGTTTCCATTAGTAGGAGAGACTAGGACCCGAGGGCACAGCCTCAGAGTAAAGGGAAGCCCTTTTAGAACAGAGATGAGGAGAAACTTCTTTAGCCAGAGTGTGGTGAATCTATGGAATTCATTGCCACAGAAAGCTGTGGAGGCCAGGTCATTGAGTGTATTTAAGACTGAGATAGATAGGTTCGTGGTTGGTAAGGGGATCAAAGGTTACAGGGAAAAGGTGGGAGAATAGGGTTGAGAAACTTATCAGCCATGATTGAATGGCGGAGCAGACTCGATGGGCCAAATGGCCTAATTTCTGCTCCTATGTCTATGTTCTTATGGTCTTCTCGCTTGAAGAATTCATCTGATAAGCATCATGCACCCTCTTGTTTTGTTTCATCATATTCTCTATCTCTCTCACAATTCAGGGGCCTGGTTTTGGTTACTCTACCTTTGAATTTGGAATTTTCCCAACCTATCCCAACACACTTCCGACTCAGGCAATCCCACCCCATAGCCCGCACCGGGAGCACACAGTGGTTCTGGCTGCGCGTCACACTGGGTGGGCCTTAATTGACACGCCCACATAATATGGCGGCGCCCAGATGACAGTTCGGCTGCGCGCCTGCCCCCCCCCCCCCCCCCCCCCCCACATAACACCCCCAATGGGGAGAAAATTCTCCCCTTGGAGTTCCCATTCTACAACTGACTTTGAGATAAGCTTGGATCTCATAACACCCTACAAACAGTTGGTCCACTTGTCCCAATTCATTTTCTAGCACCAGATCTAGTGGTGCTTCCTTCCTAGTTGGACTGAGAGCATACTGGCCAAAAGAATTCTCCTCAGCACATTTCCTTCCTTACCCTTTTCTCTAACATTATCCCAATTGATATTTGGGTAATTAAAATGCCACATTATCACCACTCTATAGTTCTCGCACACCTCTGTGATTTCCCTGCAAATGTGCTCCTCTATCTCTCAGTTTTTGGAGGCCTATGGAATGCTCCCAACAGCGTGATCATCTTTTTGTTTCTCGACTCTAACTAAATAGAATCTGTTTGTGCCCCCTCAAGGATATCCTCTTTTTTCCAACACTTCAATATATTTTCTAATCAATGCTGCCACCCTTCCTACCTTTTCTTCTTCCCTAATTTTTTGAACACTTTGTATCCCTGAATATTAAGAGCCCAGTCCTCACCCTTTTTAAACCACTTTTCCGTTATTGCCACTACATCATACCAACAGGCTTACTTTTGTTTGTAGCTCATCAACAATGCTCACCACACTTTGTGCGTAGACACACATGCATTCAAAACCGGCCATTATGTTCTTCATCACCCTTCTTAGTCTGCTCCTATCTAGTATGGCACTGCTTTCTTCTCTAGTACAGTCCAAGACTCTCACTCCTTTATTCCTCTTTTCTACTTCTATACGCTGGTACACATCTTGCTGAAAATTTCACACCAGTGAAAAACCTGCGAGGACATTGGTCCCAGTCCTGGTGAGGTTCAATCCATCTCTTTTGAAAAGTTGCCTCCTGCTGCAGAATTGGTGTGAGTGCCCCAAGGATCTGAATCCTTCTATCCTGCCATGCCTCAAGCCACACATTGATCCTCCTGGTTTTTAATTTGATTCTTTCTTGTGCATGGCACAGTAACCCATTTAGTAGATGTTACTATCTTTGAGGTCCTACTTTTTAACTTCTTCCCTAGCTCCTGAAAATCTGACTTTAGCACCTCACTAATTGGCCTCCCTATGTCATTGCTACCAACATGTACCACATCTTCTGGATCACTCCCTTCTCCCTGCAGAATATTCTGCACCCTCTCCATGATGTCCTTTACACCAGGAAGGCAACACACTATGTGGGACTCATGATGACAGTTAGATGAATCCCTGTTTGTCCCCTAACTATGGAATCTCCTATGACAACTGTATTTCTACTCTGCTGTTCCCTCCTGTGCAGTCTGTTGCCCATTGATGCCATGGTCTAGACTGCACTCCTTCAAGGTGTCATCACCCCCAGCTGTCTTTAATGCTTTTATGTATTCTTTATGGATATTTTAGTGTTACTGGAAAGGCCAGCATTTTGCTCATCTCCAATTGCCCTTGAGAAGATGGTGATGAGCCATCTTCTTGAACTGCTGCAGTCCAAATGGCATAGTACACCTAATGTTCTGTTAGGAAAGGAGTTCAAGAATTTTGACCCAGCGACAGTGATGGAACAGCAATACCATTCAAAGTCAACATCTGAGTACCTGTTTGAGAGTGGCGCACACCACAAAGACTCCTGCACTCTCTGCCTTCTTTAAATTTTCCAGATGTCCACCCATCTACCATCCTGAACTCTTTCTGCTCATGGTGTGGCCTCCTTTTGGGATGTGCAGTGCAGGAACTCTCATCCTTTTTGATGTTCCGCAATGACTCCAGCTCAAACTGGGAAATGCTGAACTCGAGTTTAAACAGCTGAAGACACTTCTGACACATGTGGTTCCCCCAAGGCACACAAAATGCCTTGAAGTTCCCACATGGTGCAGGAATTGCAAGCACCAGATCTCACCTGCCCAACTTTGGTCTCAAAAAATCTCTATTCCTCCTTTAGGATCTAGTTAGTACCCATTTAAGCTATTAATTAAAAAGATGCTTCCAGACCTGCTCTGTGCTAATATTCTTAACATACATACTGTTATTTTTACCTCATGTGAATCCTTTAGTTTCCTCGTTCCTCGTTCAAACGAATGCCCTAGTTTAGAGAGAGTAAAAAGAAATACTCACTTGCCTGCTTTGCTCTGATTTCACACTTAGTTTTTTCTCTTTTTTTGAATGCGCTCCCCCACTGACCCTCCACTCTCGCTTTTAACTGTGGGTGTCTGGCATTGCTCTCTCTTAGGCTCATCTTCTCTGAGTAACTACAAATCTGTATTTTTTAAATATATGGAGTGGTGCCCAAGAAAGCTGGTGTTAAGAGGATCTTATCTGAGGCAGTGATATCAAGGAAGCTCAGATATTTTGGACATGTGATGCAAATAGGAGGGGAGTGTTTGGAAAGAGAGGTAATGCAAGGTAAAACATCGAGAAAATGCACACAAAATGGCATGGATGGATAATATCAGAATGTGGACTGGCTTCTCTATGGGGCAGTCAGTGTGGGCACTGGAAAATAGAGATCAATGGAGAAAGATTGTTCATAGTGTGACCAACCCTCAGAATGAGGACGAATGAAAGGAAAGACAGGAAACCATTAACTTGTAAAAATAAATTTGAACCCCCAGTTATTAACTGAAAGAACTATGCCACAAGATTTCATGTTTTAAACAAAAACTGTTAATGTACAGGAATTAAATAAAGCAAGTGCCTTATTCCCCAAGCCTGAAAATCTCAATGATTACTCCCCATTCTATTTATATTTACACCCAAAAATTCTCCTAAACTTTCCAGGATCTTGAGGATTCTTTACTTCTCCTGGGACCAAACCAAGGTGTGCCACTGCTCTCAAGAATTCACTTTGATTCTCCTCTGTGTTCCTACTATTCTCCGAGATAGAAGATTTCTTGGGGTCCTTCCACTAGCATGTAGTCAGGTGACTCTCTAATCCATCTTAAGTACCTCACAATTGTGGACACCCTAGCTCAAGCATGGGCCTCCCTGCCTTCTTGCTTAGTGGTCTGCAGCCCCTAGAAGATTTCTCTCTCTGCATATTTACAAGCTGTTCCAGCTCCGGACATAAAACTGATTGCATCCCCATGGCAACATGCCACCTCGGGATATCCCAGATAGAGATCCAAAGTAATTGACTTTACCTTCCTGAGCCTGTCCTTTGATCTGAAAAATATATGGATATTTTAAGACCTTTCCTTGTTTAGCAGTTGCTTTCCAATTTTTTTTGATTTGGGAAATTACATGAATAATTTATACCTCAAATAGGGACGACTGTAATCTTACCAGACTCTTTGGCTTCATTATGAATCTAAGAGAGAACCATCTATTGTTTATATTTTTTTACACCCCTAGCTTTAACAGTATTAAATAAACACAGGCCGCCCTTTGAATTACAATCACTATAGGTCTGTTTACCAACATCCCAAACCAGATGCTTATCCCTTAGATAAAAACAAAAAACTGCGGATGCCAGGTAATTCTGTTTTTGTTTTGCTTATCCCTTATCTTATTTTTAACAACTTCAATCCCCCAAGCTAAAAGTTATATTCCTAAAACATGAATCATGAATCCAGACATTTTCATAACAAAGGTTATGACAATCACAAATAGTTATTTTTTTTAGATAAAATTGGCAAATTTTCTACTAACCTACCTTTTTTAAGTAGAAATTCAATATTGTTCAATGACGTTAAATGAGATAAAGACTTGAATTGCAATGCATTAAGTGCAATATTATGAGGAACCCTTATCGATTGATGAACAATTTTACGAAAGCTTTTCCTCCCTATACTTTAGGGTTCAACATTTTGCTTAAACACCATAAGCTGATGATGTTAGTGGAAGTTCAGTTAGGAGAAGGTACAGAGCTAAACAGTGAATAAACTGCATTTATTGTATCTGTGTCTTTAGTAATATTCATCTCTTTCCTTCTTCTGCAATAATTTCTCCAAGTCAGTTCCAAAAAACTTTATCAGAATTCTCTGATTAAAGAAGAAAAATGTGGAAAATTTTAAATATGAAAGATAATTCATTGTAACAGTTTGAGTTTTAAATGGAGCTAAGACTTGATTTAAACGTGCTTCCAGACAGAAACTGTTATATTTAGTTGCATCACTTCCGTTTATCACTTCTGTCGCAGTGTTACCAAGCACACTAGATTTATTTTTCTGAGGGTTAGGTGCCTCTTTCAATAAACTTACTATCTGGTGAACAAGACACTTAATATTGCAATAATCGTAGAGGTGAGTCCCAGGTGTGGAAAAGAGGTTTAACCTCTGCTGTAGATATGTACTTGAGAGTTTCCACACTGGTGGATTATGTAACCCCTGTGAAAAATGAAGGGTTGCATAATGTGTCTACATTTGTCCCTAGTGAGCAAGATTCTCAAGTTCTATATTTAAAAATATATTATAATGGTAATTCGCATGTGTCCATTCGTTCTGTGTTCATATATCTGCCTATGTATGTGTATATACACAAGGATTCAAAATCAATGCTGAAAGTGAAGGGATGTTGATGCTGAGGCATCTTACATTGGTGAGATTACAAAGATCGGTAGCACCATGATTTCTGAAACCTTGAGGTGCTATTGAATATGCATAAGCATGTATGTGCTGACTTCAAATCGTCTTTGAGAATAATTGGTTTCCGATTGCAGGATCAAATATAAGCCGTTATTAATTTGTTATTGAGACCAATGTCGCATGGTTAGAATAAGAAGTTAATCTTTAAGACAGAATTAATTGTATTATAAATCAGGGTGAAAAATTACAGATTTGCTGGTATTACCTTGCTGTGGAAGTACATCCAAGTAGCGTGAAGCTTTTTGAGGAATTAGTGATGTTTGAATGCAGCAGATTTTTAACTCTCTGCTTGTTAGATTTTTTGTGCAAATGTTATGTTGCACAAAGGTTGACTTCTTATCTTTGGGTGGTGAATATATATACTTTTTATATTTGTTAAAAGAAAAATTACCCTGGGGAGTAAATTTTTGGACATTTATGTTCCTATCAATAACAGTTGAATGGAAAGTGATAATTTTGGAACCAGCATCAAGTAGTATATGTTTGACAAGTTCCGGTCATAATCAAATTAAGGCAATCAGGGAGTATAAACTATTTGATTTAGCTAAAATAATTAAAAACCACACAAATAATTAATCTACAAGTGCAGTTTGAAGTAGGTTTTATTATCACTATAAGAGTAGTCATTGCAGTGGTCCAAACTAGTTCACAAGTGTCCCACATTTCTATTTCACAGGATGAATGTGAGCTAAGAGCAAAGGGGAAGGTGTGAAGAGAAGACACTAAGTTATAAAGAGAAAGGCTGCAAAGGTGAAAAATGAACTTTTTGACATTAACTGAGAATCAATGTGTGCATAGTTGAGATTTCATAAATATTGACTGCTGCCATTTGGTCTGACACTAATAGTCATTGTTCAGTCTGTGGCTATAAGTTACTATAGCTATTAATGTTTTTCTATCAACTCATTTTACACCTGGAAGAGATCACAGGCATATCACATCCCTCTACATTGAGAAGGTAAAATGTGAACGTCTACAGGGCCATTTGATTCATCTATTTATCTGGCAGTATAGACAAATAGAAAACTTCTAAATTGGTTTGCCATGGGCACTGGGTGCCAGCCATTATACCTCTCCAGGAATGTAGATGTCATCAATCAATGCAGATTCATTAATTACAATTTTACAATTTGCCTTGATGAGATTTGAAGAGATAATCCAGTACCATAACTACCACACCCACTGTACCCAGTGTACGCTGGTGCTGCTTTGCAAATGTGCAGTAGCCAAACTGTGTATCTGGATGCAGCTAAACTTGACTTAACTTGAGGAGTATCCATGTTGGCATCACTTGGAAAGAGAAAGCATCACCAAGAACGCCCAACACAGCTTCTGGAAAAATAGGTTGGCTGGAATTTTCCAACCCCTCAAGCCGGCGGGATCTTCCAGTTGATTTGAATGAAACTTCCAATGGCTTGCTGGCTGGAAAATTCCGGTCGTTCTGTCTAAAATATTTGATCTTATTTTTTGATAAAGTTATTGATTTAGTGGATGAAAGTCAGAAATCCTTTGATAAGGTACCTCACAAGAGATTATAGCTGTTTATAGAATCTTTATAGAGGTAATCTACAGCAGCGGATTTAAGGGGTGTGAAACGTGGCTCTCAAGGACAGCAGGAGTGGGCAGGCGGTGGCGGGACTGCATTGACCGCTGGGTCCAATGGTGACCTGGCGGTCTGTTTAAATAGCGCTCCTACAGCCTTGCAAAGGCTGTGAAACATGGTCAGCAGATGGGCTCTGCAGAGTGCTGCTGGTGAGCAGGCCAGGCAGGAGGGCAGGTCAGCGGGGCACTGTGCCCCTCGCTTTTCCAACAAGTACCTTTCTGCCCTCCTCGAAGAGGTAGCAGCACGGTGGGAAACCCTCATTCTCAGGGACATGAGGAGGAGGCCCCCCAACATGATCAAATGTGCCTGGGAGGAGGTGACAGAGATAGTGAGTTCCATGATGTGGTGGGACACACCTGGGTTCAGCGCTGCAAGCGTTTCAATGACCTCTTGCATTCAGGAAGGGTGAGTATCATGTTGGCATAGGTCACTTAACCCAGCAGGTAGGCTTTCCCCTACCCCCGCCCCCAACTCTGAGTGTAATTACTGCATTGAATCATTCACGGCATGTATCCCTCGCTGGGTGGGCCAGCAGGTATTGCCCATGTCTAGTTCACCCTGAGAGGGCTGTGCTGAGCTGGGTTCTGCACCTGCAGCATGTAGTAGACTAACACCCACACTACTGTTTTTGGGGCTACCTCAAGGATCTGTACCTATGCACAGTGCTGGAACTCCAAAACATTTCAACGTCAGGCTGCTGACGTACTGGGAGAGGAACGTCCAGGTGGCGGGGCATCCATCCATCTGCTGCCCTTGGCGTTCCACATGCTTGTGCATCCTTGCTTTGCAAAGTGAAACCGTGTGGGTGGTAAATGTGATGGAGACAGCATGTGGGCAACAGGGGTCAGCCCTGGCTTCTTGGTGTGAGTGTGCGGCTGCTCCAGGGCCACGATATACTGGAGCCCTGCGATGTTTCAGGTGGGGGTGGCAGGGCTGCAATGGCAATCCAGGTACAGGGTGGACTAATCAATGCTCCTCTCTCCTTTTCAGGAGATGACTGCACACAACACCGCAGAGCGGATGCGGACTGGTGGAGGCCAGGCCCAATTGCCATAATAACCCGATACGAACAAGAGGCAATGGAGCCGGAGAGGCGCCATGCACCCAGGTCCACTGGTGGCGGTGAGGCTGGGGTGCCTGGGGGAGATTAGAGTGCCGTGCACTGAGGTCACCATGTCTGCCCCAGGAGCCATTCCACTGTTGAATGTTTAGTGATTTAAGCTTCCACCATGGGTTTCCCATTGATTATGGGAGGAGGAGCGCATACTGATCCGGGGGCCAGGCATGCACACTGACATTGTTTCAACTTGAACTAATCAAATGTCCATGTTCTTCCTTTCAGCATCACTGGAGCAGGGCCAGGAGGAGGAGGCAGAGAGGCTGCCTCGAACACCTGAGTGCCCTGAACAATTAGAAGCATCAGTGTCACACCATCTCTGCCAGGTGGGCACCAGCGCAGATACTAGCACCTCGGTGGGAATTATGTCATCAGCTGGTGTCCCAGGGCACAGCAGTGAGGGCACTTCACACTCGCTTGAGGTGCAGCCAGAGACAGAGTGTGCCCATGGCGCCAGCAGTCAGAGGACTGCAGGGGGCCAGGCACATGCTCAGTTGGTGGCTGATGATGTGACTCTGGAGTCGTCCCTGAGGCAGCAGATGCTGGAAGTTTGCCAGGGTCTGCGGGAGGATCTAACAGAAATACATGAGTAGCGTGGTCTATGTGCTGGAAGAGTCCATGCGGAGCACCAGCAATGCAATGTCCCTCATGGCCGAGCTAGGGTTGCACTTGGACCTGCAAGACCTCACAGTGGCATTGACTTCAGCTGGTCAGTGCCAGTGTGGGAGATGGATTGGGCATCAAGTATACCAGCTTGGTGCCCATCCATTCACAGTGAGCAGAGAAATCTAAAACAACCTCACGTTGGCGGAGCAGCTGCCTGTCGTCTCTGTGGGTTCCTCTCAGGGCGCTCCGGATAAGTTTAGTAGCTCCTCCGCCCCTCTGCCAGTGACTGATGGATTCTCTGAGGCTATGACGAGTGGGGAGATGCCAGCCATGGAACTGGCTGCTCCCTCCTAGGCGGGGCCATCGAAAGCTCCACAGGCCACAGATCAGCCGCCAAGGTCATCGAGGCCAACAGGACAGCACAATGAGCAGGCTGTCTCCAATGCCAGTGCCAGCAACGGGGGAGCACCTAGACGTAGCACCCGGAAATGTAAACTTAAGGCACCTTAGGCACATCACGGGCTTCTCACTGGTCGTTTTATGTTGCCCCACAATTAGTTGATTATAATTTGGTGTGATGCTCAACACCTTTGCATTAAGTTTCTTTTCTGTTTATTTTGTGAATTCGTTAAATGCTCCATATGTGAACATGGCTCAGGGTGATTCCTTACTTCTGCAGGTGGATGGAAACCCACGATGTTATGAGTGACTTGTTTGTCATTGTCCTTCATTGACAAGGCACATTGTTAATGTTCCTAACCAGGCAGATGTTGCTCTCAGGTATCGAGTATGGAGTCTGCAGCCCTGGCATGTGTTGGAGGTCCATCTGTCGTGGGCTAGCTAGTTGGATTAAAGCCTCCTGGGTATCCCTGCCTCCCTGGAGGATGCCGGAGTCAGCGTCTACCCCCTCAGCATTCTCCTGTGTGTGCTCATCCTCGGACTCACTAATGGACACATTGTGTGCAGCTGGAGCATCTGTGTTTACGTCTTCCTCCTCCACTGCACCGTCCCTTTCCAGAGCCAGCTTGTGGGAAGCCCAGCATGCAACCATTATCAGTGACACACGATCTGGGGGTACAGGAGTGCGCCCCCTGAGCGGTCCAAGCATTGGAAGTGCATCTTGAGAAGACCAAAGGTTCTTACTACCACAGCCCTTGTGGTGCCATGGCTCCTATTGTACCACTGCTCAGCCTCTGTTCTTAGATGGCGGAGAGGCATCATGGGCCACCTTTTGAGGAGATAGCCCTTGTCACTCAGCAGTCATCCAAGCAGTCGGGCTGGAGCACTGAAGAGCCTCGGCACCTGGGAGTATCTCAGGATGTAAGCATCATGGGAGCTGCCTGGGGACCTTGCACAGGCTTGCGGAATCTGCATCCTATGGCCACACAATATCTGCACATTCATGGAGTCCTTCCTGTTGACAAAGGCACCGGGCTCACCTGCTGGCGCCTTGATGGTCACATGTGTGCAGTCGATTACACCCTGGATGCGGGGGAACCCAGCAATCGCTGCAAAACCTCTGGCTCACTCTGCCTGGCTGGCCTCGTCCCAGTAGTAGTGGATGAAAGTCAATGCATGCCCAAATAGAGTGTCTGTTACCAGCTTGACACAACTGTGGACAGCTGACTGGGAGACTCCACAAAGATCACCCACCGACCCCTGGAAAGAGTCAGAGGCATAGAAGTTGAGGGCAGCTGTGACCTTTTAGCCAAGGCCTGGGGTGTCCACCCACACAGTTGGAGCTGATCTCAGGGCCTATCATCTGACAGATGGAGGTGACTGTCTCCCTTGAGAGACGGAGCCTTCTTTGGCACTGCACCTCAGACATATTGAGGTAGCTGTTTCCCTGCCTGTAAACCCTGGCAGCAGGATAGTGGCATCGTCTGCTGCCCCTTCCACTTTGCACTTCTAGTTAGCTCTGTGCCCCTTGTGCCTGCACCTGTCCTCCCAAAGGTGGCTTCCCTGGAGGCTGAATATAGACTCCTGGCCTCCTCCCCCTTCTGGCCCTCCCTTCCTCCTCAGAGGAGGTGCCTCCAGTGGAGAGCACAACTCTCATTCCCAGGGTAAGGGAAGGCTTCCTGAAACCAGCAAGGCCCCAAGAAAGATGTTTACTCCAGAGTCCTGACCTGAAGCCTGTTATTCCTGTCCAAGCAGCTGTGAAGAGTTTTGAAGTATTCCTGCTCACTCGGGCAAGAAGCAGTAGGTTTGAACATTAAATGTCTGCCAAAGAACACTTGCGACCCCACTCGCCCCTCTTATCCCGCCCGTGGATGTGGCCTACCTGCCTGCCCGTTGCGCCCATGTGATGACCTGAAGATCACACGGGCCCCGAAAAATCAGCATCAGTTACTGGCTCTAGGGCCTTAACTGGCCTGTTAATTAACGGTGGGCAGCATCGGAGATCATCGCGTGCCCACCCACCAAAATATCGTGATGGCATGTGGTGACGTCAGGATGCATGCCCGACGTCATCGCGCATCATTTTACACGCGGCCTCATCGATGAGAAAATTCTGCCCTAAGAATTGCTTGAATGACCCCAGTGCTGTCAATGGATTAGGATCTGCTGAGAGACCAGTAATCTTTGGTATCCCACAGTGATCGATATTGGGACCTTAGGGTAGTAAAGAGTAATCTTTATTAATGACAGGTGTAGGTGGTTGTGGGTGATAAAAATATACAGGATGGAAAACCTCAGCAAGCAGATCTCAATGTTTCGGGGAGTTGGGACTGTGTTTAGCAAATATTATTTAACTTAGAAAAGTAGTGTTATGCATGTGAGTACATCTAACACTAAATAAACGTTCATCTTCCAGGGATGAGAATTGAGCCAGTGGTGAATGTGGATATTGTAGGGCATTGTCCCCTAAAGGTTACAATCACTACAATGGGGGTGTTAAGTTGCTTTCTCAGGACAATTCAATTCAAAATAACACATACTATTTTCTACTTATATGAGACCTGATGAGACTGAACTTAGAATTCCTGGTCCAATTTTGGTCCCTTCACATTGTCGGAAATACTTGAATTTTAAAAAAGATGCAGAGGAGGACCTCAAGACCAGTTTAAAATATCTTGGCTGCCCAGATAGACTTAAAGAGCTGGGTCTGTGTACTTTAGAGAAATGTAGATTTGGGCACTTTGATCACGTATTTTAAAAAAAATGAAGAGATTCTGGCTGTCGTTTTCTGTGCCCACTGGCGTCAGCCATGTTCAGTGGCGTGAATGGGCAATATGGTGAGAAAGCCAAAAATCAGTTTTAAGATGTTGTGAAACCAGTTTGCATCATCTGCTCCGCCTGCCAATGGCAGGCTGCATTTCCCGCTATCAGACATCAGGAACCTCCTTGTAATACATCAGTGTGTCAATATAAGGCCAGTCCGCCAGAATCGTCCTCCCCGCGCCCCCGTTGGATCGTCTGCTCACGCCAATGTGTTTCACAACAGCATATAAAAGGCATGCACGTGGCAGGCTGCACTGTGAGGGGAACTCAGAGGTGAATACACAGTAACATTGTGGAGCGCTCGCCCGGGTCACCTGTTGGACATTAAGGTTGTGGTGTGTTGTGTGGGGGTGCATGAGGGTTGCCATACAGTTGAGGTGGCTTGAGGGGGTGGGGGAGGCAAGGACTGGCCTGCAGTTGAGGTGACTTGTGGAGGGGTGGGGGAGGGGCAAGTGCTGCCCTGAGGGAGGGTGGGGAGCAAGGGGTGCCCTGTGGTTGAAGGGAGTGCACAAGCACCTGTGGGTTGGGGAGTTGGTGGACAAGGGAAGCAGCCATGCATTAGGTAAACCTTGTATAAAGTGACCATTCCTCTGCAGCTGAGACAGTTCAGGCGCAGCCACATTGATATGATTGGAGTTGGGCCTCTAGCTTAACTGCCCACTCAAGCAATGCAGACCACCAAGCGCTCCACAGCTTTTCACTGCTCGGGCACTGACTGCAAAGTAATGAGCATTTTAGTGGACTGCAGAACATTTGGGTGACTGGGCACATTGAACAACCTCCTTGCTAAAGCTGGCCATGGAGCAGTCACTGGTGGATTGCAATGTCAGCATCCTGGTTTGGACCAGTCTACCCCTTGGTTCAAGCTAACAATGCAGCTTTGCAGCATGGGTTAGAAGAATGCCTGCTCCTGAGCTGAGAGCACAGCATGAGGCCAATGGGCAAAGCTGCCGCCAATCGGTCAGGTGGAGTGTGGTGGAGGTTTCAGGTAGCCACGCAGCACACTAATCTCTGGCCATCCAAGTGGTGGCCAGCACTCTCTGAGATGTGTTAAGGGGTCTGCAGGCTTAACCAGGACAGGTTCTTAGTACACCCATGCTAACACCTGCATCTCTCTCTTTTATCCTGCAGGAGGAGTACATCAGGATTGAGGAGCCTGGTGAACTAGCTGTATGCCTCGCAGCTTACAGAGAATAAAGACGACAGAGAAGAGATCGGCTGAGGCTTCTGGCTGGGCAGAGGGAACAGCAGCACCCTCTGGAAGAAGGGATGGCTGGGGCTCCCACACACACTGCTGAAGAGCCACAGTGAGCCGTCACTGGTTGGTGCCTAGCTAGACCCAAGGTCTACAGATGCTGCCTTTCATTCCCGCAGATGACCAAGAACCAGTGTCGCCAAAGACTGCACTTGTCTACAGAACTGGTTGGTCATATCTGCCAGCTACTGCAGGATCTGGAGCCACAGGGACATGGAGGGCATCCACTGCCAGTGGCCGTGAAAGTGACTGCAGCTCTCAATTTCTATGCCAGTGACTCCTTTCAGGGCTCCACAGGTGACCTCTGTGGAATATCACAAGCCTCCACCTATAAATGCATTCCCATGAGGTCACGGACGCCATCTTCGAGAGGGCACACAACATTGTGCATTTCACCCGAGACCAGGCCAGCCAGGATACAAGAGCAATTGGATTTGCCCAGATCTTAGGTTTCCCCCAGGTGCAGGGTGCCATTGACTGCACTCACATGGCGCTCAGATCTCCATCGCAACACATGGTCAACTATGTCAATTGCAAGAGATTCTATTTGTTGAGTGTGTAGCAGGTATGCGACCACCACAAATGCATTTTGCAGTTCTGCGCATGGTTTCCAGGGAATGTGCATGACTCCTACATTCTCAGTCGGTCACAAATCCCTGAAGTCTTCCAGGGTCCACAGAGGCTCCAGGGATGGCTCCTCTGCGACAAGGGCTACCCGCAGAGGACATGGCTGATGTCACCCGTGCGGCTGCTTCAGACTGCAGCAGAGCGAAGGTAGAACGAGGCTCATGCAGCAACTCACAGCTTGGTGGAACAAACCACCAGGTTGCTGAGAATGAGGTTCTGATGCCTGGACCGGTTTGGTGGAGCCCTGCAATATAGTCCACAGCGGGTTTCACACTTCATCGTTGTTATCTGCTGTGCCCTTTGCAACCTGGCACTCCAACGGGGAGAGGAGCTGGCTGAGGAGGAGATGGAGTAGCTGGAGGTCCTCTCCGATGAGGAGAATGCTGATGGGTGAGTAGGTCCTTGAAGGTGATGATGACGGGAATGAGACCCTCGCGCTGGCCAGATGAGGCAGGTGCACTCAGGAGGCCCTCATAGCTACTAGATTTGTGTCGGATGATGATGACATGTGGTGAGGAGACACCATAGATCCTCACATTACGTCTATGGTTGTTTGACTCTAGTCTGGCTATGACAGCGCCAATACCCTCTGTGAGAATGCTCCTGTCGTGGAGATGCAATGGAGGCCCTAATAGTTGCTCGATTGAGGGAGGTTGGTGATGACATGCAGTGAGGACTCTCCATAGATCTTCATGTTAGCCTCTGAGAATGTCTGACTCCTGTCTGGCCAAGGAAAGCTCGGTTGCACCCTGTGATCAGGGTCATATCATTGTGACACAGCCATAAAACTTTAAAAGCATCTGACCCTTTGTCCGCCTTCAGCACCTGACCCCTTCTGGAGCACAGCGTCACTGGTCACAGATGCTGAAGAAATGGGGGCCAGCCCCAGCTTAAAGGTGCTGAGAACACACAGAGAGAATGATGGAACCCTGTGGCACCTGCCCACAACATTCTGGCAGCAATGACAAGCACCGCTGAGGTGCAGGCATCAGTAATGTGTCCAGTGAGTGTGGGGATGGACCATCACTTTGGCCTGAAGGCTGCAAAAATCACAGAGAAGAGGCCCTGGACTGAGACACCTGCCTTTATCTTGTGCAGAAAGGTTTCACTTCTGAGTGACAAGAACACTGCTCATAATAACAAGGACTAGTAGGCAGGGAGACATTCTTGGGAGTTTATTGACAATAGTGAACAGTATGTACAAATGATTAACACCTGTGCCCAGGCTGTGCACCTACATCTTCCTAACTTTCCTAACCCTAACCTTGGTGCTCCATGGACATCCACAGAGGAGGTGGAGGCAGACTGCTGACTCAGACGCCATGTCTGTGATGACCTTGGCAGGTGCCCTCTGGAGGGCTGAGACATGGCCTGCTTTCAGAGTCTTGCTGTGTGGCTTTGGGGCTAGAGCTGCTAAGGTCACAGCAAGAGGGGATTCAGATGGGCAGGACAAACACCGGAGTCACCTGGATGGATGGCCCCGGAGGGTACACCTGCTGATCCTCCTCCTTATGGGTGCCAAGCTCCCCTGGCTGGCTCCTTGAAGAGAAGGGGTAACTGACGTGAGATCGAGCTGCCTGGCACCCCTCTTGCGCACACACTGTTGGAGGCAAACTGTGGCGTCAGTGATGGAGTTGAGCTGCGCAGCAGTGGAGGAGCGACGCCCTGGATCAAGGTCTCGGTGCATTGGCATGCCGGTGCTATCACCTCAGTCTGAAGATGGACAGACTCCTCCATTGTGCCTTGCAATCTGAGGAGTGCAGTGGATATCCCTTCCTGATGTTCCTGAGCTTGCCTTTGCAGCTCCAGCAACTGTGACATGACCGAGTCCAGAAACTTGTCATCTGACTTGGACTCAGCAAATTTCTGGCCTGCAGCTATCCTCTCAATGCCAGACAGCTGGCAAGTCCCTTTCACTGCCTGCTGTGGATCAGACAGTGCAATGTGCTCACCAGGTTGTGATCCGGAGGCTACTGTAAAGCTAGGTCCCACCGAGGTGAGTGTCTCTGTGCTGATGGAGGGTGCAGGTGAGCGCTGTGATGGGACTTCAAGGGTTGTGCATTCAGATTCCCCTTCAGAGGCTTCTTTGGGGCTTGATTGGAGGCCCTGGGTCATAAACTCTGTCGGCTGTTTGGCAGATGTGCCTGCGAAAGCAAGGAGAGATAATTAGTGCATATCAGTGGCCTGTGAAACAGGACACATCACTCACTGCATGATTGCCTTGCTGGATGTTGCATTGCTGGATCCTCACTTGGTAGAGCACTGCCAACCCCACTGTCGGCACAGGATCAGTCCAGATCCTTGCCAGCCATCTGGATGGCTATTTTCGAAGTCCTTGAGGACCTTGATTTCAGGCATTCCTCCACTAAACTGTGACCTCACCCTCTTGTTATGTGCCAGCTTGTCCTGCATGAATAGAGATGGAGAGAGTGTAAGCAGGACACCTGCCAGGCCAGATGATAAGTATGCCTGGCCTGTGTGGGTAGTGAGTGGTCCCATGGATGGGATGAGGACAGTGAAGGTGTGTGTGAGAGTGTGAATTGTGATGTCCCTTGAACTGGCAGTGAGTGACAGCCCTGTGGATGTGTGATGGGTTTGTGAGTGTGTGAGTTGAGAGTGATAAGAAGAGTGACTTATCCTGGTGGAACGGAGGAGCTCATTCATCCTCTTGCGGCACAGGTGACTGTCCTTTTTTGAAGGGCGTTGGTGCTGACCAACCCTGCCATGGATTCCCAAGTCTGGTTGGTCACACCGCTGCCCATCCTGCTGCCAGAGCGAGAGGAGAGGGCATTGTGGCGGGCCCCCACGGCGTCCAAAAGGCTTTCCAGTGACGCGTCATTAAACCTGGGGGTTGCAGTCTTTTTATCTTTTGTGGATATCTTCTCTGTAGTAGCCCTGGGCTGGAAGCACTGAGATGTGTGCGCGTGGCTGGAGTTTAAATATGGTGCCTGGTGTGATGAAGCTGTGAGGTGAGGGTGTGGTGGGTGAATGAGAGCGCGCCTGACATGGAAACGGTGTGTTTCCATGGGAATGCATAATTAATACGGTGGGTTTGGCACGATACGGCGTGAAAAGCCGCCATTGCAGCTGTCGGGTAAAACATCATTTTACCCGCCCGCTACTGCACTTAGTGCAAATTTGGGATGATTCTGCCCTCTGTATTTATGTGGACAACCTATTTCAATGAATTGGGGTTTAGGAGAACCAGGGTCATGCTTACGAGCTACATAATTCAGGATTAGGTTGATTAATCAGTGGTTTTCTTGTCGCAGAGAATAGTAGACTTGTAGTACAGGTTGCCAGCCTGGTTGGTCATGCCACTGCCCATCTTGCTGCCAAGGGACATCTGTTGAATGCAGATTTGCTCTGCAACTTCAGGAGACAGCTGGAGTTGTTTTTGGCTGGGGAGGTGATCACTTTGTACAAGAGGTAGGTAACCTTTAAGTCAGGGCTAATGTGGTCTCTTAGATTAGTTTTTATCACCTTGAGGATGGAATTTTTCAGGCAATTGGATGGGATTTTATTTGTTTATCTGGCTTTCTCAGATTACATACCTCCAAATGAGTAGGGTTATCTCTATTATGATACATAAGGCATCACGATTGCATGGGGCAGGCTAATGGAGCTATTGGTTCTTTCTTGTTTGATAGATTCATGTTTTCATATCAGCTAAAGAAGGAAGAGATCTATTTTCCTACAGATGAGGAGGAATTACAACTGTCTGTTGGAAACAACATTTGTTGACTACCTCATTGAAACACGTTGGAATAGAATAACTCTCTTCTGTCATACCACCAATCACAAAAACATATGCATTGCATTAAATGCTACCTAGGATCATCAATGTGATTCTGGGAAAATAGATGAGACCAGATGACAACATCTGTTGAGTCCTAATTATTGGCTGATGAGCGTAGGATCATTTAATCTCAGTTTGCTCTTTTCATAGATTGATAGTTTGAAAGCAACAGACAGTAAATTAAAACTACAGTTGAAAAGAGAGACTAATCGTCATTGATTTTGTTTGGAAGACTATGGGCAGAGTTTTCGGGTTGGCAAGTGGAGGCAGGCCTCGCTCACCGATGCGTAAATGACGCACGGTGATGTAGGGCGTGCGTCCCGATGTCACCGCGCGTCAGTCAGATATTCTGTTCGGTGGGCGTGCACCAGAGTCGGCTATGCGCCCGCCAGACTGTCAAAGGCCTATTAAGGCCTTTAAATATCAATTAAAATACTTAGCTGAGATGCCCATCCAACCTTAAGGTTGGCAGGCAGGCGAAGAGCCCAGGTGGCCTTCGCATTTATCATGGAACGTCATCCACGGGCGGGATGATGTTTCATGAAGGTTTTTAAAGTTTAATAAAATTTTCAAATAAAATTCATTGACATGTCCCAGCTCATGTGACACTGTCACATGAGGAGACATGTCTTAAAAAAAAATTTCTGTCTTTATTAAAATTTTTAAAAATCAAACTCATCTCCCTGAGGCAGCTCTGTGCCTCAGGGAGATTTTTGCACTCTTTCGTGCGCATGTTTCCAGGTGCGCTGTGCACCCACCCATGCCCGCTCCCATACAACACCCCCCCACCCCACCCCCTGTCCCACCCACAACAGGGAGAAAATTCTCCATTATGAGGTATAAATTTGTTGACACCTTGTTTTGGGCATGAAGAGGGTGGCGTGACAGTAACATCTGCCCAAACCTAGAGACCCGAAGCCACCATGGAATTAGGTTGGTGGGCTCTTTCCCTTCAATTATCCTTTTTAATCTACATATTGACAAGGATTTTACTTTAATAATAATGATGAAGCTGTCTGCACTCTCTGTTTGTACAAGCTAAACTGACAGCAACTTCTGGTATCCTCACATGTTCAGTTGAATGTGAAAATCTGGAAGTTGCTGTCATTGATATCTTGCTCCTCCACAGGCTGCAATATTTTAGTCTTTGCTGATGGAATATGCAGAGGGCCTCTATAATGCTCTGAACTTAGATTAACTCTTGCACTAAATAAAATTGAAAATTTTAGGGTATGTTTAATCAGAAGTAATTGAGCTTTTAGCTGTGCAAGAAATGATACTCACTAAAGTACCTCGCTGGCACTGAAAATTTTAATTTTACAAGCATGGAGTCTCATTCCTTCAGAAGAAAATTAATGCTGCATATTTTTAAAAAAATATATTTTTGGTTTTTCTCTAGTTTGTGTCTCCCGTAATCCCATGTGTATATTATAATCTCTATTTCACTTCCTCTACAATGTCATGAAAGTATAATAATTTTCATACTATAACAGGGGCTAGTCAATTCTTTCAGATGGAGTATTGCAGAACAAGTGATAATAAGTGGGGTACATGGAAGGTAAATTTAAAGAGTAAGTATGAAACAGGTGAGGTGATTGTTGGAGAAGTGGAAGCATTACCCATTGCAGAGGTTCAATTTATTTTAGGTAATGACATAGCTGGGTCACAGATGTGAGTGATGTCTATGGTAGTTGAGCAGCCTGTAGAGGTGTTAGGCAGGAAAAAGGTGCTAAATTCAATTAGCTGATACTATCTTTGACAAGTTGTTTAGGAAGAGAGAATGGAAGAGAGTGAAGCTGACATGTTTAGCTCAAGGTAGTTGGTAGAGCTACAACAAAAGGATCCATGAATAAAGCAGTTATATCAGACTTACGCAGCTTACGCAGAAACAGAAGCAGAATGTTTTTTTAAATTCATTCATGGGATGTGGGCTTGCATTTATTGCCCATCCCTAGTTGCCCCTGAGAAGGTGGTGGTGAGCTGCCTTCTTGAACCGCTGCAGACCAAGTGGTCTTGGTATACCTACAGTGCTGTTAGGAAGGGAGTTCCAAGTTTTTGACCCAGCGACAGTGAAGAAACGGTGATATATTTCCAAGTCAGGATGGTGAGTGACTTAGAGGGCAACTTCCAGGTGGTGGTCTTCCCATCTGTCTGCTGCCCTTGTCCTTCTAGATGGTAGTGGCCATAGGTTTGGAAGGTGCTGTCTAAGGAGCCCTGGTGAATTCTTGCAGTGCATCTTGTAGATCGTACACACTGCTGCCATTGTATGTTGGTGGTGATGGGAGTGAATGTTTGTGGATGTGGTGCCAAGCAAGTGGGCTGTTTTCTCCTGGATAGTGACAAGCTTCTTGAGTGGTGTTGGAGCTGCACTCATCCAGGCAAGTTGAGAGTATTCCATCACAGTCCTGACTTGTGCCTTGTAGATGGTGGACAGGCTTTGGAGAGTCAGGTGGTGAGTTACTTGTTGCACTATTCCTAGCCTCTGACCTGCTCTTGTAGCCATGGTATTTATATGGCTAGTCCAGTTCAGTTTCTGGTCAATGGCAATCCCCAGGATGTTGATAGTGGGGGAATCAGTGATGGTAATGCCATTGAGTGTTAGGGGTGATGGTTAGATTCTCTCTTGTTGGAAATGGTCATTGCCTGGCACTTGTGTGGCACAAATGTTCCTTGCCACTTGTCAGCCCAAGCCTGGATATTGTCCAGCTCTTGCTGCATTTGGACATGGACTGCTTCAGTATCTGAGGAGTTGTGAATGGTGCTGAATATTGTACAATCATCAGCGAACATCCTCACTTCTGACCTTATGATGGAAGGAAGGTCATTGATGAAGCAGCTGAAGATGGTTGGGCTGAGGGCACTATCCTATGGAACTCCTGCAGTGATGTCCTGGAGCTGAGGTGACTGACCTCCAACAACCACAACCATGTTTCTTTGTGCTAGGTATGACTCCAACCAGCGGAGAGTTTCCCCCCTGATGCTCATTGACCCCAGTTTTGCTAGGGCTCGTTGACGCCACATTCAGTCAAATGCTGTCTTGATGTCAAGGGCAGCGATTCTCACCTCACCTCAGGAGTTCAGCTCTTTTGTTCATGTTTGAACCAAGGCTGTAATGAGGTCAAGAACTGAATGGCCCTGGCGGAACCCAAATTGGGCATCAGTGAGCAGGTTATTGCTAAGCAAGTGCCTCTTGATAGCACTGTTGATGACCTCTTCCATTATTTAATGATGATTGAGAGTAGACTGTTGGGGCGATGATTGGCCGGGTTGGATTTGTCCTGCTTTTTGTGTGCAGAGCATATCTTGGCAATTTTCCACATAGCCGAATAGATGCCAGTGTTGTAGCTGTACTGGAACAGTTTGGCTAGGGGTGTGGCAAGTTCTAGAGCACAATTCTTCAGTTCTATTGCCAGAATATTGTCAGGGCCCAAAGCCTTTGCAGTATCCAGTGCCTTCAGTCATTTCTTGATATCACATGGGGTGAATCAGAATTGGCTGAAGACTGGCACCTGTGTTGCTGGGGACCTCTGGAGGTGGCCATGATGTGCCGGGCTCCCTCATCATTGAGAATGAGGTTATTTGTGGAGCCTCCTCCTCCAGTGAGTTGTTTAACATGTTCCAGAATGTTATTGCCTGAAGGGTAATGCGTTAATGAGGAAGTGGCAACATCAAGTTTCAGCAGATGAAAAATTAATGGAAGTACATAAGATAGTTATACCATTTGGATATAGAAATGAGGTGCTTAGAATAGCTCATGAAGTTCCAATGAGAGGACGTTTAGGAATTAGAAACACATAGGTGAAAATACAAAATTCTGTAGAGCGTGTCACACATGTCAGCGATAGGGAAACCACAAGTAGTGATTAAGCTGGCACCTTTAATTATAATTCAAGCATTTGAGCAACCTTTTACTAGGGTCATGGTTGATTTTGTAGGGCCTCTAAGACTAATAGTGGAAATCAATAGTTGCTGATAATAATGGATGTGTCTACAAGGTTTCTGGAAGCAATGCCTTTGAGAAATATTACAGCAAAGAGAATTGTGGAAGAGTTGACTAAATGTTTTACAAGAGATGATTTACCAAAAGAAATACAATCAGATCAGCGTTCAAATTTCATGTCACAGCTGGTTAAGGAAGTCATGAGCAGTTTGAGGCTAAAACAGTTTAAGTTAACAGCTTACCATTCTGAATCACAAGGGGCTTTGGAAAGATAGCATCAAACTTTAAAAACTGGTGAGGGCTGATAGTCAAGACTATCCACAGGATTGGGATGAGGGAATTCCATTCTTGTTATTTGCTATTAGGGCTGCTCCTAATGCATTGACTAGATTTAGTCCTTTTGAATTAGTCTATGGTCATCAGGTAAGGGGACTACTAAAGATCATGAGAAATTGGTGGGTCAAAATTCAGAAACTACTCTCCTGGATTATGTATCAAACTTCAGAGAAAGATTGAACAGAGCATGTGAGTTACCCAGGGAACTTTTAAAGATAAAGTGATGAAAAGATAAGATAAAGTGATGAAAGTGAAAGCAGATAGGAGAGCCACAGCTCGTAGTTTTGTTGTTGGGGAAAAAGGGTTAGTTTGGTTACCAGTACTGGGTAAATTGTTAAAGGTAAGGTTTAGTGGGCCTTACAGGATTGAAAAGAAACCGAGTGAAGTAAATTATTTAATAAACACTCCAGAGGGAGAATTTTCTCTCCATCGTGCGGGCTGGGCGGGAGCAGGTGTGGGCCGGTGCGCAGCCAATTGCTGCCCGCAATCGGCTGCACGCTGCCATTTTATGTGGGTGGGCCAATTAAGGCACATGAAAGAGCGCAGAAATCTCCCTGAGGCACGGAGCTGCCTCAGGCAGTTTAATTTCATTGTGAAAAACTGGAAAAAAGATTTTGAAAAATTATTTGGACATGCCCCTTCATGTGACACTGTCACATGAGCTGGGACATGTCAATGAATTTTATTACATTTTTTTATTAAAGTTATAAAACCTTCATGAAACCTCATCCCGCCCGTGGATGAGGTTCCATGAAAAATCCGAAGGCCGCCTGGGCTCTTCTCTTGCCCGCCAACCTTAAGGTTGGATGGACAGCCCTGTTATTGAATTCAATTGATATTTAAATGGCCTTGACAGGCCTTTGACAGTTTGGCAGGTGTGCAGCCAACTCCGGTGCACGCCCACCAAACTGAAGATTGGAATGATGCGCAGTGCCGTTGGGACGCATGTCGGTGAGCGAGGCCCGCCCCTGCACACTGACCAGAAGATTCAGGCCCAGATAGAAGAAAGAAGCAGAGCGTGTGTCATGTAAATATGCTTAAAAAGTACTTGACAGGGAAGAGGACCAAAAGGAGATAAGGAGAAAGAAGTAGAAATGAAGGATTCTAAAATTGATTTTCCTCTAATCAAATTGGATAATGAGGGGGGTACTTAAAAATTTAAATGTAAGTTTGAGCTACCTTCCAGGCAAGTATCAAAGTGATTTGGAGAAGCTATTGCAGTCACACAAAGCTATTTATGGGAATAAGCTGGTGGGGACAAATTTAGCTACACATGATGTGAGTGCAGGGGACTGAGCTTGGATAAGGCAACATCCTTTTGGATTAAATCCGGCAAAGTTATCACAAATACAGAAAGGAATTGAATTCATGCTTCAAAATGACATCATTGAGTCTAGCTGCAGTAACTGGGGTTTGCCTATTGTACTGGTATGGAAACCAAATGGAACACAAAGACTGCGTGTGGACTATCGAAAGGTGTGTACAGTGACAAAAGCAGATTCCTATCCTATACCACAGTTGGAGGATTGCATTGAGAAAGTGGGACAATCAAAGTTTATCACAAAGATTGACCTGCTGAGAGGAGATTGGCCTTTGTGAGAATTTGTGCTTAAGTCTGCTGTTTTACAAAGCTGAAGTTGGGGGAAAACCATTTGGAATTCCACCGTCCAGGATATTGTGTTAATTTGCTGAATTTGTTTTAAAGCTAAGATCTATTTTTGGACCGTTGCCTTAAAGGGAATGTAACTGGGGATCAGGTTACTTAGGAATTTTGGGAGCTATTGTAATAGTAATTGTAGTTTTACGTATGTGCTTAAAATCTTTTCTGTTTTGTTAATGAATATTTTAATTTAATTTTTAAAGTCTCTAAAGGTGTTGCTGGACTTATTATTTCTGATTCTAAGTACCGTTATCAGAGAGAACAAAGGGGATATCGGCTTCTGTGACCCTAGATGGACTGTATCAGTTTAAAGTCATGCCATTTGGTATGAAAACTGCACCAACAACATTTCAAAGACTGACAAAGTAATTATTTAAAGAATTATTTAATCGACTGCAAGAAGCTAATTTGGTGATGAACTTGGCTAAAAATGAATTTGCAAAAGCGCAAGTTACATATCTAGGCCATGCCATTGGACATGGTAAGGTGGCTCTGAGAGATGTGAAAATCAAGGCTACCGTAGATTTCCCCGTGGCTACAACAAAACGAGAAGTTTTGAGATTTCTGGTCATGAGTGGGTTTTATCAGAAATTTGTACCAAATTTTAATAGGGTGGTTACTCCATTGACTGAACTAATAAAAAAGAACAAGAAGTTTCAATGGACACAGGAGTGTTAGAAGGCATTTGACAGTTTGAAAACTGTATTGACTACAACAGCAGTTTTGGCAGCACCCAATTATGCCAAGCAATTTAAGTTGGCAATTGATGAAAGTGATTTAGGCATTGAGGCTGTACTGTTGCAAGAAGCTGAAACTGGAATTGAGAAACTGATGGAGTATTTTTCATGAAAGTTGAATGTACAACAGAGAAAAATATTCAACAATCGAAAACTAAACTCTGGGTCTGATGTAAGCGTTGCAGAATTTGGAGGTTTATGTTCCAAACAATTCATCAGAAACAATTGTTTAAACAGGCCACAACCCTTTAAAATTTCTGGACAGGTTTCAAGACCAAAGTGCAAGGCTATTTGGACAGAGTTTATTACTGCAACTATTTATTTTATGGATTACACATGTGGCTGGATAAGAAAATCCAATTGCAGATTCATTGTCGAGAGCTTAAAGCTCAAAGGGAAATTGGATATTTAAAACCTGAACACAGGACTGAAATGGTCTCTGCTGATACAAAGGATTTGTATTTTTCTTATTATGTTAATCCACACATCTGGTAATGTAATAGTTTGAGTATATAGATAAGTATAGTAGGTAGGGTAAGGTGGGTTAAGAAAATGAAGCCATCTTTTTGACTTATGATGTTTCAGTTTTCCTAAGGTGGAAATGTCATGAAAGTATAATGATTTTCATATTTTTCTGGTTTATTGTGAGGTAGGTTTATGTGGGTAAGTGTAGTTGGGTCTGTCTGTGTGTGATTACATTTTGTAGTCAAGTAGACTACAAGCTTTAAATCATTAAAATAAGCTAGGTGCTTGATATGCTAATGAGTAAACATGGATGCTGGCTTAGCATGTAAGGTGTGAAGGGAAATTGCATTTTTAGATAAATGAAGGGAGATTTGGATTTCAAAATTAAATTAAAGATTTATTAACAAAACAGAAAAGATTTCAAGCACATACATAAGATTATTATGTGTACTGTTACAATTATTCCTAAAATTCCTAATTAACATGAACTTTCAAAGGAACCTTAGTCTGTTTACAACCAGCCAGATAAGCAAGGATAAGGAATGTGTTTATTTTTCCTAAGGGTTACTGATAAAATTGGCAAAATTAACATTTTTATATTATGTGGAAGATGCAGTTTCAAAGACATATGGAACAATAGAACTTATATCTTAAAAAGAGAGAAACATATATAAAAGAGAATGTAAGGTTATGTGTGAGAAGGCCATGTAAGATCTAACAGAAGTGTGTGAAATAGCCTTAATGAAGCCTCCACCATTTGTGCTTAAGCCTGCTGTTTTACAAAGCTGAAGTTGAGGAAAAACCATTTGGGATTCCACTGTCCAAGGTATTGTGTTAATTTGCTGAGTTTGTTTTAAAGCTAAGATCTATTTATGGACCGTTGCCAAAAAGGGAGTGTAACTGGGAATCAGGTTAATTAGGAATTTTAGGAGTTATCGTAATGGTAATTGTAGTCTTATGTATGTGCTTGAAATCTTTTCTGTTTTGCTAATAAATATTTTAATTTAATTTTTAAAGCCTCTAAAGGTGTATGTGGACTTATTACTTCTGAATTCAGTACACACCTCTCATCAAAAATATTAATTACAAAACTGTTGTGATAGTGCTACCAAGTTTCCCTCATGGATTTGGTCCACCCAACACACGTCATCTGCCATGTCATAACAACAATGATTGAAATGTAATTTGTATTTCCAGTTCTTTTACTTCCTGCCTTGCAGTCTGCATGGCTTAGTGAGAACTCTTCAACCTGATTGGTTGAGCACAGGTCCTCTGGGTGCCACATTGGATCAGATGCCTTAAAATCTAAAAATCTTCGCTGACAAACCCACACAAAGGGCTGGATTTTGCCGTCAGTGAGCAGGGGGCGGGGCTCGCTTGCCGACGGCAAAATGACATGGGATGACGTTGGGGGAAACCCCCAAATCATCCCGCCCCATTTAAATTTTCAGGAAGGCGGGGGCACAACAAGATCAGCTGTCCACCCGCCGACCTGTCAATTGCCAATTGAGGCCATTGACAGGATAATTAAAACAATTAAAGGACCTGCCCGCCCAACCTTAAGGTTGGCGGGTAGGTCACGAACCCCGGCGGGCTTCTGAAAAAACATGAAACCTCATCCACCAGCGGAATGAGGTTTCCTGTAAGGTTTAAAAAAGTTTATTAAAGTTTCAGTGAAATTTATTAACATGTCCCATCTTGTGTGACATTGTCACACGAGGGGGACATGTTAAGGATTTTATTATTTTTCTATTTTTAAAGTTTACACAGCACTTAGCCTCAGGGAGATGTGCGCTTTCTCGTGCGCATGCGTGAAAGAGCCCACTCTGGCATTTGGGAAATCCCCCCCCCCCCGCTCGCACCGGAAGCGCATAGCGCTCCCTGGTGGACGTCACGCTGGGTGAGCCTTAATTGGACCACCCACTTATAATGGTGGCGGGGCCCGCTTCTCCGGCGGGGATCGGCTCCCTGCCCGCCGGACAGACAGAAAATACTGCCCAAAGTCTTTAGGAAATCATGGGCAGAATTTTCTGGATGGTGGGGGTGGGGGTGGGAGGTGGGGGTGGGGTGGATTGGGACCGGACGCGGACCTGATTGCCACTTGCGATCGAGTCCATGCCACCATATTTTGCGGGCGGGCCAATTAAGGCCCACCCACCGTACTTCACGACTCCCGTGCATAACGAGCGTGGGCGGGCATTGGTGGGAGCACTCAGCTCACCGGTCCAATAGCAACCTGGTAGCCTGTATAAAGGAAGGCCTGGCACCCTTGGAAAGGCTGCTCGCAATGGCTGGGCGAAGAGCTCTGCAGAGGGGCAATGGAGGTGATGCAAGTCCAGAGGGTAGGCTATCGGGTCAGGCCAGGCCGGAGGGTAGGGTGGGGGGCCAGTGCGCCCCTCATTTTTCTGATGACTGCCTTACTGCCCTCCTCAAGGAGGTGGCAGCAGGGCGGAGGTGCTGGTGGCTGTTAAGACTTCTTCAGGTATAATGAGTTTTGTTATCTCTGTCTTTGTTATCATCCCGGTTGGAGGAGTCAGTTCATCTGTTACTCGTCTAATTTCACGATTATAATATGGCCATATAATGTGGCAAGAGATTCCACAAGGATGAGAGTTCTTGTAATCTCTGTTGGTAGTTCCCAGAACAGATGGCCAAGCTTGTGATTCATGTGACCTATAGCAGCCATTTTGGGGTTCAGCAGAAGTCCATTTTAAAAATAGCCAAAAAAGAATAAAGTTTTGATACATACAGCTTTGATTTCTTTTCATGTTTTATTGACATAAATACGTGAGGTGAATGGCGACATCTGTTCTTTCGCTGCTCACAGCAAAATCCAGGTCAATGCTTTCATTCACTAGTGTGTATGACAACCCGTTCAAATATTGCATGCGAAAGGATATTTGCAACTGTGATCACCTTTCATCCCCATTCCCTGTTTTGACATAAAGCTCCTCCATTCTACAGCAGAGACTGAAATGAAATGCTTAGTCACAGAGTTATTTCTCCCTATTGGATCTCGCTTCTTGTTGTAAATCTGTGCAGTCAGATTTTTACTGGCCCTTTTCACCAGCGGAGTACTATGCATTAAAATGGTCCCAATTAAAAGAAATAACCTGCATAGAACTCCAAAGATGCTGTAAAAATATTCACATGCAATAAAGTATTCTTAACCAGTCATTCTCATCGTGTAGGTTAACATGGCAGCCACTTTGAGTGCAATACAGTCCCACAAACAATATTGAAAGGAATAATCTGTTTTTAATGGTGTTAGATAACGTAGGGATTTTACTTTGGTCACTGGGAGATCACACTGCTCTTCAGATATTGCCTTGAGATCTTTAAAGTTCACCTGAACATGCTTTTGGTTTTATTGTCTCATCTGAAGGAGACATCGAGAACAATCAAACCACCATAATCACAGTTGATTGAGTAAAACGCTTGGCAGTCTTTGCATTCAGACCTCTGATTGCTTGAAAAACAATTATTCTTGTTATCCCTTTCCATTCTAGGGACATTCGTCAATTGTGGAACCCCTACTGCCTGCTTGAAATTTTTTTGTGCTTTAAGTGTTGTTTTGTGGGGAGGTGGTGGTGTTGTGATAATGTCACTGGACTAGTAATCCAGATGCCCAGATTAATGTGCTTGGGACATGGGTTCAAATCCCATCATGACAGATGGTTGAATTTAAGTTCACTCAATTAATAAAAATGTGGAATTTAAATCTGGCCTCAGTAATGGTGCTATACAAATATTGTTGACTGTAAAAACACATGCCCTTTAAGGAAGGGAATCTGCCTGATATGTGACTCCAGACACACCAGCATTGTGGTTGACTCTGAAATGGCCTAAAAGCCATAAAGTTCAAGGACAATTAGGGATGAAAGAATAAAAATAACATTTAGAACCAACTGTTACTGCACCTAGACTGTTACATATTTATACTTAAATTTCAAAAACTAAAAATCCTGTGAAGTTCAAAGGAAGATTACTTTTGCAAAAGCTAAACATTGAATACACTGAATCACTTTTAAGATCTCGCTCAGTTTGGAGAATCAGACCTCTTGGGGTTAGATTTCAGACAGAAGACACATGAGCAGGAATGTGTGTGCCCGGGAGTCATTGGGCCTGAGGAAATTGTAGGGATGCAATTTTAGCTGCTGAATAGCCAAACAGACTAACAAGGTCCCAGGTTTGACACCAGTCTGTGCTGAATTATATGATCTCAGTCAATAAATTAGTGGTGCAAATATAACTGGCCTCCTCAACCCTGGGTCATCACTATTGACTTCTATGATAAACCTTTCTTTGATAAACTTTAAAATAACTTTCCTCAGTTAATCATGTGCCCCCTGAAATCAGCATAAAATTCTAACAATTCCTCATTTAACCTATTGGAGAAACGGAGTTTCCTTGCCATGTTCCTGACATCCTGCAATAAAAGATTTAATGATCTCTCTCTCAGTCCGATTTAAATTTCCAATAAAAGCAAAATACTGCGGATGCTGGAAATCTGAAATAAAAACAGAAAATGCTGGAAAAACTCAGCAGGTCTGGCAGCACCTGTGGACAGAGAAACAGAGTTAACATTTCGAATCTGTGAGCTAAAGAGAAGTAGTAATGAGATGGATTCATACTGTTTAAAATGGGGTGGAGCAGGTGGAGCAAAATAAAAGATTAGGGATAGATGGGAGCTAAGGAGAGATTTAACAAAGATGTCATTTCAATGTCTATTTCAGATGTCTGCATTTGCTCCCATCTCCCTCATAAAGAATGCGAGTCAGTAGACCTTAAGCACGTAAGTCAGTAGACCTTGGGTTCGAGTACAAGTCCAGAGGCTTGAGCTCAAAATTTAAACTAACTCTCCAGTGTAGTATTGAGGGAGCGCTGTCCTATTGCGCAATTGCATCATCTTTTGGATGAAACGTTAGCCCAAGACCCCTCTCAGTTGAATGTAAAAGATTAGCTGGGGATTGGGGAATCAGAAGTATGACTTCAAACTTTGTGGATGGCACCAAATTGCATGTTGCACTTAATACAGAGAGAGACAGGAACAAAATAAAGGTGCAGTGAATTATAACCCTAATCCCTTTTTCAGGGCTATTCCAGATCAAGAGCACTTGCTCAATAATTACCAGCATCTGAGTTCAGAATGGCTACTTCCCACAGACACTTGTTTGTGGATCTGAGCAAGTGGACCACTCTTCCCTCAAGGAAGATAACTATCAAGAGATATTATCTTCTTCCAGATAGCCTTTTAAATAATTATCAGCTAGGTTATAGTTAACCAGATATTTTTAATGTATGGGCATGTCTCTTCAAAAAATTATATCTCCCCACTTTTGGAAATACTGATAGGGGGTTCTTAAGCTGGTTACAGGAAACTATGCGAGACGTTATATTTTACTACCTTACAAGCTTATTAAATAATTGTTTAATAAACAATACAGTCAAAAGTGGGTAAGTACATCACAAAGTTAAAAATTATAGAAAGATGGGGAAACATAATCTTGTTTTAACATAGAAATCAGAAAAAGAGACTTTAAAAACTAATGCTACAGACTAAAAAATCTCTTCAGACATCTATCAAATAAGGTAAGTATTACTTTAAACCTCTGAGCTGTGAGGTGAAGACATCAGAGATAAGGAGGAGAAAATAAGTAAGAAGGGGAAAAGTCCTACTTTTAAATAAATAATCAACTTTTGAAGTCATTTAAATTATCTGATAATTCAGTTTTCAGCATAAAAAAGTCCACTGTTCTGTGTTACTTACATTGCTTATTTCAAATGATTGAATAATTCATTTTATTAGTGTTAAAAAGAAGTCAGAATTAACAGGAGCATACGAAATGATGAAATCCCAGAGTTCCAATGCCAGCTGCTGTTGTGCCAGTTAGTGGGCATGCACCTAACACCTAACATGGTATCCCAGCTGGAATCTCCTGTTTGAACCCTAGAATCTAAGGTGTTGTGAAAAACTGTGAATGAAAAAAAAATGGAACTTTTATCAGTAGCTTCCAGGGTTATGCCTGTGCACATGCTGATGGAAATGAATTTTGAGCCTTGCTATTATCCAGTTTTGCAGTGAACACACCTAACACGTGACAACTATCAATCTCTATTACCAAAACTTTACTAAATGAATTATATTCCATATATAACATAATTACCAAAGGCAAGAGTTTCAACAGCAATGAAGGGACAATTGTGATTGAACGGAGCTGGCAATTAGGAGTGGATGTAATGAATGTGCTGTTCGGCTTTGTTACGTGCCGAGGGAAATTCTCTACCAATGATTGCTGTTATGGCACATGACAATCTTTACATAGTTTCACCTCCTCAATTCCTGTGAACTATCTAGTTAGAATTATTATATGAAAAGATTCCCTTAAACTAAAACTGAAAGGATTTAGCAGAACTGGGAAAAATATTCCTGAAAGATCCTCTATTGCGTCCACAGCCCTGTAAAGTGGAAGGGATGGGATCAAGATGAAAGAATTTGAACTTGAAGCGTTTGATATGGTTTGTAAAAAAGAAAGGCTGGGATTTTGCAGTTTTACTGATGGCAAAGTTGTCAGAGTTCTATGTCATTACAACTGTGAAACAGACAAGAACTTCTGAAATCCACACTAGGGGCTGAACTCTTCAGTTGGCGTGGGGGGGCTGGCCCGACACGCTGGTGTGTAAAATGATAGGTGATGACATCGGGCGTGTGTCCCGATGTCATCATGCTGTCTCACGATGTTTCGTTCGGTGGGCACGCGCTGGAGTCAGCTGCGCGCTCGCCGATAACTGATAGGCCTATTAAGGCCATTAGCAAATAGCTATACCTTGAGTGCCCTACCATCCATTCTTAATTAGCACATTCGTTTAGATAATATCACCAACTTTAATTTTAACACCTATGTGTTCTATTGTACTATTGTCGTTGACATCTTTTGATGATCTGCTTCTATCACTGCTTGTTTGTCCCTACAACCACACCCCCCCCTCCACCTCTTTGTCTCTCTATCTCTCCGCCCCCCACACACACACCTTAAACCAGCTTATATTTCAACTCTTTCTTGGACTCGAACGCAAGTTCTGTTGAAGGGTCATGAGGACTCGAAACGTCAACTCTTTTCTTCTCCGCCGATGCTGCCAGACCTGCTGAGTTTTTCCAGGTAATTCTGTTTTTGTTTTGGATTTCCAGCATCCGCAGTTTTTTTGTTTTTAGCAAATTAATTAATGTCATTGTTAATGTTGCCCGTCCAACCTTAAGGTTGGCGGGCAGGCAAAAATGCCAAGAGGCCTTCACATCTTTTAGGAAACCTTATCCATGAGCGGGATGAGGTTTCCTAAAGCTTTGACCACTTAAATAAAAAAAACTTCTAAAATATGAAAACATGTCCTATCTCATGTGACACAGTCACATGAGGGGATAAGTTTAATTAAATTTTCAAACCATTTATTTATTTATTTCAAAAGCGCTTCAATCTCCCCGAGGCAGCTCCGTGCCTCAGGGAGATTGAAGCGCTCTGTCACGCGCATACAGGGCTTAATTGGCCCCCCAGCCTGCGTAAAATGGCACCGTGGAGCCGATCGCGGGTGGTGGTCAGCTCCATGACCGCCCTCACCCGCCAACTGAAAAATTTAGGCTATGGGAATTCAGAAGTTGCTGTCCCTGATTCCATGCTCCTCCACAGAGTGCACTGTTCAAGCCCCCAAAGATGGCAATCTTTAGAAATCATTGGAACTGAAATGAACTTGTCTTTTCACACTGTAATTTTGCTCTAAAAATGCTCCAAAGAGTTACACTTTTATGAGCTGTAACTTGGGGCGTAATTGTCCCAGATTTGCACTAAATGCAGTAGGGGTGGTAAAACGAGGTTTTATTCGTCGGCTGCGATGGTGGGATTTCATGCCATTTCATCCCAAACCCACCGCACTACTTATGCAAGCCTGGGAAAACCACCATTTCCATGCCAGGTGGGCTCTATTCGCCCGCCACACCATCACCTCACTGCTTCATGCTACCAGGCACCACATTTAAAGTACAGCGGTACTCAGTGCTTCCAGCCCAGGTCTGCAGCAAAGAAGACATGGCCCCAAATGGCAAGAAGACTGCAACCCTCGAGCGCCTTTTGGATGCCATGGAGGCCGGCTTTGATGTCCTCTACCCCCGCTCTGGCCACAGGAGGGTCAGCTACATTAACACTCTGGCTTGGTGGTGATGGTAGCGGTGATCAGTGCTAATGTTGCACAGAAGAGGTTGACAACCCAATGCAGATAGAGGATGAATGATCTCATCCTTGCAGCCAAGGTATGGCAACCATCTCATCACTCTAAACCCACACAATCAAGCCCATCACACATTCACTGGCATCTCACTCATTGCCAGCTCAAGGGACATCATCACCCTTCTCACACACATACCCTCACATGTCCATCTGACCTCATCTCCTCAGGAGACTGCTTCCTCAGCCCTCACCATCTTGAGGCCACTTGTACAGATCAACATGTGCCCCACACACACCCTGGGAAACTTTTCTTCCCCAGTGCTTGTCTCGTCCTGCAGCCTCTTCCCTTGTCTGAGGTCACTTCTCCACATTCCCCAAGCAAGACCTTGCCTTGCAGCTGTTGAAAAGCCACTCACAGATGGCTGATCTGGTAGGTATGGACCTACCCGTGAACTCCCCTAAAAGTGATGTGGTGCTGTGTGTGAAGCCTGGCGTTGATGACTGTGAGTGCTGATTGAAGCAAGGTAGGCAAACAAATCTTGAAGTCCCAAGTGAAGTGCAGCCCGCCAACAGCACACCTTATATATGCTGCTGTGAAATACATGTTGGCGTGTTTTCCCGCTGACATGGGTGGATAATCCAGTTTGGGGGGTGGGGGGGTCGTGGTGGTGGTGGGATGAGTCTGGTGTGCTGGCTTTATAATGATATAAGTTATGAAAATGAGGTTCCCAACGTCCGATGGTGGGGAAAGCAGCCTGTCATCGATGGGCGGAGTGGACAATTGCCAACTGGTTTCATGATGTCATGAAACCGATTTTTGATCTTCTTGCCATATTGTCCGCTCATGCCACCGAACACATCCGATGCTGTTGAGCACGGAAAATCCCGGCCTTGGTTTTTAACAGTGCAATAAGTCATAACATTTGCTGAACATCCTTTCTGGCCCTGAAAAAAAGTCTAATTTTATATCTGTAGAATGTCAAATTCTGCATTTGTAGGCTATAGGTTTTTAATACAATAACATTATTTTTAAAGTTTGTTTATGATATTTCAATTTCCACCTTATTCCTATCTTCATGTGTCAATCTTCATTTTGCTTTCAGTAAACTTTATAAAAAGTGAATGATAATCCTTGCATTTTACTTCTTTCTTTGCTGTACATGAGAATTCTTCAATGTGATTAGCTCCTTAGCCCGCTTGATGACTACCTCTGATTTGCCGGCAGCTCTTGGGACGCGGGATTTCCACCTCAGTGGGGCCTAAATCCCAGGGAAGGCCTTTTAAGAGCCTGATGGGCATTTACTTGGATTGGGTCTCCCCGTGTGGAAACGACGCTGGGCTCCCAGTTCCCCAAACAGTGGGCAAGACAACCATTGCCCATATTAAATACCAGCCATTGTTTTTAAGACTGTGCTGACCAACAAAGCAAGAAGCTAGGTTTCAGGCCATGGAATGCTTTGCAGCATAAGGTGTCTGCCTCAGTTTTACAATCTATGTTTAGAGAGAAAGTGATTAGCATCTTTATTATCTTAGGAGGATGGAGATTTTTTGTTTTTCTGTTTCAGATATATGCAGTTCAATTTCCTATTTTATTTAAATAGTCACATTTGGAACTCAATCTGATTAGAGACTCTCATTCATTCCACCTTTTGAATTAAGGTGTCTGCTGAGGCCAGACATGATACATTTCAGTAGCCAGAATACAGAGGAAGGATTTTCAGTTGTCATTCATATGTCTTCTTGGTGAACTAGATATTGGATAGGAGAATGTATGCTATGGATTGCAGGGGAAAGAAACATAGAAACAGGGAAAATAGGAGCAGGAATGATCAAGGCCATTCTGCCCTTTGAGCTTGCTCCACCATTCAATATGATCATGACTGGTCCTCAATGCTGTACTCTCGCTCTCTCCCCATACCCCTTGATGTCTTTAGAGACTAGTCATCTATTTCTTTCTTAAATATATTCAGTGATTTGGCCTTCACAGCCTTCTGTAGTACAGAATTCCATAGGTTCACCAACCTCTGAGTGAAGAAGTTTCTCCTCATCTCAGTCCTTAATGGCCTACCCCTTATCCTGAGACTGGGATCCCTTGTTCTAGACCCCCCCAGCCAGAGGAAACATCATCCCTGCATCCAATCTGTCCAGCGCTGTCAGAATGTTATATGTTGCAGTGAGATTCCCTCTCATTTTTCTAAACTCCAGTGAATACAGGCCTAGTTGGCCCAATCTCTCCTCTTACGATAATCCTGCCATCCCAGAAATCAGTCTGGTGAACTTTTGCTGCACTCCCGCTATGGCAAGTATATCCTTTCTTAGGTGAGGAGACCAAAACTTCACACAATACTCCAGGTGTGGTCTCACCACGGGCCTGTACAGCTGCAGTAAGAAATTCTTGCTCCTGTACTCAAGTCCTCTCGCAATGAAGGCTAACATAATATTTGCCTTCTTAACTGCTTGCTTCACCTGCATGCTTGCTTTCAGTGATTGGTGTACAAGGACACCCAGGTCCCTTTGTACATCAACATTTCCCAATCTATCACTATTTAAATAATACTCTGCCATTCTGTTTTTCCTACCAAAGTGGATAACTTCATACTTATCCACATCATTCCCATCAAATTTTGTGTTGTCAGCAATTTCGGAAATGTTACATTTGGTTCCCTCATCCAAATCATTGATATATGTTGTGAATAGCTGAAGCCCAAGCACTGAGCCCTACGCTACCCCACTAGTCACAACCTGCCACACCAAAAAAGACCCATTTATTCCTACTGTCTGTTTCCTGCCTGCTAACCAATTCTCAATCCATGCCAATATATTACCCCCAATCCCATGTGCTTTAAATTTGAACACTAACCTCTTAGGCGGGACTTTATCAAAAGCTTTCTGAAAATCCAAATACACCACATCCACTGTTTCTCCCTTATCTATTCGGCTAGCTACATCCTCAAAAAACTTCAGTGGGTTTTGCCAAACATGATTTCCCTTTCATTAATCCATGTTGATTTTGTCTAATGCTGTTGATATTTTCTAAGTGTCCTATTATCACATCCTTTATAATAGACTCTAGCATTTCCCATACTACTGATGTTAGACTAACTGATCTGTAATTCCCTGTTTTTGTCCTCCCTCCTTTTTTAAACACTGAAGTTACATTTGCCATCCTACAATCTGCTAGGACTGTTCTGGAATCTACAGAATTTTGGAAGATGATAACCAATGAATTATTTCCATGGCCACCTGCTTTAGGGATGTAGATTATCAGGCCTTAGGGATTTATTGGTTTTCAACCCCATTCATTTCTCCAGCACTATTTTTTAAGCAATATTAGTTTCCTTCAATTCCTCCTTCTCACTAGACCCTTGGTTCGCTAGCATTTCTGGGAAGTTATTTGTGTCTTCCTTCATGAAGACACAAATAAAGTAGTTGTTTAATTGCTCTGCCATTTCCTTATTCTCTATTATAAATTCTCCCATTTTGGACTGTAAGGGACCTACATTTGTCTTCACTAATTTTTTTCTTTTTACCTACTTATTGAAGTTTTTACAGTCTGCTTTTATGTTCCTTGCAAGTTTAGTTGCATACTTTATTTTTTCCCCCTTAATCAATTGCTTGGTCTTCCTTTGCTGTATTCTAAACCGGTCCCTAACCTCAGGCTTGCTACTTTTCCTAGCAACTTTACATGGCTCCTGTTTGGATCTAATACCATCCTTAATTTCTTTTCTTAGCTATGGCTGGGCCACTTTTCTTGTTGTGTTTTTATGCCTGAAAGGAATGCATAACTGTTGCAATGCATACATTCATTCCTTAAATATGAATCATTGGCAATCCACTGTCATGCCTTTTAAGGAAGTTCCCCAATCTATCTTAGCCAACTCACACCCCATACAATCATAGTTTCCTTTGTTTAGATTTAGGACCTTAGTTTCGGATTGGAGTACTTCACTTTCTGTCCTAATGTAAAATTCTATCATGTTATGGTCACTGTTCCCTAAAGGACTCCGCAAAACAAGATTATTAATTAACCTCTTCTCATTGCACAAAACCAAATCTAGGAAAGCCTGTTCCCTACTTGGTTCCCCAATGTACTGGTCTAAAAAAACATTTTGTACACACTCCAGGAATTCATCCGCCACATTATTATTGCTGATTTGGTTTGCCCAGTATAAATGTAGATTAAAGTCACCCATGATTACTAAAGCACCCTTTTTGCATGCATCTTTAATTTCCTATTTAATGCCATCCACTACCTTACCACTACTGTTTGGAGGCCTATAGACAGCTCCCACCAATGTTTTCCAACCCTTTTTGCTTCTCAGCTCTATCCAGACTGATTCTACATCTACATTTTCTGAACCAATATCCTCTCTCATTATTGCACTGATTTCATCCTTAACTAACCACGCCACCCTACCTCCTTTTCCTTTTTGCCTGTCCTTCCTAAATATTGAATACCCTTGGATATTCAGTTCCCAGCCTTGGTCACCCTGCAGCCATGTCTCTGTAATCACAATCATATTGTACTTATTTACATCTATTTGCACAATAATTCATCTATCTTATTGTGAATGCTCCGCGCATTCAGATACAGTGCCTAGAGATCTGTCTTTTTAACATTTTTACACATCCTTTTTTGTACTATGGCCCTATTTGCTGCTGGCCCTTGTTTCCTCTCCCTTCCACTTTTGCTTTCTACTTTTCGGCCTTTCATTCCTATCTTTGTTTCCCTCTCTTGTGTCCCCCGGCTCAGGTTCCCATCCCTCTGCCACTCTAGTTTAAACCCTCCCCCACAGCACTAGCAAATACCCCTGTGAGGATATTGGTCCCAGGCCTCCTGGCATGCAACCCATCCAGCTTGTACAGGCCCCATCTTCTCCAGAATCAGTCCCAATGCCTCAGGAATCTAAATCCCTCCTTGCTACACCATCTCACCAGCCACACATTCATCAGGTCTATTCTCCTATTCCTGATCTTGCTAGCATGTGGCACTGGGAGTAATCCTGAGATTACTACCTTTGAGGGCCTGCTTTTTAATTTATTTCTTTGCTCCCTATATTCTGCTTTTAGAACCTCATCCCTCTTTTTACCTATGTCGTTGGTATCGATATGGATCACGACCTCTGGCTTTTCACCAGAATGTCCTGCCCCTGCTCAATGACATCCTTGGCCCTGGCACCAGGGAGGCAACATACCGCAGCCGCAGAAACGTCTATCTGTTCCCCTTACGATAGAATCCCCTCTCCCATTCTTGTATCTCCCACCCCTATGCAGCTGAGCCAATCGTGGTGCCATGGACTTGGCTCTTGCTGCATTCCCCTGAGAAACCATCTCTCCCTGTTAGAGAGGGAAATGGACCCGGGGGACTCCTGTACTACCTCCCTAGTGCATTTCCACGGTCCAGCGGTTACCCATTCCCTTTCTGCTCATGCACTCTTTACCTGCAGTGTGACCACCTCCTCACTGTACATGCTATCCATGAAGATCTCATCCTTGCAGGTGCTCCGCAGTGATTCCAGCTGCAGCTCCAGCTCCAAAATGCAGATTTCAAGTAGCTGCAGCTGGAGACACTTCCTGTACGCGTGGTCGCCCTGGATATCCGAAGTGTCCCGGACTTCCCACATCGCACAGGAGGCCAAGTTGCCCTGCCATGACTTACCCTTAAATTACTCCCTTTACTTTTACTTCCTCTAGTTTAGAGAATATTAAGAACAGTAGAAATACCCACCAGGTCCCATTTACCAAGGCCTCCTCTCTTCTTTCTGTGGAAAGGTAGAAAATAAAAGTATCATCTCCTTTCCTCTTCACTGAACTCCCTCATTCACCAAACCACAACTTGAGCACTGTAAAGCTGCCCAAATCACTACTCCAGTGTGGACAAGGTAGCACTGTAGTTGGCCTGCTTTTGTGCTGTCTGAATATAGCTTCTTAAAACCATGCATATTGTGCTTGCAAGATTGGCCAGTGATTTTGAAGCTAAACAAAAACTAGCATAAAAACACAAAAATGTGACCAAGGAAAGCCCATATTTTTAATGAATAGGGAATATAAAACACAATAAGCTCTAGTTTAAATACCTTGAGGTTAAAAAGATCGACTGAAATAATGGGAAGGAAAATATCTTATTTTTTATGTTTTGGTGCTGACATGAATATTGTTTGAACCTTAAATGTAGTTTGATTTCACTGTCCCAGATATTAGGTCTCCATGGAGACTTGTTCAGTGCATTGTGTCTGCAGCTTTATGTTAAATTTGTGTTGATGCAGATAATGAATCAAAATCCTGTTAATTGATTCTTGTAAATTAACTCCATTACAAAACATGTTTTCATAATCATGATTTTTTGCAGTTTTAATAATCATGATTTTATTCAGTTTTAAAATAGAAATATGTTTTCAGATCTCTCTTTCTGGGGCAATGTATTAGGCCTGTGAAGGACTTACTTGGCCTGTTTGTCATCATCTCAGAGCAATGTGTTTACTAAGTTAAATCAGCAACAATGTTCTCACTAATTGTTCCTAAACTGGAATTTTGTTCTTGACAGGAGAATGATGCTGTAAAGGCAAGTTGCTCAGAATTGTTCAAGTTTATGGTGGTCCTGACTGCACAGCACAAAACTTCATTCTCATTTCTGATCAGTTTGCACAAAACTGCTTCTTTCTCCCAGCGTTTGATGTTTGCAGAATATAGTGCTGCCATGAAATGGGCTTTACGTCAAAGGATGTTGTACTTGTTACAATTTTATGGAAAAGTATCTGTGGATTACACACACAGCAAGGTGACAGATGCCTGGAGTGTAAACCATATGTAATTAGGCAGATCCCATCTGGAACTCTTCAGTGACTAGATTCTGAAGTATTACTTCTGAAAAAGAATTTCTAATTAATTGGTTTGAACTTTGTGTACAGTAGTAGGACATGATTCTTTTCTGAAATGTTGACAAGAAAGAACCAATGGAGGGAAGAATTGTGATGAATTAACAATTAGTCAGCCTGATGTTATTAGTCTGTGTCAATGCACAATAATCCATTTTCCATTCTGAATTTCATAAAGTCTACCCCTTTTTCTCAGCACAATTGTCAGACCATGTAATGGTATGACACATTTTAGAAAACTAACTTCATTTATTTAAACACACCCTGCTTAGATTGCAGTCCTCTGAAAACACTGAAAAAGGATCACATTAATCTCATGCATTAATCGATATCTTTGGATTCAATTATATTTGTCTCCTCTCTTGCATTTTGTGCTATGACTCAAGAAAGGCTATTGAGGCAAGACTGGAATTGATGCAGCTAATAAATTATACATCTTACAGAATTATTGCATTCTACGTTGTTCAATGCTTTTCAATGACGTTAGTGGAATTCTGCTCTTTTGTTTTATTTTGTACCCTTATTCAACTCTATAATTTGATTAGAGCATTTATATACATGACTCAGTTATGACATGCTAACTGTTTTATATTTATCAATAGGATATGTTGCTGGAGGGGAGGTGATGGCATAGTGGTATTGTCACTGGACTAGTATTCTAGAGGCCCAGGGTAATGCTCTGTGGACCTGAGTTTAAATCCCACCATGGCAGATGGTGATATTTGAATTCAATAAAAAATCTGGAATTAAAAGCCTGATGATGACCATGAAACCATTGCCGATTTTGTAAAAACCCATCTGGTTCACTAATTCCTTTTAGAGAAGGGGATCTGCTGTCCTTACCTAGTCTGACCTACATGTGGCTCCAGACCCACAGCAATGTGGTTGACTCTTAAGATGCTTTCTGAACAAGGACAATTAGGGGTGGACAATAAATGCTGGCTTAGCCAGTAATGCCTACATGCCATGAATAAATAAATTAAAAACAAGTTATATGCGTTGACAAGTTCTACTGCTCCAGAAGATTGAATGTATGGCAGCGTTTCAGAATGTGCTTGCTGGTATTGACACTGCCACATGCCAGATGAACAAATTATATTTTTTTCAGAACTTTATGTTCCTTCTGATTATTTATAGTAATGACAGTACAGCTGCTGAACCTATGTGTTTCCACTCAATATAAACAACTACACTGGCCCAGGAATTCACTGTAGCAGAGCAGTGAATAGCATTGATGTTAGTTAGACTTGGCCCTGTCCGTTTAATTGTGAGGATATTTTCTGCCACAAGTTGCTGGAAGTGTGAGATGGAAATGATGTGCCACCCACTGCAGGACATCTGAATATTTTTGAAGTTGACCAAGAAAAAGGCAAATCAACGTTGTGTTATTATAATGATATAAACAACAATTGCTCGTAAGGGGTGGTGTAAACACGTTGTGGATTCACTTATTTAGACTAGATACATTAGAACTTTTATATATGGATAGAAAGCTTGAAGATTTCAGCAGCAGAGGTGTGTGTGTGTGCTCTGCTCAAAGGCAAAAGCAAAAATGGACTGGATTGCATGGCACATTTCCCATCAAGAGATGTCATGCTCTTATCCCTTAAAGGCATATTGCAACAATCAGGTGACACGAAGAAGCAACGACATAACCCCAATTCAATCAGGAGTGTTAAAGAGAGAAGATGAATCAAATGTATCATATTTGTAGCTTTTACTCACTCATGGGATGTGGACATCAAGGCCTGCATTTATTGCCCATTCCATGTTGTCCTTCAGAAGGTGCTGAACCATTGCAGTCTGTCTGATGAAAGTACTCCCACAGTGTTGTTAGGGAGATAGTTCAGGATTTTAACCCAGTGCTGATGAAGGAACTGCAATACATTTCCAAATCAAGATGGAGTGGTAATTGGCTGGGTTGGACTTGTCCTGCCTTTGTGGACTGGACATACGTGGGCAATTTTCCACATTGCCAGGTAGATGCCAGTGTTGCAGCTGTACTGGAACAGCTTAACTAAGAACATGGTTAGTTCTAGAGTATACGTCTTCAGTACTATTGCTGGAGCATTGTCATTCAGCCATTTCTTGATATCCTGTGGAGTGAATTGAATTTGCAGAAGAGTGGCATCTATGATGCTGGAGACCTCAGAAGGAGGCCAAGATGGATTGTCCATTCGGACTGCAATGGTTCAAGAAGGCAATTAGGGATGGGCAATAAATGCTGGCCTAGCCAGTGATGCCCATATGCTGTGAAAAAATTAAAATAAATTTTCTGCTGAAGGTGGTTGCTAATGCTTCAGCCTTGTTTTTTGCACTGATGTTCTGGGCTCCGCCATTAATGAGGATGGGGATGTTTGTGGAGCCCCTTATTCATAACTGGATGTAGCAGGACTGCAGAGCTTAGATTTGATCTGTTGGTTGTGGGATTACTTAGACCTGTCTTTCACTTGCTGCTTTCACTGTTTGGCATGCAAGTAGCCCTGTGTTGTAGCTTCACCAGGTTGACAACTCATTTTTAGTTATGTCTGATGCTGCTCCTGGCATGCCCTCCTGCAGTCTTTATTGAACCAGGATGGATTCCTCGGTTTGAAGGTAGTAGTAGAGCTGGGGATATGCTGTGCTATGAGGATACAGATTGTGGTTGTGTACAATTCTGCTGCTGCTGATGGCCCACAGTGCCTCATGGATGCCCAGTTTTGAAATACTAGATGTTTGAAACATATCCCATTTAGCACCATGGTAGTGCCACACAACACAATGGAGGGTATCATCAATGTGAAGACAAACAGGATTTTGTTTCCAAAAGGACTGTGCAGTGGTCACCCCTATTGATACTGTCATGGACAGATGCATCTGCAATGAGTAGATTGATGAAGACAAGGTCAAATAGGCTTTTGGGTTCCCTCAACACCTTCTGCAGAGGCAGTCTATCAACAATGTCCCTTAGGACTTGGCTAGCCGAGTCACTCTTGGCAATGGACATTGAAGACCCCAACCAGAGTACATTCTTGCCCTTGCAACTCTCAGTGGTTCTTCCAATTGGGGTTCAACACAGAGGACAGATCATCAGCTGAAGGAGGGTGATAGATGGCAATAAATAGGAAATTTTCTTGCCCATGTTTGACTTGAAGACATATGATACTTTATGGGGCCTGGAGTCGATGTTGACAATTTCCAACTCCCTCTCAATTAGATACAACCTCTGTTGGGTCTGTCCTGTCAGTGGGTCAGGACATACTCAGGGATAGTGATGGTGGTATCTGGGACACTGGCTCTAAGGTATGATTCTGTGAATATGAATATTCCAGGCAGTTCCTTGACTAGTCTGTGAGACTAGAATCTCTGACAGTTAAAAAGCATCTTCTATCTGAACTCAGACCTAATTAAATATGTGTGGACCTTAACTGGCACTAAGACAGACACTTCATGTTACTTTAGACAAGTCCTAACTGTATGTGTTTAGTTTGTGTCTATCATGCAAGTAGTGCAAGTTCACGCTGTTCAATGCATTTTATTACGATGCTATTTTTTGAGGCTGTTGGTGAACTGATGAGCAATTGAAAAGTGCCATTTGCATAGCACGCCTGTATTTAAATGTGCATCTGCCTTTCACCTGAAACTGCATATCATTCATGCATAAATAATGGAAAATGCCACTAACCTTACCATTATATTGACAGCAAATTCTGGCCCAAAGTTCCTAAAACCGTCCAGTTGCCCTCCTGGTTTCTAATTGTACATTTCTGTTGTCTATGTTTATGACTTGCATTTTGTTTTGCAAATGTAACGATTTCTTGCATAGGGACAAGAGCTTACAGTTCAAATGGTTTGAACCTTCAAAATTTACTTTTATATCCTGTATAAAGGTAAATGATCTGGGATTGAATTCATAAATGCATTTTTAATGGCGGAGGGTGATATCAATGCATCCAATTGTTAAAGGTGAACTCTGAATATAAATTTATTCATGCAATGGGTGAGATGTCCTTGCGTAATTTTTTTTTAACTTTTGGCACAGTGAAATCAAAGTTGTTTTGGAAAGCAGAGGAAGTTTTATAACCCATAAAATTTTCAAAGAATTTCAGTTGAGATGCATAGAAAATGGAAGTGGCTGATGGCATTCCTGAAACACTGTAAGCTAATTAACTATTTGTGAGAATTGAAACATATGACATGAGATGACCTAGTTTCCTCATCTTGAAAGGTAAATTAGTGTTTTATACAATTCAGACAGTCAGATACTGCAGTTACCAAGCAAAATGTGCTGCAGCTATTGACATTGCTGGTGATAATGGACTTGCAATGGATGAGTGCAAGCCACAAAGCTGTTCTGCTGACCTTTATCCAAGGTCCTCCAAAATGGCTTTCACTGGAATGGTTAGGTTTTTGGTCTGTGGAGTCTCAGTAACTTGACTGAAATACGTTTTAAATGCATTCATTACAATGTGCTCTTTTGGAACAGGCCACATTGGGGTTTAAATAGAATTCTATTCACAGCATAGACTGAGTGGAAGGGCTTGTTTTTATGCCGCAGGGTAATAATTAAGAAGTGGGAGGTAGAAGTCACAAGATTTGAGGAGAACTGAATAGTTGGTATGAGAAGTTGTATGACATACATACACAGGGTCAGTGTTAACTTACTACACATCCACTTTAATAGTAGGTACTTTGGAGTTAGTCAGCAACTCAGATGAGGGCGCCTATCAAAATGGCACCAAAGACAATGCGGCATGTGCCATACTAATCGGAAGTAGTGATTAAACAGGGGGACCTAGTTCATTGGAAAATATAATAGCAGCATTGATCCACTATCATCCTCATGTCAATGTATGTCTTTTCCATATCCTGTGACTTCACCTGCTATGTGGAGTCCTTCAATGCACCTATATAATCTTTAATAGTCTTCTGCCTCTTAACATAACTGAGAAACGCCTTGTTATTACTATTACATTTATCCACTATCCTCATCTCCAGTGTCCTTTTGGTTGCTTTCAATACCCTCTGCTGAGTTTGATACATATCCTTGCTTCCTAAGAGCTATTATTCCTAAATTTGTTAAAAAATTACCGGTTTTGTCTAATTTGTCCTTGGACATTACTAATAAGCAAATCTGGCCCATCCTCTAACCCTAGAGATATACACAGCTTCTTTCTGCAAAAGAGTGATTTAAAAATGTTCTTCACTGCTGCTGTTATCCATCCCTGTTTGGTAGGACTACCCAATTAATCATACACAGGGCAGCTGTCAACTCTCCAAATTTGGCCTCCTTGTTACCCAGTGCAAAGATTAAATTTACAGTGGAGTTGGTTTGTTTGACCAAATTAACTCCAATAATGTTGTGATCATTTATTGTCCATGTGTTCCCCACATGGAGGTTGAAATTGATTTGGAACAACTAATTGAAATTGAATTCAATTACTAGAAAACTAGTTCCAATTTCCCCCAGTGTTATCCTAATTTCTTCCCTAATGCGGTGCATATTATCTATAATAGCTACATGCTTTTCAGCTGTCCTGCCTTCAATACTAAATGAACCAGTATTGCACCTGTTAGGGGACTAAGACCTCACACCATATATTTTTATAACGTATATATAGATTTCCTCATGGCTAATTTCTAAAATTTAAAAAATTCATCAATGACCTTTTAAAATGGCTGAAGCTATGTCTGCCTGTGACCTGGAAATCTTACTTTTCTCAATCCCTCTTTTACTGTATGAATGCACAGGGAACTATGTGGTGACCTCCCTCCTGCATTTTGAGTGTGTGCAAGTAAACTAATCCTCTGAGTTCATCCTATCTCCAGTTTGTACTGGGGTTATTAATAGAAAATTGGATCACACCAGAACTGAGTGGTTGGGAAATACGACACTGCTTATAAAGGAGGAAGCAAATCAAAGCACACTTCTGTTTACAGATGGGTTGTGAGAGGAGGAAATAGGATTGTTTGAATTAAACTGCCTTCTGTCCATAACACACCATTTAATAACTGTGAAGTTGAAATTGCCCATCACATAATCCTTTCTTTCTTCTGTAGTTTTGGTATTGATATGCTTGATACATTAAAAGGTGACTCCCACAATGTTGCTGATAGGGGATTTGCATATGGTGGCACCATTGAAGATTGGGGAAAGTGGGTGGTATTTTCTTGTTGGAGATGGCCATTTGTTTGTACTAATGCAAAGCGGATGTTACCAACAAGTTGGATGCTGCACAGCTCCTGATGAAGGCTGGTTTGTGTCTTGTCATTGTCACAAGAATTGTGAATGAAGTTGAATACTATAGAACTGTTAATAGACAGTCGCACTCCTGTGCTTATGACTGGGGAAGATCATTGATGAAGCAAATGAAGATTGCTGGGCTAAGATTCTGTGCTGAGAAAGGTTGACAATGTCTTGGGACATTGAAGATTGATCTTCTGCAGCCAGGATAATTTATGGTGTGTTGAGAACGACTCCAGCCACTGGACGGTTTTCCCTTTGCCCCTCCGTTATTCTCAATTTTGTAAAGCCTGGTGACATCCGTGGCCGAAGACTACCTTGATGTTAAAGGCAGTTACGTTAGCCTCCTCTCTTTCATTTGGTTCCATCCATGTTTGGATCAAGGCTGTGAGAAGAGCCAAATGTTTCTAGTAAAGCTCAAAATGAGTGTTGTGGAGTGAGTTATTTGTGAGTAGGTACAGTATAGCATGATGATGCTGTTGAAGATCTCGCAAAATGTCTAACAGTACTTCACATCCAATGAGTTACTTTTTGATGCACACACATGATTAGTCAGCATACGTGGCAATCATTTTATGCACAGCAAAATATTGCAGCAATTTTAAAAGAGATGTAGCCTTGATTGGATTAACATCAACCTTTATTTGTAAGCTCGTATTTTAACTACTGTAAGTGTTTATTTGAATGGATGTAAGCAAGTATTAAGTTTCACACGTGATGTGGCATAACTATCAAGAGGGTACAATGGTATATGTACTGTCACTATAAATATAATTAATTACATTCACCTTTGGCAGTCAAAATTGAATATGATATTGATTCTGACTCACCCCAGGCCCTACAGCAATCAAGAAAATGCACAATATACAATGACCTCATGGTCCCTCAGAAAGTTGACATTTATTTTGAATAAATCACTTCATCTAACCCTTCTAATGTAATAGTTGGAACCACTGACCTGATTGAACAGAGACATTTATAACACCTTCCAGCTACTTTTAAATGTGTTTTTAATCGTTTCCTCTCAAACCTTTTTTTGTTTTCACTATTTATTGAACAAACATATGGGAGAAATAAAAGGTTTCATATGTATAATTAATGACAATTCAATGCTATGAACATGTATCCTTCGCCCAGTTCAGCCCACAAATGGCAATCAGGGTCCTGTAAATGGGCCTGCCGTCAAACTTGGAGCCACTCCGGCTATCCAGTGGTAGGCCCAGGAAATAACAGTGGCACCATCAACTTGTCAGTAGGTCCTTCAAAAGCAACATCTATTCATATGGAACCTCTTATAGTCTTCCTAAAGGAAATTGCCAATTAGAGATTAATTGTGGGCTGTTCTTGTGCTTGTGCCTTGTAGAAACTGGGTTGAAACAGCCAAAATTTGTTTTATCAGGATTCTTTCAGTTCTAGGAAAGGGAGCTTTAATACTATCTGTCTTGTCTAGATTCGTACCTAGGTTGAAGGAGGGAAAGGACAATATTTTATCCTTTCATGTCACTGATACCACAATGTTTTAGCATTTCAAGATTTCACAGGTATGATTTATTATGGCTGGTATATGTATGTTTTTAATTAAAACCAATAACAAACATGAAGTGTTGGAACTTTCTCAGTTGGAGGTGATAATATTACAGTGATTCAATCTTTGGCTTTTTTTAGTCTCATAAGGTTGCTATGATCTTTATAAAAAGACTAATTATCCCCAAAGGAATTCAGTTTTTTAGATTTTGATAAAGATCATGGGGCAGAATTTTCCATGCCTGCTGCTGTTGGGCGTGTTTGGCAGCTGACAATATGGTGAGAAGGCCAAAAATCGGTTTCACCACATTATAAAACCAGTTTGCAATCGCCCACTGTGCCTGTCAATGGGGACCGTGTTTCCCACTGTCAGACATCGGGAACCTCATTGTAATACATCTGCATATCATTATAAGGCCAGGCCGCTGGACTCAACCCTCACACTGGATCATCTGATTGCATGCTGACATGTGTTTCACAACTGTACATAAGCGACGTGCACCTGCTAAGCTGAACTTCGAGGTTTGTTTGCCTACCTTGCTTCAGGCAACTCTAGCAGTCATCAGCCCCAGGCTTCACCGACAGTACCATGTCACTTTTATGGGGGCTCATGGGCATGTCTCTACCTACTAGCCATAAGGCAGAGGTGGCTTTTCAACAGCTGCAAGGTTCAGGCTTGTTTGGGGAAGGGGGAGAAGTGACCTCAGGCAAGGGAAGAGGCTGCAGGGTGACGGATGTACTGGGGAAGGGTCTGTGTGGGGACAAAAGCTGATCTGTGCAAGTGGCCTCAAGATGGTGAGGGCTGAGGAGGCAGCCTCCAGAGGAGATCAGGCCAAATGAGATGTGAGGGTGTGTGTGAGAGATTGAGTGGTGATGTCCCTTGAGGTGGCAGTGAGTGAGGTGCTAGTGAATGTGTAATGGTCTTGAGTGTGTGTGTTTAGAGTGATGAGAATGTTTCCTTACCCTGGAGACATGGATCAGATCATTCATCCTTTGTCTGCATTGGAAGGCCAACCTCTTCTACACAGCATTGGCAATGATCACCACTGCCATCGCCTACCAAGCTAGAGTGGTAATGTTGCTGTCCCTCCTGAGGCTAGATTGGGGGTAAAGGACATCACGGCGGGCCTTCACGGTGTCCAAAAGGCACGTGACAGGCGCATTAATAAACCTGGGGGCTGCAGTCTTTTTGCCTTTCAGGGCCATGCTTTCTTTGCAGCAGTCCTGGGCTGGAAGTACTGAGAGGTGTGCACGCGGCTGCACTTTAAACATGGTGACAGGCGTGATGAAGTGGCAAGGTGACAGCGTGGCAGGCATACTGGAGCCTAACCACCATCAACATGATGTGTTTCCCAGGAATGCATGATTAATGAAGTCTGGGACAATACGCCATGGAAAGCCGCCATTGCACCCGGTGGGTAAAATGTCCTTTTCCCCCCCCACTTCCGCACTTAGTGCAAGTCTGGGACGATTCTGCCCATAGTTGTTGGCATCTAAAATTTGTTTTTAACAAACTGGCAATATTCGCTACTTTTGCAAAATTTCCTCCCATAAATTTCTCTCCACATAACTCTTAGTTAAGACTAGGGGATCTTCCTGGTTGGAAGATGGTTCTACGTTATGCGACAAACTTCCATTTTTCAAAAATTTAAAGTGTCACAGATTATTAAAACCCTGCATCTTAACTCCATCAATAATATCAATGGTCCATTGAACTTTACAAATGCACAGTTCACAGCTGTAACTGCAATTTATGTAATTCTTATTGTGACTTTGACAGATTTCAGAAATTCAGTCTTGTTCCTATTCTTCTGGTGCCAAAATGTGATTGATAGCTGAATGAACAATTATTAGTTACGAAAGCACAATGAATTTTTGAAACTTCTTGCACTAAGTGCAAGGAATAGCTCTATCCATATCATCTATTACCAATAGACTGTTTCAATAAATTGAAAGGAAGATATTTAAGAACATAAATTTCAGTATATTATTAAGTCAAATACAATCCTCTGCAGTGTTTCCCAACTGTGCACTGCTATGCTACAAAGATATTCAGCTTGTAAAGATGCTATTTTATCGCCATTATCAGCACTATTCCTTATCTCCCCTGCAGTACATTCTTTGAAAGGTGACTAAATTGTATTCTGTCTGTATTTCAAATTTTTCAAATTTCATCAAATTACACATATATGTAACATATGTATATATAATATATTTAGTATGCAGTTCTTTGTGCGCAATGAAGTGAAGGATGTTATTTTTTACATATCTGCTGTTCCTTTATTCTTTACTTATTTTAATTATATTTTAGCTTCTCAGCCCAGTAGATGAGCCTGAGCTCCCTATGTTGCAGAAGCATTTTTGAGGAAGACATTGTTGTGATGTAATAGCACTGGTTGCTGTTGGTGTGCTGTGGGATTATTAGAGAGAAGGCCTACACCAGGAGTAATGGGAGGTGGGTTTTCATCAGCACAGGCAGTTGGAGAAATCAAAGCAGGGTGGTATAGCTGCTAGCATAAATGACTATAGCTACATTCGTGCCTATGACGTGGTAACTACTAGGGCAATGTTTCCAATTTTAAAGTGTTTCCTATTTCCCTATATTACAGCTTGAACTGGCTCAAGGGTCTTGGTTGGGAATGTGATAGTAAGGGATTTTGTGGGGAGAAAATGCAGAGAAGTCAGTTCCATGAGCAAAGGTTTTGTAGCTCAGTGGGCTCAGCCTCTGAGCCAGAAACACCGGGTTTATGTCCCATTCCAGGACCTGTCGGACATGGAATGAGTACTTGTGATGTGTTTCAAACAGATCAGTAATCAGCCTACTCCAACTCCCCCACTATTCCCGACAGGCATGAAAGAAAAAATTCCACAAGTAGAGGAAATGTGGTCCTTGAGTTGAGCGTGATCCGAAAGGTGGTAGGAGGGAATGGTGGAGAAGTCATGACTATGCAATATGATTCAAGATGTTAGTGAGGATGAAGGAGAATGAAGACTAAGAGTCTTCAATAATTCTCCTCCTTGTCCAGATATTCCAGAAAAGGGGTTGCCTAACACTGGAGCTGGAGTAGCCTTTCTCATTTAAGGCACATGTTATTCTTGTATTGTAATCGCCACATTTAATAAATTCTGTTTGTGCTTTCAATAATAAAGCCACTCTTTAGGGTGAAGTTATTATTAATTGTGTATTAATTGTGTTTAATTGTATCCTCTTCTTAGGCAACTCTTCAGGATCAAGAATGACTTTTTTTTCACTCTGGTCTGATGGGTTTTAAGATGACTGATAAGTTCAATGCACCATCTAAAGAATCTGCCACATGCAGGGCAGGTGGTACTAAAAGGGTGGAACAGATGAGAAGTTGAGAGGTTTGTGGGCTCTCTCCAGTGCTCCGACCTCACCTCTGCCTGTTCCTGACAAAATGTCTCAATGTGTTTGGTGCTTTCTCCAATAAATCTTCTCCATTTTGATCTCTTCAGGGATGCTTTGAGGACATCCCTAAAGCATTTCTGCTGTCCTCCTGGGAATCTCCTGTCACGACCTAACACCAATATATAGTTGCTTCAGGAGCCTGGTGCCCGGCATACAAACAACATGTCCTGGCCAGCCTTGATGCTGGGTATGTTGACCTGGGGGAGGATGCTGTTGTTGGATTGCCTTACCTGCCACAGAAAGTGAAAGTTGTTTCCAAAATGTCATCAGGACATCATAGTTGCTTCATTTCCTTCAATGTCTACAGGAATTTGGTCATTCTCCTTCTCATCATCCAGATTCATTTTAATCTCAGATCTTGAATACGATTTTGAATCCTCAATGCAGCAGTAAATGATATAGCTGTGAAAATTTTCGTGGAAGTTGAAGATCCTTCATCTTCTCAGGTCCTTCTCCAATGTATTAAAGAGAACAGAAGATTCCTGAGAGAATCCTCACCTCCCCTCTTTTAGTTCATGAGAGCTCAACGTTGATGTCCTTCAGTCTACTCTCTTGGATCAGTCTTTCCTTGAAAAGGTTCCATGGTCTTTACAGCTCAGCTGTTGTGAAGATCACACCCCGATTACCAGCTGGAAAGCTGCTGTCCCATTTTTCCAATGAAGATATCCTCCACAGATCAGAGGAGCACCTGCATGTTTCCAAGATGTCTTTGCAGAGGGCTGAGAACACTATAGGAAGATTGAATCCTTTATAAAAGTGACTTGGGGAGTTGGAGGAAAAAGTATGAGTAGGATTTGGACAGAATCTGTAGCAGTAAAAAGGACTTACAGAAATGCAATATAAATAGTTTAAGAAATCATTTAACATCATTATTAAGGAAGTTGATATGATACTTGTGGGGAGGTGAAGTATAATTGGTTAATAGAATAGTTATGGTCATGAGTGATGCGTATCATGATGTAACAGTGACATTAGCAGACATGCGCTACAGACTTAGCCGAGCAGATGGAACAATCTGTACTCATGTGAGGCATACTTACTTAGTCTATAACTGATCTCGTACATCGTGTAAATAAAGCAATTCGAAATAACCCTCTGAAGTCAGACCACAGTTGCTCAAGACAAAACAGTGGTTACTCCTACCCACACTGTCATAAACAGATGCATCTGTGACAGGCAGACTGGTGAAGATGAAGTCAAGTAGTTTTTTCCTCTTTTTGGTTCCCTCGCTACCTGCAGCAGGCCCAGTCTAGCAGTTATGTCCTTTAGGACTTGGCCAGCTTGGTCAATAGTGGTGCAACTGAGCCACTCTTGGTAATAGTTATTGAAGTGCCCCACCCAGAGCATATTCTGTGCCCTTGCCACTCTCAGTGCTTCTTCCAATAGTGTTCATCATGGAAGACTGCTGATTCATCAGCTGAAGGAGGGTGATCATAAGACTATAAGACGTAGGAGCAGAAGTATGCCATTCATTGAGATTATGGCTGATCTGATAATCCTGAACTCCACTTTCCTTCCTTTTCCCCATAACCCTTGATGCCCTTACTGATTAAAAATCTGTCTATCTCAGCCTTGAATATAGTTAACAACCCAGCCTCTACAGCCCTCTGCAGTAAGGAATTCCACAGATTGACTACCTTCTGAGAGAAGAAATTCCTCCTCATCTCTGTTTTAAATGGGTGCCCCATTACTCTGAGATTATGCCCTCTGGTCCTAGTCCCTCCCACAAGTGGAAACAGCCTCTCAGCATTTACCCTGTCAAACCCCCTAAGAATCTTATATGTTTCAATAAGATTACCTCTCATTTTTCTAAATTCCAGGTCCAACCTACTCAACTTCTCCTCATAAGTAAACCCCTCCATACCCAGGATCAACCTAGTGAACCTTCTCTGGACTGCCTTCAATGCCACTATATCTTTCCTTAGATAAGGGGACCAAAATTGTTCACAGTATTCTAGGTGTGGTCTAACTAATGTCTTGTATAGTTTTAGCAAGACTTCCCTATTTTTATACTCCATTCCCTTTGAAATAAAGGCCAACATTCCATTTGCCTTCCCTATTACCTGTTGAACTTGAATGTTAGTTTTTTGGGATTCATGCACAAGGACTCCCAAATCTCTCTGTACTGCAGCCTTCTGCAGTCTTTCTCCATTTAAGTAATATTCAGCTCCTCTATTCTTCCTGCCAAAACGCATAACCTCACATTTTCCCACATTATATTCCATCTGCCAAGTTTTTGCCCCCTCACTTAATCTGTCCATGTCCCTCTGCAGACTCCTTGTGTCATCCTCACCACTTGCTTTCCCAGCTATTTTTGTGTCACCCGCAAACTTGGTGATAGTACATTCACTTCCTTCATCTAAGTCATTAATATATGTTGTAATAATTGAGGCCCCAGCGCTGATCCCTGTGGCACTCCACTGGTTACAGGTTGCCATCCCGAAAATGCCCCCCATCCCAACTCTCTGTCTTCTATTAGTTGGCCAATCCTCTATCCATGCTAATAAATTACCCCCAATATTATGGGGTCTTATCTTATTAAGTAGCCTTATGTGCAGTACCTTATCGAATGCCTTTTGGAAATCCAAATACATTACATTTACTGATTCTCCTTTATCTATCCTGATTGTTTTCTCCTTCAAGAATTCTAATAAATTTGTTAAGCATTATTTCCCCTTCATGAAGCCATGCTGACTCTGCTTGATTAGGTTATGTATTTCTAAATGCTCTACTATTACATCCTTTATAATAGACTCCAACATTTTCCCAATGACAGACATTAAGCTAACTGGCCTATGGTTACCTGTTTTTTGTCTCCCTCCCTTTTTGAATAAGGGTGCTACATTGGCCATTCTCCAATCCTCTGGGACTTTTATAGAATCTAAGGATTCTTGGAAGATTACTACCAGTGCACTCACTATCTCTGTAGCTACTTCCTTTAATATCCTAGGATGCAACCCATCAGGTCCAGGCGACTTATCAGCCTTTAGCTCCATTAGTTTTCCTAGTACATTTTCTCTAGTGATAGTTATTGTACTTGTTTCCTCCCCACCTTTTGCCCCTTGATTATTTAGTTTTTTTTTTAGGTGGTAATCAGCAGGAGGTGTCCTTGCCCATGTTTGACTTGATGGCATGAAATTTCATGGGATCCGGAGTCAAAGTTGAGGGCTCCAAGGGCAAGTCCCTCCCAATTGTACACCACTTTACTACCACCCCTGGTGGGCCTGTCCTGCTGATTTGCCATTTCCAGTGCTTAAGATAGTGCCGGGAGATCCATGCATTTTCATCCCTTTTTGAATTTTCTATAGTGGTTTGGTACAACAGAGTGGTTTGCTAGGTCATTTCCGAGGGAAGTTATGACTCAACCACATTACTGTGGGCCTGGAGTCACAGCGAAGTCAGACCAGGTGAGGACGGCAAACTTCCTTCCCCAACGTCCATTAGTGAACCAAATGGCTTTATATGGCAATTGATGGTGGTCACCATTATTCGGACTAGCTTTTCATTCCAGACTTATTAATTAATTGAATTTAAATTCCATCAACTGCCATGGTGGCATTTGTAGCTTGGACCTCTGGATTACTAGTACAGTGACATCACCTCTATGCCTCTGACCCCTGTGATAGATGGATGGTAGCCTTCCTTCGTATCAATCCTAGGGAATGCTGCAGGATAATATTTGTCCTTCTCTTCCTGAGGCCCTGTTGGGAAGGGTGAGAATGAGCTGGTGATTTGTCTCGCAGTTCTTATCGTTTTGATGTGGAAAATAATCTGATTTTTCAGTCACCGGCTCCCCCAAACAACCCAGGGAAAAAAACTCTTGGAACATATGAAGACCTGGCGCCTGTAAGGATTAGTTTATTCTGTGATCTTTGCTTATTGATGATATGTTGGAAGGATTCGTAAATCCTTTCTCTTTGTTGTGTTTCACAAGTTCATCTCTAAATCCCAGTTTTCTCATTTGTTATATTGTCATTTTTATGGTGCTCGTCTTAGTGTAAATGAATGTTTCAGCTTATTGTATTTACAAAATCATTGTGGCTTGCCCTTCAGAAATGACTGCAGTACAGCAACTGGGTTTGCATAACAATCATACATGTATTCCCAACAGGAATAGAAAAAAATGCTTCTCATATTCATTGGCAATATATTCCTGAAGGAACAAGATTGGCTTTATTTTCTGCATCTGTTAGTAAACCAATCACAGATTCAGGATACCTCCATGGCTCAGAGGAGTTTGTATTGCACAAGCATTTTTCTTTCAAGAATTGCTGATGATGTTTCATCAAATAACCAGTTTCCTGTAGCACTTTTACCAACAAATGTCTAGCAAAGGACTTTCATATTGAATATTGCAAGCCTTTGAACATTTGAAGTCACTTGATATAAAGGATTTTCTAGAACAATATAACCCTAAACAATTTGTAGCATAATTGTTCAATCCTTTGGAATAATTCTTGAAGGAACCTGTAAACCTTATTTCTAATGTGTTTAAATTTATGGCAAATACAAATTAAGATGCAAGTACATCCCTTATTGCATCTGGTCCAATTTATTCCAATTTAGTATATTACTTGAACCGTTGTTAGTGACACCTTTTTAGTGCACCATTTCATTGCTGGTGTAAAACACTTGGGCCTGAATTTAACGCTTGGCACTCGTGGCAAGTTGGCGGGTCCAGAAGCGGATGTGAAATGCGCTTCTACCCGCGATCAGCCTCCAAATGCAATTCCACAGGTGGTGGTGGGGTGCGCCAACAAAAGTGAGGGTGTGTGTGGGTGCTTCTAATGAACTTCCTGAAGGCAGACAGCTGCTGTGGAGCTGCCTCAGGGAGCTGCAGACCTGGACAGATTAAATAACAAGAGAACAATGCAGCAAACTGTGTCTATGCAGCAAACTGTGTCCATGACAGCAGAGCTCAAAAAACATCAGTACCAGATATCATTTTTTATTATATTTCACTCCGTACCTTTCATCCTGCCCTTGGATGAGGTTTTGTTAAAAGCAGGCTGCCCGCCTGCCCGTTTTGCCTGTGCAACAAATGTGAAATCGCATGGGCAATGTAAAACCGCGGACAATAGGGTTCTTATTGGCTTTAACTGGCCCTTTAATTGTCGGTGGGAATGGCTCCGACTCCCATGCGTGCCCGCCAACCTCAATATTGCTTGCGTGTGCAATGACATCGGGACGCACACCCAATGTCATTTCGCGCAATTTCACAGGCATTCAGGTCGGGCATGCGCCTGCCTGATCAACGTAAGATTCTGGCCTTGGTGTAATTGATCAGTTAATCAGAATGTTCTAGCAATAGTGAATTGTCCATTTTAACATATTACCTTAACAATATTTTGCCTAATCTGAATAGTCTAATACATGTTTCACTGTTATCTAAGTAGCGTCTATTGCATTTTGTGCTTGTCATGCCTGAAGAAACTTAGTTTCTTAGTTTTATAAAAGTAGCAATGCTGCAGGCACCTCAACATAACATTTTTCTCAGTGAGTTTGGTACTATTTGCCTGCAATATTGCGAGGCTTCTTCCATAACCATCAGTGATGCAGGAAGGTGGAAGATACATGCAGGCCTGCCTAAAACTACAGCAGATCAATTGCCCTGATGAAAGTCAGATTGTTGTCCAGTGTGAAATGCAATTCTCCGCACAGCAAGCAAGTGAACATTGAATGATTGAAATCATTTGTGACGTGATTGCACATGAGGAGATTTCCGCCATATGAAAAGATGCACCTGAGTGGTCCAGCAGCATAAACAATTCAGTGCTCAATTCTTAATCAGACCGTATGAAGTCTGAGTGTGCTGGCTTATTCAATCACTTCACAGATAACCAAATGCAGCTGTGAAGGTTCTGATGACCCTGCCATTATAAATCCCTCACCTACCCGCCTGTGCTAAAGCAGTTATGTAGTTACCAGTGGCTAAGAAAAATAAATTAGTTTTCTGTTATAGCAGAGTAAAGAGAACTGCAAAATGGTATATACCATTGTGGGATAATTTTTAAATTTCTCTCTGGGGCTCATCACTCATTAACACCTTTTTAATCCTCTGAGTCCCATGGATGAGCAATATTCTTCAGCTAAAAAAAGAGAACAGAAAATGCTGGAAAAGCTCAGCAGGTCTGGCAGCATCCATGGAGAGGGAAACAGAGTTAACGTTTCAAGTCCAATTTGACTCTTCAGCTAAAATTGCTTTGTGTACAGCATAAGTATAATTTTTGGAATAATTGACCTAATTGGAGTTGGTGTATTTGGTGACTGCTTTGGTGCCTTCAGAGATGGCGTGTTTGGCCTGTTCCCCTGGCGAGGCAGACGGCACTCTGGATCTCCCTAGCTGAGATGGTGTAGCGCTTGTTGTAGTGAATGAGGTGCGAAGCCTTGGAGGTGATGCGCTCAAAAATGTCGACAGTGAAGGAATTCGTAATGCTCATGGCCTTGGACGAGATCCTGGTGGAAGGGTGGACCTGGGTCGACACCCTGTACACGTAAGTGGAATAGCTCTGTCTGTGAGATTTCATTCACTTCTTGGGTGGCTTCCTGGTGACTTTAGTCAGCGACTGCTTCGATGCCTTCTGGGATGCACTGCCCATAGCCACAGCCTCCACCTCAAGCATCCCACTCAACGTGGACCAGTATAGTGGCAGTCTATTAGGCATGAGGCAATTGTTTGACAAGTGGACTAAACACACGATTAGGCCCATTAGCAATTAGAGGAATTGTGATGCACAATTATCCTAAGCCCAATTGAAGTGATACAGGCAGCAAGCAAACTTCATGCTCCTGTCAATGCTTGTCCCATGCTGCCCAACGTTAAACGCAGGGGGTGTTGGTGCGCACATGGCTACACAATGTATAATTAGCCTGCACTTCTTAAAGGCTGCCTACTTCTCTGAAAGAGGAGGTGCATTCAGGCTGCCGTAGCTGGCGTAACTGTTAGTGAAAGCCTTTGATGTCACAATTTTCCCAGGCTGCACACTTCTGGCACATGCAGAACACATCTGTCCTAGTGCCCTTATAATCATGGTGCTATGAATGGGCTTTGCTGGAACTAGTTTGACTGCAATTTTTGGGTGCCAGGGCTTCTATGACACTGATAACAGGGGTGCTAAGGAGCCAAATTTTGTGGCCAGTGATGTTTTTCTAAAATGAGTGGTGGGATTTGGAAGATTCGCAAAATATGTTTTAAAAAAAGTTTTTTTTTCACTTTTTAACATGTTTTCCCAATAGAATAGATGAACTTAAATGTGTTTAAGTAATGTAAATAGGGAGGGAAAAAAGAGAGTCACAGAACATGGAGAAGAAGAGATAATGGGAGAGGAAAAAATAGGAAAATGAGCAGTTTAGCTTTTAAACTTGTAATTTTATAGGACTCAAATTGCAGCAATTGCTACTTCAGACACTTAAATAGATATATTGCTGTAATATTTTGTTCATCTCGCTGTGTTTTTGCTGAAGTTTAGTCATTGAATATGAATCTATCCGGAGCTGACTACATTCTAAGGGTAAAATTTATCGTTTTTTAACCTGTGGCTATTCTCAAGACTGGAATCGATAATAATTCAGAAATCATGTTCTTCTATTTGTACAAATTAAATTATCTTATACTTGTTATATTAGTGTAATATTTCATAATTCTGTTCATTGAATTGTATGTTTCTGAATCTGTGATACGTTATTGGTGATCCAAGAATTAAATGGGTCCAAGTAATTGAGGCAGTTTATATAGGACAACCCAAAAGCTAAATTGGGCAGCACATACAAAAATAAGGCAGACCAAAATCTCAATCATTATGCCTACACCTATACTGTCACCTTTACTGGTTGCATGGAATCTGTTCTTATATTCATGCTACAAACAGAAAAAGGGAGAATGGTCAATGTAAATACGTCACAACAGCAGTGAATTGTAAAGAGAAACATTCAGTCAAAACAAATGTTTTGCCACTGGCACACATCACTGGAATGAAACAGCACAAATTAACATTTTTTGAGGCTGAATGTCTTTTGGAACTTGCACATTTGTCAACAGCTGAAAATGATTTTTCTTTTAAAAATTAAAAAGAAAAGATTTTAAAAAGGACATGAATGGAACCAGGTGAGTGCAGTCCCATCCAGCTGGATGACAGTGGAGAATGGTTGGAAGAGGATGGTGTGGTCAACTATGCTAAAGGCTACAGACAAGTGAAGGACAAGGATGGATAGTTTGCCTTCACCATCACATAGTCATTTGTGACTTTGAAAATAGCCATTTGGTACTGCGGCAGGAATGGAAATCTGATTGGAGCCATCCAAAAATGGAGTTCTGGGAAAAGCATTTGGGAGCTAAGGACATATTCAATGACCTTGGGGAAGAAATGGAGGTTGGGAAGTTGTCTTTTACAGCGAGAGAGTGAGAGAGAAACAGTGTGGTCATTTACAGTGAGAGGGTGTGAGGGAAACAGTGTGGTCATTTACAAAGAGCGAGTGCAAGAGGAGCGGGGCCGATTAAGAAAAGTGAGAGAAGAGTGTGAGACCATTAAAGAGCGCAAGAGGGAAAAAAGCGTGGAGAACAGCTGATTGGTGAGTAGGATTGGTGAGTGTTTCTAGTCTTTAAAGTAATGTAATTTCTTTAGTTTGTGTTTAGATCTCTAGTCTTTTTTTCTCTTTTTCTTAAAGATGGCTTGTTAAGTATATGATCGATACGGATGCGTGTAAAAAATAGTTATAATGAAGTGTAAAGAGTGGGGATACTAGAGTAATTAATTAATAAATTGAATAGAATACAATAGCGATGGCAGGACGGGTGATGTGTTGCTGCTGCAGCATGTGCTAGTTCTGTTGAAGGGTCATTCGGACTTGAACCATTAACTGTGCTCCTCTCCGCAGATGCTGCCAGACTTGCTGAGTTTTTCCAGGTATTTTTGTTTTTGTTTTTGTTTTGGATTTCCAGCATCCGCAGTTTTTTGCTTTTAAGCTGAGGGCACAGATAGGCACTTGGGAGTATGATATCATATCTATGACTGAGATTTGGCTAAAAGAAGGGCAGGATTGGCAGCTCAATGTTCCTGGTTATAGGGTATTCAGACGAGATAGAGAGGGGGATTGAAGAGGAGGGGGGTTGCATTATTGATCAAGGAATCAATTATAGCATTGAGGAGGAATGATATCTTGGAAGGATCATCAAATGAAGCCATATGGGTAGAGGGGAAAAACACAAAAGGGGCAAACACGCTGTTGGGGGTGTGTACTACAGGCCCCCCCAAACAGTCAGGGAGAGATAGAGGATCAAATATGTAATCAAATTTTAGAGAAGTGTAAGAATAATACGGCAGTAATAATAGGGGATTTTAACTACCCAAATATTAACTGGGATAGTTTTAGTGTGCAAGGTAGGGGGGAGAAAAATTCTTAAGTTGTATCCAGGAGATCTTTTTTAGCCAGTATGTAGAAAGCCCAACAAGGGAGGGGCAGTTTTGGACCTAATATTTGGAAATGAGCCTGGGCCGGTGGAAGGCATATCAATAGGGGAGCATTTTGAAGGTAGTGGCTATAACTCAGTTAGAGTTAGGATAGTTATGGAAACGAATAAGGTTGGGCCGGGAATACAAGTTCTAAACCTGGGAAATGCTAAGTTTACTAAGATGAGATACGATTTGGCCCAAGTGGACTGGGAGCAGCTACTTGCAGATAAAACTGTGTCAGAGCAGTGGGAGTCATTCAAGGAAAAAATAGCGAGAGTACAGGGCAAATATGCTGCTGTAAAGACAATGTGGGGGACGAAGTCCGCAGAACCCTGGATGTCAAGGGACATAAAGGTTAGGATTAAGAAAAAAAGAGAAAGTTATGGTAGATACCGAGGGCTCAATGCTGCCGAGTTCTTAGAGGAGTATTAAAAAGTCCAGAGGGGTACTTAAAAAGGAAACTAGGAAAACTAAAATAGTGCATGAGAAAGCATTGGTCGGTAGAATAAGGGAAAACCCAAAGGGGTTTTTTAAACCTATAAAGAGCAAGAAAATAACTAGGGAAAGAGTAGGGCCGGATAGGGACCATAGAGGTAATCTGTGCGTGTACCCGGAAGACATGGGTGCAGTCCTCAATGAATACTTTGCATCGGTCTTCACAATGGAAAAGGACGATGCAGACATAGACACCAGGGTGGAAGACTGCGAAATATTAGAGGAAATTAACATAGAGAGAGAGGTGGTACTAGCAGATTTAGCAGCCTTAAAAGTGGATAAATCTGCAGGCCCAGATGAGATGTATCCCAGGCTGTTGAGGGAGGCAAGGGAAGAGATATCAGACAGTAATTTCAAATCCTCTCTGGCCACAGGTGAGGTGCCAGAGGACTGGAGGAACGCTACTGTTGTCCCATTATTTAAAAAAGGGGGAAGGGATAGACCAAGAAATTATAGGCCAGTCAGTCTAACCTTCAGGAAGCTACTAGAAAGAATTCTGAGGGACCGAATATATCTGCACTTGGAAAGACACAGGTTAATCAGGGATAGTCAACATGGATTTGTTAAGGGAAGGTCATGTTTGACAAATTTGATCGAATTTTTTGAGGAGGTAATCAGGAGTGTTGATGAGGGTAATGCATTTGATGTAGTCTACATGGACTTTAGCAAGGCTTTTGATAAGCTCCCTCATGACAGGCTGGTCAAGAAAGTAAAAGCCCATGGGATCCAAGGCAAAGTGGCACGTTGGATCCAAAATTGGCTGAGAGACAGAAAGTAGAGGGATGTTTCTGTGACTGAAAGTCTGTTTCCAGTGGGATTCCTCAGGGCTCTGTGCTGGGGCCCTTGATGTTTGTGGTGTACAAAAATAATTTGGACTTAAATGTAGGGGGAATGATAAGAAGTTTGTGGATGACACAAAAATTGGTAGAGTGGTAAATAGTGAGAAAGAAAGCCATAAACTGCAGGAGGATATCAATGGACTGGTCAGGTGGGCAGAGCAGTGGCAAATGGAGTTCAGCTCGGGAAAGTGTGAGGTAATGCACTTGGGAGGGCTAACAAGGCAAGGGATTACACTATGAATGGTAGGACTCTGGAAAGTACTGAAGATCAGAGGGGCCTTGGTGTGCATATCCATAGATCCCTGAAGGTATCAGGGCAGTTAGATAAGGTGATTAAGAAGGCATATGGGATAATTGCCTTTATTAGCCATGGCATAGAATACAAGAGCAAGGAGGTTATGCTGGAATTGTATAAAACACTGGAGTACTGCGTGCAGTTCTGGTCACCACATTATAGGGAGGATGTGATTGCACTGGGGAGGGTGCAGAGGAGATTTACCAGCATGCTGCCTGGGCTGGAGGATCTGATCTATGAGGAAAGATTGGATAGACTGTGGTTGTTTTCTTAGGAGCAACGAAGGTTGAGAGGGGGCCTGATAGAGGTATATAAGATTATGAGGGGAATAGATAGGGTGGATAGGAAGGCATTTTTTCATTAATAGAGGGGTCAACAACCAGGAGGCATAGGTTTAAGGTAAGAGGTAGAAGGCTAAGAGGGGAGTTGAGGAAATATATTTTTACCCAGAGGGTGGTGGGAGCCTGGAGCTCACTGCCTGAAAGAGTGATTGAGTCAGAAACTCTCATAACATTTAAGAAGTATTTAGATATTCACTTGCATTGCCACAGCCTCCAGGGTTATGGGCCAAGTGCTAGAAAATGGGATTAGTGTTGTCAGATCTTTGTTGATTGGCGCAGACATGATGGGCTGAATGGCTTCCTTCTGTACTGTAGACATCTATGAGAAATAAACCAACCATGGTTAACCAAGGAGGTTAAGGACAGTATCAAATTGAAAGAAAAAACATACAATTGGCAAAGGTCAGTGGTAAGCTAGAGGATTGGGAAAGTTATAAAAAAACAACAAAAGATGACCAAAAAAATAATAAAGCGGGAGAAAATAAACTTTGAGGGTAAACTAGCAAGTAATATAAAAATAGAGAGTAAGAGCTTCTTTAAACATATAAAAAGAAAGAGAGAGGCCAAAGTGAACAAAGGCCCTTTAGAGAATAAGGCTGGGGAAATAATAATGGGGAACCAGGAAATGGCAGAGGAGTTGAATAAATACTTTGCTTCAGTCTTCATGGTAGAAGATATTAATAGCATTCCAAAAATATTAAATAATCAAGGGGCAAAAGGTGGGGAGGAAATAAATATAATAACTATCACTAGAGAAAAAGTACTCGGGAACCTATTAGGACTAAAGGTCGATAAATCCCCTGGACCAGATGGGCTGCATCCTAGGATATTAAAGGAAGTAGCTACAGAAATAGTGGATGCACTTGTAGTAATCTCCTAAGAATCCTTAGATTCTGGATAAGTCTCAGAAGAGAAGGGCCAATGTAACACCCTTATTCAAAAAAGGAGGGAGACATAAAACAGGTAACCATAGACCAGTTATCTTAACATCTGTCATTGGGAAAATGTTGGAGTCTACTATAAAGGATGTAATAGCAGAACATTTAGAAATACATAATCTAATCAAGCAGAGTCAGCATGGCTTCAAGAAGGGGAAATCATGCCTAACAAACTTATGAGAATTCTTTGAGGAGAAAACAAGCAGGATACATAAAGGGGAACCAGTAAATGTAATATATTTTGATTTCCAAAAGGTGTTCCATAAGGTATCGCACATAAGGATGCTTAATAAGAAAAGAGCCCATGGTGTTGGGGGTAATATATTAGCATGGATAGAGGATTGGCTAACTAATAAAAGACAGAGAGTTGGGATAAGGGGGGGCATTTTCGGGATGGCAACCTATAACTAATGGAGTGCCACAGGGATCAGCGCTGGGGCCTTAATTATTTACAATATATATTAATGACTTAGATGAGGGAAGTGAATATACTATCACCAAGTTTGCAGATGACACAAAAATAGCTGGGAAGGCAAGTGGTGAGGATGACACAAGGAGTCTACAGAGGGATATAGACAGGTTAAGTGAGTGGGCTAAAACTTGGCAGATGGAATATAATGCGGGAAAATATGAGGTTTTGCACTTAGGCAGGAAGAATAGAGGAGCTGAATATTATTTAAATGGAGAAAGACTGCAGAAGGCTGCAGCACAGAGGGATTTGGGAGTCCTTGTGCATGAATCCCAAAAAACTAACATACAAGCTCAACAGGAAATAGGAAGGCAAATGGAATGTTGGCCTTTATTTCAAAGGGAATGCAGTATAAAAATAGGGAAGTCTTGCTAAAATGATACAAGTTAGACCACACCTAGACTGCTGTGGACAATTTTGTTCCTCTTATCTAAGGAAAGATATAGTGGCAGAGAAGGTTCACTCGTTTGATCCTGGGCATGGAGGGATTTTCTTATGAGAAGAGGTTGAGTAGGTTGGGCCTGTACTCATTGGAATTTAGAAGAATGAAAGACAACCCTATTGAAACATATATGATTCTTAGGGGTCTTGACAGGGTAGATACTGAGAGGCTGTTTCCCCTTGTGGGAGAATCTAGGACCAGCGGGCATAATCTCAGAGTAAGGGAATGCCCATTTAAAACAAAGATGAGGAGGAATTTCTTCTCTCAGCGGTCAATCTGTGGAATTCTTTACTGCAGAGGGCTGTAGAAAATGGGTCATTAAGTATATTCAAGGCTGAGATAGATTTTTAATCAGTAAGGGTATCAAGGGTTATGGGGAAAAGGCAGGAAAGTGGAGTTGAGGATTATCAGATCAGCTATAATTTCATTGAATGGTGGAGCAGACTCGATGGGCTGAATGGCCTACTCTGCTCCTACATCTTATGGTCTTGCACATGTGGCAACAATTTATGAGGAGGGTGGAGTTCAATGATTTTTTTTGAAGAAATAAGTGATGTCAATGGAGAAAGGGACAGCACCTGAAGAGGGAGATCCATCAACAATATCAATTAGGATGGGAGCCAGGAGGAGAATTTGAACAGTCAGCAGTGAGATTAGGATTGAGAGAGCAGGAGATGGGTCTCATGGACAAGATCAATTTGGGGAGAGCATGATGGTAATTTGAGTAAAACTGGAGAAAAATGAGTTCAAGACTTGGCCTGGTCGGGTGGTGGGGTTGGGAAGGGAGTTTTGAAAGAAGTCTGGCCGGGTCAACTAGTGAAAGGGAAGGAAGCAGCAGAGGTAGCTGATTGGATAGTTTTGATTTTTAGTGATAAAGATGTCCATGGATTCCTATCACTTAATGTTGGAGGTGAGTGTGGAGGAAATAAAGGAGAGGGTTTAAGAAGACTGTTTGCTTTTGACAAAAGAAGCCAAGGTTATTTTTACATTGCAGGATGAGCCATGAATATTGAGCAGTTTACCCAGCCTTCTTTTGCTCCCATATTTCTTGTTGCGCTAACCTCCTTCTCTGCTTGTTCTTTGTGTTTGTCTGTTACTTTTCTCCAATGCCTTTGCACTCACTCTTCCTCAGAATGTTCTCTGTTACTTTTAACGTTTGTGTTTTTCTTCTGTAACCCTAATTCTGAGTTTTCACTTTCCTCCATGTGGTCTGTAAATCCTAAATACCTTTTCTCCATCCACCACTACCCACAATACACTACCCCTGAACAGTTGACTGGTGCATTACTTGAATCAGCTGCTATTCAATTCTCTAGATCGCTGAGAATTGAACCAATGTGTAGTAGAAGAATCAAAAATTCCGACTATATGGCACTGGTGACATTATAAGGAAAGGGATCTGCACTGCAGTAGGGGGTTTCCCAGCAAAGAATATACATGTTCCAATTGAGAACTAGATCAGGAAGTTGAAACCAATGTCTGCGTGATGGCATATGAACCAATATGTAGCAATAAAAATAATTTTGACAATATTGAAAACATAAATGGGTGCTACATCAAACTTTAACCACAAGTTGGGAACATCCCAAGACTATAGCATATTGAAGGGGTTTTAAACTAATTTTGGCTTAAACTATAGCCATACTCAAAAACCTGAAAAATTGACAGTTATCCAAGGTATTGCACTGCTTATTATTCACCTTTGTAAAAATCAGAACATGGAGTCACACTTGCATTTTAAGAAAAGTTTTGGCGTTGGTAACTATTTTGTGCATTCCCTCACTCTTTGTGGACAGTGGGTACAATCCATTAGAGCTGTTGTTTTAAAAAAGATGGCTTTTCTGTGATCTATGAGTCAATGCCTAAAATGCTTGCAGGTTTGATATGAATCATTGTCTAAAATACTTTTACCATTCATGTTTTCTAGGACAGTCTTGAATTGAAATATCTTGACTTGGAACTTTACCAAACAACTAGGGTTTTGTCCCAGAAATAAAATTGCCACTGCATACTGTTACAGCTCTTTATTCCTTAACTGCTCTATGCTGTAGAGATTTGGACAAATAAAATTTCGAAGTTCATCTCCCATCAAACCTGGGTAAATTACAGCATAAGCAAACAGGTAACACTCATTTAATATTGGAGTTAATCTGTATTTGCAACTTGGCTCTGCTGACGTTTCCCACAAGCACTTTGGAGTTCTATCTCTGTGAACAGGGGTTCATTTTTTTTCAAAAAAATGTCCTGACCATAAACTGTGAATCAGAGGAGATGTGGTTAAACTGTAAACTGGTCTTTGAAAGATATTCAAATCCTGTAAAAGATGCCAACTCTGATAAACAAAGGTAATGACTAAGATGAACCTTGTCCTTGGTTAGCCTCATTAACAAATAACAGTCTTGTGGCAAATCTATACAGGGTCAATGTCTGGTCAGGAACCTTATTGATAACAGATGGTTACTCTTCCATGGAATTTGGAGACAACTTAATTAAGAGCCCAGGTGTAACGTGTTCAGTCATTCAAGACAGCAGAAGTCTAAATATCAGAGCCAAGGCTTGTTGACAATTAACCTCTCCTGAGGAACTTTTGATCAGCTGGTCTAAATTCATCAATAGGCAAACATTCCAAAATTAATGAATTTGGGAGAGTTGGAGACATCTTTTTTATTCTGACATATTTGAGCAAGTATTCTAGTTTAGCTTTTTGGTTCATAAAAGATCTAAGTGTGTTTTGCTAGTGCTCAATTGTTGGTTGTTATATTTGCATCAAATAACATTAAAAGTTGACTTTTATTTTTGAACCATATTTTCCAAATGGTGGGTGGCTATGGACTAGTGTAGAGATTTAGGGTCTCGTACAAAAACTGCTTTTTAAAAACTAGTGGACACATTCACAAAGTAATTAAAAAGGTCAATAAAATGTTAACCTTCACCTCATGGGGGTTGGAATACAAAGGGGTAGTTATGTGCAGCTGCACAGAGCTCTGGTTTAGCCCACATCTGGAGTTTTGCATGTTGCACCACAGGAAGGAAATCCTTGGAATCGGCACAGAGCAGATTCCCAAGTCATGAGGCTTAAAAGCCTCAGTGAGAACATGTTGCATATAACAGGCATGTATTCTTTTAATTATAGCATATTAAGAGGTGACTTAATGAGTTACTAAAGATGATTAAAGAACTTGATAGGATAAATGGAGAAAAAAAAATGATTTCCTCTGGTGGAGAAGGCAAGACCAAGGGGCCATAAACATTAAAATTAGAGCTTGGCTGTTCAGGGGTGATGTCAGGAAGCACTTGTCACACAAAGGGTAATGGCAATCTGGAACTCTTTTTCCCAAAAACTTGATGAAGTTAGATCAATTGGAAGTTTAAAGACTGAGATAAATAGAAGTTATGTCATTAAGGGGAATGGAAATGAATGGGTAAATAGAGTTAAGATACAGATTAGCCACAATCTAACTGAAAGACAGATCAGGCTCAAGGGGGCGGAATGGCCTACTTCTGTTTCTATGTTCCTAGTGGGATTCTATGAATCTCTATCTAATTAATCCCTGCTGTTGTAGTTTTCAATTAAACTACTATGTACTATTCTAATAATTAGGTTGATGGTGATATTTTGCTTGTAATGGTCAAGTTCTTATTTGAACATGTGTCCTGTTATTTTGGATTGAATTTAAACAATTATTATATACAGCAATTCAGTGCTACTAACAACATTAGATTTTAACCTATAGTCATGTTAACAGAACCTGCAAGTTTGTTGATGGCAAGCCCTAATCTAAGCAGCTCAAAAACCATGTTCAATCAGACTGGGGACTAGTTTGAAATCTTTTGAACCCATTTATGATTTTGTCTGTCCCAATTATCCAATAACATGGGGTTGATCTGTGCCCTGTTCCTATGCAAATCATGCAATGTCCATAGCTAATTGGTACACTGTCGGGTTGACTAGGAGTGTTTATATACTTAAATTGATAGGATTGACAGTTAAACAAGGGAACATCAATAATCTTTGTAGTAGCTGGGAAATTTGCTGTAAATATGTAATTATGTCTGATCAGTTCTTTACAACTGTGAAGTGTTAACTGATGCCTCAAGTAATGGCTCCCTGTTTCCCTTTCTATAGCTGAATTGAATCTTTGAACTTTTATCCAATTTTGTGCTTGTGTAGTAACTATGGTTTTATTTAATGTGTAATGTACCTTTAAGAATAATACTTGTTAAGGAAGATCACATAATCTTGTGGTATCCATTACGTAGTAACCAACAGGAGAGTAGCATAGGCTACCTCAGCAGTCAGTGTAGAGATAGAGTTGGAGTTGAAAGCACACATCTAGTTACTGCTGAGTATATTGTAAATAAACTTAAAGTTTCCACCCAAGAAGTGTCTGCAGATCAACTCTTATCAATAGTAGCAACTCGGCCACCCTTACAACAGTTTGATTCAGAGCAAGCTAAGTTTGCTTCTCCATATTGCTTCTTTGTCAGGATTCTGTAATGAGTTTATAACTTTGTTTTAATTCATGTTAAAATGGTTCCCAATGCACCTGCGTGGTGTGCATAAACATTCTTCCTTTTTAAAATGACAACCATCAGATAATTGACTGAATTAAAAGGATGAACTTCAGCCAATGGTAGAACTTTCCATGGTGTTAATATATGAGGATATGTGAACTCTTGGGAAATGATGAATAGATACATTAGCCTGATGACAGATGGCAAATGCTAACAGCATTACCATTCTGCAAATGAACTATGACAAGATACTGAATAAATGTCAACATCATCAATCAAAGGAGATGATAAATAATATGCCAATAAATAAACTATCTTCTTTTATGAAGTTGTCGTCATTCCTTTTTGAACATTGCATGATTTGCATAGGAACAGATCAACCCCCCATTATTGGATATTTGACACAGTGAAACAAATCATAAAAGGTTTCCAACTGTCAGTCTGATTGAACATGGCTTTTGAGCTACTCTGATTAGATCTGACCATCAGCAAACTTGTGGATTTTGCTAATGTGACTATTAGTTAAAATGACAATTTAATGTTAAACTATTATTACTTATGTAAGTATGTATGCCATTACTGTCTGTTTCTCAGGCAAAAAGTCTTGTTAAATGTGAAGGAACAATAATTGGATATAATTTATCTCATAGAAACCAGGATAATTTATCATTTTGAAATGAAATCAATTCAGTTTATTTTTCCTTTTTTTAAACAAGCAACCTCCACCAAAATGTAGTCACCACTAATATAAAGATAAAATTTAAAAATGAAATGATTAGTGAAATGACAACTAATAACTTTTCAAAAGTAACAGGGACACTGATTGTAAATCCCACCCTTTCTCACTAACCTGAGAGCCACAGCATTGCCAGTAACAGCTTGATTTTCATTCACAATTCACTGGCAGCTCTGTACAGCTCATTACTTCCATTGACCTAAAAACCAAGGCTCAATAGCTGGGACACCTTGGCCTTTATAAATTGGGGTTTTGTACCCTACAATCAGAATGCCCAAATTTTTAGGCCACAGAGCTATTGTTACTGTAAAAACATGACTAAAACTGGGAAAATGTATTAAAGCATCATCTACAACCATTATAAGTGTAAACGTTCTGGATGCCATCAACATTGAAAATTGCACAGGCAGTATTTACACTTTTCAGCACACTGTTAAATCTATATATTACTTATCAAAATCAATGGTTGGTCTTCATTGTCTACTTGGTGAATGTTTACAGTTAAGTACCAGATTGAATTAATTTGTGTACAGTAGTACTAATAATGTAAATTCAGGAGTTGATTGTGATAATTTGTCCTTTTTTTAAAGTAGCCAGTTTGAGCAACCAGTTGATGCTTTAATTAGCTTTTGGCGTATAGTGGAGCCTGTTGTTGAGAGAAGGCAAAATTTATGTTTGTGAAAATCCATTTCATTTCAGAAATCAAGCAACAATACAACTAGCTAGTAGTTCCTTAGCCTTGTCACGAGTTTGTGATCATGATGGCACTAACCTCTGCTGTCAGCGAAGATTGATCTAGCTTGAGTTGTTGGGAAGTGTGGTTTATAGTGCCTTGACCATTGTAATTTTTTGCCTCCACTGGCACTGATCAAATCAGAGAAGTAAATGTGCTTGAGTTCTGTCAGGCCATTAAACATCTTCAGTTCTGAATTCCAGAAATGGGAAGATATTCCCAAGATAAAATTTATGTCCTTGAGAAGAAACACAACCTGAGACCATCAGGCAAATACGCTATAATGGATTTGGATTTCAGTACTGAAATTTTAAATCCTACTCTGACCAATTGCAATTTACATTTTCTGGTTTGATTTGATGTATTTGCCCAAGAAAAAAAAAAATACAGGACAAGACGTACTGCTGTGTCTTAGTCAATCAAAATGGAGAACAGTTTCTTTCCTTTGCTAATATAGCAATCCAGATTCAGTTCAATGAATCAGAGAGGAAATTGAGAGGCATGTAAGTCAGGTGACATGATATAATTGAGTTCAGTCCTAGGCCATGAGCATCCCCATTTATTCTGATAAAGACAAAACATGGCAACTGCAAGATTTGCATTCATCATGCAAAACTTAATCAAGAGAAATACACAGATTCATATTATTATCAACAACGATCCATCACATTTTTGGGCAGAAAGCATTGAAAATGATATTTTCAATTATTCTTTGTTTTGTATTAGAATAATGCCATATGGGAGAATTTAATATTTCAAAATTTTTTATGACACTTGTATTCAAGCAATGAACATGAACGTTGAATGAGCAATAAAAGATTTTAATATACACACCAAAGTATAAAACACAGCAGTACTGGGGATTTAAAGAATTTGATCTCAGCTGTGATGATTTTTTTTTTTGCTTGCAATCATTCATGCCAGAAATGATTAGGAAAAATAAGCTTCAGCAGAATTTTGGGTATTGTGTTAGATTTGTGGCATAACAGATGTTTGAACAGAACATTGAGTTTGATATTCCTGGTTGCCCTAAAAACTGAACATGTCCAAATGATCTCTGGTATGGTAAAACCACCTCACTTGGATTTTCCTTGCAGGCATTTTGGTCACTTTGGCTCAATGATCAGTGGAAGAGGAAACTGAAATTAAATGAAGCATTTTTTATTTGGAAGAAGTGCAGGGCGTACCTAAAATATTTTAATGTGTCTTTTCTCTTTTCAGATTCTGATTGCCCTGTCAAACATCTGCTGCTGCTGCTGCTCCAGTTTTCTAGCATTCAGGGTTTTCCTTTTATTATTTACACAACCATATCTCATGTTGAAAACAGCTAAGGATCTACGTTAATGGGATTATTGAGATAAATGAAGGATCAGTTGTCCTATTCTCTTAATTAGGAAAATGTATAGCAGAGTGAAAGAGGCAGGGATGTGTGCGGGCAGGAGAGGAGGGAAAAAGAAAAGCAAAAATCATAGACTTAGAAAGAATTTGCATTTATAAAGCATCTGGATGTCCCAAAACACTTTACAACCAATGAATTACTTTTGAAGTGTTATGTAGTTATGCAGTAGCCCATTTGTCAGATGGTGCCAAAACCAGCAAATGGGAAGAATGAGTAATTCATCTGTTTTTTGGTGTTGACTGAGGGCCCTGGACACAGCTTTTTGGTAGTTGTGCAACAGGATTTCATACACCCACCCGAACAAAACAAAAACATTAATTTATCTTATCTTAAAGATGATAAGTCAGTGCTCCTTCACTTTCACCCTAGCTCGTATGGCCTACCATACAAAAATAATTTACAGGAAGAGACCTACTGGCTGATTCAGCCTGACCTGGATTCTTAAAATATCATTCCTGGAATGTGGGAATTGTCGGCAAGGTGCTCATTTATTGACTACTCTTAGTTATTCCTGTTTTACAACTGAATCACTTACTAACTCCAAGGGTAGTAAGCCAAATTGGCCAGAACTAGAATCCTACATTGGCCAACATATGGGTGACAGGCTCCCTTCAAGGACCTTAGTGAAGCAGTTTTCTTTTTGTGTTTCATGTCACTTTTACTGATACCAGATTTTTATGATACTTTTCCAACTGAATTTGAATTCTCAACCTGCTATGATGGGATTTGAGCCTGTGTTTCTCTGATTACTAGTCCAGTCACATCACCACTGGACTTCCGTAACCAACTTGAACCTGTGACTGTCTGCTTCAGGGCTAAGTGTATTACAAACCTGAGCTAAGCTGGCACAAGGTCTAGAAGAATACAGTAATTTCTTACTCTTTTCAAAAAATGTTATCCATAAATCAGATTGGTTTTGCCTGAATAAAATGATTTGCTTTTCTGCTAATCTAATGAGAGCATCTGTTTGTGCACAGTTTTAATTTAATTTTCCTGCAAAACATTCTATCACTAAAACTATGAAAAGGCATGTTTCTGTTTACTATCTCAAGTATCTATTATAGCCTGCATTTTTACATTCTATAAATCATTTCCTTTATATGTTTGTTTGGAATTTAATCAGAACTATTTGAAATGGGGAACTGTTTTAATTCTAACACAGTGAGACACTCTGTGTTGGTGAATAAGCTGATTAATCACTTTGCATTTGACATTTGAAATTTGACACACACTGGTATTTCATAATCCCTTATCATTTGAAAGTTTCCACAACAAATTCATTGGAAGAAAATAAACACACACCATGTGTCAGTTTGACTTAGCTGATATTTTATGGGTTTAGGCCTCAATCTCATGTGTATACACTTGGATTGACGAGTGCAGTCGTGAGGGAGTGCTGCATTGTTGGAAGTGTTGTTTTTCAGATGAAATGTTAAAATGAGATTTGCATGTTCAGGCAGATATAAAAGATCATCTATTTGTGGGACCTTGTGTGCAAATCTCCAGCTACATTTACCTTCGTGAAGAACTGTCTGCAGTTCAAAAGTAATTCACTGATCATGAAATGCTTAAGGATATGATAAAAATATACAAGTTCTTTCTTAATCACTGGATAACACAATTACTTAAATCATAATTAGAAACTTACATATGATTGTATCTTCGCCTTAAAAAAATGGCTAAGTGCATCTTCTCAATGTACAGTTCCCGCTGACCAAAGTTGCAATGTTATTTCAAGGGTTACAATGAGAAGGCTGTTGAGATGCCTTCACTGTGAAAGTACCTTCAAGTGTTTATAAGACATTGCGACATATCTGCTCCCTGCATGAGCTAACCCAGCAGCTTTGTATGAGCAACCATAAAGGCTGGCTGCTTGCCCCACAAGGATTGTCCCTTCTTACAGCAGTAACTTTGAATGGTTCATAACTTCTCCAACAGGGAAACTATCTAGCATGGTGCAATATACTTGAATTTTTTAAAAAATGAACATTGACATTACCATTACGTTGGATTCAAATATTCTGGAACTTCTTGATCGTCCTCTAATGGCTGGCTACCTTTTTTGATGAATAGGCTATCTATTGCTTAAATATTTGTAATACAGAACTTGAGTATCGCTGAACAAAGAGACATTGCATTCATTAGTATAAACGCAGGAATGTTATATTTCAAAGGGAGCAAAAATTTCTACTGCATAGGAAAAGAGTGCTGATTGGCTGCAAGCCTACTCTGGTTGAGGTGTTGCCATGGAGAATGCATCAGGGAACTATTGTCCCCCACGTTGTTTTTAATTTAAAAAAAAGAACAATGCCTGGACATGTTCCTTTTGCCTGCAGAGGACCAGTTCCTCGCATATGAATATACATAGCTTCTAGCAAGCATAAGTGAGCCGCATTGCGAGTCTGACTGACATTCTTAAACTGGTTGTTAATGTAATTCTTAGCATACTCACTGTCATCCAGCAATGCTGTTAATCACAGAGGCCAGGATTTTACATTCGGCATGCGGGGATGGGCCTGACACACTGGAACATAAAATGACACGTAGTGTTTTGCTTGGTGAGCACTGTTTTGTTCAGTGGGAGCAGACCGGAGTCAGCTGCCCATCTGGCGATAATTGATAGGCCTTTAAGGCCATTAAACAGGTCATTAACATGAGTCACGCTCAAAGGCCAAGCAGCCTTTACATTTTTAAGAAACCTTATCCACTAGCTGGATGAGGTTTCCTAAAGCTTTTAAGAATTAAATAAAAACTTTTTATGAAAAATAAAAACATGTCCCATCTCGTGACACAGTCACACGAGGGCACGTTTCATTAAATTTTAATTAAATTTATTTTTTTTTTAAAGTGCTTCAATCTCCCTGATGAGGCAGCTCTGTGCCTTAATTGGTCCACCCATGCAAAATGGCGGTGCGAAGCTGATCGTGGGAGACGGTCGGCTCCACAACTGCTCCCGCCAAGCTCGCCCGATGTGGGAAAAATTCAGGCCGGAGTCACATCTAAAGTGAGACACTGGGAAGAATTTTCCCTCCGTTGGTGGGGAAGTACAGGAGCAGACGTAGACAGGCACGCCTCCGATCGGGGCCCCCCCCCCCCCCATTTTAAGTGACGTCCGCTAAGAAGCGCTATGTGCTCCCTGTGCGGCGGGGGGTTTCCCTGAGCCGAGATTGCGCTCTTTCGTGCATGTGTGCAAAAGAGTGCACTGATCTCCCTGAGGCTAAGTGCTGCCTCAGGGAGATTGGTTCAGAATTAAAACTTTGAAGGTAAATATTTTAAAAATTTCTCTGATATGTCCCATCATGTGACAGTGTCACATGAGTTGGGACATGTCCATCACTTTAACTCTAACCTTTAAATGTTTAAAAAACCTCATCCCGCCCGTGGATGAGGTTTCATGCTTTTTCTTAAGCCCGCCAGGGATCCCAGCCTGTCCCCAACCCTAAGGTCAGCACTGTCAATGACCTCAATTGTTTTATTAATGGCCTCACTTGGCCGTTGACAGGTCGGTGGGCACACAGCTGACTCGGCTGCACCCCCGCCGACCTGAAAATGGAAATGACGCAGGGTGAGGTCGGGAATTCTGCCCGATGCCATCCCGCATCATTTTACACGTCAGCAAGCGGGCCCCGCCCCCCCGCTTGCCGACCTAAAGATCCTGTCCACTATATTCTGAGGTTTGAAAGCATAGGCTGGTCAATACTTTGCTTATTGTGAACAGCTGAAGGAACACACAGTTTGATAAAATCCACCAGTATTAGTGAAGTTGGCATATGTTGAATGGCCTATTAGAATTCATCAATTTATTGTCTACAACTTAGATTGCTAAACATGAATATTCATTGTCCTTTGGTTTTAATAACTCAATTAAGTTTGTGTAATCACAATCTCTCATTGCCCAGCAACAAATTCAGAAAGCAAACAAAAGACCATGTTATGTTTGCTATTGTAATTATTGATTGATCAAGCAACAGGCATGAAGGTCAAATGTAACAGTGACATAAACTTGATATGTTTTGCATTACTTTGACTAAATAAAAAATCATATTTTCGACACATTTTGTGTTGGACATGTAAGTGACATGAATGGAAATAATTGGTGACTTCTACTTTAAGTACTTCCGAAAGGATCAAATCCTGAAGAAAATCATTGAGTATTGGTCGCTGGCATTTAGTCAGTAATTCTATCCTATGTAATAATATTCACTCTCTATCCTTCACATTCTTTATTGGTCAAGATAATCCCAATCTCGTCTTGCTATTTTCCCATTACCTACACCAGCTTCTTATTTTTCACGATCACTAATATGTATTGCATTCACAGCACTACTTCCTAACAGCAGAATGGGTATATCAACACCACATTGCAGCGGCTCAAGAAGGCTGCTCGCCACCACCTTCTCAAGGGAAATTGGGGTTAGATAATAAATGCTGGTCTTGCCAGTGATGCCCACATCCCATGAAACACTGTTAAAAAAATTATAGCTATTAGTATTTTGGAGTAAGGACAAAGTTCATCTAGTTTGCAGTAAATCTAGTCCATCTAGGTGATAGAATGATACAGTACAGAACAAGGCCATTCAGTCCATTATGCCTGTTCAGGCTCTATTCAATTAATTCCATTCCCCTGCTTTTTCCCCATAGCCCTCTTAATTTTTCCCAAGTTCTGAACAGTAATATTGGGTAGATCAACAGGAAGCTTTGTCTGTTGAGAATGAATTTAAATTAATAAATAAGCAAAGCTATAACTATAATCGAGTGTTCTTGCTCATTAGTTCACACATTATCAGGAAATGTATGACAGTAGTACAAAGTAGATATTAACATTGTGCCAAGTTTACATTTTAAAATATTGTTTTTCACAGTTAAGTTTACATTTACAAATGTATCTCCCTGTAGCAACTCATACAATATAATAATTATCACTTCTGGTCTAATCCACAAGCACTGAATCATTTCTAGTGAAATCACATGGCCCATAAATGGGGACGGAGTATTTTGGAGGCGACGGGGTCCTTGGTTGCCAGCTCAAGGTCCAGGCTGAGACCCCCATTGGTGGGCTTCCCCAGGAGGAGATAATCAGGCAACTAACAGGCCAATGGAAGGCTTTCCACAGGGTCAGGACACTAGGTGCAGGAAGTTCCACCCACGTAGGGCAGCTGGCGAATTAGAGGCTAGCAGCTTGAGCCAGATGGACCCAATGACCTCCTTTACCTTTGCTTACATTTGTGATTTACACACCAGAGGCCTATATTCAGAGTTACTTTCCACTTGTTACTATTTTGAAGCAGCTTCCCCTTGGCAGCGCCACAGGGGAGATGGTGGCTGCTGCTGGAATGACATCCACTGGAGTCCTGGATCATAGAGTGACCCAGGCCAGAAGTAATTGATGCCAAGAGGGGTTTTGCAGGTTGGGGGGTATGGGGAGGGATTGTAAGGGGTTTGGCAGCTAGGGTAAAGGGGTGACTCTTGGTGGGCTCCCAACCTTCCTGATGCCCCGTGTCTTTATCAGGCACTGAGTACCTTTGAATAAGGGGCCTCTCCAAGAGACCACAAGCCACTCTTTTGAACCACTTTCAAGGCTTGGTTGATTCCCTTGTGCTCCAATAAATCAGAATTAATGTTGCCTGACCAGAGCATAACATAGCTTCATTAAATCTTTCACTCTTAGATCTTGAATCTGCTCTGCTATCTTACCCAAATGCCGTGCAATTGCAGTGAAAAGCATAGGAAAATCAGGTTGTAAAGCATACCACTGTCCAGCCCCCACCCTTCCCTAACCTTTATCCCTGCACTGCTAGTCTTTATGTTGGGTGGGCCAGGGTAGAGTTCGAGCAGATTGCAATTCTCTGGTCGGGAGATGTTTCACATTGATGCTTCCAGTGTATGCAAGGAGTAGACATTGGGTAATTGCAGCCCAAGCCTATTACTTTATGTCCTTAATGGCTGAAAAATCACTAGGCTGGAAATGCACATTTTCTCTATCTGTTCCTGGTGTGTGTTGGGAGCTTCAAAGTGGAACATCTCCACACTTGTTACTGAAGTGTCACATCTCACTGACAATAGTTCCTGTACGAATGCACCTATACTTTGGTGATGATAGTATTGTTTCCTAGGATGCTTTAAACATGGATTAGTTTTCTGCTTTCCTCTTTCCCTCCAAAAACCTAGACTCGTTGTAATAAAAGTTGCAACTGAGTCTAAAAAGTGAGGGAACATTGGTTGCCAATTTGCCCTGCAGCTCCTTGCAGATCTGGAAGCAGGCCATTTGGCTGGCTTCTCAATTGTAGATTGCTGTACATCTCAAGAGGAAAAACTAAATTGAAAATAGAACAGGTAAAGGAAATTAAAAGTTCCAGTGCAACTTTCGGTGAAGTTGTGTGGAAATTTATTTCCTCCTATAGGGTTTCATCAGCCATGCAGAGCATAGTCTGGCCTATTAATGTTACAGACTCTATTTAAAAATTGATAATTTGGAGATGATCATACCTGAAGTGAATTATTTCAGCAAAATTTATATGTTTTCCACATGATTTATCTCACCATTTGCTTTTGTGTGTACTGCAGTTTGCAAAATGAATAGTTTTATTGTGCTGCCTTAGGGAATTCAGCAGCTACTAAAATGTGAAATTAGTGCTGCCCAATTAACTCAGTACAAATGCATGCCTGTCCTTACCTTTAATGCCTCAATCTACAAAAATCTGTTCCAGTTACCAATTAGTAATGTAGTTTTCCTGCTGTAGACTTCCATCGGATGAAACAGTTTGGTTAAGTTATAGCCAGTGCTAACATTCATGATTGTAACATTTTGTAATCCAGTAATCATGCTATTAAATGATGCAGTAATTGGAAGTAATGAGGTACATGCAACTCGATCCTCATAACTAATCTATAACTGTGACTATATTCTGTCCAACTCTGGTACTCTAGCATTGACAACAGCATAGTTTATTGTAATGTGACATGATTGCCATTTGAGTGTTAATCTTTGGTGAATTTTAATTGTATAAAATAACTTAAGCTAAATAGATGTAAAATATTAATGAGGCAGTCCATTCTACAGATTTCCAGCTGCAAAAATCAATTAAGTTAAGTCATTCAAAATAGTGTTGTATATTTAAGTTCCACCTAAAATCACAAAAGACAAAACATAAGTTAAAGCTGCTGCTTTGTAAAATCCAGAATGCATCATGCGAATGCTTTATATTTACCTATTCCTAGAGTATAAATTGATTCATTGAATACAGAGTGGAAGTTAATTGTATATTAATTGTGTCTAACTCAGCCTTGAATATATTCATTGACCCAGCCTCCACTGCTCTCTGGGGTATTTAATTCCAAAGATTAATAACCCTGTGAAAGAAGAAGTTCCTCCTCATCTGCTTCTTAACTGGGAGACCCATTATTCTGAAACAGTGCCTCTTGTTTCACCTTGTGGGGAATATATAGAACCATCCTTTCAGCATCCACCCTGTCAAGTCCCCTCAGAATCATTCAATAAGATCACCTCTCATTCTTCTAAACTCTAAACAAGTATAGGCCTAACCTGCTCAACCTTTCCTCATAAGACAACTCCTTCATTTCAAGAATTGACATAGTGAACCTTCCTTGAGCTGCCTCCAATGCAAGTATATCCCTCCTTTATATAAGACCACCAAAATTGTACGCAATGCTGCACTCTTGGTGTAGCCTCACCAATGCTCTGTATTACTATTGTAAGGCTTCTCTACTTTTACACCCATCCCCTTTGCAATAAGGCCAACATTCTACTTGCCTTCCTAATTATTTGCTGTGTGCTAACTTTGAGATTCATATTTGAGGACATGCAAATCTCTCTGTACCATGGCATTCTATAGTCTCTTTCCATTTAAATAATACTCTGGTTTTTCTATTCTTCCCACCAAAGTGGACAACCTTACATTTTCACACATTATGCTTCATCGGCCAAATTTTTTGCCCACTCAAATAAACTATCTATATCTCTTTGCAGACTCTTTGTATCCTCCTCAAAATTTGCTTTCCTTCCTATCTTTGTACCATCAGCAAATTTGGCTACAATACAGTCTGCCCCTTCATCCAAGTCATTGATATGATTTTAAATAGTTGAAGCCTCAGCATGGATTCCTGTGGCCCTCCACGAGTGACAATTTGCCAACCTGAAAATGATCCACTTATCCTGACTTTGTTTCCTGTTAATTAGCCAATTCTCTACCTGTGCTAATACATTATCACAAACACAATCTTGTGTGGTAGCCTTTTATGTGGCACCTTATTGATGCCTTTTGAAAATTCAAATACACTCCATCTATTGCTTCCCCTTTATCCACCCTGCTTGTTACATCCTCAAGGAGCTCTAATAAATTTGTCAAACTCAACTTCCCCTTCATTAAATCATGTTAACTCTGCTTGATTGTATTATGAGTTTCTAAATATCCTGTTACTACTTCCTTTCATAATGCATTCCAGCATTTTCCCAATGACGTATTAGGTTAACTGATGAATAGTTTCCTGCTTTCTTTCTCCCTCCTTTATGGAATAGGGGTTTTACATTTGCACCTTTCCCATCCACTGGGACCTTTCCAGAATCTAGGGAATTTTTGAAGATTACAACCAATTTATCCACTATCTCGGGAGCCTTTCCTTTTAAGATCCTAGTATGCAGGCCATCAGGTCTGGGGGCTTGTCAACCTTTAGTCCCAATAGTTTTCCTAATGCTTGTGATTGTTTTAAGTTCCTACCCTCCTTTTGCCTCTTGGCTTTCTACTGTTCTTGGGATGCTTTTTGTGTTTCTATTGTGAAGAAAGATATAAAATACTTGTTAAAACCTCTACTCTTTCCTTGTTTCCCATTATTCATTCCCCAGTCTCATCCTCTAAGGTACCAATGTTTATTTTAGCTACTCTCTTCCTTTTTCAATACATGTAGAACTTCTTACTGTCTGTTTTTATATTTCTTGCTAGCTTACTCACATATTCTAATGTCCTTTTTTTAATGATCCATTGATGGTTTCTAAAATGTTCTCAATATTCTGGACTACCACTAATGTTGGCAGCATTGTACACCTTTTGTCTCAGTTTGATAACATCCTAAACTTGCTTAGTTACACATGGATGGAGTCTTCTTGTGGAATCTTTCTTTCTCAATGGAATATATCTTTATTGAGTTTTAAAAAATATTTCCCTAAATGTCTGCTATTGCTTATTTACGGTCTTAACGTTTAGCCTATTTTTGTACTCTACATTAAGCAACTTTATCTTCATACCGTTGTAATTTCTTTTATTTAACTTTAAGGCACCCAGGTTTTCCACTGTCAAATTGAATTTAAATTCTATCGTGTTAAACTATTCTTCCCCAGGGGACTCTTTACTATGAGATTACTAATTAATACTGTCTCATTACATATGACATGATCTAAAATAAGCTGCTCCCTGGTTGGTTTCACAACATATGGTTCATGAAACTGTCCTGAATACAACCTATGAACTCCCCCTCAATGCTACCTTTGTGAATTTGATGTTCATTCTCCTTGAACATTGAAACTACCCTTGATTATTGCAATATCTTCCTTACAAGCCCCCATCATTTCTTGATTTACATTCTGTCCTACAGTATAGCAACTGTTGGGGGCCTATGAACCATTCCCACCATGAATCCTTTCCTTTGCTATTTCGTATCCCTACTAGATGATTTTGTATCTTGATCTTCCAAGCCAAGATCATTTCTCACAACTGTACTGACCTCATTCTTCATTAACAGAGCTACCCCATCTCCTTTTCCTGTTTTCCTATTCTTCTGAAATGTAAAATATCCTTGAATACTCCATACCCAGCCATTTTGCAATCATGGGGAGAATTTTCTCCCCGTCGGGCGGGCCGTTTGGGATCGGGCGTGGAGCCGATCGCCACCCGCGATCGGCTGCGTGCTGTCATTTTACGTGGGCGAGCCAATTAAGGCCTGCCCAGCATGATGTGCGCCTGGTAGCATGCGTGCGAAAGAGCACAGAAATCTCCCTGAGGCACAGAGCTGCCTCGGGGAGATTAACTTCAGATTTAAAGTTTCAAATAAAGAAAGTTGAAAAACATTTACACATGCCCCTCATGAGACAGCGTCACATGAGCTGGGACATGTTTATGAAATGTTCCAAAAAAAAATGTTATTAATGTAATAAACCCTTCATGAAACCTCATCCCGCCCACGTATGAGGTTTCATGAAAAATGCGAAGGGCGCCTGGGCTCTTTGCCTGCCCGCCAACCTTAAGGTGGGATGGGCAGCCCTGTCAGATTGCTTAATTACTTTATTAATGGCCCTAACAGTTCTTTGACAGTTTGGCGGGCACACAGCAGACTTCGTTGTGCAGCTGCCGAACGAAAGACAGGAATGACGTGCGGTTGGGACGCAAGTCCGATGTCACCACGCGTCATTTTACGTGTCGGCATGCGGGGCCTGCCCCCGCCACTGAACAGAAGATTCTGCCCCATACTTCTGCAATAGCTACCACATCATAGTCAGTTACTTTAGTTGTGCTATCAATGAATCCATCTTGTTACAAATGTTGCATACAATCAGGTAAAGAACCTTTAATCCTGTCTTTTTACCATTTTCTTACTCTGACCTTATTTGCTGATGCAATCTTTTGTTTGTACACTCTGTCCCTTCCTGTCAGAATCTAATTATTATTGCCTGTATTGCTACCATGCACTACTGCCTCATTCTTCCTCATTAACTTTCTAAATCTCCCACTAACACCCCCAACACCCCCCTGCCAATCCCTCCACCTCTTGTTTGGTTTAAAACCCTCCCTACAGTGTAAGTTATCCAATTCACCACGATACTGATCCCAGCACAGTTCAAGTGAATCCTGTCTCAATGGAATGGCTCCATCTTTCCCCATGCTGGTGGCATTCTGCAGGGATCATTCCCTCTGGGACACCCTGGTCCACTCCTCCATCACCCCCTACACCTCAACACCTTCCCATGGCACCTTCCCATGCAACTGCAGAAGGTGCAACACCTGACCCTTTACTTCCCCTCTCCTCACCATCCAAGGGCCCAAACACTCCTTTCAAGTGAAGCAGCATTTCACTTGCACTTCCCTCAATTTAATCTATTGCATTCGTTGCTCCCAATGCGGTTTCCTCTACATTGGAGAGACTAAACACAGACTGAGTGACCGCTTTGCAGAACACCTTCGGTCTGTCTGCAAGCATGACCCAGGCCGCCCTGTTGCTTGCCGTTTCAATACTCCACCCTGCTCTCATGCCCACATGTCCATCCTTGGCCTGCTGCATTGTTCCAGTGAAGCTCAACGCAAACTGGAGGAACAGCATCTCATCTTCCGACTAGGCACTTTACAGCCTTCCGGACTGAATATTGAGTTCAACAATTTTAGATTATGAACTCTCTCCTCCATCCCCACCCCCTTTCCGATTTCCCACCCCCTTTTTTTTCCAATAACTTTTATAGATTTTTCTTTTCCCACCTATTTCCATTATTTTTAAATGTATTTCTATCCATTGTTTTATCTCTACCTTTTAGCCTATTTCGATCCCTTCCCTTCACCCCACCCCACGCCCACTAGGGTTATCTGTACCTTGCTTGTCCTACTTTCTAACCTTAATTAGCACATTCCTTAGATAACATCACCACCTTCAACACCTCTTTGTCCTTTTGTCTATGATATCTTTTGGCTATCTCCACCTATCACTGGTCCTCTATCCAGATCTAGCCCCCCTACCCCCCTCCTTAAACCAGCTTATATTTCACCTCATTTCTATTTTTACTTAGTTCTGTTGAAGAGTCATACAGACTCGAAACGTTAACTGTGTTCCTCTCTGCAGATGCTGCCAGACCTGCTGAGTTTTTCCAGGTATTTTTATTTTTGTTTTGGATTTCCAGCATCTGCAGTTTTTTGCTTTGATCAGGGATAGTCAGCATGGCTTTGTCAGAGGGAGGTCATGTCTAACAAATTTGATTGAATTTTTTGCGGAGGTGACTAGGTGTGTAGATGAGGCTAATGCAGTTGATGAATTTTATATGGATTTCAGCAAAGCCTTTGACAGGCTCCCACATGGGAGACTTATAAAGAAGGCAAAGGCACATGGGATACAAGGTAATTTGATAAGGTGGATTCAAAAGTTGCTTAGTTGTAGGAGGCAGAGGGTGACGACAGAAGGATGCTTTAGTGACTGAAAGCCAGTGTCCAGTGGCAGACCACAGGGATCTGTGCTCGATCCCCTATTATTTGCCATTTATATAAACAATATAAATGACGATGCGGGGGTAGGATTATTAAGTTTGCAGATGACACAATGATTGGCCGGGTGGTTAACAGTGAGGTTGAGTGTCTTGGGCTACAGGAACATATAGACAGGATGGTCAAATGGGTAGATAAGTGGCAGATGGAATTTAACCCTGAAAAGTGTGAGGTGATACACTTTGGAAGGAGTAATTTGACAAGGAAGTATTCAATGAACAGCATGGCACTAGGAAGTTCTGAGGAAGAAAGGGACCTTGGTGTATGTGTCCATAGATCTCTGAAGGCAGACGGGCATGTTAGTGGGGTGGTGAAAAAGACATATGCGACACTTGCCTTTATCAGTCGAGGCATAGATTACAAAAGTAGCAAGGTCATGTTGGAGTTTTATAGAACCTTGGTGAGTCCACAGCTGGAGAACTGTGTGCAGTTCTGGTCATCAGATTATAGGAAGGATGTGATTGCACTGGAGGGGGTGCAGAGGAGATTCACCAGGATGTTGCCTGGGTTGAAACCTTTAAGTTATGAAGAGAGGTTGGATAGACTTGGCTTGTTTTTGTTGGAGCAGAGAAGACTGAGGGGTGACCTGATCATGGTGTACAGATTATGAGGGGCATGGACAGGGTGGATAGGGAGCAGTTGTTCCCCTTAGTTGAAGTGTCAGTCATGAGGGGACATAAGTTCTGAGTGAGGGGCAGGGGGTTTAGGGGGGATGTGAGGAAAAACATTTTTACCCAGAGGGTGGTGACGGTCTGGAATGTGCTGCCTAGGAGGGTGGTGGAGGCGGGTTGCCTCACATCCTTTAAAAAGTACCGGGATGAGCACTTGGCATGACATAACATTGAAGGCTGTGGACCAAGTGCCGGTAAATGGGATAGGTAGGTAGGTCAGGTGTTTCCCACGTGTTGGTGCAAACTCGAAGTGTCGAAGGGCCTCTTCTGCACTGTGTGATTCTGTAATGTTCTGGAACTGAGATGATTGACCTCCAACTATCACAACCATCTTCCTTTGTGCTAGGTATGACTGCAACCAGTGGAGAGTTCTCCCCCTGATTCCCATTGACTCCAGTTTTGCTAGGGCTCCCTGATGCCACACTTAGTCAAATGCTGACTTGATATCAAAGGTAGTCACTCTTATCTCAACTCTTTTGTCTATGTTTGAACCAAGGCTGTAATGAGGTCAGGAGCTGAGTGGCCCTGGTGGAACCCCAACTGAGCGTCAACGAGCAGGTTATAGCACTTACTTCACTTTACTGATGATCGGGAGTAGACGATGGGGTGATAATTGGCTGGGTTGGATTTGTCCTGCTTTTTGTGGACAGGATGTACGTGGACAATTTTCCACATAGCTGGATAGATGCCAGTGTTATAGCTGTACTGGAACAGCTTGTCTAGGAGTGCGGCAAGTTCTGGAGTACAAGTCTTCAGTACTATTGCCAGAATACTGTCAGGGCCCATAGCCTTTCTTCTATCCAGTGCCTTCACCATTTCTTGATGTCATGTGGAGAGAATCAAATTGGCTGAAGACTGGCATCTGTGATGCTACGGACCTCCAGGGGAGGCCGAGATGGATCATAAGCTCGGCACTCTTGGTTGAAGATTGTTGCAATTGCTTCAGCCTTATCTTTTGCACTGGTGTGCTGGGCTCCTCCATTATTGAGGATGGGGATATTTGTGTAGCCTCCTTCTCCAATGAGTTGTTTAATTTTCCATTCATGACTCGATGTGGCAGGACTGCAGAGCTTAGATCTGATCTGTTGCTTGTAGAATCACTTAGCTCTAGCTTGCATGCTGTTTTTACTGTTTAGTACACAAGCAGTTGTGTGTTGTCGCTTCAACAGGTTGACACCTCATTTTTAGGTATGGCTGGTGCTGCTCCTGGCAATGCAATCCTGCACTCTTCATTGAACCAGTGTTGATCCCCTGTCTTGGTGGTAATGGTAGAGTGGGGGATATGTCAGGCCATGAGATTACAGTTTGTAGTGCCAACTCAGCTCTGTTCATGTGTGCTTTGCCTGATGTGCAGCATCGTACTCCTGGAAATGTTAGATTTTTTTTTTTTGCATTCATTTTTTTGAATCATTAGCAAAGCCAGCATTCAATATCAATCCTTAGTTGGTCTTGAGGAGGTGGTCGAGAACTGCATTTTTGAACTGATGCTTTTAATGCAGTTAAATCACTCTGTGTTCTCAGGTAAGGAGTTCCAGAATTTTGACCCAGTGTCGATAAAGGAATGGCAATATTTTTCCAAGCCAGACGGTGTGAGATTTGGAAAGGAGTGAATGCATCTATTCTCCTATAATGTTAAGGACATGACAAATAAAATTGCAGATTTTAAATGGGCCTAGATATTCTTAATGTGCTTAGCATCATTCTGGAGTTATACTGCTGTTGCTATAGATTCAAAAGTGAAATGGTGTCGATTCCAAATGACTTGGGTATAGTGAACTTCAGTTTCATATCAGGGTCAAATTTTGTTGGAATTTTTTATGTCAATTCATACCTGAAGCTACCTTGCTTTGATGCTGAAGTGCAGTAGGAGATCACATTTTCTTTATTTGAATTGCAGGATGTTAATGAAGCTGGATTCCAGCCAAGTTTTGCCTGAACATTGTGATGTTAGTGTCTAATTAAAATGTATTGGAAGTGGCAAAATCTAATTTGAGTCACAAACTTACTGAGACGATGGTGCTAGAAACAAAATGATTAGAGTCAAGTTTTAGGAGTTTTAATTAGAATGCAAAAAAGCTCTGTCATTACCAATTCATTTTGCCCCTGTTCCTCTCTTTATACATGCAAAGCAAGAGAATAAACTCCGGATTCTAATATTGCTGTAAGATATCACAGTTAGGTGCATGCACACGTTATAATACCAACATGTTTCTGTACCTTAAAGATTCTCAGTTGTTTAAATTTGCATCATGAGAAATGTGCTTAAAAATTAGCAAGATTATTTTAAGTAGCAGCATTTTACTAATATCATATTCAATTATTCTCTTAAAGGAGGCAGTTAATACCAGAGCAAGTATTAGAAACATTTTTTTAAAATCTATCTATATTTGTGTCATTTGGAACAAAGCTCTTGCCTTCTGCTTTAAATATAAAATACAAATAAATTTATGCGGCAAATGTGTTCTGTGAAGTCCAAGGATTATGTGCTGGAAGATAATTACAGCAAGGTCACATTTTCAGAAAGTATATTTGCTAAGCAAAAATCATTTTCACCATTCAAATGTGTTGATTGAGTGTAAAATAAAGTATATTATATTTTGCAATGCAAAAATTTGTGAAGGAACATTGTATGTAGAATTTCAGAGAAGGCTAGTTCTTGATGATTTATGTGTTATAATTGTACGATGTGAGACAAATTATTAGATCACAAGCAAAAAAAAGTTCATTCGGATCATGAATAGAAATAACTTTTGTGAAGTGATTTAATTCTAACATTTGTATGACGAGTATAATTTTTATCAAGTTTCAAAATCATGTTTTTCAAGTGGTAGTAAACCATTTTATTTTGCATATTTCAGTGAAGTGCCACTTGTGGGAAATGTTTTCACCATTGAGAACTATACAAATATTTATTCATTTCAAATTCAGACCCCAAACTGCAAGTTACAATTTCTAAACCTTTTATGAATTGCTCTAAGTGATTATGTGGTTATTTGGTTTTTAACTTGACTAGATGTTTTAAATTGTGCAAGAAATTTAATCCACAGAAAATGAATTGGTTTGCTTAAGATCATAGAATTAAACAGCAACAGAAGAAGTCCATTCAGCCCATCATGCCTGTGCCAGCTTTTTGAAAGTGCTTCCAATTAGTCCCATTCCCATGTTCTTACCCAATACTCTTGAAACCTTTCTCCTTTTTTCCAGTGTTTAGTTTGTAATGGAAATGTAATATTTATGTCACTTGGGTTGATGTGTTATCTTTTTAATATATAGTAAGCTAAAGTAAGTAGTGTTCATCTTTGTTGTGTGCTTATTTAGAAAAAGACTGCCTTGGTGTGTATGCAATACTCAAGGACCACTTTTGAAATAGAATTACATTTAAAGTATATTTCTGTTTTAACTAATTGGTGCAGTATACAAAAGCTTTCTTCTGCAGCAAATAAATATTTGTATTAAAATATTCAGTAGAATAAAAGATCATTTTAAAATTTTTTTAATTGTGGAGGGCACTTTTATCAGATGAGAAATAAAAGCAAAAGGCATTATGCAATTTATTTTGGTATAGATGCGTAAAAGGATCAGATTTAAGAACTGACTGGTTACATTTATATTGCATCTACCCATTGGCATTTTCATAATAATGTGTGTTAGGCATGATCAAGTTATACTGCACCACTTGCACCACCATCTGTATGTGTATTGGACACCTGAAGGTTGCTCAACAGATTTACGCTTTTAATTTAAAACTGGACTCTCACTGTTTTCATCAATGGAAGATGTATGCTGTATTGCACTATTGCAGAGAACAAAGTGATATGGGTAAATTAAATAGACTACAGATTATTAAGTGATGCTTAACCTGATTTAAGGATTATTTACCATTGTGCAAACCACTTTGTAATGAAATAATTAAAACCTTTAATAAATTTTTCTCCAAAGGCTGTTCCTGATTTAAAGTAAAAACAATTGTTACCTTTTGATAGCATTGAAATATAAACTTAAACCCTCCAAAAGAGCATTTTTAGTTAATGATGTTTGAAATCTTAATTTGTTTTGTATCATCCTTTTCCTTCAATTCATTTTATTGCCAGTTTTTTTCCCTCCTCCTCTCCTAAAGATATTTTGACTTCTTTCAAATGTAAGGTTTCACAGGCGAAAATCACTCTGTGATCTTGCTCAAGTAGCAACTCTTCTTGAATGAGTACTGACAGCTCGTGTTGACAAGCTCTTCAATTGCAGGGACATAAAAACTAACTTCAATCTCATTCCTACCTGTTGTGCAAATATGTACACTCCAGTCAGACATTGTTGGAAAGCCTGGGCAAACTTTCCCCTTCATTCATGGATCAATTTGCCCTAGATTTGATTAACTAAGTTAGTGTAGGACACACACTTGGTGCTGCCTTGGACTATCTATCGATGATAGCATATTAACTAAAATATAATTAGCTGAATAAACATACAAAGCACACTATGTTCTTAGAATCACAACAGATTGATTTGGGAAGAATGCAGTTGGTGATTTTAAGAAAAAATACGCATATGCTTTAAAAATACATAAATTTCACAATCTGCACTGTGGTATTCCAAGAATCTAAATGTGACCAGATAACAGAACTCTTCAAAAAAAGTTACTAAGAGTTAATATACTCATTGTTCTAATATTAAAAATTAATTTTATTCAATAACAAAGCGCCATTATGCCATATTAGTTTTCAGGCCACGGATATATTTCAAAAATTCTTTCATGGGGTGAGTGTGTCGCTGGCAAGGCCAGCATCTGCTGCCCATCCCTAAATGCCCTTGAAAGTGTGGTGTTGAGCCACCTTCCTGAACTGCAGCAGTCCATTTGCTGTAGGTACACTCAGTACTTTTCGGAAGGGAGTTCCAGGGTTTGGGAGGTGCTGTCGATGGAGACTTGGTGAGTTGAATTTAGGGGAATTGAAAGAAAATGGGATGTGATAAGCAAGTCCAATACAAGAATTCCTCTGAAATGACCATATGGAACTCCAATCCTATTCCTTGGGTCACGATTACAATGGGGCCAATATTCATCTTGCTACTACTGCACTTACAAATGCAAATTGGTTGGTCAAGAAATTAAAGGCTTTCTGTCCATTCTACATAAACTATAAACTATCCTCTTACAAGGATTCAAAACAAAGAATACATCACACATCAGTGAATCATCTTTCTTGATATAACCAAGATATTTTACAATTATCTTCACCTCAATAAAAAAGATTTCTCTTTAACATATGCTGACTAAAATCACAGCCTGTCTAAATAAAGTTTGGCCTGACTGTTGCCTTTTAGTCAAAATAGCAAATACGCCTCTAAGAGCAGAGTCCAGCAACCTAACTTGGCAACCATTCCTGTTGAGTTCAAATAAATATGGTTGGTGCAATAGCAATAAGTGCTAATAATAAGTGATAATGGTCATTGGAATGTCAAACTATCTGTCACTGCGTCCAGTGTACTGAATTAGGTATCACATCTTAATTTATACCTTCCAACCCTGCTATCATATGAATTTAATCTATACAGAGCTTCATTTTGCCCAAATAGTAGTATTTTAGCATATATTGTGCTACAGTCTCTGTGAAGCAGTACTAACAGAAAACATGATGAATAGCTATGTCTTAATCAAGCTTGCCAAAAAATGTAAGATTGCTTTAGCAAGAAACAATTCAAGAAAAAATATAGAAATTACCTTGGCAATTAACTTTAAAAAGATCATTTGCCTTGAGAACCAAGCCCCCTTTATTGCTAAAAGTAATTTCCATATTTCTGTTGCTAAGTAATCTCTGGTAGTTATCCAATCACCGTGAATCTATGAGTGGATGTCTATGAATAAACTACAAACCCTGACAAGCTCAACAGTGAGGCTAACCAATCAAAAGGAAACAGAGGAAAATCTACTTGCTGACAATATTCTGTTGCTATGACAGCAATCTATTTGCACTCTGTCATAATGGTGTATTTGCTTCAGGTAAAGCATCTTAAAATAAGAATAAATTGTAAACTACTGCAGACATTGGAAATATGAAGGAAAAATCTGAAACACACAGGTCTGTTCTCTTCACAGATACTGACTGACAAATTGCTATTCTGAGCCTGACCCTTCTCCAGAAGAGTTCCGAAGAAATATTGTAGATCAGTTGAAAAACAATTGTGTTGCTCTTAATGCACATTCATTGCCTTTATATTGCAATACTACACAACAGTTTAATGGTAATGTCACTGGTCTAGTGATCCAGGGGCCCAGGCTAATGTCCTGGGGACACGGGTTCAAATCACATCATTGCAACTGGTGGAATTTAAATCCAATTAATGAAAATAAAAGTTTGTTATTGAAAGCTAGCCTCAGTAATGGTGACCATGAAATTAACATTCACTGTCGTAAAAATCTAATGTCCTTTAGAGATGGAAGACTGCCACCCTTTCTGGGTCTGGCCTACATGTGACTCCAGACCCACAGCAATGTGGTTGACTCTTAACTGCCCTCTGAAATGGCCGAACAAGCCACTCAGTTCATGGGCAATTAGGGATGGGCAACAAATGCTGGCCTTGCCAGCGACGCCCACATCCCATGAAACAATAAGTTTTTTTAAAAAGTTGTGATTGATACATACAGCAAGGTTCCTAATCCATTAGAAGAAAACCAAAGGGCAAAGCATTCTAACACATTCCATCCCTATATCATCATGCATTGTTCATGGTTGCTGAAAGAAAGACAAAACATATTAAATAACTTGTGTGGAAGTGGCTCTCAAATATAATTTTTAGATTTTCACTACCTTGCAAACTGCTTAGTTGATAAAGAATAATTGCCCTGTGGTATAAAATGAGTAGTTGATGTTAGACTGCCTAATCAGTTGAGTACTGAATACTGGCATTATATATCAGGTAATCTTATAAATTTGAGTCACCTTAGCAGATATTGCACACATGCAGATGTTAATAAATCTGTTATGATTGGGCTCATTAGTATATTTTTAAAAGGTTCAAAAATCCTGGAAAAGGCAAGCCTAAAAGATAAAAATCATTATGGTGCGTTTGAATATTATTACTGGCTTTCAAACGTGGTGGATAATCTGTTATCTCCTCCAGCACACAGCAGGATGTTATGAATATGTTGAGCAGATTTAAATGTGTATGTTACCAGCTTTCTAGACATTCTGTTTGTATATGAAGTGAAAAATAGCTTCAGGAAGCTTGAGTAATGGTAAGTGGTGTTTTCTCCAATTTTTAAATCTACACTATCTATAAAAAGTTTGAGCATCTGTCACACTTCAGATATGACATATAAAAGACTCAAAAATGTATTAATGAAAAGAAATGGTAGCACAGTGGTAATGTTATTGGTAATAGGGAGGCCTGGAATGATGATTTTGGAGACAGAAAGCTAAGTCCCACAATTGCAGCTGGAGAAATTTAAATTAAATAAATTAGTAAAGCTGGAATACAATCAGTAATAATGATCATGAAAATACCAGATTGTCAGAAAAACCCATCTGGTTCACAAATATCCTTCAGGGGAGGCAATCTGCCATCCTCTCCCAGTCTGACCGACACAGTTCAGAACTACAGCAATGTGGTTGACTCTTACCTGCTTTCTGAAATGGCCTAGCAAGCCACTGGGTAGTGTCAAACCACTGCAGAAAAATCAAATAATAATAAAACCGGGTGGACCACCCAACATCTGGAAATGACAAAGGCATGTTTTTCTCTGCAGTTGATTCTACAGAGTGCTCCTCACCAACATTTGGCAGTTTGTGCAAAAATTGGGAGACCTGTCCCACAGACTAGTCAGGCAACAGTCTGACATAGTCATATTCATAGAATCATACCTTACAGCCCATGCCTCAATTCCTGCATATGTCCTGCCCACCACAGGGTGGAACGCCAACAGGGGATGTGACATTTTGGTATAAATTTGGTAGGGAGTGGTCTGGGGAGTCCTCAGCATTGACACTGGACCCCACAAGGTCTCATAAAGGGCAAGCATTGGCAAGGAAACCTCCTGCTGATTACTACCTACCACTGTCCCTCAGCTGATGAGGTGGTAGTCCCCCATGTTGAACACCACTTGGAAGATGCATTGAGAGTAGTAAGAGCACTTGTACTGTAATATACTCTGGGTGGGAGAACGTCAATGTCCATCACTAAGGGCAGAATTTTACATTTCCCGGGCGGCGCACACCCGTCCCGATCTGGCTTAAAATTGCATGTGACGACGGTGGGTGAGCATCGCGCACTCGTGTGATATTTCAATCGGCAGGTGCCAGAGCCACACCCGTTATTAATTAATAGGCCACTTAAGGCCCTTAAAAGTCCAATTGATGCTGATTTTTTCAGTGCCCATGTGATTTCATGCTCGTCGCATGGGCAAAATGGGCAGGCGGCCAGACAACATTTTCCAAACCTCATCCAAAGGCAGGATAAAGAGGGTCAGCAGCATTGCCAATGTGAGTAGTGAGGAATTTGGAGATGGTTTGCTGCTGGTCGCTTATTGGTACTTTACAGCCTCACCTCTGTTCAAGGCTTCATCCTTAGCGTTTCCACGCTTCATTTCAGGACTTATTGGTGTCTCCAAGGCCCCCGGAGGATTCAGACCGTCTGGACCCTTCCAGGTACCAGACAGCCTTTCGTAAACCTGGAAATGGGGATTGTGGCCTCCGCTAGAAGCACCTCCTCTGAGGAGGAAGAGATGGGTAGAATAGAGTGGAACCCAGGTGTCCCAATATAGCATCCAGGAGAGGGACCTGTGGGAGGAGAGGCGCAGGCACAAAAGACACAGGGCCAGCTGGAAGCCCAAGGCGGAAGGGGCCACAGAAGACGCCACTATTGTGCTGCCAGGGTTCACAGGCAGTGATGCAGCTACCTCATTTTGTCTGAGGTGCAATGCTGAAGAAGGCTCCGCCTCTCAAGGGAGACCGTCACCTCCACTTGCCAGGTGGTTGCGCCTGAGATCAGCTCTAACTGCAGGGTGGACAGCCCATGCCAGTGGCTTGGAAAGTCACAATGGTCCTCAACTTTTATGCCTTTAGCTTTTTCCAGGGGTCAGTGGGGGATCTGTGTGGAGTCTCCCAATCAGCTGACAACAGTTGTGTCAAGCTGGTGACAGAAGCTCTGTTCAGGCCAGTCCTGACCTTTATTCTTTATCATACAGATGGGGCCAGCCAGGCTGAGTGAGACAGAGGCTTTGCAGTGATTGCTGGGTTCCCCTGCATCCAGGGTGCCATCAACACATCTGGCCATCAAGGCACCAGCGGTTCAGCTGAGTGCCTTCATCAACAGGAAGGGATTCCACTCCATGAACTTGCAGATAGTGTGTGGCCATAGGATGCAGATTCTGCAAGTCTGTAATGTACCCAGGCAGTTTCCACGATGCTTACGTCCTCAGACACTCCAGGTGCTGAGGCTCTTCAGTGCTCCAGCTGGACTGGATGGATGGTTGCTGGGTGATAAGAGCTATCCGTTGAAGAGGTGGCTCATGTTGCCTCTCCATCACCCAAGAACAGAGGCAGATCAGCGTTATAATACAAGCCATGCTTCCACAAAGGTGTTGACAGAGAGGGACCATAGGGCTTCTCAAGATGCACTTCTGATGCCTGGACCATTCGGTGGGGGGCACCAAAATGCCCCTCAGACTGTGTGTCACTGATAGTGGTTGCATGCTGCGCTCTCCACAATCTGGCGCTGACAAGGGGGGTCCCACTGAAGGAAGAGGGTTTTGATGCTGCTGCACAGGCCACAAGTGATGAGTCCAGTAGTGAGTCCGAAGATAAGCATGATGAGGAGAACGCTGAGGCCATGGAGGCAGACCTCGTGTAACCTCCATGGAGGCAGGGACACCAGGGACGCCTTGATCCAATGATCCTTCAGCTAGGCTACCAAAGTTCAGCTTCAGCTGCATGCCAGGGCTGCCTCCCCAATCCCAGATATCTGAAAGGGCCCTTTCATTTGAACCTAAAGAACACTCAATGCTTGTGAAATGACATTCAGAGCCACCAACATTACAAACTGGCGTTCTCCGCATCAATGAAATAAAAAGGTGAAGCATACTCAGGCCATGATGACAAAAACAAAATTTATCTTCAATAATATTTACATAAACGTTTCTGGTCTTCAAACCCAGGCCATTATACATAAAGTCAACATAAATTAACATAAAATCACCCATGACCAGTCCCTCGTGTGCTCATGGTGCCTTTAATTTACGTTTGCGAGTGCTACATCTTGGGTGTTCTCCCTCACTGGCACCAGCATTGGAGACAGCCTGCTGACTCTGGTGTCTTGTTGGCCTTGATGACCTTGCTGGTAGTCCTTTAGCCAGTGGAAGCTATGCTGGCCCCGCCTGGGAGGGAACGGCCAATGCCACAGCTGGCATCTTCCCAGTCACAGCAGCCTCATCGGATGCCACGGTCTTTGGCAGAGTGGCGGAGGAGCTGCTGCCATCATCCAGAGCGCCCTGAGAGGAGCCTGCAGAGATGACAAACAGCTCGTGTGCCAGCGTGAGGTCACTCTGGACCTCCCTGCTCACCGTTGATGGAAGGGCACCTAACTGGGGTACTGGGAGCCTCATCCATCTCCCACACGTACATTGACTACCTCAAGTTATTGCCTGTATGAAGGTTTGCAGGTCCAAGCGCAACACCAGGAACCCCTCATTCAGTCCCTGGACCTGCCTCTCCATAAGAGTCACCAATCTCTCAATGGAGGAGGCAGTGCACTCGACCATGAGGGCCAACACAGTGCTCATCTCCACATGAACTCCTCCATAACGGTGACCATGGCACACATGCCCTCACGGATCTCCACCAGATCGTCCCGCACATCTCGCTGGACATCCAGCATCTGCCGCCTAATGGACAACTCCAGAAGCTCATCATCAGCCTTCAACTGAGTATTGTCCTGGTCCCCAGCAGTCCTCCGACTGCCAGCACCCTGGGCACTCTCTGCCTCCACCTACACTTCAAGTGAGTGTGAAGCGCCCACACCAATGTGCACCTTGATACTGGCCACCAAACTAATGTCAGCTGAGGTGCAGGCATCTATGCTGGTGCTTGCCTTAAAGAGCAGTTGAGACGTACTTGCAACAGAAGCTCGGTGGTCCTCCAATGTCAGGGGTGGCCATTTGGGGTCCGCAGAGTGCACATCTGCTGGTGAAACTACAAGGGAGAACAAGGACAGGTCAGTAAAGTCAACACACTGTCACTGTGCATGCCAAGCACCTTGGTAAGACCATGGAAATCTGAGTCACGATGCCCTCATCTTCCAATGATCAATGGAGACCCCAGGTTCGAAGCTCATATCAGTGAAGAGGCTGCACTAGAATGGTTGCACAAATTGAAAGTCTCACCTCTGTGCACTGCGCTCTTACCTTCGTCTAGCAGCCGCGCCTCTCCACACCCAATTGCACAAGGCATGTGCTGCCTCTCAAACTCCAGGACATCTTGCTTGTAGCAGGGTAGGATTAGGAGGCTAGCAGAGCCTCCACTGGTCTGTGACCTTTCAGTATTGTTGTAGTCTATCTTCTCCTGAAGCAACAGAGGAGCATTGATTAGTCCACTCTGTACCTGCAGCGCCATTGCAGCCTGGCCAACCCCGGCTGAGGAACACCTGGCAGGGCACATCCAAGTCATGGCCCTCAAGCTGCAAGGTGCTCAGTCCAAACAACCAGGGCTCACCCCCTTGGCCAGCTCTTGTGTCATTGATATTTGGCACTCAGACTCTAGCAACCCTGATGTCCACGGGGGAACAGCCACACCCTAATACTTCCGCACACTGAGCCATGTCAACATGGTACTCACCCTTCCTGAGCACAGCAGGTCATTGAAGTGCTCCTGGCACTGGACCCAGGTGCGCCACACCACACCATGGCTGCTCACCATTGCTGCAACCTCCTCCCATGCCCTCTTGGTGAGGTGCAGCGGTGTCCTCCTTCCATCTCTGGGGACAAGGGTGTCCCTTCTGACAGCCATCTCCTCCAGGAAGCACTCATCAGAAAGGCGGGGGGAGCTGAGTGCCCACCCACACTTGAATCCATTGTGAGACCACAGGAGACGTCCCTCAGGGGGATTTCTGGACGACTTTTAAACCGGGTCGCCATTGGAAAAGGTGGCAGACAGGCCCATGACCCTTCCCAGCCCGTGTGGAGCTGCGTTTCACGCTGTGCGGGCCTTAATTGGCTCACCAGCATGAAATTGCGATCGAGGCCCAATCGCGGATGGTGGACTTTTTCCCAGCCACTCCTGGGCCTGCCCACCGACCTCAAAATTCTGGCCTAAGAGTGGCTCAGTAGCATGACTACTGACTCAGCTGGCTGAGTGCTGAAGGAGATATCTGCCAGACTGGGCCTGACGCAGGTGGTGAAGGAAACCAACAAGAGGGAAGAATCTACTTAACCTCATCCTGACTAATATGCCTGCCACAGGTGTATCTGTCACAGAATCGCACAGTGCAGAAGAGGCCCTTTGACACATCGAGTCTGCACCGACATGTGAGAAACACCTGACCTACCTACCTAATCCCATTTACCGCCACTTGGCCCATAGCCTTCAATGTTATGATGTGCCAAGTGCTCATCCAAGTACTTTTTAAAGGATGTGAGGCAACCCGCCTCCACCACCCTCCCAGGCAGTGCATTCCAGACTGTCACCACTCTCTGGGTAAAAAAGTTTTTCTTCACATCCCCCCTGACCCTCCTGCCCCTCACCTTGAACTTATGCCCCCTTGTGACTGACCCTTCAACTAAGGCGATCAGCTGCTCCCTTTCCACCCTGTCCATGTCCCTCATAATCTTGTACATCTCGATCAGGTCACCCCTCAGTCTTCTCTGCTCCAACTAAAACAAACCAAGTCTATCCAACATCTCTTCATCCCAGGCAAAATCCTGGTGAATCTCCTCTGCACCCTCTCCAGTGCAATCCCATCCTTCCCATAATGTGGCAACCAGAACTGCACACACACTCCAGCTGTGGCCTCAACAAGGTTCTATACAGCTCCAACATGACCTCCCTACTTTTGTAATCTATGCCTCGATTGATAAAGGCAAGAATCCCATATGCCTTTTTCACCACCCCACAAACATGCCCCTCTGCCTTCAGAGATCCATGGACACAAACACCAAGGTCCCTTTCTTCCTCAGAACTTCCTAGTGCCATGCTGTTCATTGAATACTTCCTTGTCAAATTATTCCTTCCAAAGTGTATCACCTCATACTTTTCAGGGCTGAATTCCATCTGCCACTTATCTGCCCATTTGACCATCCCGTCTATATCTTCCTGTAGCCCAAGACACTCAACCTCACTGTTAACCACGTGGCCAATCTTTGTGTCATCCAGAAACTTACTAATCCTACACCCCACATAGTCATTTATGTTGTTTATATAAATGGTAAATAATAGGGGATCGAGGACAGATCCCTGTAGTACGCCAGTGGACACTGGCTTCCAGTCACTAAAGCAGCCTTCTGTCATCACCCTCTGTCTCCTACAACTAAAAAAATTTTGAATCCACCTTATCAAATTACCCTGTATCCCACGTGCCTTTGCCTTCTTTATAAGTCTCCCATGTGTGAGATTGTCAAAGGCTTTGCTGAAATCCATATAAACTACATCAACTGCACTACCCTCATCACACCTGGTCACCTCCTCAAAAAACTCAATCAACTTTGTTAGGCATGACCTCCCTCTGACAAAGCCGTGCTGACTATCCCTGATCAAATCTTGCCTCTGCAAGTGGAGATAGATACTCTCCTTCAGAAAATTCTCCAATAGTTTCCATACCCCTGACGTGAGACTCACTGGCCTGTAGTTCCCTGGCTTATCTCTACAACCCTTCTTAAATAGCGGAACGACATTAGCTGTTCTCCAGTCCTCTGGCACCTCCCCCGTGGCCAGGAGAGGAATTAAAAATTTGGGTCAGAGCCCCTGCAATCACCTCCCTTGCCTCCTTCTGCAGTCTGAGACACACATCATCCGGACCTGGAGATTTGTCCACTTTTAAGCCTGCCATCACCTCCAATACCTTGTCACTCCCTATATCGATTTGCTTAAGAACCTCGCAGTCTCTCTCCTCGAGTTCGATACCTTCATCCTCATTCTCTTGGATGAATACGGACATGAAATATTCATTAGCACTCTAGCGATGTCCTCTGGCTTCACCCATAGATTGCCCCCTTGGTCCCTTATGGGCCCTACTCTTTCCCTGGTTATCCTCTTCCCATTGATATCCTTATAGAATATCTTGGGATTTTCCCTACTTTTACTTGCCAGAGCTTTCTCATATCCCCTCTTTGCTCTCCTAATATCCCCTCTTTGCTCCACCCTGCACTGTCTGTACTCCAAAATGCCTCTGCCGATTTGCTTCCCTTGTACCTGCTAAAAGCCTCTCTTTTCCTTCTCATCGTAACCTGAATATCTCTGGTCATCCATGGTTCTCTGGGCTTGTTACTCCTTCCTATCACCCTAGAGGGAACATGTTGAGCCTGTTTGCTCGCCCCCCACTATTCCTCCGTAGATTTCCCCACAAGTAGCTGTTCCCAGTCTACCTTGTGCACATCCTGCCTTATTTTACTAAAATCCACTTTCCCCCAATCCAAAACATTTTTTTGCAACTTGTCGATTTCTTTGTTCATAACAAACTTAAACTGTACCATGTTGTGGTCACTATCACTAAAATGCTCGCCCACCAACACCTCAGCCACCTGTCCGGTTTCATTCCTCAGAATTAGGTCCAGCAATGCACCGTCCCTTGTTGGACCCTCTACATATTGACCTAAAAAGTTCTCCTGTACACATTTCAAGAAATCCACTCCATCCAAGCCCTTAATGCTATGTCTATCCCAATTAATGTTGGGAAAGTTGAAATCACCTAATATAATTACCTTATTGTTATTGTTTTTACACACCTCCACAAATTGTGCACACATTTGCTCCTCAATTTCCCACTGACTATCTGGGGGTCTATAATAAACACCAAATAATGTGGTTGCCCCCTTTTTTATTCCTAAACTCTACCCACAAAGCTTCATTCGATGCCCCCTCCAAGATATCATCTCACTTTACTGCAGTAATGGATTCCTTAACTAATAATGCAACGCCTCCTCCTCTTTTACCCCCTCCCCTGTCTCACCTGAAGATTCTATATCCCAGAATGTTGAGCTGCCAATCCTGCTCTTCCCTCAACCACGTCTCAGTGATGGCTACTATATCACAATTCCACATGTCAATCCTCACCTCTAACTCATCTGTTTTACCTGTAATACCCCTGGCATTAAAGTAGAGGTCATCCAGCCTTGCCTTACTCCCTTGCCCATGATAGTATTAGTAAGAATGATCTTTACACAGTTTTTGTGGAAATGAAGTCCTGCCTTCACACTTAGGACTTCCTCTATCAAGTTGTGTGGCCCTACCACCATGCTAAATGGCATAGACTCAGAACTAATCTAGAAGCCTAAAGCTGGGCTTCTATGATGCACTATGGACCATTAGCAGTAGCTGAATTGTATTCAATCACAATCTTTAACCTCATGGTCCAGCTTATATCTCACTCTACCATTATCATCAAGCCAAGGGACCAAACCTAGATCAATGAGTGTAGGAGAGCATGCCTGAAGCAGCACATTTTTAAAAATTCATTCATGGGATGTGGGCATCGCTGGCTAGGCCAGCATTTATTGCCCATCCTAATTGCCCTTGTTCAGAGGGCATTTACCAGTCAACCACATTGCTGTGGGCCTGGAGTCCTGACCAGGTAAGGACAGCAGATTTCCTTCCCTAAAGGTCATTCGTGAATCAGATGGGTTTTTTATAACAATCAACAATGGTTTCATGGTCATCATTAGACTTTTCATTCCAGATTTTTATTGAATTCAAATTCCACCATCTGCCATGCTAGGATATGAACCTGGGTCCCCTGAGCATTACCCTGGACCTAGGATTACTGGTCCAGTGACAATATCACCATTGCCTCCCCATGATATACCTAAGAAAAAGATGAGATGTCAATCTGATGAAGCTTCGACACAGCACTACATACATTCTAAACAATGGAATCAGCATGTTACAGATAGAGATAAGTGGCTGCACAATCAGATGAGTAGATCAAAGTCCTGCCATATCCAGTTGTGAATTGTGGTGGACAATTAAACAACTAACCAAAGAGGAGACTCCAAAAACGTTCCCATCCTGAACAATGGGGATGTCCAATTGGTGCAAAAGACAAGGCTGAAGCATTTGCAACCATCTACAGCTAGAAGTGCCAAGTAGATGATCCATCTGCTGTCTCCTGAGGTCTCAAGCATCACAGATGCCAGTCTGATCATTCCATGTGACATCAAAAAATGGCTGAAAGCACTGGATTCATCAAAGGCCCTGACAACATCCCAGCTGTAGTACTGAAGACTTGTACACCAGAAATAGCTATGCCCTTAGTTAAGCTGTTCCAGTACAGCCACACCACAGGCATACACCTAACAACATGAAAAATTGCCCGGGTATGTCCTGTCCACAAAAAAAAGGACAAATGCAATTGGGCCAATTACTGCCCTATCGGTCTACCCTCAATCATCAGCAAAGTAGGTGAAAGCTGTCATTGAAAGTGCTATCAAGCAGCACATACTCAGCAACAACCTGCTCACCGATGCTTAGTTTGGGTTCCACCTGGGCCACTCGGTGTCAAATCTCGATCCAGCTTTGGTCCAAACATTGACAAAAAAGTTGAATTTAAAGGGTGAGGTGAGATTGATTGTCTTGACGCTAAGACATTATTTGAACAAGTTTGGTATCGAGGAATCATAGCAAAATTGAAATCGATGGAAATCAGGAGGAAAACTCTCGACTGATTGGAGTCATAGCTAGCACAGAGGAAGATGGTTGTGGTTATTGGAGGGCAATCATCTGAGTCCAGGGACATAGCTTCAGGAATTCCTCAGGGTTGTGTCCTCACCCTGTCCATCTTCAACTGCTTGATCAACGACTTTCCCTTCAATGTAAGGTTAGAAGTGGGGGTGTTCACTGACAATTACACAGTGTTCAGTACCATTCACAACACCTCAGATACTGAAGCAGTCTATCTCCACAGGTAGCAAGACCTGGACAATATTCAGGCTTGGGCTGATAAGTGGCAAGTGACATTCGTGCCACTCAAGTGCCAGGCAATGAAAATCTCCAACAAGAGTGAATTTAATGATCTCCCCTTGTAATTCAACAGCATTACCATTATTGAATCTTCTACCATTAACACCCTAGGTGTTCCCATTGACCATAAACTTAACTGGAGCAGCCATATAAATACTGTAGCTACAAGAGGAGGTAACTCTGCAGTGAATAATTCACCACCTGGGTCCCAAAAAACTGCCCATCATCTAAAGGCACAGGTCAGAAGTGAGATGGAATACTCTCCATCTCAGTTCCAACAACACTCAAGAAGCTTGACACCATCAAGACAAAGCAGCCCATTTAATCAGCACCACATCCAACATTGTAAACTCCCTCCGTCACTGACGCATAGTGACAGCACTGTATACCATCTACAAGGTGCACTGCAGCAACTCATTAATGTTCCTTCCAAACCTGTGACCTCTACTACCTAGAAGGACAGGGCAGCAGGTGTATGGGAATACCACCACCTGAAACTTCCCCTCCATCATCCTGCCTTAGAAGTTATATCGCTGCTCCTTCACTGTCATCGGGTCAAAATTCTGGGACACTCTTCCTCACAGAACTGTGGGTGTACACCACATGGCCTGAAATGGTTCAAGAAAGCATCTCACTATTTCTCAAGGGCAGTTCGGGACAGGCAACAAAATGCTGGCCTAGCCAGTGATGGCCATATCTCAAGAACAAATGGAAAAAATTAAATAGAAAGCAAGAGATTTTGGCCATCCTTCCGGATCTGAAGTAAAAATTTACAAATAGCTTCCAAACTGCAAACTCTACAACAATTAATTTCCAATTGACCTTGGGTTGTGCTTACTTGCAGCAATTAAACTTCATCATTTAAAAAGTTTTGGCCATGTGTCTAATTCTGTCCTTCTCAAGCTGTACAATCTAACTCGGCATGAGAAATAACATGATGATCTGGTTTTTTAAAAGAATTTTATAGAAAAGGTCTGAGAGATTGGCTGAACAGCTGCCTGAGTTGGTCAGTCCTGGTGTCCAACAGGCAAAATGCTCGGGTGTGATCTGTTTTATATATGTGTATATAATGGTAAATGGCAAAGGCCTAGAGCATAACATGTTATGGTGAAGGAAGGCTCCAAGTGATAAGCTAAATTCTCCTTGCCATTAGAATTAAAGTGAATGGGAACCAAGTAGTTAGACAAGTCACCGTATTGCCCAGTCTCCACTGTACACTTCTGCCCATCACTCCTCCTGTTGAACAACAGCAATATTAAGCCTAATGATGTGCAATATGTCAATATTTCCTATAGCATGCATAATTCTCTCTTTAATGTTTGAGCTGACGCTGCTTGAAATTCCAATTTAGAGAGACAGAATGGGAGATGGCCTTGAAGTTTTAGATGATGTTTAGAAGATGAATTTGAGTTTTTGGTAATATTTTTGGTGTTTAAAAGTAAGCATTCAACATTAGAAGGATATATAAATATTGTATTTTGTGGATCAAATATTTAAGTCATGGCAGCTGACCCAGTGGGAGTGGAATACTAAAGAGTACCCAAAAATCAGCAAGCAGTTGATGGAGCATCTGTGCTGCCTGCAGCTGGGGTCAGCAGATTTGGGTCATATTTAGGGTTCAGGTCTTATTTAAATGCTGCTGGCACCAAACAGCCATCCTGCTGTATCTCACTGCTTCTGGAAAGGCTTAAATTTAGCTTGCTCCCACGGTGAGCCAGCCAACTGGTTGGGTCTGGGAGAAAGAGGGAGGCAATCTTGGGATTGGCCTTGAATGAGCACAGTGCCCATTCCTCCCACTTGTTTCTAATAATTGCAGTCAGAATCACCCAACTTGCAATGGCCCAGATTTACATATGTGAGTTGTCCTGAGTCTTCATCTCTATCCTCCTCATCAGAGCTAAGTCCAGAGTTGGCCTTCTACAAGTGCCGCCTGCCCTGTTGTTTTATTTTTCTCTAGTACTTGTATTTTCTGTTTTTATTTCCGATTTCCAGCATTCACAGTATTTTGCCTTTGTTTCTGATCAACTGGCCTCCCTCTGCCACCCCGCTCACATGAGCTGGTGACTCTCCTCAAACTAAAATCATGTGGGAGGTCTATTTCTGTGTAGATGTTTGGCACTTTAAGAGCTTTCGTTGCTGTAATATTATCAAAGTTTTCACCATCAGTGAAACACTGAAGCTTTTCCTGCCAATGTACAGATATCCATGAACTGTGAAAGGGAAGGATTGATTATATACATGCCTATGCACGAAGAATGAGTGACGTGAAGGAGAGTTGTTTCTCAGTGCTCCTGGTGAGATCATTACATTAATAAAAGGATGCCAATATCACAGAAATGTTTTGCAATATTTCTGCAAAACTGGAAGATCCCAAAGAAAAGAAAATGTGTGAAGTGTGTCCCTCAAGGGTGGACCACTGTATGTATCTAACTAGAACTCAATCAAACGTCTTTGGCACTCATTTACCTGGCTGAGGACTTTTGGAAATGCATTCCAATCACACTATTTTGCACTTTGTGGTACAAGATGAAATAAGACATGTTGGGAAGATCAAACAGAATCAGAACTGGATAAACCAACTATGATCACCAATCACGTCATGGCACATTTGCTGAACAATGATTGTGGAACTGGCTCTGCAGACTTTTGGGTATGTATCAAACTAATTTCTGAGCTACATGTTGCAAGACATGAAGCCAATGCACAACATAAATTTGCATTGTCAATGGCAAGTACATTGTGCATGCACAATTTATTTTTCTTTGCATTTATTCACACGTGCACTGGTGTTACAGATATATGAAAGAATTGACTGATGTATTGGCCACCATTGCTTTATTTCACTTATTATCCTACTGAATAGTCACAGGAGCATGAATGTTGCACAATGTCACAAAACTACAATATTTCACAAAATACAAGAGGATCTTGCTGCCAACCTTCAGACTACTATTCCTCCTCACCTGTGCCCTACAGCTCTTGATGCTCTCTCCTCAGGCTCACTAACTCCATCTGTTAGGATATCTGTTTCTGTACTTGTGCTTTTAACTGTTGGTGTGGGTTAGGGATGGTATTGTGATGGAAGTGGTGAAGCTCCCTCTTGTCCTGTAATGCTGTTACTGATGTTTCAGGTTCACAATTACAGAAGAGTGGCTAACATTGCAATACAGTTTTGACAAACACCTACCAACAAAGTGATTGTATGTATTCCTGTATAGGAGTGATGGGGGAGAAATACTGAGGACCAGATGGTACTAGTTAATAGTCTCCAGGTGAAAATCCTGCCTCCAGATTTAATATGTCAACCAATAAGCTTTGAAAAGATTTACAGCCTTTTTAAAGCCAAAAATAATATGCCCTTGTGTGTATGTGATCACTTATCTTCAGAAGACCATGTCCCTTAAAACATGCCCATAATAGTTTGTCAGAAGCCTTTTAAATTTTACTGGTACTGTTTCCCATCCTTTCTCCCTGGCAAGTTTCTATTATCAGGCTGCAAATATAGATGAGGTACTTATTTAAATTATAAATTATCATTTGGCTAACTCCACAGCCATTGGGTTCTCAGCCCTCTTCCTATTGGGTAAGCACAAATTGTGCAATACCCTCTTTTCATTGGGTGCCAAAAATTGATGCTGACTTCCCTCATTGATGTGTATTTTAGGGGAGGTGATGGCGTAGTGGTATTGTTGCTGAACTAGTAAACCAAAGAGCCACAGTAATGCTCTGGGGACCCAGGTTCAAATCCTACCACAGCAGATGGTGGAATTTGAATGCAATAAAAATCTGGAATTAAAAGTCTAATGATGACCATGCAACCATTGTCGATTGTTGTAAAGACCTATCTGGTTCATTAATGCCCTTTAGGGGAGGAAATCTGCTATCCTCACCTGATCTGGCCTAGATGTGACTCCAGACCCACAGCAATGTGGTTGACTCTTAAATGGCCAAACAAGCCACTCAGTTCTATCAAACCATTATAAAGCCTCAACAAAAAGAAGGAAACCAGACAGACCACCTGGCATCGACCGAGGGACCAGAAGTGACAACGGCAAACTCAGCCCTGTCGACCCTCCTTACTAACAGCTAGGGCTGGTGCCAAAACTGGGAGAGCTGTCTCACAGACTTGTTAAGCAACAGCCTGATATAGTCATCCTCACAGAATCATACCTTACAGATAATGTACCAGACACCACCACCCTCCATCCCTGGATATGTCTTGTCCCATAGGCAGGACAGACCCAGCAGAGGTGGTGGCACAGTGATTTACAGTCAGGAGGGAGTTTCCTTGGGAGTGCTCAACATCGACTCTGGACCCCATGAAGCCTCATGGCATTAGGTCAAACATGGGCAAGGAAACCTGCTGCTGATTACCATGTACTGTCCTCCATCATCTGATGAATCAGTGCTCCTCCATGTTGACAGGGGAAAAACGTACTTGGCCTCACCCTCACCAACCTGCCTGCTGCAGATGCATCTGTCCGTGACAGTATTGGTACGGGTGACCACCACACAGTCGTTGTGGAGACGAAGTTCCACCTTCACATTGAGGATACCCTCCAACATGTTGTGTGGCACCATCACCATGCTAAATAGGATAGATTTCGAACAGACCTAGAAACTCAAGACCAGATGTCTATGAGATGCTGTAGGCCATCAGCAACAGCAGAATTGTGCTCAAACACAAACTGTAGCCTCATGGCCCGGCATATCTCCCACTCTACCCTTACCATCAAGCCAGGGAATCAACCCTGGTTGAATAAAGAGTGCAGGAGGGCTTGCCAGGAGCAACGCCAGGCATTCCTAAAAATGAGGTGTCAACCTGGTGAAGCTATAACACAGGACTACCTGCATTCCAAACAGCAAGTGATAGACAGAGCTAAGCGATCCCACAACCAACGGATCAGATCTAAGCTCTGCGGTCCTCTCACATCCAGTTGTGAATGGTGGGGGACAATTAAACAACTCATTGGAGGAGGAGGCTCCACAAATATCCCCATCCTCAATGATGGGGGAGTCCAGCATATCAGTGCAAAAGATAAGGCTGAAGCATTTGCTACAACCTTCAACCAGAAGTACCAAGTGGATGATCCATCTTGGCCTCCTCCAGAGCATCAAAGATGCCAGTCTTCAGCCAATTCGATTCACTCCACGTGATATCAAGAAACAGCTGAAGGCACTGGATACTACAAAAGCTATGGGCCCTGACAATATTCTGGCAATAGTACAGAAGACTTGTGCCCCAGAACTTGCCACCCCCCTAGCCGAGCTGTTCCAGTACAGCTACAACACTGGTATCTAGCCAGCTATGTGGAAAATTGCCCAGGAATGTCTTGTACACAAAAAGCAGGTCAAATCCTAACCAGCCGAGTACCCCTCCATCAGTCCACTCTCGATCATCAGTAAAGTATGGAAGGGGTAATCAACTGTGCTATCAAGGGGCACTTGTTTATCAATAACTTGCTCAGTGATGCCCAGTTTGGGTTCCACCAGGGCCACTCAGCTCCTGACCTCATTACAGCCTTGGTTCAAACATGGACAAAAGAGCTGAACTCCAGAGGTGACTGCCCTTGACATCAAGGCAGCATTTGACCGAGGTGTGGCATCAAGGAGCCCTAAATAAACTGGAGTCAATGAGAATCAGCAGAAAACTCTCTGCTGGTTGGAGTCATACTTAACACAAAGGAAGATGTTGTGGTGTTGGAGGTCAGTCATCTCATCTCCAAGACAACACTGCTGGAGGTCCTCAGGGTAGTGTTCTCAGCCCAACCGTTTGCAGCTGTTTCAGCAATGACCTTCCTTCCATCATAAGGTCAGAAGTGGGGATATTCGCTGATGATTGTACAATGTTCAGCACCAACCACGACTCCTCAGCCACTGGAGTGGTCCATGTCCAAATGCAGCAAGACCTGGACAATATCCAGGCTTCGGCTGACAAGTGGCAAGTAACATTCATACCACACATGTGTCAGGCAATGACCATCTCCAACAAGAGAGAATCTAACCATCGCTCCATGACATTCAATGGAAATACCATCACTGAATTCCCCACTACCAACATCCTGAAACTGAACTGGACCAACCATATAAATAAAAGCAAAATACTGGGGGTGTTGGAAATCTAAAACAGAAACAAAAATTGCTGGAAAAGCTCAGCAGGTCTGACAGCATCTGTGGAGAGGAAGACAGAGTTAACATTTTGAGTCTGTATGACTCTTCATCCGAACTAAAGAGAAATAGAAATGTGGTGAAATATAAGCTGTTTAAGCGGGGTGAGACAGGTGGAGCTGGATAGGGGGCCAGTGGAGGTAAAGGAGAGATTGCCAAAGATGTCATAAACAAAAGGACAAAGGGGTGTTGATGGTGATGATATTAGCTAAAGGATGTGCTAATGGTGGCATTAAGGGTAGAAAGCAGGGTGAGCAAGTGTCAGATGGCCCTAGTGGGGGTGGGGTGAGGGGAAGGAATCAAAATAGGATAAAAGGTAGAGATAGAACAATGGATGAAAATACATTTTTAAAATAATAATAGAAATAGTTGGGAAAAGAAAAATATATATATAAAAAATATATAATAATTATTAGAAAAAAGGGGTCAAAAAGTGGGTGAGGATGGAGAAGAGAGTTCATGATCTGAAGATGTTGAACTCAATGTTAAGTCCGGAAGGCTGTAAAGTGCCTAGTCGGAAGATGAGGTGCTGTTCCTCCAGTTTGCGTTGAGCTTCACTGAAACATTGCAGCAGGCCAAGGATGGACATGTGGGCATGAGAGCAGGGTGGTGTGTTGAAATGGCAAGCGACCGGAAGATCTGGGTCGTGCTTGCGAACAGACCGAAGGCGTTCCACAAAGCAGTCACCCAGTCTGTGTTTGGTCTCTCCAATGTAGAGGAAACTGCATTGGGAGCAGCTAATGCAGTAGACTAAATTGAGGGAAGTGCAAGTGAAATGCTGCTTCACTTGAAAGGAGTGTTTGGGCCCTTGGACGGTGAGGAGAGGGGAAGTAAAGAGGCAGGTGTTGCACCTTCTGCGGATGCATGGGAAGGTGCCGTGGGAGGGGGTTGAGGTGTAGGGAGTAATGGAGGATTGGACAAGCGTGTCTTGGAGGGAGTGGTCCTTACGGAATGCTGACTGGGTGGGGGGGTGGTGGTGAAGGGAAGATGTGTTTGGTAGTGGCATAATGCTGGAGTTGGCGGAAATGGCGGAGGATGATCCTTTGAATGCGGAGGCTGGTGGGTGATAAGTGAGGATAAGGGGGACCCTATCATGGTACTGGGAGGGAGAAGAAGGTGTGAGGGCAGATGCGCGGGAGATGGGCTGGACACGGTTGATGGCCCTGTCAACCACCGTGGGTGGAAAACCTCGGTTAAGGAAGAAGGAAGACATGTCAAAGGAACTGGTTTTGAAAGTGGCATCATCAGAACCGATGCGCCGGAGGCGAAGGAACTGAGAGAATGGGATGGACTCCTGACAGGAAGCAGGGTGTGAGGAGCTGTAGTCGAGGTAGCTGTGGGAGTCGGTGGGTTTGTAATGAATATTGGTGGATAGTCTATCACCAGAAATTGAGATTGAGAGGTCAAGGAAGGGAAAGAAAGTGTCAGAGATGGACCATGTGAAAATGATGGAGGGTGGCAATTGGAAGCAAAATTAATAAATTTTTCCAGGTCCAGACAAGAGCATGGAGCGGCACCGAAGTAATCATCGATGCACCGGAGAAAGAGTTGTGGGGGGGGCCTGAGTAGGACTGGAACAAGGAATGTTCCACATACCCCATAAAGAGACAGGCATAACTGGGGCTCATGCAGGTATCCATAGCCACACCATTTATTTGGAGGAAGTGAGACGAGTTTAAGGAGAAATTGTTCAGTGTGAGAACAAGTTCAGCCAGACGGTGGAGAGTAGTGGTGGATGGGGATTGTTTGGGCATCTGTTCAAGGAAGAAGCGGAGAGCCCTCAGACCGTCCTGGTGGGGGATGGAGGTGTAGAGGGATTGGACGTCCATGGTGAAGAGGAGGCAGTTGAGGCCACTTGCTCACCCTGCTTTCCACCTTTAATGTCACCATTAGCACATCCTTTGGCTAATATCACCACCGTCAACACCCCTTTGGCCTTTTGTTTATGACATATTTGACAATCTCTCCTTTGCCTCCATCTATCACTCGCCCTCTATCCAGCTCTACCTGTCCCACCCCCCTTAAACAGTTTATATTTCACCACATTTCTATTTCTCTTTAGTTCTGATGAAGAGTCAAACGGACTCGAAACGTCAACTCTGTCTTCCTCTCCACAGATGCTGTCAGACCTGCTGAGTTTTTCCAGCAATTTTTGTTTTAGCCATATAAATACATTGGCTACAAGAGCAGGTCAGAGGCTAGGAATCCTGCAATAAGTAACTCACCTCCTGACTTCCCAAAGCCTGTCCACTATCGAAAAGTCACAAGTCAGGAGCGTAATGGAATATTCTCAAACTTGTCTGGATGAGTGCAGCTCCCACAACACTCAAGAAGCTTGACATCATTCAGGACAAAGCAGCCCGCTTGATTGGCACCACATCCTAAAACATTCACTCACTCCACCACCGACACATAGCAGCAGCAGTGTATACCATCCACAAGGTGCACTGCAGGAATTCACCAAGGCTCCTTAGACTGACCCTTCCAAACCCGTGACCACTACCATCTTAGAAGGACAAGGGCAGCAGAAAGATGGGAACACCACCGCCTGGAAGCTCTCCTCCAAGTCACTCACCACCCTGACTTGGAAATATATCGTTGTTCCTTTACTGCCATTGGGTCAAAACCCTGGAACTCCTGCCCTAACAGCACTGTGGGTGTACCTACACCACATAGATTGCAGCAGTTCATAAAGGCAGCTCACCATCACCTTCTCAAGGGCAGCTAAGGATGGGCAATAAATGCTGGCCCAGCCAGTGGCTTCCACATCCTGTGAATGAATAATAATAAAATATTTTGCATTGCACCTGTGCTGAAAGAATATTAAATGCATGTGAATGCTAGATGTCAATGGGCAGGAACTCTAGTTTAGTTCTGTGAATATTCTACTGTGTGCAAAGATAATTAGGGCCTAATTATTCTGTATTGCCATTTTGGAAAATGGCTGCAAGACTGGCCAAACAGTTTAATCTCTTGTCTAATCGGTGAATCATGTAATTATTTTCCATTTACAAACATGCAGTCCATATTGTGAAAAACAGGAAGGTGAAATTACACTGAGAGGCTAACCACGTGTGCATCTCAAATTCATCTCTCCACTGTTTTAGCAGCTTTTCGAGCTCAATTAAGGCTATTTATAAATGACGGTGATCATGTAGAGGCAGCAAATGTTGGTGCTAACACATTCAGCATCAATTCTAGTTTACATTCTGTTATCCTGCATTGTTTGCCTTCTAGCACATCTCATTGAAGAAATAAATCTGTATTTTCTTCATACCTGCAATGATTATTTTCCATGTACTTACAGCCTTGTTGGATTCATTTGCAAACGTTTTAAAGTAGTTGGATGAGTGGCTAACAGCCCAAAGTTAATTCTTTCATGGGGTGCCTAAGTGCCTGTATGGAATGAGAGTTCCTAAATGTGAAATCATGTGAGAGACATTGGTTGGAATTGTCCCAGATTCTGGACTGGAAAAAAGACGTTTTACCCACCAGCCACAATGGCAGCTTTTCACGCTGTATCATCCCAATCCTGCCTCATTAATTATGCATCCCCAGGAAACACACCATTTCATAGGTGGGCGGGCTCTCATTCAAATGCCACGCCATCACCTTGCTGCTTCATCACGCTGGGTGCCGTATTTAAAATGCAGCCCTAGTTACACTCCCTTCAAGGCAATGGTCCGAAATAGATTTTAGATTTGAAACAAACTCAGCAAGTTAACACAATACCCTGGACCATGGAATTCCAAATATCTTTTCCACAACTTCAGTTTTGTTAGACAGCAGACTCATGCACAAATGCTGGAGGCTTCATGAAGGCTATTTCATGCACTCCTGTTAGATCTTACACAGCCTCCTAACACATTACCTTTTCATTCTCCTTTATATGTGTTTCTTTCTTTTTAATATGTAAATTCTATTGTTCCACCTGTCTTTGAAACTGTATCTTCCTCATAATATAAAAATTTCATGTTGCCACTATATATTGTCAGTAATCTTTGGGAAAAATAAACACATTCCTTAGCCTTGCTAATCTGGCTAGTTGTAAACAGACTAAGAACCCTTTGAAATCCAAATATTCCTTCATTTATCTAAAAATGCAAATTCCCTTCACATCTTACATGCTAAGCCAGCATCTATGCTTACTCATTAGCATGCCAAGCACCTAGCTTCTTTTGATGAGTTAAAGCTTGCAGCCTACTTGACTACAAAATGTAATTAAATAAAACACAGAGCCAACTACGCTTAACCCCATAAACTTACTTCACAATAAACCAGAAAAATATTATGAAAATTATACTTTTGCCACAAAATATATTCATTTTCACTGAATAATGTGTAACATTGTCTTTCAGTTTCATGGACAGGCTTCGCAAGCCCTCCTGCTGCATCCCCTCCCACTCCCTCACAAGCAGTTCAGCTGCATGCAGCAGGCCTACAAGTGATTCTGGAGGGAGAAGTGTGTGTGTGTGTGTGTGTGGCAGAGCCTCCAAGAGCCTCATGGAAGCATGCAGATCCTTCCTGCATCACACTCGTCTCAATGTCCTGAGCATTTTCCTTGCTGCCTGCTGGGATTTGCTTTCCGTTGACCATCTGAGTTGACCTGCATCTCCAACCACTCACTGATCACACTCCTATGCAGCACCTGTTCTCATCCACCACACCTTTCGTTTCACTTTAGATTTAGCCAGCATGCTAGCGCTACAGTTTTTCTTGCGCTTTCCCATCCTTTCCTCTCCTGCAGTCATCCATTTCCTCTTCCCCATCACTGTTAGCTGCCCTGGCATCACCTTCCACCTCCCCACCGTGACCTACCAGCCACAACACTTTTCTTTTGGTGATGTTCAGGTGAACGTGTACATTCCCTTCCTACCCAAAAATCTCACCCCCAACCACATTAACCTCCCCGACCTCCTCCTTCCCACCCCCAGGGTTCATGTATGCCTCTGAGTTTCCACCAACCCTCCTCACCGTCCCTTCTACTGATACTGTCGCAGACTAACCCTCCCACCCTAGTGGGTCACTCTGCCCTTGCTCATTCTCACCATTCCATCTTACCATGCTCACCCTCAGTTCGCTCCACAGAGGCAGCCAAGGACTCAACAGAACCCTCCCTTGCACGTTCACCTGGACATCCCCACCCTCCGGACTCCTTCCCCTCTTGGAACTCCTTCCCCTCCCCTCGGAACTCCTTTCCCCCCTTAGTCCTTCCCTTCCCTCCAGCCTTACTTCTTCCTCCAGCCCTACTCCTTCCCCTTTACTGGCTCCTTCCTCTAGCCTTATTTCTTCTTCCAGCTTTACTCCTTCCTCCACCCTTTCTTCTGCTGCTACCCTTACACCTTCCTCCCCTTACACCTACCTTCCCCGTTGTTATCTTCTCTCCATATATCCCCACATCCCCCAGCACTCCCTCAACCCGTCCCAACTTCATTCCCCCCGACACCTTCATTTCCCCCCCATCCCAACCTCACCCCTCATTGTCACCTTCATTCCCCCCTCCCAACTTCACCCCCACCCCCACCCCTCCGCCCAACACACCCTCTCCCAGTCAATTCTAGATCTTCCTTTCCCAACCCACCCAGTACATGTTCCTCTCCCAAACACAGTTAGACCTTCCTCTCCATCCCCTCCATCATCATCCATCATTGTAAGCAGACCCTCAACTGTGACTTCCCACCTTCTGTGAGCTGCTTTGCAGCAGAGCCATGTCCATGAGAATCCACTCAGCATGCCATGGACCTTCCTCCAGGGTCCTGTTGCTGTCGAGGTCCAGCATCCTATGCTCCTCAGATGCCTGCGATGTGAACAAGGCGATGGTAAGTCCCGACTTCTGCACATCACAATTGTTAAAATGTATCTGCACTGGCGTGTTTTCCCACCAACGTGGGCAGATGACCCAGAATGGGGGGATGATTCCGGTGGGATGGGCTTATAATGATATGCAGATGTGTTAAAATGAGGTTCCTGACATCCGATGGCAGGAAATGCTGCCCACCATTGACGGGCAGAGCAGACGTTCGCAAACTGGTGTCACAACGTCGTGGAACCAATTTTTGGCCTTCTTGTCATATTTGCTCACACTGCCGAACACGCCTAATGCCAGTGGGCATGGAAAATTCTGCCCATTGTGCATAACATTATCATAACCAAAAAAAGACACTGTGTACTTTTGACAAAGCTTGTTTGCTTACACATTGCATGCTTTGCTCACTGCAAACTAAAGATGAAAATATTTGACTGCCTCCACCCCCTCACAAGGCTCCACTGCTATGCAGCGTATGCAGCATGTTACATTTTGCAAGGTGCTGGGATCCAAATAAGTTGAGTACCTTCATTTTGTCCCTGGAAATGCTGGTCAAGGTATAGAGTTTTCAGAAGATGACCAGATTACTCAAAGCGCAAAGTTTTGCTGAGGAAAAGCAGTAAAGGTTTGCACTTAATTGAAATTCTGACCAGAGAAACATCATCATGAATGAGCCTGAGCTTTCACAAGGCTGGGACAGGGGAAGAAAAAGACAAAAAAAATGGTTCTTGGGTGATCAGAGTTAACTTCTGCATCAACAGCATATACACCCTCAACCCCTTTCTCCAGCAGCACCAATTCACCCTTTCTCGAACTGTCCCGCTCCGCAGTTTCATTTCATCCTTCAGCTTATCTGATGCTTTAACGTAAAACTTTTTCTCTTCCTTTCAGGTGTCAAGGATTGCAAGCTCCAACAACTTAAGAGTTCCAAAGCCCCTCATGATCTTTGTTCCTCTTCACTTTCCTTTAACCCCATCCCTTCTAATCTCACCTTTTATTGTTTATTCACAATAATCTTGGACCTTCCCCTCTCTGATGTTGAACAATCTGTCCTTAGCAAAGGACTCAGCTTTATCCCCCACTCAGTGAATTTTGAGTTTGGCACAACATTGAGCTCTTCTTCAGTCACTTTGCCTCCGTGCTCACTTTTTTGGCCAGGTATCCTCCTCCCTTTCACCCATCTCCAATATTCTCCCTCCACTTGGACCCCTCCCTCTGGCCTTTTATCTGCTCTTGACCTTTTCAATGAGAATTGTCAGTGTGATATGAGCCATTTTAATTTCTCTGTTCCCTTAGTCACTCTAACCTGTCACCCCCTGAACTTGCTGCACTCCACTCTCTCAGGTCTAACCCTGCCATTGTTATCAAATGCACTGGTAAGGTGTTGTTGTCTGGCGTACTAACTTCTACCTTGCCGAGGCTGAGCGCCAACTCTCTGACTCTTCCTCCTGCTTCCTCCTTGACCATGATCCCATCACTGAACATTAAGCCATTGTTTGCAAGACTTCAGTGACCCCATCTCCTTTGGAGAGCCTCCCTACACAGCTTCTGCCTCATAGTTCCCCATTCCTGAACAGCCTGCTTCCAACTCCTTCCCAAAATCCACGAACCGGACTGTCCTGGTAGACTCATCATTTCAGCCCATTCCAGCCATTCCTGAACTTATTTCTTCCTATCCCAGCTCGTTTGTTTCTCCACTTGACCAGTCTCTCCCCACTTAGATCCATGAATTTCCTGATGCCCTACGTCATTTCAACAATTTCCAATTGCCAGCTGGTCCTAACCATTGCCTCTTCACCATGTATGTCCAATCCCTCTAAGACTTCCACCCCCCACCTGGATAGGTCTTAGGGCTCTCTGCCTCTTCCTCGAATGAGGGCTCAGCTGGTCCCTATCCATCACCATCCTCTTCTACCTGGCTGAACTTGTTATATCATTGAGCAATTTCTCTTTTAACTCATCTCATTTCCTCCAAATAAAAGATGTTGCAATGGGAACCTGCATGGGTTCTAGCCAAACCTGCCTTTTTGTGGGATATATGGAACATTTCTTGTCCACATCAACTCAGGCCCTCTCCATTAACTCTTTATCAGGTACATTGATGACTGTATCAATGCTGTTTCCTGCTCTCATCTGGAAGTTGAAAACTTCATCAACTTTGCTTCTAACTTCCACCCTTCTCTCACCTTCACATGGTCCATCTATGATTCTTCCATTCCATTCCTTGACTTCCATTTCTGGAGAAAGGCTATCAACTAATATTGACCACAAGCCCACGGACTACCCCAGCTACCTTGACTACATTTCCTCACACCCTGCCTCTTGTCAGGACTCGATTCCATTCTCCCAGTTTCTCTAATTCTGTTGCATCTGTTCTCATTAAATCAGCACTTCTGATATGTCTTCCCTTTTCCTTAACCGAAGATTCCCCCTCGCTCCTTCATGGTTGACAGGGCCTTCAACCCATTTTCCACACTTCTGCTTTGACCTCTTCCCCTCCCTCCCAGAATTGTGATAGATTTTTCCTTATCCTCATCTTGCACCCCACCAGTCTCTTCATTCAACAGATCATCCTCTGCCATTCCTGCCACCTCCAGCATGATGCCACCACCAAACACATCTGCCTGCTCCCTCCCCTATCAGCATTCTGAAGGGACTGTTTCCTCTACGACACCCTGGTCCACTCTCAATCACCCCCAACACCTCAGTCCCACTCCCACAGCACCTTCCATGCAAACGTTAGAATCCAAATGGCCTATTCCTGCTCCTAATTCATATATTTGTTTGTTTGTATGTTCAAACACAGGGAATTCCAGACCTGCCCTTTTACCTCTTCCTTCTTCACCATCCAAGGCCCCAAATACACCTTCCAAGTGAAGTAATGGTTTACGTGTACTTCTTTCAACTTAGTATGCTGTATTCACTGCTTACAATGTGGACTCTGGGGAGACCAAAAGCAGATTAGGTCACCGCTTTGCAGGACACCTCTGCTCAATCCACAAGCATGACTCCGAGCTTCTGCTGGCTTGCTATTTTAATTTTCCACCATGCCCTTGTGCGGACATCTCTGTAACTCTTTCGAGTACAAACACGTTTCCATCTGTTTCAGATAAAGTTACATTGTTTCATAGTTTACCATGTGAGATTTGAACTCTTGATGCGGACATCTCTGTACTTGGCCTGCTGCACTGATGAAGCTCAATTCAAGCTTGATGAACAATGCCTCATCTTTCAATTAAGGTACTTTACAGCCTTCTGGACTCAAAATTGAGTTCAACAATTTAAGACTTAACTCTGTCCCCAGATCTTGTTTTTCATGTTTTTGCTTTCGGACCCAGCTGTACATTATTCTGCTATTCACACCTACCCTACTACAACCATTACCAGCCCCTTGCCTTTTGTACCATGAAACCTTTTGTCAATTAATTTCTCCTGCCCTCCACCCTATCACATTCCTTCACTTCTGTTCTTCCTCCACCTCCCCCTTTCACTTGCTTAAAATCTCTCACGTTTCTATTTCCCTTCAGTTCTGAAGTAAAGTCCTTGACCCGAAACATTAACTGTTTTTCTCTCTCCACAGATGTTGAGACACCTGCTGAGTGTTTCCAGTAATTTCTGCTTTTATTTTAGATTTCTAGCATCTGCAGTATTTCACTTTAATTTCCGTGTCCATGGCTGTTAACACCACTGAGGAACCACTAGCCATAGATGAACACCACTGGCTCAAAGCTTTATCAGTTTGCTGTTTCATGTTTTCTATCTCCACCTGCCAGCAAAGAATATTGTTGACCTTTGTCATAAATTGTAAATGTGTGTGCAATAGGGCCATAGGGGTGTATAATTCTTCAAATTGTACTTCTCCCCATGTTATTATTCCCAACTTGTGCTTGTGCCTTGCTTTATGGGCCTTGTGTATGTAAATGTATGTAAAAGTGAAGTGATTTCTTTCTGCATCATTATGCAACCATGTGCAAATTACTTGCAATTGTTCCATATTAAGTAATAAGACCTGTCTATTAAATGAACATTGTCACGAGGCTATGCCCCTTAATTTTTGAAAATATGATTTTTCAATTGACTGGAGAAATTTTGCAAGGTCACATTACAAGATGAAGATGAGAAACAAGCAAATCACTCTAAAGGGAATGTGAAGATAGAGACTGTTCCAGGGAGAAAGGAACCTCAGGGCAAGGGCTACAGTGCTGGGTGGGGCAATGGCAGCACAGACTGAAGTTTGAACACAAACATAGGGGAGCGGGGAGGACGAAAAGGCCAGGTAAGTGCAAAAACATGTCAAAGGTGAGCACTCCTCTGCAGCTGAGAGCGGTTAGCTTGAGTACAATTGTCATGCTTGGAGTCAGGCTAGTCAAGCAGGTGTGCCCACTCAAGCAGCACCAATTTATGACAATGTCAGTGATTGCTACTTAATTGTTAACCCCTTGTGTGGAAACTTCAAATTCAAATGAGTGCTATGGCGCTGCAGAACCACTGAGGGACTGGACAAGCTTGAGGATCCTCTTGGGAAAGACGGTCATCAAATACTGATGGAGGGGTGCACTCCTAGTCCCTTGCACTATGTTTAAGTTGACATTGAAAAGTCACCTTCATGGTGCAAGCAAATCATGAAGTCTTGGAGTGTAGGTTAGGACAATGCCTTCACCTGAGATGAGAGTTCAAGATGCAGTTGAGTGGCCGAAGTTGCTGCCACTTGGTCATGTGGTGCGGGGTGATGCTGGGTGGGGCCATGATGAACTATCATGAGCATTAAACACTGGGCATTCACGTGGTGGCCTGGACTGTCTGGCATGCATTAAGGAGCCTTGAGAGGCAGCTGCAGGTGATGACTTGACCAAGAGTGGCCCTTAGAAGAAAGTTGCTTACCCTTGTGTCTCTCTCTTCGATACTGCAGTGAGGAAGCCATCAGAAACAAGGACCCTGGTGATCTCACTGTCTGCCTCATTGCCTGTAGGCAGAAGAAAGAAGGAGAAGAATGCAGCAACACCTGGACAATATCCAGGCTTGGGCTGACAAGTGGCAAGTAACATTCGCACCACACAAGTGTCAGGCAATGACCATCTCCAACAAGAGAGAATCTAACTGTTACCCCTTGATGTTCATTGGCATTACCATCACTGAATCCCCCACTATCAACATCCTGGGGGTTACCATTGAGCAGAAAATGAACTGGACTAGCCATATGAATACTGTGGCTACAAGTGCAGGTCAGAGACTAGGAATTATGCAACAAGTCCCATGGGTGAGAAACTTCAGCTACGAGGATAGATTGGAGAAGTTGGGACTGTTTTCCCTGGAGAGGAGAAGGCTGAGAGGAGACTTGATAGAAGTCTTCAAAATCCTGAGGGGACCATACAGAGTAGATAGGGAGAAGCCGTTCCCACTCATAAAAGGATCAAGAACGAGACAGCACAGATTTAAAGTGATTTGCAGAAGAAGCAAATATAACTTGAGAGAAAGGTTTTTCACACAGAATGGTTCGGGTTTGGAATGTACTGCCTGAAAGTGTGGTGGAGGCAGGTTCAATTGAGGCAGTCAAGGGGGCATTAGATGATTATTTGAATAAAAACAAGGTGCAAGGGTACAGGGAAAAGGCAGGGCAATGGCTCTAGGTCAACATGCTCAATTGGAGAGCTGGTGCAGATATGATGGGCCAAATGGCCTCCTTCTGTGCCGTTAAGATTCTGTGATTCTCATTAACTCATTTCCTGATTCCCCAAAGCCTGTTCACCATCTACAAGGCACAAGTCAGGAGTGCGATGGAATACTCCCCACTTGCCTGGATGAGTGCAGCTCCAATAACACTCAAGAAGCTTAACACCATCAAGGACAAAGCAGCCCACTTGATTGGCACCACATCCACAAACATTCACTCCCTCCACCACCGATGCACAGTGGCAGCAGTGTGTACCATCTACAAGATGCACTGCAGGAATTCACCAAGGCTCCTTAGACAGTACCTTCCAAATCCACAACCACTACCATTTACAAGGACAAGAGCAGCAGATAGATGGGAATACCAGCACCTGGAAGTTCCCCTCCAAGTCACTCACTGACCTGACTTGGAAATATATCAGCGTTCCTTCACTGTCACTGGGTCAAAACCCTGGAACTCCCTTCCCAGCAACACCATGGTTGTAGCTACATCACATGGTCTGCAGTGGTTCAAGAAGGCAGCTCATCACCACCTTCCAAGGGCAACTCAGGATGGGCAATAAATACTGGCCCAGCCAGTGAAGTCCATGTCCCATGAATGAATAATAAAAATAAAATGCAACGGAGGCGCCTGGCTCGCCAAAGGGAGGAGCAGAATCCTGATGACCAAGGGGTAGGGGTGGCATAGCCTCCTCCACACGCAGAGGATGGACCTCACAGAGCGGGCGTTCGTAGGTGCATCGCTAGACCCAGGGTCTATAGATATCGAATGTGCTACCTGCAGATGAGCGAGAACCAGTGTCGCTGACGCCTACGCATGTCAAGGGAACTGGTCACACACATGCCACTTTCTGCAGGATTTGGCACCATGGGGACTCGGAGGGCTTCCACTGTCAGTGACGGTTAAAGTTACCGCCGTGCTCAATTTTTACAGCAGTGGCTCCTTCCAGGGCTCCACTTGGGATCTTTGCAGGATCTCACAGGACTCTACCCACAAATGTATCCAGGAGGTCACAGGTGCCCTTTTTGCCAAGGGATCTAACTTTGACAGAAAACAAGGGCGCTGGGATTTGCTGAGATTTCTGGATTCCCACAGGTGCAGGGTGCCATTGATTGCACTTACATGGCTCTTAAATCACCCTGACAATGAGTAGCCCAGTATGTGAACTGCAAAGGTTTCCACTCTCTCAATGTTCAGCTGGTCTGCGACCATAAAAAACAAATCATACAGGCTTGTGCAAGATACCCCAGAAACGTCCATGACTCATACATCCTTAGCAGGTCTCAGATCCCTGACATCTTCCAGGGACCACATGGGATGCAGGGTTGGCTTCTTGGAGACTAAGGCTACCAACAAAGGATGTGGCTGATGACGCCCGTGCTGTTGCTTCAGATTCCTAGTGAGAGCAGGTACAACGAGGCTCATGCTGCAACCCAGGATTTGGCTAAGCACACCATTGGCAAACTGAAAATGTGGTTCCAGTGCCTTAACAGATCTGGTTGGAGCACTGCAGTACATTCCCCAGAGGATGTTGTGCATCATAGTGGCTTGCTGTGCCCTACACAACCTGGCGATGCAATAGGGGGATCTGGATGCTTAGCAGATGCAAGAGCTGCACCTCTCCTCCGATGAGGAGGGATTCGAAGGTGGATGAGGATGATGAGGTCCTGGAAAGTGAGAGTGCAGGCGATGAGGCCAGTGCACTGACCAGATGAGGCAGGCATAGTTGTGAACCCCTCATCGCCACAAGATTCCAGGAGGATGGTGATGAGTTGCAGTGAAGACGCTCCTGAGATAATCTTATTGCATTTGGGAACATCTGATGCCTGTCTGGCTGAGGGCAGCGCACATACGCTCCGTGAAGAGGCTCATATCATGGATATGCTGCTGAGAAACAGCAGCCACATGGACTTGAAGACAACTTGATCCTTTGGCAGGCTTCATCACCTGTCCCCTTAGGCAACACACCTTCACCTGTCAGGAATGATGATGAGACAGGCAGGAGGGGGTGCTGCTAGGGGGCAGAGGGCAGCCCCGCTGAGAGCACATATAGAGAACATTACAGAACCCAGTGACGTCTGGGTACGAGATTTTTGCAGCAAACAGAAGCCACAAGGAGAAGCAGGCATCACTAATGTGGACAGTAACTTTGATGCCGGACAATCAATGTGCTCAAAAGGTTACACTTTGCGCAGGGAAGAGGCCCTGGACTGTGACATTAGTCTTCATTTGGAAAACTATGGTGAGTGCGAACACTTTCTATGGAGTTGGAGTGATTTATAGGTCCCAGCTGCAGTTGTGTGACCTTAAGCTTTCTGGACTATGGTACCAATATGTGTGCCTGTTGACTGGGATGACAATAGTGGACAATAAGAAAGAATGTCACTAGTGATAGTGCTATGAATAAGAAGCTTCACCACTGGAAAATTGCCATCTGGAACACTCTACGTGAAAACTAATTCCATAAATTATTTTAAAAGGAAGTTAGGCAGCTACTTGATAATAAATTGGGTTACAGACAAAAAGCATTGGTGTCAAACTAAGTACAACTGCTCATTCAAAGAGCCAGACAGACACAATGGGCCAAATGGCATCCTGTGAGGCATCATAGCCAGTAACGGCGTCCATCTCTTCACTGTAGACATGAATACTTTTGATTTACAATGCTATTTTTAACATGTACAATTGGTGATTTCAAAAATTTGTTTCAGCAATTTCATTGCAAAAGAAGTATAGCATAATCCATAGAACAGGTATGGTTTAATCCTTCCGTATTTATAAAAAATTAATACTTTCATTTGCATTCCTTTGCAGTACATTTCCAAAATTATTGTACTTATTCCATTATTTCAGTTAGATTAATTGTCTTTGATATGTATAAATGATGTCAAAATCTGTTCATGCAAGTTCATTACATTTGCAGAACTATGGTGAAAGAGCAAAATAGTGGGAATACTTGGATTACTCTTTCAAAGAGCAGCAACTAATGGATTAATTGGCCGCCTACTGTGCTGTATGAGTCTTATATTTTCTTTTAGGGTTTAGACAATCATTAAACAGGCAAGTTTTTAAGAATTCAACCAATAACCGGGAGAAGTGTTATCTATGCAATGTGGGTAAATGTCATGTTTTTCTCATTTATCCTGGACTGTCAATAGTGAATGTGTTTCCATCAACTTTGAACAATCTCATGATCCATCAGATTTTTAAAAAATATTAATCTCCAATAGCCAGAAAGCTAGTTTGATAAATCACACAGAAAATGTAAATTTGTATGCACTGAAACCGCATAATGGATCACAAAGGTTAGTTGGATTTATAACACAGTTATGCCTTTTATTTTGTTGAAATTGTAATGATTACGTGCGATTTAGATAAGCACAAGGTCCATATTGGTTATTTAGCAAAGAAGTGTTGTCATAATTCAACAAGATCCCTTATTTCATTTTTACTGCTTCGAGCTGTGGGGTCTACAGAATGCAGTTCTTCATTTTAAGCAGTTCCTCATTTTAAGCATTACTACACTGGAATTATATTAGAAATATGTAAACTTGGCTACTGGATGCAGAATTCTTCCTGAAGGCACTGTACAAATCCTATAGAATATATTTTCCATTTGAATTGGGACTTAACTGATGGAATTGGTTGAATTTTCAGAGACAGCTAAATTCATATCTTATACTTGGTATCACATAGAGGTTATGTCTAGTCTATAACAAATCAGCAGGGTGCACAATAAGGATGTAAATGACTGAAAAATCTATGTAGGGTTGCAGTTTCAATGCAGATGAGGTATATAAAAATCTGTGATGCGTGTAAATGAAGGCACATTTTTCATTTAACTGAACAATGCAACGGACTAAAACAAAAGCAACATACTATGGGGATGCTGGAGATCTGAAAGAAAACAGAAAATGCTCTAATGTTGACTCCCTTTTTCCACAGAAGCTGCCTGGTTTGTTGAATGATTCCAAATGTTTTTGTTTTTATTTCAACATAATGGGCAGAAACTTCTGCTCGAGTGGGTCTTGAGTGTGCCAACGTTAACGCGATAGTTTGACAAGCAGCACATGGTGGAGTTGGCAGCGCACCTTCCGACAATTAAAAGGCTTGTTAAGGCCATTAAATAATCAATTAAGGTAAAATTTTCACTGCCCACCCAACCTAATGTGTGGCGGGCAGGCGAAAAGGCCAAGCGGCCTTTGCATTTTTTTGGAAACTTCATCCACGGGCGGTGTGTCCCAGTTTATATAAACACAACTTAGTATTATATGGATCTAAAAATGAACTCATCACATGTCTGTGGCTGATTGTTGCAAGTGGTGAGTGTATTGGACATCACTGCAGTTAAGTATTTAAAGCAACTGATTTCTCTCCAATCGTTCAGCTAGTTTATCCAATGAGAATCAAAGGCATACCAGGTTAACAAAAGCATTGATCCTTGGTTGTACAGAGTTCACTGAGCTCAGCTGACCTTTGCATATGTGGTTACGAACATAAAAATTTTGTCTAGGTTCCTGCTTATGATCATTATCCAGTGACCACTGCTGGATTTTGCAGCTGTAATAATCCCTGTAGTGCATTCCTCCTAATACTATCAGACATGAATATTGGTTCTGTTGAAGGGTCATGAGGACTCAATGTCAACTGTACTCTTCTCCGCCGATGCTGCCAGACCTGCTGAGTTTTTCCAGGTATTTCTGTTTCTGTTTTTGTTTTGGTTACTTGAACAAAGCATCCTTGATTGACTAGCATGTGTGGAACCGTATCCCAAAAAAGTGTCAATTCCTTTTAGGAGGGAAGAAGGGAAGATAGGAAAAATAACTGACTTATTGAGAACCATGTTTACATGGATGTGAGATTATATTGATGTTTCTGCCCATGTTAAATATTTCTCAAATGCATGGACATCAGAGCTAAAGCATTTGTTTTCTCACGTAATTTGGAGGTACCAGCCACTGCAAGATTGAAGTAGCTGAAATTTGTAGAGAAAGGCTCGTGATAGAAACATTAGTCTCACACAGAAGTGTTAAAATACCTTCAAAGGCAAACATATTACAAATGTGACTGCCTAATCACCTGCACTGAATCTAATACTTTAAACTTCAATATATGTGTGTGAGTCTGTGAGGTAAAGCCAGAATAACCTTTGGGATTGATCAGATTGAATAGTTAAGTCCATGCTCAAAATCAATTCTTTTTCTCATTGAATTTGCCTGCTCCAGGCTTGATCCATAAAGATCTTACAATTTTTATCGAAAGTAAATTAGTCGTCCAAAATTAACAGCTTAAATCATTTCACGAATGGAAAGAAAGAGGCTATTTTCTATAGACCTTGCAGGAAATGAGAATTCAGTGAATGACATTTCACCAAAATAAGACATGACTAATAATATTCAGAGTCAGCATTTGAAAATATTTGAACTGTGGATTTGGAACATCAATTACCAAGTACAATTTTTGAGAAACAGGTATTCAGGAGGTGTGGGTTGAGAACTCCTCTGACCATCAGAGATTTCAATCATCCCCATTCCGAGTGACCACAGAGAAGCTGTTTTATTTCTGGTGAATAATCTAGGAATGTATGTTGCTTCCTCACAGAAACTTAAAAGCTGTTTCTGTTGCAAGAGGACTCTCAACATTTTGCATTGGCTACAAAATAATAAATTACTAAACAACCTGAATTTCTCTAGGAAGTTCAAAATGGAACTGACCCCATTCCAAAATGCAAGTGAAAATCTGTGTACAGCTTTGAGTTTCACTTTCAAGATTGATTACTGATAATATAGTATTGTAGAGTGCAGAACAAACTCTCTTCATTATAGCTACAAGCTTCATCAAAATATGACTTCTCTCATTGCCTTGACCTGGTTTCATTTGCCATCTTGTACTTCTGGTCTGATCTTATTTAATTCATTGGCTACCTCAAAGGAAGACATCCATTTAGGAATGCAACATAAGACTTGCATCATTTCAAATAAGGCACGTGGTTTGCTTCTTATTCCCCTCTTAATTTCATTTTATAACAATTATTCTACAATTAATTAGTACGCAACAATTCAAAATTTGGGTTTGCTCACTGAACAATGCTGTAGGTTTATCTTGGGGGGGAAAAGATGGCCTTCACTTTTATGCAAATCATTAGTCAGAATCCAAGTTTAAAGCAGGAAGTTGGGAGGGGGGAGGTAAATAAATTTATGGTCAACAGGTTGAGGCCAAAATCAGGTCAGCCATGATCTTATTGAATGGTGGAGCAGGCTGGAGGGGCCGAATGGCCTACTCCGGCTCCTAATTCATATGTTCATATAAACCATCCATAATTATGCATTTATTAGCAAAATGGAGATTTCATGCAAGTACATTAGGTTCAATCTGCTTTAATAGTTTAGAACAAAAACAGAAACAGAAATACCTGGAAAAGCTCAGCAGGTCTGGCAGCATTGGCGGAGGAGAGCACAGTTGACGTTTCGAGTCCTCATGACCCTTCAACAAAACTAAGTAAAAATAGGAAAGGGGTGAATTATAAGCTGGTTTAAGGGGAGGTGCGGGGTGGGGGTTTGTTGGGACAGGCAGCCAGTCATAGGTGGAGATAACCAAAATATATATGTATATATATATATATTAATAATTTAGAATTCTGGCACTTTTTTATTTTGTAACTACACAGCAGCCCAATCTTATATTGAACATAGTCTAAGATCAAAAATAAAAGTAAAATAGTGCAAATGTTGTAAATTTGAAATAGAAATAGAAGATGCTCAAAATATTCAGCAGATCAGGTAGCATCAGTTGAGAGAGAAACAGATTTAATGGCCAGAATCTTTAGGTCGGTGATCGGGGGCAGGACCCGCTCGCAGATGCGTAAAATGACGCGGGATGATGTAAGGCGGAACTCCTGATGTCACCCCACGTCATTTCAATTTTCAGGTTGGCGGAGGCGCAACTGAATCTGCTATGCCCCTGCCGACCTGTCAAAGGCCTAATGAGGCCATTTTAAAAGCAATTGAAATTATTAATGGACTTACCCGTCCAACCTTAAGGTTGGCGGGCAGCCTGGGAGCCCTGGCGGACTTCTGAAAAAGCATAAAACCTCATCCACATTTGATTAAAAGTGATGGACATGTCCCAACTCATGTGACAGTGTCATGTGACAGTGTCACATGACAGGACATGTCAGGGAAATTTTGTTTGTGCACCTTGACCATTTTTAAATTTGGCGCCAATCTCCCTGAGGCAGCACTTAGCCTCAGGGAGATAAGTGCGCTCTTGTGTGCTCATACACGAAACAGTGCACTCTCAGCTGAGGGAATCCACCACCGCATAGCACTACCTGGTGGACATCATGCTGGGCAGGCCTTAATTGGCCCGCCCACGTAAAATGGTGACACACCCCCAATAGGGGGCGTCGATTGGAGACCCGCCTGCCACTCCCACTCCTGCACTTCCCCCCCCGATGGGGGGAAAATTCTTCCCAAAGTTTCTGGTTGTTGACCTTTTGTCCGAACTGCATGTTGGCAATTTAATTGTTTTTAAGCATTTACAGAGGCAGTGAAAGAAGAAACTGGGAGGAAAGGACAAAAGGAAAGTTTGTGTTAGGATAAAAGGCTGGACTGTTTGGGTGGCAAAAGGAATGATGGTGCATTGCAAAATAGGATGGTAATGGGACAAGTAAAGTAACAAAGATTTGTTTCGAGGCGGTGTAAATCGCAAGAGGAGGACAATTATCAGCACCTGCTGTACAAAAATATTGGAGCAGTGGTTATGATCTGAAGTTATTGAAATCATAATTGAGTAAAATGCTTAATCAAAAGATTAAATGCTGTTCCTTGAGTCTCCATTCAGCTTCACTGAAACAGCACCGGAGGCTGAGACTGGAAGTTTCGGATCATATTTGCTGACTAAACAGAAGTGTTCTGCAAAACAATCACCTAATCTGCATTGGTCTCCCCTGTGCAGAGGAGACTGCAGCATGAGCAGTGAATACAATATACTAAATTGAAAGAACAAGTAAATTGCTTTTTCATGTTGAAGGAAGTGTTTTGGCTGCTGGAAGGAGGTAAGGGAGGAAGCAAAAGGGCAGATGTTACATCTTCCGCACCTGCACGGGAAGGTGTCGTGGGAAGGGGAGAGTGTGTTGGCAGTGATGGAAAAGTGGGCCATGGTAGTGCGGAGGGAACGGTCCCTTCAGAATGTCATAGGGCTGAGGAGGTGATGATATGTTTGGTGGTGGCAACTGCTAGAATTGGTGGAAGTAGATGATGGTGATTCATTGAATGAGGAAGCCGGTGGGGGTGGAAGGTGAGGGCAAGTGGGATCCCATCATGGTTCTGGGAGGATGAGAAGAGGTGATAGCAAAGTATGGGAAATGGGGAGGACACAGTCAAGGGCCATGTCTACTATGGTGGAGGTGAGTCCTCAGTTGATGGAAAAGAAAGATATTATTGGTGTGAAGGTGGCATCGTTAGAAGAGATGAGACAGAGAAGCTGGGAGAATGGAATAGATTGCTTACAGGAAGTGGGGTGGAAGAAAGTATAGTTAGGGTAGTTGTGTCTCACGTAGACATTGTTTGTCTATTTTCAGAAATAGAGATGGACAAGTCCAAAAATAGTCAGAGATGGACATTGTGAGGTGGAGGAGGGGTGGAAATTGAAAACAAAGCTAATGAAATTTTCTAGTTCAGAAGACAGGAGGTCAGCAATATACCAACAAAAGTAGTGAGAGTAAGGGCCTGAATAGAATTGGAACAAAGAATGTCCCATGTACCCCATGAAAAGGCAGGCGTAGCTATGACCCATAGCGATTTCCATCTCAACATCTTTTATTTAAAGGGAGTGAGTGGAAACAAAGGAGAAATTATTCAATGTAAGAATGTACAGCCAGATGGAGGAGCGTGGGAGTGAATGGAGTCTGGTTGGGTCTCCAAACAAGGTAGATGCAGAGAGCCTACAGGCATGCTGATGTTGGATTGAGGTATAGAGTGACTCGACATCCATGTGAAAAGAATATTGTTTGCGCCTGGATGCTGGAAACTGCTAAAGCGGCTTAGGCAATTAAAAGAGATTGGACAAGGGGAGAAAAAAAGAGTCGGGATAGGAAGAAATAAATTATCTAGGCCAAGAGCAGGCTGAAACAATGAATCTACCAAGGCAGTCCTGTTTCTGGATCTTGGGAAGAGGGTTGAAGCAATTGTGCGGGGTTGTGTTGTGTAAGATTTCCTGTCTGATTGGGTCTTTTGTTGTTCCATTTTGGAGTAGACTCATTCCATACTGAAAAATGGTGCTGTCACTTTCAAGTGTTGACTCAAGTTGGCCACAGAATCCTATTCAAAATCCATGCTGACTATTCCTTATGGTCCTTCTGGTTTGTAGATGAGCATTCCTATCAACCTGTAAAAGCTTCCCCACATCAAATGTTCAGCGAACTGGCTTATAAATGGCGTTAAAAATTTGAAATAACGTAAAAGAATGTTTTGAGTCAAATGTCAATCTGCAGCAGTGTTCACCTTTTATAATGAGAATGGAAGTGCTGTATTACAGATGTATTAGAAATGTATATGTCGCCTTAGATTTCAGTGAAGAAAACCCAACTTTGAAAGGGAACTTACCATAAATTTCTAAGTCTGTGAAATATGAATCAGTTTTACAAAAGTTGTCATTTAGAAAATAATAATGAGGAGCAAGTGCATTAGAACTAGATTTTGGTTACTTGCTCCAAGCCTCTAATAAATTAACTGGACTGGGATGGTAAAACATTCATTTATTTTTCAATAATTTATGTTCCTGAACATTTTGGAGTGATAAGCTCCATGGAATTAAGTCATCATTGAAATGCTTATGCTTAAACATGAAATAACAATGGCTTTCGCTGTACTCCTTATCATTGGAAAATTCACTTTATAACTTTATAACTGAGGAAAATGCTCTGGAGTATGATTAAGAACTGTCATCTTTTTCAAGTTTGTATGCATTTGGTCTTGTGGTATAGATTCAGCTTCATGATTAGAGAGATTTCAGAACATTCAAAACAAAACTAACCCAGTTTAAATTTTCAATCCTAATTTTTGTTTTAATATTTATGAAGGGATAAACCTTCAGCATATTTCTATCAGAATGTCCCTGACTCCTGTCAACAGTTAAAATCAAGTTTTTTTTAATCTGCAAAGGATAACAGTTGCACAATTCTAGCACCATAATAATACAGAAAATAATTTAAGTACACATTAGGTCTGTTGCTGTTTGAAAATGGAAAAACATATTGATGGCATGGGTGCAAGACCTGTGTTAAATCTGAAATGTTGACCTATCTTCTTTTCAGATGCATGCAGACATTGCTTTGTGTGTTTTCAGCAATTTATGCTTTTACTTCAGATTTTCAACATTTCTATTTTTTGTTGTTGCACCATAATTCTTGTGTTAATTCGATGTGTTAGAACATAAGAAATAGGAGCAGGGGTAGACCATATGACTACTTGAACCTCCACTCAATATGATCATAAGACATAGGAACAGAAATTAGGCCATTCGGCCCATCGAGTCTGCTCCGCCATTCAATCATGGCTGATAAGTTTCTCAACCCCATTCTCCCGCCTTCTCCCCGTAACCTTTGATCCCCTTACCAATCAAGAACCTATCTATCTCGATCTTAAATACACTCAATGACCTGGCCTCCACAGCCTTCTGTGGCAATGAATTCCGTAGATTCACCACTCTCTGGCTAAAGAAGCTTCTCCTCATCTCTGTTCTAAAAGGTCTTCCCTTTACTCTGAGGTTGTGCCCTCGGGTCCTAGTCTCTCCTACTAATGGAAACATCTTCCTCATGTCCACTCTATCCAGGCCTTTCAGTATTCTGTAAGTTTCAATGGTTGATCTTCTGCCTCAACTCCATTTTCCCACCAGCTATCAATACCCCTTGATTCCCTAAGAGATCAAAACTCTATGGGCTGTAGCTTCTGAGCTCCCCAGCATCGGATTGAGGGTGGGGGGAGTGCCCCAAAGATGTGTTGGGGAATCCCTCTCGGAACTTCACAGGTAAGCATTTGCATGGCAATTGCCCAGAAGTGTAAACTTCATCCGGCCAAACACTGGGAACCCTCTGAAAATGCGATTTAAAACACAAACTTTGAGTGGTTCCGACACGGTTAAACCAATCATAACCCAGAAAAAGTTAGAATTAAAACCTCTTCTAACTTCTGGGTAATGATTGTAAAGACCCAGACTGATTCCCCCATGGGACTCCTCCAACACCACTGACCCCCCAGGGCACTCTCCCCCCCCCTGACCAACCACTTCACAAAGTATTCCCCACACTCCCGACACCCCATGGAATTCCTGCCTCTCATGCATGGGACTCCTCGCCTGACACCCCACAGCCCAACACTTACCCTTCCAACCTGACTGGGCCCCCCACCCCTCGCACAGTCCCAACCCGGCAAACCCCCAACCCCAAGATCCAACAAGATCCCCAACCCTGCCCCCTGATGTCCGACCCCCCACCCCCCTCAAACACCCCGAATGTCCAAACGCCCCCAGCCCCCCACCCCACCCAAATGTCTGTGCCCCTCCCTCCCACTTCCGATGTCTGACCCCCCCACTGAATGTGAGCCCCCGCCCAACCCCTCCTGATATCTGACCCAACCCCCAGCCCTCCACCCCCTTCTGAATGTCCAATCCCCCAAAACGCTCCCCAATCCCCTCCTGGGCCAGGACTTTACCCTCGTAGGGCAGGCTCGGTGGGGGTGAGTGGGAGCCAATTAAGGCCCGCCCAGCTTGAAATGCGCACTGCAGCGCTGCCTGGCTCGGGGTGAGAGGAGGGCGAGTGCCCTAGTTCATGCATGCATGCGGGTGCGCGCAATGAAAGCTCGCTGAGGCACAGAGCTGCCTCAGGGAGCTGAAGATTTAAAAAAATGAAAAATAAAGAGTTTTAACATGTTATAAAACATGTCCCCTCATGTGACTCTGTCAATCACATGAGCAGGGACATGTTATGAACAAAATGTTAAAATTTTTATTTAATTTTTAATTGCTGTTGGAAACCTCATCCCAACCTTGGATGAGGTTCCCTAAAAAATCCAAAGGCCACTTGGCCTTTCCGCCTGCCTGCCGACTGTAAGGTTGGACAGGCAGTGAAAAATTTTATTCAGTTGGTACTTTAATGGTCTTAATCGTCCTGTTAGTTGTCGGCAGGTGAGCCACCGACTCCCGTGTGCGCCCGCCAACTGAAATATCACACGAGTGCGCAATGGCATCGGGACTCTCACCCGACGAGTGCAATATTCTATCCCTGATGTCTGACTCCCCCAAATTTCCGACCCCACCCCCCCACCCCTCCCCCAATGTCTGACCCCCCCCTCACTCCCCAAATCCTATCCACTTACCTTAGGCACTTACCTTCTCCCTGGCCTGTCAATTTCAATCTTATCTTTAAATTTAACTGCTTTATGGCAGCTAGTGCTGTTAAAAACAGGGCATGTCCTCCTTCAATTCGATGGTGCTGGATTGCGTGCTGGGCTTCAGAGACAACTGTGCTGCCTGGATCTCGCCTGGCCTGAGTCACAATGTCGGGCGAGACAGGCACGGAGGAAATTTGGCGTAGGTAAGTGGGCATGGAGTGGCAGTCCGCCACGGATTGCCATTCCGAGGAAGTTACGGTCCTCTCTCTCTCAGCCTTGAACATATTCAATGATGGAACATCCCCAACACTCTGGAGTAGAGAATTCCAGGGATTCACAATCCTCTGAGTGAAGAAATTTCTCCTCTTCTCAGTCCAAAATAATTGAGCTAAATGACCCTTATCCTGACACTGTGCCCCAGTGTTCTAGATTCCCCAGCCAGGGGGAAATAACCTCTGTGTCTACCCTATCAAACCCTTTCAGAATCATGTGTGTTTCAATGTGATCATGTCTCACCCTTCTAAACTCCAGAGAGTACAGGCCCAATTTACTCAGCCTCTCATCATAGGACAACACATTAATCTCAGGAACCATTCTAGTGAACCATCCCTGTACTGCCTTCAAGGCAAGCTTATCCTTCCTTAGATATAGAAATCAAAACTGCCCATGATACTCCAGGTGTGGTCTCACCAAAACCGTGAGAAGCGTTAATTGGCTGGAGGCAAGACTTCCACTGGAAGTCCTGCCTCATGAGCTGTCAGCCAATCTGATTGGCTGCAGCTCTGTTGTCCTAGTGGCCCACTGGGAGCAGTGGCCACTGCTGGGATTACAAGCTGTCCCACCAGTCTAAGTACTAGAGCCCACAGGGCAAGGTAAGTCCTGGGTCTTGTGGTGACAAAAGGAGGAGTGGCCTGGCGGTGGGGAGAGAGGATTGGACCAGGGTTCTGATGGCAAGGCCAGTTGGGGAGGGAGTACCCACAGGGGTAGGGTGGGGGAATATGGGGAGCAGATCTTTGGTAGGGAGGGGCGGTGCCTGATCTGCAGTCAGTGATGGAGATGTCCCCCCATCCTGCCCTCGTTTTCCATCCAAGGTCCAAGCAGAGTGACTTGTCAGGCACCCCCTGTCCCTGAACGACTCCCGCCAGCCTCAAAATTGAGGACAGGCCTTTAAGTGACAGATTCAGAATGTAAACTAATTATCCTTTGCCTTTCAAGCAACTCTTTGATTCTGGGACCCACATGAATAATTTATATCTCTAATGGAGATATCAGCCCTTTCACTGGACTTACTGGTTCCATTGCTTTTAACCTCTTTGTTCCAGGGAACCAACATGAATAATTGAAAACTCCTTGGTTTACACTCCAACTTCAAAGCATTTTCTAAGACGTCTTGAGACAAACTGGCTCATCCACATGAATTCAAAGTTACCATTATAACCCAAGATGTGAGTATCTTTAACCACCATCACTGCATCACAATAAAACTTCCCCTTAGTACTGTAAATACCCCAGGGCCTGAATCTTGTGTTCTGAGGTTGGCCGCGTGCCCGACCCAAACGCAAGTAAAATTGCGCGAAAAGACGTCGGGCGTGTGTCCCGACATCATCGTGCACGCATGCAATGTTGAGATCGGTGGGTGCGCGCGGGAGTCAGAGCAGCATCCGCCGATAATTTAAGGGCCAACTAAGGTCATTAAAAAGCCTATTGACCGCAGTTTTACGTTGTCTGTGTGATTTTTTTTAGCTCGTTGCACGTGCAAGACAATTGGGCGGAATTCACGTTTTAATCATTTCCTCATCCAAGGGCAGGATAAAATCTCCATTCAGATGCAAAATAAAAAGAAATATCTCAGGACAGCGTTTTTATGAGGTATGCTTCCAGGTGCTTGATTGTGCTGCTTGGACGTTTTCTTTGCAGCATTTTTGGGCTTTCTTTTATTATTTGGAGGTCTGCAGCTCCCTGAGGCATTTGTCTGCCTTCAGGGAGCTCAGTGGAAGTGCTCAGCAGCACTCGCAGTAACTTCGGGACCTGCTCTCTTCCTGCCCCCACCAGCAGAGCTGAGCCTTTCTCAGGGCTTGTTTCATGCTGGCTGGTCGGTAATTGACCAGCCAGTATGAAATTGCAGTGAGGGGCCCATTTCCCATCCGTTCCTGGGCCTGGCGATCGTGCATGCCTGACGATTGTAAAGTTCAGGTACCTGGTCTGTTTGAATTGCATTTACTTCAGGGTCGTTTACCAGTTTCCCAAATGCAGATTTTTCCTATTTATCTTTCATTCACTTCAATCACCAGCCTAAAAGTTATGTTCCTAAAACATATGGATCATGAAATTAAATTTAGACAAAGGCAATTATTTGGTGTTGTGAAAATGTTTAAGCACCTTGTTTTGAACTTGAGTATGTTGCTTTCAAATATAAAATGGTACCCAATTATATTCTGAACACCTTTTTCCAGAGATAAAAGCAAAATACTGCGGATGCTGGAAATCTGAAACAAAAACAGAAAATGCTGGAAAAACTCAGCATCTGTGGAGAATAAAACAGAATTAATGTTTCAAGTCAGTATGACTGTTTTTCAGTTCGTATGACATTTTTCCAGAGGATCACTTACAATGAGATCAGTAATTATGCTTACCTCTTGACACAATACTAGATCTGAAATAGCTTTGACCCTAATTGGTTCCACAACATGTTGTTCTAGAAAGCTGTCATGAAAACATTCTTCAAAGTTAGTTTTCCAACTAATTTTCTAATTTGATTTGTCTCATGTATATGAAGATTAAAAACACCCATGAATATTACATTGCCTTTGTTAGGAGTAGTTTCCAGGCTGCTCCTGGGGCCTGCCCACTGCGCCCGCCAGACATCTCGAACGTCCTGCCACATGTCTCAGTAACAGCAATCAGATTTAAATCATTTATCTCTATTTGTGCTGCTGGTTCATTTATATTATCACAAATGCTACATGCTCTTTCCAACAGTATAACTACTATTAGGGGGCTTATAAACTACTCCTACCAGTGTTTTCTGACTCTTGTTATTCCTCATCTTCACCCACACGATTCTACTTCTTAATATTCTAAGCCAAGATCCTTTTTTACCACTGTCCATACGTCATCCTTTACATTCAGGGTTGTTCCTCCCTCACTTCCATTCAGCCGGTCTTTTTGAAATGTGGTGTACCCTGGAATATTCCTTTCCCAACCTTGGTCACACTGTAACCACGGGCAGAATTTTACGTCCTGCAGGTGGGCGCATGCCCAACCTAATCGGTCGTAAAATAGCACGCGATGATACCGGGCAAGCTTCCCGACATCATTGTGCACTCGCATGCATGAGAGTCTGGGATGAGTTTCCGTAATTAAATTCAAAAAAATTTAAAATGCTCGGGCAGAATTTTTATAATGCATATGTTTAGGTGAGTGAGTCCAATGTGTGGACATTTTTTTCTGCATTTATATATCTTTATTTGATGGTTTTATATTCTTCAGCTCCCTGAGGCAGCTCTCTGCCTTCAGGGAGCTTTCCTTATGCCATGCCCATGCCTACGCTGACTTCAGCGCTCGCTCTCCTCCCACCCCCACCCCGGCAGCGCTGAGCTTTTCTGCTTGTGTTTCATGATGGCTGGCCGTTAATTGGCCAGCTAGCATGAAATCATGGTTGGGGGCCAATCTCAGACAGCAGGCCATTTCCCGGCTGCTCCTGGGGCCTGCCCACTGCGCCTGCCCAATGTCTTGAACGTCCTGCCACATGTCTCAGTAACGGCAATCAGATTTAAATCATTTATCTCTATTTGTGCTGCTGGTTCATTTATATTATCACAAATGCTACATGCATTCAAGTAAAGAGTCTTTTGTTTTATTTATTCAACCATTCTTTGTATGGATTTTATTCATTGATGCACAACTACGGTTAAACTCTGTGGCCCTTACTGTCCAACTCTATTTGCCTTTAGGCACCATTCTACAGCCTTGACTTTTCTCTTTAGATTTCTAAATCTCGCTTCACTTGACCCGTACCACCACTCTTTTAGCTTAAAGCCCTATCCACAGCCCTAGTTATACAATAAACCAGCACAGTGATCCCAACTCGGTTTAAATGGAACCCATCCCAATAGAACAGCTCCCTCGTTCCACTGTTCTGGCACCAGGACTCCATGAAGCCAAAATCCTTGTTCCCTCACCACTCTCTGAACCATGTGTTTAATTCTTTAATCTGCTTGACCCTATGCCAACTGGTGTGTGGGTCAGATAACCTTTGAGGTTCTGCATTTAAATTTGAACTCCTCAATTTCCCTCAGCAGAATATCATTGTTGGTTCCTACATAGACCATGACAACAGGATCTTTCCCCACACTCTCCAAGCTCATCTCCAGCTGTGAAGAGTTGTCCTGAACCCTGGCACCAGGCAGGAATCACAACCATCAGTGCTCCCCATCTTGGCTGCAGAGAACAGTATCTATCCTCCTTGCCAATTGTCATAAATACTTTAATCCAGAAAATTATACATCTTGAAGGACTAAGAACATCCTGGGGGAATTTGTGTTTTTAGAAGACACTGGCCACGGGTTCCCCTGTGGTGGGGCCAGTGAGCCATTGAAATCTCCATTCACATCAGCGGGACCGGAAGATCCCGCTGGCGTGAGAGGCTGGAAAATTCAGGCCACTGTCCCTTAATGGGTCAATGCAAGGGCTCAGGTTGCTGCTGTTTCTGGAAAAGACAGCATTTTACAAGAAAAGGTAATTAAGCAGTTTTAAAGAAGATGGGAACCTCTTGACCCTGGTGGACTGTTTACAAAAGAGTCACATGATGGCTTCTGACTTTGGGGAAAAAAACGATGGCTTGAAAACTGTGTTTAAAAGCTGGTAGGCTGTTTTGCTTTGGAGATAATAAGAAGGGATCAACTGCTTGGGTAAAGAAGACAACAGCTTCTGAAGCTTGAGACCCAGTCCAAAACAAAAAGTGAATGGAAGTTGCTCTGAAGTCACTCTACATTCCGAAATCAACCAACGGCAAGTTTTCCTTGAAGTATGCTTGAAAAGTGGTACGAGAATCATCGACTATTTCCCAGACCAGTGCTGAGAAACCAATTGTATGACCCAGACACCATTTTAAAGACCCCATCATTTATCTTCTTCCCTTGAACCATTGGCTTTTAACCATTTGGCAGAATTCCTCTATTTTATTTTCCTTTTATTTTGGTGTGTGTGTGAGAGAGAGAGTGTTAGGATTTTAGACAGAGTAATTATGCTTTCATATTTTATGCTGTATGTTAATAAGCTTTGCCTTTGTTGTGTAGTATCCAAAAGACACTTGACACAGAGTCGACTGTAGCTAGATTCAGCAGCAGTTCTTTATTTAGTACAAGTGTGCACACATGGGAATTTTTTTCCAGAATGCTCCAAAAGGCAATTCGAAGTTACACAGTTTCTGTCGGTTTTTTTTATTCATTCGCGGGCTGTGGGCTTCGTTGGCTAGGCCATCATTTATTTCCCACCCCTAATTGCCCTTGAGAAGGTGGTGGTGAGTTGCATCCTTGAACTGCTGCAGCCCATGTAGTGTAGGTACACCCACAGTGCTGTTAGGGCGGGAGTTCCCAGTGATAGTGAAGGGACGGCAATATGTTTCCAAGTGAGGATGGTGAGTGGCTTGGAGGGGAACATCCAGGTGGTAGTGTTCCCAAGTGTCTGCTGCCCTTGTTCTTTGAGATGATAGCAGTTATGGGTTTGGAAGGTGCTGTCTGAGGAGGTTTGGTGAAGCATCCTGTAGAGGGTACACACTGCTACCATTGTGCATCAGTGGTGGAGGGAGTGAATGTTTGTGGATGTGGTGCCAATCAAGTGGGCTGCTTTGTCCTGGACAGTGTCAAGTTTCTTGAGTGTTGTGGGAACTGCATTCATCCAGGCAAATGGAGACTATTCCATCACACTCCTGACCTATGCATTTTAGATGGTGGACAGGCTTTGGGGAGTCAGGAAGTGAGTTACTCGCCGTAGGGTTCCTAACCTCTGACCTGCTTTTGTAGTCACAATATTTATATGGCTAGTCCAGTTCAGTTTCTGGTCAATGGTAACCCCCAGCATGTTGATAGTGGGGGATTCAACTATGGTAATGCCATTGAGTGTCAAGGGGTGATGGTTAGATTCTCTCTTGTTGTACATAGTCATTGCTTGGCACTTGTGTGATGCGAATGTTAATTACCACTAGTCGGTCCAAGCCTGGATATTGTCCAGGTCTTGACGCATTTGGACATGGACTGCTTCAGTATCTGAGGACTCGCAAATGGTGTTGAGTATTGTGCAATCATCAGCAAACATCTCCACTTCTGATCTTATGATAGAAGGAAGGTCATTGATGAAGAAGCTGAAGATGGTTGGGCCTAGGACACTACCCTGAGGAACTCCTGTAGTTGTGTTCTCCAATTGACTTGATTGACCTCTGTTAACCACAACCACCTTCCTTTGTGCTAGGTATGACACCAACAAGCAGAGATTTTTCCCCCTGATTCCCACTGATTTCAGTTTTGCCAGCTCTCCCTGACACTACATTTGGTCAAATGCTGCCTTGATGTCAAAGCCAGTCTATACTATACATTCCATCTTTGGGGTAACTCATCATTAACTCACAATGTTCTTATCTTGTAGGCCTAATTATTACATCATTAATTACAGATGAGTTTACACCAGAAACACGGAATGACATGTTCACCACATTCACAGTTCTAGAGGAATTTGTAAAACAATCACAGAATGACCTGACTGTTCGAATAAACGTTCCAAAACATGTATTTTGCTTATCTATCCTGACGTTTCACTGCAGTGACTAGCATTCTGCATATCTTGACCCAGAGGCCAAGCTATCAGTTTATTACAGTATAACTCATAGACCATTCATCAACTTATTTTATCCTGAGCAAAGGTCACATTCCTTAGCTTATTATGAACTGGCCCATAGGCTAGTCATTTAACTTCCAAGCCTAGCCAAAAGTTCATATTCACTCGAGCTGCAGACACTTACTGCAGATAGGGTTGCCCATGATTGCAATGCTTTCCATAAATTCCCACACATATGCTGCAGTTCCAGCTCGAATAAATATACTTCAGCAGAACTAATAGAACGACTTATTTGTGTAAGTAGTACATCCAGCTATTCTGCATTAAATTTGAAAATTTATATCCTGTGGCAGATCGTCATAACCCATGAGTGACAAGGTCATTACTGGCACACTTCACTTATTAGATTAGTAACAGATAGGTCTGCAAATCTTATCAAATTAGAAACAAAATCAAGTCTATTAAATAACTAAATTAAGCAGATGGAAAAAAAATCAGAAAAGTGTTGTTAGCTGCACTAGAAACTTGAGTGCTTGACTGAACTGCAAATGAAGCACAAAGGTTACCAATCTTGTCCCATCTTATATCTCTGAATTCATTATCAGCCTGAGTTAGCTTTAGGCAATGTACTGTAATACAGCAATGAATAATCTGATAGAGGCCACTCTTTGATATCAGAGTTTATTGATTGCAGAATGATTTCAAAGATACTGGAATGCAAACAAGGATGCCATTTAACCACTCTTTTCCCCGTTACTTATCAATATTGAATGTGAAAACACATTCTTGTCTTCCTTAATTTGTGAAGATTCAAGGAGGATAACAATTACATGGTTATGTTTTTTTGTAATTGGTCCTTTCTCAAGGTCATAGAGAGCTTTAGAATGTGTGTTTCTTTGGTTCAGCAAATTTACTTTATCTAATAAGTTTAGCCAGATTATATTCTTGTGGCATCCTTACCAGTCATCCTTTGAATTCACATGGTTGAGAAGCAAATAAAGCTGTTGATGAATATTTCATGATGAAAATTACACTTAGTAACTGTCCTAAAAGCTAAGAGTTTTTCTGCCCCTTATTCCGATTGATGGTTGTCTTCTGTGGGCAAAAAGGCCAACAAAAAGGGGTGGAGAACCAGATCATGAAATCTGTGCTCCTTCAATACTGCCACATTATTCCCAGGGTTTTCCTGTGGGGCACTGCTGGCCTGCAAAAGGTGTAGACCGGTTGGAACAATGTAGTTGAGACAGGAGTGGGTGTTCTGAGCCTCTGTCCTCCAATTTTGTCCACTACAATTGCTGGGTGTCCAAATATAAGGACACCCAGGGAAGGTTCATGCTGTGGTCTGCCAGTAAAGCCCTACCAACTGGAGTGTCTCAACTACTTACACTCCATGAGAAGAGGGTGCTGATTGGTTGGCAAGTGATTGCCTCTGATTGGTAAATGCATTTCCATGGAGAGTGTACCAGGGACCAGTTAATTGCCAAGATTTTGTTTAAACAGGATCTCAACATCATTTTCATGGCAACTAGGGATTGGCAATAAATAGAGCGTTAGTTTATACAAAGAGAGTGGCTGAGAGTCTATAATTATTTTTGGGAGGTGGGGTAATGTCAGTCTTAGAAGGAGAACAGCATCTGAGCACAGGGAAACATTTACAATGCAATATAGCATTCTAACCAAGAAGGCAAGTGGGATGCTGAGCTGTTTAATGGATATAGGGTTGAGAGAGCATGAGGTGGGTCTCATGGGCAAGATAAATATGGAGAGGGGCATGAGGGGTAATAGAAACTAGAGAAAGACAAGAGTGCAGGAATATTGCAGGGGAGAACCTTGAGATAGTTCAACTTGGTGGGCAAGGAAAAGAAGGGATGTAGCTGACAGAGGTTCTCAAGCTTAGTGACAAAGAAGTGCATGAGTACCAGGAATTTGTTGTTGGAAGTGTAGATCGAGGGTATAGGGGATGAAGTAAAGAGGCCTGGCTTATCTTTGCAACATAGGGTTTTTTTAATAACATATATTCTTTCATGGGCCTGGCCGTTGCTGTCTAGGCCAGCATTTATTGCCCAACATTAATTGCACTTGAGAAGGTGGTGGTGAGCCATCTTCTTGATTCACTGCAGTCCATGTGGTGTAGGTACAACCACAGTGCTGTTAGAAAAGGAGTTCCAGGATTTTGACCCAGCAACAGTGAAGGAATGGTGATCATAGTTCGAAGTGAGGATGGTGAGTGGCTTGAAGGGGAACTCGCAGGTGGTGGTGTTCCAATGCATCTGCCACCCTTGTCCTTCTAGGTGGTAGAAGTTGCGGGTTTGGAAGGTGGTGTTGAAGGAACCTTGGTAAGTTGTTGCAGTGATTTTGTAGATGGTACACACTGTTGCTACTGTGTGTCAGTGGTGGAACAAATTAATGTTAAAGGTGGTGGATGGGCTGCCAATATACCTTTGTCCAAGATGGTGTCCAGTTTCTGGAGTGTCATTGGAGCTGCACTCATCCAGGCAACTGGAGAGTATTCCATCACACGCCTGACTTGTGTCTTGTAGATGGTGGACAGGCTTTGGGGAGTCAGGAGGTGAGTTAGTCAATGCAGAATTCTTGACCTCTGACATGCTCTTGTAGCCATAGTGTTTATATGGCTCCATTCCGTTTCTGGTCAATGGTAGCCCCCAGGATATTGATGGAGGGGGATTTAGCAATGGTAATGCCATTGAATGTCAAGGGGAGATGGTTAAATTCTGTCATGTTGGAGATGGTCATTGCCTGGCACTTGTATGGCATGAATGTTACTTGCCACTTATCAGCCCAAGCCTGAATGTTGTCCAGGTCCTGATGCATTTGAACATGGACTGCTTCAGTATCTGAGGAGTCACCAATGGTGCTGAACATTGTGCAGTCTTCAGAAAACATCCCCACTTCTGACCTAATGACAGATTAGGCAGGTGAGGATGGTTGGACCTAGGACACCACACTGAGGAAGTCCTGCTGCGATGCCCCAGGACTGAGATGATTGACCTCCAACAACCACAATCATCTTCCTTTGTGTTAGTTATGATGCCAACCAATGGTGAGTTTTCCTGCCGATTCCCATTGTCTCCAATTGTTCTAGGTCTTCTTGATGGCACACTCGGTCAAAGGCTGCCTTGATGTCAAGGGCAGTCACCCTCATCTCTTGAGTTAAATTCTTATGTCCATGTTTGGACCAAGGCTGTAATGAGGTGGACCCCAAACTGAGTGTCAGTGAGCAGGTTATTGCTGAGTAAGTGCTGCTTGATAGCACGGGTGATGACCCCTTCCATCACTTTGGTGATGATGGAGAGTTGACTGATGGGGCGCTAATTGGCCAGGTTGGATGTGTCTTGTTTTTTGTGGACAGGCCATAATTGGGCAATTTTACACATTGCCGGGTAGATGCCAGTGTTGTAGCTGTACTAGAACAGCTTGGCTAGGGGTGCAGCAAGTCCTGGAGCACAAGTCTTCAGTACCATTGCTGGAATATTATCAGGGCTCCATATCCTTTGCAATATCCAGTTCCTTCAGCCATTTCTTGGTATCACGTGGAATGAATTAAATTGGCTGAAGACTGGCATCTGTGATGCTGGGGACCTCAGGAGGAGGCTGAGACGGATCATCCACTTGGCACTTCTGGCTGAAGATGGTTGCAAATGCTTCATGATGATGTGCTGCACCCCCCCACCACCCCCCCCACCCCCCCCATCATTGAGGATGGATATATTTGTGGGGCCTCCTCCTCCAGTTAGTTGTGAAATTGTCCACCACCATTCCGAACTGGACATGGTTGGACTGCAGAGCTTAGATCAGATCCATTGGTTGTAGGATTGCTTAGCTCTGTCTGTTGCATGCTGCTTCCCCTGCTGCTTATGGCCCATAGTAGCTCATGGATGCCTAGTTTTGAGTTGCCATATTTGTTTGAAATCAATCCTATTTAGCACATTGATAGTGTCACACAACATGATGGACGGGTTCCTCAATGTGAGGATGGGTCTTTGTCACCACGATAACTGTGCCTTTGTCACTCCTATCAATAGTCATGGACAGATGCATGTGTGATAGGTAGATTGGTGAGGATGATGTCAAGTAGGTTTTGCTCTCTTGTTGTTTCCTTCACTGTAGACTGAGCCAAGTCTTTTCAGACTTGGGCAGCTTGGTAAGTAGTGGTGCTACCGAGACACTCTTGGTGCTTGACATTGAAGCCCCCCAGCCAGAGAACATTCTGTGCCTTTGCCACCCTCAGTGCTCCCTCAAGTTAGTTTTCAGGCAATAGGTGGTAATCAGCAGAAGGTTTCTTTGCCCACGTTTGACCTGGTGCCATGAGACTTCATGGGGTCCAGAATCAATGTTGAGGACTCCTAGGGCAAATCTCCTGACTGTATATCGCTGTTCCTCCACCTCTGGTGGGCCTATCCTCCTGAAAGGACTGGATGTACCCAACAGTGATGATGGTGGTGTCTGGGGCCTTGTCTGTCAGGTATGATTCCATGAGTATGGGTATTTCAGGCTGTTACTTGACTAGTCTGTGGGACAGCTCTCCCAATTTTGGCACAAGCCCTCAGATATTAGTAAGGAAGACTTCACAGAATTAACAGAGCAGGGTTTGCTATTGTCATTTTGGTGCCTAGGCCAGTGTCTATCTGGTTTAATTCCTTATCAACTTTTATGTAGCAGTTTGATAAAATCGAGTGGCTTGCTAGGCAATTTTAGAGGACATTTAAGAGTCAACCACATTGTGTGTCTGGAGTCACATGTAGGCCAGGCCTGGTAATGACAACAGATTTCCTTCCCTAAAGGGCATTAGTGAATTCAATGGGTCTAAATGACAATTGATAATAGTTTCTTAGTCACCATTACTGAGACTAGCTTTTTAATTCCAGGTTTATTAATTGAATAAAAATTTAACCAGCTGGTATGTTGAGATTTGAACCCTTGTCCCCCAGAGCATTAGCCTGGGCTTCTGAATTACTCGTCCAGGGTCATTACCATTACATCACTGCTTCCCCGTCTGTTGCTGTAAGAGTGAAACATTTTGGCAAAAAGGAGAGCAAGTTCAACTCTGCCAGATTTGACTGAATAAATAAAACAATGAAAAGCTGGACCATTTGAGTGCCAGCTATATTAAGGACTTCTTCCCTTGGGCTAGAGGGAACAAAATTGAAGGGCAAAGACTGGAGAGTAATGATATTAGTGGGGATAGGGACATCAAAGGCAGGATTAGGGAGTGATTGAGCTGAAGAACAGGTGAAGAAGAAGTATTACATTGAGCCTACAGCACAGAAACAAACCATGCAGCCCAACTGATCAATGCCGGTGGTTATGCTCCACATGGGGGGAAGCAGTCACTGACCTGGGATTTTCACAGAGCTGCCTCTGGCCTATATGACAAGCGATAACAGTTTCTTGATTACCATTACTGAAACTAGCTTTTAAAGTCCAGATTTATCAATTGAATAAAAATTTAACCAGCTGTCATGGTGGGATTTGAACCCATGGATACAAGTTCCCAGTCCAATTAAGGAGAGCAGGCAGGCTCTCAAAGGGCCAATCAGAGGCCTTCCAGCTTGAGAGGAGCAGCTGATTGCAGTAGAAAGTAATTGAGAGGGCGCTTCAATATGGAGGCACCCTTTCACCAACTTTAAAAATTTTTTTTTAAAAAGCAGAAAAAGCAGCCAGACTGCCACAGTTATACGGAGGTGAAGGTTGAGGGGGCAATGGAGGGGAGCAGTGGAATTTCTCTACAGAGGCCATGTAGTTCTGCTAGGCTCCAAACCCATCCTGGCAAAAATCATTGGTGCTGAGAACGAGTTTGGAAAATTGGCACGCCAGCCAGCACATTATTTTTAGGTCCCTATTTGCCTCCATCCTGGACCTCAGCGCAGCCTGAAAATTCTGCCCTTCTAATTTAAAATGCATCTCATCTCTTATACAAATTTATGAAGTAAACCAACAGGAATACTGCCCAACTAATCAGGAGTCTCTTATACAAATTGGAAAACATCAGAATTTTTTAGTTGCAACTAAAGAACTATGCATTTTCTAAGCCACATTGTGTAGTAATAGGGTCTTCAGGACTATAGGGGTTAATGTCAGAATGGGGAAACAGTACTGACCACATTATGATGTACAGAGTCACATGGGAGTAATAAAGTGTAGTGGTGAGTCTAGTAGAAGTTGGCATGAAGGTAGTACCTACTCAGGACTGTATCTTGTATATATAGGTACATGTTGTTAATAAATAGTTATTTTCCAACCATATAGGCCTCTAGACTTCTTCATGAGACATCAGACAACAATGCAACATGGTGGCAGCAGGTGAAGGACTCCAAGATTCCTTAAAATTTAGAAGTAAAGAAACAGCAATCACGCATGAGAGAATTGCACCTAACTTGAAGACCTTAAATATACAGCTGGAGATTGCATAAGAGGTTCTAATACAGGTGTGGAGGCTGAAGAGCAGAAGAAAGATTCACTGTGCAGTGTGAAAGGACTCCACCAAAGCATGAGGAGGTCCATTGCGAGACCTGATCAAAAGCAAAGTCAAATAACCTAGCCAGATCACAAAAAGGTGAGCAAACTCCAAACAAAAGGCTGAAATAAGCTTTTAAATTCAACACAATAATAAGGCTTCTCAGGCAGCCGATTGTTTAATGGGCATGGCTTGAAGAATGCGGCAGCCAGCATCCAGATTTGATGGTAACTATGCAGAAACAAAAAAAAAATTAAGGAAAAGTCAGAGCAAAAAATTGACTTCAATTCAATTCTCTAAGTTCAGGAAAGCAACTAGCTGGCCAAAATGATTTGTTCAAAAGGTTTTCTGCTGAAGTTTAAAATATCTCCATAACCACAATGGGAACCCACCAATTCCCGACAAACATGGGAAGAGAAAAAGAATTAAAGCTGTAATCCCCTGTGCTGTAAACAGGCATGGATGGTAAATGAACACTGCCAGACCAATTAATGCAGACGGAAGATCCAGACCAGGTGCAAAATTGGGTGTTACGGAGAAGACTTTTAAGATATATAATAAAATCAAGCTTATATAAGAAAACAGAAGCTGAACAATGGAATATACTATTTTATTCAGTTGGTCCAATAGCTGATGACATAATTGCTAGTGTTACAACCAGGTGAGAAGGGGCAAACTGGCTTCTCTTTATTTAGCCTCCTCAGTTGGTCACAAGAAAGGTTTAAGTTTCTTTTTCACGAGGATATGCCTTTTCCAAATCAGAATGTATTTAACTAGTTAAGCTGTGATCAATAAGGAGCCAAGCAAACAAGGTTTCCCTGAGTCACAGAAAGAACAGATTTATTAACCATTAAATCTGAGAAAAATAATGAAAATGCAATGTCAAGCATTCAGCCCTCATGTAGTCATTTGGGCAGATACATACATACGCATGCACAAGCATGCACACGTACACACGCACATACACACACATGCATGCACACACACACACACACACTTAGATACATGTATCAGAGATAAGGGGAATTACAATCCAATAAAAAAAGGTAAAAGAATATACAGTTAAGTGTCCTTTGATTGTCCTTGAGCATAAACTTTAAATGCTGTGGCCAATTTGGGTTAGCTGGTTTCCTGGATGTGTTCAGATGTAGAAGATGTTGTAATTATTATGATATCTGGGTTCGCTACTAGGGTCCTGGTAAAGTTGACTTCTCAAACCAGGTAACACTATTATTCCAAAAGAGAGAGAGAAAAATTGCAGCCTTCAGCCTGTTTCCTTTGCTGAAGACTTTCTTGACACCGCCTGCATCACTTTGCAATCTCTCTGCAGTGGCAGTCTTGCCTTGAAATATTTTACCCATTGTATATTTCCAAGAGGTTTTGGGTGTGTCTATCTGTGGCAGCCAGTGTTTCAGTGCCTTGCATTTTAATGTCTCTTCCTTACACATTTTCAAGTTTCGATGGGTTTCTAGATTATAGGAAATGTCTCTCTCTTCACTCTTCCCTAAGTTTGATGTGCATGTTTCTCACCTTCACTTTGGAATGGGGCCTTGCATTTTTAAGCGGTTTGATCTGTCTCAGTTCAAACTGCAAAATTTCCAGTCAGTTGAAAGGTGAATAAACATATTTTCAAAAATAAAGGGCCATAGCCTCATGACACCAGACAAGGAATAAATGAATCTTCCAATAACAGAAGAGATCATGACGTCCTTTGACACCTACTTTAACCTAAGAAGCAATAAAATTTTGGAATGAGCAAAATTTATCAAGAGAGTCCAAAACCCAGGGAACCCATAGACTGTTTCATAAATGAGTTAAACAGATTGGCTGAAGGTTGTGACTGGGGTGACCTTAAGTCAGAGCTCATAAGAGACCAAATTAGCTCTAAGTAGTCGGAGTGGCCAATAATACTCTTTCGGATGTATTCAAATCTAAAGAAGATCTGACCTTGGAAAAAGTCTTCCAAATCATCAGACAATCAGAAGTCCACCAGTAAAACTAATCCATTTCGCATGGCAAAGTTAAATATGGTGCCGAGCAACCCCAAGATTCCAGTTCATAAAGCAACAAAAGGGCATGGAAACTCCAGAATAAGGGAAGCAATAACCAAGCAAAACATAAGATGGTTACAGACCATCAGTGCTGTGGTGCCAAAAGACATCTGAGGCACAAAGAGTGTCCAGCAATCACTGTGCAGTGCTTTCACTGCAACCAGCTGGGACACTTTGGAAAGATGTGTAAGTCCAAAACCTCAAGACGTGCAAAGGATCCCAAATGAATTTGTGAGATTGATGAGCAACTTGATGATACCTTGCTCTTTTACTCTCTTAAACTTATCGTAAAAGCATTTGCAAAAGTTACAGCTTGTTAAATGAGGTGTAACTAGGTTTTTAACAAAATTCTAAGTTCATAATTACTGCTGAAAAACCTTCTGTACCTGAGAATCTAATTTTATATTTGTGGGATGTTAAAGTTCTCCAGTTATGATATATAAAAACGTTTCACATAATTTTAAAACAATTTTATTTTAAGTTTGTTTGTGATATTTCAACTTCTACATTAATCCAATGTGTGTTTCACAATTACTTATTTTGCTCTCTGTAAAATGTAATTAAAATTGAAGGATGATTGACACATCTTACTTCCTGTTTTTTTGTCTGTGAGACTACTTCGCTATGATTGGCTGCTTACCCTGCACGATAATATCATTGTTGTTGGCTTTCTAGAGACCCCTTTGACTTGATGCCTGAAACAAACTAATATCAGCAAAGGGGAAATTGACGCCACAGAGATCTGTGAATAGCTTTATGCAAGGTCAGCGACAAACTCCATTGATGCACCAATGGCTTGGATTTTGTAGGCATTCACTTCTAGAACTGTTTGTGCATTATGAGTGAAATTGATTGAACTGAATAAATCTTTTGCAATGTCAATTTCAATATCATGAACTTCCAAAATAATTTGCGATATTGATGCACCAGGATTCCTTTGATTCTGCTTGTATTTGCAAACTAATAGCTATTTAAATAAATTACAGATTCTACATGTTAGATTAATATTCAAGATGATGATTTTACCCCAATTTGGATCAAGTAGAAAATGCAACAGTATGAATCAAGATAGCTCTTAATATGAGTCCATGTCACAGTCAAGTGTAGATATATATATATATTATGGCTAATGAGATGTACAAAAACTACTATCTGCTTTGAGCCTGAAGGTGGCAGCCCCTTCTTTGCCTCTTATGCAAAGCTTTCTTCACATCCTGTTAGAACTGCATCTCTGCAAAGACTTCCAGCCGTGACTTTGAACTTTCACATTACAAATTAACTATCCCGTTTTCTTCAGGCCTACGTTTCATGAATATGAACGAGAACAATAAAGCAGGCATTATTGAGAATAATAAGATCACTTCCTGTGCACTATTGACCAATCACAAACAACTATGCCAGATCTGTATTCAACCCTGTACTTGTCTGTGCTCTGCCACATCACATTGCAGCATGTGATAATGCCAAAACGTCAGTCATGTCACCACACTGCATTTTGATAACTCATCCCTTTTGTAGCGACCCTTCATTGCTTTTTGAAGTAAAAATTGGTAAATTGAAGTTCATCAAATCTTTTTTCTCATGATGTGATACAAACATAAACTACAGTGAGTTATCAACATAATTTTTTGTAGTTTAGTGTCTAGCACTGTTTAATAACTGCTAACGTAAGTAAGTATAATTTTGATATTAGCAATTCAAGAAAGGGCTTTGGAAGGAATAACGAAGGGATGTTCATGGGCACCTCACCAAAGTAACAGCAGATGGCCACAAATCCCTCTGTGGAAAAGCAGACATGCTGTCCAGAGTTAATACATGTGTTAATGATTAATTTACTGTATACTCATCTCACAGCTAGAGGTGAGAAAGAATCAAATCTCTGTGTGGCTTATAACAACAAAAGTTAAAATATTGTAATTACTTTTTTGATTTTGTGCACTGTGGGAAGCTCTTATTTAGTATTAATTTTAGTGCAGACTAAAGGAAGTGTATGGAATACTCATTTCATTAGTGAGGCCTGAATTCAGTCCTAGCTTCGACAGATGGGCTAAGTCTCCACTCCAATTTATGTCATCTGTCCCATTTGAGATGTGTTTTGGCAGTCTTAGTCCAGTCCCCTGTGGGCAAGAGTCTACAGAAAAATAAGTCACTTAGAATCCATAATTGCTAAAAAGACCTTCTCCAGTGCAATGAATTATCAGTAAGAGTCTAACAAGAGGAGCAGGGATAAAATAATCAAAAGTAGCCAGGCTTAATTGTGTCAGCTTTTAATGTGATCTGCAGATTTTATAATTGCCAAAATATTAAGCTTAAATATGAGTTAGGCTTTATAAAGAATGAGCTGGATGGAAAATATAGATTTAAGCAGGTTATGTGACTGCAGCAGAGTGGATATAATCATAAAATGATCAAAACTGAGCAAGTGTTGACTTTGAGGAATGTTTTCCCCACAGAGTGGTACGTGTATGGAATAAAGTCTAAGCAAACGCAATTAATGATAAGGTAAAAGCAAAATACTGCGAAATCTGAGACAAAAACAGAAAAAAACTGGAAAAACTCAGCAGGTCTAACAGCAACTGTGGAGAGAAAAAGGGAGTTAACATTTTGAGTCCATATGACTCTCCTTCAGAGCAATTAATGCTATGTTGATTTCTTTAAAGTAGTTGCTGCAGCTAAGAGAGAAATAGGTAATTTCACTAAGAGGTGCGCTGTTAAGAGTCTTATCGTCTGTGGTTTATTGCCAGTAAAAGTGATATACAGGCGATAACAAATTGTAGTAATGGTGGTGGGATACAACCTAAACTGAGTTTAAATGTCACAATTCATTCTGGTGCTAGACCCCAAGAGCAGGATTTTCAGTTTGGCGTGCCTGACACACCCGAACGTGAAATAGTGCGTGATGGCTTTGGGCAAGCATCCCAACATCATTGTGCACTCGCGCGATATTTTGGTAGGCGGGTGTCACGAGAATCGGCAGTGCGCCCGCTGACAATTAAGAGGCCTTAAGCTGGTAATGATATTGAATTTTTCGCTGCCCTTCCAAGTTTATGGTTGGTGGGTGGGCAAATAGGCCTGGCGGCCTTTACATCTTTTGAGAAACCTCATCCACGGGCGGGATGAGGTTTCCAACAGTGAATAAAAAAACAATTAAAAAATTTTAAACTCACTTTCAACATGTCCCTGTTCATGTGACAGAGTCACATCTGGGGACATGTTTCCCTCATTTTTCAAATCTTTATATTTTATTTTTAAATCCTTCAGCTCCCGGAGGCAGCTCTGTGACTTCAGGGAGCTTTCAGTGAGCACACCCCTGTGCATGCGCAAACTTCAGTGCTCGTGCTCCTCCTGCCCCCCACCCCGGCAGCACTGAGGCTGTCAGCGCATGTTTCAGGCTGGCTGGCTGTTAATTGGCCAGCTAGTGTGAAATCGCAGTCAGGGCCCGAACATGGGCAGCCCGATGAGGGGGAAATCCTCCCCCAAGTGTAGGGAAAGCAAAACCAGTGCCTGATGTAGTAAGGAGACAAATCAACTGGATTTTTCGGGATTAACTTGATTGAGTTCTGAGAGACTGTGCCTTCCATAGCAGGGTGTTGCTGACACCTGCTGCTTCCTGGAACAAGACCTCCTTCTGAGTGGACCGGGTGGATATGCAATGTCAGTAGCCAGCAAGGTGCCTGTCACTAGATGGCCACCCCAACACCACCACCACCACCACCCATCCCATCCCACCCCATACAACTCCCCACTTGTCTATTAATCGTGTATTAATGATGTTTAATTGTATCCAGGTGGGCATTAATTGGGGATTCCTTTGTTCTCCCTATAAATCGGAACAGACTGAAACTGTTTTTGTGGGTTAGGAGGTGTATGTTTTTAATGTGTATCTCTGTAAATGTAAGTTTAAAGAAGTGTGTAAAGGTTGGTTCCAGTTCCATCCTTCACCACCTGGCTTTCTGAACTTTAACAGTCAATGCCTCTCCCTGAGGTCAAGTGCTGTCCATGCAAGGAGAGAAGGCAGAGAATTATGAGTGTTAAAAATGGCTCGGATGAATAGGAGGGAATGACAATGTTTGTGGAAGGTAATTGTGAGGCATTGGTGCAACAGAGCAATAGGATGAGTGTGAGTGTGAGTGTTAGCTGCTCAGGTGGGAATGTGAGGATATGCCTGAGGAAATAAGTGGAGCTACAAGGTGTATTGCTCTGAGGAGTGCTGTGCAGGAGAATGCTGGGAAAATCAGAGTGTGGGGCTTGGCATCTGAAATTGGTATGCCCCTCACCTTTCCCACCACCCTCAGGTCAGATCCACTTGGTACATCATCTACAAGTTGAGGGGACTGCACTTCTGCTGCTGACCTCCTCAGCCACTCCTATGTGTGCCTGCTTGTTTGGAGAAGTTATTTTGGGAGAGCTCACTACACTGCAGTCCCTCAATAGGATAAGAGCGATGGACCCAGGGAACAGCCTCCTGGGCCTCCTCTCCATTCCTGTGGTTGCTGCAGCTTCAGAAATCCATGTCCAGTTGAGCCATGCCAGAATCCCTTTAATTAGAAATAATTCCTTTGACAGATCCAGAGTGTTATCTGTTAACTGTCTTCCCTAATTAGCCAGGGAACTTGGAGGTGGAGTGTTAATGCCCTGGCTTAGTTAAAGCCCACTCCAGGTATCAAAGGGACCCCAATCCAATAATCATTCCACCATTTTGCCAGGGAGTAAGTTCAGAAAATTCAACCTTTTGTTTCCCTTTTCCCTGACTAAAGCTGAGCTATTACCTTTAAATACCCTCCCAGCGCAATCACTTTCCACAAGCCTACTCAACAAAAAATGTTTACATTCAAGAAAACTATGCCCTGCTTTTCGTCAGGTTGTGTTTGTTGTTACAAAGCATAAAATTGTGTCTAACTGCTCTTGCATAGGAAGAACTACTGTGTTGGCTGGCTCCTTTGGCCCTACTGGGATCATTTGAAAAGAGCAATGATGATGGGCTTAACCTACATCAGAAATACTATTTGTATTGATTTTAAGAAGGTCAGTGGTCATCTGGCTGGAGTATCATTGTACAGAAAGATCGGATGAGAAAGTATTCTTTCCCCTGCACAGTTGGAACAGGCAAAAAGGTCAGAAATGCCATTGGACCATAATGGACTGAAGAGACTGTAGGCTAAACAGAAACACTTGGTGCCTTTTGACTGCTGCACTATAGCACCAACCAAGAGAGCCAGATTTCAGTGGCCCAGAGATGAGCTGAAGGCTCAGGTACCTACAACTGTGCTGGTTGTAGGGTCCTGAGGTGTCTCTGCAACATCTGGAGACAGTTGGCTGCCAGTGCTTGCCTGTCTGCTTCACAATGATGTGGGAAGACAGCTGCCCATGTTTTCCCTTTCCAAGACCGTTTGAATGACCTAAGGGAACTTCAGATATCAGATCAGTCATACGGCTAAATAGTGGACAGGAAATAAGAGCAGAGCTGCAGGTACCTGAGCCTTCAGCTGGCCTCTGGGCCACTGAGATCTGGCTCTCTTGGTTGGTGCTGTAGTGCAGCAGTCAAAAGGCACCAAGTGTTTCTTTTCAGCCTACAGTCGCTCCAGTCCATTACGGTCCAGTGGCATTTCTGACCTTTTTGCCTGTTCTAACTGTGCAAACAAAAGAATACTTTCTCACATTTCTGTACAATGTTACTCCTACCAGAAGACCACTGACCTTCTTAAAAGTAATACAAATGGTATCTCTGATGTAAATTAAGCCCGCCATCATTACTCTTTCCAAGTTATCTCTGCTCCCTTAAGTCAAAGGGGCACAGACTTGAAAGGATACGGTGGACAACTGGTTTAGCTATCTTCACCAGGTCTGGCTGGACCACTTAAAATATTAGCAGGTCCTGCATAAACTTGAGATCATTCAAAATTCTGCTGGCCATAACTTACAGCAAGTCCCATTCACTTCACACGCCTTTGCTCGCTAACTGACGTTGTCTCCTGGTCAAGCAAAATCTTGATTTTAAAATTCTCATCCTTGTTTTCAAATTCCTCCATGGTCTCATTCCCTCCCTACCTCTGAAATCTGCTCCAGCCCCACAACCCTCCAAGATATCTGTGCACCTCTTAATTCAGGCCTCTTGTGCATCCCCAATTTTACTCATTCCACCATTGGTAGCCTTGCTTACTTCGCTGATATACATTGTGGAATGTCAGCCTCCTCTATCAAACAGAGTTCTTAAAAAAGCACTGTTGAAAACACAGTTAGTGAGGTTACTGTGTGAACACTTAATACGTTCATATCAAAATCCTCACTCGCACATTAAATAAATGGACATAGCCATCCATTTATTTCAAAATATTATAGCGGAAGGGAAAATAGGGAGATGACTTTAATATGATTGCTGACAATTTTGATCCTTGCAGAGAAGAAATTGCTCAGCGAAATGGTGGAGCAACTGCACCATCAAGGAGAGGAACAGATTATGAAGGACGGGAGATAGATAAATAGATTTGATGTTGACTGGAGATTGGAAAGTCGCTTTGATTCTCAGCTCATCAAAGCTGGCAAGTAAATTGCCTCAGGCCAGCTGACAAGTGGCATTCTCCAGCTGTGATCCTGCCCCAATTAAGATTTCCTGTGTTGTTGCTATTCCTTTGTAGTTACAGTTGGCTACCCTGAATGGCAACAGGAAATTTCTGCCCACATTTGTATCACCACATCTGAAGGAAAACACCAGGGTGTGATATCCCCTGGAGACTTACAGAAGTTTCTGCATCTGACTTCAACCATCATTGACAATGCATTGATGGATTCAAGCAAAAACAAACTCCAAAGTCCCGGACAAAACCAATTTGTCTCAAATTATATATGTACAGGAAAAGAACATGCAGGGACTTTGTTACTTAATTTGTGCTGGCACCAAGGCATCGAGTAACAGGCTTTTATAAGGTGTATATCTTTAAAATCTTTTGGTTTTTTTTACACATAAGTTATTTCTATACTTTAAATTGAAGTGATGGTGCACCTGTTCTGCCATTTTGTAAACTGAGATGCACCATGGCTTCAGTCCACTTGAGTTGTCACTTCCTCAAAGAAGTTGAGAACAATATGCAATACCTTTGTTTAGATTTCTGACACTTAGGCTTTCTGCGGGCTGAATTTTACAGGCAGGCGGACCCATAAATTATGGCACCAAACCATCACCGACATGCCCGCCACAGGTCCGCCCCCACCCCCTCGACAATTTTACAGGCAACCGGAGAGGCGTTGGGTGGGTCACTCGCTCGTGGAGGCTCTTAAGCGATTAATGCCCAATTCAGGGCCTCATCTCGCCACCACTCTGATATAATGAGCAGCAGGAGAGGCCTTTGCTCAACGTGTAGCCCAGTAGGTAAATAAGAGAAACAGAATTAAATACATTTGACCATTTTTAACGTAACTCACTTTTAAGCCAGAATAGGTTCCTTTTGTGAAAATCACCACTTATTTGAAGAAACCCAACAATCAGCTATCCTCCGGTTCCTAAGGAATCACATGACCCTGAAAATTTGAGTTTACAATAATGACAGTTTAAGGGGAAGTGGGGGGAGTTGGGGGAGAGGTAGGGAATGCCTCCATCCTGGGCCCCGAGTGTCAACTGGAGGCTCCCCTCCCACAATTTTGCCTCCCCACGTCCAACTGCCCCCTGCACAGTCCAACATGTCCCCCAGCCCCTTGCTGGGGCCTATCAGTCTGGCCCCAGTGAGATCCCTGTTGCGTGAATGTCCTGGCTCATCGCTGAGTTCCATCTCCTTGGCTGACTTGCAGTACTAGCAGTGGCCACCGATGTGCAGAGATGCCAGGCTCAAATTGACTGGCACCTCCATGAGGTGGGATGTCGTCCTGGAGAAGGACAGGAGTCCAGCCTCATACTAATTAAAGGGTCGTCGACTGTGAACTTTAAGTGGATCAAGCTGGCTAAGTGGAGGGGGGCTTGCCCCAAAAATATATGCTGGGAAGCAGGGAGCCTATCACGGCATAAAATCCAGCCACATACCTTGTATCATGAACACTGCTATGATTTGTTTTAATTGTACATTAAATAATATTCATAATTATGGGGTATAGCTCAAAACCATATTTAAGTGAACCCAGATCAGCACACGTCAGAACACGGAGGTGAAACCATATCAGCCTCAGTGAAGTCTCACGCTCACTGACATTTCTGTGGAGACCCAGTAAACCCGTTGCTTCCCACCAGAGACGGAGAGAAAAATCAAGAGAGTGGTCAACAGGCAAAACCCAGGAAATTCTTAGAAGCAAGCAGTGTGAGCCAAAGTCAGAGAAGCCAGCTGCAGTAAATGTATACCCAGTGAGACAGCAAAAATCTTTTCCCAAAGCTTTTTCTAAATCCCTTTTTAAAGAATTGTTGCAATGCACTGTAATATGTATATTGTAATGAAGCAACATACATAAATATACTTCAGGTTATCCATAACAATTGTGTGACTGCTTTTATAGTGATGTATCCAGTTTCCGCTGTTAGCTTCATACCAAGCAAAATACAACTGTTAAAATGCTGATTAATTCTTTCTTACAAATCCGTTCACCAACAGTAACATATTGCCTTTATGTGGCACATTTGCAATAGTAACTATTCTAATGCACTTAATTGTGGGCAGAAGTAAATAAGAGAAACAGAATTAAATACTTTTGACCATTTTTAACATAACTCACTTTTAAACCAGAATAGGTTCCTTTTGAGAAAAACACCACTTGTTTGAAGAAGTGCAACAATCTCACTATCCTCTGGTTCCTAAGGAATCACATGACCCTGAAAATTCAAGTTTACAATAATGACAGTTAGTGATGAATTCCTTGGATCAGAGTCTTGTGCAATGAATTTCACAGCATTTAAAGAATACACAAAAGTATAGGTTGGTGAGATACCCGTTTCAATAATTAACATATAATTTAAGTGTTAAGATTTGAAATGGATATAATTAAAATGTTACAAGACTGAAAACACTCATTAATTTTACGCTGTACAAATCTAATTGCCCTTTATAATGTTTTCCTTTCCATTGGCAAATAGGCAAATGCTCATGCAGGTTAGCAATTCACAAGAATCAAATAGCCTTGATTATGAAAAATATTAAATGGTATATTAAATTTCAAAATTATTAATGTAAGTGGCTATGAATTTGCCACATAACTAATATTTACTGCAATCTCCTAAAATGTACTGAACCATATCAGAAGTTCGCCATGTGGAATTATAATATAGACTGTCACAAAGATGTAGGCTAAATTCACCTGGTAGAAACAATTTTTGAATAGTGATATTCTTTTACCAGTTAGAAGATTATTACAGTCCTCAGCAGTACTGTGTTTTTTTTCAATCAATCAGCATAATTTAAAAAAAAATCTATATGGGTTTACTAATCTACTTTGAGCTACTGATATGACTTTTTTTGTGAATGAACTAGTTTAATTGTTTGTATCCTACACAGTGCTAACCATAGATAATCTCAAGTGGTAAAATGTAATCATATTTCAAGTGTTGTTTGGCTTATTTGCAGCATGCAAGCTTCTGAATCAGTAGATTGTGGGTTTAGGACTTGAACACATGTTCTTGCCTGATACTTTAGTGAAATAATGAAAGAGTGCTGTGCTTTTATCTGTTTTAGAAATTTCACAATCACTGCTAATATAAACAACACAAAACATTACACTTTTCTTGTCTTAACAACAATTAGTTTTATATAAATAACATGGTAGTTATGGTATTGGATTCACAACTCTGAAGTTGTAAGTATAAATCCCACCATGACCAGTACTGAAATTGAATTTAACAAATTTGGTAATTTGTGAGCTAACATGAAAAAATGACTGTGATAAAGAAAGCCTTTCATGGAAAGGAATCTGCCACCCCTACATTGCATGATTCCATCATAAAAATAGGTTGGTTAACATTTAAGACCCTCTGAAGCGACCTCGCAGGCATGAAACAAAAGCAAATCACTAGAAGGCAACCATTGCCATCTTTTCAGGTGGCCTGGCAAGTATTATCCACATCGAGAGGATAAATTTTCAAAAATTACATTGGTGGAATTTTCCAGCCCTGCCTGCTGCTGGGATTGTCCGGTCCCGCCTCAAGTCAATGGACAAAGATGAGGGCTAAATTCAGCTGGCAGAAACAATTTTTGAATAGTGATATTCTTTCACCAGTTGGAAGATTATTACAGTCCTCAATGGACTTTAGGCTGGGCCATTGAAACTCCCGCAGCGAATCCCACCATGACAGGGCCGGAAAATCCCGGCCATTGTCACTGACAAAAACGTGCTTGTTCTGAAGTCTTTCCTTTGCTATGACTCCTCAAAAGATAATATATTATGTTATTATATATTGGAACACTTGATACATTATGGTATATGAGCCAGAGAGGAGATCCTGACCACATATCTACACCATCACGAAGACCACCATTTTTCCACCTCAATAACAATTGCCCAATTCCACCTCTGTCTCAGCTCATCCGCAACTGGAACTCTCATCTATGCCTTTCTTACTTCTAGACTTGACTATGCAGATGTACATATAGTTGGACTCCTATCTTCCACCCTCCATAAACTTAAAAGTGTAATGTTTTGTGTTGTTTATATTACCAATGATTGTGACATTTTTTAAGACAGATAAAAGCATAGCACTCTTTCAGTGCTTTACTGATGTATCAGGCAATGCTAAGGGGAGAATCGTCCCAGATTTGCATTGTGTGGTGACGGACAGGAAAAAGGATTTTTTACCCACCGGCCACAATGGTGACTTTTCACACTGTATCAACCCAATCCCACCTCGTTAATTATGCAGCCACAGGAAACATGGTAGTCTCGCTGGTGGACAACATCTGAATTGCTAACTACGCTGTTATCTCACTCCAGATGCCATGTCTAAACTGCAGTTGCCCACACAGTTCTTGATGCTTGCAGCCCAGGACTGCTCCAGTGAAGATATGGCCCTGAAAACCAAGAATAGTTCAGTGATCCATCACTGAAATGCTTTCGGAGACCCATCATGATGTCCTCCAACCCCACTCTGGCCGCAGGAGTTCCAGCAATCTCACCACTCCAGCTTGTGAGGTGGTGGCAGTGGTGGTCAGTGCCAATGCTGCACAGAAGATGTTGGCCGTCCAGTGCAGAAAGAGGATGAATGATCTCATGTTGCCAGGGTAAGGCAACCAGCTCATCACTCTCAACTCACACTCAAAAGCCCATCACACTTTCACTGGCATCTCACTCACTGACAGCTCAAGGGACATCACTCTCTCATACACACACTCACCTCCTCTGGAGACTGCCTCCTCAGCCCTCACAATCTTGAGGTCACTTGCACAGATCAATATGTGCTCCCACGCACTCTGGGATACCCCTCTTTCCCAATAGGCCCACGTCCTGCAGCCTCTTCCCTTGCTTGAGGCCACTTATTGCCCTTCCCCAAGCAAGCCCTAGTCCTGCAGCTGTTGAAAAGCCACCCCCACCTTACGGCTGGTTTGGTAGGTAGTGGCCTGCCCATGAGCCTCCCTAAAAGTGATGTGGTGCTGTGTGCGAAGCCTGGTGCTGAGAATCACGAGTGCTGCCCAAAGCCAAGTAGGCAAACAAACCTTGAAGTTCTGAGGGAAGTGCAACTCGCCAGGCGCACGTCACTTATGTACAGTTGTGAAACACGTTGGCATGCAATCACGCCAATGTGCTCAGATGATCCAGCACGGGGGCTTGATTCCGATGAGCTCGGCTTGTAATGATATGCAGATGCCATTACAATTAAGTTCCTGACGTGCGGCGGTGGGAAATGCGGCCCACCAGTGATGGGCGGAGCAGATGATTGCAAACTGGTTTCACGATGTCGTGAAACCAATTTTTGGCCTTCCCGCCATATTGTCCGCTCACGCCTGCCATGACGCCTAACTCCAGCGGGCAAGGAAAATTCCGCCCTACATGTCCAAGGCCTAAACCCACGGTCAATTGATTCAGAAGCATATGTGTTGCAGTTAAGCCAAGACTACTCTTGAAATATGATTACATCTTACCACTAGGCACTTGTGATTATCATTGATTAACACCATGTAGGACACAAACAATGAAACTAGTTTATTCACAAAAAAAATCATATTAGTGGTTCAAGTTGATTGGTAAACCCTTTGAGGGTTTTTTTTACTTATGCTGTTTGATTGACAAAAAGCACAGTACTGCTGGGAATTGTAATAATCTCCCAATTGGTAAAAAAAAAAATCACTATTCAAAAGTTGTTTCTCCAAGTGGATTTAACTCTGCTGTTCATATTCTAACTCCCACCAGGTCCCATTCACCCATGACCTCTGTGGTCATTGATCTACATTGGCTCCTGGTTGAACGATGCCTTGATTTTAATATTCTCATCTATGTTTTCAAAACCCCCCATAGCCTCACCCCTCCCTATCTCTATAATCTCCAAAAGCCCCACAACCCCCCCTCCCCCCCCAGGAAATCTGCACTCCAATTCTGGGCCTCTTGCTCACACTTGATCTTAATTGTTACACCACTGATGGGATTGCTTTCAGCTGCCGAAGATCTAAGCTCTGGAATTCCCTCCCTTTGCAGTTTTAAGAGGGTCCTTAACATATGAACATACAAACAGAGGAGGCCTCTCAGCCCTTCGTGTCTGCTCCACCATTCAATAAGATCAAGGCTGGTCTGATTGTAAGTTCAACTCCACATTCCCGACTACCTCTGATAACCTTTCATCCCCTTGCTTATCAAGAATCTACTATCTTAAAAATATTCAAATAATATGTTTCCACTTCCTTTTAAAGAGAGTTCCAAAAACTCACAACACTCTGAGAGAAAAAAAATCTCATCTCTGTCCTAAATCGACAATCCCTTATTTTTAAAAAGTGTCCCCTAGTACTAAATTCTTCCACAAGAGGAAACATCCTCTCCATATCAACCCTGTCAAGACCCTTCAGCACCTTAAATGTTTCAATCAAGTAGTTTCTGCTTTCTGTCTCCTCCCTTTTTGAATAAAGGAGTTACATTCAATATTTTCCAAACTAATAGAACCTTCCCAAATCTAGGGAATTTTGGAAAATTAAAATCAACGATTCCACTGCCTTACTCGCCACTTCTTTAAAGACCCTAGGATGAAGTCCATCAGGACCCAGAGGCTTGTCAGCCCACAGCTCTAACAATTTTCTCAGTACCACGTCCCTATTGATTGTAATTGTCCCAAGTTCCTCCCTCCCTTCTATTTCTTGATTTACAGATATTTTGGGGATTTTACTTGTATCCTCTATAATGAAGACTGATGAAAAATACCTGTTCAATTCATCTAAAATTTCCTTATTTTCCATTATTAATTCCCAGACTCACTTTCTATATGACCAACACTCACTTTGTTAACTTTTCTTTTTAAAATATCTATAGAAACCCTTACTATCTGCCTTTATATTTCTAGCTAGCTTTCTCTTCTACCCTAATTTTCCTTCCTTATCAATCTGTTGATCATTCTTTGTTGTTTTTTTATACTCTGTCCAGTGTTCTGACTTGCCATCCATTTTTGCACAATTTTATGTGTTTTCTTTAAGTTTGGTACTATCTTGAATTTTTTTTTAGTGAACCACAGATGGCGGGTCCTCCCAGTGGAATTTGTATTTCTTGTTGGAATGCATCTATTCTGCGTATTCTGAAATATCCCCTTACATGTCCGCCACTGCATCTCTATTGACCTATCCCTTAACCTAATTTGCCAGTTCACGTTAGCTAGCTCTGCTTTCATGCCCTCATAATTGTCCTTATTTAAGTTTAAAGCACTAGTCTTGGACCCACTCTTCTCTCCCTCAAACTGAATGTAAAATTCAATCCTATTATGATCATTGCTACCTTGGGGCAACTTCACTATGAGCCATTAATTAACCCTATCTCATTGAACAACTTTCGCCTTTGACCAAGCTTTTGGACATCTGCCCTAACATCTCTCTATGTGGCTCAATGTCAAACTTTGTTTGATAACGCTGCCGTGAAGCTCCTTGGGGTGTTTTACTAAATTAAAGGTGCTAAATAAGTGCAAATCATTGTTGTTATGGTGTAACTTAAATATTTACCTGCCTGACTTCGAGATCCATTGAGGTTTAACTTAAATATTTGAGCAGGAGTAAATCATCTCCCCTGAACTTGAATGGTTATTTCAGTTCCCTTGACCAGCTGCTCCTTGTCCTTAATGACTGTTCGCAAATTTTAAGTCACTCTCCATGCTCTATTAACTCTATCCCTGTGTACTTAACTCTGCTTTTCTCTCCACAGATGCTGCTTGACATGCTGAGTATTTCCAGCATTTCTGCTTACAATTCAGGTTTCCAACATCCGCTGTTTGCTCCTCCTGTTTTATCAGAGGTGTTTTAATGAAGGAAATGTTAAAATGTGGTCTTGTCTGCATGTTTATCTGTACATAATACACACTACGGCACTTTTGAAGAGCAAAGAGGTGTCCTGCATAGCCGATCTCTCTCAGCAAAGCCAGCAAAAATAACAAATGACACTCATCACATAATTGTAGCACCCTAGTGTGAGCAAATTGACTGCTTTGTTCGGCCACATGACCATTGCATTGATTGTTTTTCAAGCTTTACTGCAGCTACTTGCCAAGTCTCCTTTGACAGCATCTTCCAAACCCACAATTTCTACCACCCAGAAGAATAAAGGCAGCAGATGCAAGGGAACGCCACCATGTGCAAGTTCCTCTGCAAACCACAAACCAGCCTGATTTTGAACTTTTTTTTTCTTTATTCTTTTATAGGATTCAAGGGATATTCCCAGAAATACAGGCTGCAGGAGGAGAGACTAGTCTTAAAAGTGGCAAGGCCAGTCCCTAATTGCCCTTGAACTGAGTGACTTGCCACACTATTTCAGAGGGCAGTTAAGAGTCTACCATATTGCTGTGAGTCTAGAGCCACATGTAGGCCAGACCAGGTAAGGGTGGCAGATTTCCTTCCCTAAAGGACATTAGTGAAAACATGGGTTTCTAAGACAATCAATAGTAGTTTCATGGTCACCATCACTGAGGGTGGAATTGTTCCAGATTTGCACTAAGTGCAGTAGTGGGTGGGAAAAATGATGTTTTACCCACTGGCCACAATGGCGGCTTCTCACGCTGTATCATCCCAAACCCGCCACGTTAATTATGCATTGCCAGGAAACACGCCACTTCCATGGTGGCCATCACCTCGCAGTTTCATCAAGCCAGGTGCCATATTAAAAGTGCAGCTGCATGCACACCCCTCAGTGCTGCTAGCTCAGGGCTGCTGTATGGAAGACAGGGTGGCCTCAAAAGGCAAAAAGACTGTATCTCCTCCGTTTAGTGACGTGACCGTTGGATGTCTTTTGGACACTGTGGAGGCCCGCTGTGATGTTCTCTATCCCCGCTCTGGCCGCAGGAGGGGCAGCGGCATCACCAATCCAGCTTGGGAGGTAGTGGCAGCGGTGTTCAGTGCCAACAGCCTGCAAACAAGGACAATCAACTAGTGCCGTAAGAGGATGAATGATCTCTTCCGTTCCACCAGGACAAGTTGGCACACAACAAGAGGGAAAGGTTGCCGATTGGTGGAGGAAAGCCTGAAATCAAGGTCCTCACGGATTTTGAAAATAGAGCTATCCAGCTGGCAGGTGAGGATCTGGGCCGTTCCTGTGCTACGGGTGAGTTCAGTGGTGCTCTCCCATTTGAGGATCCAGCAGTGTTACATCCATCAGACAACCATGCTGTGAGTGATGTGCCCTGTTTCACAGGCCACTGTCATGCATTAATTATCTCCCCTTGCTTTTGAAGTCCATGACCCAGGTCCTCGACTCAAGCCCCAAAGAAACCTCGTTGAATGCGCCCTCATCGAACACCCATCACAGTGCTCACCCATACTCTCCACCAGTGCAGAGACACACACCTCAGTGGGACCTAGCTTTAGAGTAGCCTTGGGATCACAATCTGGTGAGCCCATCGCACTTTCTGATGTACAGCAGGCAGTGGTAGGGACTTCCCAGGTGTCCGGCACTCAGAGGTTGGCTGGAGGCCGGAAATTTACTGAAGGGGTCAGATGCTGAAGGTGGACAAAGGATCAGATGCTTTTAAAGTTTCATGGCTGCATCTCTATGATATGACCCTGATCACAGAGCGCAAGTGAGCTGCCCTCAGCCAAACGGGAGTCAGAAATTCTCAGAAACTATAGGAAGACCTATGGAGTATCTTCACTGCATGTCATCATCATCTTCCCGCAATTGAGCAACTATTAGGGCTTCCAGAGTGTCTCCATGACAGGAGCATTATCACAGAGGGTATGACCACTGCCATAAGCCAGACTGGAGTCAAACATTCACAGATGCAATGTAAGGATCTATGGGGTCACCCCACTGCATGTCATCATCATCGTGTACTAATCTAGCAACTATGCGGGCCTCCCGAGTGCACCTGCTTTGTCTGGCCAGTGCGAGGGCCTCATCCCCATCATCGTCACCTTCAAGGACCTCCTCACCCTCATCACCATCGATGTCCTCCTCATCAGGAGAGACCACTAACTCTTCTATCCCCTCCTCAACCAGCACCTCTCCCCATTGCAGCGCCAGGTTGTAAAGGATGCAGCAGGTGATGATGATGCGTGACACCCTCTGTGGACTGTATTGCAGGGCTCCACCAGACCAGTCCAGGCACCGGAGCCTCATTTTCAGCATCCCAATGGTTTGCTCCACCAAGTTGCAAGTTGCAGCACGAGACTCGTAATACCTTCGCTCTGCTGCAGTCTGAGGCTGTCTCACGGGTGCTATCAGTCATATCTTCTGCGGGTTGCCCTTGTCTCCTAGGAACCATCCCTGCAGCCTCTGTGGACCCTGGAAGACGTCAAGGATCTGTGACCGATTGAGAATGTAGGAGTCGTGGACACTCCCTGGAAGCTGCACCACGTGAGTGCAGTCAATCACATCCTGCACCTGCGGGAAATCTGAGATCTGGGCAAATCCAATCGCTCTTGCATTCTGACTCTTCTGGTCCCAGGCAGAAATGCAGAAAGTTGTGTGCGCTCACGAAGATGGCATCTGTGACCTCATGGAAGCATTTGTGGGTGGAGGCTTGTGATATGCACAGAGATCATCTGTGGAGTCCTGAAAGGAGCCAATGACGTAAAAATTGAATGTTGTGGTCACTTTCACAGCCACTGGCAGTGGATGCCCTCAATGTCCCTGTGGCACCAAATCCTGCAGTAGCTGGCAGATGTGACCAACCAGTTCCCAGACATGCACAGTCTTCTACAACACTGGTTCTCGGTCATCTGCAGGAATGAAAGGCAGCGTCTGTAGACTTTGGGTCTAGCTAGGCACCAACCAGCGATGGCTCGCTGTAACTCTTTAGCAGCGTGTGTAGCAGCCCCAACCGCCCTTTCTTCCTGATGATGCTGCTCCTCCCTCTGCCCAGCCAGGCACCTCCGTCGCTCTCTTCTAAGTTATCAATGCTCCCTGTATGCCACAAGGCATGCAGCTTGTTCACCAGACTCCACACTCCTGATGTACTCCTCCTACAGGATGAAAGAGAGAGATGCGTGGGTTAGCATGGGTGTACTAAGAACCTGTCTCAGTTAAGTCTGAAGGACCTTTATCGCATCCCAGAATATGCTGGCCACCACTTGGATGGCTAGTGCGCTGCAAGACTGCCCAAAACCCCACCCATCTCCGCCCCACTCCAGCTGACTGATTGGTGGCAGCTTTGCCCACTGGACTGCATGCTGTGCTCTCAGCTCAGGTGCAGGCATTCTCCTACCCACACTACAAGAATGCACTATTAGCTTGAACCATGGGGAGACTGGTCCAAATCAGGATCCTGACATTGCAAGGGGCTGTGAGCGCCTCCACCAGTGACTGTCCCATGACCAGCTTTAGCAAGAAGATTGTACAATGTGCTCAGTCATCCAACTGTTTTGCAGTCTACTAAAACACTCATTAGTTTGCAGTCTGTGCTCAAGGGTTGAAAAGCTCTGGAACACTTGGTAGCACTTTCATGCCTCTGTGTCACTTGAGTGGGCAGATAAGCTAGAGGCCCAACTCCACACATGTGGCTGCATCTGAACTGTCTCAGCTGTAGAGGAATGGTCACTTTTTACAAGCTTTCCATTATGTGTGGCCACTTCCCTCCTCTCAACCCTGCATGTGATGGTGCACTACTTTCAAACAGAGGGCAGCCCTTGCCCCCTGCCACCCCACCCCCCCCAAATGCACTTCATCCTTGAAATCCAACAGGTAACCCGGGTGAGCACTACGCAACGTTACTGTGCACTCACCTTCAAGTTCCCCTCAAAGTGCAGCCGGCCAAGTGAAAGCCTCATATGTGCTGTTGTGAAACACATCAATGTGCAATCACGCTGACGAGGGTGGACAATCCAGCCAGGGGGGATGATTCCAGTGGGCTGGCCTTATAACAATATGCAGATGTATTACAATGAGGTTTGTTATGACACAGCAGTTGGTAAAGGCTGAGCTGTTTAAATCCCAGAGGGAAACTTGTCATAACCTATATTTTCAATTGGTATGTTTGAGATGCAGCTCTGAATTCAGTAATAAGACCACTAAGCCTCAAGAGGTTTTTTAATATAAAACTAAATTAAACTTTTATTAATTTAACAAGAAATTAAACACATACACATGTCTACAAATTACTACCATAATGTGTTTTGAACAAATCCCCAAATTAATCACTCCCAGGTAAATCTTCACCAAGGAAACAATAACCCATAGACTTTGAACAGGCACCAGGCAAAGCACATATGACCTAGCGAATTTGAAATGAGGTTCCTTTGCAGACACAGTCCCAGGCTTACAGGCTGGTTAAATCTTACATGCCTCTGACTCACACACACACAAACTCCTCTAGGTTTATACCTAGCCTTCCCTTTGAATGTAAATTTTGCACTGTTTTACTAGGTTTTTAATTTTACCTCTTCTAACAATAATCCTTTCAGTCCACCAATTTTATTAGTAATATAAACACATTGTTTGGTGTCTCCTAGCAGGTGCAAGATTTTACTCATTCTTTATTCAACAAATGCAAATGTGCTCGTCACCTTCTATCCTTACATTTATCTAATTAACATCTCAAGCTAATATACATCAAAGCACCTAGACTAGCTGGCTTTAATCCAATTAAGCCACACACACACAAAGACACAGACCCTACCACAAGTCCAATTTAAAAATAATTTCCAATAACATTAATATCTCTTCATGACAGGTTCCTGACATCCGATGGTGGGAAACGTAGCCTGCCATTGATGTGCTGAGTGGATGATTGCAAACTGGTTTCACGACATTGTGAAACCAATTTCTGGCCTTCTCACCATATTGCCTGCTCATGCTAGCAAGCACGCTTGACACCAACCGACACGGAAAATCCCACCCTGAGATTAGCTTTTGAATTCCAGATTTATTAATTGCATTTAAATTCCACCAACTGCCATGGTGGGATTTGAACCCTCATCTCCAGGATATTAGTCTGGGCTAAAAACAAAAAAACTGCGGATGCTGGAAATCCAAAACAAAAACAGAATTACCTGGAAAAACTCAGCAGGTCTGGCAGCATCGGCGGAGAAGAAAAGAGTTGACGTTTCGAGTCCTCATGACCCTTTGACAGAACTTGAGTTCGAGTCCAGGAAAGAGCTGAAATATAAGCTGGTTTAAGGTGTGTGTGTGGGGGGCGGAGAGATAGAGAGACAGAGAGATGGGGGGGGGGTGTGGTTGTAGGGACAAACAAGCAGTGATAGAAGCAGATCATCAAAAGATGTCAACGACAATAGTACAATAGAACACATAGGTGTTAAAGTTAAAGTTGGTGATATTATCTAAACGAATGTGCTAATTAAGAATGGATGGTAGGGCACTCAAGGTATAGCTCTAGTGGGGTTTTTTTTATATAATGGAAATAGGTGGGAAAAGGAAAATCTTTATAATTTATTGGAAAATAAAAGGAAGGGGGAAACAGAAAGGGGGTGGGGATGGGGGAGGGAGCTCACGACCTAAAGTTGTTGAATTCAATATTCAGTCCGGAAGGCTGTAAAGTCCCTAGTCGGAAGAAGAGGTGTTGTTCCTCCAGTTTGCATTGGGCTTCAATGGAACAATGCAGCAAGCCAAGGACAGACATGTGGGCAAGACAGCAGGGTGGAGTGTTAAAATGGCAAGCGACAGGGAGGTTTGGGTCATTCTTGCGGACAGACCGCAGGTGTTCTGCAAAGCGGTCGCCCAGTTTACGTTTGGTCTCTCCAATGTAGAGGAGACCACATTGGGAGCAACGAATGCAGTAGACTAAGTTGGGGGAAATGCAAGTGAAATGCTGCTTCACTTGAAAGGAGTGTTTGGGTCCTTGGATGGTGAGGAGAGAGGAAGTGAAGGGGCAGGTGTTGCATCTTTTGCGTGGGCATGGGGTTGTGCCATAGGAGGGGGTTCAGGAGTAGGGGGTGATGGAGGAGTGGACTAGGGTGTCCCGGAGGGAGCGATCCCTACGGAATGCCGATAAGGGGGGTGAAGGGAAGATGTGTTTGGTGGTGGCATCATGCTGGAGTTGGCGGAAATGGCGGAGGATGATCCTTTGAATGCGGAGGCTGGTGGGGTGATAAGTGAGGACAAGGGGGACCCTATCATGTTTCTGGGAGGGAGGAGAAGGCGTGAGGGCGGATGCGCGGGAGATGGGCCGGACACGGTTGAGGGCCCTGTCAACGACCGTGGGTGGAAAACCTCGGTTAAGGAAGAAGGAGGACATGTCAGAGGAACTGTTTTTGAATGTAGCATCATTGGAACAGATGCGACTGAGGCGAAGGAACTGAGAGAATGGGATGGAGTCCTTACAGGAAGCAGGGTGTGAGGAGCTGTAGTCGAGATAGCTGTGGGAGTCGGTGGGTTTGTAATGGATATTGGTGGACAGTCTATCACCAGAGATTGAGACAGAGAGGTCAAGGAAGGGAAGGGAAGTGTCAGAGATGGACCACGTGAAAATGATGGAGGGGTGGAGATTGGAAGCAAAATTAATAAATTTTTCCAAGTCCTGACGAGAGCATGAAGCGGCACCGAAGTAATCATCGATGTACCGCAGAAAGAGTTGTGGAAGGGGGCCGGAGTAGGACTGCAACAAGGAATGTTCCACATACCCCATAAAGAGACAGGCATAGCTGGGGGCCATGCGGGTACCCATAGCCACACCTTTTATTTGGAGGAAGTGAGAGGAGTTGAAGGAGAAATTATTCAGCGTGAGAACAAGTTCAGCCAGACGGAGGAGAGTAGTGGTGGATGGGGATTGTTCGGGCCTCTGTTCGAGGAAGAAGCTAAGGGCCCTCAGACCATCCTGGTGGGGGATGGAGGTGTAGAGGGATTGGACGTCCATGGTGAAGAGGAAGCGGTAGGGGCCAGGGAACTGGAAATTGTTGATGTGACGTAAGGTGTCAGAGGAATCACGGATGTAGGTGGGAAGGGACTGGCAAGGGGAGAGAGAAGGGAGTCAAGATAACGAGAAATGAGTTCTGTGGGGCAGGAGCAAGCTGAGATGATCGGTCTACCGGGGCAGTTCTGTTTGTGGATTTTGGGTAGGAGATAGAAGCGGGCCGTCCGAGGTTGGGCGACTATCAGGTTGGAAGCTGTGGGAGGGAGATCCCCAGAGGAGATGAGGTCAGTGACTGTCCTGGAAACCGTGGCTTGATGTTCAGTGGTGGGGTCATGGTCCAGGGAGAGGTAGGAGGAAGTGTCTGCGAGTTGACGCTCAGCCTCCGCGAGGTAGAGGTCAGTGCGCCAGACAACAACAGCACCACCCTTGTCAGCGGGTTTGATGACAATGTCAGGGTTGGACCTGAGAGAATGGAGTGCAGTAAGTTCAGAGAGAGACAGGTTAGAATGGGTGAGAGGAGCAGAGAAATTGAGACGACTAATGTCGCGCCGACAGTTCTCAATGAAAAGATCGAGAGAAGGTAAGAATCCAGAGGGAGGGGTCCAGGTGGAGGGAGAATATTGGAGATAGGTAAAAGGATCCGTTGAACTGGGAGAGGACTCCTGCCCAAAGAAGTGAGCCCAGAGACGAAGACGGCGGAAGAAGAGTTCAGTATCATGCCGAGCCCGAAATTCATTGAGGTGAGGGCGTAAGGGTATGAAACGAAGTCCTTTGCTGAGCACTGAACGTTCAGCTCTGGATTACTAGTCCATTGATGTTACCACTAAGCCCCCATCTCCCCACTTACACATCCCCGTTCCTTCAATGTCACTGGGTCAAAATCTTGGAACACCCTTGCTAACGGCACTGTGGGTGTACTCACACCACATGAACTTCTGCGGCCCAAAATGCAGCTCACCACCACCTTCTTTAAGGCCAATTTGGGAAGGGCAACAAATGCTGGTCTGTGACAGTGATATCCCATGAACGAATATTTTAAAAGGAGGCAAGCTTTTTGGGATGCCCAGAGGGTGTGATGAAGTTGTATACAAATGCTAGTTTGTTCTTCACGCTCTCAGGCAGCAAATTCTTGGTATTAGCTATGGAGAAATCAAATCTAGAGTCACCCACAGTCTGCTTTACTTATCTCACAGAGATGCTTTGGCATAGGGACTGGAGCAACTCATCCACTTCCCTGTAAGGCATAGTTGTTATTTGAAGTCCAGAGATCAAAGGATGAGAATTAAAAATAGATGACATTCTGTGTTTTTTTTTTAATTCCGTTCAATAATCATATGCTATGCAATAGTGGATTAGCTTATATAGCTCTGATGTAGAGATGGTGTAAGCACAGGAGGAAAAAATGGCCTTCATTTGTGCTGGAAATTCAATGTTTTACTGCTTAGATGCAGGATTCTGGCTTTCTCTTTTTACAGTAACTGGTACAGTGCTTAATTGCCTGAAATACCAGGATATAAAATAAATGCCAGAAAAGTCCACATATTTAAATCTTTATATTGAAAAGTGCTAGGGATTTACAATGTTTGTAACCTGTTTGGCTAGCATGTGTCCCTGGTTGTCAGGAATGCCATCTATTTAATGGATTTAGTTATGCAATGTTTTTCAAGAGACGCTCACTCCAGGGAACCTGGGTAATCAGGAAGCCTCTGAATGCATTAGATAAACTGATTTATAGAAATAATTGTAAAGAACATAATTGTATAAGCACATTCATAACAAAAAACAGCCTCAGAAATCCTGTTTTTCTTATGTGGATTTTAAAAATTCAACCCTTTGTCCTATACAAGCTTCAGTTGACAAAATCAGCTGAATTAGGTATTTGCTTTTAGGAATATTGTCAACATCATCTCTGAAGGGGAATGGTAGACTTCTTAATATCTATGATTAATGTTTTCTTAGCTCATCTTTCTGAAAATCCTAGCTTACTGATGCTGTGCATAGTTTATGAGTATGCATGAGGGCCCTAAAGGTGGATGTGAAGCGAAAGCAGTGAATCATGTCCTTTTTGGCATATACATATAACAGTCCAATGCAATAAAGAAATGAACAGCTCCTCAGATATTTTTATGATAGCAGATTAAATTCTGATGGAATATTTTTCTTGTCTTACATGAATAATAAATGCAGCAAAATGAAGAATTACGACAAGTACCGTGGTTGTGGTGATTCTTGCTCTGTCAGACAATGGGTTAAACTGGTGGCAAAGCATAAATCAACAACAGCATTTTGAAATACATTGTGGGGTGGGATGGTGGTAGTGGTGGTTACTGATTTAGTAATTAAAACCAACAAAATACCAAAAATCTTAAAGATAATTTAGATCATGTCACTTCTAATTTCGCAGGCGAACAATTGTTAAAATTAACCCATCTGGTACAATAACACAAGTTACTCTAACATAACATATAGATGTTATGTCCAGGGAAATTCTGTTTTATATTCAGCCTGATCATTCATGAAACTGTTGTTGCACAGATGTGACTAATTATATTATGGTTTGTCAAATTTCTGAATGCTGTTAATTAGTGTTTCTGTTATTGTTTTCTGAAGAAGAACATATTCAATGAATAGTCTCAATTACTAGAATTTAACTGTAGAAATGTAGAAACTGTCAGAGCTGATCTCAGGGCCGATCCTCTGACAGATGGAGGTCACTGTCTCCCTTGAGAGCTGGACCCTCCTTTGGCATTGCACCTCAGACATATTGAGGTAGCTGCATTGCTGCCTGTAAACCCTGGCAGCAGGATAGTGGCATCTTCTGCAGCCCTTTCCGCCTTGGACTTCCTTTTGGCCTTGTGCCCCTTATACCTGCACCTCTCTTCCCACAGGTTGCTCCCCAGGAAGCTGCATAGGGACATCTGGCCTCCCATTCCTTTTGGTCCTCTCTTCCTCCTCAGAGGAGGTGTCTCCAGCGGAGACCACAATCCCCATTACCAGGGTAAGGGAAGGTAATCTGATACCTGGAAGGGCCCATGCTGTCTGAATCCTACAGAGGTCTGGAAAACAACACTGAGTCCTGAAATGAAGCCATGAAATTCTTTGAATGCAGCTTTGAAGCGAGATGAAGCTGCCCTGTTCACAGAAGCAACCAGCAGCAAGTGATATCCTGCACTCCTCACTAATCGTTTTGACAAAGTCACTGACCCCTATTATCCTGCCCGTGGATGAGCACATTTGCTAATTATGGCCTGCCCGTTTTGCCTGTCCGACTGCCTTGGCGACTCTCTGGCTTGCAACTTATGTTTATACAGTAATGGGAATGAGAGGCTTTGAGAAGCGACTACAGCAATTTGCAATGGATCTCATCCACTCTCTGGCTTTCAGACTTCCAGGTTAAAGGGAAAGAGCTGCAGCCACCAGGAGCAGGACTGCGCCACCCAAAGGGGCATGAGGGTCATGAGGCTGGAAGGGGACATCGATGAGGGCGACAAAAAGGGGTTCACAGGAAGCCTCTTTTTTGAAGAAGACGCTACCTACTACAGATTGTTTACTGTCAGGTCTGTGTCCTGCAAATGTCAAAGCTTTGGTGTCACCAAAGACTCCGTCTCTTCAGGGAGGCGGTCACTGAGTTGTGTGCCATGATGGAGGAGGAGTTCCCAATGGGAAATGATGGGCACTGATTGACATGACTGAAGGTCACAGTAGCACTCAATTTTTACACCCCATCATCATTCCAGCATTCCTCTGGAGACATTTGTCTGATTTCCCAGTCTGCAGTTCATTGCTGCATCAAGGTGTTCAAAAATGCCATGTTCAAGAGGGCTGGCCGATACATGCACTTTCACACCGACCCAGACAGTCAGGCTGAAAAGCTGTAGGAATCAGGGCCATTGCTGACTCCCCTGCTATAGGGTGTAATTGCAAGGCTCCCAAAGATCAGGCTGTAGCCTTCATTAATACGAAGCACTTTGATTCATTGAATGTACAACTGGTTTGCAACCATCGCAAAATGCTGCCTTCAGGTCAGTGCAAGGTTCCCCAGGAGCTGTCACAATGCTTTCATTCTAAGCTATTCCATGGTGCCACAGCTTTACCTGCCCTAATGCACCTTCAGGGATGGATATCGGATGCCAAAGCTACCAACTGAAGATATGACCCCTTCTGCCTGTGCTGAACCCCAGGATAGATACAAAGGAGACATAGAACTACCGTCAGGCTGCAATTTGAGCGACCATTGAACAGGCCATAGAGCTTCTGAAAATCTAGTTCAGATGGTTTACTAGATCTGATGTAGACCATCAATATACCCCATAAAGGGTCTCGCGCTTGGTAACGGTGTGCTGTGCCTTGCACAATCTAGTGCCACAGAGGGGAGAAACTTTGGACAAAGAGGACATCCCAGAGTGTCATGCCTCCTCTGAGGATGAGGATTTGGAGGGGGCTGCTGCCCCAACAGACCATGGCAATATGCACCTGAAGGACCCTAGGCAAGGTGCAATGAAATACATGCAAGATAGGCTCATGAGTCGCAGATACAGACACATTTCTCATCAGCATTCCTTGGATGCCCATGTAGACAGATAAATCTTCTTCTATAGCCCTGTCTCCCTTTCCTGGAATGCCCTCACCACGTCACAAGGAATCCGTCATGACATCAAGGCACGGCAAGGATAATGTAGTGACTTAATATGGTGTGGTGCTCTCTCCTTTTCATCACACTTTTGGCAAGAGTAATCGAATTGTTAATGGCACAATAGAACAGAAGTGAGAAAAGGATTTGTTTCGTCATGTGGCATAACATATTTTGTTAATCAACCAAAAAGGTGACATTGAACCACCCAATGAAAGGCACATGGCCTCCTCCTCAGAGATGGAAAGATGATCTGCAGGCTGGGTAGCTGCCTCTTCTTCTACTTAACCTTAAGAGAGGGAGAAGAGTGATGAGCATGAACTGTGCATTCTGATATGTATTTCTGAAATCTCCTCATCTGGAGTTCCAAGTGATCAGTGATGGATCCATGAGTGTGATGCTTATTGCTTGCCAGAGGGTGTATTGCCCTCATCCATTAGGCTACTCACTGTCTAGTGGCTCCACACCCACCTCACCATCAGTGATATGTTGTTCTACCTCTGGGCCTGTTAGCTCCATGGGCTTGTCATCAATTGGCATCAGGACCACTTGCTATGACATGCGGCCTCCAGTCCTTCCTTTCTCACTTGCATTGTGAGCTCTCTTCTCCTGTAATGATATAGGTTAACATTGTCACTTGCCCATCATAGACACGCAGCACACCTATGTTGGCAGCAGTGTAACTGTTCATCATGGTACCACAGGGATGCCCGCTGCATGCGGTCATTCAGTACTGGCACTGCAGAGGTCAAGTTTGACAGTGTCCAGTGTCCTCCACAGTGAAGCTAACTTGCATCTGACAGGCAATGCTGTCACCTGGGTATTGCTGCTGACTGGATGGTCAACTCTTCTCCACAATTCATCTTTTGTGACATTTAAGGCTGTGAGCTTAATGTTAGGTACTGCACTCACCATGCCAGATGGCATCAAGCCATTGGTCCTTTTCCAGCACCGCAGCTGCACACATGGAGCCATCCCACAGCTCTTCACCAAATCCACAATCTCCATCCATGCCCTCTTCGTCTGCATTTTCAGCCTCCTATTCACGTTTTAAGGGAAGAGAACTTTTCTCATTACCCTTACCCCCAGAGGAGCATCAGGAAAACAGGATGCCTACATCCATCTCCCAAACACACCAGTTGTCAGGCCCCCCCTCTCTATGTCCTCCGATGCTTTTGCCTTTCAGTCATTAGCTGGCTGATTTTTAAATATGGCACCTGCCTGACATGACTGGGCACTTCCCCTCACCATAGCACCCAGCTGACTAGCTTCCACCCATTTTGACTATTAATTGGACGATCCCTGACAATATTGCTGTTTCACTTCCACTGCCATTCGTGTGGCCACATCACCTGCTTTATGTCCCAATGCTGGGACTCAGTTATTGCTGACAAACTCTTCATCTTGGTGTTTATCAATGTCTCAATCCTCAACTTTTATCCTTTTCATATTTTTCTGCCCACTCAATCTTGTCACCAGGCTTCATCTCCCTGAAACTCCTGATTTTAACTCTGGGCAGGAAATGGCCACAGAGGACAGAGTGAGCGGAACCCCACGTGACATTACCAGCATGAGTGCGAGTGATTTTAACCTCCCAGGCCTCATTTTTCACATGGTCATGTCAGAAAACAAGAAGTAGGGATATTTTCATGGTATAACATCCAGCACACAGTTTAGGGCCTATTTGAAATATAAACGCACTTCATAAAGTGAAGTTGCCTCCTTGCTTTGGGCTCCTGTTTTCACAGTGCTACACAAGATTCTTCTACCAATAATGAATTGTGCATTTGATAAGAATAGGAAAATGGGATTCAACTTAGTGGCTCTGATCGAAGAGTTAGAACAGGTGTGTTGGGCTGAATGGCCTCCTTCTGTGCCAAGATTTCTACTGCTCTGTAAGAGGGAGAGGACAATTGAAATAAAAGCGTACATCTCAGAGAGCATTTTACTGAACAATATATGGTTTTCATAATATGAAGGATTAATTTTAATGCAGAACAACTGAATTTGTGAGACAACAGGCAATTGAAAATAGTATAGATCATTCAAAGAAGGGTGCTGAGCTTGTTTATAAGAGCATCACTGCATATTCATAGAACAACACCTTATAATAGATGACCGGAATTTTTTATGCCATGTGTGTTTTATTATCCATTATTTTCTGGCTATGTTTATGGTGTTCCATTATTCAAACTTGCAGTATGATGGAATACAGTTCCTTTTAAAATCTTTGAGTCTCAATTAATCATAGCTTCAAATCAAGTGTTTGTTTCTGCCGCCTGCAGCCTCAAAATATGAGAATCCAACGGGCACTCAAAACAATTTCATGAGAAGTGCCACATTTGTTAAATCATGTTGCAATTCATGTTGGTGCTGATCTCCTCTAAAACTGAGCAATATGCTGCCATCATTCCTAAAAGATAAAATCTGATTTTTTTTTAGATACATTTTTTTCCAACCAGTAAAAAGTAAGATGGCTGCCCACCCCCCAACTAACAACTTCGGAGGTTCTCAACGTGGAAACCTGGAGGATATTTTTTCTCCTGCTTTCTTTCCCACCCAGTCCTCTCTACCTTAACCCTTTTTTCTCTCTATCTGCCTCTTCTCATTTTTTGAGCCTCCTCCTAGGTGTTATCTCTCCCTTTTGTTGAGCTGCATTTCTTTCTTTATCTGCCTGGTCTTTTCTTCTGTTCTCTGTTTCATGGCCAGGATCGAGTGGGCTCAGCAGGCATGGGGCGGGGGTGGTCAGGTTCCCGACCATCGCCCGCAATTGGGTCCGCACCGCCATTTTACGCGGGTGGGCTAATTAAGGCCCGCCCAGAGTAACACGCGACTCCGGCATCAGCACGAAGGGGCAGGCGGGGACGGGAGCTCAATGTCCACCGGGCCCAATGGCGACCCGGCGGCCCATTCAAGAACGGCGTGGACAGCCATGGGAAGGCTGCCAGTGACTCGGTGGACCGTTGTCATGGAGAACATCAGTGCTGAACACGGCAGGCAGGAGGGCAGGTCGGCGGGGCATTCGGCTCCGCGGTTTTCCAACGAGCCCTGGGAGGAGCGGGCAGCACGCCAGAATATCCTTGTCCCCAGGGACTGGAGGAGGAGGCCCCCCCAGCCTCACCAAAAATGCCTGGCATCCAGGTTCAGCTCCCATGATGTGGTGAGGTGCACATGGGTGCAGTGCCGTAAGCGGTTCAATGACCTCCTGCAATCGGGAAGAGTGAGTACCATGATGGCATGGGTCACTTAGCGCAGCAGTTAGGAGCTGCCCCCTCCCCTACTCCCGGACCTCAGAGTTCTTAGAGTGCAAATGGCAAATGTCAATGAGGCAGCATCTGGGCAAGGAGGTGAGCCCTGGCTGCTCGGAATGAGTGTCTTGTGGCTCCAGGGTCACAAATCGGCTGAGCCCTGCGAGTTGTTCCTCAGGTGGGGTTGGCCAGGCTGCAATGGCAATGCAGGTACAGGGTGGACTAATCAATGCTCCTCTTTCCTTTCAGGAGAAGACATCCCCCAATAATGTCAAGAGGCTGCGGACTGGTGGAGGGCCGTCCCACCTTCTAATCTTGTCCAGATATGAGCAGAAGGCACTGGAGCTGGAGAGGCACCATCTGCCTAGGTCAACCGGCTGCGGTGAGGTTGGGGTGCCACAGGGACGTAAGTGTGCAGTGCAATGAGGTCAGGATGTCTGTCATAGCAACCATTCCACTGTTGTCTCTATATTGATGTGAGCCTCGAACGTGGAATCCCCATTGATGATGTAAAGATGAAGACACCCTGATCTGGGTGCCAGGCATGCACAGTAACAGTGTAATGACTTCAACTAATGACATATCCTTGTTCTTCCTTTCAGGCTGACCAGAAGCCCGTCAGCATTAGGAGCCTGAAGGACCGCTGCTCACCCCAGAGGACACAGACGAGAGAAATGCACCAGCGTCACAGCCAGGCAGGCATCAGCACAGATAGCAGCACCTTGGTGGGCATTAGATCGGCAGATAGCACAGTGGTGAAGGCACTTCACACTCGCTTGAGGGGCAGGTGTAGGCAGAGAGTGCCCAGGGCGCTGGCAGTCAGAGGACTGCTAGGGATAAGGAACATGCTCAGTTGGTGGCTGATAGTGTGCCTCTGGAGTCGTCCCTGAGGCAGCAGATGCTGGAAGTCCAGCAGGGTGAGCAGGAGGATCTGGCAGAGATACATGAGGGAAGGTATGCCATGGTCTCCATTGTGGAGGAGTCCATGCGGAGCATGAGCAATGCAATGATCCTCATGGCCAAGCGCACTGCCTTCTCCATAGAGAGAGTGGCGACTCTCAAGGTGAGGCTCCTCCAGGAGCTGAATCAGCGATTCTTAGGGTTGCGCTCGGACCTGCAATCCCTCACACCGACAATGACCTCAGTTGGTCACTATCAGTGTGGGAGATGGATTGGGCACCCAGTATCTCAGCGAGGTGTCCATCCATCAATGGTGAGTAGAGAGGTCCAAAACGACCTAATGTTGATGCATGAGCTGCCTGTCGTCTCTGCGGGCTCCTCTCAGGGCGCTCCAGATGGCGGCTGCAGCTCTTCCACCCCTCTGCCAGTGACTGTGGCATCTGATGAGGCTACAGCGATTGGGGAGATGCCAGCCATGCCACTGGCCGCTCCCTCCCAGGCAAGGCCAGCACAGGCTCCATGGGCCAGAGGACACTCGCCAAGGTCATCAAGGCCAACAGGTCAGCACAGTGAGCAGGCTGTCTCCAATGCCGGTGCCAGCGATGGGGGAGAACCTAGATGTAGCACCCGCAAACGCAAACTTAAAACACCTTAGGCACAACACGGGCTTATCACTGGTAATATTTTTTTGCCCCACTTTTAAGTTAGGTATTAATAGATGTGATGAAGAACACCTTTCCATTTAATTTGTTTTATGTATGCCAGGCACCACACCATTAAATGTGTTTGTGTTCAACAAGCCTCTGGGTGCTTCATTAGCTCTGCAGGTGCAGGGTAACCCTGGATGATATGAGTGACTTGATTGTCATTGAACTTTATTGAAATGGCACATAGTGTATGTTGTTCATCAAGCACATGTTCCTGTCAGGTATCGAGTATGGAGCCTGCAGCCCTGGCATGTGGTGGTGGTTCATCTTTAGTTGGCTAGCTGAAGGAGCATTGGGTCAAAGCCTCCCAGGTGTCCCTGCCTCCCTGGAGGCTTCCCAGGTCAGTGGCTATCCCCTTAGCGTTCTCCTGAGCGTATTTGTCCTCGGACTCACTACTGGACTCATCATCTGCTGCCAGAGCCGCTGCTTCAATATCTTCTTCCTCCACTGCATCCCCCCTTTCCAGCGCCAGATTGTGGAGAGTGCAGCTTGCAAGCACTATCAGTGACACACAATCTGGGGGCTAATGGTGCGCCCCCTGAATGGTCCAGGCATCGGAACCCTTGTGGAGGCAAGGCTCCTATTGTACCATTGCTTGACCTCAGTTCTAAGATGGCGGAGAGGTGTCATGAGTCACCTTTTGAAGGGATGGCCCTTATCACTCAGCAGCCATCCATCCAGCCGGGCTGGAGCACTGAAGAGCGCTTTGGCACCTGGGAGTGTCTCAGGATGTAGGCGTCATGAGAGCTGCTTGGGTACCTTGCACAGACTTGCAGAATCTGCATCCTCTGGTCACACACTATCTGCACGTTCATGGGGTGGAATCACTTCCTGTTGAAAAAGGCGCCTTGATGGCCACATGTGTGCAGTTGGTTACACCCTGGATATGGCTTGCTCTGGCTTGCTCTGCCTGGGTGGCCTCATCCATGCAGTAGTGAATGAAAGTCAATGCAGGCCTGAACAGAACATATGTCACCAGCTTGACATGACTGTGGACAGCTGATTGGGAGACTCGACAAGATCACCTACTGACCCCTGGAAAGAGCCAGAGGCATAGAAGTTGAGGGCCATTGTGGCGTTCAGCGCCACTGGCATGGGGTGTCCACCCACACAGTCGGAGCTGATCTCAGGCTCAATCACTTAACAAATGGAGGTCACTGTCTCCCTTGAGAGGCAGAGCCTCCTTCGGCATTGCACCTCAGACATATTGAATTAGCTGCATCGCCACCTGTACAATCTGGTAGCACGTTAGTGGCGTCTTCTGCGGGCCTGAGGGTAAACTAGCTAGTAATATAAAAGAAGATTGGAAGAGTTTTTTTTAGATATATAAAGGGTAAGAGAGAGGCAAAAGTGGACATTGGGCCACTGGAAAATGACGCTGGATAAGTAGTAATGGGGAACAAAGAAATAGCGTCAGTCTTCACGGTGGAAGACACGAGTAACATCCCCAAAGTTTAAGAGAGTCGGGGGGCAGAGGTAATTATGGTGGCCTTTACCAAGGAGAAGGTGCTAGGAAAACTGAAAGGTCTGAAGATGGATAAATCACCTGGACCAGATGGATTACACCCCAGAGTTCTGAAGGAGATAGCTGAAGAGATAGTGGAGGCGTTAGTGGTGATCTTTCAGGAATCACTGGAGTCAGAGAGGGTCCCAGAAGACTGGAAAATCACTAATGTAATCCCCCTGTTAAAGAAGGAAGTGAGGCAAAAGATGGGAAATTACAAGCCGATTAGCCTGACCTCGGTCGTTGGTAAAATTTTAGAGTCCATTATTAAGGATGAGATTTCAGAATACTTGAAAGTGCGTGGCAAAATAGGGCAAAGTCTGCATGGTTTCATCAAGGGGAGGTCATGCCTGACAAATCTGTTAGAATTCTTTGAGGAGATAACAAGTAGGTTAGACAAAGGAGAGCCAATGAATGTTATCTACTTGGACTTCCAGAAGGCCTTTGACAAGGTGCCGCACAGGAGGCTGCTCAGTAAGATAAGAGCCCATGGTGTTAGAGGCAGGGTACTAGCATGGATAGAAGATTGGCTGCCTGACAGGAGGCAGAGAGTGGGGATAAGGGGGTCCTTTTCAGATTGGTGGCCGGTGACTAGTAGAGTTCCGCAGGGGTCAGTATTGGAACCACAACTTTTCACTTTATACATTAATGATCTAGATGAAGGAACTGAGGGCATCCTGGCTAAATTTGCAGATGATACAAAGATAAGTGGAGGGACAGGTACTATTGAGGAGGCAGGGTGCTGCAGAAGGATTTGGACAGGTTAGGAGAATTGGCAAAGAAGTGGCAGATGGAATATAATGTGGGGAAGTGTGAGGTCATGCACTTTGGTAGGAAGAACAGAGGCATAGAGTATTTTCTAAATGGGGAGAGAATTCAGAAATCTGGAGTGCAAAGGGACTTGGGAGTCCTAGTCCAGGATTCTCTTAAGGTTAACTTGCAGGTTGAGTCGGCAGTTAGGAAGGCAATTAGGAATGCAATGTTGGCATTTATTTCGACAGGACTAGAATATAAAAGTAGGGATGTGCTGCTGAGGCTTTATAAGGCTCTGGTCAGAACACATTTAGAATATTGTGAGCAATTTTGGGCCCCATATCTCAGGAAGGATGTTCTGGCCCTGGAGAGTGTCCAGAGGAGGTTCACGAGAACGATCCCAGGAATGAGAAGCTTAACATATGAGGAACATTTGAGGACTCTGGGTCTATACTCAATGGAGTTTAGAAGGATGAGGGGGGATCTGATTGAAACTTACAGAATACTGAAAGGCCTGGATAGAGTGGATGTGGGGAAGATGTTTCCAATAGTAGGAGAGACTAGGACCTGAGGTCACAGCCTCAGAGTAAAAGGAAGACTTTTTAGAACAGAGATGAGGAGTAACTTCTTTAGCCAGAGAGTGGTGAATCTATGAAATTCATTGCCACAGAAGGCTGTGGAGGCCAGTTCATTGGGTGTATTTAAGACCGAGATAGATAGGTTCTTGATTGGTAAGGGGATCAAAGGTTACGAGGAGAAGGTGGGAGAATGGGGTTGAGAAACTGATTAGCCATGATTGAATGGCAGAGCAGACTCGATGGGCCAAGTGGCCTAATTTCTGCTCTTATGTCTTATAGTCTTATGGCCCCTTCTGCCTTGGACTTCCTGTTGGCCTTGTGCCCCTTGTTCCTGCGCCTATTCTCCCACAAGTCGCTCCTCTGGAAGTTGCATTGGGACATCTGGCCTTCTCCCCCTTCTGGCCCTCTCTTCCTCCACAGAGGAGGTGCCTCCAGCAGAGACCACAATCCCCATTCCCAGGGTAAAGGAAGGCTGTCTGATACTGGATTCCTGAACTGAAGTCTCTTATTTCTGTCAAAGCAGCTCTGAAGTGAAATGAAGTTGTCTTGTTCACAAAAGCAAGTAGCAGTAAGTGTAACCTAAAGTACTAATAACTCGCACTAGTGAGGCCCTCTTACCCCGCCCGAGGATGAGGTTTTTGAAAATGTGGCCTACCCGCCTGCCCGTTGCGCCCGTTCGACGCCCAGAAAATTGCACGGGCTGTGTAAAATCAAAGGCAATTGGTACCTCAAGGGCCTTAACTGACCCATTAATTAATGGTGGACGTGCCTCCATTCTCATAGCGTGCCTGCCTAGTGAAATATTGCGATGATACGTGATGGTGTCGGGATGCATGCCCAATGTCATCACATGTCATTTTATGTTCCGGCGTGTCGGGCCCACGCCCGCATGCCAAATGTAACATTCTGGCCGCAGTGTGTGCGAGTGTGTGTGTGTGTGTGTGTGTGTGTGCGAGTGTGTGTGTGTGCGTGCACGTATGCCTATGTGCATACACGCTTATGTACCTGTTTAAATATAATTGCTTTTTTTAAGTTGATTTCAGTTTTAATGTTGTAAAATAGGTATTAAATGCTACATAATACCTATAATTAGCTGCAGTTTATGGCAGACCACAGAAAATCTTTGTTTACTCCAGTGGAAAGATTTAATCATGATTTCTCTATGCCTGTTGATCAATGTCATCTTAATCATTACCTGGAAAAACTCAGCAGGTCTGGCAGCATCGGCGGAGAAGAAAAGAATTGACGTTTTGAGTCCTCGTGACCCTTCAACAGAACTGTTCTTCACCGATGCTGCCAGACCTGCTGAGTTTTTCCAGGTAATTCTGTTTTTGTTTTGGATTTCCAGCATCCACAGTTTTTGTTTTTATCTTTTTGTTTTTATCATCTTAATCTACTCTTTGTTATTTGATATGGAAACAAAACCATTCTAATGGAAATGGGACAATAGAATAATTGTTCAAATTAAAACATATTTTCAATTGGTCAGAATATGTCAAGGATTCTATGGAAAATTGAGCCACTGACAGCTCAGATGAACAACTTTTAACTAAGTACAAGATTCTAAGAGAAAAAAGAGTTGAGTTGCTCATATATTACGTTATATACAGATAGTTAATTCACTTTGGTAAATGCTCTCTAAAATAAGCACTTCAGGATGAGAATTTACTAAATATAGGGACAATTCTACAAGCCAGTGCTCCCAGTGGGGTTCACAGGCAGTGTATCTTGGGAGATAGCAGGTTTGCAGGCTTTGACTGTCCACCCATTAAAATGAATGGACAGGAAATCACAGACTATACCCACAATTTCCTGTGTACTCCCTGCAGTGTCATTCCCCATTGGAAGGGATAGGTCGTGAAATCATACTTAAAATTACAACTAGCACTCTAACTGCCATTGAGGAAACATTATAGGCAATTATCACTCCCCATGCCTTTGCTGATCAATTTATTTAATTCTCTCAATACTAAAGATTACAATAGAAACCCTTATTTTATCATTTAGAAGGCATTTATAATGTCAACTTTTTGACCATGGTGTTAAGTGCAGCATGCTGTATTATTTTCACATATCTTGTTTGTGTTTTATGCATTGAACTTACAGATAGATGGAGCTGAAAGCCAGGCACACAGGGAAATTACTCAGATAACATTGATTCAACTTGGGTCATATTCCTTATTTCAATCCTTTATTAGACTAAAATCTGAAGCAAAGATGCAAACGCTTCCGCAGCAACAATCATGTATTTTTCTTCCTTCATGTAAAGCACTTTGAGATGTCTCCCTTCATGACATAACTTTGTGGAAAACACAACCAAAGCCAGTTGAAGCAGAAACCATTGTCAACATTTAAGAATAGGTTAGGTAAGTGGCTGAAAGGAAGGGGGATACATAGGGGCATAGTAAACAGATATGGGATCAGAATGGACATTTGGGATTAGGAGGCTCATGTGGAGTGGAAAAACACCAGGATCAGCTGGTGTTTCAATCTTGTAATTACTGTGAACTATGAGGAGCACTGTAGACTGATAACTGTTGTTGGTATATTTCTGTGATTACAAATCGCAATGAAAGAATATGCACATTCAACATGCACATAAAATCTATTAATCTTTATGTACAGTGGGGTCCTGCTATGGAGGTGAATTCAGCCAACAGCTGATAAGATAATTGAATTTATTGATCAATATATTAGAAAGTAGCAGTCCCTGATATGTACAGCAAACCCCCCAATGAATACGGCACCATTGAGCAGCTCATAAATAACTGGTTGGTCTCTTCTCCCCGATGAACTGTTCAGGATGCTTGTGTTTTTATTTTACACCTTTATTGTTTGCATATTCATTGCTTTCAGCCTTAATCTTATCCTTTACTGCCATTCTGAATAGAGCACTACTCAGCTATTTAATATGCTGGTGAGCATGCAATAGCAATGCTCAACAGTGCAGTCATCGAATGATCCTCAGGATCCTTCACAGATGACTAGATGGAGCAAGTAAAATAAAGTTATAAGCCCATTAGTAATGCCATTACCCATTCACATGCTAGAATGAGCAAATTAATTGCTACCACTGCATGAATAGTCTTTCTACAGTGGGGAGCTTCTGTTGAAGCGATCACTACAACTGCATTGTAATAATACCTGGGATGGGGGCATGAGGTTGGGAGTGAGGTGAATTTTTGGAAGGGTTCTTTCACTCATCCACCAAAACTTCAGTGAAAATTCTAGGAAAACTCTGGGAAAATGGCACAGCTCGGCATTCAAACAGTTTTTCTTCGGTTTCCGTAGCTCTTCCAGACTCTTAAATCTGAGTGGCAAGAATGAGAAACAGACTGCAATGGATATTCCTCAAACTGTGATGTAGACAAGATTTGAAAAGTACTCCTACTGTTACTTTTAACTGATGGGAAAGGATTATAATAGGATGTATTTTTGGCTGTTGATTCAATGGAAAATGAAAAGCTGGAAAATGTCATGAACAATCCCAATCTTCCCTTCATGCAGAGTTGAAAAACTCATGAAGACTGTACTTAAAATCATGCCAGTCAGCAGCTAACATTCATAAACCTGATTTCAACACACCATCCAGGTGGATTGAATCGTGGAACTCATGCAGCATAAAGAACCAGCGTCTCGTCATTGACCCAACAATGGAGGTCCCCGGCTTGCATCTCTTTCATAGCAGCAGCACTCAACCCAATCCTCACTGGGCAGGGATGATGTGGGCACCTGCTCTACAAGTGTAAGATCGACTTGAAGTGCAACTGTGACTAAGAGCCTCACCAGGACCAACAGTCTACTATGTCCTTACCAATGAGATATAGGGACAGAGAGGGAAACTAAGGAACAACAGAGAAGGAAATAAGAATCAAATTAGATACAGAAAGATAAATAAAGAGAGGGGAAAAAAGTTTAGATTAAGATTCAGAGACAAAAACAGACAGAAAGGAAAAGTAAGAAAAATTAAGGGCAGGATTTTATATCCCGCGGTTTGGTGCCCAACCCAATTGTGCGTTAAATAGTGTGCGATGATATCGGACAAGCGCCCTGACATCATCGCGGACTCACGTGATATTTCGGTCGGTGCGCCCACACAAGAGTCAGCAGCACTCTGCTGACAATTAAGAGGGCTATTAAGCCCATTAATCAATTAATTAAGTGGTATTTTTCGCTGCCCATCCAACTTTACAGTTGGTGGGTGGACGAATTGACCAAACAGCCTTTGCATTTTTTAGGAAACCTCATCCATGGGCAGGATGAGTTTTCCAACAGTAATTTTTAAAAAAAATAAAAGTTTTTATACATCATTTTTAATATGTCCATGTTCATGTGACTGAATCACATGTGGGGACATATTCCTCTCATTTTAAAAATCTTTATTTTTGAATCCACAATTCTTCAGCTCCCTGAGGCAGCTCTGTGCCTTAGGGAGTTTTTAGTGCGCGCTCCCCTGTGCATGCACTCGTGCTTCTCCTGGCCCCACTCCCACAGCGCTGAGCTGTTCAACCCTCCTTTCACGCTGGCTGGCTGTTAATTGGCCAGCCAGCGTGAAATGGCAGTCGGGGGCTGATGGCAGGGGGCAGACCGTTTCCTGGCCACTCCCAGGCATGCCGACTGCACCTGCCCAACGAACGGAAAATCCTGCCCTCAAGTGTTTTTATATAAAAAGCTCTGAACAATTTACTGCCTGTAGGAATGAAACGTCATAGTTTCAGTTGTTCTCTTTGTGGAACAGAAAGGTTGAGTGGTATTGAGGAACAAACACCTCCTCATTAAAAGGGTCATGAAGTACCAACCATAATTTCATGCGGGCGACATTAATTTGTTCAACTGTAAAATCTTGAAACTCATGGGGAGATTGATGCTGAGCTCTCGTGTTTCCGAGGCTAACAGCAAATCATCTAACAATTTGTGGCAATTTGCAACACACAGTTTATCTCTTCTTCACCACAAATTGCTGGTTTATTTACACACTAATAATATCATGTAGATTGAGCTCACTGTTATTTTCACAGCAAATTATGGGCTGATATCATGCAAGCACACATAATTAAAACAAGGCCCGGTTTTTACCTGGGTTCAGCTGGTATCACTCTTCAGTCAACCTATGTTATGTGAAAAATAACGTTTACCTTGTCAAGTTTTGACTTGGCATTCCTCTAAATCTAGTCACAGAACATAAGCAACTTAGAAACTAAGGGCAGAAAATTATGTTTGGTGAGCATGTGCGTGTCCAACCCTGAAATGATGCACGTTGATGTTGGCCGAGCGTGCCGACGTCAACGCACAGTCGTGCAATAGTTCGATCAGTGGGCACGCACCGGAGTCGGCAGCGCGCCCTCCGACAATCAAAACGCCTGTTAAGGCCGTTAAGTAATCAACTGAGTTTAATTCATCACTGCCCGTTCAACCTAACAGTTGGCGGGCAGGCGAAAAGACCAAGTGTCCTTTGCATTTTTTTGGAAACCTCATCCACAGTCAGGATGAGGTTTAAAAAAGCAAATACAAATAAAATAAAAACTTTATTTTTTTAAATTAAAAAACATGTCTCCGCTCATGGGACAGAATCACATGAGGGGACATGTTTCGTTGAATTTTTCTGACATCCAATAATTTGCTCCATACAGCCTTCATCTCCTTGAGGCAGCTCCGTGCCTCAGGGAGATTATTCAGCGCTCTTTCGCCCGCATGCGTGAACTACGCACTAGACATGCTCGCCCTCCTCCCTCCGCCCGCACAGGCAGCGCTACCGTCTGCGTATCATGCTGGGTGGGCCTTAACTGGCCTGCCCGCGTAAAACCGCGGTGCTCTGCCAATCGCGGGCAGCGGTCGGTCTCTCAACCGCCGAGCCTGCTCGCCAAGGGCAAAATTCTACCCTAACTTTACCTTAGATTCCTGAGCTAAAGTTTGACCAAATTTTGCAAAGCTTCGTTAGTTATGCTCAAGAGAAAAAAGTGCCAGAATGTAAGTCGGCTGCACAATTGATTTCATTTATAGGAAGCTGACAATTCTTGAAATCTGAGAAGCGGGTTATTCTAAATTGAAGGTGTCTTTCTCTGGGATGTAAAAAGAAGATATCTGTTTAAATAAAGGAGCCTGAAAACTTCAGAGGAATCAGTCTGGTTAAAAAATATTGAGTTGAAACTCCTGAAAGAGAAAATAATTGGTTTGAACTTCTGAGGAAAAAATGCAGACTAATCAGGGCCATGCAACGGTAAAATAATTTGAAAAGAAGCACAATATTATTTAAAACTTATTAACAGTCGCATCACATTTTAGAGTTGCAATTTTTTGCCAACTGGAGGAATTAGATGAAAACTTGACTATCGAAAATATATATTATGTGACTGCTGTGCTTGTTCATTTTTGTAAATTTACTTAATAGCCTGAATTTCAGGCTCCCCCCACCAGTGGGTTTTGAAGGCAGGGGGAGTGTGAAATTGAAAGAACGGGATTTGCTCTGGGTTCCTGCCTGCCCTGACATTGCGACAGTTTTACGCTGGGGCAGACGAGGCCTTGGATGGGCTGTGCGCTCTTGCCCCAATTGAAGCCCTTAAGTAGCTAACTATTGGCCTCTTAAGGGCTGTTTCCTGCCCAAACTCAATTTTTAGGCTGATGGGAGGATTGGCCTTGCATGGGGGAAGCCTGAAAATGAATGGGCCTAGGCCTCAGGTAGGAAATGGGGGTCCACCCCCATCAGAAGCCCCCTTCTGACTTTGGTGCCCACCACCACCCCCCCGAACACTTAAGGTTTGGTGGCTGCTGGACCTCCCCCCCCCCCGCCCCACCGGCCTCTACCCCAACAACCCAATCCCACACTTTCCACCCCCACCCAACAAAGGCCTTCCCTACCCTCCTGGGACCCCCCACCCCCCCCAAAACTTAGCTTTCCATCCAGTCATGGGTCTTTTAGGCTCTGGAATGTTGAAGCACTTCCTCTTCTGTCCGCTACAGCTCCTGTTGCTGCAGGGACCAGAAATCTGCCTGCCAAGTGGGACTTCCTGCTGAGTGAGGGGCAGAAGTCCCGCCTGCAGCCAATTAACGTTCCTTTGAGTGTGGAAATGCTACGGAACAGTCAGAGTCGGATGTTTCAGATGGCGGGAAGGGAAAGCCCACCAACCAAAATATTCAGGCCAATGTTTTAAACTCATAACATGCTCTTATATAATACTGAATCACTTTCAAAGTCTGGAAGGAATTTGCAAAGGCGTTAGATAAGTTTACTGTCTAAAAGCAATCCCCAAACAGGGTTTTCTATCTTGTTATTACAGATACAGCACCGAAAGCTTATAGCAAAGCAAGGATAGACAATTTTAAAGTTTTGGGAAATTGGGACCTACCCCAGAGAGTCATCAAAAATGTGTGGAGGATCTATTACCACCATTGAGTCAGGCAATGAGTTGTACAGGTTGGTCAGTTGAAGGCAGGGTAACTTACTGTAAACATCTTATTTACTCAGCAGAGATACTCTATTTAAACAGCACACAATATCAAAGTCTATTATTTAACAGAGCCAATTTAAAAAGGGACTCCAGGAATGACAGTAAACAAAACGCTAATTACCAAAACCACTGCAACGTCTCCCAATAAAAGCAGGATTATTTCTTCAGGAAAATGCAGTGAATGGAGAATAATTACATTATACAAATTGATTGGGCCAAATCTTCTGAGTAGTTGCAATTATTGTCGAATTCCCACTCCACTCCTCTATTTTCACAGTGCCGGAGCTCCACATTTTTGGCCAAGATTTCTGAACAAGGCCTCTTCAGAAATGCAATGCATACCTATTCTCGAAGCCCTTCATAGTGCAGGATTGTTAGAAACATAGAAACAAGCCTGCTCTGCCATTCAATATGATCACAGCTGATCATCCAACTCAATAGCCTGCTCCCACTTTCTCCCCATATCCTTTGATCCCTTTCATCCCAAGAGCTACATCTAACCCCTTCTTGAAAACACACAATGTTTTGGCCTCAGCCACTTTCTGTGGTAGTGAATTCCACAGGCTCACGACTCTCTGGGTGAAGAAATTTCTCCTCATCTCATTCATAAATGGTCTACCCCATATCCTCAGACTGTGAACCCTGGCTCTGGACTCTCCCACAGCCCTGTAAGAATTTTATAAGTTACTGTGAGATCTGCCCTCATTCTTCTGAATTCCAGCGAATATAATCCTAACCAACTCAACCTTTTCTCATATATCAGTCCCACCATCCCAGGAATCAGTCTGGTAAACCTTTGCTGCACTCCGTCTATAGCAAGAACATCCTTCCTCAGATAAGGAGACCAAAACTGCACACAATATTCCAAATGTGGTCTCATCAAGGCCCTGTATATTGCAGCAACACATCCCAGTTCCTGTACTTGAATCCTCTGGCTATGAAGGCCAACATACCATTTGCCTTCTTTACCGCCTGCTGAACCTGCATGCTAACCTTCAGTGACTGATGTATGAGGACACCCAGGTCTCGTTGCACATTCCCCTCTCTCAATTTATAGCCATTCAGATAATAACCTGCCTTCCTGTTTTTGCTACCAAAGTGGATAACTTCACATTTATCCACATTATACTGCATCTGCCATGCATTTTCCCACTCACTTATCTTGTCCAAATCACACTGAAGCATCTTTGCATCCTCCTCACAGCTCACCCTCCCATCCAGCTTTGTGTCATCTGCAAATTTGGAGATATTACATTTAGTTCCCTCATCTAAATCATTAATATATATTGTGAATAAATGGGGTCCCAGCACCGATCCCTGCGGTACCCCACTAGTCACTGCCTGCCATTCGGAAAAAGACCCATTTATTCCTACTCTTTGTTTCCTGTCTGCCAACCAGTTTCCTATCCATCTCAATACATTACTCCCAATCCCATGTGCTTTAATTTTACTCGCTAATCTCTTAAGTGGGACTTTGTCGAAAGCCTTCTGAAAGTCCAAATAAACCACATCCACTGGATCCCCCTCATCAACTCTATGGCTGGATTTTACCGTCTGCGAGCGGGTGTGGGGCCCACTCGCCCACGCGTAAAATGATGCACTGAGACGTCGGGTGGAACTCCTGACATCACCGCACCCCAACTAAATTTTCAGGAAGGCGGGGGTGCAGCAAAATCAGCTGTGCACCCGCCAACCTGTTAATGGCCAAATAAGGCCATTGACAGAGCAATTAAAGTAATTAGTGGACCTGCCCGTCCAACCTTAAGGTTGGTGGGCAGGCCAGGAGCCCCAGCGGGAACTGGAAAAAACATGAAACCTGATCCACGGGCGGGATCATGTTTCGTGTGGAGTTTTAAAAATTTTAATAAAGTATTTTTGGAAAATGTGAAGATGTCCCAACTCAAGTGACATTGTCACATGAGGAGACATGTAAGGAAATTTTTTTGTTCTATTTTTAATATTTTTGGAAATAGAGCTGATCTCCCTGAGGCAGCATGTAGCCTCAGGGAGCTGAGTGTGCTCTTTCATGCGCATGCACGAAAAAGTGCACTCTTGATTTTAGGAATCCCCCCACCGCCTAGGTAGGGAGCGCATAGTGCTGTTAATTGGCCCGCCCATGTTAAATGTCGTCGTGCCTCCGATCAGGGACGTTGATCGGAAGCACGCCCACCCATCAACTTAGTCCCAATGGGTGGAAAATTCAGCCCTATTAGTTACATTCTTGAAAATTCTAACGGATTTGTCAAGCATGATTTCCCTTTCATAAATCCATGCTGACTTTGTCCGATTCTGCTACTGTTTTCCAAGTGCTCAGCTATTAAATCTTTTATAATGGACGCTAGAATTTTTCCCACTACCGACGTCAGGCTGACTGGTCTATAATTCCTGTTTTCTCTCTACCTCCCTTTTTAAATTGTGGGGTTACATTAGCTACCCTCCAATCTGTAGGAACTGTTCCAGAGTCTATAGAGTCACCAATGCATCCACTATTTCTAGGGCTACTTCCTTAAGTACTCTGGGATGTAGATTATCAGGCTCTGGGGATTTATCAGCCTTCAATTCCATCAATTTCTCCAACACCATTTCCCTACTAATACTGATTTCTTTCAGTTCCTCCACCTCACTAAACCCTGTGGTCCCCAACATTTCTGATATGTTTTTGTGCTCTCCTTTGTGTGGACCAAAGTAGGTATTTAGTTGGTCAGCCATTTCTTTGTTCCCCATTATAAATTCCCATTTCAGACAGTAAGGGACCTATATTTGTCTTCATCAATCTTTTTCTCTTCACATACCTATAGAAACTTTTACAGTCAGTTTTTATGTTCCCCACAAGCTTACTCTTGTACTCTCTTTTCTCCTTCTTAATAAATCCCTTGGTCCTCCTTTGCTGAAGTCTAAAGTGCTCCCAACCCTCAGGTCTGTTGTTTTTTCTGGCCAATTTGTATGCCTTTTCCTTGGTTCCAATACTATCTCTAATTTCCCTTGTAAGCCATGGTTTGGCCACCTTTCCTGTTTTACTTTTGCGCCAGACAGGAATAAACAATTGTTGCAGTTCACCCATACGATCTTTGAATGTTTACCATTGCCTATCCACCGTCATCCCTTTAAGTAACGTTTCCCAATCCATCATAGCCAACTCGCATCTCATACCATCGCCGTTTCCTTTATGAAGATTCAGGACCCTAGTCTCAGAATCAACTACGTCACTCTCCATCTTGATGAAGAATTCTATCATATTATGGTCACTCATCTCCAAGCGGCCTCACACAACTAGATTGCCAATTATTCCTTTCTCATTACACAATACCCAGTCCAGGATGGCCTGTTCCCTAGTAGGTTCTTCAACATACTGGTCCAGAAAACCATCCCATATACACTCTAGGAATTCCTCCTCTACGGTGTTGTTATTAATTTGATTTGCCCAATCTATATGCAGATTAAAGTCACCCATAATCACAGATGTTCCTTTGTTGCATGCATCTCTAATTTCCTGTTTAATGCCATTCCCATCACTGCTACAGTTTGAGGGTCTATATACAACCCCCACTAATGTTTTTTGCCCCTTAGTGTTTCTCAGCTCTACCCATACAGATTCCACATCGTCGGAGCTAATATCCTTCCTCATTATTGCGTTAATTTCCTCTTTAGCTAGAAATGCAACTCCACTGCCTTTTCCTTTTCATCTGTCCTTCCTAAATACTGAATACCCCTGGATGTTCAGTTCCCATCCCAGGTCATCCTGCAGCCATGTCTCCGTAATCCCGACTATATCATGCCTGTTTACATCTATTTGCGTGGTTAATTCCTCCACTTTATTGCGAATGCTCCTCGCTTTAAGGCACAAAGCCTTAAGGCTTGTCTTTTTAACATTACTTGTCCCATTCCCACTATTTTTCACTGAGGCCCTGTTTGATTCGTGCCCTTGATTTCTCTGCCTATCACTTTTCTTATTCCCCTCTCTGTCTTTTGTTCTTGTCCTTGATTCCCCCTCCTCTGACTCCTTGCACAGGTTCCCACCCCCCTGCCATTTTACTTTAAACCCTCCCCAACCACTTTAGCAAATATTCCCCCTCGGACATCAGTCCTGGTCCTGCCCAGGTGTAACCGGTCCAGTTTGTGCTGGTCCCACCTCCAATGTCCCAGGAATCTGAAACCCTCCCCCTCACGCCATCTCTTCAGCCACGTATTAATCCGATACATCCTGCTATTTCTACTCTGACTAGCATGTGGCACTCGTAGTAATTCTGAGATCACATTTGAAGTCCTACTTTTCAACTTACTTCCTAACTCCCTATGTTCTGCTTTTAGGACCTCATCCCTTTTTTAACCTATGTCGTTTGTACCAATATGTACCACGACCACTGGCTGTTCACCCTCCCCCTGCAGAATGTCCTGTAGCCACTCTGAGAAATCCTTGACCCTAGCACCAGGGAGGCAACATACCATCCTGGAGTCTTGTTTGCAGCCACAGAAACGCCTATCTATTCCCCTTACAATTGAATCCCCTATAACTGTTGCATTCCCACATTTTTTACTCCTCCTCTATGCAGCAGGGCCAACTGTGGTACAATGAATTTGGCTGTTGCTGCTTTCCCCTTAGAGGCCATTCCCCTCAACTGTATCCAAAGCCGTATATCTGTTTTGCAGAGAAATAGCCACAGGAGATTCCTGCACTGCCTGCCTAGTCCTCTTGCTCTGCCTGGTGGTCACCCATTCCCTTCCAGCCTGTGGACTCTTAGTCTGCGGTGTGACCACCTCTCTATACTCTCCACCTCGCGGATGCTCCACAGTGTCCCCAGCCACCGCTCCATTTCCGAAACCCAGGCTTCCAGGAGCTGCAGCAGGAGACACTTACTGCACACATGCTGGCCCCGGGCACTGGAAATGTTCCCGTCTTTCCACATAGAGAAGGAGGAGCACACCACAGCTTTGAGCTCTCCTGCCATGACTTATCCCTTTAAATTAAACCTTTTGGAAGATACTTAATATCAAATAATATCAATTACTCAAGGGCCTTTCTTTCCTGCTCCTCATTGTTACAGAATATAGCCCTTACAAACGAAGAACCACAAAATAAGACCTTAAAAATTATAATGGATAGAAGTAGTAAATGCTTACCCGACTGTACTCACGGTACTCAAAGGATCACCTTGTTCCCTCCTCACCAAACTCCCTCAATCACCAAACTCCAACTTAAGCACTCTACTGCAGCCAAGAGCAGCACTCCAGTGCAGACCTGTTGAGGGAAGCCAAACCATACCCACTCTTTACAGCACGAGCTGCCCCATTCTGGTAACTCTTCATTCACTAACACACAGAAAAGATTTGGGCCAATTAAATAGTTTTTCAGTGTGTTGGTGAATATGTGAGTGAGGTAAGTGGGTAAGTGGATCTGGTGAATAAGGGGGCAGGGCGGGTAGGGTGGCAGGGTGGGTGGGGTAGCAGGGCACATAGGGTGGTGAGCTGAAGTCAGGTTAGGGAGTGTCAGAGGGCCAGAGGGGGTCAGAAAAAAGGAGGAGTTGGGATCAGAGGCTCAGGGGCGTTACAGGTTCAGGAGGAGAGTCGGTGGGGGAGGGTGTGGTGTTAAGTCTGGGGCGGGATCAGTGGAGAGTTGAGGGGAGCATTATCAGTTGTATACTTACACAAGAGTTAGATATGTTTTTTTTCCTCTCTAATATTTCCTGGGTAACAATCCAGTTAACTGAGTCAAAACCATCCAAAGTCTCCGACTCTAACTCAGAATTGGAGGCTTTTTTGGAGTGTCCCGGGGAGCAGGGAAATTACCCATCAGAAGTTAAAACTTCCCAAGGCAATTCCCATGGAGGCCTTGCGTTGGGACTTCCAAGGGGTCCCATAATGCATCTTCTGGGGTATGTCAGGTCTCCAATTATCTGGAGACCAGAAGATCTGTGCCAGTGTTTCATCAGCAAAATGTAACAGGCGGAGAGTATTAACAATATAAATTATATAACTAAAATAGATCCTAGTTGTTTGCAGCAGTGTGGCCTCCAGACATGATTTTTGGGGAAATGACCCAATCATCTCCATTCTGGCTGCAAAAAGTCCTGTCACTAAATGCAGTCTGAAATATGTGAGCAGAAATAATCTCAGGTAAGAAGTTTAAAAGCTCAGAATTTTTTTTTTTTTTTATTCGTTCATGGGATGTGGGTGTTACTGTCTAGGCCAGCATTTATTACCCATCCTTAAATGCCCTTGTTCAGAGGGCATTTAAGAGTCGACCGCATTGCTGTGGGTCTGGAGTCACATGTAGGCCAGACCAGGTAAGGACAGCAGATTTCCTTCCCTAAAGGGCATTAATGAACCAAATGGGTTTTTATGACAACTGGCAATGGTTTCATGGTCATCATCAGACTTTTAATTCCATGTTTCTATTGGATTCAAATTTCACCATCTGCCATGGAAAATTTGAACCCAGGTCCCCAGAGAATTACCATGGGTCTCTGGAATACTAGTCCAGTGATAATACCATGATGCCACTGCCTCCCCTACATATAGTAGTATTGGAGTCCATTCTAGTTTGATGCGATTCAAGGGGGATAGTTGGTTGTTGAGGATGGTGGCCTAAATTTTCAGTTGGGATCAGGAAGGGGTGAGGGTATGATCTGAAAATTGCATTCCCAGAGGGCAGCATTGAATCCCACTGACTCTGGAAAGTGACATATTTTCAAAGGGAAGATGGGAGGGGGGGAACGGGGAATCTGCTCGCCCCCATTTAACGGCCCATTCAGCTCCTCAAGGAGCTTGTTAACGGGCCGGAGAGGATGAGAAGGCAATTTTCAAAGTTGAAATCACTGAACCCGAATATTTAGTGCACAGCTGTCAGGTTCAAAGTAGGCAGAAGTTTTCTTTCGATGTGGAAAACTTTTGGAAGCTGGGGCCTTTTGCACCGGACCATGCACAGTATCTCTCATTTTGGCCGTTTGCACGCTTTTCTGCATGTTGAAACTGCTTGTCCTCTGAGGTGATGCCTGGTCTCTTCTGAAAGGCAGCAGCACACCCTGTCATGGCTGCCATCTGCCTTTGCTGTTCATTTTGCAGGCATCCCCCACCTACTGGTTATGTCTGGCACAACTAACTGGTTGTGACTGGCCCAGTTGGGCATTTGCATTTAAAGATAGCATCACGGGGTCGGTACCCACAAATTATCTGAGTGCTGGTCTCCCGAACCTGATTTGAAAATGAAGCCTGTTGTCTTTCAGTGAAATGCTAACCCGACAGCCTGCTCGAGCGGATGTAAAAGTTTCCTTGGCACTAGTCGAAAAAGAATACAGTGCTCTCCCGCGTCCTGGCTAACAATCCTCTTTCAACCGGCACCATCAAATCAAATGATCTGGTCATTCGTTCATTTACTGTTTGTGGAATCTTGCTATGCTATAGTTTTTAAACCCTCTATTTTAAATGTCATGGAAAAAATTAGAAATTATCTTAATACGATAATTATGCCCTACAAATTCCAGCTTGCTCTAAACAATACTATGTTACATCAGTTGTTTGTAGCTGAGCACTTTGAAGGAACATCAAGATGGTTGCTCAATTTTTAATGTTTGTAATAAAAAAAATGAAATCTGTTTTAATTGCTTTATGAATAATTGAAAGGGAAACATTAAGTATGAGAGTTTAGTTTAAACTTGATTTTCTTATTGCTTATTGCACTCATCAGGACAATTTGCAAGAAAATGCCAATGTAATGGGAAACAATACCACTCACCACTAACAGCCTAAAAGATGTTCTGCCTATCACACAAATGAATAATATGGTTTATGAATTTCAGTGCAAGTGTGATGCTAGGTATGTAGGTCATACGTCCCAAAGATTGGCTGATCATATCAAAGAGCATGTCCCTTCCGCATCTCATAACAGGAAAGGTACAGACTGTACCCAACCAGCCCTTGCTTGCAAAACTTAGAACACAGGGCCCAACATAAGATGTGATTCCACGATTGGACAACATTTGGTAAATAATCCTCAGTGTGCTAAGAATTATTCCGACAACCAATTTAAGATTGTCAATTGGGCTTGCAGTGTGGCACATTTGCATATACTGGAAGCTACATATATTAATACACGGGCCCTGTTCTTTGCAGACAGAAAGAACATGTACAGACATTGTACCTGTTTCAGCTATACAAAATAAGTGACAGCCATTTTCTGGTTCATTCCCCAAGCCAATGTCTTGACCAATCAGAGACAAGCTGCATGACTTAAATTCCAAACAATGCTGGCAGTTAACTGTCAGTCACCATCAACTGGTGCATTTTGCATGGCAATGCCTCTACCAATCAGAGTCCACTTGCCAACCAATCAGCACTCTCTTCTCATGCAGTATAAATTTGTTGTTTCCTTTGGCATTGGCATTTTCTTGCAAATTGTCCTGATGAATTCAAGATGGAAAGCTTCAACAAAAGATGTCTCTTTTTACAACAATGATCGAGTTTTGTACTACAAATGACTATTTGATTTTCTTTTGTTATATTTTGCCAGGCCTTGCTTCTAAAAAGTGATGGATTGGCAACTTTCTAATTTTACATTCTTGTGGTTTATGGTGTCATTAACATCAATTTGAAATATCTAAGTCTGAAACTCTGTATAGCTTTTGTTATTTTAGAGGGGTGACATTACGTTCAAGGTTATTCATTATTAGATGCACAATGACAACTTGTACTGCCGCAGTGCATTCAGCACAGAAAAACGGCGCTTCAAAGGAGTATAATCGAATATATTGTGAGAATGAATACTTTTAATATTTTGGGGAATATTGTGTTATTTTGTAAAGAAGGTTGGGTGTCTGCGTGTGTGTGTATGTGTGTGTGTGTGTGTGATTTAATTAAACTGGGCAAGAAGTTGATAGGAGTCAGGCTGTCTGGGTGTTTGGAAACATGAAAAAGTTAATGGTGTTAAGTTTGAGGCACAGGTAATTAGATTAGGTCTAACTTAGTTAAGTTGAAAGGTTGTTTGAATTTCAAAGTGGAATCAGAAGTTACAAGGAAAACGTTTGCATCTTGATAGATTCCATAGATAAATGGTTAGGGGGATAGTATATTTTTATTGACCCAAAAGCAAAGACAAGATGGAAACATGAAAGACTTTGGGCAGAAATTTTCACGCGGTGGGCGTGCGCGCATTCAACCCTCTCGAGCGTGAAATGACGTGCACTGATGCACAGTCGTGTGATTGTTCGGTCAACGGGTTTGCGCCAGAGCCGGCAGCGCATCCGCCGACAATTAAAAGGCCTGTTAAGGCCATTAAGTTATCAATTAACATAAATTTTTTTGCAATTTTTTGGAAACCTCATCTACGGGCGGGATGAAGTTTCCAAAAGCAAATAAAAATAAAATAAAAACTTTAATATTTCATTAATAACTTGTCCCTGCTCGTGTGACGGATTCACATGAGGGGACATGTATTATTACATTTTTATTTTCTTTATTTATTTTTATATCTCTTCATCTCCCTGCTGTCGCTCATGTTTCATGCTGGGCGAGCCTTAATTGGCCTGCCGGCATGAAATTGCAGTGCGGTGCCTATTGCAGGCGATGGTTTGCTTCCTGAACACCCCCACTGAGCCTGCCCGCCTGCTGAGGGCAAAATTCTGCCCCTTATGTTTGGAAGGGTTTGAGTTTCAAGGGGTGGGAGACAGGATTGGGATGAAAGGGAAAAGGTATATTAGAGTTACTACGGATAGCTGGCTTTCAGCTATTGAGCCGGATAGCTGTTGAGCCAATAAGCTGGAGATAGCTGGAGCTGTTTGAGCTGTTGAGAAGACTTGGGCTGCAGCAAGCAGTTTTATTCCGAAATGAATTTCATAGCAAAGTGGAAGAGGGTACAGGTCATGTGGTACACCTTTATTGAAGATACAGCAGTCTGCCTTGTTTGATATTACTGGATTCCAACTTTAAATATCTATAAGGGAGTGTTGCCTGCAAAACAAAAACAGAATTACCTGGAAAAACTCAGTAGGTCTGGCAGCGTCAGCGGAGAAGAAAAGAGTTGACGTTTCGAGTCCTCATGACCCTTCAACAGAACAAAAGTTTACTTGTGGGTTTGACCAAGTAGAGAGGTTTTGGGGAATGTTTTGTAAGACTAACCTTAATTGTGCAAATGTAAACTTGTATGCTTAAGTTTTCTTTCCTTTCTTGTTTATAAAACTTTTACTTTTAATTTTTAAAAACACAAATAGTTACTGGACCTCTTACTGCTGATATCCGTACATCTTCTTCTTGTTTTCAGAATACAAAAAAAAACGTTGTGGCCCATAAGCCAAGTTTCCCTCTGGGATTTGGTTTGCGCAGCAATTAAACACCGACTGTGGTCATAACATAATGAGCCAAAGAATGTCATATTAATAGCAGGCTGTTCAAAAACATTGTCAAAGACGTGTGTTTTAAGGAGTTTGTTAAAGGAGGAGAGGTTTAAGGAATATATTCCAGGCCAGGGGTCTATGCAACTAAAGGCAGTGCCGTCAATGGTGAGCTAAAGGGAACAAGTGATGCACAAAAGATTAGACTTGGAGGAACGAAGAGTTTGGGCATGGGAAGGCTGGTAAAAGTTAGAGATGGGAGAGTCAAAGTCAAGAATGGAATCATAGATAAGGGTGACTATTTTAAATTGGAGGCGTTGGTGGATGTAGGTCAGCAAGGACAGGGATAATGAATCAGCAGGACTTGGTGCAGGATAGAATAGGACGTACAAACATACGAAATAGGAGCGGAAGTAGGCCATTTGGCCCCTTGAGCCTGCTCTGCCATTCAATAAAATCATAGCTGATATGTTTGTATTTCTAATTCCACATTCCCATCTACCCCCAATAACCTTTGATTCCCTTGCCTAACAAGAATCTATCTACCTCCGCCTTAAAGATATTCAATGACCCCGCCTCCACTGCCTTCTGAGACAGAGAGTTCCAAAGTCGCACAACCCTCTGAGAGAAAAAGTTTTTCCTCATCTCTGTCCTAAAAGGGTGCCCCCTAATTTTGAAACAGTGCCCCCTAGTTCTGGACTTACCCACAAGAGGAAACGTTCTTTCTATGCCCACCTTGTCAGTACCTTTCAGGATCTTATATTCAATCAAGTCACCCCTCACGCTTCTAAACTCCAGTGGAAGCAAGCCCAGCCTGTTAAACCTATCCTTATAAGACAATCCACTCATTACAGGTATCAACCTAGAAAACTTCCTCTAAACCACCTCAAATGCATTTACATCCTTCGTTCAATAGGGAGACCAAAACTGCACACAGTATTCGAGATGTGGTCTCACCAATGCCTATATAACTGAAGCATAACATCCCTATTTTTATGTTCAATTCCTCACATAATAAAGGATAGCATTCCATTAGCCTTCTTAATTACTTGTTGTATCTACACACTGACTTTTTATGACTCATGCACTAGAATACCTTCTGATTCCCTCTGCACCTTGAAATTCTGCAGTCATTCTCCATTTCATTAAAGCTCTGCTTTTTATTCTTCCTGCCAAAGTGAACAACTTCACATTTTATCACTTTATACTCCATCTGCCAAATCTTTGCTCACTTACTAAACCTATCTATATTTGTCTGCAACCTCCTTATGTCCTCTTCACAACATATTTTCCTACCTATCTTTGGGTCATCTCCAAATTTAGCTACCATGCCTTCGCTCCCCTCATCTAATTCATTGATACGAATCTAAAATGTTGAGGCCCAGCACAGACCCCTGTGGGACTCCACTCATTACATCCTGCCAATCAGAAAATGACCCATTTATGCATACTCTCTGTTATCTGCCAGCCAGCCAATCTTCCATCCACACTAATGTTACCCCCTACACCATGAGCTTTTATTTTCTGCAATAACCTTGCCAAATGTGGCACCTTACCAAATGCCATCTGGAAATCCAAGTACAGGACATCTACAGGCTCCCCTTTACCCACAGCATGAGCTACTCCTTCAAAGAACTGCAATAAATTGGTTAAACATGATTTCTCTTTCAGAAAACCAGAACTGCAGAATGTTGGATGAGCTGAAGATTATGGATGGTGGATGGTGGAGGAGTCTAAAGACATGGATAAGGCTAATAGTAGGAGATGGACTGAGATAGGGGCAGAGTCAGGTGTTGTTACAGAGTTGGAATAAAGCAGTCTTTGCAATGGAGAAAATATGGGGTTGCAAACATGCCTCATGGTCAAATTGGACGTTGAGGTTGCAAGCAGTTTGGCTTAGTCTAGGACCATGCCTGAGCCAGGTAATAAATCAAAAGAAAAGGAATGGAGTTTGTGGTAGGGCTGCAGAAGTGACTTAAGTCTTTACAGTGTTTAAATAGAGGAAATTTCAGTCTATCTAGGGCTGAATGTCAGAAAAGCTGTCTGACAACAAAGGGACAATGGAAGAATCAAGTAGATTTATGGAGGGATAGAGTTAGTTGTGCGTTATGAGTATGCATTTGAAAGCTGATTCCATGCTTTTGGATGATGTCACCAAAGGCAGCAGATAAGAAAAAGGGGAGGGCCAAAGATTAATTCTCAAGTCCCCAAAGAATCCATGATGCAAGGGTGGGACGAGAAGCCATTACCGGGGATTCTCTGTCTACAATTAAATATGTAAGAATGGAACCAAATAAAGGAGTTAGATAATGGAGGAGAGGCACTGTGGGAGCACAATATAGTTGACTGAATGATGTATGACAGACTGAAGAAGAAAGAGAAGGGATAATGTGCCAAACTGACAGCCAAACAGGTTGCCAGTTGTGATGTTGCTTATGAAGATTTTGTGGTGTGGCAGAGTGGAAGCCTGATTGGAGAGCTTGTGCAGAAAGTTGTGGGAAAGATAAGCATGGAATTGGGAGGTGAAAACATGTTCAAGGGCTTCGAGTTAAAGAGGAGCTATGAGAGGGGTGGTGACATAGAAGGTGAGATTATGAAGAGATGTTTGATGATGGTACTTTTGACAGAGAAAAGCACAGTACCTGAGTGGGAAACTATTTACTTTATCATCTAGCCTGGAAGCCAGGAAAGTAAGTAGGGTGGGCAGCAAATTAGTGGTAAACAAGGAGGAGGGGAGACCAGAAATTAAAAAAAGAAGCACAACAACACATTCATATGGGATTCTTTTCTCAACCTTGTAGCTGACTATCCATTTATTTTCCAGTGTCGAAGGTAAGAAAGTTGATTTTATTCAATGGATATTCTCACTGCAGGAGATGCTAACACTCCTTTGGTATAAAACTGTTTTTGTTTAGTTGCAGAGCTTCTTAAGTGATATGTTAAAGATACATTACAGTTTGTGCAACAAGAGATCAGAATTAATATAATGCCAGAGGACTGCAGCTATTGTTTTTCTCCAGGTGATTGCTCCCAAAGAATCACAGAATCACACAATGCAGAAGAGGCCCTTTGGCCCATTGAGTCTGCACCGACATGTGAGAAACACCTGACCTACCTACCTAATCCCATTTACCAGTACTTGGCCCATAGCCTTGAAGGTTATGATGTGTTAAGTGGTCATCCAGCTACTTTTTAAAGGATGTGAGGCAACCCGCCTCCACCACCTTCCCAGGCAGCGCATTCCAGACTGTCACGACCTTTTGGGTAAAAAAAGTTTGTCCTCATATCCCCCCTAAACCTCCTGCCCCTCACCCTGAACTTCAGTCCCTTCATGACTGACCCTTCAACTAAAGGGAACAGTTGTTCCCTATCCACCTTGTCCATGCCCCTCGTAATCTTGTACACCTCGATCAGGTCACCCCTCAGTCTTCTCTGCTCCAACGAAAACAACCCAAGTCTATCCAACCTTTCTTCATAACTTAAATGTTTCATCCCAGGCAACATCCTGGTGAATCTCCTCTGCACCCCCTCCAGTGCAATCACATCCTTCCTATAATGTGGCGACCAGAACTGCACACAGTACTCCAGCTGTGGGCTTGCCAAGGTTCTACACAACTCCAACATGACCTCCCTACTTTTGTAATCTATGCCTCAGTTGATAAAGGCAAGTGTCCCATATGCCTTTTTCACCACCCCACTAACATGCCCCTCTGCCTTCAAATATCTATGGACACACACGCCAAGGTCCCTTTGTTCCTCAGAACTTCCCAGTGTCATGCCATTCATTGAATACTTCCTTGGCAAATTACTCCTTCCAAAGTGTATCATCTCACACTTTTCAGGGTTAAATTCCATCTACCACTTACCTGCCCATTTGACCATCCCGTCTATATCTTCCTGTAGGCCAAGCCACTCAACCCCACTGTTAACCACCCGGCCAATCTTTGTGTCGTCCACAAACTTACTAATCTGACCCCCCCAAATAGTCATCTATGTTGTTTATATAAATGATGAATAATAGGAGAACCAAGCACAGATCCTGTGGTACGCCACTGGACACTGGCTTCCAGTCACTAAAGCATCCTTCTGTCATCACCCTCTGTCTCCTACAACTAAGCCAATTTTGAATCCACCTTATCAAATTACCCTGTATCCCATGTGCATTTGCCTTCTTTATAAGTCTCCCATGTGGGACCTTGTCAAAGGCTTTGCTGAAATCCATATAAACTACATCAACTGCACTACCCTCATCTACACACCTGGTCACCTCCTCAAAAAATTCAATCAAATTTGTTAGGCATACTTTCCTTGACTTGATGTTAGTTTTTAGTGACTGTATTGTGTAAGCTCTCTTCAACTCTGCACTTGGATTAATTTCCAACAGTTTTGTATGAGGTTCAATTATTAAACTAAAAACAGAAAATGCTGGAAAAACTCAGCAGGTTTGGCAGCATCTGTGGAGAGAGAAACAGAGTGATGTTTTGAGTCCCCATGATTCTTCAGAGCTGATTCAAAGTTATTACACTTTTGTTCATTCATAGCCAACGGGTGCAAATTCTAAACCAGACACTTTCCTGGCTTCCAGGCTAGATGATAAATTCTAAACCAGACACTGACGCTTTGGTCTGAAGAATTAGATGAAAACAATTCTTAATATGGCTTAAAATTATATGGCGTGTGCTAGACAGAAATAGGCCACTCGGTCCATCTGGTCAAGATTTATGTTCCATACCAGCTTTCTCCCACCCCCTGCATCTAATCCTATCAGCATAACTTTTGATTCCTTTCTCCCTCATGTCCTTATCTAGCTTCCCCTTAAATGCATCTATTCTATTCGCCCTGAGTACTCCCTGTTGTAGAGAGTTCCATATTTTAACCAATCTCTTAGGTAATGATATTTCTCCTGAATTCCTTATTGGATTTTTGGATTTATTAGTGCTTACCATGTCATCTTCAAATTCCTTTACTATTTTATTCATTTATTTTTGTTTTTCATACACTATTATATAGTAACTGTATGCAAGGAATGATGCCAAATGATCTTTGTAGTCTAACTGTAATGATTTTACATTGTGTTGCATTAATAGCAATACAGTGTTTTTTTATAATTCTGAATTACTGCAAAGGAAATGCTGATCAGATTTGTTTTTGAAGACTACCTCTCTGGTTCTACGAAAAATTATATCCTCCTTACCTTAACATTGAAAAACTGATAGCATGAATATTTTACTTTGCTTACTCAGCACTATCCTTAAAGCTTTGAGGTTCCAAGTTTAATACACCGTAGGTCGCATTTGTATGGATTCAAATGGATGTTCGCTTGTCTTTGAAATAAAAGGTTCATTCAGGCTGGTTACATAATTGTACAATACTGAATTTGTATTTGCCATAAATAATCTCACTGCACCCGGAACTAGCTGATTTATTACAGCAGTTATTTTCAAATAGAAAAAAAAGCAACTGTTGCCATGACAGTACACAATGTATCTGAACTTAAAATGTGTTGCTTCAACTGTTTTGGATTGTCAACCTGAAACCAAGTATCTCCTGTTTTTGAATTGGAATGAGAGCGGGATTCGTATGTGTCTGTTGGAATCTAGGATAACCTGACAAAGTAAAGGGATGCCAGAAAGGAGAGTACTTCCCATGGGCAATATTTTAACATTTCTGGCCAGTATACCCCCCTGACATAGTTAAAGTCCATTGCCAGAAACCTTGTACCATGAATCTAGTACATAGTTCTGTTGTCACATCCAGTGATCACATTCAGAGCACCACTTTAAGTGATTCCACAAAAAGGCAAGCCAGGACCAATATTCAGACTATACCCCCAACCTAGTCATTGGACAGACGTGGAAGGCCCAAAGTGAATTGCACCTGTCCTGGCTTCAGGATGCTAATATTTCATAGACCAGACCATGGTCTGATTTGATCCACACTGAAGGCCCAGCCGTTGTCAGGGCCTTGTCCCTGGAAATGGGGCTGGAAATATAAAGGAGCAAGTCTAGTTATGAACGTCAGAGTTTTCTGACAGAGACCTTTCGATCTAAGAAGACCCAGGCACGTGGGCTAATGGAAGGTTCTCCAGGCAGCACTATGCCTGGACGGCATTTTGGTGAAGTGTGGAATCTGAGGTGACACAGTTAGGAATGTCTGCTGAACTTCATCTCTATGGAGCTCTTGTTCTGCATCTGTGCAGACCAAGGCTCAGCTTGTTTTAAAACCCTAAAGATCTGCAGTAATATAGAGTGGGCAAATAACAAGTCTTTGCTCCTATGTCTATGCAGCTCAGGAATAAACATTCCCCAGGCACACACCATAAGAACATCAGTCACGGTATGTTTCCTGATTGGCAACATCAGGATGGATTTTCATTTTGGGGCAGCTGACGAGGGATGTATGTCAGTTTTTCATCCCTAAATTGAGTGAAGAGGCCAGAGCCATTTGAAATCTAGGCTTCTTTTAAATAGAACCAGTGATCTGCAAGTGCCAAATAGTGTCCCAGTGCAGCTGACTGAATCAGACAGGACTCAGAAGCTGTCCAGCCATCAGTAGGTTCTGAGGAGTATTTTGGGGCCTCTTCAGTTGTACCAGCTTTAGAACTGGTGATGTACATGGGGCACAGGTTATGTCCAATCCAGTCCTATATTGGTAATTGTGATAGGACCCTGAGTGCTTTTTAAAAGGCTTTGCAGCCTGAAACAGTTTGTCACTCAAGCCACCCAGCAGTAAACCTCTTTCAGGATGGTGGTGGCAAGATCATGAGTATAAATTGCTAAACAAAAACAGAATTACCTGGAAAAATTCAGCAGGTCTGGCAGCATTGGCGGAGAAGAAAAGGGTTGACGTTTCGAGTCCTCATGACCCTTCAACAGTTATGAGCACTCGAAACGTCAACTCTTTTCTTCTCCGCCAATGCTGCCAGACCTGCTGAGATTTTCCAGGTAATTCTGTTTTTGTTTTGGATTTCCAGCATCTGCAGTTTATTGTTTTTATCTCTGAGTATAAATTGCTGCTCATCTGCTTGGCACTGCTGCTACACAATTTATGCCAGGTGGTCCAAGTTAACGTCTACTGCACTAGGCTATATTCCACATATAGGGTATGTTTCATAGGATACAGTTGCTTAGTTGTTATCTTACTGACCAGTAACCCTGTACTAATGATCTGGAGACATGAGTTCAAATCCCATCATGCCAGCTGGGAAATTTTAATTCAATAAATTAAATGATATCTGGAATTTTAAAAAACTCGTGTCAGTACAAGAAACCATGAATCTACCAGATTGTTGTAAAAACCCATATGGTTCACTACTGCTATCCTTACCCATTCTAGTCTACATGTGAATCGAGACCCACAGCAATATGATTAACTCTTAACTGCCCTCTGAAAAGGTCTAGCAAGCCACTCAGTTGTTTTCAAGAATGCTTCTCAAGGGCAATTAGGAGTGGGCAATAATTGCACCCTTAGTGATATCCATTTTTTTTTCTTTTATTCTTTCACAGGATGTGGGTGTCACTGGCAAGACCAGCATTTGTTGCCCTTGAATTGACTTTTCTAAGGTCATTTCAGAGTTAACCACATGTAGGTCAGACCAAGTAAGGATGACAGATTTTGTTCCCTGAAGGCCATTAGTGAACCAGATGGGAATTTATGACAATCAACAATAGTTTCATGGTCTCCACTATCAGGGCTAAGTTTATATTCCAGATTTATTAATTGAATTCAAATTCTATCAGCTGCCAAGATGGGATTTGAATCCATGTCCCCTAGATTACTAGGCCAGCAACATTACCACCATGCCACCATCTCCCAATGAATGAATAAAATAAATTAAAACTAATGCAGTATCTCTCCCTGTATTTTCATGGTCATTGTCAGAGAAAATCCCTTTAACATCCAACTTTTTACATTGGATGAGTTATATCTCAGAAGGAAGGGGTACCCATTCACTTCCATGTGCGGCTGAGTAAGATGATTTCTAATGATTGCTATGTGGTTGAATGAGGAAGGAAACTGAACCCAAATATTTTCTGATACCTTGTAGTCAAGTTAACAAATCACACCCACACTTGCACATCTGAAATTCTTCTATAACGAGCTGTTACCACAGTCAATGCAGTTGAAGGTTTTATTCTTTAGTCACTGAATGTTCAAATTAATCACAGCACTGAGTTCTGATATACAATTTACATTTAAACTGAATGTTGTGTGTATTATCTTTGTGCGCATTTATATTTTTATGTTTTGTAGGTTCCCTGTCACATGACATATGGATCCCTGTCTAATCAGCCTATTGAGTGGATCAACAGGAAAGCTGCTGAGATACTTCAGGTTGAATTGAATCTGACTTGCCAACAGTCACTTCCAGAACTAAACCTCCAATTTCAAATATCCACCTGAACCTGAAAAGGCCTCTGGCACCTTATGGGCCTAGCTAAAGAGGAAAGGTGGGCAGTTACTTAATTGTTTAAAGCTGTGTTATTCTATTCAATTAATTGGCAAATCAATTTGAGTATTAGCACATTTCAGTGAAAATGGGGATTTACAAAGGGAAGTTCAGAATCACAGAATTGTTATGGTGTAGAAGGAGGCCATTCGGCCCATCGTGTCTGCACTGGCTCTCTGAGCATGTTAACTTAGTGCCCATCTCCTGCCTTTTTCCCGTAACCCTGCACATTGTTTCTATTTAGATAATCATCCAATACCCTCTTGAATGCCTCAGTTGAACCTGCCTCCACCACATTTGCAGGCAGTGCATTCCAAACTCTAACTACTCATTGTGTGAAAAAGTTTTTTCTCACCTCTCATTTGCTTCTTTTACAAAACACTTTAAAACTCTGCCCTCTGGTTCTCAATTTGTTTACGAGTGGTAACAGTTTCTCCTTATCTACACTGTCCACACCCCTCATTATTTTGAAAACTTCTATCAAGTCTCCTCTTAGTCTTCTCCTCTCCAAAGAAAACAGTCCCAACTTCTCCAATCTTTCCTCATAACTGAAGTGCCTCATCCCTGGAAACATTCTCATAAACGTCTTCTGCACTCTCTCCAATGCGTTCACATCCTTCCTAAAATGTGGCGCCCAGAACTGTACATGATACCCCAGCTGAGGTCTAACAGTGTCTTATATAAGTTCACCATAACCTCCCTGCTCTTGTCTATGTCCCTATTAATGAAGCCGAGCATGCTGTATGCTTTAGAAAGAGCTCTCTCTACCTGTCCTGCCATTTTTAATGACCTACGTGCATATACACCCAGGTCTCTCTGCTCCAGCACACCCTTTTGAATAGTATCCTTTATTTTATACTGTCTCTGCTATTCTTTATACCAAAGTGTATCACCTCACACTTCTCTGCATTGAACTTCATCAGCCATCTATCTGCACACTTCACCAATGTGTCAATGTCCTTTTGAAGTTCAACACTGTTCTCCTCACAATTTACTATTCTCACAAGTTTTGTGCAAACTTTTAAATTGTCTCATGCACACCAAGATCTAGATCGTTTATATGTATCAGGAAGAGCAAGGGTCCCAATACCGACCCCTGGGGAGCTCCACTACAAACCTTCTTCCAGCCCAAAAAATACCCATTAACCATTACTCTCTGTTTCCTATCCCTCAGCCAATTTTGTATCCATGTTTCTACTGTCCATTTTATTCCATAACCTATAATTTTCCTCAGATGTCTATTGTGTGAAATCGTATTGAATGCCTTTTAGAAGCCCATATGCACCACATCAACGACCTTACCCTCATCAACCATCTCTTCAAAAACTCCAGCAAGTTAGTTAGACATGATTTTCCTTTAACAAATCAATCCACATTTTTCCATGTGATTACTATTTCTATCCCAAATAATTGTTTTTAGAGGTTTCCCCACCACCAAAGTTAAACTGACTGGTCTGTAATTGGAGGGCAGATCTTTGCAACCTTTTTTGAACAAGGGCATAATGTTTGCAATTCTCCAGTCCTCCGGCACCTCCCCCAAATCCATGGAATATTGAAAAATTATCTGCAATTTCCACTCTCATTTCCTTCAATATTCAGAAACAGAAACTGTTCTTTGGTTCAATTTGATCTGAATCAAATCAAAGCCATAAAGAGAATTAAATATTTGCAATTGTAGAGTCCTTTTCCTGACCTCAGGATGTCCCAAAGCGCTTTACAGAAAATGAAGTACTTTTGAACTGTGGTCACTTTTGTAACATAGAATATGTGACAGCCAATTTGTGCACAGCAAAGTCCCACAAACCACAATGTGATAATGACCAGATAATCTGTTTTTGAGCGATGTTGGTTGAGGGATTAATATAAGCTAAGACAACAGGGAGAACTCCAATGTTTTTCTTTGAAGTAATGCCCTAGAGAGCATACAGCTCATCCAAAAGACAGCTCTTCTCACAGTGCAGCCCTTGCTCAGAACTTCATTGGAGTTTCAACCTAGATTTTTGTGTTTAAGTCTCTGGAGTGGGACTTAAACCCACAACATTCTGATTTCACATGTGTGATACCAATTGAGCCATGACTGACATATAAACATAAGACTAGGAGCAGGAGTACAGCCCCTTGAATCTGCTTTACTGCATCATGGCTGTTATACCTGAGCTCCACATTTATGCCCTATCCTTATATCCCTTGGTTCCCTTAGTGTCCAAAAATGTATTGATCTCAATCTTGAATATGCTCAACGATTCAGTATACATAGACAGCTGGCATAAAAAATTCCAAAGATTCACAACCCTCTGGGTGAATAAATTTCTCCTCATCTCAGCCCTAAATGGGCAATCCCTTATCCTGAGACTCTGACCCCTAGATCTAGACTCTTCAGCCAGGGGAAACAGACTCTCAGCATCTGCCAAGCCCTCTAAGGATTTTATGTGTTTCAATAAAATCACCTCTCATTCTTCTAACTGCCACAAAATATAGGCCCATTCTACTCAATCTCTCCTCGTAGGACAATCTTTCATCTCAGGAATCAATCTAATGAAACTCTTTAAAGCCCCTCTAAGGCAAGTATATACTTCCTTCAGAGGCCAAAACTGCACAGGTGTGATCTCATCAAAGTCTTATATAATCACAGTAAGATTTCCTTACTGTTATACTTCAAACAAGAAGACAAGGCTAATTGCTAAAATCATTTGTATACAATGCAAAAATGATGTGGAAAGATATATTTTTGTCCTTTGAATTGTACAAGACCTTGATGAAGCCCATTATTATACTATATTGGAGTTCTCATTCTTCATGTCACTAATTTTAATCTACTTTGTCTCCTGCTTTTCCATCACTTCCAGTACTGTAACAAGAACTGCGGTTTAATTTCCTTGCTAATGTGGTTGCATGCTCCGGCTCAATGTGTATTGCATTCTTCCATTGCAGTGCAATGGTCCTTTTTGTTTCCCTTCTGAGGCTTTTTGATATCATTCCTGGAGTAGTGTAAATTGATGGTGGAAGTTGATTTTTCAGGGAGTCATAGAATATTACAGAACAGAAGGAGAATATTTGGTCCATCTGTGCCGGCTCTTTCAAAGAGCAATCTATTTAGGCCTATAACCTGGCTATTTTCCTATGTCTCAGCAATCTCTCTCTTTCCAACTATTGAGTCTGTTTCCACTACTATTTTCCAGTATATTTTGTGCATGAAGCAAAATATTTTTGTGTTATCATAAGCAACTTTGTGCATAGCTTTCTCTATATTGATGCCACTGTGTGTGACAGTAGTTATTGGAAGGGCACAGTTTAGTATTCAAGGACTCAAAGAAGTCATGATGTTGCTGACAATTTTGTGCTCTGTCTTCACCACAGTGACATTCAGAATTGCTACCCACCAAAAACTATCAAGGTAACACCTCAAGCAATTTATTAACTATAGCGGTTGGAAGAACAGTAGGCAGATTGCTGAACATTGCAAAATATCAATATTGCGGAACAAGGAAAGGTTAGTAGCGGCCAGTAGCAAACTGGATCCCCCAAAATGCAATGGAAAGCCTTTCGCCGAGATTGGATTTTGAACCCATTCCCCATTAAAAAAATAAGACAGATCCAGATGAGTGATGTATTGTGGAACTAAATACTACTTAAAAACTTCAGGTGGAAAAGTCTTCCTGTGTCGTGATTATAATCAACATTGTGGAAGCAAGTTTGAAAAGACAAAATCAAGCTGAATATCCAGACACAAAAGGCATTACAACTGCACAGCTGTTTCATTTTGACCATTCAATGACAAAAGGAAGAAACTAATAGCAAAATTATTCAGGATCACTTCACTTTAAATCCATTTCTAAGAATATATATGAGGATGACTTTTAAAAAATTCATTGAATGCGTGTGTCACTGGCTAGGCCAGCATTTATTGCCCATCTCTAATTGCCCTTGTTCAGAGGGCACCTAAGAGCCAGCCACATTGCTGTGGGTCTGGAGTCACATGTAGGCCAGACCAAGTAAGGACAGCAGATTTTCTTCCCTAAAGGACATGAGTAAACCAGATGGGTCTTTACAACAATCAGCAATGGTTTCATGGTCATCATCAGACCACTAAAGCCAGATTTTTATTGAATTCAAATTTCACCATCTGCTATGGTGGAATTTGAACCCAGGTGTCCAGGGCATTAAAAACAAAAAAACTGCGGATGCTGGAAATCCAAAACAAAAACAGAATTACCTGGAAAAACTCAGCAGGTCTGGCAGCATCGGCGGAGAAGAAAAGAGTTGACGTTTCGAGTCCTCATGACCCTTCGACAGAACTTGAGTTCGAGTCCAAGAAAGAGTTGAAATATAAGCTGGTTTAAGGTGTGTGTGTGGGGGGCGGAGAGATAGAGAGAGAGAGAGGTGGAGGGGGGTGGTGTGGTTGTAGGGACAAACAAGCAGTGATAGAAGCAGATCATCAAAAGATGTCAACGACAATAGTACAATAGAACACATAGGTGTTAAAGTTAAAGTTGGTGATATTATCTAAACGAATGTACTAATTAAGAATGGATGGTAGGGCACTCAAGGTATAGCTCTAGTGGGGTTTTTTTTTTAATTTTTTTTTAAATAATGGAAATAGGTGGGAAAAGGAAAATCTTTATAATTTATTGGGAAAAAAAAGGAAGGGAGAAACAGAAAGGGGGTGGGGATGGGGGAGGGAGCTCACGACCTAAAGTTGTTGAATTCAATATATTGAATTCAACAACTTTAGGTCGTGAGCTCCCTCCCCCATCCCCACCCCCTTTCTGTTTCCCCCTTCCTTTTTTTTCCAATAAATTATAAAGATTTTCCTTTTCCCCCCTGTTTCCATTATATAAAAAAACCCCACTAGAGCTATACCTTGAGTGCCCTACCATCCGTTCTTAATTAGCACATTCGTTTAGATAATATCACCAACTTTAACTTTAACACCTATGTGTTCTATTGTACTATTGTCGTTGACATCTTTTGATGATCTGCTTCTATCACTGCTTGTTTGTCCCTACAACCACACCCCCCCCTCCACCTCTCTCTCTCTCTATCTCTCCGCCCCCCACACACACACCTTAAACCAGCTTATATTTCAACTCTTTCTTGGACTCGAACTCAAGTTCTGTCGAAGGGTCATGAGGACTCGAAACATCAACTCTTTTCTTCTCCGCCGATGCTGCCAGACCTGCTGAGTTTTTCCAGGTAATTCTGTTTTTGTCCAGGGCATTACCCTGGGTCTCTGGAATACTAGTCCAATGACAATACCACTATGCCAGGAGCATCCAACACCACAAAAATTCTATTGTATTATATCATTGCTCACCTAAAGAAAAGGGTAGAAGAAATTAGCGTAATTTTATAAGAAATATGCCATGCCTCATAAATCTACCAGTATCATGTAGGTAGATAAGTAAATAAGTAGCTGAGGGCTGTCTAATGAATATAACTTACTTTGATTTTTAGAAGGCATTTCATAAATTCTATATGTGAGGCTTCAAATCAGATTAGGCTAATCTTTTGATTAGTATTTACTTATCTAGGTTAATTGAAAGCAGGCTAAACAAAAACTAATGTTAACTAGAAGAGTTTCTGGGGCAGTAATTCAGTAAAGCAGAAATGATTTTTTCTTTTGGGAAAAGAAACTTTGAATGGGAAATTATTTGGGTATTTAAAATGCCAAGAAATATGGATAATGTTGATACAAGAAGATCATTTCAGTTAGACTGTGATCATAGAATTAAAATGTATAGGCCTCAGGTATGGTTGGATTTACATAATCATCCACCTCACAGAATACTGAATATATGGAATCAACGCCCAGCAAAAGTAATTTGTATTGAACTTATTAATTCATTTAGTATCTATCTGATTTAAGAAAAGGATTAAGTAGTACAAGGATAGACCTGGAGGATTGCACTTCTTTGATCATTCATCCTCAGGATGTGGACTTCTCTGAGGGTGATATTTATTCTCATCCTGAGTTGTTTTGAAATGTTACTGGTAGACCACCTTCATGAACTGCATTTGTAACCCTTAATGCAACTGAATGACTTGTTAGGGCCATTTCAGAGAGCAGATCAGAATCAAGTGCACATGGGACCAATGTGACATATCATCCAGAGCTGGTATATACTACTGTTTTCCTTCCCTAAAGGACATTGATGAACCAATTGGGTCTTTGGAGCAATTTGACAGCTTGACAGTCACTTTTATTGATAACAGCTTTTTAATATTTTTTTCAGACTTCTTTTTTAAAACTGAATTCAAATTCCCAAAATGTCATGTTAGGATCTGAACTCACATTATTTGGATTATTAATCCACACCTCGTTACCTTTTGAAGTTTTACACCCTTGAGTTTTACTTGATTTGCCCTGTGATTTGGGAGAAATAGTTTTGGCATTTAACTTGCTAAGCAGGATGAAATCCCCATTAATATAAATAGAAATATATCTATTTTCCCTATAACAAAAGACACGCTAACAATGTGAAGAACAGATGACTTTTAAATGTAATCCTTGAGTATGCCATTTCAATAACAAAACATTAGCCAAAGGAGCAAAAAGAGTCTGTTTAAAATTTCAATCTCCAAGGCATAAGTGAGGAGAATACTCTCTACTTGCATTGATGAGTGCAGCTGGAACAACACTAAAGAAGCACCAGGAAAAAGTAGTCCACTTCATTGGCACCCCATCCACCAGCTTAAATATCCACTCCCTCCACCACTGGTCTACCATGGCTGCGGTCTGTACCGTCTAAAGGCTGCATTGCAGCAAGTTGCTGAGGCTCCTTTGGCAGTACTTCAAAAACCACCTAGAAGGAGAAGGACAACAAGTGCCAGGGAACAGCATCACCTCCATGTTACCCTTCAATTCATATAGCAATCTGAACTGAACATATATTGCCATTCCTTCTCTGTCACAGGATCACATTGAAACTCCCCATGTTGCATGAGTACCTTCCTCAGATGAGTTCAGAAAGAAGGCCCACCACCAGCTAGAAATAGGGCAAGTAGTGGCGGCCAATAAATGCTAACATTGCCAGAGAGGTCCACATCCTGAGAATTAATAAATAAAAAATCTGATGAAATCTCGTTGCTTTGACAATTAACTGTAATTTGTTAAATGTCTCCATTAACATAACCCTTTTACTCTTTTACATTATGGATCCCCATGTACTTAGCCAAGCATTCATTAATTTGACTTCAAAAAACTTTCAAAAAAGCTAATTGTCAGCAACCTTTTGCTGTTGTAATGACTGTGATGCTGTGAGAAACATTCACTTTCATGGTTGTTTTTCTTGAGGAAATGGTAGCAGGTAATAAAGGTTGGAAATTAGATATTAAACATTTGATAAATATATCCTTTATCTTTTGTCAAAATAGTGGGACTATTCTTCATGATTTCCCAAATAGAAAAACGTTGACTGCTATCCTCAGCTGGACTACCTGGAGGAGGCGTTATCCATTGCAAAGGAAGGCTAATTGGAGCATGAGTCATGGGAAGCTGTTGATTATTCCAAGTTACCTTTTATAGAGCTATATTTCTGGAGAGAGAGGCAGGTTTGCAATTCTTTGTTAACAAACTGAAAACCCTAGTAATCTCTGGTGGACTTATTCTAATTAAGGTCTTATGTTTTAGTTCTGCTACACTGTTCATCTATTGTCTTTCCTTACCAGCTCTTTTAAATCTCTCTCCCTCTCTCTCTCTCTCCCATCTCTTGCTATGTAACTGCATCCATGTGTACCTATGTATACCATCTCCAATACATTTAGTCAGGCAAATCAGGTTTCATTGATGTGCTTATGAGTCATATTGTTCTTGATCTGTCTCTTGCTGATGGAATAACCTTTTGGATCAGAGTGTGCGTGCATGTAGAAGGTTTTTCACACTGCTTCACTGTTGCTTGTCATCTAACCGTTTCCTAGTAACCTTTATAACTTCAGTTGTTTCTATGTTTGGTGCTCTGAATCTTAAAGAAATGCAGTGGATAACGATTTTCAATGAATGCTTTTAGGATGATGTTAGCTGCTCTGTTTCTGAAAAGCAAGCCGGGTTTGGGATCTTTAGCCAGGGGATAGCTCATAACTCCCAGGAGGTGATAATGCACATACAAATATTCAAACTGTGCAGGTTAATACTTGGAAAAAATAAACACATACCTACTGTGACCTAAGTAACAACAGGGAAGGCCAAAATATGCTTGGTGCTTTCATATTAATTTCAGATCACATCTTTGTAATTTGACTGATTTTTTTCCTCTCTGAAGGTTTTAAATGTCACAGGCCTGTTCAAGTGGTAAAATGGGTGCACAATCTGTGGGTAGAAATCCTTGCAAAAGTGTGTGTGCACATGCCCAGCTTTCCTTTTTGCTATTCATTCTGAAGATTCGCTTCTTCACAGTGTTGTATTGACAGATGTCTGCATACTTTTTGGCACCGTGGCCTGACAGTGATGTACAGTGCTACCTGATTCCCTTTTGTTCTTTGGTTGCCCTTTTGAACTGTGTGGGGTCAGGCTTGTAGCCTAGAGCAGGAAGCATTTCTGTATTAATCCATTAATTTATTTAAATGGTTTTGTACACATCATTCTAACCTATTTTAGAATCCTGAAAGTGGTGAATCTAGTTGATTCATTTTCTCTCTGGCAAAAGAGTTACTGACTCATCAATCCTTAATTACTGCTTGCCATTCAAATTTATGCACCATAGATATCAACTGTCCTTTTAAAAATGCAGCACGCACCAATTGCATCAAAAACTAATGCTTCATTTGGATTACTGGGGAGTGCGGAAATTGGGCTGTCACAGGCAACAGTGAAGCATTTGCTGCATAAAGAATAGGCCTGTTAAAATACTCATCTTTGCAATCTTTTTTTAAAAAAAAATATCAATTCCAACAGAGAAGAAAATGAGCAAATCCGACAATATCAGTAACGTTCACGAGGTTTCTCCTTAACGACCCAAAGCTGTCATTAGTAGGCTGTTGTACCAGAAGAGTGCAAGGCGATTAGGGGGGAGGGGGGGAGAGGATGCTGTTGAGTGTGGGAAATGTAAATCCCTGTGAGGGAGTAATCCATGCCTGGTGTTAACAGCAGCCGGCTTTGCTTTTCTCACTCCTTCTGCATGTATTATTGTACTCTCAAGAGGTTCTCATTGCCGCAGCATCACTAGCAGCCTACAGCAGGCTGTGGTGCTCGCAAGAATGTGCTTCATAATACCGAGCATCATGGAGCTAACAGTTACTTCAGTAAAATAATTCAAAATATTAAGAATAGGAAACACCGCTTTCTGATCAACTAGATATCAAGGATTAAATGAGCAGAAATCTGGGCCTCAGCAGTGATTCATCTTTTCAGAGGCGGTGAGTGCTTATTTTTATTACAACTCAGTGCTGAGACTGATTTAAAGATCCAAGCTGCACCATATGCTTTTGCAAATACTGAAGCAGTTTCCAACTTTATTGAGCCAAATGCTAATTTGCCATGCACAGTTATGCAGTATTTCTATATGTTAATAAAAGGATGTTTCATAGACTAGGATGTGCAGCTTCGGAACAAAGCCTGGTCCTTTAAGTAATTTGGCTGGGCATTTGTTGACAGTTATGTTATGAGCAATCCTAAATTTTATTGGTCTTCTTTGTAAAGACTCTTTGCTGATGAATAGAAATTATGAATTAGACATTTCGTACAATGTAGTATTCTTCGAGGTGATGGCAGAATAATGACGCAAGAAGTAAATACTATCAGCCTGATATGTATATGCGATAACCGAACAATTTATATCATTACAATGCTAAGCTGTTTTGATTTAAATTGCAACAGTTCAGAACTTTCTCGTCACTTATAATACTTGATTTATCGGGTCATTTTTTTCCAAACCTAAAGTAGTGCTTAAATTGCAACTATCATCTTCACGCTAATAAGTGCATTCTCAAAAGGTCTTCTGATAAACATGTACCTGCGTCGCTGGGTATGGGCTCCTATTCCGTGTTTTCCATTGCGACTGACAACCAATCACAGATTTGTATTAGTTTCTTCAGTGTAAAGGTTTTAACATCCATTTGTGACTCTACGTTTTTCAGGTTTATGGTTGGTTTTATTTTATACAGTCATGTAAAGATTAGAAAGGAACAGAAAGACCTTTTGCAAAGACTAAGTTTTTTTTACGGTAAATTTACTTTTAAATATATTGGCAGCTAAGTTGCTCATTAAAAGTGAAAAAAAAAACCCGTTAAATTCAGCCACAGCAATTATTTAAGCTAATGTTAGTTCTGGATAATTTTTAGGTTCAGGTGTTTAAGTTTAATGCCCAGATGAAACAATGGGCATACAAGTGACTTGTCAATGTGTTTGTTTATTAAGCTGATAAATTATCATTTATTTCAGGAGTTGCCATAACATTTAAAAGTTGATGACTATTCTAATCTTACAGACTGTTGGGAAAATCGTTTTAAGGGTCATAACAAGCGATTCCTGATATTGTTTTGGTGTAAACCATGGTGTAAGTCAGAATAAGTCTCATTAAGTAATTTAATACATATCTAAATACCGATTATAGAGGTAAGTGGGATTTAATTTTGGGGGAATTGAGGACATGGCAACGATTTCTTCGTATTCTGAACAATCGGAGTATTGTTCTGAGCAACCCCGCGGTCGCTCGGAGCCAAATGCGATTTATGCTCAGATAACCATACACCGCCTCTCATTTGAAATTTACCTCATCTTTTCTGTGAACTTCTTTACAAAAGTATCCATATATGCAGATGTAAAGCTGAGTTAATTAGCATTTGATGGTAATTTGCCGGTACAATAATTCGGCGTTGTTGCTGACCTGCAGTGACATCAATGGCGTTACCCGTCGCATCATTTGATATCTTACAAAGTAGCTGAGGAAGAAATTAATAAAAAGTAGTTTTAATCGTCTCATCTCACGAGGACAGTTTGGTTCGCCCTGTATGAGCATCGTTACTATTCGAATTTATGATGTGCTGGAGAACGATTGTACAATTCTCAGCTCTATAATTAGCAACACATAGTTGGAAACGGAAGTGTTATTGGTGCGTCTGTAACACGACCCTTTCGATGTGTGAAGCCTCATATTTATTCGACTGGAATTCAATTGCTTCTGAGTTTATTTACTTCCTTCACTCTGGCTAGGATATTGGCTTATTCCATGTGTTTAAATAGCACACACATTACAGGACAAATCTTTTGCCCCCACCCGCGCAAAAAAAAAAATAATTCTAAACAAAAAATTGATCGGAATGTGTGTTCGTTCAGAGCTTTTTTTCTTCCTTTTCGAAGCATGCTTTTGTTCGTGATGAGCAGGCTGTTGTCCTGGGCTGAACGTGTGGACACACCAGGAAGCTAAGAGCAATGGAAAGGGCCATAGATTGCCGGCAGAATTTGCAGCCTCGTACTGTCATCCTGGTGTCACTGCTCTGCAGCCTTCAGCCTGTTCAATGCACGCCACTTGAACCATCACCACCTGAATTTTAATGTGCCGGAGTTTGCCGCTGGAAAACAATTGCTGGCACCAGTGAATATTCTCTTGCCTTTCCTTGACGGCTGTGGCGATTTTCACAGATGTATATCTTTCTGGGTGATTGTTGAATAAGCAAGCCCACTGCACATCACAAACTGATCGGGGAAATGATGAGAGAAAATACATGAGCTCCCCAGAGTCCCGACAAACGCCAATAGTGATTATATCCCGGAAAATTCTATTAAATTCACATAACAATAAATTAAGTTAAATATAGGAAATAATAAAAAGAAGTTGGTATCAAAAATAAGCAAAATGCGATTCTTCTATATTTGAAGTAATAGTTGTATTGTTCTGCAATAGCTTGAAACAATGTTTTTTGGGATAAAACATTTCCTTATTTTAATTGTTTAAGTAGTTAATACAGTGATGGGAACTGTTTACTTGAATATGTGTGTTGATGGACATCCGTCTTAATGGATTCTAGTTGGCATACTCTGATGTAAACCAAACACAATGCACTGTTCTCTTATCTTTAAACATAATCATGCAACCCAATACAAATCTCATCACAGGATTTCCATCTGAATAACATGCTGTTTATATTACCACAGTGTGGCTCTCATAATCTCATCTCTGTCTTTCTCCTTCATTGAACCGGATGCCTCTATCCCAGCACATAGTCTTCAAAATAAAACAGAGCAAATACAGAATTATAAACAGTACATGATTTTGATTATTATAATATTTTTTGCTTTCGAATGTTTAACTGTGTATTTTATTTATTTTGCACTGTAAAATGGAAGAATTCTGGAAAGAAACACTGACAGTGAATGCAGAAACAAAATTCAATAAATGTGTATCCAAAAAGGCAGTAAATACCAAATATAAAGTGCACATATTTGCCCTGCACACAAAGGAAAGTTTGGCTTGGGCCCATTTAAATTACCATGAAACTGGCTGACAGACATAGACTCCCCAGAACACTGGAAGTGTGGCTGTTTTCTGACAGATAATAATGGTTACATATTGCCAGTCACTCAAAGAAGGAAAAAAACTACGCAATATGCTAGTGCAGTAAATAACCTCTGAGGTAATTTGGCAATGACTTTTTACATGAGTACTGAGTATTGAATTTAGAAATAAATGAATCAAATTTGGATCTGAAATCTTTTTACTCTGGCCACTTCAGGCCTGTTTGGAAAATAATAGATCTATTCTAATTCAGAGTGTTTGTTTGATGGTCAAAAGAGGAAGGACATTTGTATTATTGCATTTTTACCTTAGTTTGCAGCACTAATATCTAGAAGTGAAACAATTGGGTCATCTGTTTTTTTTTTAAATCCATGCTGGCTGTGAGTGGTTCAGTTAAATTCTGATTTTTGTCCTTTTTTCAATGCAAATGATGTTGTTTATATAGATCGCCAAACACAATAAGAAGTCTAAAACTTCAGAGGTTAAAAGAAAAGAGCCAAGTTGTTCTACATTACTTCTTGTTTTATAATGCGTACACCGGACTGCAGTGCACACCCCTTCGGGGTTCAAACTTTTGTTTTCGTGCCAGAGTAGAAAAGCATAGTTTTCCTTAATTTGTTCTGATAATTAGGTTAAGAAAATCTATCCAAGTTTTTCCAGAGAAGGTTTCATGTCCTCAGTTAACACCAATGGAAAATTTAAATACCTTCACAAGCGTTAAAGTGGAAATTATTCCCTTTTGTACTTGGGTACATTTGTTTGTTTCATGATGGCATGATGGCCAGTGTGATACAAAGTGGAACATCATCTGATGCCTTTCCTGTTACTAACAGCACCAAGCAAGGCTGTGTATCGACTCCAGCTCGGTTTGTCGTACACTTCTCAGCACGTTGCAGTACGCACATTCAATTCAGGACATACGGCAACCTTTCCAACTTGCAAAGGTTCAAGGCATACACAAAGATTACTGAACAGTTACTGAGTGAACTCTTGTTCGCAGATGATGGTGCTCTCATAGGACATCCTCCAGAGGACATTTAGCTGCTTGGTGATCACTTTGCCCTCGCTGCAGAACACTTTGACCTGACAATAAGTCAGAAGAAGAAAAGATCTTAAATCAACCCATACCTGTCCACATACCATAAGACCTCACAGTCACTATTGACAACACACCCCTCTGTTTAGTGCAGAAGTTTTGCTATCTTGGGAGTATCCACTCCAAAAACACTGCACTGGGTGACAAAATCAACCAATGTCTGGCAAAAGCAAGTTCAGCATTTTGGAAGGCTCACTCACAGATTTTGAAAAGAGCATGGAATTTGTCTCAGAACAAAGGTCAAATTCTACCAGGTAGTGGCTGGTACATCACTTCTTTATGGGTGCGAGACTTAGACAATCTGCCAGCATCACATAAAACAACTAGGAGCTTTCCATCTTTGCTGTCTGAGAATTATTTGCAACATCAGGTAGCAGGACAAAATCCCCAACACCGAGATTCTTGCAAAGTGCTGCATGCCCGGCATCGAGAGCATGTTGATCAGAGCTCAGCTTCACTGGGTCAGTCATGTGGTTCACATGGAGGATTCCTGCATACCAGAGGCAATACTCTACAGCCAGCTGAGCATGAGAACCTGCACCAACGGACATCCCAAATTTAAATATAAAGCCAACCTCGGAGTTTGCAAGCTGGATCCCAATACATGGGAAAAACAACTTCGGACAGATCCAAACGGAGCAGTTTCTGTCATGAAGCGATTTCGACATTTGAGGAGAACAGAGTCAAGTGCCTTCAGGACAAGCAAGCTTGGCACAAAGCCAATGCCTCCATCCATCCCTCCAACACTGACTACACATGTAATAGCAATCAGCTATTCAAATCAAGACTTGACCTAACGTCCCACAGAGACAACATCAATCTAGACTGTAAACTGGTCTTTTAGCTCACTTGCTGAACACTTATCGCTCGAAGCGGCAGTAGAATCCATCATCACATGAGTAGAGATTTCAAATGATCTTCTTTCACTTCTCCCATTTGAAACAAGCAAAAATAGGGCTCTGCAAATATTTAGATTTGAGCACAGCATAATCAGTGCCACTTTAATACCTACTGTGAAACCTTAACACTTGAAGTATTGTATTTTCTTGCATCTCTGTGAAATCCAGCTATATATTCAGTCTTTTACATCTTCAAATATTGCCGATAAGAGAGACATATTGCCAAAATGTTTTCTCTTGAATTCATCAGGATAGTCTTTCTTACTCCTTGTCAAACATCATACTTTTGTTATCAGTAACTTTAGAGATTACATTCCTTATAATCCCTTCTCCATCTGAATCATTTATCCTAACTGTTATCCTATCCATCAGCCAGCATTCTACGCATGTTGCGACATTTCCTCTTATAGTGCATGCCTGAAGGTATCTAATTAGTCTCATGTGACATCTTGTCACAGGCCTTCTGAAAATCCACATACACACCATCTGCATTCCATTTATTTACCCAGTCATTTCTATCAAAAAGATTGAATTTGTTAGACCATCTTGACTTCAACAGATCTTTATCAATTGTCTTTTAAATATTTATTAATTTTATCTCAAGTATGGATTCTAAGGGCGGAATCATCCAGCATTTGCAATAAATGTGGTAGTGGGCGTGGAAAAAGTTGTTTTATCCGTTGGCCGCAATGGTGGGTTTTCACGCTGTATCGTCCCCTTCTCAGTGCGTTCCGCCTCATTAATAATGCTTTAACAGGAAGCAGGCTGGATTGCTGGTGGGACGGCCTCTGATTCACCCACCCCACATTAACCTCAGGCCTTCAATACTCCAGGTGCCAAATTTAAAGGTTGCCCCTGCCCAGAGCTAACACTCTAAAGGATCAGAAGCTGCTGGAAAGTCATGGCTGCCAAAGGGAGGGAACATGTTGCCCCCAATTTTACCGATGCATCCCTCGGGTGCTACTGGATGCAGTGGAGGCCCGCCATGAAGTCCTCAAACCTCACTCTGGGCGAAGACCAGAAAACAAGGTGACAAATCCAGCATGGGAAGTGATGGCAGTGGTGGTCAGCCCCAGCACCCTGCAAAAGAGGACAGCCACCCAGTGCAGGAAGAGGATGAATAATCTCCTCCATTCCGCTAGGAGAAGTAACTTCTCGTTGACTCTCAACTCACACACTCACAACCCCATCACTCATCCACAGGGATCTCACTGCCAGTTCAAGGGAAATCATTATTCACTCTCTCACACTCACCTTCATCTGCCCTGCAGATTGTGTCCTCATCTCATCTATGGCACCACTCACCACCCACACATGCCAGGTATCCTTCTCATTTAGCCTGGCAGGCGTCCTGCTGACACACTTTCCATCTGTATTCATGCAAGACAAGCTGGCATACCACAAAAGGGAGAGGTCACAGACTGATCGAGGAATGCCTGACATCAAGGTCCTCACAGACTTGGAAAATAGAGTCATCCAGCTGGTTGGCAACAATCTGGACCATTCCTGTGCGGATGGTGAGGTTAGCGGTGCTTACCCGGGTGAGGATCCAGCAGTGCAACCATGCTATTAATGAGTTCCCCAGTTCTGTAGTCCGCTACCATGCACTAATTATCTCTCCTTGCTTTGGTAGGCAATGGTTATTGTGGAAAATAAAAGCTCATGGTACAGGGGGTAACAGATTGGCCATGGATAGATGATTGGCTGGCTAACATGAAGCAGAGAGTAGGCATAAATGGGTCTTTTTCAGGTTGGCAAGATATAACAATTATTCATTCCTGTCCGGCGCAAAAATAAAACAGGAAATGCGGCTCAACCATGGCTTACAAAATAAATTAGGAATAGTATTAGATCCAAAGAGGAGACATAAAATTGCCAGAAAAAGCAGAAAGCCTGAGGATTGGGAGCAGTTTACAATTTAGCTAAAGCGGACAAAATGATTGAAATATGAGAGTAAAGCTGCAAGGAACATAAAGCTAACTGCAAAAGCTTCTATAAATATGTGAAGAAAAAAAAGATTAGTGAAGACAAACATAGGTGCCTGACAGTCAGAAATGGGATAAGTAATAATAGGGAACAAAGAAATGGCAGAAGAACTGAACATATATTTTGGTTCTGTCTTAACAGAAAAGGACAAATAATTTTCCAGAAATGTTAGGGAACCAAGAGTCTAGTGAGAGAGGGGAATTGAAGAAAATCAGTATTAGTAAAAAAAAAAAATGGTGCTAGAGAAATTAATGAGGTGAAAGGTTGAAAAATCCCCAGGGCCTGATAATTTACATCCCAGAGTACAAAAGAAAATGGCCCTAGAAATATTGATGGTCATCTTCCAAAATTCTATAGGCTCTGGAGCAGCTCCTACAGATTGGAGGGTGGCAAATGTAACCCCACTATTTAAAAAAGGAGGGAGAGAAAAAAACAGAGAATTATAGACCAGTTAGCCTAACATCAGTAGTGGGGAAAATGCTAGATTCTATTATAAAAGACGTGGTAAGAGAACACTTGGAAAGCATTAACAGGATTATACAAGGTCAGCATGGGTTTATGAAAGGGAAATCATGCTTAACTAAGCTACTGGAGTTTTTTGAGGATATAACTAGTAGAGTAGATAAAGGAGAACCAGCGGATGTGGTGTATTTGGATTTCAAGAAGGCTTTTGATAAGGTCCCACATAAGAGGCTCATGGGCAAAATTAAAGCACATGGGATTGGGGGTAATATATTGGCATTGATTGAGAATTGGTTGACAGACCGGAAACAGAGAGTAGAATTTTCCAACCCGCTGGGGGTGGGTGTGCACGGAAAACATGGCAGGACCCACTTCACAACAGCATGAAGGCAGGTCGCGATCTTCCGTTCATCCCACCGATGGCGAGCTGGTTTCCTGCTATCAGTCGGCAGGGAGCAAATTATAATACAATAGCATACAATTAAAAGGCCATGGAACCCTGCCATATTGTCAGTCCATGTCAGCAGGAAAGCACGCTGATATGTTTCACAACAGCACACAGGCGACGTGCACTTGGCAACCTTCACTTTGGGGGAACTGAGGTGAGTGAGCAGCAGCGTTTACCTCGGTAGGTTTACCAGCTTGCTTGCTGTTTACAGGCCTTAGGGGCGCCGAGGGGTGGGTGGGTGTGAGACGGGCTGGGGAAACTGATGCCTAGCCCCGCAGGCGAATGCTGAGGGGTGGGGGGTGTCCGGGACAAGTGCTGGCCAGCCTCAGAGGTGACTGCTGAGGGGAGGTGGGGGATGGGGTCAAGTACTGCCCTGGTACTACATCCTGTGCACAGGCAATTGAGGTGGGCGGCAGGGTAAACGAGAGAAGTGGCCATGCATTTGGGACACCTGTATAAACTGACCATTCCTCTGCAACTGAGACAGATCAGGCGCAGCCACATGGGGTATGATTGGGGTCAGGCTCCTAGCCTACCCGCCAATGCAAGCAATGCGGAGGCACCAAAGGGCTACCATGTGCTCCATACCTTACCCCTCCCCATGCCACCCCTGACATAGACTTCAAGTCCGCCACCACTTTACTGGACCACAGAGCAGTTGGACTGCACACATTGTACAATCACCTCACAATGCTGGCCATGTAACAGTCACTGCTAGGGGTGCTCACAGCCCCTTGCAATCTCAGCATCCTGGTTTGGACCAGTGTCCCCCATGTCACAGGTTGACAGGGCAGCCGAGGGGTGACCAGCACTCTCATGGAAGCATTGTGGGGGGGGGTCACACAGGGCCAGGAAAGATGCTAAGTACAGCCATTATAACCACATCTCTCTCTTTTTCATGCTGCAGGAGGATCATGTCAGGATCATAGATCCTGGTGACCTAGCTGTATGCCCGATGATAGAAAATGGAGGAGAGAGCGACTGAGACACCTGCCTTTTATCTCGTGCAGAAAGGTTTCACATCTGAGTGACAAGAACACTGCTCATCATAACAAGGAGCCATAGGCAGGGAGACATTCTTGGGAGTTTATTGACAATAGTGAACATTATGTACAAGTGATTAGCACCCGTGCCCAGGCTGTACAACTAATTCTCCTTAACTTTCCTAACCCTGCTGTTATGTCTTGATGCTCCCCAGACATCCACAGCGGAGGGGGAAGCAGCCTGCTGACTGTAACGCCCTGTTTGTGATGACTTTGGTGGGTGTCCTTTGAAGGGCTGAGAATTGGAGGGCCCCGGCCTGCTTCCGGGGTCCTGCTGTGTGGCAGTGGCACCCTCCTCGGCCTGTGAAGCTGGATCTGCAGAGGTCATAGATTCATAGAAGTCCGCAGCACAGAGAAAGGTCCTTCAGCCCATCGAGTCTGCACTGGTCAAACAAGTACCTAACTATTCTAATCCCATTTTCCAGCACTAGGCCCATAGCCTTGTACGCCATGGCATTGCAAGTGCACATCCAAATACTTCTTAAATGTTATGAGAGTTTCTGCCTCTACTACCCTTTCAGGCAGTTAGTTCCAGATTCCCATCACCCTCTGGGTGAAAAAACTCTTCCGCACATCCCCTCTAAACCTCCTGCTCCTTACCTTAAATCTATGCCCCCTAGTTATTGATCCCTCCACCAAGGGGAAAAGTTCCTTCCTGTCTACTCTATCTACGCCCCTTATAATTTTATACACCTCAAAATTGCCCCCCTTCAATCTCCTCTGCTCCAGGGAAAATAACCCCAGTCTATCCAATCTCTCCTCATAACTAAAACTCTCCAGACCAGGCAATGTCCTGGTAAATCTCCTCTGCACTCTCTCTAGTGCAATCACATCTTTCCTACAATGCGGATTCCAGAACTGCACGCAATACTCTAGCTGTGGCCTAACCAGTGTTTTATACAGTTCCAACATAACCTCCCTGCTCTTGTATTCTGTGCCTCGGCTAATAAAGGCAAATATCCCATATGCCTTCTTAACCACCTTATCTACCTGTCCCGCCATTTTAAGGGACCGGTGGATGTGCACATCAAGGTCCCTCTGATCCTTGGTACTTCCCAAGGTCCTACCGTTCATCATGTATTCCCGTGCCTTGTTTGTCGTGCCCAGTGCATCACCACACACTTATCCGGATTAAATTCCATTTGCTACTGATCAGCCCATCTGACCAGCCCATCTATATCCTCCTGTAATCTAAGGCTATCCTCTTCACCACTTACCACCCCACAAATTTTTGTGTCATCCGTGAACTTACTGATCAACCTTCTTACATTTAAGTCTAAATCATTTATATATACCACAAACAGCCAGGGACCCAACACCGATCCCTGTGGAACCCCACTGGACACAGGGCATCCAGTCACAAAAACACTCCTCGACCATCACCCCTCTGCTTCCTGCCACTCAGCCAATTCTGGATCCAATTTGCCAAATTGCCTTGGATCCCATGGGCTCTTACCTTGCGGGACCTTATCAAAAGCCTTGCTGAAGTCCGAGGTCACAGGAAGAGGGGATTCAGGTGGGCCAGTCACTCCCAGAGTCACCTGGGTGGATGGCCCTGGAGCGTGCACTTGCTGATTCTCCTCCCTCTGGGTGCCTGAGGGCCCCTGGCTGACTGCATAAGCGAAGGGAAAGCTGGAGTAAGATCAAGCTGCCCAGCACCCCTCCCATGTCCACACTGTTGGAGGCCAACTATGGCATCAGTGGTGGAGTTAAGCCTGCGCAGCAGTGCAGGAGTGACATCCTGGACCAAGGTCTCCATGTGGCCACCATCCTACCAGGGTTGACCTCGGTGCATTGCAATGCCGGCACTATCACCTCAGCCTGAAGGACGAACTCCTCCATCGTGCCTTGCGATCTCAGGGGTGCAGCGGACCACCTTTCCTATTGTTCCTGAGCTTGCCTTTGCAGCTTCAGCAACTGTGACATGACCGAGTCCAGAGGCTCGTCATCTGACTTGGACTCAGCAACATTCTAGTCTCCAGCAGTCTTCCGAGTGCCGGGGAGCTGGGAAGTCCCTGCCTCTGTCTGCTGTGGATCAGACAGTGCGATATGCCCACCAGATTGTGATCCCGAGGCTAATGTAAAGCTAGGTCCCACCGAGGTGTGTGTCTTTGCGCTGGTGGAGGGTGTGGGTGAGCGCTGTGACGGGACTTCAATTCAGTGTCATCAGATTCTTCTTCCGAGGTGTCTTTGGGGCTTGAGTTGAGGACCTGGCTGGTGGAACCCCCAGCTTCATCCCAAATATGAATATATGAACAAGGAGCAGGAGTTGGCCATTTAGCCCCTCGATCCTGCTACGCCATTTAATAAGATGATGGCTGCTTTGATAGTAACTTGAAATCTACATCTCACCTACCCCCAGTAACCTATCACCTCCTTGATTACCAAGAATCTATCCACCTCTGCCTTAAAAATATTCAAAGACTCTGCTTCCACCACCTTTTCAGGAAGAGAGGACCAAAGACTCACAACCTTCTGAGTAAAAAAACATTTGTTTCATCTATGTTTTAAATAGGCGACCCTCTTATTTTTAAACAGTGACCCCTAGTTCTAGATTTTTCCACAGGAGGAAATATCTTCCCCACATCTACCCTGTCAATACCCCTCAGGATCTTATATGTTTCAATCAAGTCACCACTTACTCTTCTAAACTCCAGCGGACATAAGCCTAGACTATCCAACCTTTCCTCATAAGACAACCCACCCATTCCAGGTATTAGCCTAGTAATCCTTCTCTGAACTGCTTCAAACGCTTTTATATCCTTCTTTAAATAAGGTGAGCAATACTGTACACAATACTGTAAATGTGGTCTCACTAGTGCCCTGTACAACTGAAGCATAACCTCCTTACTTATGTATTCAATTCCCTTCACAATAAATGATAACATTCTAATAGCTTCAAAATTTAAAAGACAAAAGGCTAAATTTAAAGGAAACTTACAAACATTAAATTAAAATGTGATTAAAGGTGTCAATAAACACCCCAGTCCCTGTGGAAGGCCTCAACGGTGCCGGTGGATGCCACATGCTCCCTCTCTGGAGACACCCGGTGCGAACTTAGCTGCGGAAGAGTGACAGACATTCGGGTCGGACGACTCCCTCGATCATTTGCTTCCTGGGCTTGTTAATGGCCAACTTGGCCAGGCCCAGGAGTAGGTTCACAAGGAGGTCCTCCTCCCCACCCCTCTCTGCACCGGGTGCCCATAGATCAGGAACGTGGGACTGAAGTGCAAACAAAACAGTAAAAGGTTTTTCAAGTAACTAAAAAGGGAGTGCAACCTACAACAGCCAACGTACACATGATCCACGGACTCCACAAGGCCACAAAAGACGCAGGCATTTTGGGAGTCCGTGAACCACAACAACCTATGATTGTATGAGACTGCTTCGTGCAGCACCCTCCACCCCACATCCCTGATGGAAAGGGGGAGGACTCCCATGTAGAGTCCCCCCCCACTAGAGATCTCCATCGCCGGACGGCAACAAGGAATGCCAGGGTGTGTCCAAGCGGTAGGCGAGGGCAAGGAAGTGAAGGGCGTGCAGCCATACAGGAAACCCCTCCGTGCTGTGATAAGAAGATGTAGTTTCACAGCCTGAGCACAGGTGTTAATCACTTGTACATAATGTTCATTATTGTAAATAAACTTGGAAGAATGTCTCCTTTCCTATGGCTCCTTGTTATGATGAGCAGTGTTCGTGTCACTCAGTTGTGAAGCCTTGGTTTCTGCACAAGATAAAGGCAGGTTTCTCAGTCCAGGGTCTCTTCTTTGTGCGGTGTGTAACCTTCAGAGCAAAGTGATGGCTCCGGCCTCACACTCACTGGACACATTACTGATGCCTGCACCTCGATGGTGCTTGGCATTGCTGTCAGAATGTTGCGGACAGGCATCACAGAGTTCCATTATTCTCTCTGTGTGCTCTCAGCACCTTTGAGGTGGGGCTGGACCCCCCCCCGCCCCCCATCTCTTCAGCATGTGACTGGTGACACTTTGCTGCTGAGAGGGACAGGTGTGAAAGGTTAACAAAGGATCAAGTGCCTTAAAAGTTTCACAGCTGAGTCTCCATGATATGGCCCTGATCGCAGAGCGCAAGTGAGCTACCATCAGCCAGACAGGAGTTGGACCTTCACAGAGGCAATGTGAAGATCTATGGAGTGTCCTCACTGCATGTCATCATCATCCTCCTGGAATCTAGTGACTATTAGGGCCTCCGCTGCGTCTCCATGACATGAGCCTGAGCACTGAGGGTATGTGCGCTGTCATCAGCCACACAGGAATCAAACATTCACAGATGCAAGGTGAGGATGTCAGGACTGCCCTCACTCATCAGTATTACTTTCTTGTATCTCTCTGAGCTGTTTGCAAAAGTTCATCTCTATTTTATTTCCACGCTTTCTTGGCCTGTGAAACAAACAGGAATTGTATCATTTTCCTATCCTAATCCTCGTCATCATCCTGCACGTGTCCTACGGCTGTGAGGGCCTCCCTAGCGTGCCTGTCTTGTCTGGCCAGTGCAATGGCCTCATCATCACCATCCTTGTCTTCGAGGGCCTTATTGCTGGCATCTCCTACAATATCCTCTTCATTAGAGGAGATGTAGAGCTCTTCCACCTTTCACCTCAGCCAGGTCCTCCCCGCATTGCAATGTCAGGTTGTATAGTGTGCAGCAAGCCACAGTGATGCACGACACCCTCAGTAGATTGTATTGCAGAGCTCCACTGGACCTGTAGAGACACTGAAAACTAATTTTCAAAATACCTATTGTTTAGTCCACCACAGTCCAGGTCACAGCATGAGCCTCATTGTACAGTCACTCTGCTGCAGTCTGAGGCCGCTGTACAGGCATCATCAGCCACATCCTCTGTGGATAACCTTTGTCCCTAAGGAGCCAACCCTGCAGCCTCCCTGAACCCTGGAAGTTGTCAGGGATCTGAGACTTGCTAAGTATGTAGGAGTCGTGGACATCTCCCGGGGACCATGCGCAGACCTGTAAGGATGCGTTTGTGATGGTTGCAGACCAGCTGAACATTCAGCGAGTGGAAGCCCTTATGGTTGGCATAGTTGATTGCTTGTTGCCATGGAGATCTAAGCACCACGTGAGTGCAGTTGATGACACCCTGCACCTGTGGAAAACCAGAGATTTGTGTAAATCCCAGAACTCTTGCTTCCTGGCTTTCCTGATCCTGGTCAAAATGCACAAAATTCTGTGCCTTTGTGAAGTTGGCATCCATGAGCTCCTGGATACACTTGTCCATGGAAGCTTGTGAGGTCCCACACAGGTCACCTGTGGAACCCAGGAAGGAGCCACAATGTGGAAACATTGAGCGCTTTCACGGCCACTGGCAGCAGATGCCCTCCATGTCCCTGTGGTGTCAAATCCTGCAGCAGGTGGCATATGTGTCTGACCAATTCTCTAGACATGCTCAGTCTTCAGCGATACTGGTTCTCAGTCATCTGCAGGAATGATAAGTGTTGTCTATAGACCCTGGATCTAGCGAAGCACCTACGAGCGATGGCTCTCTGTAGATCTTCAGCTGCGTGTGCAGCAGGCCTGTCGCTCCTTCCTCTTAAGGGAGGTGTTTTGCTGAGCCAGGTGCCTCCGCCACACACTTCTTCTTCTCTGCTCCCTGTAAACCATGAGGCATACAGCTGAATCACCAGGCTCCATGGTCTTGATGTTCTCCTCCTGCAAGATCAAAGAGAGAGACACATGGGTTAGCATATATGTTCGAAGAACCTCTCTTGGTTAAGTCTGAAGACCCAGTCACACCTGCAGGAGAGTGCTGGCCACCACTTGGATGGCCAGTGTGTAGTGCGCTTCATGGCTGTCCGAAACCCCTCCCACCTCCGCCCCACTCCACTTGACCGTTTGGCAGTAGCTTCGGCCATCGGACTGCACACTGTGCTCTCAGCTCAGGCACAGGCATTCTGCTAACTCGCACTGCAAGGCTGCGCTGTTAGCTTGAACCATAATGGATACTGATCCACACCTTAATAAAGACATAGCAAGGGGCTGTGAGCTGCTCCACCAGTGACCAGCAAGGCAATTGTACAACTTGCCCAGTCAGCTAATTGTTCTGCTGCCCCCTAAAACACACATTAGTTTGCAGTCTGTGCCTAATGGGTGAAAAGTTCTGGAGCATTTGGTGGCACTTTCATGCTTTTGTGTTGTTTGAGTGGGCAGAAAAACTTCAGAAGCCCGACCCCAAGCATGTCAATGGAGCTGCAGCTGAACAGTTTCAGCTGAGGAAGAATGCTCACTTTTAACAAGTTTTTCCAAATGTGTGGCTGCTTGCCTCACTCCACGCCCCTTCCACCACCACCACCCTCCCACTCCCCAGCACGTGCTTGTGTATTTCCTTCAGTTTGTGCTGCATTGCCCCCCCTCTCCCCCAGCCTTACCTGCACTGGAGCCCATGCCCCAGCATCGCACTGAAAGCCAACCAGGAAAAGGCGACCTGTCTGTGCCTCCCCCAAATTTGGGGCGCCTCTTCCTTGATGTCCTAGAGGCAATGCTCAAAACGTTGTGCAAGGCTGTGTGCACTCACCTCCGACTTCCCCTTGAAGTTCAGCTCACCAGGTTCACATCACTTATGTAGAGTTGTGGAACACATCAGCGTGCAATTAGGCCGACATGCCTAGATGATCCAGCGTGGAGGGAATGATTCTGGTGAGCTTATAAGGGCTTATAATGAGATACTAAAGTATTGAAATTAGGTTCCTGACATGTGGCAGCAGGAAACGTGGCCCACCATTGACAGGTGGAGCGGACGATCGAAAACTGGTTTGATTTTGGTGTGAAACCGATTTTTTTCCCTTTTAACAATGTTGTTCCTCCCCTGCCTGCCATGACACTCGCCGCCAACGCAATTGGACAATTCCGCCCTAAGATTTTCTTCACAATTGACTTTTCACTAACTGGTCCCAGGTTACTCAGTTTATCCTTCTATCCTTTTTTGAACAATGGTGTTTCATTGACTGCTTACCAATCCTACGGCACAATTTCCATATTTGTGGAGTCACAGCTATTTCCTCTTGGACTTTTTTTTCTGGACTGCATCCCATGAGGGCTCAGTGGTCTCTGTTCCTTGAGTTTTACTATTTCTCTTAGAACCATTTATTTTTCTACTGTTAGTTCTAATGAGGGTTCCATATCTAGCTCAGTGACAATTTTATCATCACTTTCTTTTATTCATTTAAGGGATGTGGGCTTTGGCTGGGCTAGCATTTATTGCCCATCTCTAGTTGCCCTTGAGAAGGTGGTGATGAGCTGCCTTTTTGAACCACTGCAGTCCATGTGGTGTAGATACACCCACAGTGCTGTTAGGAAGGGAGTTCCAGGATTCCACCATCTTTTATAAAAATGAATACAAGGCATTTATTTACTATCACCACCAGGAATAATTTGACAGTCCTCCTCCACAAGTTGACATTCTTTCTTTCTGATCAGCCTAGTCTCTTTTACTACCTATATGCTTACAAAGCTTCTGTTGTTTCATTTTATATTATCTGATAGTCTTTATTGATATTCCTTTCAACTATTCTAATCTTCGAATCTACCCATTTCACCTTTTCACTACATTTTCTATGTTCCTCGTGATTATCTTTAGTATAGTTACTCCATCTTCACAATACCTCCTTTTAAATTTGAATTTAACTTTAATCTACTTATCCACAGAATTTTATGCATTAATGCACCCATTTTTTGCCTCAGGACATTATGATCTACTCCCTGATCTTATATTTGAAGATGTCTTACTGCTGATCTGTTGACTTGTTTACGAACTTCTCAGTTAAGTTGGGCCAGATTCTTTTTCATCTCTGTGCACTTTGAACCTAACTATGTTGTGGTCACTTGTTTGCAATTGTTTTTCAATTCTCTCATCAGTTATTTCCACTAATTTACCTGAATTAAATCAAGAAACTTTTCTTTCTTTGATGGACAAGAAATATACAGATCTAGAAAGTTGGATCTTTCTGAAAAGTGTTCCCATTTTAACCACATGTATTACTTTTATTCCAGCCTTCCTGGGCATAATTCAAACCAGGCGGTATTATTTTCTTGGTGTTTTTCTGTACCTCTGAGCTGTCTGCAAAAGTTCATCTCTATTTTATTTCCACTCTTTCTTGCCTGTGATACAGACAGGAATTATATCATTTTCCTATCCTAATCCTTAAATTTATCCTTATGGATTTTGTCTTAAAACAGCCTCCTAACTATCCTTATGTTCTAGCACTGGGATAGAACCCTTAAATAAGAATCCCACTAAATCCCTGTATCCTCCTCTCGTCTCTCCTGTTATACATGTTATAATTGGAAATCTTCTTCCCAGTCCTGTCCAAATCTAAACTATTATAGTTACTTAGCCATATTCACTCCAGGCATTAATGCTTCGGGGTCAGATGGGAACATGGAAATCAAAACACAAGATGATCAGCCATGATCTTATTGAATGGCTGAGCAGGTTCGAGGGGCCGAATGATCTCCTCCTGTTCCTATTTCTTATGTTCAAGATGCTTTATGCATTCACATACATAATTGGACTCTTTTTTTAGAACATTGACTCATTCTTTTTCCTGGTTTTCTTATTCACTTTGGTGATATCCCTTGCACGTGTACAACAATGTTTTGATTTCTCCCCACTTTGTAGCTACCTTTCTCCTCTGATAGTATTTTCCGCAATATTTATTTCAGATAAGCCTTCTGCTTCTATTCTAATAGCTTTATTAGCTGGTCTCATTTTTGAGTCTCAAACTTAGACTTTCCCACTCATCTCAACTATCTTTAGTCAAATGAAATCAGTCACATTGAATTAGTAAGAATGTTCTTACACCTACGTCCACACCATACTCATTTTCTATAACAAAAAGTCATTTCATAATTGACTGACTGGTGTATTCTTTAAGCAGAAAACTGAGGTGACATAATGATACCTTTCTTTGACCTCTCATAGAAATAAATGTTAAAATGCATTTAGGTTATCTAAGGTAAATTCTCAGCGTTTGTCTGGATGAATTCCAAAGAGGAGTAAGAAGATTGGATCTTCCTCAGTTGGTACCACAAAGGTTAGAATGGCAAACTCTCTGTGTCACCCTCTCATCTGAAACAGGAAGAGGGCAGGAGGCCCATCAAAGGGGAACTTTTTTTTTGGGTGGGAAAATGTTATGGGGGATGGATTTTCAGTTCAGGAAGGTGCTGAGTTATTTCCACATGAGGCGGTGCAAGGAGTTTGGGTTGTTTCTGATTTCAGCTAAAATAGGGAAGGAGTGTTGTAAAAGTTTTTTGCTCAGTGGGCTGGGATGGGATGGGGTGGGGCAGGGGTGATTGTGAATGGTGGAGGTGGTGGGGCCTTGCTATATGCTGACTGAGGGATGTGAAGGAATGGAAGATTTCCACTTAGCTTTGTTTTTTACCTGGATGTTGGGAAGAAGATGATACTGATATCTCTCCTCATTAAGGCAGTTAGATTTTGCCAATCTATGTCAGTGGTGTGGGGGAGGAGATGGTGGATTGATCTATGTGCATGAGGGAACATTTCCTGACTCCTGCTGTGAATGGCTCCATGGCACAGTATTATTGGTAACCCCTTTCTTTGTGAAAATCCTGTACCCTTGCAGGGGACACAGTTATCCCAGGCTGACGGAGAAGTTTTTTTTGCTTTATAGGTGGGACTATGTTCAATAGAGGAACATTCTCCACTGATTGGGATGGGTATGATTTGTGATCTGCGGTGGAATGAATCCTGTTCATTGGTGGTGAGGCATGATCATTCTCCTGTGGTTTGCTTACAGGTTTATGGGGACTTAACTAATAGGGAGTCCAGTCGGTGAAGTAGATCTTTCATAGTTTTTTAGCCGTTTCTTCATCATGTTCTTCAGTGGTATGGATATTTGATAATTTAGTACATGTGGTTTTACCTTTTGCAACTGTTAATATTTTGCTTAGTGTAGCTTGCTTGCTTTTCATCGAGCTTCCTTAAGACCTTGCTGTCCATAGAACCATAGAACACTACAGTACAGAAAACAGGCCATTCGGCCCTTCTAGTCTGTGCCAAAATATTATTCCGCTAGTCCCATTGACCTGCACCTAGTCCATAACCCTCCAGACCTCTCCCATCCATGTATCTATCCAATTTATTCTTAAAACTTAAGAGTGAGCCTGCATTTACCACGTCAATAGAACCATAGAACACTACAGCACAGAAAACAGGCCATTCGGCTCCCTTCATGACACTAAACGATTCAGGAAAATGCTTTACTTCCATTTTATCAAGCCTGCATAGGTGAACTACACATCCTGATTGTTTTGCTATTTTGAAACTTTGTTATTTTTTGAAGGCATATCTTGGATATTTGCTTGATCTGGATGCATTGGAATTTGTAGGGGACGAGTAAGGGGTTACCACAACCAATGGTCAGTGGGTTGAGGGGGAGGGATTGTTTGGTGAGAGGATTGTGGATTGATCTATGTACATGAGGGAATATTTCCTAACTGCTCCTGTGAATAGTTCCATGGGGCAGTATTGTTGGCAAGCCCTTTCTTTGTGAGGATCCTGTACTGTTGCAAGGGAGGCAGTTATCCCAGGCTGAGGGAGAAGGTAATATTATACTCAATGTGGCATTATATTTACAGCATAACCAAGGCACAGTCCTTTGGAATTTTGAGAGGGTAGTTATATGGGGGCAGGCTTGTGCCTTTGCAGAAGGAAGGAAGGAAAATGGGAAGTGTACTGTCACAGTTGAGGAGGGAAGGGTGCATGGCTGCAGTTTGAAAGTGACTGGCTAGAATGATCACATTTATTAAAAGTAATATTGGTGTTGGCCCAGGCAATGAGTGTCTGTCATCTCTTCAAGCATGAGGACCATCACAACTGAACCCAGACCTATCCCCGCCTGACCGTTGGGGAGCCACATTTCACACTGGGCCGGTCTTAATTGGCCTGCTAGTGTGAAAGCACGGTCGTTGGCTGAGCCCGGGTAGTAGGCCATTGCCTAGCCAACCGTGGGCCCGTCGATTGTACCTGGCTGCCAATCTGAAAATTCTATCCTTGATCTATGCTAGTCAAGTGACAATTGATACACCCATACTCTTGAAGAGTTCAGTAATAAATATTCATCGAATCCCAGTTATTCTGCTGGGATTTTGGTGGCAATTTTTTTTCCTATTCAGTCATCCAATCCCAGGCATCTCAACGATGGAACTGAAGTCTGGTTTTCTTGGAATATGGCTACACTTATTGCACATCCTTAGTTTCCATTAGTTGACATTCAGTCAACCACATAGTATGCGACCAGACTTGCATGTAGGCCAGATAGGGAAGGCATAGCAGGTTCCTTTCCTGAAAGACACAAATGAACCAGTTAGCTTTTTATGACCACCTACCATCTTTTAGTTATTTTTTGGTGTTCATCCATTAATGACCAGATTTATTGAATTCAATTTCACAACCAGTCACAGTGAGATTTGACCTCTCAATGCCCGTGCTGCTAGTCCACTGCCATAACCAGCAGGGTACCATATGCTAGTAGTAATCTGATCCCTGACAGTCTATCCCATTGGTGAAATCCATTCATGGGCAATAATTTGTGGCAGCTTCTGGTCATGCCTTTATTTTGAGCAGACATTAAAGCTGAATTTAGTTTCATAAAACTCTCAATTTTGTACCTCCAACTGCAAGGCTGAAGGCTAAACCTAAAATTCATATTTATCACAAGTAAACATATTTATTTTGGAATTGTGTGCACCTGTCTATAAGTTTTATTTAATCTGTCCTGAGGGCGCTTAATCATACTGAGGCATAGTTTGACAGATGCAGGATATTACTCAAATGGTCAATCCTTGTGTACAGTCAGAAAATCTAGCCTTGAGTGTCAGTGGGCTCATCACTGCTGAGTTAATCTTATCTTTACCTGATGTCAACACAACTGAGGTCCTTGGCTAATGATCAGAAGCCACGGCCCTCAGTGATTTTAATGACGCTGTACTTAGTCCAAGAGCATTGAGACCTGTTCTATAAGGCAAAGGTAGTTCCACCACCATCATTGCACTCCCCACCCCTGTACCCAGAAAACTTGATACTGTCCAAGAACCAAACGTGTAAGTTTCTGACGTGTGTGGCAACATTGCCTTAATCTGCTGGTGAACAGATAGGATGTTACACATGTGCTTATTTAATCCCACTTATGACTTCTGTTCAAGTGACTTCTGTATATTTCTATTTATGAAATATGTTCACATTAATTAATTGCATCAAGTTAATTACTTGAATTTTTTTGAAGTTGTTGAAATCCATTATCAAATTGAACAGGAAAAAGATATTAATCTTTCAGTTAAATATTAACAAAACCAATATGGAATACCTGAAATCAATGCACTACAACCATATTGGAAAGAATTGGGATATTGCTGAAAAAGAGAGACATGTTGCTGAAGCTTTTCATCTTGCACTCATCAGGGTTGTGGCCACCTTTCAAAAATGCACGAGGACAAATGCAAGAATGACTAATTTTAAATGATCACAGCAGTTTCTCCTGCAGAGAAAAGGGTGCTGATGGGTTGGCAAGTCAATTCTGATTGGCCAAGGTGCTGCCCTGGAGAAGACAACAGGAAACTATAGGCTCATCAAGCTCCTGGGTAATTCAAAAAAGTTGCAAAGCTTTCACATATTCCTTTGTTTCCATGTTATTTCTTTATGGTAACACTTCGGCCAATCAGCACCCTTTCCTGCTGTAGTTTAAATTGTTGTGACCATTTGAAATTTGGTATTCTTACATTTGTCCTGATGAGTGCAAGATGAAAAGCTTTGGCAACATATCTCTCTTTTCAGCAAATATTCAAGTTCTGTACTACAAAGCGAAATAATTACAAGTTGGTAAGCAATGTGCCAGCCTTTAATGATGCCTCAATGTACAATTTGGAGATGCTGTGCACTTTGCACACCTATTTTGAAAATAACTGCATTGGAAAATCCATTAAGTACTCACCATGATGAGTGAATCCAACTGGTCATTTAAGGCAGATGCCTGATGGTTGTATCTGGTAAAAACTGAACTTTTATTCTTCATTCACTGCAATAGCAGTGGAAAAGCCAATTTGCAGATTTCACTGTTTTTAGGAATTTCATACAGTTATGTAACGTGATGCCAAACTGACTCAAAACACTTGGTACAGTAAAATATTTTGGTTCCATATACCTTTGCCTAACCAAAACTTTATCAACTCAATTCAGCAACATTCAATTAGCTTTGCCTCAGTTTTTTTGCAGGGGGATAGCTGATAGCTCTAGATTTCCATTACCTTTTTTGCAAAGAATGTCTTCCTGATGTCACTCCTGAGCAACCTAGTTCTAATTTTAAGGCTTTGCCTCTTTGTTCCGGACCTCCACACCTGAGGAAATAGTTTTGCTTCATCTACCCTATCAACTCCTTTATTCATCTGAAATGCTTTAATTTGATCATCCATTAATCTTTGGTATGCAAGGGAAGACAAGCCTAGCCTATGAAATTCTTCTGGCATATTAAACATTGTATAATGATTAACACTGTTCTGATCCCCTCTTTTGCATAGAATTGAATTTAGATAACAACGCAAAAGTAGGCATCCTTTCTCACCTCTGCTAAAGTGGAACACATCAAGGGCTGGGTTTTAAAGGGCACTGTGGTCCCTGCCTCAAAGGTTGGTGGTGAGCCCACCCATGATACAAATGGCTGTCCTGCTGCAATTGAATGCTAGCAGCAGTGTTAATTGATTAGGCGAGACTCCTCCCCCCACCCCCATTTCGAGACAAAGTCCTCTCTTTGAGAGCTGCCAGCCAATTGGATGGCTGGCAGCTCTGTAGTCCCAGCAGCACCAGGAGGAAGCAGTGGCTACTGCTGGGATTACAGGCAGCCCTGACAAAAAGAACTCAGGTAAGTCAGGGGTACAATTGGGGCCAGGCTGGCAGGCCAGGTGAGAGGGGTGGTAGGTAGCTGGGTTTGAGAAGCTAGAGGTTTAGAAGGGTAAAGGGAGAAGTATGACCTTGTGGGTGTTGCCCCCGATGGGCCCAGGGGACCCTACACCTATTAATTGGCCACTTAAGTGCCTCAGTGGGCCCAGGGGTGGATGCATCACCCATGCCTCCACCGCCCCTCAAAATTCCAGACAAGTTGGGGCGAATGAGTAGGTGCAGGTAGTCCACTCGCTGGATTTTAAAAGCTCTTCCACCTTCAAACCTGCTGGAGGGAGTGGAGGGAAAGCATAAAATCAAGCCCCAAGTGACTTTTGCCCTACTGGTTATAGTAGAACATATGAAATCACAAAGACATTTTGACTTTATGCAAATTTTCTACGATTTCTTTGGAACCAGGTTTATCTAAATGACACATCCTAATTAGCCTAAATTCATACATTTGTTGAATTGACATTGATTGGCCTGATTTGGGTCACTTGGGAAATAATTGTACCAAAAGAGAAGATTGAGAAAACTTAAAATCATAGAACCATAAAAATTTACAGCACGGAAAGAGACTATTTGGCCCATCATGTCTGAGCCAGCCTAATCCCACTTTTCGGCTTTTGCTCTGTAGCCTTGAATGTTATGGTACTTCATGTGCATACTCAAAATCTCAGAATAATTAGACAAGGTCCCACATGGCAGACTGCTGGATCCAGGGGAATATAGCAAGCCGGATACAAAATTGGCTCAGTGGCAGGAAACAAAGGGCAAGTGTTGATGGGTGTTTTTGTAACCAGAAGGCTCTTTCCAGTGGAGTCCTGCAGGACTCCGTGCTAGGGCCCCTGCTTTTCTATTTTATTGTTCATTCATGGGAAGTGGTTGTTGCTGGCTAGGCCAGCATTTATTTATTTATTATTCATTTATGGGATGTGGGCGTCGCTGGCTAGGCAAGCATGTATTGTCCATCTCTAATTGTCCTCAAGAAGGTGGCGGTGTGCTTTTTTGTGGTATATATTAATGATTTGTATGTAAATGTAATGGAATGATCAAAGTTTGCAGACAACACAAAAATTGACCATGTGGTTGATTGTAAGGAGGATAGCTATAGACTGCAGGAAGGTATCAATGGGCTCATCAGGTGGGCTGAAAATTGGCAAATGGGATTCCACCCAGAGAAGTGTGAGGTGATGCATTTGGGGAGGTCAAACAAGGTTAAGGAATACACAATAAAATGAGAGGATACTGAGAGGTGTAGAGGAAGTAAGGGACCTTAGCGTGAATGTCCACAAATCCCTTGGGAAAGAGCAGTCGGAGAGGCAGATGTGCGGGAGATACACGGAATGGGAAAAGAATAAATATGGCCCAGGCAACATGGCCTACATCACTCACCTTGGGGAATAGCAGTCAGAGAGGCGGATCTGCAGAAGGTACATTGAGTGGGGAGAGAATAAATATAACCCCGGGAGCACGGCCTACATTACTTACCTTGGGTAAGCACAATCGGAGAGGCGGACCTGACAGCTGCTCAGAACCGGCCGACACAGAGTTCTAGAGGAGAGAGTGAAAAAAAAAACAAATTGTGACACCACAGGAAACAAGCGATTTAATTGATTGGAGAAGAAGCTCACTGTTTGATAAGTATCTAGTAAGTGTTTAAGGTTTATTCTATTCATAAAGTTTAGAATAAAGCAGGAACTGTACTTTTTGGAAGGCTTATTAAGTAGAGCCAACTAAAATAATTTTCTACTTCAATAAAACAGCAAGGGTTCAGGGGATAAAACAGCAAGAGTTCAGCCAAGTGGAGAGACAGTTGAGAATTTAAAACAATTCAAGTACAGGAATGTACCTTCCTGAACAAGCACCGGGAAAGTAAGAATTTATAGGCACAGGAGAGGGAGCTGATTTGTGAGCAAGGGCAAAGAATTTCTACTTTCTACTAATCTCCAGTTTATAGTTAATAGTACAAAGACTAAGGTTAAAGTAAGTAAAAGTAACTAAAGTTTAAGCAAAAAAGTGATCTAAAAGTTTAAGGCATGGCAGGACAGCTCAGCCAAATGGAATGCCTGTCCTGTGGGGAGTCATGGACGCTTGGTGACCCAGACGAGCCCATGTGCAGGGTGTCACTGGCTGCACAAGTTTGAGCTCTGTTTTTCAGAGCTTGAGCAGCGGCTGGAGTCAAGGAGGTGCATCTGTGAGGCATAGAACTACGTGGATAGCACATTCAGAGAGGTGGTCACACTGCAAGTTGGAGGCAAGCAGGCAGATGGGGAATGGGTGACTGCCAGGCAGTCCAAGAGAAACAGGAAGGCAGTGCAGGAGTGCCCTGCACCATCTTTCCAGCCACGCATTCATCTGTCTTATCTTCCTATTTCTGTACTTACTTGCACGTGGCACTGGGAGTAATCAAGAGATTACTCCTTTAGAGGCCCTAATTTTCAGGAGTCCCCAGAGGTTCTGCTCACTAACCGGTTTTCCATTCTGGATATCGGTGAGGGTAATGGATCCTTGGAGGAGTGCAGCAAGAGCAAAGCCCGTGGCACCACGGCTGGCCCAGCTGTACAGAAGGGGAGGAAGAAGAGCAGAAGAGCTGTACTGATAGGAGATTCTTTCTTTAGGGGAGCAGACAGGCGTTCCTGTGGCTGTCAACATGACTCCAGGATGGTTTGTTGCCTCTCTGGTGCTAGATTCAGGGATGTTATAGAATGGCTGCAGGACATCCTTATGGGGGAAAGCGATCAGCCAGAGGTCGTGGTCCACATTGGTACGAGCGACCAGGTAGGAAGGGGGATGTGGTCCTGCAATTGGAATTTAGGGAGCAAGATAGAAAATTAAGACCTCTAAAGTAGTGATCTCCGGATTACTCCCAGCGCCATGTGCAATTAAGTCCAGAAATAGGAAGATAAGACAGATGAAAGCGTGGCTGGAAAGATGGTGCAGGAGGGAGGGCTTTAGATTTCTGGACACTGGGACTGTCTCTGGGGGAGATAGCGCCTGTACAAGCTGGATGGGTTGCATCTGAACAGAGCTGGGACTGAGTTCCTTGCGGGTCATTTTGCTAGTGCTGTTGGGGAGGGTTTAAACCAACTCAGCAGGGGTGAGGGAACCAGGAGAGAATATTAGAAAGTAATACCAAGGTGCATGGAATGTTGGGAGAGGCACATAGCACTAAAATATAGAGAATAGCAAGTTAATAGATGGAGTCAGAGTAAGGGAGCAGGTAGTGAAATCTAAATCAGGGTTACACTGCATGTATGTGAATGCATGGAGTATAGTTAATAAAATTGGGGAGTTACAGACACAGATTGCCTTGTGGGATTATGATGTTGTGGCGATAACAGAGACCTGGCTTAAGGAAGGGCAGATCTGGGTGTTAAACATTCCTGGTTACAAGGTGTTCAGAAAAGATAGGAAAGGGAAAAAAGCAAGAGGGGTGGCATTTTTGGTTAAGGAGAGTATTGCAGTACTGGAGAAAGAGTGTGTGACAGAGGATTCAAGGACAGAATTGATTTAGCTAGAGCTAAGGAATAAGAAGGGTGCAATTACATTGCTCAGTGTAATATATAGACTATCAGCTAGTGGGAAAAATAGAGAGGAACAAATCTGCAAGGAAATTACAGAGAGGTATAAACATCATAGAGCAGTTATAATGGGGAACTTTAATTACCTGTATATAGACTGGGATAGTGGCAGTGTAAGGGGCAGAGAGGGACAAGCATTTCTAGATTGTGTTTAGGAGAATTTCCTACAACAGTTCTGTGTCCAGTACAACAAGAAAGGAGGCACTGTTGGACCAGGTTCTTGGGAATGAGGTGGGCCAAGTAGATCAGCTGACTGTGGGGAACATTTAGGGGACGGTGATTGTTATATCATAAAGTTTGGGATCAGTGGAAAAGGATATTGGTCAATCCAGAGGAAGGATAATCAACTGGCAGAGAGCAGACTTCAATGGGTCAAGAAGGGAACTGGGCTGGATAGACTGGAACCAAAGGTTGGCAGGAAAAACATCAGCTGAACAATGGGCTACCTTCAAAGAGGAGATGGCTTGGGCACAGTCAAGGTATGTTCGCTTAAAAGGGAATGGTAGGATAAATAAATCTTGAGCTCCCTGGATGACAAAGGAGATAGAAATTAAGTTAAAGAAGAAAAAATGTGCTTACAACAGGCGTCAGGTAACAAATACAACTGAGAACCAAGCTGAATACAGAAGGTTTAGAAGGGATGTGAAAAAGCAAATACAAGAAGCAAAGAGGGATTATGAAAAAAGACTGGCAGCTAACATAAAAGGAAACCTCAAAGTATTCTATAAAGCACATCAATAGTAAAAAGTTGGTAAAAGGAGTAGGACCAATTAGGGATCAAAAAGGTGATTTACACAGAGGCAAATTTGGTTGATGTGTTAAATGATTACTTTGCATCTGTCTTTATCTACAAGGTAGATGCTGCCTTGGTGACAGAGAAAGAAACTCAGTCGCTAGAAGCAGTGATGAGGAGGTATTGGATAAGCTGTTGGTATCTAAAGTTGATCAAGCATTGGGACTAGATGAGATGTATCCAAGAATATTGAAGGAAGTGAGAATGGAAATTGTAGATGCACTAGCAATCTTTCAATGTTCCCTGGATTCAGGGGAAGTGCCGGAGGATTGGAGAGTTGCAAGCATTACGTCCTTGTTCAAAAAAGGTTGTAAAGATCTGCCCTGCAATTATAGACCAGTCAGTTTAGCTTTGGTGGCAGGGAAACTGCCAGAAACAATTATTTGTGATAGAATTAATAACCACATGGAAAAATGTGGATAGATTCAGAAGAGTCAGCATGGATTTGTTAAAGGAAAATTGTGTCTCACTAACTTGCTGGAGCTTTTTGAAAAGGTAACAGATGGTTGGTGAGGGAAAGGCCATTGATGTGGTGTATGTGGACTTCCAAAAAGGTGTTCGATACACACTAGACTTGAGGAAAGTTATAGATCATGGAATAAAAGGGATATTAGCAACGTGGATACAAAATTGGCTGAAGGATAGGAAACAGAATAATGGTTAATGACTATTTTTCGGGCTGGAAGAAGGTTTGTAGTGGGGTTTGCCACGGATCAGTATTGGGACCCTTGCTTTCCTGATATATATAAGTGCTCTAGATCTTGGTGTGCAGGGGAAAATTTCAAAGTTTGTGGACAACACAAAACTTGGGAGAATTGTAAACCGTGAGGAGTACAGTGTAGAACGTCAAAAGGACATTGACACATTGGTGGAATGGACAGATAGGTGGCAGATGAAGTTCAGTGTGGGGAAGTGTGAAGTGATGCACTTTGGTACAAAGAACATGGAGAGACAATATAAAATAAAGGATACTATTCTAAAGGGTGTGCAGGATCAGAGAGACCTGGGTGTATATGCACACAAGTCACTAAAGGTGGCAGGTCAGATAGAGAGAGCTGTTTCTAAAGCATACAGCATTCTAGGCTTCATTAATAGGGACATAGAGTACAAGAACAGGGAGGTTTTGATGAACTTATATAGGACTCTGGTTAGACCTCAGCTGGGGTATCATGTACCATTCTGGGCACCACACTATAGGAAAGATGTGAACGTATTGGAGAAAGTGCAGAAGAGGTTTACGAGAATGGTTCCAGGGATGAAACACTTCGGTTATGAGGAAAGATTGGAGAAGTTGGGACTGTTTTCCTTGGAGAGGAGAAGGCTAAGAGGAGACTTGATAGAAGTTTCCAAAATCATAAGGGGTCTGGACAGAATAGATAAGGAGAAACTGTTCCTGCTCATAAATGGATTGAGAACCAGGGGGCACAGTTTTAAAGTGTTTTGCAAAAGAAGCAAATGTGAGGTGAGAAAAACTTTTTCACACAGCGAGTAGTTAGGGATTTGGAATACACTGCTTGGGAATGTGGTGGAGGAGGGTTCAATTGAGGCATACAAGAGATATTGGATGATTATCTAAATAGAAATAATGTGCAAGGTTACAGGGAAAGGGCAGGAGATTAGCACTAAGTTAAAATGCTCAGAGAGCCGGTGCAGACACAATGGGCCGAATGGCCTCCTTCTGCACCATAACAATTCTGTGATTCTGAAGGTAACAGGACAGGTTGATAGGATGGTCAAGGCGGCATAGAGGCATAGAAGAGCATGGAGGGTATGCTGGAACTATATTAAACATTCGTTAGGCTACAACTTGAGTAGTGTGTGCAGTTCTGGTCACATCATCACAGAAAGGATATAATTGTGCTAGAGAGGGTGCAGAGGAAATTTACAAGGATTGGAAAGATTGGATAGGTTGATGTTGTTCTCCTTGGAGCAGAGGAGGCTGAGGGGAGATTTGATTGAGGTGTACAAAATTGAGGGGCCTGGATAGAGTGAATGTGAAGGGCCTATTCGCCTTAATAGAGAGGTCAGTGACTCGGGAGCATAGGTTTAAAGTGATTGGTAGAAAGATTAGAGGGGAGATGAGGAAAAACTTTTGCACCCAGAGGGTTGTGTGACCTGGAACTCACTGTCTGAACTGTCTCACTGGTAGAGGCAGAAACCCTCAACTCATTTAAAAGGTGTCTGGATATGCACCTGAAGTGCCATAACCTCCAGGGCTTGGACCAAATACTGGAAAGTGAAATTAGGCTGGGTGGCTCATTTTTCAGCCAGCACAGACATGATGGGACAAGTGGCCTGTTTCTGTGCTGTAAACTTTCTATGATTCTAGTTACAGTACTTTTTAAATGATATGAGGATTTTTGTCTCTGCCACTTTTTCAGGCGCTAATTTCCAGATCCCCATAACCCTCCTGGTGAAAAGATCTCACTTCAAATCCTCTTTCTTACCCTAAATCAAAGCGCCCTGGTTATGGACCCATCAACAAAGGGGAATAGAGAGAGTTTCCATTCACTAGCTAGGCCCGTCATAATTTTAGACACTTCAATTAAATCTTCTCTCAACCTCCTCTGATCCAACAACTCTATCATATCCAAACTTTCCTCATAACTAGAATTCTTCAGTCCAGGAAACACCTCAAATCTTCTCAATGCTCTCTAGTACAATCACATCATTGTGGTTACCAGAACTGCACACAGTACTCCACCTGTGGCCTAACTTATGGTTTATATAGTTCCAGCATAATTTCCCTGCTCTTATATTTTATGCCTTAACAAGAAAGGCAAGTATCCCATATCTTGACCACCTTATTTACCTGTCCAGCCACCTTCAGCATTAGCATTAGGGATCTCCAAGGTCCTCTGTACCTCTATACTTCTCTGTATTCTACCAGTTATTTTGTATTCCCTTGCCTTGTTAAACTTACCCAAATGCATTACCTCCCAGTTTTCTGGATTGAACTGCATTTGCCACTATTCTACCCACTTAACTAATCGATTGATATCTTCCTGCAGTTTACAACTATATATATAAATCATTGATATATATAAAAGCAAGGGACCTAGTAATGAGCCCTGCAAAATCCCACTGAAAAGAGCTTTCCAGTCACAAGAACACCCATTGATCATTAGCTTTTGCCTTCTGACTGTGTGGCTGCATTTTCCCAGTCCGGGAGCGGGGGCAGGGTCCCTCGCCAATGCGTAAAATGACGCGGGGTGCCATTGGGCGTCCATCCCGACGTCATCCCATGTCATTTAGATTTTCAGTTTGACAAGCACGGAGCCAAGTCAGCTGCGTGCCCGCCGAACTGTCAAAGGCCTATTAAGGCCAGTTAACGAGCAATTAAAACAATCAGCTGAGCTGCCTGTCCAACCTTAAGGTTGACGGGCAGGCAAAGAGCCCTGGCGGCCTTCAGAAAAAACATGAGACCCCATCCACGGGTGGGATGAGGTTTCATGAGGGTTTTAAAATTTGTACAAAACGTTTAAATAAACGAAATTGACATTCCCAGCTCATGTGATAGTGTCACATGAGGGGACATGTCAGGAATATTTTTTTCTGCTTTTGATGAACTGTTGAATCTTGAGCCAATCTCCCTGAGGCAGCACTTTGCCTCAGGGAGGTCTGTGCGCTCTTTTGCATGCATGCGTGAAAGAGCGCACTCCCATTTCAGGGAACCCCCCCCACCCCCCCCCCCTCCACCCCGCCTGCACAGGGAGTGCACAGCGCTTCCGGGCAGACGTCACACTGGGCGGGCCTTAACTGGCCTGCCCACGTAAAATGGTGGCGCGTCCCCAACTGGGGGCATAGATTGGTAACCTGCCTGCACAACGGTGGGGGGGGGGAAAAATCCTGCTCGAGCAAATTTTGGATCCAACTTGCCACTTTCCCTTGAATTTTCCCTTTATTTTAGTAACCAGTCTGCCATGTGGGACTTTAAAGACGTTGCTAAAATCCATATAGGATACGTCAAATGCACTACCCTAATTGACCCTCCTTGTTAACTCCTCAAAAATTCAATGTTAGTCAAGCATGAACTTCCCTTAACAAATCTTCGCTGTCTTTGATTAATTTGTGTTTCTTTAAATGAAGGTTTTTCGCATCCCTAAAGATTTTTTTGAATAATTTTCCCACCACTGAGGTTAGGCTGGCTGGTCTGTAATTACTCAGTCTATCCCCCTCTCCCTGTTTAAATAATAGTCCAACGTTAGCTTCCTCTAGTCCTCTGGCAGCATGTCTATAGCCAAGAGGATTGGAAAATGATGGCAGGTGCCTCTACTATTTCTTATCTTGCTTCCCCTAATGCCCTAAGGTAAATTTCATCCAGGCTTGGGATTTAATCACCTACAAAGATGTTAAACTATGTTAATTTTATCTAATATTTCACTCTCCTCCTCTCTGATTCCAATGTCTGTATTGTCCTTCTCTTCTGTGACAGCAGACAGATTTTTCATTAAGAATAATACCCATGCCCTCCACCTCCACACACCGGTTACCATTATGGTAAAAACAAAAAACTGCGGATGCTGGAAATCCAAAACAAAAACAGAATTACCTGGAAAAACTCAGCAGGTCTGGCAGCATCGGTGGAGAAGAAAAGAGTTGACGTTTCGAGTCCTCATGACCCTTCAACAGAACTGAATGAATCTAAGGAGAGGGGTGAAATATAAGCTGGTTTAAGTTGGTGGGGTGGGGTGGAGGGGGGATGGGTGGTTGGGTGGGGGGCGAGAAGTGGGGGGGTGATGTTGTTGTAGGGACAAGCAAGCAGTGATAGGAGCAGGTAATCAAAAGATGTCACAAACAAAAGAACAAAAGAGCACAGAGGTGTTGAAGTTGGTGATATTATCTAAAGGAATGTGCTAATTAAGAAAGGATGGTAGGGCACTCAAGATACAGCTCTAGTGGGGGTGGGGTGGAAAGGCTAGCAGGGCATAAAAGATTTAAAAATAATGGAAATAGGTGGGAAAAGAAAAATCTATATAAATTATTGGAAAAAACAAAAAGAAGGGGGAAGAAACAGAAAGGGGGTGTGGATAGAGGAGGGAGTTCAAGACTTAAAGTTGTTGAATTCAATATTCAGTCCGGAAGACTGTAAAGTGCCTAGTTGGAAGTTGAGGTGGCACTTTACTAGGCACTTTACAGCCTTCCGGACTGAATATTGAATTCAACAACTTTAGTTCTTGAACTCCCTCCTCCATCCCCACCCCCTTTCTGTTTCTTCCCCCTTCCTTTTGTTTTTTCCAATAATTTATATAGATTTTTCTTTTCCCACCTATTTCCATTATTTTTAAATCTTTTATGCCCTGCTAGCCTTTCCACCCCACCCCCACTAGAGCTGTACCTTGAGTGCCCTGCCATCCATTCTTAATTAGCACATTCCTTTAGATAATATCACCAACTTCAACACCTCTTTGTTCCTTTGTCTGTGACATCTTTTGATTATCTGCTCCTATCACTGCTTGCTTGTCCCTACAACCACACCACGCCCCCCCCCCCCCCCCCCCCGCCCCAACTTCTCTCCCAGATCAATCTCTCTCAACTCATGTATCTTATTCCCTAGAGTTCTTGCGTTGAAGTTTATACTGTTTAGCAGTGCCAAGCTTCCTAATTGTCTATTACCTAGGTTGTGTTTCTTCTGCCTTCCAATTCTTCTTTTCACCATTCTGAATCTACTCAGGTTCCCACCCCCCTGACAAATTAGTTTAACCCTCCCCAACAGCACTAGCTGAGGATATTGGCCCCAGCCCTGTTGAACTGCAACCTGTCTGGCTTGTACAGGTCCCACCTCCCCTAGAAGCAGTCTCAATGCCTCAGAAAGCTAAAGCTCTCCCTCCTGTACCAACACTCCAGTATATTCAATCAGCTCTACCTTCCTATTTCTATTCTCATTAGGGTGCCAAATCGGGATGAATCCGGAGTTTACTATCTTTGAGGTCTTGATTTTCAATCTCTCTCCTAGCTTCCTAAACCCTGCTTGCGGGATCTCATCCCTATGTCAATGGTGCAGAAATAGACGATGACCTCTAACTGTTCACCCTCCCTCAAAATGTCCTAAGGCCGCTCAGTGACATCCTTGACCCTGGCACCAGGGAGGTAACATCCCATCCTAGAGTCATGTCTGCAACAGCAGAAGCACCTGTCTCTTCCCCTCACCATTGAATCTCCTATAACTGTTGTTCTTCCACTTTTCTGCCTTTCCCCCTATGCAGCTGAGCCAACCATGGTGCTATGGTCTTGGCTCTGGCTGCAGCCCAGAGAAACCATCACTCCCACCAGTATTCAGGGCTGCATATTGAGTGGTACTCAGGAGACTACTGCACTACCCACCTGGTCCTCGTTGACTGTCTGGTGGTCTCCTGTTTCCTCTTTGCCTGCATGCTCTTAAGTTGCAGGGCTGACCACAACTAGAAACATACTTTTCATGAAACCATCAAACTTGCAGATGTACTGTAGTGATGCCAGCCTCCCCTCAAGCTCCGAACCTGGGGTCAAGCAGTCCAGGAGAAGCCTAGGATTTCCCATATTTCACAGGATGTGCATTCCACAGCACTGAGGTATCCTGCCATGCCTTTACTTTCTGGCTATTATCTAGGAACATTTATCAGCTGCTCAGCAATTGGCTCCCTCCCTAGTTTTGATGCCACTAAGTGGTTTTGAAGATGCTACTTTTGTTGCAGATTTGGGTGGGGCTCTCTCCCCAACTTTAACTCCTCAGTCACTGTGCAAGCCTCCACCCAGTTTCTCTGCCGCTGTTGAATCTGGGCTGCCTCTCACTTCCCCTGTTTAACTCCTCAGACCCAGTATGTAATATAGTATACTTGGTGACCAACTTCATTAATCCTCACAACTCTTCATTTGATCAACCTATTTCAGAATGTTACTCCACACCTTAACATTATTCAATTTATCAAGATAAAAATATACATCCGCTAACCATTGCTACTAATAAAAAGTTGATTTGCATTAATAAAATTGTCACCCCTTACTAAACCACACAGCCGGAGTGTGTCCTGGGATTAGGCTAGTTGCATGATTTTGATGGGCATCTGGTATAAATTCATTGTGCAGCCTTGTTGTATTTTAGTTGGCCTTGGAGGAAGAGGAACCTAAATGTAAAATCAAAGAAATACTACCATTTTCATCTATTGCAACTGGCAGGAAATAGGTTTTTCCCTCGTTACTTGGCAACATACCCATCTATTTGTATTATGCACCTGTCTTCAAATCCTATGTCAATCTGATAGACTTAAGAGGGTTGTTGCCCCATATAAATAGCACCTTGTCCAACTTCCACCCCTGAACAGCAAGACAAAGCCTACTCAAAAAATCATTAATGCTCATAATGTGCTATATTCTATATCACTATCAGCAGCATTCGTCAACTCCAACATTACTGACAACTGTAATAGTATTGTCATATATCACACAATGGTACTCATTGACTACTGTTCCTACTATGGTTTTAAATATACACTTTCTGACTATGATCTCACCAATGATCACTCTCCAGTCCCAGCAGCCCATCTATGGAAAGTGTTTATCAAAGATGAAATGCTTCGGAAAAGGGAAGCACAGGAAGAAGATGATTTCAACCTGGCAGGCCTTTTATTTTTTGCAGCCGATTACAATGCACAGTTGACAATCAAAGAGTCACGTGGGATGTGGAAACCTGAAAGGGGAGCAGGGAGAAAGGAACTCAATATGGGGCAACAATACCTCAGAAGTGAAAACTACACAGTAGAAAATTCAAAAGTATAATGCTACTTATGGAAACTGCTAAAATAAATATGGGGTTAAAGAAATGTCTGGAAAACAATATGATTTGATCATTTGTGATCTGCCACATTCTCATATGTGTGTAAAGGACATTGTTCATTGGTTGCCTGCAGCACAGTTTTGATATTATCTGCCAAACCGGCCTATCCCTTTAAAGCCACTGCTGAAGTACTCATTGGGCAGAATTTTTACCTCGGCGGGCGCGTGCCTGACCCGCTTGAGCGTAAAATGACGCGCGTTGACGTCGGGCGAGTGTCCCAATGTCAACGTGCAGCCATGTGATATTTTGGTTGGTGGGCGTGCACGGAAATCAGCAGTGCACCCGCCAACAATTAAAAGGCCTATTAAGGCCATTAAAAAGTTCATTAAATTAAATTTTTTGCTGCCCGTCCAACCTATGGTTGGCGGGCAGGCGAAAAGGCCAAGCGGCCTTTGTGCTTTTTAGGAAACCTCATCTATGGGCAGGCTAAGGTTTCCAACAGCAAATAAAAATAAAACATTTTACATTTCATTTATAACACGCCCCTGCTCACGTGACAGAGTCACATGAGGGGACATGTTTTATAACATTTTTAAAATCTTTATTTTTTTTTCTTGAAAACTGTTCATCTCCCTGAGGCCGTGCTCCCCCTCCCTTTCACCAGGCATTTCTGGATGAAACTGTTGGAAGTGGAACCCATCTGAGGTGGTGAGGGTCTGGACCCATGAAGATTTTTTTAAATTAATTTTTTAATGTAGCCTCCTGAAAATGGGGCCATTTGGCTGAAACTCAATTGCTTTCTAAATGTGAGGGCGATTCTTCACCGTCACATTACTGGACTTTGCATTAAATGGCTAAAAGATGATCACCAATGATCGTGGAGACTCTAGGGTAGGTTCTGACAACTGACTTTCCAAATGACTTGAGAATATTGAATATACTTTGCATAATGCTTTGTACATGATTCCCCTCAAATAAAAGCAAGTATCTCTGCCATTGTTTTTTCATTTTATTTCCTGTGGTCAAAAGATTGTCCCTTAATACTGCAAGAATGAATGCAAGAAAAGGAAGCATGATGGGGGAGACAGAACTGTGTTTATGCAGGTGAATATGTGCAGAATGCACAAATTGGAAAATCTCTAAATTAGCAAATATCCTTGGTGCAAATTCCCAGATGATTTGAGGGTTCAAATAGAACAATCCTTGTTGTGCTGTGTGGAACCTGGCACAACAATTACTTCTGCTCAGCACAAATTACATCTACAAAAGCCAGTGTAGACACTAAAAATAATAATTTTGGGGTTCAAGTTGGTTATCTTCAGGTTGCATTATTATTGTATGAAAGTTGTTAGCCAGATAGCAGTTATAAATGTCTGCAAATTGAATGCCATATCAAAGCTTAATTTCCTGTGTTCATTACGGTTGATGGCAAATTATAAAAAAGTAAGGGACATCATTACTAAATAATCAAAATTAACTGTAATCTTCTATTAATATAGGACTTTGGAGTAAGAATGATATTTCAGTACATAACAGCCAAAATGATTTTCCAATCATTTAGCGTGATATAAAGCTTGGAACGTGGAAGAGAAATTAGGGCAAAATACAATTACAATGATTTTGAACACTCTATATTTGATGACATAGCCAGTTAAATTATTCCCTACTCTGATTCCAAAGTAGCTTTCAGAACACTGAAGCTCATGCATTCGTCAGAAGAGATTAAGGCTGTTTAAAGCAAACATTGGATGAGATACTGAGCCAAATCTTCCTGGGAAAAATGCATGTCAACAATACATGCAATTATTAGTGCTGAAATCGGCCAAAAGGTTCAAGGAATGGCGAAATATGCTGTACGCTGTTAAGTCTTCAGAGGTTGATGGCCAATTTTCCTCACAGAAGTGGCATCTTGCTCTTAGCTGCCCTATTTTTTTTTTTGCTTTACTGGTTTTATTGTCTCCTCCCCTCTTGTCACTAATGGTCTTTCATGTTAATTGCCCATTGAACTCACCACAAAATGATGAGTTCTTAATTAAATAAGCTTTTAATGGAGTGTTAATTGATAATGCATTATCAATCAATCTAAGGAACAATTTAAACTTTTGAGTCTCATTCCTGGATATAGTTAGTTGATGTTAGAGTTTTTTTTTAAATGTTGAGTTTTGTTTTAAAATATTCTCTATGTTTCTCTTTCTTAATCCATTCCGTTTTTCAAAGTTATTATTTTTCTTTCTGAACCTGACCTGGCTCAAATTCATCCTCCTCTGTATTTATTACAAGATTCTAGCAGATACTTATTCAGAAAATGATGTGAAACTCTCAATGTGTGTTAATTTTACCTTAGTAAGCTCATGTGTGTATTAAATAGGATATTCATTTTGCTTTTATCCCACGCTAAATATACTGCAATCAATTTCATTAGTTCTCATTCTGGAGTGTAAAATATAAATGGCCTTATAAGTAAGGTTTTTTAAAATAATTCTTTCCTAATTTTTTTCTATTCAGTGTTCAAGGAGAGATTTTCTAGAGCTTAAGGTACTATAAATCTGTATTGTGTCCACTGAGAAAAATTACCCTTTTCATTAGACAATATCAAACGATGATCTCTAAGCTATATTAAAATACTGTCAGTGTTCTTATCATCAGTATTTCTAAATGGGACCCTTCTGTCTTACCAGGCCTTTAATGGTTTAAATTAGATGTTCATTTAAAACTATTCAGTTTTCAAATGCTTAAGTTCTTTCTCTTGCATTAGCCTGATTCTTTCCCATTAAATTGTAAATGTTTCCATTTGAGAGGAAGCAATACCAAAGAACTGAATTTATCTAGCATAGGTACTGGGACTTACAAATAAATGTCATGGTAGCCTACCTTGGCCATGAGAAACCAAACCTTTTTATTACCAGATTTGTTCTTTCAGCAGATTGTTTTTCTTGTTATTTAGTTCAGTTGTTATTAATTATTCATTACTTGATTTGTTTAGTTTTATTTATTTCAAATTACCCTCTTCAGGTTGTTCTATGGGTTTTAGGAGAGCTCTGCTATGCAAATCTCCAAAGTATCATGGTATATTGGTCAGAAAATGCATTGGCAAATCTGTTAGTTGAATAAAAATGTCCACTGGAATATGGTAAGCTAGCTTTTTCAAGTTTTCTAGTTCTGCTGAAAACAGGAGAATGAATATTTACCATTGAGGGGCCTATTATAATGTATCAGCATCATTGATTTCAAAACCTTAGAACAGCTTTAATGTTTTGGACAGTCCACGCTGATGAATAAAGGTACATGTTTGATCTATGGTGCTCAGTGATAGTTATCTACCTGTGGTTTGAAGCAATTTTAGTGGGTTATGAACCCTGGAATAGGGACATCTTAGTCACTTATTCAGCTTCCAACAGTTGGGTGATGGTTAAATGACCATCTTATCACACAGTCTTATCCATTGCTAGTATTTTGTTCAATGTAGGCATGAAAATTCAGAGTTTTTAAATTAAATATCTCAGAAATTACTTGGATTTATTTTGAGCACATTCCTTCATCTACCAATCCGAATGTTCCAAAAACTCTCTATATGGCACAATGTTCTTATCAGGAAATTAGCTTAATGTTGCTTTTTACTCATTAATTATTAATATTAAATTCCCCAGATTTTAGTGAACTGTTTCTGGTTTTTTGCCTTTTTTGATGAACAAGATACCTAGAGGTGTGAAATGTTATTAAATCCCTTCTTTCCCCTTCCGTCTCATGAACTTTGTAGAAGTCTAAGGTTAGTGTTGAAGCAAAGGTTAATTACAGCAAGAGTAACGTAGGCAGCAGCACAAAGCTAACCGCCTTGTTATATCATAAAGACTGGTAATACAGGTATCTGGACTAATAATCCAGAACATCTGAGTTTAAGGCTCACCTAGGCAATTCCAGAATTCAGTTGAATTCAATTTTTAAAAACTGCAACTGGAAAGAGTTTAATTTAAAAAGCGACCTTAAAGCTGTCAGGCTGTTGTAAAGCTCAACTGACAAATTAATGTTCTTAAGAAAAGAAAATCTGCCACCTTATACCTTCTGGCCTATATGTGACTCCAGTCTCACACCAATGTGGTTGACACTTAACTGCTCTCTGAAGTGGCCTAGCAAGCCACTCAGTTGACCCATGATCACATTCATAGAGCAACGAAGGATATGCAAAGATGCCAGCCTTACCAATGACACTGACATCCTGAAAATAAGCTTAATATATTTTACAGGGAGATTGTCTTCATGAAGAAGTCTTGACAATTATTTTAAGAGGGAGAGGAAATTTCTATGCCACTTCTGACACAATAACATTAACAAGAGGACACTCAGTATATCACATACCTCCACCACACTGTGTTAACTCAATGTTATTGCAATTACGCAGCTCGAGCCTTTTCCCAGCCTGGTTAATGCTCTGTATCTACAAAGAAAATCTTTGTATTACGAGCTTCCATCTCACTGAGGGGGCTTTAGGGCAATCCATAATCGAACAACCTATGAAAACTCTACCCAAGTTTAACAGCTCTGACAAATTCTGCCACAGCAGCTGAGACAATCCATAACATCCTAAATGAAATAATCCACAGCATTCTGAAAAAAGTAAATTCATCCCATCTCCCAATGTTAACAGATCCTTTAAAAAATTCCAGGAACCAGATCTGCATCTTTGTCAAAAACGAATCAGTTCTTCCTTGGGCCATACCCAAGTTTCACTGAGATCCATCCATTATTTGAGATATATTGCTTACAGACTACCAGGGGCAAAAACCACTACCTCCACCCACCTTCAGTGGCAGAGATTAAAATGGTCTGATCATCCATTTTGCCATTGTTTATTGTAACTACCTTTTATTTTTCAAGCAAATATAAAAGGATTTTGTCAAACACCTTTTCAATGAAGCCAGTGAGGACTCGAAACGTCAACTCTTTTCCTCTCCGCTGATGCTGCCAGACCTGCTGAGTTTTTCCAGGTAATTCTGTTTTTGTTTTGGATTTCCAGCATCCGCAGTTTTTTGTTTTTATATTTTTTAATAGTCTTTAAATATGTTTCTGTGAGTCACCACCCAGCACAATCCCAGGGGTTTCCTGTCCTAATTTCTGAAAGATATTTTTACCAACTTACCAGATGAAAACAGTGCTATCATTGCAGCCAAATATTTTAATTAGTGAACAGTCAAAAAAAACATGCTAGTCAACAAATAGCAGACAATTGATGACGATGATCAAGAATCATTGGATTACAATGGCTTGAGAAATTTGTTTGTGGATCCAAAAGTTAAATTCCTCAGGAGCATAATAAACAAAGGCAGATTCTATGTCAAAACAAAAACAGAATTACCTGGAAAAACTCAGGAGGTCTGACAGCATCGGTGGAGAAGAAGAGTTGACGTTTTGAGTCCTCATGACCCTTCGACAGAACTGGGTTCTGTTGAAGGGACATAAGGACTCAAAACGTCAACTCTTTTCTTCTCCGCTGATGCTGCCAGACCTGAGTTTTTCCAGGTAATTCTGTTTTTGTTTTGGATTTCCAGCATCCGCAGTTTTTTGTTTTTAATCGCAGATTCTATGTCACTGTGATGAAGGTAAACACTCCCTTCTCAAGCTATCTTCAGCCTTTGATATACTCACTTCAGCATCATCCTCCAATACCTCTTCAGTTGCCCAGTTGGGCATCATCATACTCACCTGGTACCACTCTTATCTATCAATTCATAGCCAAAGAATCATCCGGAGTGGCTTCTCTTCTTGCTCCTGTACAGTTAGTTCTAGTGTCCTCCAAAGATCTACAGTTCATCCGCTCCTATTTCCCCATTTACTTGCAGCCCCTTAACAGCATCATCCAGAAACACATGTACGCTGATGACACTCAGCTCTACCTTGCCACTACTTTTCATGAACCCTTCACTGTCTCTAAATTGTCAGACTGCTTGTTTGACACTGAGTACTGGATGAGCAGAAATGATCTCCAGTGGAATGTAGGGAAGAGCAAATCCACTGTTTTCAGTGCCTGTTATCAAATTCCGTTCCTGTGACATCCCTCAACTGTGCCATCATGAATGCTGGAAGTGAATGTTTTTCCAGGAACTTTTAAAGCACCAGATACTTGATCCAAAAGGGTGCCTTTTTCTGAGAACTGAAAGCTAGTTAAAACCAATAGCCATATGCGACACCCTAGCACAATCCAACAATTCAAATGCAAGCATTGAATAAGGAATCTCCAAGTTGGATTTCTGTAATCTTTTGTACAGTCTGTTAAAGTCCATGATACACTAACTTATGGACTGACCACCCAACTTTCACAATTTATCAAAGTATGACTATGCCTCATGGGTAGCTAAAAGATCATCTTTCTTGTAAATTTCATCCATGAAGTTTAATAGATGATCCAAACCTTCATCAGTATCCAGCTGATGGCCTTCCATCTAACAAAATATTTTTCTCCCAATTGTACTTTTGTTGGGAACCATAATCCCAAAGCCATACCTTGTTTCCTGTTCAGTAAGGACATAACCTGTGTCCACATATCCACTTCACTTTCCAACAGTTCATAGGTTCAGGTTCAGAGAACATTAATGGGTAATCATACCCTAACAATTCACACTTGCTTTCAGCCATTCTTCGCTCAAGTAACTCAGGTTATAATCTTTTGTCCAAAAAATATTTTTTTAGTTTTCAATCTTCACCTTTAGGCAACAATCCCCCAGTTACCATATTAATTCATACTGAAGCCATATGATGAAGTAGGAAACCAGACACCAATCTTTTACTTAATACTAGATTTATTTACAGAAACTAACATTATATATGTCTACCTCCTCCCTAACCAATGCCTAACATTCCAGAAGTCTCACTTATATCTACTCAAGGTACTTTGTTGATCAATGCCCTTCACCTGTGTATCCTTAATCTTAATGATACAATTAACATACCATTAGCATTGCTCCCATCTGACTGAGGCTGAATAGGGTGCTCAGAATTCCCTCACTAAACTTCCTCACCCGGGGCCTGGGAGAAGGGGCTACAGATGGTGCAGGACACCGAGCCTCGGGGGCTAGGGAGGCCTGGGCTCAATGTAAATGGAGTTCTCGTCATTGTCCAGACTGAGCAGGGAGGGCTTTAGTACCTGGAAGACTGACTTTAAAAATAAATCTGAACTGACAGCTCTGAAATTTTTTAAAGACTGGTCTTTCAGGTCAGTTTCACGGAGTTGCTGTGTTGCTGCTTCTGAACCTTGGGCAGCTTCGTGGTTCTGATTTTTTTCAAAGCCTGCCAGAAAATCACAAGGCTGCCCAAAGGTCAGTGGCAGCAATTCCTACTCCCAGCAATTGTCATGAGACTGCTCTTGGTTGAAAATCTGGTTGAAAAACGGTCAGTGAAATCTCTGGAATAATTTTGGAGCCAATTGGATTCTCTGAGTGGGGGTTGGAGTGGGGCACTTTTAAGGTCATTCTGGGTGGATGAGATGAGCTAGGCTAGATGGCCTTTGTCATCTATAATTATCTTGTGAATGGAAGGTGGAATCATGGCTGGAGTTCTGTTTATTTTGTCACTGATGGAAGTTTAGTGTGAACAGCCTTTGAGGATGAAATTGCCAGAAATGTGTAAAGGGCTCGTGGTGAATCAATAATCTGTTTTACACCGCACATAATTCTCAAGTGTCTTTTCCATTGACATCAGCCTTGTCCTATCTTTCCATTTAACTATTACCCAACTTTACTTTGGTGCTTTTGATAGCTTTGTTGAGGCACTGAAATATTTTGATAAAATTGTGTGCATTGTTGATATTGAAAATATATTGTAGTGGGAAGCAGCAATCAGCAGATTGCCTTCAGTCTTGCTGATCAGGAAGACACAGATATGACTGTGAACCATTCAATTTTTGCCTTTGGATCTCTTAAAATTTTGTTGCACAGAGACACCTGAGGGCTCCAGTGCTTCTCACTGACAGTGAAGACCAAATTGTTCAATCATTGCACTTTGTTGCTCAGGAGGCATTTGACCTTTCCACCGTTTGAGACTATTGATATATAGAATCCAATTACACCCCTGGTATGAAATTATATTGAATAATATCGTGCACACAGACAGGAGAAAACCTTCTACTTCTTCTACAGAATGGAAAAGATCTCGTGCAGTTTAAGTAGTCTTCACGACCACAGAACACCCCAAAGTACTTGGCAGCCAATGACCTACTCTTGAAGTGTAGTCATTGAAGTGAAACTGACAGTTCTGATGTTTTGTTAAAGCTAGTTAACCATGAAGCTGCCCGAAAGTCTTTCCCGCTCTCAGCAACTGTAAGTTTTTTTTTCAAAAAACCATTGACTGTCAGTTAAATTGTCAATTGCTGAGAGCAGGAACTGACAGCAGAGCAGTGATTGGAGGAGCAATAGGTGTGAAAAATACAGAGCTGCTCCTCCAATCACAGATTCTGTCTTTCCCGTGCTGGATATATGCAAGTTCTGCTTTTCATTTTATGACTTCTGGTGTCTTGCTTGCCAAGCTGGTTTTCCAGTGACTCTGCTTGGTGCTATCTGTTTCTTTCTCCCTCACGCTGATTGGTCTGTAAAGATTGTCTAGCTATGCACTTTGCTTTATGTATGAAAAAGAAATGAACAAATTTCAATGTAGGAACAGATCTATAGGCCTGAGTGTACTGCTGAGTGCTTTCTTTTGAAACTCTCATATTATCTTCTCTTGAAGTTGTTAAGACCATTGAATGTAACCTGTTGGAGAACCCAATGAGACAAGAAAAGGCTGTGCATTCAGTGCTCAAGTTAATCATAGCTCCAGCTCCTCTAATCAGAGGTTCCCTCCCTCTTGTTCTTGCCACTCCTCCAGAGGCAGAATCTATGATCAGAGGAGCAACAAGGGTGGGAAAGAGGGAATCTGTGTTTGGAAAATTTGGAGCAGTTATTCTGGCTGTGCCCACTGGCCACCATGCAGGAATCTTTCAGCTGCACTGAAAGCTTTGTGACAACATGTTCTGGGGAGTCAAGGAGAAGAACAGGAGGGATTCTCTGCCAGTAATGAGGTCAGAGCAGGCCTGGGGGAACTGTCACTCAGCCTCATGCCAGGTCAGACCTGGCTGTCAGCTGCATCCACAACATGGGCCATTGCCAGGGAACCGGAACTTCACTTCTACCGATACTGAGTTAACTTGAGTGAGGTGACTGAATGCTGTCCCAGTGTGTCCGGGGAGGGAGGAGGCAGCTTAGGTAGCAACAAGTGAATGGGACCGTCCCCTCTCCTTCCCTCCTTTCCATTCTACAACTCTCCAACAATGAAACAAAGGAAATATCTGAAAGAAAGTGTTATAAATAACTACTGGAATATTTTCCTGTCAAATTAACAATATTACACGATGCTGTTAAAGTAAAGTTTGTACTCACTGGTCTATTTAATAGTGTCAATGGGATCTCTTGTAGGGTGCACCACAAACTAACACTGCATTGTATAATTGCTGCTCTTAATGTTAATGACCCACGCTGCTTATTTAATCGGATGATATTTGTAACCAGATGCCAATGATGGGTGTTATTATTTTCTGTGATTGTTTGATGAATCTTGAAAGGGGAAAAACTAACATGCATGATTGAGGGGGAGGGTTAAAGGGAAGGGTGGATAAAGGGTCCAGAAACAGGAGAAGCACCAGCACTCATGATTTCTCTCCCTGACCCTGTCCTCACCTCTCCATCTCTCTTTCTTCCTTTACGTTACTCCTTAACATCTACCTCTTTGATCAACATTTTGGTTATTTGCCTTACCATCTCTTCATGTGGCTCACTGTTAATATTTTACTGCATAAACTCCTGTGAAATACCTTGGGATGTTTAACTAACGCTGCCTGTTTTAGTTTTCAAATTGTACAATTATATTATTGTTTCCTAACTGATCTCGTGATTGTGTAACACTGGTACCATTAGTTGGTAAGACACTGTTTTTTCAACAATACCAAAGTTCTCATTACACTCCAGAAGTGCAGTCATTTGTATGGGCAGAATTTTTCACCCCGCGGGCGGGAGCATGCCCGACCAGATCGGGAGCCAAATAGTGAGCAATGACATCGGGCAAGCGCCCCAATGTCATCGTGCACTCATCCATATTTCGCTCAGCGGGTGTGCATGGGTGCTGGAGCAGGGCCCACCATTAATTATGCGGCCACTTAAGGCCCTTAAGAGTCCAACTGAATGCAATTTTTCGTTGCCGGTGAGATTTCCAGCTCATCGCATGGGCAAAACAGGCAGGTGGCCAGGTGACATTTTTACAAACCTCATCCAAGGTGGGATAAAAAGGGTCAACAGCATTGCCAGTGTGAGCAGTGAGGAGCTTTGGAGATAGTTTACTGCTGGGTGCTTTTTGGTGCTTGGCAGCCTCATTTGTTTCCGAGGCTTCATTCTTAGCATTTCCAGGCTTCATTTTGGGACTCATTGCTGTCTGTAAGGCCCTCAGAGGATTCAGACCATGTGGACCCTTCCAGGTATCAGACAGCCTTCCCTTACTCTGGTAATGGGGATTGTGGTCTCCGCTGGAGGCAACTCCTCTGAGGAGGAAGAGAGGGGCAGAAGGAAGAAGAGGCCACGTGTCCCTATGCAGTTTCTAGGGAAGGGACCTGTGGGAGGAGAGGCGCAGGCACAAGGGGCGCAGGGGCAGCAGGAAGTCCAAGGCAGAAGGGGCCACAGGAGACGCCACTATCCTGCTGCTAGGGTTTACAGGCGGCGATGTAGCTAACTCAGTATGTCCGAGGTGCAATGCCAAAGGAGGCTCCGCCTCTCAAGGGAGATAGTGACCTCCATTTGTCAGGTGATTGAGCCGAAGATCAGCTCTGACTGTGTGCGTGGACACCCCATGCCAGTGGCCCTGAAGATCACAGTGGCCCTCAACTTCAATGCCTCCAGCTCTTTCCAGGGCTCAGTGGGGGATCAGTGTGGAGTCTCCCATTCAGCTGTCCACAGTTGCATCAAGCTGGTGACAGAAGCTCTGTTCAGGTGGGTATTGACCTTTATTATTTACGGCACAGATGAGGCCAGACAGTCTGAGAGAGCCAGAGGTTTTGCGGTGCTTGCTGGGTTCCCCTGCATCCAGGGTTCCATCAATTGCACACATGTGGCCATCAAGGCACCAGCGGGTCAGCCAGGTGCCTTCGTCTACAGGAAGGGATTCCACTCCATGAACATGCAGGTAGTGTGTGACCACTGGATGCAGATTCTGCAAGTCTGTGCAAGGTTCCCTGGCAGCTCCTATGATGCTTACATCCTCAGACACTCCCAGGTGCTGAGGCCCTTCAGTGGTCCAGCCTGACTGGATGTATGGCTGCTGGGTGATGAGGACTATCTGTTGAAGAGGTGGCTCATGTTGCCTCTCCACCATCCAAGAACAGACGCAGAGCAGCGTTATAATAGGAGTCATGCCTTCATAAGGGTGGTGGTAGAGAGGACCATAGGTCTTCTCAAGATGTGCTTCCGATGACTGGACCGATCAGGGGGTGCACTACGTATCCCCCAAAGCAGGCGTCACTGATAGTAGTTGCATGCTGCATTCTCCACAATCTGGCACTGGCAAGGGGGGACCCACTGGAGGAAGAGGATCTTGACACAGATACACAGGCCACAGATGATGAGTCCAGTAGTTAGTCAGAAGAGGAGCACAGTGAGGAGAATGCAGAGGTCATGGAGACAGATCTTGGTAACCTCCAGGGAGGCAGGGACACAAGGGATGCCTTAATCCAACACTCCTTCAGCTAGACTACCAAAGATCAGCTTCAACCACATGCCAGGGCTGCCCCCTCCATCCTGGATATCTGAAAGGGCCCTTTCATTTGAACACAAAGAACACTTAGTGCCTGTGCAATGAAATTCAGAGCCACTTACATCCAGCATTATATACTGGCGTACCCTGCACTAATAAAATAAAAAGGTGACGCATACTCAGGCCATGATGACAAAAGCAAAATTTATCTCATTTTGACAATTCCAAATTATTTACATAAATTTCTCTGGTCTTCATTTCCAGACCAATATAGATAAAGTAAACATAAATGAACATAAAATCACCTGTGAACTGTCCCTCTTGTGCTCATGGTGCCTTTAACTAACGCTTGCAAGTGCTACATCTAGGTGCTTTCCCCTTGTTGGTACTGGCATTGAAGACAGCCTGCTGACCCTGTGGTGTTGTTGGCCTTGATGACATTGGCAGTCGTCCTCTGGCCAGTGAAGTCTGTGCTGGCCCCACCTGGGAGGGAGCAGCCATTGCCACAGCTAGCATCTCCCCAGTCATCGCAGCCTCATCAGGTGTGACAGTCACTGGGAGAGGGGCGGAGGAGCTGCTGTCTTCATCCAGAGTGCTCTGAGAGGAGCCCATAGAGACGACAAGGAGCTTGTGCGCCAATGCGAGGTTGCTTTGGACCTCACAGTTCACCATTGATGGATGGGCATCTCGCTGGGATACTGGGTGCCTAATCCATCTCCCACATTGACACTGACCACCTGAGATCAGTGCCTGTGTGAGGACTTGCAGATTCAAGCGCAATCCCAGGAACCCCTCATTCTGTTCCTGGAGCTGCCTCTCCATGAGAGTCACCACACTCTCAATAGAGGAGGCAGTGCGCTCGGCCATGATGATTAATGCAGTACTTATGCTCCACATGGGACTCCTCCATAATGGAGACCGTAGCACGCATACCCTCATGGATCTCCGCCAGATCTTCCCACACATCTTGCTGGACATCCAACATCTGCCACCTAATGAACCATCATCATCCGGAGGCCTATCATCAGCCTTCGACTAGGCATTGTCCTGGTCCCCAGCAGTCCTCCGAGTGCCAGCCCCCTGGGCACTCTCTGCCTCCGCCTGCATCTCAAGCGAATCTGAATGTGTACTGAGATCCTAGCTGCTGATCTAATGCCCACCATGTTGCTAGTATCTGCACCGGTGCCTGGTTCAGAGAGCGGGTGTGACACAGGTGCAAAAGAAGCTCGGTGGTCCTCCGATGTCAGGGGAGGCCCTTTGTGGTCTGCAGAGTGAACGCCTGCTGGTGAACCTAAAAGGGAGAACAAGGACATGTCATTAGTTAAGGTTGTCACACTTTCACTTCGCGTATCAGGCAACCTGGTGAGACAAGGGAGATCTGCATTATAGTGCCATCGTCTTTCAATGATCAATGGAGACTCCAGGTTTGAGGCTCACACCAACAAAGACACTATAATAGAATGAATGGGTGCACAAGCTGAAAGTCTCACCTCAGTGCACTGCACTCTTACCTTTTGTATTCCCGCCTCTCCACGCCCGGTTGCACGGGGAGCGTGCCGGCTCTCTAGCTCCAGGGCATCTTGCACAAACCTGCTGAGCAGCGGAAGGTTGGGATGCCCTCCACCTGTACGTGTTCTCTCTGCCTGGTTATGGTTTGTCTTCTCCTGAAAGAACAGAGGGGCATTGATTAGTCCACTCTCTGCCTGCAGTGCCATTGCAGCCTGGCCTACCCCAGCTGAAGAACATCTTGCAGGGCACATCCAAGTTGTGGCCCTTGAGCTGCAAGGCACTCCAAGCAGCCAGGGCTCACCCCCTTGGCCAGCCCCAGCGTCATTGACATTTGGCACTCAGATTCTAGCACCCCTAAGCTCCATGGGTGGATGGCCACACCCTAACACTTCTGCATACTGACCCATGCCAACACCCTCCCTGAGCGCAGCAGGTCATTGACGCTTCCGGCACTGCACCCATGTTTCGCCACACCGTGTCATGGCTGCTCACCATTGCTGCCACCTCCTCCCATGCCCCCTTGTTGATGTGCAGTGGCCTCCTCCTTCCATCCCTGGGACATGGGTGTCCCTGCTGGCAGCCACTCCCTCCAGGAGGACGGTGAGGCACACGTTGGAAAAGCGGGGTCCGAGTGCCCACCCAACCTGCCCTGCCCCGCCCCCTGCTGTGTACAGGCACACTTGACTCCACCGGGAATGCTGAACCCACGTCCTTCCTTAGCAGCCTTCCAGGGGCTGCCTGGGCCATTTTTAAACCGGCCGCCGGGTCACCATTGGACCTGGCTCAGCCCTTCCTGGCCAGTGCAGAGCTGCGTTTCACACTGGGCGGGCTTTAATTAGCCCACCACTGTGAAGTCACAGTCGTGGTCCGATCGCGGGCAGTGGTCCTTTTTCCTGCCGCTCCCAGGCCCGCCCACCCAACAACCTCAAAATCCTGCCCGATGTGTCCGATAGTTATAGGTTATGATAGTCAACTCTGGTGTAAAGTTGATAATGGAACTCCAATAATATTGGCAATTTATTAATAATATAAAATGCTTAAAAAACGGTTTGTAGTTAACAGTTTCAAAAATGTTCTGCACCCATATAACAAAGGCAGAATTAAGCAATTTAAACGGTTTCACAGCAAGTATGAATATAACTCTGAAAGGAAAGGCAGTTTAAACACCTAGGCATTAGCAGCTTAATAGGCTGTATATGATTCTTCCTTTTATTAAGTAACAAATGTTCGACCTTTACCAATGTTAGCATGTTTACCAAACTGTTTTATTCTGGAGCGTTTTTGGGCTAACTTGCAAGGTGGAATAGACCTGACTAAATGCCAGAATATTGTAATTGAACAATCCGAGGGAAATCTACAAGAGATTCAAGGTTAAAATATTATACATCACTCAATGTTTTCATTCATTATGCACAGTATAAAGGTGAAATGTTACTAGGAGCACATTTTGTTGCACCAAAGTTTCTATCACATTTTACAAGCCTTCTTCCAATCTACTTTATAATATCCTGTCACCATTCCTTCTCCTTCATGTACTTATCTTACTTCTCCTTAAACACGTTTATGCTATTCAGCTCAACCATCCTATGTGTTGGCAAGTTCCACACTCTCTCACCAGTCTCTGAATAAGGAAAAGTTTCTTAAATTCCTTATTGGATTTATTAGTGACTATCTTATGTTCATGAACCCCAGTTTTGGACCCTCCCACCTCCACACATAACTGGAAACGTCTGCTTTAGGTTTATTCTATTGAACTCTTTCCTTCATAACCTTAAAAACCTCTATCAAGCCACCCATCAGCCTTCATTTTTCTAGAGAAAATAGCCCAGATTGTTTAGCCTGTCTTGATAGTTGTAGCCTCTGAGAGGAGCCCGCAGGGACAACAGCTCGTGCGCCAATGTCAGGTTGTTTTGGATCTCCCTGCTCACCACTGATGGACAGGTACCTAACTGGGACACTGGATGCCCAACCCAGTTCCCACACTGACAATGACCACCAGAGGTCATTGCCAGCGTGAGGGCTTGCAGGTCTGAGTGCGACCCCAGGAAGCCCTGATTCAGCTCCTGGAGGAGCCTCTCCATGAAAGTTGCCACTCTCTCCATGGAGGAGGCAGTGCACTCAGCCATGAGTTTCATTGCATTGCTCATGCACCACATGGACTCTTCCACAACGGAGATCATGGCACATTCGCTCATGTATCTCTGCCAGATCTTCCTGCACACCCTGCTGGACCTCCAGTGTCCGCTGCTTCAGGGACACCTCCAGAGGCACATCATCAGCCACTGACTGAGCACATTCCTGATCCCCAGCAGTCCTCTGACTGTTGGTGCCCTGGGCACTCTCTGCCTCCCCTGCACCTCAGTGCCCTCACCACTGTGCACTGAGATACTATCTGCTGATTTAATGCCCACCGAGGTGCTGGTATCTGCGCTCGTGACTACCTGGCTGAGAAGATGTGATGCTGGTGTGTTTCCATGGTCGGTATCATCTGGGGTCAGCAGAGGGCCTTCAGGCTCCTGACCCCGAAGGCCTTCTGGTGAGCCTGAAAGGAAGAACATGGACATGTCATTAGTTGAAGTCATTACACTGTTAATGTGCATGCCTGGCACCCAGATCAGGGTGCCCTCGTCTTTCCATCATCAATGGGGATTCCATTTCGAGGCTCACATCAATATAGAGACAACAGTGGAATGGTTGCTATTACAGACATTCTGACCTCAGTGCACTGCACACTTACCTCCTTGTGGCACCCCAACCACACCATGGCCAGTTGACCTAGGCACACGGCGCCTCTCCAGCTCCAGGGCCTCCTGCTCATATCTACCCATAATTAAGAGGTGCAGCAGTCCTCTGCCAGTCCACAGCCTTTCTGCATTATTGGGGATGTCTTCTCCTGAGAGGACAGAGGAGCGTTGATTAGTCCACCCTGTACCTGCATTGCCATTGCAGCCTGGCCAACCCCACCTGAGGAACACCTCACAGGGCTCAGCCGATTCGTTACCCCGGAGTCACAAAACACTCATCCCAAGCTGCCAGGGCTCACCTCCTTGCCCAGATGCTGCCTCATTGACATTTGCCATTCGCACTCTAAGAACTCTGAGGTCGGGGGGAGGGGGTGTGACTGCTGTGCTAAATGACCCATGCCAACCGTTTACGGCACTGCACCCACGGGCACCCCACCATATCATGGGAGCTGACCCTGGATGTCACCTCCTCCCAGGCATTTTTGATGAGGTGGGGTGGGGGGGGGCCCTCCTTCTCCCGTCCCTGGGGACAAGGATATCCCGGCGTGCCGCCTCCTCCTCCCAGGAGGGCAGCGTGACACTCACCGGAAAACCACGGGGCTGACAGCCCCACCAACCTGCCTTCCCGCCTGCCGTGTTCAGTACTTAAGAGTTCCATGACGAGGTTCTTCGGATTTACTGGCAGCCTTCACATGGCTGCCATGGCTGCTTTTGAATCGGCTGCCGGGTCGCCACTGGACCAGCGGACATTGAGCTCCCGCCCCACCCACCCCTTCTCCCTGTTGCTGCTGCTGTGTCTTGATTGGTCCACCAGCATAAAATGGCGGTGTAGAGCTTCCCAACCACCCCTACCTGCTCCCGCCAAGCCCGTACGCCGAATGTAAAATTCTGGCCATTGTGTGCAACACAATGGGAGTGAACAGATCTTTTAAACTAATTCACTTCTACAGTGATACCATGTACCAGGTACTAAACAGCCATATTTGTGTGCAAGTTTTAGTGGGAATGTATACCCAGTTATTGATTGATTGTTATGAGTTTCTAAAGGTGAAATGAATCATTCATGAAAGCCACATTATAGTTGGCATTTTAAATGTGTCCTATTCTCAGGCAGCTCTGCAAATCATCCAAATCATCTATTGCTGAATTATCAGATGCAAGAACCACAAACAAACGCAATGGAGATTAATTTGCTTGTAGTTCACCCAGTGCTGTGACTCTTTGAGATGAATGCTGATTAAAGTTTTCATAAACATACAAATTATAGCTGGCATGGTTCAGTATAACCTCCTGCCACTGTGTCAAAATATACCCAGTCCTGAGGAGCTCAAGGAGCTCATTTTCTACCCTTTTAGTTCAAGCCTTCTCTCCAACATAGGCTAAAGATCTTAGTTCTATGATGTTTGTTCTAAGATGGATGTCACTTGGATTCAGCTGCTGTATTTTCCATGGAATCTCCTTAAAAGCAAGGTACATGCAGAAGACGGATAACACTTCTAACTTACCTCTCTCTCTCTTCAATATGTTTAGACTACACTTGGAGTACTGTGAATCACTTTGACGTCCGTAATATGAAAAGGACATAGAAACTCTGGAGAGGGTGCAAAATCTCTCAGGAAAGATTGAACCGGTTTGGCTCTTTTCTCTAGAAAAAGAGAAAATTGAAGGTTGACCTGACAGAGGTCTTAAAGGTTATGAAAGGGGAGACATAGAAAAGACATTTAAATTTGTGGGCAAACTAGAAGTGGCGGGGGGGGCGGGGGGGGATTTAAATATAAGATTGTCACTCACAAATCCAGGAAACTCAGGAGAAAACTTCTTTAAAAAGACAGCCTTGAGAAATCTCTACCAGAAACCATTTAGTGGTGCAAAGTTTTGGATAAAGTTCATACAGATATGTAATGCCATCTCTAGATGGACAAGTCAACAGGGTTATTGTCTGTTACTTTTGGTAAATCACCGCTAGTGTATGAATTAGCAAAGGCTATGGGCTGGATTTTCGTTCCCAGTTACCGATCCCCCTATCGGGGTGAAATGCAGGTCAGGAACCAGCAACTGCCAATGGTGGGACCCTGAGGAGATTTTGAAGGAGGTGGACAATTAAGAGAATACCTCCGGGAGCCCCATCCAATTACGTATGGTGGATGGTCTCCACAGCTGGGAGAGGCAATTGGAGCAGCCAAGGCGGGAGAGCTGGGCACTGCTGATGTAGGTAGGAGAATGAGAGGGACCTTTAAGATGGAGGTGCCCTCTGAAGACTTTGGAAAGTTAAAATATACAATATGGTCACAGCTGCCAGGCTATCAGTATGAAGGGAGAACATCTCCACTGCAGAGCCAGCGGCTGCAGCTGTGATGCTCTGGCAATCATGGCTCTAGGGATGAGGGAAATTAAATGAGATAATGCTAGCCCCTCAGTCTGATGTCGGAGGTTGCCTCGATTCATTGGCCTGACTTCGGTCTCAGTGGGGATCCCACCTCCGGCCTGGAAAGTTCCAGACAGCTTTTGAAGAGTGTCCTCAGTAGGCGACATAAATTGCCTAATTAGCTACTTGCCTCTGGTGAAAGGGCAGTCCGCAGCCCCCTCTGAAACCATCTCCATGAAGATAGACTGACCGGCCGGAAGCGCAAAATTACTGACATGCTCACTTCCGACCCGCCTCCACTGCTCTGAGAATTCACCCCTGCTTGTTTGGAATTTACATGTGTTTATTATAAAAATGCAAAGGTGATTGAGCTAATGCAAAGGCAAATAAGAAAGTGTAATCAAAAAGTAACTTTCATGTATTGTGTTTAATATCAGGCAGCTGGGCAGAATTTTACCCCCACCAGCAAGTTTGCAGGAAAAGCGGCCACTGCTCGCCTGGCCTCAATCTTGAGACTGTCAGGTGGGTTCAGGGACGGGGGAAGCCTGGCAGGTCACTGTGCTTGGCTCTCAGGTGGGTTTGGGTAGGGGTGCGCCTCTCTCAGGAGCCCCCTGTCTACATCAGTTGCCGCCACCAAGGTCTGCCACCCCCACCCCCGTCAGACAGTATTCCATCCCTACCCACAGTGGCCTCTCCATCAAAACCCACATCCCCCCCCAACCCCTCTCCACACCCTCCTACCCCAAAGCCACACATTTCCCCCCGCCCCCCCCCCCAGACTTCCCCACTCAACTGTGAGACACACCTCAGTGACCTGGTCCTGGAATTCGGAACTTCGAACCTGGAGACTGCTTGTACACCCAGTCGAAGCCAATGCTGGCGCTGCTGGGACTACAGAACTGCAGGCCAATCAGATTGGCAGGCAGCTCTCTGTGGCGGGACTTCTGCCTGAGTGAGGGGCACAAGTCCCATCTCCAGCCAATTAACACTCCTCAGAGCATTAAGTGGCATTCCTCGCCAACTCTTTAGGTGGTGGAGCGAGAAATTCCACCGTCTGAAAAATTCTGCCTGGTACGTTCTAAAGTAGAATTACTGCTTATGACTTACTTGTTTTGTTTTATTTGTGTAATATTGATTCACAAACAATGAAGTACTTTTGAAAAATATTGGGAAATGAGGCCACCAGTTGCATATCACAAGATCCTTCAAGTAGCAATGAAACATATGACCAGATGAAAACAGAATTACCTAGAAAAACTCAGCAGGTCTGGCAGCATCGGCGGAGAAGAAAAGAGTTGACGTTTCGAGTCCTCATGACCCTTCAGCAGAACAGACCAGATGACCTGTTTTAATACAGGAGTTCCCAGCTCTCCCAATGAGGCTGCTGACCATCCAGAGCCTTGGGTGCTCCAATTGCCTCTCAGCTATCGAAACTGCCCACCATCCTTTAATTGGATGGTTTTCCCAGAGGCGGCCTCTTAAGTGAAAGATAAATAATGATTAGGACACTGGGAGAGTGACCCTGCTCTTCTTTGAGTAATTCCATGGGATCTTATACTCTCACAAAAAAGGCAAACTGGCTTTTGTTTAATATCTCACCCAAAACACAGCACCTTCAACATTTCAGCACTCCTTCAGTGCTGCATTGAAGAATCAGTTGAGATTATTAGTGTGTTGAATCCACAATCAGAGGTGAAAGTGTTACCACTCAACCTAAGTGTCGATTTCCCAGATTATAGTTATAGTTAGTGCATATTGCTATATAGTTGAAACTGGGGAATCTTCAAGTGATGACTGTATCTTACTTAACTGGAATTACATGCCCTCACACAATCAGAGTCATTAATTCCTCACCTTTGCCAAGTTCCATTGATGAGTTTAACTGGAATTGTTATATATTATAAATCAAGTGTTAAGCTCACTCCTTACTCCACAAAGTAATGTTCAGGTGGTAGGACCTGATCACAGCTTCCTTGCTTTATGAAGTGCAGATATTTAACATGGATGGAAGGTCATTCACCAGCCAGCAACATTGTAAAATTTCAATAATCTGTCTCTCATGTGCTCATGAAAGGCAATAGAGTTTGCTCTTCAACTTTACATAGGAAAATTAACACACATTTGCATCATTTAAAGCGCATGATTTGTACTCTTTGTAAGGGAAATATCCATGCAGGTAAGTACAAGACATTTGTGAAGACTTGTCAGTTTATGTATGGGAACATGTTTGTAAAGATGATGACAAGCTTTTTGAGGGATAACTTTATGATCAATGGATTACGGAAAACAAACAAATGTTCTAGAGTCAGGTGACAAGCAGTGCTAAAATATGACTGATAACCTTGCCTGATGGATGCCATTGCTAGCCTTCCCTCCTAATCCATTGGCTAGAGCATACAGTCTGCACACAAACTGTCGTCATACTGGGGAGATCATTTGAGGCCTTCTGTATGAGAGAAGTTCCCCAGAAATGGTAGGATGTGAATTGCTGCCATATTCCTGTCAATGGAGTAGCTGACAGTCTATTTCCAAGAGTACATCATTGGGCAGCCAGAGTGTCTGACTAAAACCAGAAGTATTCCCTTTTAATATGCAATCCTGTAGACTTGCCAGGAGTACTAGTACCCTGACCTAACACTGGGTGCTCACTTTCAGGCAGTTCATCTGCCAACCGCCACCCCACCACTCCCCACCACCCCTTGCTCCCCACCCCCTCCCCACCCACCACCACCACCCCACCACCCCCACCCCCACCCCACCCCCCACTTCACACTCAGGAAACCAGAGGCCAACTAAAAATCCCAGAACTTGACTTGTAGAACTATAGATTTTATTTAGGATGCTGGTGTTTTTGTCTAATTTTACTTAAACCTTTCTGCAAGCCAATCCACACCTTTTGTCAAAAACAGCTGTTTCAATCAAAATGTCTTTTTAATTAGTAAATCATTTGGGCAAGTAATACACTACTGATGAGGGAGTTGATGCAACTATTGCACCTCACTTCAACTGTAGTTCACAACTGAAGGAGCATGCGAACGGGCCAAAGGCTGCCATTTTTGGACCTGAAAAGTACCCGTTTACCTCAAATTACCCTGGGAAGCAAAGAATCTGAAAAATTTGAACAACGGGCTAAGCAAGCCGTATCATGCTGCTATTATGATGTGGCTACGTGAGTGGTGTTTTCAATTAAAAAGCTGCCGTCAGTTCAAAAGGACATCCTGCCTACCGCACAATTGAGAAATGTCATGTATGAATTTCAGTGCCGGACAAATGCCAGGTACTCAGGCGATACATCCCAGTGATTATTGATCACATCAAACAGCATGTCTCTTCAGCTGTTCATAATAGGCAGAGTACAGACTGTACTCAATCAACCCATGCTTGTAGAACCCAAAACTTTACTGTTAGATGAGATTCCTTGACTGGGCAACTTGCTGAATACACCTGAGTGCGCTAATAGCTACACTGACAACTAATTTAAAATAATCAGTCGAGCTCGTAACATGGCTCATTTACGCTAGCTAGAAGTGACATACCTTCATACACAGGGAGCCATTCTCTGCAAACGAAAGGAATATGCTCAAGCCTTGTGCCTTTTTTAAATTACCTGGGAGATTGGAGAGCCTACAGCTCCACATTGTTTTCTGTATGGCAGTGCCTCAGCCAATCAGAGTCGACTTGCCAACCAATCAGCATCCTTTTCTCCTGTAATAAAAATGGTTATGATTGCTTGAAATTTGGCATTCTTGTGCTTGTTCTAATGAGTAGAAGACAAAAAGCTTTGACAACATGTCTCTCCTTTCAGCAATATACAAGTTCTGTATTACCAAGTGACAAAGAGTGTTAAAAAATGGCCAAATTGTTACAGTATGTCCTGACATTACAGTAATCAATTTGTCTATTGTGGAGGTGAACACATCAAACAACTCCTGACATTATTAATAGAAAGTGTTTATGTCAGCACTAAGGACATATACTACTTTCCCAAATGGATACTGTTTCCAAGGTGAATATTATTGTCTGACCAACATAATGCATTTCCTTATTTGGGGATTTAATGTTACAATTTAACCCAGTCTGCCTTCAGAATTATAAGAGCTGTTAGTTATATTCTGCAGTAAAGGTAAAGCATATTCCTGTTTATACTTTGCTTTAGAGAAAAAGATGTGAATAAGACCTGTTAGAGCTACCTTTTGATTGTAAGATAAAGGATAACGTGATTGTATAACATTCTCTTATAGCCTGTTTTTGTTGACTATTGGTGCACAATTGATGGCTCTATTTTATTCTTTTGTTAAAGGAGATTGAATTGTGCAAGATAGTTCAAGAATCTTTCCAAAAGGAACTGCTTCTTGTACATTTTAGAGTGAAGTAAGTGGCCTTTTTAAATTTGTACTTGCTCAGTTGCTTCAAGATATTGTACAGTTATTTGACTTGTCTAAAAGACTTCTGGTGTCATACAGCACATGCTTTTAGGTTAATCTTGCAAAGAGAAAGACATCAGCACATCATATTAGAAACTCATTTGAAATGACTTCAAATACAATGATCTAACCTGAAGTGTAGTGACTATTCTGTAGGCTAATGCCACAACCATAAAGCACATCGCAACATTGCACATGCAATTATGATATTGACTAGCTAATTGAGGGAGAAATGTTGGCCAGGATAACAGGAGAAGCCCTTGCTCTTCTTTAAATAGTACGATACAATCTTCAACATCAACTTGAACAGCCTAGTCCTTGGTTTAACTTCTTAAGCAGTATCTGAAGCACACCACTTCCAGCAATGCTGCTTTACCTCAGCTGATGCTCAAGCACATGTTATGATTGTGTACTGAAGTCCAGCAGTCAGGGTTGAATGCACAATCTTCTCAGGAATGAGAGCATAACCATCTATGACTCTTAGGCAGTGAACACACAAAATCTGAAGTGATGAGTGTGTTGTGTTCAATAATTGATGGTGCATGCTGCCTTTATGACTCAGGAGACCATAGGTTTAATTTTCTGAATGCATCCCAAATATCACTAAATATGTGTTTTTAGCATTGAACTCACCATCATGTAGCTGGTAGAATATGTCCTACAAAACAAAATTCTGAAGCTATGTAATTACATCCTAACATTTTTCATGCTTGTAATTCTCCAATTGATACATGCATGCGTAAGACAAAAAATAGGCCTGGGCAAGTAAATGGGAGTGAGCAATGGTATCAAATCTATTGCAGGGTCCATGACATTTAAAGCACACTGGGCTATTATTAAATCAATGAATATGTTCACTTACCTGTAATTTGAAGCCCCAGTACAAAAAGGCACCCTGAATATTGGTAATGGTGATACAAAATCAGCTCTGCTGCTGCAGATAAGTGGCAAGTAGCCCTCTTTTCAATTAGACCTCAGGCAATTTGAAGCTTTCCGCCACTGTTATTTTAAATTGCCAATTGAGTCCCTGCATCTACCATCCAGATAGGAATAAATTCCCGGTGTGATCCGTGCAACTGGTGTGTATCTGGAGCGAGTCCACACTGCATAATGATCAAATAAAAAGTAACATTTTTCCTTTCAATATATGAAAATGTGACCTGCTAAATATATAACAACAATCTTCATTAGCTGATTTTTAGTTGGGTGTACAGTTTTGCAAGCCATTTTTATGCTTACGTTTCACCTTTTTAACTACCGATTTGATCATTGTTCCTTTAAATGGATCAGCATCAAAATGCAAATCATTGCGAACAGTTCATAAATATAAATTGCATTTATTTATTTTAATACTTCACTTCTTGCTATCTACTGTTGTGCAGATAAGACACGTAAGTTTTAAGCAGCCACACATTATCCTGCAAATGTAGAAGTGTTATTTACAATCATTTTTACCTGATATTTTACATGAACTCAGGTTGATATCCTACCTTGGAATTGGGAAAAAAATCAGTAGTCCACATCAAAGGAATACATTTGTGGAGCAGATTAGCACATTTCAATTTGTTCCTTGTACATCAGGTCTTGATATATTAATATAATAAAACCTGCTTTTTCACCACTCTGCCATGAGCAGATTGAATACTAATGTATTGCTTTACATATAAACAGTGCTTGTGCTGCTGTCAACATTAATCAAACATGATGCCATTGAGTGTATGTGTATGTATATATATATATACATATATATATTACATTCCAGATGTGTTATTTTTGGCTGTTGGGCATCATTAATGAATTTACTCATTTATTCTGAGTGAAGAACTAATTTATACAACAACATTAGAAAACATTGCAACATGGGAAAAAGTCAACCAATATATTTTAGAATTATTGGCCCAGATTTTGCTGGAGCAGGGCATCTCAGGACTTGATCCTTTTAGACTTTTTCCCTTGTCCTTCAGCTCAAAGATGGCTTGCCCTGTAAGTTGTCAGAAATATGAACTGATAACGGCACAGCAAGGGCATTGTGGCCTACGCAACCTTTGTGAATGATAGGACCTATAGTGTATCTTCTAAACCAATGAGATTTGAGGATTGAAGAAAAAAGAGGAACAATGGAGAACAGGGATGAATTAGGATCAGATCCACTACTGAAGTGGAGAGGGAGAGAAAGGTTGGACTAGAAGAGGAAGAAGGAAAACCAAGAAAAAAAAATAAAAATAAAAATTGGAAATTTTAAAAATCTCTAAGGAAGAATTTACTACATGCAGGAACGAGATTCAACTGTTTACGTTGCTCCGTTTCTGGGCTGGAAGGATTGATTGGCATTGCGTTAACAATTATCATGTTGTTGAGAAGGTACTTATACTGAAAGTACAAGCCTAACTTTTGGTGGTAAGTTTAATTCTAGTTTAGTTTATCTTTTCTCTTTTCTGCTCTTTCTTACTCTTATTTGAGCTCCCTCTGTCACTCACTCTTATGCCACCTCTCATGCATGATCTCTTGCTCTCTTTTGTGTTCTCCCTTTTCCTTGCTTTCTTGTTGCCTCTTGTGCTGTATCTCACTCATGGGTAGAATTCAATCCAGGTGATGGCAGTCTCACCTGCTGGTTGGAGAATTGTTAAGAGCCCTGCATTGCCTCTTTTGGGAAGACCTGTTGCGTTACTTGCCAGTCAAGCACTTAAGTAGCCGGCAGCAAGGACCCAAGGGCAGAAATCCATCCCCCCTGCACACACACACACACACACACACACACACACACACACCACCCCCCCAGCCAACCAAGAGCTGCCAACCAATCAGAGGCTGGCCACTCTTCATTGCTGTCAGTGCTGCCAGAGGAGTGGTGGCAGCCGCCAGCAATGCACCCACCAGAGGGGTCAGAGAGGGACCCAGCTACAGGTGAGTGAGGGTGGGATGGGGATCAAGGGATGTGGGCATTAATTGCCCACTTGAGGGCCTCAATTGGCAGCAGAGCAGGAAGGCTATACATGAGCCTACCTGACCTGGACTTAATCGGGGCATAGGTGAGAAGATGGCAGGGTCCCCAACTGGCACTCTCTTGCCTGATTAAATGCCCCTTTCTGCCTCCAACTTGTCTCAGCAGAGGCCATTAAATTCCACTCATTCTCTCTCACTGCTACTCTCCCCTGCGCATACTCTCTCTCTCTCTCTCTCTCTCATGCTTTCTCTCTTGTGCTCTCTCTATTTCCTAACTTCCTTTCAGTCTCTCATGTCCCACTCTCACTTTCTTGTCATCTACATTCTCTCATGTTCTCTCTTACACACTCTACCTTCCTCTCACTCTATCTTTCTCGCTCAATCACTTTCTCATGGGCAGAATCTTCGGCTCGGTGAGCAGAGGCGGGGCCCGTTCGCCGAGGTGTAAAATGACGCGCAGTGACGTCGGGCGTGCGTCCTGATGTTCCACTTGCCATTCAGTCTTTCAGTTCAGCGGGTGCGCACTCGAGTCAGCTACACACCCACCGAACTGTCAAAGGCCTATTAAGGCCAGTTAACTATCAAGTAAATCTAACCTTAAGGTTCGTGGGCAGGAGAAGAGCCCAGGCGGCCTTCACATTTTTCATGGAACCTCATCCATGGGCGGGATGAGGTTTCACAAAGTTTTTAAAGGTTTGAAAAAATTTTTAATATAATTCATAGACATGTCCCTGCTCATGTGACAGTTTAACATGAGGCGACATGTCCGAAAAAATTTTTTTTCTCCTTTATTAAAATTTTTTCAACTTAAACTACTTTCCCTGAGGCAGCTCTGCACTCTCTTGTGCACATGTGCCAACTCAGGCAACACCCCCCCACCCCCCGCAACACAAACACACACACACACACACACACACACACACACACACACACACACACACACACACACACACACACACACACACACACACACACACACACACACACACACACCCCACCTGCACAGGTAGTGCTCAGCACTTCCAGACTTGCATCACACTAGGTGGGCCTTAATTGGCCCAGCCACGTAAAATGGCGGCACCCAGCCAAACGCGGGTGCTCCCACACAACCCCCCCCCCCCCCCACCAATGATGGGGAGAGAATTCTCCCCCATGCTCTGATTTGCTCGCACATGTTCTCTAATTCACATTCTCTCTGTGTGCTCTTTTGTGCATTCTCTAGTGCACTCTCTCACTCTGTTGCTCTCCTTATCCCCTTTTTCTCTCATGGGCTTTCTTGTGACCCTCATACTCTCACACACTTAGCATCTTCCTCTTTCATGTTTTTTGTGCTTGATCTTTTTCACATGCTCTTTCTCTCCTCTCACTCTCTCTCCCTCTCACTCTATCACGCTTGCCCATTCGCGAAATTTATCAGATTTCTCAGAATCAGCTGAGCCTATTAAAGAAAATGAAATAAACCACCTGTTGGATGTAGAACTCAGGAAGGCATTGTATTGTACCTCCTTCAGTTAATTTCTTCAATTTGCTCACATGTGCTTCACCCACACCCATTGCCTGTTATGCATTCTGCAAAGGAAAATTGGGTGCTGAGTATGACAGATGACCAATCCACGACCACCAATTTTCCACCAAGTGGTAAAAGTTAAAAGCTACCCTGTTACGTTAAAGGTTTAAAATAGAATCTAGCAAAGCCTGACATTACCAGCCATCTGATATATGCTTTGATGACTGTGGCTCTATTCCTCAACTTTGTAATGGGTTCTGTTGCCTAAAACTCAAGACTTGATTTAAATTGGTGGTCACCGCTTTAATGCCAACAGAAACATTGACATTGCTGGTAATACAACCATACATTTGAACTTGATAAAAAACATTGATATAATTTCATATAAATGTCAACACAATCTCAATTATTTTATTAGAAAATTTTAAAGAACAAGTATTTTAACAAACATAACGTTAAATGATGTCTACTATTACAAATGTATTACTCTCAGATATCCAAATTTCTAAGGACCGCGATGGGACAAATTATGGTTCTAGCTTTTAAACTATGCAGTAAAGTGCTTCTATGCATATTACGAGTATGTAATACAACTATATATGTATTTAAATAATAAGGAAACAGTAGCTGCCACTGCTAATAAGCTTTTATTGCAGTATTAGTTAAAATTGAATTATAGAGGCACAAAACCACAATGTGAAAGGGCATACTGTTGCAGATGTAGCATTTGCTGCAGCTCAAATGTTCTCCTGATTGCCGACAAGACGATGTTTGAGACGTATAATTAGAGCCGGCCGTTCCAGAAACCAAATGTGTGCAGAGAGTCTACAATCCAGTGACCATTCCCCTTTAAAAATAAAGTAGGAATAAAATCCTCCAGGTTTTGGAAAGCTAAATGGAAATATATTCAAAATATTGCTCGCTTGATCCTCACGGTGCTTTTGCGTGTTTATTTTTATTTTTGATTGCATCCGACATCTTAATAATTTGAATATATTCGGAGTCGACCAATCATAATAAATGTCATGGCTGGAGCTGTGTAATCTCCTGTAAACTGGAAAAACAAAGCAGGAAAGCATTGATGAAGCTGGTGGCTGGAGATTTGCTGTTAATGTTAGATCCAAACATTCACGTACTGTTCATTTCAAATCTTATGTTGGTTAAACCACTGCTCTTCTATGCAAAACCTACATTTGCCAATCTGATGCATATTTGGGGATTAACTGAGCTAATTATTCCCCCAAGACATGTTAATTTATACTTGAGAGGAAATAATATTTCAGTGAGATTGTCAGTCTTAAACCCAGCAGGTGTATTTGAAACTGTATAATTGTTTTACTCATTGTTTTCCATCGTGTTTTTTTAAATTATCTTAGCAGCCTTCCTTGGCACTTTTCTGGGAGCATAGTTCTAATGTTTAACTGCTAAGATGGACCTGCTTTGATCTTCTCTGTTTCTTTAAAGGTACTGTTTAAGTATACCCTGTGGAGAAGTGATCCAAGTATATGAAAGCAGTAGGCCTCATCGGTCATAAACTATTGAGGTTAATTTGAGAACGATTGTAACTGATTCTATTTCTTTAGTTTCTGTCCAGAAGGACTTCTCTGTTGACTTTTTATTTGCATTTGCAAGAAAATGTAACCATTGCAGACTGGATGCATGAGGACCTCTCGGACTATTTTTCACGTGATTGTCAGCAGGTTTTCTGTGCCGAATGCCCCAACATTCACCAAGATATTCTTCTAACAGGTACACTAACAATCACTTGGAATGGGGACTTTTACTGATGAATCTTTTTTAGCCCAAGGCCACACAGCCTAATTACAGTGCTCCCACTGTCACCTTGTTTGAGATCAGCAGAGATGAACAATTAAAGTTAGGACCTTCCTAGCCTTTAAGGTTCAGCATAACACCCACATGATGAAATCTTGTTCCTGATTCATTAAAAGATCTGCTTCTATTCGAGACTGAAACCTTGTGAGGCAATTTGATTATGCGAGGTGGCTTTGGATAGCAGATTTAGAATATGATTTGGATAGGTCAACATAGAAAGGAATTTACTTTCTTCAAAAGTTAATCTAATCAAACATAACTTATATTTACAGAGAACTTTTTTTAAATTTGTGATGCATCTGGCAAGGAAAAGCCCTATGTAAGAGGGAAAAACAGAAAACTAGTGAGGGGGAGGTTATCCTTGAATAAATTTTCAGTAGCTCTTTGAAAGCAAAAAAGAGAGGAGGAGAATCTAGAAAGGGATGCCTAAAGGGCGGAGTCATTGTGACTAAAAGAATGTCAACTGATGGTAGGGTAAGGAGTAAGAAACTCAAAATGACCCAATGTCAGAGGGAGCATAGGAAGATGTCAAAGAGAGCAGGGAATGAGGAGTGCTCCAATGTTAACTAACAAGGAATACCCAGAGTCAGAACCAGCAGGGAATGAGGATTGTCAGAGCAAGGAAGGAACATCCAATGAGTTAAAAGCAAAATTCTGCGGATGCTGGAAATCTGAAACAAAAACAAAAATTGCTGGAAAAACTCAGCAGGTCTGTCGGCATCTTTGGAGAGAAAGACAGAGTTAACGATTGAAGTCCGGATGACTCGTTCTGAAGATGAGTCAGACGGACTCGAAACGTTAACTCTGTCTTTGTCTAACAACCAGTGGGTTGTTGTCAGAGGAATTCAAGTTGTATGTGGGAATGTACCAGTGGAATTATTCATTCTTGTAACTTGCTTTCAAGTTCATTTGAAAACCCTCCTTATTTATTCCCAAAAGTAAAGCATTATATTGAATAATTTTACACTGTGCCAGAACTTCTGAGGGGTGGCAATCAAAGTTGGGTTGCCACTCCACTCCTTTTCACTTACCCTTAGTCGAGAGCTGCATATCTCTCGCCTGACCTTCCGACTCGGGCCGGGTGAGAAAAGTGCAACACAGTGGGTTCCCAAGGCCCTCCGGGCAGGGCAGCAGAGCTGGGGGAAGTGAAGTCACACCTCCTTTTTACAGAACTAGCTGCTGCAAACTAGAAAGTTTAAAACCCCCTGCCACTTTGTGAATGCAGGGAGAGGTAAGTGGGTAGGATAGGGAAGTGGAGGAGGGGGCTGGGATGGGTCGGGTTAGAGGGGTAGGATGGGCCGGGGGTAGTTGGGGTAGGATGGGTCGGGGAAGGGGAGTTAGATGGGTCGGGGGGATCGGGTGGTCAGTCGGTGGGGGGGGGGCGGGGTGGGTGGGTAGTTGTGGTGTGGGGAGTTGGGTGATGAGTTGGGGTGGGTGGGTTGGGAGGATAGTCAAAGGATGGAGGGTAGTTGGGGGGGTGCAGTCGAGGGGATAGTTGATGGTTTGGAAGGTTAGTTGCGGGTGTAGTTGGGGGGTTGGGGATGTTATTTGGGGAGTGGACAGGGGGCTGGTCAGTAGTATAGATACCCAAGAGTTGGAAGTGGTTTTAATCCATCTAACGTATCTTTAGCAATTATTTTCCTAAGACAGTTGGAACCATCATAGTCTCCGATTTAAATGAGAGTATTGGATGGATCCTATTCCAGGGCAATTGACCATTGAAAGTTTCAATTTCCCAGGTAATTGACATGCATTCTTTGCATGGGGATTTCTGCAGGGGTTTATTCAGTTCATCTTTTGGGGTACCTCCTGGGTAGCACCCCCTGGAGATCGGAAGTTCTGGGTCATTGCGTACAGTTGTTCAATAATTTGTTGATACAGTGAGATTAAGTAAATACAGTGGGAGGAGCCTCAATAATCAGAGGCAGGACCAGTTAGGCTGATGACTGATTTATGTGTTGTAAATTCTATGTATCACATTATTCTGATCCAATAATGTGTAAAGATGGGACAAAGGTGTGACTCATTTAGTGTATATTGTCCACTGCTGTATGTGTGTTAACAGTTACAGTCTACAGCATGTAAGCTCAAAACCTCTTTTGGTCTGCAATATTTTCCACAAATTTCATTTTATGGTTTCAATGCATGATTACCAAATAATAAAATGCCTTAAACACGAGATCAGCATATGCAGCAAAAATTAAAAGCAACGTGCTGTGAAAAGAATAAGTGACAATTCTTTTGTGTACATAACTCTTACAGGTAAGCCATCAGGCTTTCTGCTATAAAATGTATGGAATTTTTGAAGGGTTAAATAACATTTGACATCATAGACCATTTAACCTACATTCCTGAAGAGTTTAACCTCTGCTAATATCACAGATTCTCTTCAAGATTGACTGCATCTACTACTTATTTGTCCCAATAAAAATCTGTTATTTTACAGATGTTAGCTAGTGTCACATCCTAAGTCATCTGGGACCTGGAGCACGGCAGTGAGGTTTAATTGCTAAGATAGAGTTGGCGGTGTGGAGATGTTGCATCTGTAGATATGGTCTAAATAGGCTCAACCTGAGGTCAACTAAAGGCTAATTGCTGAGGGATGTTTCTTTGGATTGGCAGCTGCTCTAAATGCTGGGTCCCTGCACCTAAGAAGAGGCCTGGGTACAAATAGATGAAAAAGCAAAGAGAAATAATTGTGTTTCATATTTTAAAATCATTATTTGAAGATGGTTTTGAATGTAACAAAGTGAGACATTCTGAAATATGAACTCTTGATTTGTGACAGCCTAGTTATGGATGCAAGTTTTTTTAAATCATCCATCGATCTCTGAAGTTGTATATGGTTGGTCAAGATCAGGTGCTGTCTTCAGGACAGAGAACATTGAACAAAACAGGAGAAGGAGAAAGGAGGGCCACAGCCAGAAGAGGGAAGGAAGAGCTGAAAAGGAGGGAATGACAGGAGAAAGGGGGGAAAACTGGAGTGGCAAGAGTAAGAATTGGGAAGGGATAGGCAGAAGAACATGTAAAGGTTTGAAAGGCATATTATTGGGGAGGTCTTGGTAAAGAGCTTTGCTGGTATAGGTGGAATTGTATGAGAGTTGGGAGAGGGGTTTTGGAATGGTGGCTCATGGAAAGCAATGTGAAGAGAAGTTACATTTAACAGAGACCCATATTTTTCATGATAAGAAGCTCAACATTTTGCCCAGTACAAAGAAATTGCATTTCGATACAGTATAGATGTCTTGAGTCCATTACACATTACTGAGGCCATGAGATCTATACAATACAGACACACTGACCTGGAATTTTCAGAGGCGGCAGCGGTCCCATCGCCAGAGCCAAAAATGGGGACAACCTCACTTTGGCAGGTGGTGAGACCCAGGGCTGCATTTTGCCAGCGCCATCTGGGCTGCCATCCCTATTAAGGAAGGCAGCCTGCCCCTAGGAGCTGCAGGCCATTTATAGGTCCGACAGCCTCAATAGGGTCAGCAGCCGCAGGGTATGGTTGAGCAAAAATTAGAAGCTGCGGATATTTTGTAGTGAATGGAGGATTAAAGGCTAGACAGGTGGGATTTTGAAAATGCATTTTGCAAGTGAATTGGGGTTAGTTCTTTTGCAAGGGCAGACACAGAACGAGGTAGGTTTGGGACGTGAGTGGGGGTTATGGTTGGAGATTGATATAAGGAAATGATCAGAAATGACATTAACTGTGATTGTTACTATGGGAACAGCAAGGACATGTGAGGTGGCAAGATTGAGGGGGTGGCCATGAATATGAGTCGGGGAGTTTAAATGGGGGAGAATAAGAGGTCATTGAACTCAGAGGTAAGAGAAGATGCGATTTGAAATGGAGGCCGAAATTGCCAAGGATGAGAAGTTTTTAGGTGAGGAGGCTGCATTTTCTTGAGAACGTTTTTATCATACTGTACTTGAGTAGGTGGAAGAAAATGAGGATTTTAAATTAGAGGTGAGAGGAGAGGAACAAAGTGAGGTGCTCAGAGGAGGAGAAAGGGCCAGAAGAGTGAGAGGTCAAGCCAAACTGTAATTTGCTGATAATAGCCATACACTACTATAACTGTCTGGGTGGGTGAATGGTGTAAAATATAGCAAAGCAGGGAGGCTTCAGTTAGGGGGAAGGTGTCATCACCCCTCAGCCTAGCTTCCTTCAGAGTTCAAACACAGGTGTAGCGAGCAAAGCCTAGAAGCAGGAGAGTATCAGAGTACAGTAATGGAGGTATTTTTGTAGAAATGAACTGTCAAAAGATGTAATACAGTTCTTGGCACTTGCTCAATGAACCAAGCTCTGCCTAGTCATGCCCATATCAGTTGCAGGAAGATTATGGCAAAATTGGAGATTGCTAAAAAAAAAATCGAGAAGCCTGCAGAGGCTTGCACTTCGGCCTATGAGAGTTTGTTTCTGGCTGAGAACAGACTGAAGCTGAAAAAGCAGTATAACCAGTGGCTGTCACAAACACGGCAGGATAGTCCCTCAATTACAACATTTCAAAATCACACAATCTTCGCAGTGCGGAAGGAGATCATTCGGCCCATTGAGTCTGCATTAGCTGTCCAAAAGAGTATTCTACCTAGTCCCACTCCCCTGCCTTATTCCCGTAACCTTGCACATTCTTCCTTTTCAGATAGCAATCCAATTCCCTCTGAATACCTCAATCAAACCTGCCTCCACCACCCTCTTAGGAAATTTGTTCCTGACTCCAGCCACCTTCTGGTTGATAAAATTTTACCTCACATCACTATTGCTCCTTTTGCTAATTATTTTGAATCTGTGCCTTCTAGTTCTTGATGCTGTCTTGAGTGGGAACAGATTCTCACTATTTACCTTGTCCATACATCTTAGGATCATGAAGACCTTTATTGAGCCTCCTCTCAGCCTTCTTTTCTCCAAGGAAAACAGTCCCAACCTCTCCTCATAGCTACAGTTCTTCATCCCTGGAATCATTTGTGTGAATCCCCTTTGTATATTCTCCGATGCCTTCATATCCTTCTTCAAGTATCGCACCCAGAACTGGATGTAGTACTCCAGACTCCAGATGAGGCTTAACTACTGTCTTATACTCAATGCCCTTTATCTTAGACTGTCTCTCCGTATTCTTCCTGCCAAAATGAATTACTTCACACTTCTCTGCATTGAACTTCATCTGCCACTTGTCCGCCCAATCCACCAACATGTCTATGTCCTTTTGAAGTTCAAGACTATCCTCATCACAGTTGACAACATTTCCAATCTTTGTATCATCATATTCAAACTTTAAAATCATGCACTGAACACTACAGCCTAGGTCATTAATATATTTCAGGAAGAGCAAAAGTCCCAGCACTGACCTCTGGGGAACTTCATGACAAAGCCTCCAATCTGAAAAACAACCATTTACCACTACCCTCTGTTTACTGTCATTCAGCCAATTTATTATCCAAGTGCCTACTTTCTCTTTTATTCCATGAGCTAGAATTTTGCTAACACATCTGTTGTGTGGCACTTTATCTAATGCCTTTTGAAAATCCATATATACCACATCAACCGTGTTTCCCTTGTCAACCTTCTCTGTTATCTTCTCAAAAAACTCCAGCAAGTTAGTTAAACATAATTTTCCCTTAATGAATCCATGCTGGCTTTCCTTAATTATCCTGCACTTGTCTAAATGACTGTTGTTTTGTTCCAAACTATGGTTTCCAGAAGTTTTCCAGAAGGCCACTGAAGTCAGACTGACTGGTCTGTAGTTACCGGCTTTTTCCTTGCACCCCTTTCTGAACAAGGGTATAATATTCACAATTCGTCAGCCCTCTGGCACCACCCCTGTGCCTAAGGAATACTGGAAGGTTATCACTAATGTCTCTGCAGTTTACACTCTCATTTCCCTCAGCACTCTTGGATGCATCTCATCCAGTCCTGGTACCTTATCAATCTTAAGTAAAGATAGCTTTTCAAACACTTCCTCCTTCTGAATTGTAAATTCTTCTAGTATACTAGTTACCTCTTCTCCCATCTCAGCCTGGGTAGCATCTTCTTCCTTTGTAAAGACAGATGCAAAGTATTTGTTTAATACCTTCACTATTTCTCCTGCCTCCATGTGATTATCCCTAATCGGCCCTACACTTTCTTATACCATCCTTTTATTATTTACATGCTTATAGAAGACCTTGGGATTCCCTTTTATGTTAGCTGCCAGCCTCTTTTCAAGCTCTCTTCATGCTTTTCTTATCAGTTTTTTCACTTCCCCTCTGATCCTCCTAAAATGAGCCTGATTCACCATTGTTTTTTCTAACTGACATCTGTCATATGTGCACTTCTTCCTTTTCACCTAAACTTCTATCTCTCTCACCATCCAGGGTGCTCTGGATTTATTTGCCTTAACTTTTCCCTTTAAGGGAATATATCTTGACAATGCCTGAAATATGTTTTCTTTGAAGGTGGCCCATTGTTCAGCCACCATCTTTTCTGCCAACATTTGATTTCAACTCACTTGACTCAGATGCATTCTCATCCCATCGAAGTTGGCTTTTCCCCCAATTAATTATCCCTGTTCTGAATTGTTCCTTGTCCTTTTCCATGGCCAACCTAAACCTTATGATATAATGGTCATTGTCTTCTAAATGCTCTTCCATTGATATCTGATCCATTTGAGCAACTCATTCCCCAGAACCCAGCCCAATAGTTCCTGCCCTTTCATTGGACTGGAAATATACTGCTGCAGAAAATTATCTTGAACACATTCCAGGAACTCTCACCTCTCTTGTCTCTTGGCACTATTCCTACCCCAGACTATATTTGGATAATTGAAGTCCCCCATTATAATTACTCTATAATTCTTGAACCTCTCTGTAATTTTCTTGCAAATGTGTTACTCTACATCACTTTCACTATTTGGTTGTCTATATACTATACCGATCAATGTTATTGCACCTTTTTCATTCCTTACCTCTAGCCAGAGAGATTCTGTCCTTGACCCCTCTGGAATATCCTCTCTCCAGTACTGTAATGCCATATTTAATCAACACTGCTACTACCCGGCCCCACCCCTCTCCCCCCAGACTTTTGCTTCCTTTTCTGTCTCTCCTAACCACCTTGTACCCAGGAATATTTAACACGCAGTCCTGCCCTTCTTTGAGCCAGGTCTCTGTTATAGCAATAATATCATTCCATGTGTCATTCTGTGCCTGTGGTCCACCAGTCTTATTAACCATACTCCATGCATTCACATACATGCACATTAACCCTGATTTGGGCCTTTTTACTTTCCCCCTTACTCTGACCCCATCTAATGACTTACTATTGCCTATTCTAATTCTATCAAACTCTGCAAATATTCTACTTACCTTGATACTACTCTCTGATATATCCTCCTTACCAGTTAATACTTTTCTACTCCCCACTGCCAGTTTTTCTCCTCTCCACTCTGAATTTCCTCTCAGGTTCCCATCCCCTGCCAATCTAGTTTAAACCCTCCCCAACAGCAATAGCAAACCTCCCCGTGAGGACATTAGTCCCAGTCCTTTTAAGGTGTAACCCATCCTTCTTGTACATGTCCCACCTGTCCCAGAACCGGTCCCAATGCCTCAGAAATCTAAAGCCCTTCCCTCTACTCCATTTCTCCAGCCACATGTTGAACTGCCCAATCTTCCTATCCTTATGCTCACTGGCACATGGTGCTGGGAGTAATCCTGAGATTACTGCTCTTGAAGTCCTGCTTTTTAATTCCCTACCTAACTCTCTAAAATCTGCTTTCAGGACCTCATCCCTTTTCACACCAATGTCATTGGTCCCAATGTGGACCACAACCTCCGGCTGTTCACCCTCCCCCAAAAGAATGTCCTGCAGCTGCTGTGTGTATCCTTGACCCTGGCACGAGGGAGGCAACATACTGTCCTGCAGCCATGTCTACAGCTCCCTGTCTGTTCCCCTAACTATGGAATCCTCTATCACTATAGCTCTTCTACTCTTCCTCCTCCCCTTCCATGCAGCTGAGCCACCCATGGTGCCATGAACTTGGCTCTTGCTACAATCACCTGAGGAAGCATCTCATTCACCAGTATACAAAATGGAAAAATAGTTAGAGAGTGAGTTAGCCTCTGGGGATTCCTGCAGTACCTGCCTGTTTCTTTTAGAAACTCTAGCAGCCATCCATTCTCTCTGCCCACCTCTCTAAACATGTTATCCACGTAAGCCTTGCGGATGCACCACAGTGACTCCAGCCGCCGCTCGAGTGGCGCAACCCAGAGCTCAAGTTTCTGCAGCCAGTGACACTTCCTACAGATGTAGTCATTGAGGAACACTTTGTGCCTGCATGACTTCCCGCATCTTGCAGGATGCACCTTCCACATAGCTGAACTGCATTGATATACCTACGCTTTATATAAAGTATTTACTACTGTATGGTATAATATAATAATTCACCTGTCACTCACCAATTATCTCCTCTGTGCCGAGTCTGGAAAGGCCTATACTTACCAATCAATCAACTTACGGGACTCCTGTGACATCACTTTTAGATTTTATCTGTAAACTCCCTGCTCTCTCTCTCTCTATTGCTTTAAGCTCTCGGACCTCTCCACTTAATTACCAGTTACTGATTAACCTACTCCCGCTGATGCACCAAAATGGAAATCAAATGCTGGAGGCTGAAAAAGAATAGAAGAAAGGAGCACCTCCTCCACCACTTCACCAAACTCCCAAGTCAGCAAGCTCTACTTAATGCAATAAACCTTACTTAAAACACCCCTTTCCCCCATGCACCCATTTCCCAATTTGAATAAAATTCCCAAGTACTCACTCTGTTTCCGTCTCATTCAGGCATAGTCTGATTGTGGCCGTTACTGACAATTGGTGTCAATTGCTTTCTGAGCATTGGTGGGGTAAGAGCTGTGGACTGACCAAAGGTACTTAAAAGAGCAGTGGATTAGAGGCAGAGGCTGAGTCATACAGTGTAGCCAATGTCATCCAATAAGGAAGTGAGGTCTTGATGTCCAGAGAAGTTGTCTCCCGTCTGCTTGGCATGATAACTATCTCCTGGCACTTCATAGCATGCCCGCTGCAGGGGTCCTGGTCTGCCTGCATCGAAGGCAACAGGACACAAGTTAATCACACATTGTGATTCCCATGCCCATTTTTGAGTGTTAGCAAGCTTCATGGTCAATATGTCATATACACACAATATACTATTCTGCTGGGAAGAAGCAGATATTTCTTGTTATGGCTACCAAAACATAATTTCTGTCAGGTATAGTGAGTGAGTTCATCTGGAGTTTAAGTTCTGTAAGGCAGTCACAGCTGTAAAACCCTGGTTTTTGCAAAAAAAAAGTGTGATTGGTAATGTCAGTTAAGCAGCAGACATTTTGAATCTGGTACTTCCTGTTCCTGTGAGAATTTCTCTGTTCTGTCAAATGACTGTCTTTCTTTGTCTATCCAGTAATTTTTAAAAATCTATGTTCCACTTATGCTTAATTGATTCACTGATGCCACACTTTCAGCGTAAATTACAGCTTGTTGACCTGCACTAGCTTTTCACCAGATCAGCTAGCTGTATACCGGAAATAAGGATACAAATTGCTCGTGTTCAAGTATAATGCCTGACTGTGTATTCCACGCACCCCACCCCCCCCCTCCACCCCAGTAACATTACATATGCACTTGCAGTCCTCAGTGGGCACAAAAACATTTTGAGCACTGTCACAAGAAACATTTGATGAGTTGTTGTTGAAATTCTGGGCATGGCTGCTTTGAAATGGGCATATAGGCAGAGCTCAGTTCTCTGAACGAGTGCCAAGAACAGTATTACAGATCTTGGTTGCTAGTGGAGTGCTGTTTATCCACAGTGATACATATTTTATGGTTGTTCTGAGCTGCTTTAAAAGAATTGTGCCAATAATTTTTATTTGTGGACAAAGATATTACTTTTGGAAAGGGAAAGACCACTTTGCACACAAATCTAATTATACTACTAGTATATTATTTTAATAAAGGCAACATGACATTCTCTGGACCAGGGAAATGAAAGGGTAGGTGTTCAACTTGCCACCCAAACATAAAACTAGTGTTGCAGGTCCACCAAGTGTTAAAGAAGCTATTTGGTTTTCATTTCTACTGATTTCAATAAAACTGAAAGTCAGGTAGTATTGATAACAGGAGGATTGATCAGCAATGCCTAAGTTACATGCAGGCATTATGTTGAAAAGCTACCTTGACAGGTCAGCAGATTTACCTATCTTACGTCCAATGCTCGTATGTTGAGAAAAGAATGAGTCCGAAGCCAGTCTGTATCTTAAGACAGATTTATTTCCAAGCCTGCAGAGTTAAGACACAGACTCTTCCAATTCCCCCCAACACCCAGTATGAACGCCTTTTTATACTCTTGTAATGAAGCCCTAATACTTCCCCAACTGGGGACGGTTGCTCTTGATCACCATCTGAAAGCATGTCCGCTACAATTCCAACACTAACAACCTATACCATTCTTCCACAGCTTGGCCCAGATTTTCGAGGCTCTCCATTGTGGCAAAAATCACAGAAATCGTTGGAAGGACTAAGTCCCACCCCCCAATCACGAAATGTTCCATTTTCGTGGTGGCGGGTTTGGAAGCCGGCCGAGTTTCCACGTGCGTGATTCGCAGAGGCAACTGGCCAATTAAATCATCAGCTGTCTCCACTAATTTCTGGTGTCCCAACTGTGTGGATTCAGAAGTGTGCAGAGCAGACCAGGTCAGAGGAAGTCTTTTTTTGTGAGTTTATTTTAGAAAACCAGGATACCCCCTTGGAGAGTTGAGGGACTCCTGTAGAGTTACATTTCAGGACGTAGTGTCAGAAATTAACTCTCACTGTATTATCGTGACTCAAGCGAGTGGGAGGGTGGGGCTGCTGGTGTTCCAAAGCAACTTTTTTGTAGCACTCCCCCACTGACCGTTGCACTCAGATGCAAGGCAGAGATTAGTACGCCAGAAATACGCTTAAAGCTTCATCCAAGGCAGCATAGGGGATGGGCATGGCACCCTCTCACATAGAGGCAGTAGAAGGTGGTCCAAGTGAGCAGCTGGAGCCCCGAGGGAGGGCTGAAGTTCATGAGGAAGAGGCAGCAGCACGAGCAGCAGGAAGGAGGAAGAGGAGAGGGAGAACAATCAGGTGCTTCCCTGTGGGGAGGGTGTACAGACCGAGGTCATCATACCACAACATGACAGAAAACCAGTGCCAGGGAAGACTCAGGTCAAGCCCTGATGTGGCAGATATTTGTTACATGGTGCAGCAGCAACTGGAGCCACAATCCATCGACCCCCATGCCCTGCCAGTGGCTGTGAAGGTAACCATCACACTGAACTCTATGCCTCAGGCTCTTTTCAGGGCTCAACAGGAGACCTGGCTGGTCTTTCCCAGTCAGAAACACAGATGCATTAAGGAAGTGACTAATGCCTTGTTTTGGTGTGTGTAAGATTCCTGGGCAGCTGCCACTACTCCCTCATACGAAGGAATTCACAAGTCACCAATCTATTTCAGCCACCTACGCAGATCCGGAGGTGGCTCCTTGGATAATGGCCTCCTTTAGGAACCCACAAACTGAGGCAGAGCTAAACTACAATAGCAGCCGTCACTAGCAGCACCATCAAGCAGGCCATCGGTCTTTTAAAGATGAAATTCAGATGCCTTGATCACTCAGATGATGATCTCCAACATGCCCCAGCAACTGCCATCAGACAGTCCCTGGTGACAGACCACCACATAAAGATCCTTGTGCCTTGATGCCACACAGTCTTTCAAGGGCCCATCCCTCACAAGGGAACAAACAACATCAATGATTTTGATTCAGTCACATTCAGATGGCAGCTACCCTCTCCATCCTAAACATGGTTGTCAGCATCTTTCAAACACACATGGTAGTAACTCCCTTTCATCCTAGCCCCCTCACATGAATGCCATTGACTGTGAATGATGCACCCATGGTGCCAGCTTGACCATAATCAAGCCATGCCTATAATGCAGATAATGACACGAATGAAGGTGTAAAACCCTATACGCGCTGAAACAAGAGAATGTTGCATCATACATACAGATATGGAATCTCACTCATGATGATTATACAACTGTGCTGTAACAGCTCATTCAAATAACTTTCGCTACATCCATTCCGACCAATGTTCCTGGTCAAGAACTGGGCACCATATGGATCAGTCCTGGCTTACATATACCTCTGCAAACTGTATAAACTACAGCCTGCTGACATCAGAAATGTCGCCACAATAGTGGCATCAGCAGACAGCCCTATGTTAACTGGACACATACGTGGCCTACCGAGCTGCACTGCCCACACCAAGGCCAAAGTGCAACACTGCAGTGCAGATTAATGTCTAGCACTCAGCACTCATACTTGAGATGCACATGCTGACCAGCATCTGGTCATGGAGTCGGATCATTAAGCCTCCCTTAAAGGTATGCTTAGGTGGAAACTGAACGATACAAGGAGCATTTAGTGCTTGAACCTTTGACCTCTGGGACCTTGTGTGATAGAACAGAGAAGGAAAAAGCTCTCATATGCCTCATCAATCAGGCCAGATCACTGCGTCTGGTGAATCCATGTTGAGATGCAACTTGGCATGCCATTCTCAATATTACTGGTAAGAAGCGACCTCACATTTTAATCATCCTTTTTGAGCTCCCTATTCTAAATGCGTCAAGTAGAGGTAAAAAGAAATATATTTAACAAGTGCTCAGATGTGATATGTGTAATGTGAATACCATAACCCCAGTGAATCCATCAGTACTCTAAGCAAGATGGCGGCCTACACCCACTCACACTGCTACAAAATGTGCCCGCCCCCCAACCTCCACCCACCATGTGGCCTTGGAGGAGGTGGAGGCAGGCTGCTCACTTACCTGTCTAAAGGGCAACAAGAAGCATGGTGGCACCCGTTCAGAACATCCTTCAGATTGCAGCTTTTGCATGTCTGCATAGGCCCAGAAGTTTGGAGGAGATGAGGGTGCTGAGGAGCTCTCAACCTCTTCAGAAACCTCCACTGTCCTGGGTTTGCCTTCAGTAGGATTGCTGGTGTGCAGCAGTCATGCAACTGAGCAACCACTGGGCCAGCAGTGTGACTGTTCTGTTTAGGGTTCGCAGCTCCTCATGCATTCCATGGATGTCAGCATTCATACACTGAGTGGACTGCTCCAGGCTACTGAGCTAGGCTTGCACCCTTTCCTGGCCAAGATGCTGCTCTTGCATCCACTCTGAGTTTTGATGCACGTGTCTCTCCATGGAATTTGCCAATCTGTCATGGTCAGAACTCATGGGGTTGAGCCCTGGACAATGTGGAGCTCATAGCGGTGATGGACTCCTCCAGTCGCAGTCCAAGCGCTCCCACTGCCTCAGGGAACTCCGCCAGATGTCCACACATCTGCTGCTGATTAGGCAAATACTGTGCCCCAAAAGGTGACTCCAGAGACTCCACATTCCTGCCCACTGGAGCATCATCATGACTTTCCCCTCTCCTCCGATGAGGACTGTGTACAGGTGTCTCTGACTCTGACAGCTCCTCCTGCACACTGGTGCAGTGACTTTCACCCAGTGCCAGCGGCTCTAAATGTGCATTGCATCCCTTCAATGTGCCTGTATCTGAGCTGGTGTGGTGTGGGCTAGTATGATGTGACGCTGCTTCCTCAGATATCTCTTTCTCCTCTTGATGCCCATGGGATGATGTGGACCTGGGGGTGAGAGCAGGCAGCACTGGGACCTGCGTAAGACACAAAAGGAATTATTTAGGTATAGCTTTTCTCATAGTGAATGCCCTCTGTCAGGAAGATGTAATAATTCTAATAATGTTATTGGAATTTATTGTAAAATAGTTGTGTGTGTGTGTGTGTGTGTGTGTGTGTCTTAATTGGATTAAAGGCACCTGTTCTGAAGGCTTTGATGTAAATATGGCAAACATGGGGGAAGCTTAGAATGTAAGCTATAAAAGGACAATTGCATTTTTAAGTAAAACAGACTAGGTTGTTTCCAAAGGAGGGGTGAAATGTGTCACCTAGCCAAATGAAGGTTATGGTTGGAGGGCAAGCATAAAGCCAAGTGGCCTTTGGATGTTTTAGGATGAGGTTTCCAACAGCTTTTGAAAATTAAATAAAAATTTTAACATTTCATTAATAATATATCCCTGCACATGTGACAGAGTCACACAAGGGGACATTTTTTTTAACAATTTAAAAGTCTTTATTTTTATTTCTTAAAATTCTTAAAAAGCACTTTTGTGCCTCTGGGAGCTTTTCCTGCGCATGCCTGCATGCATGCTTGGAAGTTTGTGCTCGCCCTCCTCCCTGCCCCCACACAGGTAGCACTGAGGGGTGCATGTGTTTTACGTTGGATGAGCATTAATTTGTGGCCCGCCAGTGTGAAATCGCGGTCCGGCCCTGATCGCAGGTGGAGGTTGGCTTTCTGACTGCACACCCCCCCCCCCCCCCCCCCGATGAGGGCAAGATTCTGGCCAGTGTGTTTATTTTTCCCAAAGATTACTGCTAAAACTTAATACTATGAGAGATTTTTATTAGCAGAAAGATGAAGTCCAAAGACATAGTGAAACAACAGGAATTTGCATTCGGAGGGGAAAATATGTATAAAGAAGTGAAGGCTGTGTGCAAGGGTAGGCATTTTAAGAACTAACAAGTGTGAAAAGCCTTCAGCATCTATGCCTCAAGCTGCTGTTTTCAAAGAAATGAAGTTAGGAAAACGCAAAACAAAAACAGAATTACCTGGAAAAACTCAGCAGGTCTGGCAGCATCGGCGGAGAAGAAAAGAGTTGACGTTTTGAGTCCTCATGACCCTTCCGCAGAACAGACTCTTTTCTTCTCCGCCGATGCTGCCAGACCTGCTGAGTTTTTCCAGGTAATTCTGTTTTTGTTTTGGATTTCCAGCATCCGCAGTTTTTAGTTTTTCTCTTAGGAAAACTCACTTTGAATCTGACTGGTTCAGGATATCATGTTTCTTTGCCTGGGGCTTTTAAAATCTGTGTCTTACTGTTGCCTTAACAGAAGTGTAACTGGGAATCAGATTAAGTAGGGGATTTAGAAGTTATTATAGTTGTAATTTGTAGACATGTGAGTGCTTAAAAATCATTTTTCTTATTAATAAATGTTTAATCCAGTTTTGTAAAAACCGATAAGACTTAGTGGTCTTATTACTACTGAATTTAGGGCATGCATCTCAAAATTTATACAAATTGTAAAACAAGTTGTGGCAGTTGCTTCAAGTTTCCCTTTGGGATTTGAACAACTCAGCATTTACCATCGGCTGTGCTATAATACCCGCCATTGTATTAACCATACTTGCACTGCCCACATGACCCAACTCCATCATTATAATCCCTCTCGTGCCAGTGCCCCATTGTGCTTAGTGAAGTGACAGCATGACCTCCACCATTACCACCATGTGCCAAGGCAATCTCAACACCAACTTTATCACCTGCTACAGGAGATTCACCATAACCAACAGACAGCTGGGGCAGCACCTTGGAGATCCCCATGGCCACCTGCTCCATGGGGCGCATAGGCCTCAGCTAGACTCTCCCACCTTCAGGCCGGGCCATCTCTTTAGTATTCTTCACCCTTTTGTTCTGCAACTACAACATGAATTTATGTCACCATCATATATATATAATATATATATATATGTGTGTGTGTATGGCATACGCAGAGATATTGCTCTTCAGTAAATTGTGCATCATTCTGCCTATTCGCATATGTTTTGTGTGCAACTAAATTAGCTGCTTACACATTCCTCTGCTTCAGCATTGAGGGTTGTATGTACCAGATCTCGCATTTAACCTGTTCCATGCCGATGTGACCCTTCCTTTGGACCTCTGTGTCTATGAGTCAAACCTATTTCCAGAATGCAATAGGTCACTGAACCTTTTGCGACACTGAACACACGATCTTCTGTGGTCACAGTGGCAGTTCCCGCTGCTGCAATCTGATCCCATGCCTTCCTGGTCGTGGCTGGGGATTTGCGATGGCCAGCTGGCTGGATGATGCCTCTTCTCCTTTTCATCTCCTCTACCAGGACCTCTAGGTCCCGGTCAGAAAAGCGTGAGGCAGCTGGCCCTGTCCCTTCAGACGCAACTGCTCTGTCTAACATTCTATGAATTAATGAACTAATTAATGGAAACGTAAGGTGAGAAGGGTCATGAGCAATTCAGAACACTTTGCTATAATTCACTTTTGTGTGCTTACACGCAAAACCACTGACATCGTCTCATCTCTGAATACTCATAACGGTGTGGTTGAGAGAATGTCTCCGCACATACGCTCAGCGCCATGTTGTTGTGGCTGTCACTCCAAGGTGACACGCTGTGCTCAACGACAACTGACAGATCTACTGGCTTACTCTGCCTTATTCAGGCTGTTATGCCACCACACTGTGCAAATATGAGGGACCTGATCAATGGTCCACAGTATTGGCATATCCAGAGAGACAAGTGGCAATAGGGAAAGTGGATGGGATAATGAGCAATGTTGTTCATTCATCCACTGAGTATGCCATCTTACTAAATCGCTGCATGTTATCTGCGTCAAGCAGTGGTGATCAGACGATGTTATCTCCATGGTTGTGTCTTGAGCATCTACTCAGTGGTTTAGTTCAGCACACGTTTGATTATGAAGTATCAATGACAATTCTCCCATAGGGAAAGCTCACGATGGGCCATCTGTTCTAAGACAATCTAATAGCTGGACAACAGTTACAGCTTTGACACCCACCTGACAACTCAATAACGTCTCCTCCAAGGCCCTGGGTGTGCTGGTTTCAGGAAACAACTCTCAGACTGGAACTCTGAGGGGGTGCTTTTTATATGCGGCCAAATGGCCCGACCCACACCCGGCCTGCCTCTAACCCCTCAGCACTTCTGGCTCACCCACCCATCCGATTCCAGTCCCTTCCCCCGACTAAAAATCAGACCTGTGGGCAGCAATTTTTAAAGGTTAAAGGTGGGAATTCTCCCTTCCCTGTGCACCCTACCCATGGGTAAAAATATGGATCTATGTCAGAATAAAGTGTTGGCTTTTCTAAATTGAAAAAAAACAGAAGCTGCCTTAATGAAAGACCAAACAAGTTCCACAGCGAAATGGCGCACAAATGAAAAAAGAATACTTCCACCTCTAGCCTAGAGTGGAAAAAATGCTTTGTCCTTATAGCAATGTGAAATACATTTATACAATCAGGGCTGAAGCATTTTACACTGGAACTTCGGAATCAGACAAGCTGTTGATACTCAGAGAGCCAATTAAAAGACATTCTTTGGTCTGCCAAAAATTAGCTGGTCTCCCAATGCAAAGACATGTTGGCGACCGGGTGTTGTAGACTGGTACATTCCAAGTTGCAGGACTATATGCTGAGCGATTTAAGCTTGGGGCAACAAGGTTCAATAGGGAAAGGCCAAAGTATAAGGCCCTCCTGCCATAGTATACCAAGGGGCTGGGAATCTCTTTGGCTGTATGCACCAGAAAATGTCATGAAATGTAATTATGTACATAATTCTAAATATAACCTGCAACGTCAAGTGTACTGTATTGAAAGAAACTGATCTATACTGCATTTTATATGTTGGCAAATTTGCGTTGTTATGTAATGTACTTATACAAATCCTGTGAAATCCCTAAAATAAAGTGTGTTTTTTGAGGAAAAAAGAATCAAGCTGCTTTCCGATGCGGAGCAGTTATATTTATGATGTTAGTATGACGTTGTGTGGGAATAAAAATAGGATGGAATTTAATAAAAATCTCAAAGGGAATAATATCAAAACTCTGTATTTCCTTTTAGTTCATTTCAGGTTGATATGAGGTCTTTCAAGAAAAGAATGATCATGAATTAAGAGTTTCATGTATTCCCATTGTTTTTTTTTGAAATATGGTATCATGTAAATGGTTACAAAAGTATTTTAATTAAATAACAGGACATGAGCTAGTACTGCTGAAAAAAGAGACATGTCTAAGTTTTTTGTCTAGCACTCACCAGGAGACTCACAAGAATACCAATATAACGAGAAGACAACAGTTTATACTGTATGTGAAGAGAGGGCTAATTGGTTGGCAACTGGCGTTGCCATGGAGAATGCACCACTGATGGAGACTGAAAGTTAACTGCCAAGTATTGTTTGAAATTTAGCAGTTTGACCCTGACTGGTCAAGGCATTGCCCTGAGGAATGAGTCAGCGAATGGCAGGCAGAAAGAACATGTACATACAGACCCATTGCTCAGGACAATGCCTTGACTGGTCAGATTAAGCTGCTGGTTTAAATTTCAAACAATGTTTGGCAGTTAACTGCCAGTCACCATCAGTGGTGCATTCTCCATGGCAACACCACTTGCCAACCAATCAGCACTCTCTTCACATACAGTGTAAATTGTTGTCTTCCCATTATATTGGTATTGTTGTGAGTGTCCTACTGAGTGCAAGACAAAAAGCTTAGACATGTCTCTTTTTTCAGCAGTGCTCAAGTTCTGTACTACCAAATGACAATCTAGTATTTTAAATCATCACCACCCCCTATTCAGCCATTTCTCTTCATTTTGCTGCTGAAATAGTGCATGCTGCAATAAACCGGACACCACTTAAATTAATGTGAAGGTTTGGAAGCCTTTTTGCTTTAACAAAAAATCAGTTACCTATGAGAAGCCTGATAATGGTGAAACACTATCCATCTGTGCAGCAACAAGTCGGCCTAATTTAGATAATGACTGACCTATTTAGCAGTAACAACACTTGTTGCTACATTGTTAGATTATTGAATACCTAATTGCACTGCACTGATAAAGACTAATTCCTCTTTCGCTACAATTTTCTACAAATGCCTCTTGGGGACACTAATTTTGCCATCTCAGACCCAATGCTGTCTTTCAGATGGGATGTTAAGGTGAGGTAGTATTTTTTGCCTGTTGAAGGAAACCCAAAAGATTTCTTGGCACTGTTGAAGAAGAGCAAGGAATTCTCTAGGTGTCTTTCTGCTGCTGCTGCTCTTTAACCAACAAAGCTAAAAACAGATTAACTGGTCATGCATCTTATTTGCTGTTTAGATGTGACTATTACAAGTTGTTGTGTGCCTTCATAACAATTATTCCACTTCTGAAGTCATTGATTAGATGTGAAGCATTTTGTGATAGCTTAAGAAATTTGATATAATGCTGTAAAAATTAGATTTGTTTGTTTTAATCTTGTATTTAGTTCACTGATCACAGTTTGGTCATTTTCATTTGGTTTGGAATTGTGCAAGCACTTTTACATTGAGGCAAAGCAATATCAAAGGTGGGGGGTGGGGTATATCTGAGTGCCTAAAGTTTTGAGGAGGGAGATTTCCTTGCAGAGGCCATCATACATCAACTTGCAGTTGCATCAAGTGCAAAATAATAACTCTACTCTAGTTATGAGGCAGTGGGTTTTAATGAAAATCATTATCTGTGCAGCACATGTGGAAATAACTTTCTTATGCTGTCAAATATCAGATGATTTGTCACTAGAATTTAACAGTTTGCCACCAAGATGCTCACTTCTTCGTATGCTTTGTTTCATGAAAGTGCATTTCACAATCACATAAAATGTCCGATTATTTTAGAAATATGTAGGAATAGTTATGCATAACAAATAGGCAGTTCCATCATAGCACTGCACAATGTTAAAATTTATTAATGTACTGTAACTATTTGCTTGGCTTATTTTGCAGAACTAACATTCTTTTAATCCTAAATCCTAAACATATTATAAAGTGGTCCATACAACAAACTGATGACCTCATGTACTGCAACAGGCAAGAGCTGTAAACTGTAATGTGAATTATGCAAAATCAGGCTGTGGGAATCACTGAAAAACACAGCATGTTGAGGTGAAATCATGAGAAGAGAATAATACTGTTGCACTGTTTTGTTTAAAAATAAATGCTTTCCTTCAAAACGTTATATCTATTCATACAATCTCTGTTGCTAGGAGATGTGCTGCCATAGTTCTTAATCCATGCAACATGCGCTTTAACACTGGAAGTATTTATTTTACTTGCTCATCCTGTCTTCCTCTTGACCTTTAACATACCATAGCCTTCTACAAATACTCTGCAGAGTTTATATTCAAAGCCAGAATAACCATCATTAATAAAATGAATGCTGCAGTGAAAGGTTGCCAGCGATTCTGCAGGTAGAGAAAAATTTGTGTTTGAATAAATGGTAATATTCTGTCATTTAGCAAATCACAGCACGTTTGGAAAAGCAATTGGCGTGCATAGAATTGTTGCTTAAATTACACATTTTCTCGATTTGTTAATGCAGTATTTGGATGTTAATTACAAACTGGATTATTGCCCATCCCTATTGAGGCCTATCTTTAGAGTTTCTATATTCTGTCTCTGTCTCTATGGTTCTGCTGCTCTGTCTCCGTGGTGCTGTTTTTCTCTGTGGCATTCCACGCGATTACAGTTTCACAATCTCAGTTCCCTGTGGCTGTGACTTCAATTGGGCCTTTTGTCATTCTTTTCTCTGTGCCAAAAACTACTCTCCCATCTTTCACATTTAAATGAGATCAATCAACCAACAAAGATGTACATGAGTTAATGTAATCACTCCAACCCCCATCCTCTGACATAAAATCAATACCTGATATTGCTGCCATCTTCACTCCTTTAATTCTATTTCAAATACAATTAAAATGTTACACTTCACATTAGCGGCAAGTGAAGAATTCCCAGGTATATATTTTGTATTTATTGTAATCACCTATAATGATGTAAATATTCAAAGTAAGTCTATTTAAAAAAAAAAATAAATGGAGTTGTCCAAGGTTCCAACAGTCTTTTAGGTCACTATGCAATACAGAACACTCAGTATGTTATAGATTGCTTGCTACTTGCAGGCATTTGTATTGAAAATTAAGCACAGTTTGATGCACATCATTACTGATGGGGCTGGTCACATTCTTGGTCAAGCAATTGGGAGGAGGTGGGAGGGGTGTCTCACTACCTGCTGGGTTCAGAGAGAGGATATTCAGTTAAGGATGTTTGTGGGGTGCTGATGCTGGTGGATTCAGCAGGTTCCTTTTGAATGTAGGGCATCAACGACATATGTTATCTAAACTGTATCAGCAGAAAGCAGCCCTGCACTTTTAGATGTTTTCTTATAGAAATCATATGAAACTGTTATAAACTTATTGCAATACAAACATATAGATGATGTAGCTCAGAAATAAATCTTTTGATTGCATAACTTTAAAAAATAAATATAAGAACATAAGAATTTTTAGGAACAAGAAAATACCATTAGATTAGCTCTGCCTCTTTATCAATTATTCCTCAATACATACAGGACTTAGGAGCAATACACCTGTGAGTACTGTGTAATCTCTAACATAATAGACATTTTGTATTGTATCGTGGCTCAAAACAGTGTGGAAATGGGATACAGCCTTTCACCTTTTCACCATATTCTTCAATGTTTTGACTTTTCAAAAATGCACCTGATTGCGTCTTGAATGCATGTTTCATGTTCATTTTAATCACCTAAACATATTCTATGAGTGACTGTTTAATAGGGTTTGCCTTATTTGTAATTTGCTTATTTATACATTCATCCCTAATGATTTTGGATCATTCAATAATTTTCATAATGTGCACAAATTATTCTAATTATGAATGTTATTGGCAATAATTATGACAATTATGTGACAATAATTGATATTTTTCAATAGAAATTGCTTCTGTTTCAAAATTACAGACATTTCCAAAATCGTACCTATTTGAGGGAGCAATAAAAATCTTAAAATTGCCTTTTCTGCAAACTAAATGTATAAATTGCTATAAATGGAAGTGTCCAGTTAATTTTGAAATACAGTTGTCTCATAGTGCCAGTCAATGATCGCTGAACTTGGAAGGAATGTCAGGTTTGTTGAGTGACATTTCAGCAAATGGTGTGACAACTATTAGAAGTGAGGACAGTTCTGTCATGGCGTGATGCTGATTGACACCTCCTAGCAAAGACTTTCAAGTTGGCCAAGCTATTAAGCAAAGGCAAAGCTCCAAGATAATTGACACAAAATTCCAAGTAGCAAACAAATTATAGTGTAAATAATGATTTAGTTTCACCTCATTTGATTAAATCTCAAGAAAGGAAGTATAAAGAATTAAAAACAAAGTTAGGATGAATATTTTGACTCAAAGAACATGTTTTGGCAGTGTGTAATCTTGTAGGCAAGGACATTAAAGTTTTTGAGGGAATTATTTTGTTATCTTTTTATGACTTGGTAAGCAACAAAGTTTAACCTGAAAGCAGACCTCAAACTAAGTACGAACGTATGAATTAGGAGCAGGAGTAGGCCAATCGGCCCATCAGGCCTGCTGTACCATTCAATAAGATCATGGTTGATCTGAATGTAACCTCAACCCCACATTCCAGCCGACTTTGATTACCTTTCACGCCTTTGTTAATCAAGAATCTATCTAGCTCTGCCTTAAAAATATTCAAAGACTCTGCTTCCACCACCTTTTGAGGAAGAGAGTTCCAAAGACCCACAGCCCTCTGAGAGAAAAATATTCTTCTCATCTGTCTTAAATGAGCGACCTCTTATTTTTAAGTAAGTGACCCTTAGTTCTAGATTCTACCATAAGAGGGATCATCCTCCCCACATCCATCATGTGAAGACCCTTCAGGATCCTAAAGGTTTCAATTAAGTTGCCTATTACTCTTCTAAATTCCAGTGGATAGAAGCCTAACCTGTTCAGCCTTTCTTCATAGGACAATTCGCCCATTCCTGGTATTAGTCCAGTAATTCTTCTCTGAACTGCTTCTAATGCATTTACATGTTTCTTTAAATAAAGAGACCAGTACTGGACACAATACTCCAGATGTGGTCTCACCAATGCCCTGTACAACTGAAGCATAATCTCCCTACTTTTGTAATCAATTCCCCTCACAATAAATGATAACATTCTATTAGCTTTCCTAATTACCTGCTTCACCTGCATGCTTGCCTTTTGTGACTTATGCACAAGGATACCCAGGTCCCTCTGAATCTCAGAGCTCTGCAGTCTCTCACCATTTAGATAATAAGCTTCTTTTATAATTTTCCTGCCAAAATAAACAATTTCACATTTGCCCACATTATACTCCATTTCCCAGATCTTTGCCCACTTGCTTAACCTATCTATGTCACTTTGTAGCCTCCTTTACGTCCTCTTCATAATTTACTTTCCTACCTATCTTTGTGTCATCAGCAAGTTTAACAACCATTCCTTTGGTCCTTTCATCCAAGTCATTTATATAAATTTTAAAAAGTTGAGGCCCTAGCACTGATCCCTCTGGCACACCACTCATCACATCCTGCCAATCTCTCTGCTTCCTGTTACCCAACCAATTTTCTATCCATGCTAATATGTTACCCTCTACATTATGAGCTTTTATTTTCTGCAATAACCTTTGATGTGGCACTTTATCAAATGCCTTCTGGAAATTAAGTACAGTACATCCACTGGTTCCCCATTATCCACAGCACATGTGATTCCTTCAAAGAACTCCAATGAATTGGTTAAACATGATTTCCCTTTTAACAAAACCATGTTGACTCTGCTGATTGTCTTGATGGCTATCAGATCGTACTTATTTATTTCTATTTGTGCTATCAGTTCATCTGTTTTGTTTCAAATGCTATGTGTGTTTAGATATAGAGCCTTTAGTTTTGTCCTTTTATTATTTTTGTAGCATCTAGCCTTATCTGCTGATTTACGTTTAGATTTGTACTCTGTCTGTTCCTGTCACAGTCTATTTATCATTTCCCATATTAATACCGGTCTCATTTGCCTAGTTTTTGCTCTTTGGTTTACCACGTCTTCTCAAATTTGATCCCTTGCCCCCACTATTCAGTTTAAAACCCTCTCTACTTCCCGAGTTAGGCGGCTTGCGAAGACACCAGCCCCAGCACAGTTCCGGTGTAGACCATCCTGTTTGTTGGTAAAATGAACATTACTCGCAAATTAAAAAGTCAGCAGTAGATTGTTTCTAAATTGACTGCTGTAGATTTTAATTTAATGAAAATTTGTATTATGCCCAGCAGTGAGAATTTTTTAAGTCCCTTTTGAACTCTTCCATAATTTGTTCTCCCCATGTTCAAGATTAGCGGGTGAGATTTTCACTCATTCAAAACCGATCCGTTTGCACTGAGGTAAAATCCGGCTGCATTGTGACTGCAAGCCTTACTTTGGGTGCACATTTTTGTATTAAATAAAGAAGCAAGAGAGGAACAAGTTGTTGCATTAATTGACAAAGTTGCAGCAAGATTGTGTCATGGTTTGGGGGGAGAGTGTAAGAACACATCCTTCTGAAAAAACACCGTGGGAAGATCTAAAACATAGGGATTGAGCAATGCAAACATCCTTTGTGATTGGCCAAAGGTGCCAGTGTTTATATTTCAGTCAATCATTTTATAACAAACACTATTGAATTTAAGCAGTTTTCTAAGTGAATTTACTTTGTCTAAGAATTCTTTCATTGTTTTGGAATCAAACCTATATACTTTGAAAATAATAGAAACAGGAATGTGCATACAAAGTTAACCTTCCCAGAGCAAGGTGGTTTTTCCTGCCCTTGATATTTTTGTTTTTGGTCAATTGCCACCAAAGGCCATGTTTTACATTTATCATGCAAGGCCAGCTCTTTTAAGCATTCCCTTGTAATGTTGTGCAAACATAAGATCCTTATCTGGAAAGATAGACAGCAATATCTACAGTTGAAAATGATTATAAAGGAAAAACAAGTTACAAGTAAGATGTGCAGCTGCACTTCACAACTAAAATTATGCAAGTAGGTGGGGGCATTGTGGTAATGTCACTAGACTAGTAATCCAGTGGCCCATGCTAATGCTGTGGGGAATGTGTTCAAATCCCACCGCTTAATAAATATATCTGGCATTAAAAGCTTGCCTAATGGTGACCACAGAACCATTGTCCGTTGTTGGAAAACCCATCTGATTCACAATTTTTTAAAAATTCTGTCACGGGGTGTGGGCTTTGCTGGCTGGGCCAGCATTTTTGTCCATCCGTAGTTGCCCTTGAGAAGGTGGTGGTGAGGTACCGTCTTGAACCGCTGCAGTCCCTGTGGTGTCGGTACAAAGGATTTTGACCCAGCAACAGTGAAGGAACGGCGATATATTTCCAAGTCAGGATGGTGAGTAACTTGGAGGGGAACTTCCAGGTGGTGGTGTTCCCATCTATCTGCTGTCCTTTCCTTCTAGGTGGTAGTGGTCATGAGTTCGGAAGGTGCCCTTTAGGGAAGGAAATCTGCTGACTTTATCTGGTCTGGCTGACGTGAGGAGCCACAGCAATGTGGTTGACTCTGAAATAGCCTAGAAAGCCACTCAGTTGTATCAAACCTCTTTGAAGTCTAAAAGGAATGAAACTGGATGGACCATTTGGCATCGACCTAGGCACTGGAACTGTGGGTCCTGCTGACCCTGCAAAGTCCCGAGGAACACCTGGGGGCTTGTGCCAAAACTAGGAGAGCTCTCCCACAGACTAGTCAAGCAGTAGCCTGACATCGTCATACTCCTGGGGCAGAATCTTCATCGCTGCACGTCATTTAGATTTTCAGTTTGGCAGTCGCGCAGCCATTTGTCGAACTGTCAAAGGCCTATTAAGGCCTGTTAAAAAAACAATGAAGGCAATCAGCTGACCTGCCCGTCCAACCTTAAAGTTGGTGGGCAGGTGAAGAGCCCAGGCGGCCTTTGCAATTTTCATAGAATCTCATCCACAGGTGGGATGAGGTTTCATGAATGATTTAAAATTTTCAGAAAATTTTTTATTAAAATTAATGCACATGTCCCAGCTCATGTGACAGGTTCCTTGTCATACCTTGACCTCATCCTTACTAGTCTACCTGTTGCAGATGCATCTGTGCATGTCAGTATTAGGTAGAAGTGACCACCACACAATCCTTTGTGGAGACGAAGTCCCACCTTCATATTGAGGATACCCTCCATTGTGTTGTGTGGCCCTGCCACTGGGATGGGTCAGCTCAAAACTGGGCATCCAGGTATATTTTTTCCTCTTGTTGGTTCCCTCACGACCTGCCATAGACCCAGTCTAGCAGCTATGTCCTTTAGGACTTGGCCAGCTCGGTCACTAGTGATGCTACCGAACCATCTTTGGTGAAGGACATTTGGTGACATTGGATAATGAAGACCCCAACCAGAGTACATTATGCACTTGCCACCCTCAGTGCTTCCTCCAAGTGCTGTTCAACTTGGAGCAATATTGATTCATCAGCTGAGGGGGAACGGTAGGGGGTAACCAGCAGGAGGTTTCCTTGCTTATGTTCAACCTGATGCCATGAGACTTTGTGGACTCAAGAATACCCAGAGCAACTCCCTCCCAACTGTATACTGTTATGCTGCAAACTCTGCTGGCTCTGCCCAGTCCTTGGGACAGGACATACTCGGGGATGGTGATGGTGGTCTCTGGGGCGTTATCTGCAATGATTCCAGGGAGAGAATTTTTTCCTCATCGGGAGGGGGGGTTGTGCAGGGGTGGGCGCGGGTGGGCACACGGTCATTTGGCACCCCCGATCGGCTGGGCACCATCATTTTACATGGGCGGGCCAATGAAGAGCATTCCTTGTGCGGGGTGGGGGTGGGGGGGGACGGGGGGGCGCGGTTTTGCCTGAGTCGGGAGTGCACTCTTTCGTGCATGATGCAATAGACCGTCAGCAGCAACAGAATTATACAAAACTACAATCCTCATAGCCCGGCATATCTCCTACTCTATCATTACCATCAAGCCGGGGGATCAACCTTAGTTCAATGAAGAGTGCAGGAGAAAATGCCAGGAGCAGCACCAGGCATACCTAAAAATGAGGTGTTAACATGGTGAAGCTACAGCACAGGAGTATTTGCGTGGCAAACAATGGAAGCAGTGTGTGAGACAGAGCCGAGCGATCCCACAAGCAATGGATCAGATCTGAGCTCTACAGTCCTGCCACATCATATCCTGAATGATGGCGGACAATTAAACAACTAACAGGAGAAGGAGGCTCCACAGATATCCACACCCTCAATGATGGGGGAGTCCAGCACATCAATGCAAAAGGCAAAGCTGCAGGAGTTCTTCAAGGTAGTGTCCTAGGCCCAACCATCTTCAGCTGTTTCATCATTGACCTTCCCTCCATCAGAAGTTGAGATGTTCGCTGATGGTTGCTGAATATTCAGCACCATTCATGAATCCTCAGATACTGAAGCTGTCTGTGTCCGCATGCAGCAGGACCTGGACAATATTCAGGCTTGGACTGATGTGTGGTGCTAATGTTAGTTGCCACTTAATTGCCAGGTAATGACCATCTCCTACAAGAGAGAATCTAACCATTTCTTCTTGACATTCAATAAATTAATTCCCAACTATCAACATCCTAGGGGTTACCATTGACCAGAACCTGAACTGAGCCAGCCATATAAAAACTGGCTACAAGAGCAGGTCAGAGGCTGGGAATTCTGCGGAGAGTAACTTTACTCTTAACTCCCAAAGCATGTCCACAAGGCTTGAGTCAGGAGCATGATGATGAATGCAACTCCAACAACACTCAAGAAGCTCGACACCATCCAGGACAAAGCAGCACACTTGATTGGCACCTCATTCACCACCTTCAATGCTCACTCCACCACCAATGCAGAGTGGCAACAGTGTGTATCATCTACAAGATGCACTGCAGCAACTTGCCAAGGCTCCTTTGACAGCACCTTGCAAACCCATGATATCTTCCACCTAGAAGGACAAGGGCAACAAATGCATGGGAACATCACCGCCAGCAAGTTCCCCTCCAAGTCACACACCATCCTGACTTGGAACTATATCACGGTTCCTGCACTGCTGCTGTGTCAGAATCCTGGAACTTCATTCCTAATAGAAATGTGAGTGTTCCTACACCACATGGACTGCAGTGGGTCAAGAAGGTGGCTCACCACCACCTTCTCAAGGGCAATTAGAAATGGGTAACAAATGCTGGCCTAGCCAGCAATGCCTACATCCCATGAACGAATAAAAAAAAATTTAAAACTAAGATGTTTTAATATTACAGAAGGGTGACATGCACCTGAATTTCCAAAAGCTCCACAATGGAAATGTGAATTCGTACGATGGCCCATTATGTACCAAATTAACTTTGCTTTCTAATGAATAAATAATCTCGGTGATTTTCTAGAAATGTTGATTATTCACACTTTTGACTCATACTGAATCCACAGAACTGTTGAAGCACCTAATCTAAACAACCGTGCCTGCTTTCTTCTTGCCTCTGAGACCTATCACTGCTCATCTCTAATTGTGATACTTTTCCCCCTCCATTTTTGTGCCTTTGTGAGGAAAAAATACTTGACCTATTCCGAAAACCTGTATGGTCATTCTTGGCACTGCCGATCACAACACACATTCATGTGCATATTGTTAAATGAATAAGTCCTGGTTTTACCCAGATGGAAGAAAAGTTTGATCTGTAAAGCAAAGGATGTTGCACTTCACACTTTCAAATGTGGCTGGTACAACAGAGGATCACTCACTCACAGCTCCATCAATATGTGCTGCATCTCAGCACTGAAAACTAGGGCAGTGTCAATTGGTAAACAATTTCAAAGAAAATGCCCATTTAAATCAGTCGATCTTAGGCACATTATCAGGTGATTCCAAGTTCAGATTTGACACAAAGTTGAAAGAGCAGAGTCAAGCCAATGGAATTGGAAGGCGATACCTAGACAGGAGGAGAAAGAAGCCAGCTGGGTTAGTTGAAAGTACATTAGAAGGAAGAAAAAATAAATTGCTTTATTCATTATTTCTTCCCAAATGATATTTCTATTAAAGACATACTTGTGTTAAGGAAAAACAACTTTTTTTTTACATATAAATTACTCTGGCAGTCTTGCTTATATATGTTTTGGTTGTGATAACAGTAAATACAAGGAAGCAACCCAACCTATTAAATTTTCAGGTATTGTTGGTGTTATTAATATTGTATTCTGGGAACTTTATTTACATGTACTATTTTACATTTTAATGTGTAAATCGTTTTTTTTGAGTGGCAGGATGGAATGTAAATTGCAAAAGCTGAGCATTTTGTTATTGCCCTCTCTGCTGCCCTCTTTGGGGAAGTATAAATAACGTTAGTTCAATAATGGCTGCCTGCAGCTGAGCATGTGTTAACCTTAGTGCAATGAACAACACATATGTTCAAAAATGTTAATGTTGAGTTGTGACTGATTGGACACTGAAATCATGGAGTGTTTTAGGTTTCTATTATGCACCAGTTTCCTCCACCACTAGCTACTGAATGGAGTCACTGAAAATTAACCCAATGGAAAGGCAATTTTGTAGCAGATAAAGATGATCATTAGCAGGCAAGTGAGGCAGTCCAGTTTGCTCCATGTACTAGCTTTATTCTGAAAAGAAATGAGTGGTGGTAATGGAATGGATTACGTTTATCTGTCTGAAGATGAGCAGTCTCTTGCACTTATGTGCACGTCTATTAATTATTGATCAGGTTTAATTTAAGTGTATGAGTTTCTTGATTTTAAGGCTATGGGTTGTAGTCCATTCGCACAGTATACAAAAACACAGTAAGAATTGGAACACAAAAGGGCCATTTAACTTAGACAAATGAGGAAGAAAAATAGTAAATGCTGGCAAGCTGAAATGAAATAGTTATTCTAAAAATACACAGCAAGCCAGTAAGTATCCATGAATGGAAAGACAGGTTAACATTGCTGTACATGTTTGAGGCCATTGCTGCAATTGAAGTCTACCTCTTGGATCTTTGCTCAGCATAAACATTTTTATCTCCAACCTGGCCCTGTAATGAATTTTGCTTCATTCTAATCTTTCCCTATTCATGGAATGTGGCCAGTTTCTTAAAGATTTCACTAATTCTATATTTATTCCTTTTGGTAATTTATTCCCTCTGATAAGGGCTCAAATGCACATTATGCGCTATGTGTCTGGCATCAATGTAAAGCAATTACCCTAAATCAAAAATGCATTATGAAACAGATAAATTAGCTCTAACTTATTTTAACAGTTGACCTCAATGGGGTCCCCTGCTGGAAAGGAAGTGCATGTATATATTGTGAGGAATGTGCTGAAGAAGTGCATCAGCAAAGAGATTTGGGTATCTATGTATACGATAAATAAAAGCTAGTGGACTGATACAAAATGCACTCAAAAGGCTAACTGAATGTTGGCTTTTATCTCAAAGGGAGTGGAATACAAAGAGGAAGAAGTTATACCTCAGTTATGAAGAACCTTGGTCAGACCTCACCTGGAGTGCTGCATTCATTTCTGGGCTCTGCATCTCTCAAAAGGATGTATTTGGCCTTGAAGGGGGTGGAGTGCAGATTCAGCAGAATGATGCTGGGCAAAAGGATAAAATTGAGGGACGATGTATAAACTTAGCTTGTATTCTCTTAACTGTGGAAGATTGAGGGATGATCTAACTGAGATATTTAAAATGTTAGAAGATAGATAAAGAGAAAATAATTCCCCTAGTAGGGGTACCGAAAACAAGGAAGCTTACTGTTAAAGTTAGAGCCAGGCTGCTTAGCATTGAAATCAGGATTTCTACCACACAGAGAGTGGTAGAAATCTGAAACTCTCTCCTCCCAATGACTGTAGTTACTGGGTTAATTGCAGCTTTCAAGACTAAGATGGATTTTTTTTTGTTAGACCAGCCACAATCTACTTGAATAGATGAAAAGGCTGAAGAAGCTGAATGGTCTACTTCTGTTGCTATGTTGTTCCACAGCTGTGGAAAGCCAGTTGTGGACTTGCGGGAAAATGCGTCACATCTTGAAGAAATTTAAATAATAAAGCACAAAAAACAAGATAATTTTCACAATAATATGAGTATGAGACAGAGCAATTTCACACTTTTTGAACTGCCATCACATTTAAAGGCATTTTATGAAAACAAGTAGACCCAGATTTTGCAAATAGCAAATGAACAGTGTAACAGGCCATAGTGCTTACTGTAGCCCTCAGACTTTTTAAAGGTTTTTGAGAAGCAAGTTATAGTCTTCGGGCATCTACAACAGTGCAGCATCTTCTATAGGGACTCTGAGACCTGTACAAGGAGGACAAGCGACTTTGTCTTTTCAACCAATCAGATTAAGGATTCCTCACTGAGCCATGCAGAGTCTAAACCAGGAAGTGTAAGCTAGGATGTTAACTAAATATAAAATCATGTACGGAAAATGAAATAGAGGGGGAAAGAAATATAGTGTTAAGCGAGATAAAAGTGGCAGAAAGTAAAAATTTTAAAATATAATTTTTAAAAAGAATCTCCAATAATAATTAAAATTTGAAGGAATGAGATCCCACATTTCTTTCAAAATACCATTTCCAGTGCCAAAGAAGTTCATTGGTCATAATTAAGACTTATTGCACTATTAAAATTTGCTTAAGTTTGAATGGTCAAACCGTAACCCTTTCTGGCATGTTTAGTGGGGTATTGGGTAAATACTACACCTTCACTTCCAAACTTCAATTTCAATGTAAAATCTATCTGCGAGGTAATGTTTTAGCGCGGCATGTGGAAGAACAGGGTAACTTGGACAGCAGCTTCTTAATTTTCTTGTTTAACTGATATGTGCAGACACCAGAGGTTGCTGTCTGATTTACTCCATATTGACAATGAGCTATTCATCATAATTATTTTCAATAAAGGGAATTCCTCCTTTAGCACAGAGGAAAAATGTTTTTCTTTATAATTAGGCTCTCAGCTATGAATATAATATTCTCAGATATCACATTTGTAAGTTGTCCATTAGAATCAATTAATTATGGAGAAATCAAGTTGTTTCTTGTTCAGATTAATTTTGAACCCTACAGTCTTAATAGTTGCTGAAGAATAATGGACAACTTTATCACAGTCCCCACATGATCTAGGCAAATGACTCCAGTTGATTTGAAGCTGAAAGCACTGAAAGTTTTTTCCCCCTGGTTATTATCATTGTTATTACAAATTTCTGTCATTATTAATTCTGCCCATGACTGTTTGCAAATTTCAGTCCTTTCAATAAATGTGGCTTCCTTGGAATCAATAGTCAATTGGGAAACATGTTTTGGTAAAATTGGCTTTCCTTAGACTTGTGTGATTGCATTATGCTGTGCAAAGTTACATAAAGTGAAGTCGAGAAAGAAAAATTCCTGACTGCAACAGTCAAGCACTTATGATTCTATGCAGGGCACTAGCGCCGGTGTGTCATGTGTGTGCTGGCAGCATGAGGAGAGGTCTGATTGTGACATCAATCAGCTGTTTTGGACTATTTGAAATACGGCATTCCACAAACTTGATCTATGCATGTCCACTGAACTCCCATGCTATTCACTCTCAGCTGAACATGCATTTAGCAGCATGAGGAATGCCTGCCCCCCCCCCCCCCCCCCCCCCCCCCCCCCCCCCCCCCCGAATTAGCATTATTAAAGGACCAGCCAAACTACTTGCAAGTGAGGTGCTTTTAACTTAGTTCTGCTGTGGAGAAGTTTGTGAAAGTACTTTGGCTTGTTTTAGGAGGTCTGTTGGTGAGCTGGTGCATTCAGTCAGTGAGGGCAGATGATTTGCTCACCCAAGTCTGCAAGAACGAAAGGGACTGTAGTTCCAGTACCTCTGGGCCCGCAACAAGATCAAGAAATGGAGCAGAGGCTGCAGGAAGCTCTGTGAAGAGGAAGGAGAATGAGGGCTCTGCACAGAAGGTCCTGCCCACCACAGATTTTGCAAGAACACTTCTCTTACCTCCAATTGGGAGCAGCGCCTGAGGAGACTCTGGTTCAACTTGGAGGTCATCATAGAACTGCAACATGACCTGGAGCCATTCACCAAGTCAAGGATAGTTCTGCCAGTGCCCCAAAAGGTCACAATTCCATTTAACTTCTATACATCCAGATCTATCCAGGTGGGAGTGGTTGACATAGCCAATGTTTGTCCATCCAGGAGGTGACTGGAGCCATCTCAGTCAGGAAAGGCAGGATGAGCAGGCACATGATTTTGTCAGGACAGTAGGATTCCCAATTGCACAGGATGCATTTGACTGCATGCCTGTGTGGACCTCCCACATCAACAGGGAGAAGTACAAGAACGGCAAGGTCCACCATGCAATAAAAATGCAGTTGGTGTGTGACCATGGATAGCACATCATGTCGGTGAATGCCTGCTATCTTGAGAGCAGCTGTGATCCCTTCATTCTGATGCACTCAGCTATTCCCGTCAGCTTTGTGCCTGCAAGAAGGAAAAGATAGTGCCTGCTCAGGGCAAAGGCTAATCCCTGTACACATGGCTCATTACTCCCCTCCACAACCTGACCATATGAAGACAATGCACGTATAAGGAGAGCCACATAATCACCAGGATCATGGTGAGACAAACATCGGCATGCTGAAACAATGCTGGAACACTCAGGAAATTCCTCTGAACAATAATTCTCCTCAGGCAAGGGGGTGGGGGGAGCCCTCTAGTACATGCCAGAACAAGTGTCCAAGTTTACAGTTGTCTGTTGTGTCCTCCATAACATGACCATCTTGAAGATACAGCCATTGCCACCAGGAACCCAGAAGCCATCTTGGGCTAACTCAATGGAGGAGCTACAGGAGTTGGTGGATTTGATCAAGTTAACTGGAGATACAGCCTCCTGATCAATGTTGACAAGACAGTGATGGGAATGGATGGAAAGACCTGCAAGTTTCTGATTAACAGAGATCATCTTGAAGAGGTTGATACCTTCTGCTATCTTGGGTCGCTCATCACAGAAGTTGCAGAATCTACCAAAGAAATTCAGGCTAGACTTAACAGAGTCATGGGATTGTGAACTCGATTACAATGAAAATTCGTCTTCTGAAAGCCCTTGTGCGGTTGGCGACAATGTATGGCTGTGAAAGCTGGATCATCAAGAAGAGTGACGAGGCGTAAATAAGAGCATTTGAAATGAAAGGACTCAGACGGATATTACATGTGGCATGGACAGCCAAGCAGACAAACGAGTGGGTTCTTGAGAAAACTGGTGTTAAGAGGAACTTGTTTGAGGCAGTGATATCAGGGAAGCTTACAGATTTTAGACATGGGAGATGAACAGGAGGGGAGTGTTTGGGGAAAAAACAAGGTAATGCAAGGCAAAACATCTGGAAAATGTATACAAGGAAGACTCAAGATATGGATGGATAATATCAGAACAGGGACTGGCCTCTATTGGACAGGCAGTGAGGGCAGAGTATGTCAGAGAGCAGCTGCTCATACTCCACCTCTCATAGGATAACTTACCCTTACCATGATAGATCCACCTTTTTCCAATGTCACATCCATCTGAGATGCTCCATCACAGTGACCCAACAGTGACTTGGCTGGCAATAAAAGCAACCTGCAAAAACCTTTCCATTAACATCTTTATCTGACAACACATGCACTTTATAGAAAATAACAAACTATTCATCCTTGTGCATTCCCGACTTACCTGTCTTGTGGATGCTTTTTCCTGTCTTGTGCATGCCTTTACCTGTCTTAGTTTTCCTATGCAGCGTTGCCCTTGCGGCTTCAACATGGCTGGTGGAAGGCTGCTGGCTTTCACTGGGGAACATGATGGAAGGGGTAATTGACAGTGCTATCAAGCAGCATTTGCTTAGCAATAACCTGCTCACTGACGCCCAGTTTGGGTTCCACCAGGGCCACTCAGCTCCTGACATCATTACAGCCTTGGTTCAAACATGGGCAAAAGAGCTGAACTCCAGAGGTGAGATGAGAATGACTGCCCTTGACATTAAGGAGCCCTAGCAAACCTGGAGTCAATGGGAATCAGGAGGAAAACTCTCTGCAGGTTGGAGTCATACCTAGCACAAAGGAAGGTGGTTGTGGTTGTTGGAGGTCAATCATCTCAGATCCAAGACATTACTGCACGAGTTCCTCAGGGTAGTGCCCTTGGCCCAACCATCTTCAGCAGCTTCTTCAATGATCTTCCTTCCATTATAAGGTCAGAAGTGGGGATGTTTGCTGATGAGTGCACAATGTTCAGCACCATTTGTGACTCCTCAGATACTGAAACAGTCGATGTCCAAATGCAGCAAGACCTGAACAACACCCAGACTTGGGCTGACAATGGCAAGTAACATTTATGCCACACAAGTGCCAGGCAATGACCATCTCCAACAAGAGAGAATTTAACCATCACCCCTTGGCATTGAATGACATTATCGTCACTGAATGCCCCACTATCAACATCCTAGGGGTTCCCATTGACCAGAAACTGAACTGGACTAGCCATATAAATACTATGGCAACAAGAGCAGGTCAGAGGTTAGGAGTCCTGTGATGAGTAAGTCACCTCCTGACTCCCCAAAGCCTATACACCATCTGCAAGGCACAAGTCAGGAATGTGATGGAATACTCTCCACTTGCCTGGATGAGTGCAGCTCCAACAACACTCAAGAAGCTTGACACCATCCAGGACAAAGCAGCCCGCTTGATTGGCACCCCATCCACAATCATTCATTCCTTCAACCACCGATGCACAGTGTGTATCATCTACAAGATGCACTGCAGCAACTCACCAAGCCTTCTTAGAGAGCACCTTCCAAACGAACGACCGCTGCCATTTAGAAGGACTAGGGCGGCAGACAGATGGGAGCACTGCTACCTGGAAGTTCCCCTCCAAGACACTCACCATCCTGACTTGGAAATATATCATTTCCTGCACTGTCGCTGGGTCAAAATCCTGGAAATTCCTCCCTAACAACACATGGAATGCAGTGGTTTAAGAAGGCAGCTCTCCATCACTTTCTTCTGGGATATTAGGGATGAGCAATAAATGTTGGCCTAGCCATGATGCCCACATCCCATGAATGAATAACAAAAAGCCCTGAAGATGGCTGTGCTGTATGACATTGAGCAACACTGGGCCTTGAGGACCTGACTTCAGACTACGCCACCTCAACATTGGTGGCAGCAGTCTTGGCTGGCTGGCTGAGGGGCAACAGCAGAGGCACTGGTGGAATTGGCAGTGCAGGGAGCACAAATGCTGTCAACCTGAGAGAGCACAGCAGGTTGGTGCACCATGTACCACTGCTACTCTGTGGGATTGCTGGACTGCTGTGAGGGGCTGAATGCCCCGTTGAGCACTGAAATTCACAACCATAATGGAGCAGTCTGAGCCGCAAGCATGGATCTCATGACCTCCATCTGCGTTTCCACTGCAGCATTGAGAAGCTGGTTGGCTTCTGTCTGTGCTGCAGTGGAAGTTGAGTATTGACCACCAGATGGTGGATCACCACTGGATCCACTAGTGCTGTCATGGAGTTGGCCTACCACTTCCATGGTGGAAAGGATAGGCTTCAAGCTATGCACAATGCCATCTGCCATGTTGGAGCCATCCTCATCCATGTTCCTTGACAATGAATAAAATTGTTTCCCTTGACAGAGAGTTCTAGAGCCAGGGGACATAGATTCAAGATAAGTGGCAGAAGGGGTAGGGGGGACATGAGGAAGAACTTTTTTACGCAGAGGATAGTGGGTGTCTGGAATTCACTGCCCAAGTTGGTGGTAGAGGCAGAAATTTTAAACTCTTTTAAAAAGTACTTGGATCTGCACCTAAAGTGCTATAAGCTGCAGGGCTATGTGTGGGTAAGGAAGGTGGGATTAGAAAGGGCACCTGGGTGTCCTCGGGCTGGCATGGACAAGATGGGCTGAATGGCCTCCTTCTGTGCTGTAACTTTTCTATGGTTCTATGATAGGAGGCTATTTGACAGACCTACCAATGCACCATGGATCTTGGTATGCCGCATCATCAATGTTCTCCCTTTGCTGCCCCATCAAAGTCCTAATCTGAGTCTCTTGTGGCAGCACTTGTCTGCAACCTCTCCCTTCGTTAACCTTTACTCCTGCTCTGCCTGCAGTGCACTCGTGCCCAGTGATACACCATGTGCAGATCCTGACTCTATACTATCCTCTGGTGCAGTGCCAGTATCTGAGCTGGTGGCTGAGAGTGTGAGGATCAATTGACAATGCTTCTCCCTCAGAGGTCTGGTGAAGCTTCCTCTCCTCTGCTGGGGTTGTTCCGGTATTTGAAAGTATAAATGCAGAAGAGAAATTTGGAGTGAAGAAGGGGGGCAGGGTCACACCATTTGCAGCTTACTCTTCATGCATGGTAGCATGATGTGGGTGAGGTGGGAGTTGGGAAGGGGCATAAGGCAGTAGCATGCTATCATCCTGAATGACCTTGACATCAGATGCTATGACCTCTCTCACAGCCGGATCCATTATGTGCAAACTAGCTCCTCTGTTGGGCTGAGGGGATGAAGACGTACCTGACCCTTACCATTTCAGCATTGCTCCCTTCAATTGTGGGCAGTCTTATCCTGCAAGGAAGAAGGTAGAACGCCATTGATTGTTTTGCACTGTGTTTGGGTAATGTGCCAGCTGAACTGCTGAAAGCTTGTGGAGACATTGAGGGGTAGGTATGAGGCTGGCAGCATTGTAAGCTGTGTAAGGGTGAGGTGGAGTATCGGAATGTCAGGCTTGAGTGTTGCAAAATGGGGTTTGCTGATAGTTGAATGATGGGATCTGGTGCTTTGAGCAATGGCAGAGGTTGGTGGCGCGATGAGAATAAGATGTCCTGTGAAGATGCATTCACTGATCTTTACCACCCATCTGAGATCAGTAAATTTCTTCCAGCACTGCTGACAGGTCCCCGGAGCCGTTCTCCTGGAATTGGCCTCCCTGAATGCCTCCTCCCATTCCCTTCTGGGGGTTTGCTTTGATGGCCGCTGTCTGCCTGCTCCTGTTCATCTCCATGGCAAAGGCCTCCAGCACTGCATCTGTGAGCCATGGTTCTCTCTTTCAGTTGTTGTGCTTTATTCCCTTCTCTTCAAACTGAACATTCAAATACTCCACCTCAGCCATACGCACCTTGCAATGATGCCAGCCTCACACCCACTCCTCACGCTCAGGTGAGAATGACTGCCCTTGAAATCAAGGCAGCATTTGACCGAGTGTGGCATCAGGAGCCCTAGCAAAACTGGCATCAATGGGAATCGGGGGAAAACTCTCTGCTGGTTGGAGTCCTACCTAGCACAAAGGAAGGTGGTTGTGGTTGTTGGAGGTCAATCATCTCAGCCCCAGGACATTGCTGCAGGAGTTCCTCAGGGTAGTGTCCTAAGCCCAACCATCTTCAGCTGCTTCATCAATTATCTTCCTTTTATCATAAGGTCAGAAGTGGGGTCGTTCACTGATGATTGCACAATGTTCAGCATCATTCGTGACTCCTCAGATACTGAGGCAATCTATGTCCAAATGCAGCAAGATCTGGACAATATCCAGGCTTGGGCTGACAAGTGGCAAGTAACATTCACACTACATAAGTGCCAGATAATGACAATCTTAGGTAATGACAAGAGAGAATCTAACCATTGCCCCTTGATGTTCAATGGCATTACCATCACTGAAGCCCCTACTATCAACATCCTGGGTCTACCGTTGGCCAGAAAGTGAACTGGACTAGCCATATAAATACATTGGCTACAAGAGCAGTCCAGAGGCTATGAATCCTACAATGAGTAACTCCCCTCCTGACTCCCCAAAACCTGTCCACCATCTACATGGCAAAAGTCAGGATGGAATAATCCCCAATTGCCTAGTTGAGTGCAGCTCCAACAACACTCAAGAAGCTTGATACCATCCAGGACAAAGTAGCCCGCTTGATTGGCACCACATCCAAAACTATTCACTCCCTCCACCTCCGACGAACAGTGGCAGCAGTGTGTACCATCTCCAAGATGCACAGCAGGAATTCACTAAAGCTCCTTAGGCTGCTCCTTCCAAACCCACATCAACTACCATCTAGAAGGATAAGGGCAGAAATAGATGGGAATGCCACCACCTGGAAGCTCCCCTATAAGCTGCTCACCATTCTGAATTAGAAATATATTGCCATTCCTTCACTGTCGCTGGGACAAAATCCTGGAACCCCTTCCCTAACTGCACTGCACTAACTGTACTACACCACAGGAACTGCAGCGGTTCAAGAAGGCGGCTCACCACCACCTTCTCAAGGGCAATTAGGGATGGGCAATAAATGCTGATCTAGCCAGTGAAACCCACTTCTTTTAAATGATATTTTTTAAAAATTGCAGCAATGATAGTCAGCAGCAGTGTCTTTCATTCAATGCAGCTTCCCCTTAACAGGGACAGACCAACTTAAAGAATTGGAAGCTAGCTGGAACATGTGCTGTTAGGTCCTCTACTGTGTGCAGAAGTTATTGAAAATCAGAGGGAGCACAAAGATTGCACGCTACCTGTCTCATTGGGAACTGACATGGGCAGATTGCACCTGAAAAAGAGTGCCAATGAATTTTTAGCCCTAAGGCTCCTAGGAATAGCGTAATAGATTATGTATTATGTGGCACAGTAAACCTATTCTTTAAAAAAACAACAGATTCACTAATAATAATTATCTTTTTCCTTGTTTGCTAAAGGGAGAAATTATATCACCAACATTCTATGATATTCTTCATGCTTTACTGTTTTTTGGGCAGCTAAATTTGTTCCTGTTTGTCATACCAGCAGATTAGTAGTTCTTGTTTTGTTAGTCTTAATTTTATATCATACTTTCTTAAACACACCTAACTTTTAGCTACAACTTTTAGGTAATCTTCTGAAGTTTGAGTGAAAGTGTACTTGTGATTGACCCATTTTACCCAATAGTTTTTTTTTGCCACATACAACATGTTGACACTGCCACAATTATGAAATGAAATCCACAAACTTGTAGGACGGTCAACTCTGATTTGGTGGTGTGAAATCTACTCACAAATTAAATTCATTCAGAATATCCAAACTGTCAATGATTATTTAAACAGGGAATCCATTATTTGTCAAAGTTTGCACAGGTTTGCCAACAATATAAGATGTGAATTACTGCTCATCTTAGTATACGAAGCATGTTAATTTTTCCAGCTAGCGTCAAATGGCTTTGAGTTGATTTGAAGCAACACAATTATACTGTCACCTGCCTTGCTTTTCAGTATGGAGACACTGAGTGGGTGGGTGGGGGTCTGTGGGTGGCTGGTGAAGTGGGGTCTGTTGCTCTGAGGCTGAGCAGCTTTTTAAACCATTGTGATGCACATCAACTTTGAAATTAACAACAGTCCGTGCTTAGAAATTCACCATCCAGCACAATTTTATAAAAACTAAATGCTGTTCAGATCAGTGACTGTACTGACCATGAAGCAGAGAAATCTGAAAAAACAGAGATAAAGTGCACTGATTTGAATATTTTCCTAAATCTCCGTATAAACAGGCTTTAAGGCAATCTGTACGCGATAAATTTACTGGATGGATCTCCGTAAGTATGCCAAGAAATTATTTATTGTGAAATTAAGAGGAAAGTGCTGAAACATGCTAATTCTGCCTGATATAATTTCACACCTTATTGAACAAAGCCCAGGTCTGAGTGACATTGCCAGATTCTTTTGCAGCAGTGCTTTATATCATGCCAGTTGCTGAATCAAAATGGCACGCTACCTTACCCTGTAGTCCACCCATTAAACAACTCAAACAGCTTGCTTCCAGTTAAATATTTGCAACTCGAGGGCGGAATTTATTCCTGCTCTCGGGAGCAGGCTAGGTGGCGATGGGGGTGGGCGTAGAATACTGAGCAAAGGTAAGGTTGGAGAATCTGTTGCCATCCTGACTCATTCCCATTCATTCAGGGACTGGGAAGGTGAAGGTCGGCCATCCCGTCCAGAGGCCAGTTGAGGCCCTTAAGTGGCCTTTTGAGGGCTTCATTCTGCCTTCACTTGCGGGCTCAGAGTCCGTCACTACTTATTGTGCACCCTGTAATCCAAAGAGGGCACTCCAGGCAGCAAGGGCCATGCCTTTGCAAGGATTCCACTGCCCCCCCCCCACCCCCACCCAACTCTCAACATTAATGTCCTCAGCCAAACTCCCCACCCTCAGCGATATCCTCACCCACTGCCCGTCCCCCACCCCTCCACTCAACAACAATGTCTCCATCGTCCCCCCACACGCCCCCCCCTCCTCCCCTTGCCAGGGCCTGCCTGACTGGCCCTGGAGAGCCTGAGCCACTTACCTGGGTTCCGAAGCCTTCTCCATCATTGCTGGTCTTGGCCAGTTGCAGTAACAGCAGCAGCCAACGATACAAGTGGCACTGCTGGGATTAAAGAGCTACAAGCCCTCTGATTAGCTGGCAGCTCTCAGAGCTGTGATCTTTGTCCTTAAAGAGACAGAAACTCTGATGACAGGCAATTCATTGCCTAATGGCCATACAATTATGTCAGGGCTTGTGGAAATTAGCTGCAGTAGGATTGCCTCCAGCTTTCTGGTTGGTGATCAGGGCCATCATCACAGTCATTAGATTCAGCCCTAAATGTATAGCTTGTCTAAGTCCTGATTTTTGAATTAAAATACCCTGTGACCAAATCAGCGCTGATTTTTGAGAACTCATTTATGTGACTATCTCTGTGTGAAGATTTGTATGGCTTGTAATTTGCAATGTTTCAACAAGATCCAGAATTTGCCCTTTTTTCCCTAAATTAGGGAAGTGAGTTAAGTTAACTCAATGAAATTTTCTTCTTGCACACTCCTTATTCCAACTTCATTCCAAAGGATGTGCAAGTTCATTCTAATGTTTCTGTGACTTCTTTTGGCTCCCTCTGATTCTGATGACTTTTAACCTTCTATACCTTAAATTATCTCTTCCATGTTTCATTAATAATTTTCTTTCTATCACTTTCCTAACTTTGATAGCTCTGTAACACTGCAGCGTTTTGTCCAGCAAATTTGAATACATCACCTCTAACCACTGCCTCTGAAGTCACCATTCCTGATCATTTCATTGTACAGTGTCCTCCTCTAATGATCAGGTTGGGACAAATGGTTCTTTTGCTTTGTGGCATAACTTCCAAAGTACCATCATTTATTGGCCTGTTAATCTCCAAGATGTTTTTCCTTACTCTTCACTATCTCCTGCACTGTATCAAAACAAAAACAGAAAAATGCCAGAAATACTTAGCAGATTTGGCAGGATCTGTGCAGGTTTGGCAGGATCTGTGCGGAGGGAAACAGAGTTAACATTTCAGGTTGATGACCTTTCGTCTGACTTTTCATCCCACACTGTATTTGTCTCTTCCAGCTGTTTCCTACCTGTCTCCTGCATAACATTTAGCAACAAATCACATACTCTAAGTCTATCCTGCTTTGTTTGGCATTGTAAGTCTCCCAAATGTGTGGTCTTGTAGAATTTTTTTCCTGTTTACTCCTGATCCATTTTTTGCATTAATTTTTTCAGTTCCATGTGTGCTAGTATTAGTTAACAGACCTTGGCTCAATCATTGCTACGTTTCTGATGAGCGTCATATATATTCTCCCTATCTGTCCTGGCAGCTTGATTATCTAAAGCATCCTGAAGTAAGTATATTTCTGTTATCCAATCCACTGTCAAAGCTGTTAAACAGAAATTTAAAGATGATTAAAATCAACCACCGTTCTCCTGCCCCTACAGCTTGAGCTCCTTGAGGTCCCTCAAAAATGCGGTCTCTTTTCACTCTCACACCTGTTGCAGATTATCCTTTCCACTCATTTCCCATTCTGATGGTACAGTTGCTTACTCTCCTTTTGGGGAAAAAAAAGGTCAACATTTCTGCCTTACTTTTCTTTTCCAATTTTAGTCTTGACGGACTTGCAAAATGAATACCGTTTCATTGCTCAATTCTGTCCTTGTATTCTGTTTTTACATCATGATCAATACCAAGTCTGTGAGATCTGCAGCTTTCCAAACTCTGGTCAGAACTCTGGCCTGGCTCCCATCATCTTGAAAATGTATGCTTCAGAACTTCTCCCTGTCAATTTGTCTCACTCCAAGTTCACACTTTCTTCTCTTAGAAACATGATAGTGCTTCTCATGTCTCTAAAAAATGGTGATCCATTTTACCTTTGAAATTGTCTCCCACCCACCTATATTCTTTAAAGTCGTGGAAACCGCAGTTTACTTTCAACTGGTTTGCCATCGTGAATCCAAAATCAACAGTGTGGTTTTCAGCATAACTGTTTCACTTGTGTCTTCGTTTCTCGAATACTGCTGTTCAACATCTTGATGAATCATCTGTTGACCTGATGGGCATCTCCAAAACCTTTGACAGACTCTGTCTTCTAAACAATTTACCATCATGTGGTCATTCACCAAAGCTATGTTCATGAATATGCAGTTTCTTCTCAAATCATTTCCAGTACTGTAGCTAATGGCTTATTCTCTGATTCTTCTTCCATTAATGAGGAGCCTTCTTGGCTTCCTGTTCTCTCTCACTCTGTTTCTTTCTTCGTTCCAATGACCTCTCATCATCAAACCATACCTACTCTTCCACAAATTTCATTTTAAATTAGTGACCGCCTTTTAGATGGGAATCTCTCAGTGCCAGAACTCCCAATCCTTTCTCAGTGCAATGATTGAATTATGATGTCTGGCTTTGCTTTGTGCCCTTCAATAAAGCAATGAAAATGTTGTTTCTTTTAATTTTTCAAAGATATGAGTCCTGAAATTATGTTATGGGATTATTGCTTACAAATGATTAATGTATTTTCCCAATTCTACTGCCTGTCTGCATTGAGCAGCACTTTAAGCAGATGTTTTATCAGCTGCCCCACCTCTCCTCTTAGCTTCCATCCTGAAAAACCATGTTTCATTGATCAGTCTTTATTTTCCTTGATTTAATCCTGGAGCTTCAGTCTGAGCAGTTTTAAATGACTGGCGAGCAATGGTATTGAACAACTGCTCAATGATGATCATCAGTTTAAGCAACTTATAAGTAAAGTCTAAAACTATCAGCTTCATCCTTGGAGAATAAATAGGACGAAGCTAATAGTTTTTTTTACCGATCAATAAAAACTGATCCTCAGCTCTGATAATTGTTCAATAATGCAGCTCAGTGTCACTTTCAAGAGCTGAGCAATCCTCTGCTCAGAATTCAGTTTTGGGACTAAATCCAGGAAAACGAAGGCTTATTAATAAAACATGATTAAAAGTAGAAGCGGAGAGGTAAAGGTGAATAGCTGAATTAACAACTGCTCGAAGTAATACTCAGCAGTAGAATGAAAAATTAGATCATTTTAATTTTCCTCAGGATGTGCCACAAACCAGAGATGAACTGTAAAGGAAACATTTGCATATTTAAACAAACTATAGTGGCCTGAATTCAAAGGAGGGGGTGTAATGTATACCTAGCCAGCCAAAGTAGGAAATAGTGTGTTTATTTATTTTCCCAAAGATTACTGGTGGATATGGTACTATGGTAATTTTTTTATTAGTAGAGATAAAGTTCAAAAGACATAGTGAAACAATGAGAGTTTGCATTCATGAGGGAAAATATGTATAAAGGAGAGAAGACTGTTTATAAGGAAGGCAATTTAAGATCCAACAAGTGTGAAAAAGCCTGCAGCCTATATGACCAAACTGCTGCCTCCAGGGACTGAAGTTAAAAGAACTCACTTTGAATCTGACTGTTTAGGGTATCGTTTACTTTGCCTGGGTCTTTTAAAATCTTTGTGTCTTACTGTTGTCTTAACAAAAGTATCAGTGAGAGTCAAATTAGTTAGGGCATTTTGAAGTTATTGTAGTTGTAATTTGTAGACATACGTATGTGCCTACAATCTTTTCTTTTATTAATAAATGTTTAATTTAGTTTTATAAAAACCTCTTAAGACTTGGTGGTCTTATTACTAAATTCAAAGCCTGCATCTCGAAACATACTAATTGAAAATTAGTTGTGGCAGTTGTTTAAGTTTCCCTCTGGGATTTGAACAGCTCAGCATTTACCATCTGCTGTGTCATAACACACCTGGAGGTAGGATACGGTTAGGTAATGGCGTGGCGAGTGGCTCAGAGGACGCCTGCCAGTGATACGGCGTGTTTCCTGTAGCTGCATAATTAATAAGGCGGGAAGTGAACAATATGGCACAAAAACCCTCCCTTATGATTGGTGGGAAAACCGTCTTTTTTCACACCCACCACCGCACTTAGTGCAATTGAGGAAAAATCCCGGCCATAGGTTAAACTTATGATGCAGCCTTCTTCAAAAGTCACCATGTTTTTAGGGTTTCAGCAAATTTCACTTAATGCATAATATATAGTTCTGCTGTTAAGATGCATCTGTCTCCACTTAAACCATGAAGTTTAATCACTATTAAGTTAAATTATTAATTTGAGTGTTTGAGATTTGAGATAAGAAAGCGCTTGTAAGTTTTTGGCTGTGGGTCAGAAGTGACCTAGCCTTATAGTGAGTGTATTTCTTGCTCTTTAAAGATTGTTTTGTATCTATAACAAAGTTCAAATGTATTTTTATTGAGTGAGTAGCAGAAGAATTAGGTGCAAAGTTATTGTTTATGAAACAAGAGCTCCATACTTTGGATGAAGTTGATTGCTGAATGATGATAGAAAGAATTTAACTGTGAACAGATGTTTTTAGCTTCTAATTGGTTAACTGACTAGGACCGAATTCCAAAACCATCCTCTGGAGTTACCACATTGGAAGCAAAAAATAGATTTAATTAAGATGATATCAAATGGAGCTGATATGTAATATTTTGCAGCAATGTATACAGGTGGTGGCTGAGATTCAGAGCAGAACTCTGAAATGTGTAGCTGCTTCCTATCAATTTCAGGAATTTCCAGTGGTTTTTTTTGTGCAGCTGACCTCTGCTCTTCTCCTGAAGGTTTCTGCCAATCACACAATCAGAACCCAGGCATCAAAACAATGATCATTGGCACAATACATAAAACATATGTTACTGAAATAGTGTGAGCAATTTTACCATGTCAGTGTGACTGGGATTGGGTGTAGTGGGGGGTAGGGAGTTAGTGTTAATGGGCAAAAAATGGATGCAGGGCAGGAAGCTGAGTCCCTAGTTTTAATCAGGAGAGACAAGGGCTGGGCAGTGGACAAGCATCCATTTGGGCATATCGTGTGAGATTTCATATTCTTACAGCTTGACAGCCAGTATAACTGGTAGCTAAACTTCCCATTTTTCACTCTTGCTTGCATTCATATTCCAATACTCCAAGCTGGCCATAAGAAATGTTAAGGCTTCACACAGCAACTGGAAATCTATGAAGAAAATTGAACAACTGGAGATGTCCCTGGCCTTTGAATTTGATGTCAAAATGGACATACTTGTCTGTGATATGAATTAAGCACACTCCAAGCAGTTGAAGATGCATTTAGGACCAAGATGCAGGAAAAAGCACAATGTAAAACCAATAAGTGGAATGGTATAAAACAAGATTATTTATTCAATCAAGTTAAAAATTTAAGATACTTCAGATTTGAGGAGAAACCATGACAGCACTTTAGAGTAATTTCATTGGCTGAGAAGTGATTTGAGATGTCCTGAGCATAGAAAAAACACGCTTTGGCTTTAAACCACCAACTCTTCGTATTTAACCTCCTCGTCTTCCACTCTATCACAGACCTTTCTTTTGTTCTTTTTCCTGCTGTCCCCTCCTTCAGTTGCTTGAAACCTAGTATATCTCTACTTTTCCTCAGCTCTGATGAAAGGTCATCAACCTGAAACGGTAACTCTCTCTCTCCATAGATGCTGCCTGACCTGCTAAGTATTTCCAGAATTTTCTGTCTTATTTCATATTTCATATTTCCAACATCCACCGCTTTTTGCTTTTGTACTATGTAAATAAAATTTGAATATTGCTAAAAAGGGAGACATATTGCTGAAGCTTTTCATTTTGCACTCATCAGGACAAACACAAGAATGCCAAATTTCAGATACACACAATAATTTCAACCACAGGAGAAAAGGGGCTGATTGGTTGCCAAGTCAACTCTGATTGGTCGAGCTATTGCCATGCAGAAGGCAACAGGGAACTATAGGCTCCTAAAGCTCCCGGGTAATTCAAAAAAGGTGAAAGGCTTGAACACATTCCTTTGTTTGCTGAGAACGCATCCCTGCATGTGAATGACACCCCTGCTTATGAATAAAGGTGAGCAAATGAGCAGAACCCTATTTAGATGGTTGCTGATAAGTCCAATCTTATAGCTTTTTAAAAATTCATTCATGGAATGTGGACATCGCTGGCTAGGCCAGCATTTATTGCCCATTCCCCAGTTGCCCTTGAGAAGATGGTGGTGAGCTGCCTTCTTGAATCGCTGCAGTCCATGTGGTGTAGGTATGTCCACAGTGCTGTTAGGGTGGGAGTTCCAGGATTTTGACCCAGTGTGGATCTATACAAATCACAATGTGCGTATTGACTGGTGAAGGTAGGCTTGTGGTTGACAGCAGTGGAGAACCGATTAGCGCATTTCTCCATTAGCACGTTGAGGAAAGGGAGCTAATTAGATTGCTCTATCTCAGAAGTGAATTTGAGTGTGGGATGGAGCATATTAAGGTGTGCAAGGAAACCCTTACACATGACTGCTGATCGAAATATTGCGAATGTATCATCTACGTAGCAAAAATATGCTCGGGGTAGGGGGCTAGGGCTCATTCCATCAATAATGCATTTCTTGTGGAAATCAACAAAAAGGTTAGCAAGCACTGGCCCTGGAGCGAATTCCATGGCTACAACATCTACCTGGGCATGCATGGTGTCATTAAAACTTGGCTGTGCGAATTGCTAAGTTCCTAAGTTCCTGGGTAGAGCACATCAAAGCTATCATACGGGACAGTGGCTATCCTGATTAGATCATTGTTCGCTGTATATCATGCAAGCTCACAAATAGGCCAAAGGTTGCCACTTTCAGACCTGAAAAATGCCCAATCTACCTCAAATCCCCAGGAAAGGCAGTGTACCTCAAAATTTGAACAATAGGTTAAGCAAGCCATTTCACATGCTACTGTGCAGTGGCTACCCAAGTGGCATTTCCCACTAACCGAATGCTGCTGTCAGTCAGTTCTGCCTACCACAAATTTTATAAACAGTTTTTTTTTAACCATCATGGGATGTGGACGTCACTGGCTGGGCCAGCATTTATTACCCATCCCTTATTGCCCTTGGTAAGATGGTGGAGAGCTGCCTTCTTGAACTGCTGCAGTCCATGTGGTACACCCACAGTGCTGTTAGGGAGGGAGTTCTAGGATTTTGACCCAGCGTCAGTGAAGGAATGGCGGTATATTTCTAAGTCAGGCTGGTGAGTGGCTTGGAGTGGAACTTCCAGGTGGTGGTGTTCCCATGTGTCTGCTGCCCTTGTCCTTCCAGATGGTAGCGGTCGTGGGTTTGGAAGGTGCTCTCTAAGAAAGCTTGGTGAGCTCCTGTATGAATTTCAGCGCTTGGTATGTAGGCCATTCGGGCTAATGATTCGTTGATTGAATCAAACAGCATATTCCTGTGGTTGTTGGAATAGGCAACATGTCTCTCTTTTCACTAATATTCAAGTTCTGTACTACCAAGCGACTGTTTAAATGTGAGTTCTTTGTTTTGGTCCTTCTATTTGCAATGACCTGAATTTGGCCAAGTTTGGATTCTGTAGGGCCTATCCCTTCCCTGTTTGCTCTAAGTACTTTTTCCATTGTCCCATAATCACATGAATCAGCTCAAGTAAACAAAGCTGTAATGACATCCAGTTTTTTTATCTTCATTTTATTGTTTGAAATGGGCTGCAGAGGAATAAGCATTGCCTCTCTCACTCACACACACACACACACACACACACACACACACACACACACACACACACACACACACACACACACACACACACACACACACACACATACACACCAGACCTGCATACAGCAGGGAAGCCGTTAGCAGGTTGGAAACCTGTTTGTAATTGAAGCGGGCTTTGCTATGTCTTTTTAACTCAGCTACAGCATTCGCATCCATGTGCATGTTTCTCAGCCAAAATACAGCGTGCAGGCGTGATAATGACCCATACTCTGTCAATGAAAGCTTTCTGTTTAAAGGGACCCCAGCAGGAGGCAGAATTTCTGAAAGAATGCTTGCTTCTGAAACAAATTGAAGGCAAAATGGAAGGAAGACATATGGGATAGCTTCCCCGCCCAGTTCTCTTACTCCCTGGACGTCATGCTGGTGGTGGTGAGAGCTCTGTGTCCATCCCCTCTGTCATGTGAAGTGGCCTGTGGTTGTGGAGAAGGCAGCTGCTGTTGCTGCTCTATTTGCTGTTGGTGCTGCAGCTGATACTCTTGCTGCTGCCCATCAGAGGCCCAGGTGACTGCTGCATAAGTCACTGCCATGCTGCAGTGAAGGCTAGCAGCAAGGAGATTGTTATGAAGGTGAGTGAACTCCAAGGTAGTTGAAATGCTTCCAGAAGGTTGAAATTGACCCTTAAAGCCCTGAATTCAGGCTCTGAGAACAAATCCTGCGAGCACAAACCTCTCGTTGGGATTGGCTGCAAATCTTGCAATTTCACTTTTTAAAGGCTTCCCTGCATGTCAATTTCATTACTCAGTGAGTCCCCCATTTTGCTGTCACCTGGTTGACCCTGGCAAGTTGCAGACAGCTCAGGAAACCCCATATACAGGTTGTTAAAGCCAGAGAGCTGGGTTAAATCCTGAGAAAACTGCCTCTTTGCATATTGTAATGACTTACCCGACAGCTGCAGAAGTGGATGGGATCATGTCAGTTTCCCAACCCAATGCCATTTTTTTTCAGGGCTTTAATCCCACAACTGACCTGAACCACCCTCCCCTTGCCTGTTAAAATTCTGACCTATCTCATCCACCTAACATGCATAAGATTTCTACTGTGCATCTATGGGGAGAGATAGAATGTATGTGATCTGCAAAGACCTTTGCTCATTAAACCTCAATTTCCATTTGTCCTAATTTTGCATTTTCTGGGGGAAGAATTTTCCCCCCTGTCGGGGGGGGAAGTGCGGGTGCAGGCAGGGGGTGGGGGCGTGCCTCCGATCGTGCCGCCATTTTACGTGGACAGGCCAATTAAGGCCCACCCAGCATGATGTCCGCCAGGGGGGGATTCCCTCAGCTGAGAGTGCGCTCTTTCACGCATGCGCGCGTAAGAGCTCAATCATCTCCCTGAGGCTAAGTGCTGCCTCAGGGAGATGGGCGCCAAATTTAAAAATGGTGCAGGTGCAAAAATAAAATTTCCCTGACACGTCCCCTCATGTGACACTGTCACATGAGTTGGGACGTGTCCATCACTTTAAATCATACATTTATTAAAATTTTAAAAACCCTCATGAAACCTCATCCCGCCCGTGGATGAGGTTTCATGCTTCTTCTAAAGCCCGCCAGGGCTCCCGGCCTGCCCGCCAACCTTGAGGTTAGACAGGCAGGTACATTAATTATCTCAATTACTTTTTAAGTGGCCTCAATAGGCCATTGGCAGGTAGGCGGGCGCACAGCTGATTTGGCTGCCGACCTGAAAATTGAAATGACGCGGGGTGAGGTTGGGGGTACCGCCCAACGTCATCCAGCATCATTTTACGTGTCGGCGAGCGGGCCCGGCCCCCTCCTCCCAAGCCGACCTAAAGATCCTGACCTGGCAGTCAGTCGGAGAACTCAGAAGTCCCTCAGAAGTCTGATATAGAGGTGCCCAGGCTTGACCACTTGAGTGGGCTGGGAAGATGCATTAATGTTGACATGTATATTAACCTAGCTTTTGGATGCAAGATTTTTTGATTTTGTGGATACTTGAGTATTTAAACTTTTCAAACTGAAGGAAAAGCCGAAGCATGCATCCTGATCAGAGAGTATGTGGAAGTTACCCCTTTGAACTCAGAAGTGATTTGACCTATATCATAGTTGAAAAACTTGAGGGGTGTATTGTCTGATTTTCAAACAATGATGATAAAGGAAACTGGTTTATTTACAACAGCAGGCAGATTATGTTCATTATAATTTTGCAAGAAAAACTGTATTGCATGTACTTAGGAATAGAAGTTATATTGCTTGGTTAATCTGTGGTTTTATTTCCCAAAGTCTATTCTGTGAGTCAGACTTCATATGTGGTTTTAACTTCTTGAAGTATAATGAAATAACAGGCCCACTTGATTGGTACAACTTTGAGCTTTTGCCAAAATGGAAACATAACAATAGAGTATATTGACCTGGAGCCTCGCTAACAGTAAGTGTAGGTCAGAGTTTTGGGACTATTCAATGCTATCATCCTATTTGCATTATCATGTTTGTTGCTACTGAAGCATCCAGTTGAGATTAGAGGTTTGTAATTGAGACTCTGGTGTCCTTTATCATCCAGATTTTAAGGTAAATATGCTGTAAGGTAAGTAGCCAGGACCTGAATACAGTATGATTGCAATGGCCTATTTCCTTACAGTGAACAACAGACTCCTGAAATGACAGTGATGTATCGGTAATGAGGCACAGTTTTAGATACTTCTATTCAAAGGATGATTTTCAAAACAGTTTTGCTATTCAGTTTAGGTAACTTAATATTTTTAATCATTGATGAAACATTGATAAACCAGTCTGAGGAATCTTGTACTCACCTTGAAGTTCTAGCATTATGTAACCTTTATATTTTAGTAAATACTGTTGTTCAGCATTTTTAAATCAACATTTTCAAGAAGTTCTATTCAGACTGTCAAAAGAGATTGATTGCAATGTGCAGTTTGGAACTGTGCTTCTTCAATCAAAATGGGCCTGCATCATCATGCATTCCCCTAGCTGATAGTGTTTGCACTTAAAATAATTAGAATTCCATTGGCTTACACTTTCAGATATCACTGTCAAGGCTGACTCATGCGTGAGTGTGGAGCACGCTTTGATTGGTTTCATGTTGAAAGAATATATAATGTTTAGATCATGTAGGAGCCCTATGGCATTTTTATATCTCCGGGCATTTAAAAGCAGAGAATTAAGCTTGAAGACTTGAATTTAGAAATTTACAGTTAATTATTGAATTTTACAAGCATAACAAAGTACTAATCTACAGCATAAACATGAACCCTTTTTTCTGGCTAATTTGAAAATATACATATACTAACATTGATTCTATTCTTAAATAATTTAGATGTTTCAGCCAGTCCATAATCACAATTTCTCTCAAGATGATAATATTGCTCTTGAATGAATTTTGATCATTAAAAAGCAACAAATGAAATACCAGCTACCAGAAAATCTCTCCAAAAATTTGATGTCAGTTTGAGTGGTCATCCTTTGAATCTAGCCCACTAAATTGCTATAAAAAATGTATAACACAATAGAGAGGTTTAAAAAAAAATCAACAATTGTGAAAAATAATCAATAAGCTTATCAATAAATTTATCAATGCCTCTGACAAGTTTACTGCACACAATTGCCCTCTCTCCCAAGAGGATGGGGGGCACTGGATACTGCAAAGGCTATGGGCCCTGCCCCTTGCTGGCAGTGGTATTGGAGGCAGCCTGCTGACTGTGCTGTACTGTTGGCTTTGATGACCTTGGCGGTCATCCTCTGACCAGTGGAGCCTGTGTAGGCACTGCTTCGGAGGGAGAGTCTAGTGCCATGGCTGGCATCTCCCCAGTCATCACAGCCTCATCAGATGCCACAGTCACTGACAGAGGGGCGTAGGGGCTGCTGTCGTCATCCAGAGTGCCCTGAGAGGAGCCTGCAGAGATGCCTAACAGCCCATGTGCCAACATGAGGTTGGTTTGGACCTCCCTGCTCACCATTGATGGACAGGCACCTAGCAGAGATACTATGTGTGTCTCTCATACAGGCAGTGACCTCCTGAGGTCATTGCCTGTGTGAGGGCTTGCAGGTCCGAGCACAACTCCTGGAACCCCTGATTCTGTCCCTGGAGCTGCGTCTCCATGAAAGTCGCTACTTTCTCAGTGGGGGAGGCAGATTGCTCGGCATTGAGGGTCAACGCAGTGCTCATGCTCCACATGGACTCCTCCACAACAGTGACCATGGCACACATACCCTCATGGATCTCCACCAGATCCTCCTGCACATTCGGCTGGACATCCAGCATTTTCCACCTAATGAATGACTCCAGAGGCTTGTCATCTACTTCGGACTCAACATGCTCCTGGCCTCCAGCGGCCTTCGAACTGCCAGTGCCCTGGGCCCTCTGCCTCCGCCTCTCTTCCATGAGAGTGTGCCATGCCCTCACCATTGTGCACCAACATTGTAGCCGACGATCTATTGTCCACCCAGGCGCTGCTATCTGCACTGGTACCTGATGCAGAGAGCAGATATGATGCAGGTGCATCTCACAGGCACTGGCCCTCCGGCGTTAAGGGTAGCTCATTGGGGTCCTGTACTCGTTGGCTGGAAGGCCATTCTAGAGGAGAAAAACGACATGTCCGTAGTATTAGTCATCGTACTGTCACTGTGCATGTGAGGTGCGTTGGAGAGACAATGGAAATCTGCATTATGGTGCCATAGTCCTTCAATGAACAATAGTGACTCCAGGTTTGAGGTTTCCGTTACAGATGAAACAACACAACAATGTTTACACACTCTGACACTCTCGCATCTTCGTCAGAGACCCCTGCCTCTCCATGACCGGTGGACCGAGCTGGGCACAAGCATCCCACCTCTAAGGCATCTATCTCATTCCTCATCAATATGAGCAGGTTTGGGGGCCTCCCCCTGTCCTTGACCTGTCGATGTTGTTATAGCTACTCTTCTCCTGAAAGGACACAGGAGCATTGATTAGTCCACTCTCTACCCGCAGCGCCACTGCAGCCTGGCCAGCCCCAGCTGAGGAACACCTTGCAGGGCACCTCCGCATCATCATCCTTAACCTGCAAAGCAGTCAGGCCAAGCAGCCAGAGTTCACCGCCTTGGCTGGCGCCAATGTCACTGACAGATGGCACTCAGACTCATACACCTCTGATTATCATGGAGGGGATGGCCAGCCACTAACATTTCTCCATACAGATCCATGCCAACTCTACTCATCCTTGCCGAGCACAGCAGATCGTTGAACCTTTTGCGGCACTGCACCCATGTGCATCGCACAACATCATGGCTGCTGACCTGGGCTGCCACCTGTCCCCATGCTTTCTTGGTGAGGTGGCTTCCTCTTGCCATCCCTGGGGGTAGGATGTTCCATCTGGCACTGATGCCCTCCACGAGGGTTCCCAGGCACTCATCCCAGAACCAGGGGGCCGAGTATCCACAGGATTTGCCCTCCCACCTGGCGTGCCCAGCAGGTGCAGATGCCATTGCAGCTGAAAGAAATATGTTTTTGTCAAACAACTCCAAAGCTACAACGCATCCCCTGGCAGCCTTCAGGGCACTGCCTCTGCTGCTTTTAAATCCCCCACCAAGTCGCCATTGGACCCCGCGCCTGACAGTCTCCTGCCCCCTCCCGCACCTTTAGACCATTAAAAAGACGTGTTTCATGCTGGGCAGCCCTTAATTGGTCGTCCAGCGTGAAATCACGTTGGAAATGCGATCTCGCCTGGAAGTGGATTACACGTCTGCCTCTGGGCCTGCCGACTTGGCACACAAGCCAAGCACGAAATTCAGGCCCTGATCCTCTAAAGCCTCACATTTAAAAATCTTATCCTGATTTTTTTAAATGAATTCAAAGAGTTGCCACTTCCTATCTCTGTAATGTTCTCCAGTCCAACAATCTTCTGGAAACTGCCTTCTTCCAACTCAAGCTTTTTTGTATAACAAGCGGCCCTTCAACCAACCACCACCACCCCCCTGCACCTCACCCCCCACCACCCACATCCCCTCCTCGCCACTATCACCACTGATGTGCCCCCCACCATTGTTAGCCATGTTTTAAGCAATCTTTGTTGTTTCTTCTGTAAACCCCTCCATCTCTAAGCTCCTTCCTTAAGACAGTCTTTAAAATCCATCTCTGTGACCAAGCTTTTGGCCACCCCTCCAATTATCTTCCCTCCCTAACAGCATTGTGGGTGTAGTTACATCACATGGACTGCACCGGTTCATGAAGGCAGCTCACCACCATCACCACCAAGGGTAATTAGGGATGGGCAATAAATGCTGGCCTAGCCAGTGACGCTCACATCCTGTAAATGAATTTTAAAAATTGTTGAATATCCGAATATGCTTCTGTTAAACATCTTGGGACATTTTTGTTCCACCAAAAATCTTTCATAAATACAAGTAGTTGCTGTTTTTGTATTTTTGGTGCAAGACCTTGTTGGGTTGGTGCATGAAATTAGCCGGCTCAAAACCCCCAGCCCAGCAATATCTACCATTTAATATTTAAGATATATACTTACATAAAATCAGGTATTAACTAGGCCACATGTTGTCCTCATAGGATCTGTAAATGTTGAAGAAAGGCGATAATCCAGTAATTATGGTGCACTCATCCCAGTCCCTAATCAGCATGATGCACAACACAAACTCACTTAAATTGACAGTTTTGTTCTGAAAGAGCAAAAGATGGTGTGGGAAATGGAAAATGGCACATTGGTGCTTTGGGGGTTCTTTCCTGAGGATGCAACTATGACACAATGTTGGATTGAGGTATGATGGATCTTTGTTTGCAACAGTACAGTATGTGTCCTGGAGTGTACAATGTTAACATTGTGTGGTAGAAAAACATTGACCAGGTCTGACATCCCTCACCTTGACGAAGAAGAATTTCATCAAAACAATTTAAGGAAGAAAAAAATTTGTGAGTTACATCTTTTAATAAAATGAAACTATTTTACAGCAGCATGCATTTCAGGCACTGCACCATGGACTGAATCAATGTGTGACAGTGTCAATAAGCATTAGTTTATCATGGTTCAGTAATACATTCAGAAAAATGTAAGATAAAAACAGAAAACGCTGGAAATACTCAGCAAGTCAAGCAGCACCTGCTTTCTTTAAGATTTCCAGCTGACGTGGTATTTTGCTTTTTGTAACAGTTTCATAAAAGTATAGTCTTTGTTTGCAGTTCAATCCCTTGGGGTTGGTGGTGACACAGCAGAGACAGGATAGAGATTGTATGAATTCCATGGAGAGTTTAGATTTTCGAAACCAACTGAATAAGCAAGAGTAATTCTCAAGCAGCCATGGCTGTTTTTCTTAAAGAACTAATTATGGTTCCTGCCCTAGAAATTTAGAACAAATGAGGACGTCTGTTCATTCCATGGTTGGTCACTCACAAAGCTCCCAAAACAATTCTTGTGCGGAATTTGTTGTATTTGCAGAAGAACTGGCAAATCCATTTTTTTTACATCATCCGTTATGGCTTCTTAAAGTGATTCTTTCTATTTTATTGGTAATTAATGCTGAGTAATGCACAATTTCATGCTGTGAATTCAAACCTATTGTCCAAGTTCCTTTAACTCAGAATTTTTACAGCCAACAGGGAGAATCAGGATTGGATTTGAAATCAAGATTCAGTGAAAACAAAAATCATGTTCTAATTCTCTATGCCAGCCTCCTGCCCTGCTTGTTGCATGTTAGGTGGGCAGGAGATTTCTCCGTAATCCCAAATATTGCTATCCTCTTGCACCATCCCTTCTCTAGCAACATATTCTGGTTATCTTCACTAAAAGGTGCAATTCTCACAGAGGTTGCAAATATTGTTAGCCTCCACTGAAACATAGCACCACAGAATTGGGAAAAAATTAATTTATCCCTTTAAGTGGAGCAACCATTTAAGAGCTGCTGGATTCAGGTGGATTCTCGCTCTACCAACTGGCCATGCTGTCCCTGTGTTCACTAAAAATGAGCACAAAGTGTATACTCATTATCTTAACTATCCAAATCTGCAAATTCCAGGGCCAGGCGGCCTGTCAAACAGCACAGGTGCTTCCCAGAGTGTAACCAGCTTTGTTTTATGATCAGGAAATGGAGCCTTAAATTACAAATGGCCAAAGTAGTGACAGGACGTGGATCCATCATTATCATTTTAGTAATGCCCTGTTTCTAATCCCTGATGTATTTTTAGCAAATTTGACCTTGAAAATCTGTAGTGGTGCTGCCTGGACATTTATGCCAGGCTTAGACGTGTCATTGCCACTCTGCCACTCGCACCACAGAGGTTAGTGGAGAAGCTCCAGGATGGTAGTGCACATTGGAAACACTTGCAGAAACTGGTCACTCTGCGTGTCTGCTGAGTTTTCCCCACCCGAAAACTGGGGGTGCACTTTAAAAATAATTATTCTCCCCCTTCACCTTCAATATCTAGGCGCTGACCCTGAGTTGGACTTCCAGGTTTGCACTGGGCCCACTTGGTACAGCAGATGTCCCATTTTTATCTCAGTTTCTAAGTGAAGACTGGGACACTGGAATTCCTGACTTAAAGAGCCACTGCACCTCTTATATTGTCTGCAGCTTCAATATCATCAGAGATTCTCCTTCCACAAACTCATCTTGGAAAATGCTATTTGAAGACCAGTTCTTGGCTGAATTTACTGCTGTTATGGAAGACTACCACTGGACACTGGTCTAGGGTTTTGGACCTTTGTCTGCTAGTCAGGGTGATGATTGGAGAGAGCACATGCCTGCTGCTGACTTCCTCCGCCATTTCTGTCCACACCTGCTTGGTTGGCGAGGTTATCCTTTTCTTCCCATCTATAGGAAAGGTTACCTCACTGCAACCCCTCAGATCCCTCAGCAGGAACTCCAGTTAATAGTGTCTGGGTGGTGGCAGCTTTCCCAGATCTCCTCTGCATTCTTATGGTTGCTGCAGCCTCAGAAGTTCAAGTGCTGGTGAGTGTCTCCCACTCTTGTCTTGACCCCTTTAATCAGAAATCCTTCCTTTGACAAAATGGACACACCATGCTGCCCTCCCTCACTAATTGGTTGGGAAGCCTGGAGGTGGGATGTCACTTAGTTTGCTCTGGTAAAGAGAAAGTGCTGGGTGCACTGTGCATAGTCAGGTTCCAAATCAGAAAATTGACTTGGCGCTGCTGCAGGGATGCATGCATTTGGGGAGGTGAAAAACAAGGCAAAGGAATACACAATAAATGGGAGGATACTGAGAGTTGTAGAGAAATGAGGGACCTTGCAATACGCATCCACAGGTTTCTGAAGGTAGCAGGAAGGTTGAAAATATGTTCATGAAAGCATATGAAATTTTTCCTTTGTTCCTCAAGGCATTGAATATAAGAGCAGGGAGTATGCTGGAACTTATAAAACACTAGTTAGGCTACAACTTGAGTACTGTGCAGCTATAGCCACCTAGCTACAGAAAGGATGTAATTGCATTAGAGAGGGTGCAGAGTGGATTTATGAGGATGTTGCCAGGACTAGAAAATTGCAGCTATGAGAAAGATTGGATAGGCTGGGGTTATTTTTCTTGGAACAGAGGAGGCTGAGGGGAGATTTGATTGAGGTGTATGAGGTTGTGAGGGGCCTGGATAGAGTGAATGGGAAGGGCCTATTTCTCTTAGCAGAGAGGTCATTGACTAGGGCCATAGATTTAAAGTGATTGGTAGAAGTATGAGAGGTGGGATGAGGAATTTTTTTTTTACCCAGAGGGCGGTTGGGGTCGGGAACTCACTGTCTAAAAGGGTGTAGAGGTAGAAACCCTCAACTCATTGGAAAGGTGTCTGGTTATGCACCTGAAGTTCTGTAACCTTCAGGGCTACAGAGTAAGTGGTGGCAAAGCTGGGGGGTGGGGCGCTCGTTTTTCAGCCGGCACAGATGAGAAGATTGACCTCCGTATGTGCCAAAAATTTTTCTACATTTTCTAAATGCCTGAAAAGGAGCAATGTGCAGGGATGCAAGAAGAGTGCGGAGAAGTGGCAGAACACGAATTGTTCCTTAGGAGAGCCAGTATGGATATGATGAGCCAAATGGCCGCCTTCTGTGCTGTGACGATGCCGTGATTCAATGATTCTGCCCAATATTTGCTCCCTGGCAGTAATTCCAGGGATCACTGATTTGAGAAATGTAGCAGTATGGTGACGTTATGCAGCCAAATCATGGGGAAGGATTTTACGGATGGCTGGTGTGGCTTCCTGCTCCGCTATCTGAAGAGTCGGTGGGAATGCATCCCCCGTTGGATACCAGCTGCCCCTCAGCCATTCAATGTTCAGGAAGGCATTAATTGACTCAGGGCGAATCTTCTTTCCCCATGTGCGGAAGAAGTCCCACCTTAGAGAGCTTCTGGCCAGTCGGGTGGCCAGCAGCGCTATAGTCTCAGCAGCGCCAGGTTTAAGCAGTGGCCACTCCTGGGACTACAGCCATTCCCAAAGAAGAGGAAGTTATGGAGGCTCGACTGAAGTAAAAGGGAGCTATGACCTTGGCAGTGGGGCGGAGGGGGGGGCGGGGACTGCTTCTAATGGCCACGGGGGACTCCCTAAGGAGGTTCCACCATCATTTCCACCCCTTTGTCTGACACCAGCTCATGCAGCTAAAGCTGCCAGGCAACCAGGTTGGCATAGACCTTCCACCCACCATGGGTAAAATGACAATGGGGGAGGGCGGGTGCGGGATGAGGCACTTAGGTGGCCATTAATTGGCCACAGGGGCCTCAATAGATCCAAGGATGGAGGGATTGCCTGACGCCTCCACTACCCTCTGCAAAATGGGAGACAGGTTTGGGGTGGGCAGGTAACCAGCAGGAAGGCCACATGCTACATTTTATAAGCTCCCCCAACTTCAAACCCACCAGTGTGGGAATATAATATTCCACCCAATATTTCCAGGGGCAAAGAAAATGAAAGTGCTGACTGTACAGATCAATATGTCAGTTACCTTATTAACGTATGTGTCAGTGATACAATTGCTGATAATGTAGTGCTATTATAAAGAACATATCTTTTTATTTCTGTTGGACTGTGGACTAAAATTACAATGGTTGCTGTTTGAAAGACATGCCTTCTGGAACAGTGTGAGGGATTATATACAATGTTGCTGTCCTGGAACAGAGTGTGCCATGCAAAACAGGATGGTGCTGAGGAGGAGTCTGGTCTAATGGGGAACTGCCTGGCAACAACGTTTAATTGGCTCCTGACCAGGTGACTAGGGTTTGTATGAGAGCAGTGCAGCAGAATAGCTCTTAGTCTGAAAAGTAAAAGACCTAAAACCTCTTGCTCTTGTGTGTGTAAGATTCCAGTAATTCCACAATAATAGCTAGCTGGCTTTTTCTCCTCATATCTTTATAACTTATTCTCACTCTGAAAACCCCTGTCAAGAGGCAAAGAGGAAGATCACTGTTTGAGACATTGAAGGTCAAGTGCTCAACCAGTCGACTAAAGTGCTGGAAGATCACTTCATGTCATCAACAAAGAATTAAAAGAAATTTGGAAACCATCAATCAAAATCAACCCATCGAATCCTGTACTCCGGAATTGGTGCGAAAGAACTGTTTTATCCCATCCTTAAAACCCATGTTTTTGTGTGTCTTATGTGTCTTGTAGGGATTTAAGAAGGGGTAGAGTTTAGGTTATAGAGTTAGAAATTAGCAGTTCATATTTCTTTCTTTTGCCACCGGTTAAAGACAATTTGTTCAATAAGCAGTTATTTATTTATTAAGTTTACAAACCTGGTGCTCGTATTCTGTTCACTTAAATTAATCAGTTAGGTAGGTTTTTCACTTTTTCACATTTGTTATGGCTCAGGGAGCAGTGGGGCTTCGTATTGCAGTGCATTGTCACCAGTAAGTCGTGACACTACCTGAAAAAGGGCTGGAGGCATAAGAGTTCAGATTAGCAGTGATCTTGCCAATCATTGGCACTATCCCAAAGTCACAATTGGCTGCAAATATATTTGCTACAGACTGTAAATTTTCAAAGTTGGCCTTCTGCTGAAATAAGCTGAAGTTGTTGCCCTCCTCTTTGACTGGTCAATGTGGCAAGATTTGCAGATATGCCTTGGTGCCTGCTGATCTTCATGGTTTGTCATGTTTCATCTTGTGTCATTTCAATCAGGAGAATTTGAGGCATTTTTAAAACAACTTCGCATCCAATATAGGAGAGAAATTGGATGCCGCACTCTGGCACGAAAATACAGAACACCATAAAATTGCTGCCAATTGTAAATGGACACAAAACCAACTATCCAAACATGTGACTCCCCTGTGCTCATGGTATACTTCCTGATGAACATTATTACTAAATCTACTCTAAAATACTAAGTGTGGCCTGATCAATGGGCAGGGTTTCCTGCTTGGTATGTGGGCATGCGCCTGACCCGGCCAAATGTGAAATAGCACGCGATGCTGTCAGGCAAGCGTTATCGTGCACTCACGTGATATTTCGGTTGACAGGCGTGTACGAGAGTTGGCAGCATACCCGCTGACAATTAAGAGGCCTATTAAGGCCATTAATCAATTAATTCAATTATATTTTTCGCTGCCCGTCCAAAGTTACGGTTGGCGGGCGGACGAATTGACCAGGCGGCCTTTGGATTTTTGAGGAAACCTCATCCACAAGCACCCAAAGCAGAAACTTTACCCCCAATGTTTCTGCCTTACGTGGCGAAATTTGAGGTAAATTCAGACAGTCATTTGCATATGGAAAATAAGGCTGTTATGGACTTGATTTTCCAGACAAGTTTCTCATATTTAATTAAATGTAAAAATTTTTCAAATCTACGTGTTAAGGTGAGTGAGTCCACTATGTGGACATTTTTTTCGGGAATTTTAAAAACTTTATTCATTGGTTTGAAATACTTCAGCTCCCTGAGGCAGCTCTCTGCCCTCAGGGAGCTTTCAGTGCGCACTCCCCTGCACAAGCACTGACTTCAGCTGTTGCCCTTCTCCCACCCCCACCCCAGCAGTGCTGAGCTTTTCAGCACGCTTTTCACGCTGGCCGGCCAGGGTGAAATCACAGTCGGTGGGGGGGGGGGGGGGGTGCGTGCTGAACGTGGGCGGTGGGCCATTTCCTGGCCGCTCCTGGCCTGCCCGCCAAGTCAGCCTGATGACCTGAAAATCCTGCCCAATGTATTCCTGCCCACAGTTTCACCAGCCTTACTTTCTATTGTTTTAGATGTACATTTCCAGCGGACATTTATTAAATTTCATTTTCCATTTAAAAAAAAATATGGTTAGCTTTCCAAATTTGCATGTATCTTTACGCAGAGGTCATGCTAATCTCTGTATTGTTCCAGCTTTAGCATCTGTGCTGCCAATGTGAATTACACACATTAGCTGTACAAATAAATAATCCTTGACCATTAAGTATATGCACTGATCTTTAAGAAGACACAAGTGGCTTATATTTCATTGTAATTAAAAGTAACAGATCCACAAAATTATATTAAAATTATTACACTTGGCTGTATAGTAACAGCTCATTCATTACTGATGAAAATTTTGTGAAAGATTGCTGAGATCATTCAGAGATTTATCAGATTCTTTCACCATATCCTGTAGGTTGAAGATCCTGGCTGCTGTTGCATGGTTCTACTTTCTATCCAGTTGCTGCAAAGATTTTCTCTCTCCACTTTCAACATTCTTCCTGAAAGTCTCACACTGTTCCTGAATGTTTATTTCCTTCTCCTTCATCGCTTCCTAAGCCATTTGTTATTTAATCGCCTGAATGTCAACCATGGCAAGTCCATGATAAGACTTAGGGCCCTTTCTGAGACTCTCTGTGCCAATTTGATTCCATTAACTTTGTACTTATGTCACACACTATTTTGCCCAATGTCTAATACTTCACATTTGGCTGTGTTAAATTTCATTTGCCATCTGTCTTCTTATTTGCAGAGCTGCCACCCTAAGAATTTATTATCAAACAATTTATTTATAGCCAAAGCTTTTACATGTATTGGAGAGGGATTTGGTGCATTTAGGATAGTGTGTTCCTTGCAATGAGATTAGGGAGCACTTTACTAAAACTGAAATTAACAAAGACGTGGAAGAGGTCATACAGGTTTCGAAGCAAACACATTTTCTCATCAAAACTTGTGTGCACATTTGAAATATATGAGCAGAAAGTAATGTCAAACTCTGATCCATTACCAGGTTGCACCATGGTCAGACAAATAACTCTTTGAAGAATGGGGATTTCATCAAGCTCCGGGGTTATTTTTGTCACGGGAGAAGCTTCATGATGGATATTAGTTGCCACTAAATGAATTACACATCTCATTTCAAGGTTGAGAGAGTCGAGTTCCAACTTGTAATCAATGATTTATGGTAAAAATGCATTTACATTATTACTATCAATGAAACTGCTCATTGCCAGCTATGTGTGTGTTCATCTTTTCACCTATTACACAGCATGAGATCAATGTATATCTTCAAATCCAGATGAATTTATAAAGTTGATAGTGATTTTGCTTCCACTGCAACATTTGTATTCTATATGCATCCGACCTTAGGTGTTACTGAAGTGTCACTGGTGTTTTGATAGCTCATTAGTCAATCAGTGGTGGGAAGAGGTCTGTTTTTTGATTGTTTGTTATAACTGAGAGACTTGTTGCCTCAAAACCGCAGCTGTCTAAGTGGATTTTGCTCTAATGAGTTTCCCATTAGATGCCTTCATAAATGCCTCGCCCTGTCATATTTCCTCTGTGATAAGTCAACAGGAAATTCACTTCCGAAAGGGTGAACTGATTCTGCCAACTTTCTTTTATCTATCGTGTCTCAGCTGGGTCTTTTATCCATCAGTGAAAGTTGCCTGAAGGAGGTGATTGAGTTCAGAGATTAGGGATGTGATCCAAACTTAAAATGCAAGGAATTTAAACTCCTAGATGGGAAGCTGGCAGGTCCACAGTCTGCTTTTCTGAGAGACTTTGTGGGAGGCCAGGCCTCAGTGAAAATTCACTGGGTATCTGCCCGTGTGAAACTGATGTGAAGAGACAACTGGCCAGCTGTTGGCAGGTAGAAAATGAGCAGAATGGTCGCTGCTTCTGGTACTCAGATAATTCATCATTGGGACAGGAAGGGGACAGTGGATCTCTTGGAAGGGAGGAGGGAGACCGCTGTTAAGTATGGTAATTCAAAATTTAATTGTGTTCAGGCAGTGGCAGCAAATTCGTTTGAGCTGCAATATATAGCAGACTGAAACTGTGTTTTTGGGTCAAGAGATGCATGTTTCTAATGTCTACTTCTGTAAGTAAAAACTTCAGTTTCATTCTTCACTGCCTGGAGTTCTGGAATAGAATATCCAGAGGTATTGAGGCCCACATTCTCCCATGGAGCCCACAGGAAACCGCAGCACTCGTTTAATTGTTACTTAACCAATGTTTTGTACAAATTTATCATAACTTCTTTAGTCTTGAACACTATGCTTTCAAAATATTATTGTCATTTTAATAGATTCATCTATCTGCATTCATACTTTCAAGGAATTATGTACCTGAAGCTTTGGTCTGTCTTTTACCCTTCATATTCCCATTGAAATCACATATAACTTGACTCAGACTTCTGTATTGTCACTAAGTCAAAATCCTGGAACTCCTTAGCCAGCAGTATTGTGGAAGCATTTACATATCACAGACTGTAACGGTTCAAGAGGACTCCAACACCACCATCAATAGGTAACTGAGGCTGGGCAATAAAGGTCAGCCTTGGCAGTAATGGCTACAATGTAAAAATGAAAGAATTTAACCCCAGCCTTCAGCATCTTTCCACTAAGAGTATGCTGCCTGTCCTTATTTCTCCCACCTATATCTCTCACTTACCAACATTAAATTATAGCTGCCACCTGTCTGCCCACTGTGCAAAATTCTATGACTTCCTGAAGCCTGTTAATCATTTTTGCTGTATTCCAAGCTCCCTAATTTGCATCCTTCAACTTATGAGAATTATTTTTGCTACGCTCAAGCCCAAATCATTTATATACACCAAGAACAAAGTGAGCCCAGCACTGACTTCTGGTACATCACTTCCAACTCTTTGCCAGTCTGAACAGTGTCCATTTAATCTAACTTTGTTTATTTTTTTTTTCATTTACGGAATGCGGATGTCACAGGCTGGGCCAGCATTTATTGCCCATCCCTAATTGCCCTTGAGAAGGTGGTGGTGAGCTTGCACTTGTCAGCCCAAGCCTGGATATTGTCCAGGTCTTGCTGCATTTGGACATGGACTGCTTCAGTACCTGAGGAGTCGTGAATGGTACTGAACATTGTGCAATCATCAGCAAACATCCCCACTTCTGACCTTATGATGGAAAGAAAGTAATTGATGAAGCAGCTGGAGATGGTTGGGCCTAGGACACTGCCCTGAGGAACTCCTGCAGTGATGTCCTGGAACTGAGATGACTGACCTCCAACAACCACAACCACCTTCCTTTGTGCTAGGTAGGACTCCAACCAGCAGGGAGTTCCCCCCCTGATTCCCATTGACTCCAGTTTTGCTAGGGCTCGTTGATGCCACACTCAGTCAAATGCTGCCTTGATGTCAAGGGCAGTGACTCTCACCTCACCATGGGAGTTCAGCTCTTTTGTCCATGTTTGAACCAAGGCTGTAATGAGGTCAGGAGCTGAGCAGCCCTGGCAGAACCCAAAGTGATCATGGTTATTGCTAAGCCAGTGCTGCTTTATTGCACTTTTGATGACCCCTTCCATCTCTTTACTGATGACGGAGAGTAGACAGATGGGGCGGTAACTGTTCCTGATCATCAACCAATTTTCTATCTGCTGCCTTTCCTTTTATAACACATACCTCTTGTGAAAGTCCTTATTGATCACCTTCTAAATATACATATATAAGTATTGCATTCCTTTTATTCATCCAGTTGGTCACTATCTTGGACTTTAATTAGCTGTAACAAACATGGCCTTCCTTTAATAAATTCAAAACAAAAACAAAAATATCTGGAAAAACTCAGCAGGTCTGGCAGCATCTGCGGAGAGGAACACAGTTAACGTTTCGAATCCGTATGACTCTTCAACAGCACTAAGTAAAAATAGAAGAGAGGTGAAATATAAGCTGGTTTAAGGGGAGGGTGGGACAAGTAGAGTTGGATAGAGGGTCAGTGATAGGTGGAGATAACCAAAAGATGTCACAAACAAAAGGACAAATAGGTGTTGAAGGTGCTAATTAAGGGTAGGGAGCAGGACAAGCAAGATACAGATAGATATAAAAACAAAAAAACTGCGGATGCTGGAAATTCAAAACAAAAACAGAATTACCTGGAAAAACTCAGCAGGTCTGGCAGCATCGGCGGAGAAGAAAAGAGTTGACGTTTCGAGTCCTCATGACCCTTCGACAGAACTTGCGTTCGAGTCCAAGAAAGCCTGGTGTGTGGGGGGGTGTGGTGAAGGGATCATAATAGGCTAAAAGATAGAGATAAAACAATGGATGGAAATACATTTAAAAATAATGGGAATAGGTGGGAAAAGAAAAATCTATATAAATTATTGGAAAAAAGGGGGGGAAATCAGAAAGGGGGTGGGGATGGAGGAAAGAGTTCATGATCTAAAATTGTTGAACTCAATATTCAGTCCTGACGGCTGTAAAGTGCCTAGTTGGAAGATGAGGTGCTGTTCCCCCAGTTTGCGTTGAGCTTTACTGGAACAATGCAGCAGGCCAAGGATGGACATGTGAGCATGCGATCAGGGTGGAGTGTTGAAATGGCAAGTGACAGGGAGGTCTGGGTAATACTTGCGGACAGACCAAAGGTGTTCCGCAAAGTGGTCACCCAGTCTGCGTTTGGTCTCTCCAATGTAGAGGAAGCCGCATTGGGAGCAACGAATGCAGTAGACTAAATTGAGGGAAGTGTAAGTGAAATGCTGCTTCACTTGAAAGGAGTGTTTTGGCCCTTGGACGTTGAGAGAGGGGAAGCAAAGGGGCAGGTGTTGCACCTTCTGCGGTTGCATGGGAAGGTGTCGTGGGAGGGGGTTGAGGTGTAGGGGGTGATGGAGGGGTGGACCAGGGTTTCCCGGAGGGAACGATCCCTGCGGAATGCCACCAGGGGGAGTGAAGGGAAGATGTGTTTGGTGGTGGCATCATGCTGGAGTTGGCGGAAATGGCAGAGGATGATCCTTTGAATGCGGAGGCTGGTGGGGTGATAAGTGAGGACAAGGGGGACCCCATCATGTTTCTGGGAGGGAGAAGAAGGTGTGAGGGCGGATGTGCAGGAGATGGGCCGGACATGGTTGAGGGCCCTGTCAACCACTGTGGGTGGAAAACCTCGGTTAAGGAAGAAGAAAGACATGTCAGTGGAACTGTTTTTGAAAGTGGCATCATCAGAACAGATGCGACGGAGGCGAAGGAACTGAGAGAATGGGATGGAGTCCTTACAGGAAGCGGGTGTGAGGAGCTGTAGTCGTGGTAGCTGTGGGAGTCGGTAGGCTTGTAATGGATATTGGTGGACAGTCTATCACCAGAGATTGAGACAGAGAGGTCAAGGAAGGGAAGGGAAGTGTCAGATTTGGGCCACGTGAAAATGATGGAGGGGTGGAAATTGGAAGCAAAATTAATAAGTTTTTCCAGGTCCAAACGAGAGCATGAAGCAACACTGAAGCAGTCATCGATGTACTGGAGAAAGAGATGTGGAAGGGGGCCGGAGTAGGACTGCAACAAGGAATGTTCCACATACTCCATAAAGAGACAGGCATAGCTGGGGCCCATGCGGGTACCCATAGTCACACCTTTTATTTGGAGGAAGTGAGAGGAGTTTAAGGAGAAATTGTTCAGTGTGAGAACGAGTTCAGCCAGATGGAGGAGAGTAGTGGTGGATGGGGATTGTTCGGGCCTCTGTTCGAGGAAGAAGCAGAGAGCCATCAGGCCATCCCGGTAGGGAATGGAGGTGTAGAGGGATTGGACGTCCATGGTGAAGAGGAGGCGGTTGGGGCCAGGGAATTGGAAATTGTTGACATGATGTAGGGTGTCAGAGGAATCACGGATGTCGGTGGGAAGGAACTGGACAAGGGGAGAGAGAATGGAGTCAAGATGGCAAGAAATGTGTTCCGTAGGGCAGGAACAAGCTGACACGATCGGCCTGCCGGGACAGTTCTGTTTGTGGATTTTGGGTAGGAGGTAGAAGCGGGCCATCTGAGTTTGGGAGACTATCAGGTTGAAAGCTGGGGGAGGAAGATCTCCAGAGGAGATGAGGTCAGTAACAGTCCTGGAAACAATGGCTTGATGTTCAGTGGTGGGGTCATGGGCCAGGGAGAGGTAGGAGGAAGTGTCTGCGAGTTGACGCTCAGCCTCTGTGATATAGAGGTCTAGACAACAACAGCACCACCCTTGTCAGCAGGTTTGATGACAATGTCAGGGTTGGACCTGAGAGAATGGAGTGCAGCAAGTTCAGGGAGAGACAGGTTAGAGTGGGTGAGAGGAGCAGAGAAATTGAGACGATTAATGTCATGCCGACAGTTCTCAATGAAAAGATCAAGAGAAGGTAGGGATCCAGAGGGAGGGGTCCAGGTGGAGGGGGAGTATTGAAGGTGAGTAAAAGGATCCGTTGAATGGGGAGAGGACTCCTGCACAAAGAAATGAGCACGGAGATGAAAGCGGCGGTAGAAGAGTTCAGCATCGTGCTGAGCCCGAAATTCATTGAGATGAGGGCTTAAGGGTATGAAACTAAGTCCTTTGCTGAGCACTGAACATTCAGCATCGGAGAGGGGAAGATCAGGGGGTATGGTGAATACACGGCCGGGGCTCCATCCTGGTTAGATTTCATTAACTCGCACATTTTAATTTGTTGTTAATTTTGACTTGGAAACGATTTACAAGAGTTTGCTCAAAAACATGTTTGGTGAGGGTGAAGACTTTGTCAATCTGTCAAGATAACGTTCTTTGTCAAAATAAAATATAATGTTGCAAATTATGTGAAAAGATTTTTGCTAAATAATTTCGATGAAGACAGCGATGGGACAGTAATTCTTGTACCTTGCTGCTCCCAATTCATTTTGTGCTGTTATAATGAGTGTTATCTCATAGCAGAATCATTGCCCTCCCCATAAGTAAACTGCACATTTTCCCCAAAATCTGGAGCTGCATCCCTGTGATTTCCTGCCCTGCAGCAACCTCATATCCTATAAGACTTTGACAGTCCTGGATCATAACTATGCACTTTATTTCTCTCTAAGTTGCTCTGGAAGATATAATATTAGCACACCCACTCAAGCTGCAGTTTCTGAATTAATTTACAAGTAGGGAAAATACCGGACAGGACAAATTTTGTGCAATGACAGCAACAAATGGCCTGATCGTTTGAAACTACTCTGCTACTCACAGCAGTGAATGTAATCAAAGTCTGTTTACCAACAGTCTGTAACATGGTCCAGCACTCACTTTCAGTTCCATTGCACCCAAGACCGTTCTGGTTCCTGCACTTCTTCATTAACTCTTTTTTCTCTCTTGAGCATCTCATTAGTGTTCCCTAAAATGTATGTCATATTTCAGTTAAACATGAGCAAAGTGCTTGTTACTGCTTCCTCTGACAGTCCCAACCCCAAGCTGCATGATCCATAACAGGGAGTCCTTCCGAAATATGCCTTCCAGAATTGATGAACAGATTAACACTCTGTAGATATTGCTAACAAGAGCCACCACCTGAAAATCAAAAATACTGGCTGCTTTAATCCTTAGCTTTAAATTTGCTCAGAATACTATAAATTCATATGAACAGTTAAGCTCATTCAGCCTCCATTCAAATGTGAACAGGAGCAATAATATGTACTTTGTCACAAGACAGCATTCATTTAAATATCTGTTAGTCGATTTAGGCAGTAATGTATATTTAAAATGAGTCAAGTGATGAGTTACAGGCTATGACACATCTGTTGAATGACTGTTTCTATTACAGGAGCTATACTCCTATAGATAATGCTTAAATTCCAGATGAGAAGTGCTCAGCATTGAACAGTGAAATAGATAATTCACATTGGATAGGTTAGGGAATCTGAAAATCCAGATTCAAAAAATATCCATCCAAGGGTGTTTAAGGAGATGGAACAGATATTCTGTGTGCCCCTTGCTAGTAACCTTCAATATTTCAGTGGAGTCCGGATAATTCTCTTTGATTGGAAGCTATCTTACTTAGTTTCTATTTTCAAAGAAGGGAATAAATCAGAACTGGGGAACTACAGGCCTACCAGCCTGACATCCATTCCTGGGAAGACACTAGAAAGGATCATAAGAGAAGTCCCTTATGATCACTGAGAAAGGAGATAGGGCCATTAGAAAGTCACAACAGGGCTGCGGAAAAATATTTCACGCCTATCAAATTTGATGAAGTTTTTTGGGGAAGTCACTAGGGTAATGGATGAGAGAGATCCAGTAGACATTATCTACAGAAAGCCTTTAATAAAGTATCTCACACTAGAGGTGAATCGTCCCAGATTCTCACTAAATGTGGTAGCGGACGGGAAAAAGGATGTTTTACTCGCTGGCTGCAGTGGTGGCTTCTCATGCCACATCATCCTAATCCCGCCTCATTAATCATGCATTCCTGGGAAACATGCCATAATGATGACAGGCGGGCTCCAATTCGCCCACCATGCCATCATCTCGCCACTTCATCACGCCAGGCACCAAATTTAAAATGCAGTCATGCCCACACCTCTGTGCTTTAGTGACGTGTCCCTCAAGCGCCTGTTGGACACAATGGAGGCCCACTGTGATTTCCTCTATCCCTACTCTGGCCGCAGGAGGGGCAGCAACATTTCCACTCCAGCTTGGTAAGCGTTGGCAGTGGTAATCAGTGCCAATGCTGCACAGAAGAGGTTGGCCATCCAATGCAGTTAGAGGATGAATGATCTCATCCATCCCTCCAGGCTAAGGCAACCATCTCATCGTTCTAAACTCATACACTCAAGCCCATCCCACATTCACTGGCATCTCACTCATGCCAGCTCAAGGGACATCACCCCTCACACTCTCTCACACACCCTCGCATCTCCATCTGGCCTTATCGCCTCTGGAGACTGCTTCCTCAGCTCTCACTATCTTGAGGGCACTTGCAACAGATCAACTTATGCCCCCACATACACCCTGGGATACCCCCTTTCCTAGTACAGCCCTCACCCTGCAGCCTCTTTCCTTGCCTGAGGCCACTTCTCCCCCTCCCCCAAGCAAGCCCTAGCCCTGCAGCCATTGAGAAGACACCTCCAACTTGCAGCTGGTCTGCTAGGTAGAGACCTGCCCGTGAGCCCTCCTAAAAATGACGTGGTGCTGCTTGCAAAGCCTGGTGCTGATGACTGCAAGTGCCGACCGAGGCAAGGTAGGCAAACAAACCTCAAAATTCCAAGCGATGTGCAGCTTTCCAGGTGCACATCACTTATGTACAGTTGTGAAACATATGGCTGCATGCAATCACGTCAGCGGACAATCCAGTGTGAATGGATGATTCCCGCTGGCTCACCTTATAATGATATGCAGATGTATTACAATGAGGGTCCTGATGTCCAACGACAGGAAAAGCAGCCCCCATTGACGGGCAAAGCAGATGATTGCAGACTGCTTTTGCAACGTTCTGAAACCGACTTTTGGCCCCTCACCATATTGTCCGCTGACGCCACCAAATATGCCTGATGCTAGTGGGCATGGAAAATTCCACCCTAGGTTACTTCACAAAACGGAGTCTTGTGGTGTCAGTAGAAATTTGAAATGTTTCAAATAGCTCTGATCCCACAGCTATTAAATTATTGTTAACACATATGTTCAACCTAGAGATATGTTATTAGTGATGTTCTCCAGATATTGGTCCTTGGCCCACTACTTTCCATGGTCTTCATTAATGACCTGGACAGTGGTGTTGGGAGTATGCTAAATAAGTTTGCAGATGACACCAACGTCTGTGCAAGGTTAATTAAAATGGCAGAGGAGTGCAGTCAACCCCCCAAAAGATTTAGATGCATTGGGGAGTTGTCAAATGGCATTAATTTAATTAAATGTAGTGTCTTGTGTGTCAGTCAAGCCAACAAAAAATACATCTGTATTGTTTGCAGGGCACCATACTGAGAAAGGTTGAGAGTGAAAAATATCTTTCTGTTATTGCGCACAAATCACTAAAGGTTCATGACCAATGTAGTGAAACTGTAGCTGAAGCTAACAAGGCATTGGGTTGTCTTAAACCATTCAGTATGTATCAAAGGACACTGTTTTCACATTGAGCAGCTCACTCATCAAACCCCATCTAGAGTACCGTGCCCAGTTTTGGTCCCCACACATAGGGCAGAATTTTACGCCCCAGTTTTGGCGGGGACGGGACCCTAAAATGCAGCTATGTAAATGCAAGTTTTTGTGTCTTAAAAAAAAAAGTCCTCGGCTACTCAGACAGTCTTTATAATCATTGTCTAATTACTTAGTATACGCTTAGACACAGGACGGAATTGTCCGTGCCCGCTGGCATCGGGCATGTTCGGTGGCACGAGCAGACAATATGGCGAGAAGGCCAAAAATCAGTTTCATGATGTTGTGAAACCGGTTTGCGATCGTCCACATTTCCCGTCATCTGGTGTTGAGAACCTCATTGTAATACATCTGCATATCATTATAAAGCTAGCCCGCCAGACTCATCCTGTCCTCCCGCCACCCTGCTGGATCGTCCGCCCCAGTCACGCCAACATGTTTCACAACAGCATATAAAAGGTGTGGACTTGGTGAGCTGCACTTTGAGGGGAACACGAAGGTGAGTGCATAGTAACATTGTGGAGCACTCGCGAGGGACGCTTGTTGGACTTTAAGGTTGAGGCATGTTGTGGGGGGAAAAGATTGCCATGCGGTTGAGGTGATTTTGGGGGGAAGGGGACAAAGGCTTCCCTGCGGTTGAAGGTAGCGCACAAGCACGTCGGGGGGGGGTTTCTGTCGGTGAGAGAAGCGGCCACACATTAGGGAAACCTGTATAAAGTGACCATTCCTCTGCAGCTGAGACAGTTCAGGTGCAGCCACATTGATATGATTGGAGTCAGGCCTCTAGCTTATCTGCCCACTCAAGCAATGCAGAGGCATTAAAGTGCCACCAAGTGCTCTAGATCTCTTCACCCCTCGGGCACTGACTGCAAAGTAATGAGCACTTTTGTGGATTGCAGAACAGTTGGACGACTGGGCACGTTGTACAATCTCCTTGTTAAAGCTGGTTATGGAGCAGTCACTGCTGGAGGCGTTCACAGCTCCTTGCAATGTCAGCATCCCGGTTTGGACCAGTCTCCCCCATGGTTTAAGCTAACAGTGCAGCCTTGCAACGCAGGTTAGGAGAATGCCTGCACCTGAACTGAGAGCACACACGCAGTCCAATGGGCAAAGCTACTGCCAATCAGTCAGGTGGAGTGTAGTGGAGAAAGGTGGCGTTTCGGCAGTGCGCTATACTCTGGCCATCCAAGAAGTGCGGGATGTGTTAACAGTCCTTCGGACTTAACCGAAAGAGGCTCTTAGTACACCCATACTAACGCATGTGTCTCTATCTTTCATCCTGCAGGAGGAGTACATCAGGATCATGGATCCTGGTGAACTTGCTGTATGCCTTGTGGCTTACAGAGAGCGAAGACGATGGAGAAGAGAGTGACTGAGGGGCCTAGCTGCGCAGAGGCAGGAGCAGCACCCTCAGGAAGAAGGGGCAGCTGGGGCCCCTGTACATGCCACCAAAGAGCCACAGTGAGCTATTGCTGGTCGGTGCCTATTTAGACCCAGGGTCTATAGACGTCGCCTTTCATTCCTGCAGATGACCGAGAACCAGTGTTACTAAAGACTGCGCATTTTAGGGAACTGATCGGTCACATCTGCCAACTATTGCAGTGTTTGGCACCAGGTGGACATGGAGGGCATCACTGCCAGTGGCCGGACAGTCAGTTTCTACACAAGTGGCTCCTTTCAGGGCTCCACAGGTGACCTCTGTGGGATATCACAAGCCTCCCCCCACAAATGCCTCCACGAGGTCACAGATGCCATCTTCACCAGGGCATCTTGTGTATTTTGCCCGGACCAGGATAGCCGGGATGCAAGGGCGATTAGATTTCCCCAGATCTCACTTTTCCCACTGGTGCTGGATGCGATTGACTGCATTCACATGGCGCTCAAATCTCCGTCACAACACACGGTCAACTATGTCAATGTCAAGGGATTCTATTTGCTGAGTGTGCAGCTGGTGTGTGACCACCACAAACGCATCTTGCAGGTCTGCGCACGGTTTCCAGGGACTGTCCACGTCTCCTATATTCTCAGTCAGTCACAGATCCATGAAGCCTTCCAGGATGCACAGAGGCTGTAGGGTTGGCTCCTCGGGGACAAGGGCTACCCGCAGAGGACGTGGTTGATGATACTCGTGCGGCGGCCTCAGACTGCGGCTGAGTGAAGGTACAATGAGGCTCAGGCTGCATGCAACTCACAATTTGGTGGAGCAAACCGTCGGGATGCTGAAAATGAGTTTCTGGTGCCTGGGCCAGTCTGGTGGAGCCCTGCAATATAGTCCACAGAGGGTGTCACGCAAAGTCATCACCTGTCCCACCCTTTACAACCTGAAGCTGCAATGGGGAGGAGGAGGAGATGGAGGAGCTGGCGGTCTCCTCTGATGAGGAGGACGTTGACGGTGATGAGGGTGAGGAGGTTCTGGAAGACAACAGTGACGACGATCAGGCCATCACACTGGCCCGATGAGGCGGGCGCACTCAGGAGGCCCTCATAGCTGCTAGATTTGTGGAGGATGATGATGACGTGCAGTGAGGAGATCTTCACATTGCACGGATGAATGTTTGACTCCAGTCTGGCTTGTGGCAACACATATACCCTCTGAGATAATGATCCTGTCATGGAGACACAGTGGAGACACTAATAGTCACTCAATTGCAGAAGGATGATAACAAAATGCAGTAAGGACACTCCATAGAACTTCACATAGCCTCTGAGAATGTCTGACTCCTGTCTGGTCAAAGGCAGCCCACTGGGGCTCTGTGATCATATCATAGAGACGCAGCTATGAAACTTTAAAAGCATCTGATCCTTTTCCCGCCTTCAGACCCTGACCCCTTCAGGAGCACAGTGTCACCAGTCACAGATGCTGAAGAGATGGGGGCCAGCCCCACCTTAAAGGTGCTGAGAGCACACAGAGAGAATGACGGAACTCTGTGACGCAGGCCCATGACATTCTGGCAGCAATGACAAGCATCATTGAGGTGCAGGCATCAGTAATGTGTCCAGGGAGTGTGAGGCCGGGCCATCACTTTGGTCAGAAGGCTGCACAAAGCACAGGGCAGAGGCCCTGGACTGAGACACCTGCCTTTATCTTGTGCAGAAAGGTTTCACATGAGTGACACAAACACTGCTCATCAGAACAAGGAGCCATAGGCATGGAGACGTTCTTGGGAGTTTATTGACAACAGTGAACAGTATGTACATGTGATTAACACCCGTGCCCAGGCTGTGCAACTACCTCTTCTTAACCCTGATGCTATGACTTGGTGCTCCACGGACATCCACAGTGGAGGTGGAAGCAGCCTGCTGACTGTGATGCCCTGAGTGTGATGACCTTGATGGATGTCCTCTGGAGGGCTGAGACCTGGACAGCTCTGGCCTGCTTTCAGGGACCTGCTGTGTGGCAGTGGTACCCTCTTCGGCCTGTGGAGTTGGAGCTGCTGGGGTCACAGGAAGTGGGGATTCAGTTGGGCTGGACACTCCCAGAGTCACTTAGATGGATGGCCCTGATGGTGGGGGGAGACCTGTTGATCCTCCTCCCTATGGGTGCCCAAGGGCCCCTGTCTGATCCTTGAGGAGAAGGGATAGCTGGAGTGAGATCGAGCTGCCTGGCACCCCTCTCACATGCACAGTGTTGGAGGCCAACTGTGGTGTCAGCGTGGAGTTCACCCCGTGCAGCAACGTCCTGGACCAAGGTCTTTATGACAGCCACCATCTTACCAGTGTTGACCTCATGCGTTGGCATGCCAGCGCTATCAGCTCAGCCTGAAGGCAGATGGACTCGTCCATCATGTCTTGATTTCAGGCATTCCTCTACCGGTCTGCAACCTCTCCCTTTTGTTGTGTACCAGCTTGTCCTGCATGAATATAGATGGAGAGCGTGTAAGCAGAACGTCTGCCAGGTCAGCTGATAAATATGCCTGCTGTGTGTAGGCGGTGAGTGGTCCCATGGACGTGATGAGGACAATGAAGGTGTATATGAGAGAGTGAATGGTGATATCCCTTCAACTAGCCATGAGTGAAGGCCCTGTGGATGTGTGATGGGGGTGTGAGTGTGTGAGTTGAGAGTTTTGAGAAGAGTGACTTACTCTGGTGGAAGGGAAGAGATCATTCATCCTCTTGCGGCACTGGGTGGTGGTCCTCTTTTGCAGGACGTTAGCGCTGACCAATGCTACCATCGCCTCCCAAGCTGGATTAGTGATGTTGTTGCCCATCCTCTAGCCACAGCGGAGGTAGAGTACTTCACAGCAAGCCTCCACTGTGTCCAAAAGCACTTGAAGGATGTGTCATTGAAACTGAGGGCTGCAATCTTCTTGCTTTTCGAGGCCGTGTCTTCCGTGCAGCATTCGTGGGCTGGAAGCATAGAGGTGTACACGTGGCTGCTCTTTAAATATGGCGCTTGGCATGATGAAGTAGCGAGGTGATGACATGGCAGGTGAATGAGAGCCCTCCCGTTTTCCCAGGGAATGCATAATTAATGTGGCGGGTTTGGGATGATACGGCATGAAATGCCACCATTGGGGCCAGTGGGTATAACGTCTTTTTACCCACCCACTACAACACTTAGTGCAAATCTGGGACAATTCCACCCACAGTGTAAACTTAGATTTGACCTGACAAAGATCCACAAAATAATTAAAGCGCTGAATAGAATATCTATTGACAGTTAATTTCAGTTTAACAGATTGGAGAAGGCATTGGCATGAGTTTAAACGATGTAACAGTAGGAATGGACTAGATATTAGACAGTTTTCTTTTTCCAGAGGATTATGGAATACATTGCCAGTTACATATGTTGTGGCAGGGACTGACTCCCTGCATGCCTTCAAGAGAGAGTTCCTGACTGGGGCAGAGATCTCTTCATAAAGAAGGTATGTGGCTTTGTAGGTAATACTTGATCCATGTGATCTCTTGGACTGGTTTCAATCAACAGGGGGTCAGCGAGGAATTTTACAAGTTTTTTTCACCCCCATTGGCCCTGTTTCGTATCATGTTTCTGTGCCTCTCCCATGAGTGTGTATCTGCGATGGTTTAGCCATCATGGTGTGGGGTGGACTTGATGGCTTAGTGAGCCTGGATTTTAAGGCTCCTTCCACCCAGTGGGATATTACGGTCTCGCTGAACTGAATGGAGATTTAAATGACTTGCCACATCCTCTGGGGGAAGGCACATCACAGCGGGGACGTAAAATCCTATATGTTTGAACGTAGCAGACTAAGCTGTGAATGCATTTGAGGTAAAAATGGGGTGTGGATGCAAAAAGGGAACATTCTAGCTTCCATCGCCCTTTCAGTCTGCAACCAGGGTAAGGATATGGTGTCATTCTAAGTAAATCTGTTTGCCAGTGTTCCTTACCTAAGGACATGAATTAAACAATTGGTAATAAGTAATCTCATTTGTGACATTTGACTTGGTTATCTTAAAATATCAAGGTAGCTGACATTTCCCAAACTATCCTGTCATCTATTTTGATGTAATGAAATTACAGCAGTCACTCACTTTTTATTGACTCATCAGCAGTTATCACATCTGCTATTTTTCTATTATCCATTGAAGACTTTCCAATATGCATGCAAAGTAATTCTGCTGATGTGAATGACTCCAGTGTGAAGATGGTAGTAGAAAAACAATGTGCAAAGCAGAAGTGACAAAGAAAATGCGAGTCTGTTTGGGTGATGTAAATTGCCTGGAAGATAACATGATTACTCAGTGAATTACTTATTCATTTTTACAAATTTGGTGGTGGAAATGTTTCACTTGTTTGACCAGCAGCACCTTGGGCTATTTTTCAAGTTTAAACATATTCTCTGCTTGATTATCTGTCTAGTGGAAAATTGGAATTTTGGCAGAAATCAGTTTCTCCTCTTTTTTTTGCCAATCCAACTTCTATGTCCTTTGTTTATCTGCCTGAAACCTATAGTCAGCATTTTGTACAAAACTATTAATTTAATTAATAACTGGGAAGCGTCAAATCAAATGAATACAAAATATCATTTTTGATGTGAACACAATTTCTGGCACCAGCAGAACTACATCAGATTATGTTTAAAAATCATACTCTCTCTTTCTGTTTGGCCACTTTGAATTGAATATTCTTGAGGAGGATCAAGAACAAAAGATGGGTCCAAGTACAGAAGAGGATATTCTAACGCACTTATCTGGCGAAAGATTTATGGGTTGAAGATAAGTTAGCTGTTCTGTCTGAGGAGCAGTTTGTGATGATGTTTTTAATAAGAATGGAAATCACTACAACAATGTGTGAGTTGATTGTTCAAGATTTGGACAATGACCCTGCAAATTCTACCACTGTCCGTGTGCCAGTGAATATCACAACACTGCTAATTTTGTTTTTGCCATTGGGCCTTTCAAGTTCTGGAGGGATATTATACTGGCACTGTACAAAGTAAAATGTTACATCATGTACAGTAGTGTTCAGGCAATCATGATGCATGATTAATGTTTATTAATTTCCAAAAGGAAAAATTAAAAATAATTTTCAGGTAGCAAAATTCCACATACTAGATGATTTTGATTGGTACCGGGAATCACTGACCACCCATACATTGAGACGTGTCCCTGTCCAAAAATAAAGTACTGTATTTTGATCACAAGGAACTCCCACTTTCTTATCACATAGGTATAGGGGCAAAGGTGGCATTGTAGTAATGTCACTGGACTAGTAATCCAGAGATTCAGATTAATGCTCTGGGGGTGCAATGGCTAGCTGGTGGAACTTAAATTCAATTTAATTAAAATCTGGAATTAAAAGCTAGCCTCAGTAATGGTTATTGTTGTAAAAGCCCATCTGGGTCACTAATGCCCTTTAGGGAAGGAAAATGAGCCTTTGTTACCTGACTCCAGACCCACAGCAATGTGATTGACCCTTAAATAGCCAAGGGAAATTAGGGATGGGCAACAAATGCTGGCCTTACCAGCAACAAACACATCCCATTAAAGAATAAAGAAAAATCTATGATGTACACATGAATAGGTTGGTTATTGTTAAATTCCATGGTCCTAAGCATGACTGGCTATTAAAAATTAATGTGTCTGAACATTATTCAAACAGGATTGCTGACTGCAAGGATGGTGGTTGGATTGTATGTATTAAAGCTGTTGATTCTGTTATCCATACAAAGTTGAAGCTGAGTGTAATGGCCATGAATGTGACATCATGTGCTTAGTGATTGAGTGTTTATTGTATGCCCCAATAAAATAATTTCAATTTGCTGTATGATAAATTGATGAGGAACACATGCATACCATGGAATAAAAGAAATTTCAACAGCTGTTGTCCCAGCATTGGCTCAGTGCTTTCAAAGCCAACTGACTTAAAATAAAACACACCTGAATTGATTTACAACAATTGAATATATTAATCTAATAAAAGCCTCTCATAATGTAAGTGTTACCGTCAAAGGACATTGATGTATTTAGCAAGTATGGTCCATCATATATTTAGTTTGAGTTATATTGAATAGCCACATAAAACATCAACCACAAGCATGAACCCAATCTACAAATTATCCATATGTAATTGAAATACTTCATGAAAGTCATTTAGTATTTAGGTTAGGAATATTTTTAGGTCTTTCAGAAATGACTCAATTATCAGATTGAAAATTTATTGCATATGTGTACGCTTCATATTGCACAACAGTGATTTTTTTTCTTTGCCAACCTCAGTTTCTACTAAGTGTCTGCAAGCAGGGAAATGCGATCCTGGTATCCTGATATTACAGTTTCAGTTGAAAAGGAACTATCATACTTTAACATTTGCGTCATCCGATGTAACCTTTGCTCTTGCTGAAGTCTATGTAACAAAAAAAAAAGACTTTCATTTATAGGGTGTTCTTCACAATGACTGAACATGCCCAAGCACTTTACAGCCAATGAAGTACTTTGGAGTAGTCGCTTGGTATCCCAAAACTTGAGGATTGCTGAAAAAGGAGACATGCTATCAAAGCTTTTCTTTCGCCAAACTCAAGGGGAACAACAGTATATACTGCATGAGAAAAGGAGTGCTGATTGATTGACAAGTCGGCTCTGGTTAGTCGAGATGTTGCCTTGGTAAATGCACCAAGGAGCTATCGTCCCACGTGCTTTTATTTATTCAGAAAAGGTGCAATGTCTGGACATATTCCTTTTGCCTGCAGAAGACAGGTCACTGCATACGAATGTATGTAGCTTCTAGCTAGCGTAACTAAGCTACATTTCACTGATAAACTTAAATTAGTTGTTAGTATAATTTTTTAGTGTACGCAGGATTGTTCAGCAAATGCTGCACAATCAAAAGAATTACATCTAAAGTTAGACATTATGTTCTGAGTTTGGAAGTATTGGTTGGTTGAGTATGGCCTGTAATTTGCCTATTGTGAACAGCTGAAGGGATGTGCTATTTGATACGATCCACCAGTCATTGAGATATACGATCTATGTATCTAGCAGCACTGAAATTCATGTACCACATCGCTCATTTGTGTGGTAGGCAGAATGTCTTTTTGGTATTTGCAGAGCTTGAACTCTATCTCAGATTCTCAATTATCCCAAAACAAACCAGTGTCCAATGAAAATGCTGAGTCTTAGAAAGTACACCCAGCTGATCTAGCACATGCATATTGTAGGATTCAGTGATTTGTCTGATTTTCACGTGCAGTGTGAATGTGTAGTGGTGTTGCAAAACCTCAAGACAACCCAGACATACATCCCACTGACTGGTGATCCTATCAAACAGATTTGTAAGCCACTCTTGATCTCTTCAATTCTGCAGACAAGAGTCTCAGCCTGTCCTTGAATGTTGCCAAAACAAAACTCGATATGTCAACTCAGACATGGCCAGTAAAATATCCCACCTCTTGTTGTTGATGGAAAGACCCTAGAATATGTTGAGTACTTCCCAAAAGACCACCATTGACAAAAAAGATCCAATACCGGCTGTGCAAGCTCAGCCTTCTACAAACCATGACAATGTGTGTTTGACAACAAAGATCTCCAGAAGCCAAAAGAAGCCCTAATGTACGAGCAGTTATTGTCACCGTATTCCTGGACTGCAATGAGACCCGGAATTGTGTATCAGCAACACTTTCGAGCTCCAGAAAATTCTATCAGCAATGCCTCCACCGCATCAATGCTACTGTCCTACTTGAAGCCAGCTCCACAAGCATTCAGGAAAAAGCTCCTGAAACACCAACTACAATAGACTGGACACTGTGTCCAGATGGCCCAAACTGTGCCAGGTACTGTTTTCTCAACTCTCAAAATGCCAGAGTTCCAGGGAAGCACTACTAAGACACCCTAAAGTTTTCCTTGAACATTGGCAGCATTGACATTAATTACCGGGAGGAGCTTGCTACCAGTTGTTCAAAATGGGGACAACTTGTCCATCAAGCGACATTATACTTTGAGTCCAAACACCTTAATGATGAGGCAGAGTGACTGCACAAAAGGAAAGAAAAGGAAGCCAATCCAGCTCTCTGGGCCCCATCACCTCGTGGGGCATCCTGCCCCATGTGCCCAAAGATATGTTGATCGAGAATTGGCCTGTTCTGTCACATGAAGACCCATGGCAGAAACCCATGACCCTGAGTAGATGTCATCCTGGAATCGAGGGACAGCCGACGACAATGTAAGGAATGAGGCAGCCAACTTGTGGTTGAGACTGGTGCCATCAACGGTTATGTCTGCTGCTTTTGAATATGTGCCTGATGCTGGCTGAAACATAACCCTGGCCTGATTTAGAGACAAATGTTTTTGGCTACTCTCGAGAATTTGTTTGTCACAGTCTGGATGTTTTCTTTGTTATTTGCAGTTAAGGCACAGTTACCTGCATACAGAAGCTTTCTGATTACTGCCTCTGTGATTTTGGTGGAGACATGCAGTTTGGAGAAAATTGAAGAACTTCCCTGAATGGGACCTATTGTTGATGCCTGCAGACATGTCTTTGGTGGCTTCCTTAAGCATTGCAGCAAATAAGAAATGGATGAACTGGGGAGGCACCACACATCCTTGTTTTATGTTGCTGGTAACTGCAAAGGTGTCAAACATCTCACCACAGGCACAAACATGTCCAGCCATGCCATCATGCAGTAGATGCATGTAATAAACATGAAGTGCAGGTTAGGTTCCTTGTAAGAAACAGTAAACTTTATTTACAGACTCCTGGTGAGGCTGTATGCTTGTTCCAAGATCGAGGCAAAAAAGCTCCGCCACTAGGATTCCCTGTGCTTAGGGCTGATTCATCTGTACAGTGACATGATCCCCATAACAGTAAGAAATGATTTAACTTACAATTATTACATTCCTCCCCCTTTAATTACCCTTTTATTTACAAAACATCTTAACCCACATTATATACAATTATATACAGTGCATGACATTAACTATAAATTTGAGGAGGTTTTCGGACTCGGGTAGAGCGACACAACTCTACAACTGGAAGTTCTTCCATTGGATTGACTTGAACAGGAACTGCAGCCTGAGGGACATCCCCAGACAATGGCAGTTTAGAACTATTTGCTTCAACAGAGAAATCAGGTATGTCTGTTCTTTGTCAAGCTGGCACCTCAGGGGTCGAATTTTCTACTTCGATTTCAGGTGGATTAACTGGTTGTTGGAGGGTTTCCTGACTTCTGAGATGATCCATGCATTCCTAACAATCCTGTTTTCCACTCCCACTTGAACAGATAAAGATCCTGTTTCAGAGATTATTGTACCAGGGACCCATCTCAGTCCAGTTCCAAAATTTCGTACAAAAACTGACTTTCCCCCACAGTAAACTCTCGACCTTTACTGTGAATGTCATGATTCACTTTCTGACTACCCTGGTTTTTCTCCACCTTCCCCTCTAAATTAGGGAATACTAGACTCAATCTCGTATGAAGTTGGCACTTCATTAACAATTCTGAAGGTGTTAACCAGTGGTCACATGAGGAGTTGTGCGATAGCTGCACAGGAATCTCGAAATTCATGTTTCTAATATTTCCTCTATTAGTTTCTTCATGCCTGTTTTAAAGGTTTGTACTGCTCTTTCTGCTAACCCATTAGACGAGGGATGATACGGTGCTGTTCTAATGTGTTTAATCCCATTCAGGTTCACAAAACTTTGGAATTCAGTGTTAGTGAAAGCAGTAACATTGTCTGACACTATGGCCCGTAACTTCCGCGCTCCCCAGTGTTGGATTTGGGGGTAGCTGAAAGATGCGCTGGGGAATCCCTCTGGCAAGTTCCCAGGTAAGGGTTTGCACGGCAAATGCCCAGAAGTGTACACTTCCTCTGGACAATTGCGCTGTGCTGGGAACCATCTGAAAATGCGATTTAAATTGCAAACTTTGGACAGTTCCGCCGGGGTTATACCATTAGTTACCCAGAAGAAGTTAGAAGAATTAAAACCTCTTCCCGCTTTTGAGTCATTATTGTAAAGACCCAAAAGACTGCCCCCCACCCCCCCGACCCCACCTACCGACACCTCCCCCCCACCTCCCCACCCACTCCTCCCCAACCGTGGAACCGCCAACCTCGGATACCCACACCCCCGACCTCCGACACCACCCCCAACCTTTGACACCCCTGCCCGACCTCTGACATCTCCCCAATCTCCGAGACCCCTCACCCGACCTCGGACCCCACCCAACCTCAGACCCTCTTCAATCCCCGACCTCGGACACCATCCCCCTCAGCCTCCGGACCACCTGTCACCCTTCAACCCTCGTCCATCATCTCCTCAACACTCCCCAACCCCTGAACCGACCTTCCTCCCAACATTTCTCCTCAACCCTTGGACCAACCCCCTCAACCACTGGAACACCCCCCACCCCTGACAATCCCTGGGCCACACCCACAACTCCCCTCCCAATACCCTGGACCACAACCCCCACCCAAACCCCGGACCACCCCACACCCAACCTCTGAACCACCCCCCCCCCCCATCAAACCCCGGACTACCCCCTCCAACCCCCCGGACCACCTGCCCTGCCTCAACGCACTGGACTGCCCTCCCCCTTGATCCTTGGATCATCTCCGCCCAATACTACCCCCCCCAGACCACCCCCCCGAACCACTGGACCGCTACCCTCCTCAACCCCCAGATCAACTCTCAACAAGCCCTCTCCGCCCCCAACCGGCCTGGACCACTCTCCCTCCCCCCAACCACCAAGACCACTCCCGGACCACCCCCTCCCCAACACCCAGACCATCCCCCCAACCTTCCCCCCCAACCCCCGGACCACCCATCCCCTCCCCACCCATCAACTCCCAAACCACCCCTTCCCTTCAACCCCCGGACTACCCCCCAGTACCCAGACCACACCCCCACCAAACCGCCATACCACCCCCTCTATACCCTCTGCCCAAAAGCTCCCCCAACACCTGGAAACCACCTCCCCCACCCAACACCTGGACCAGCCTCCCCCAATCACCGCACACCTCCAACCAACTAATGCCGTAACAAAAAGGGGGAGGCGTGGTCTCCCTGAATCCGCTGGATCTGGACTTCGCTGGGACCTGCAAGGATTCTTTCGATGCAGGCCCCAAGCTGCTCCAGTGAACATTATTTTCAAGACCAGGTAAATAGGCTTTTGTTTCTTCTGATTTCTGCGGACCAGCAATTTCCGACTCTAGTCGGAGGCTATGGCCCAATAACTTCAGGTAAACCAGGAACACTGAAACTCTGGCACAGTTTTTCAGTGGCTGTAGACAAAGTAGGTGATTTCACTCCAAACACATCCATCCATTTGGATTGTGCATCGATAATCACATGAAACATGGTACCTAGAAATGGACCCACATCATCTACATGGAGCCTAACCCAGGGTTGACCAGGCCACTCCCACGGATGCAGTGGAGCTGAAACGGGCTGCTTCTGCTGTTGTTGGCACTGGAGACAGTGTTTCACCATTTTCTTTATACCACTGTCTATACCTGACCACCAGATGTAACTTAGTGCGAACATCTTCATTTTCAAAATGCCATGGTGTGCACTATGAAGTTCTTCTAATAATGGTTCTCTTCCTTGCACAGGGACAATGACTCTTGCTCTCCACAACAAGATACAATCTTGACAGATTGACTCAATTCAGATCTATGGGCTAGGAATGGTTTTAATTCTTCAGAGGCTTGTGTATTTGACCACCCTTGCAATACCTGTTCATGGACTCTTGCTAAAATTGGACCCCAGTTTGTCCAGTTCTTTATCTGTTTCACGCAGTCTGGTGAAAATTCCAGGAAATTCAGCACAAGTACCACCTCTTGAGGTTATGGAGCATGTATAATGCGATCTGGCAAAGGAAGACAACTGAGGGCATCTGTGTTTGCTATATGCACTCCTGGACGGTGCATAAAGATGTACTCTTATGCCAACAAAATTAAATCCCATCTTTGAATCATACAGAGGCTATCGGTGGGACTGCCTTATCATCACTAAACAAATCCAACACTGGCTTGTGATCTAACACTATGGTGAAGTGTCAACCATGCAAATATTGCTTTATTCCAAAAACGATAGATAAGTCTTTTTCAATTTGTGAGTAACCCTTCTCGGCTACAGAGAGGGTTCTGGACACATATCCTATTGGTCTTTCAGATCCATCCTCCATCTTGTGTGACAATACCACTCCCACTCCATAGGGAGATGCATCACAAGTGAGTATTAATTCCTTAGACGGGTCAAAGTGCACTAGCAGATACGACGAGCGTAAAAGCTTCTTGAGTCTTATGATTTGATTTCTCTTTTTTCTTCTTGTGTTTGCCGCAAGACTTTGTCTCATCCTTCATTTTGATTTCACAGTCAGCCAAATTTCTCTCTGGTAAAATCTTGGTTCAGTTCAGGGATTGAGCTACCCATTAGCATCTTGGAAAGTTCCATGACTTTTCCCTCTAATGCCTCTTTTATCTCAGTCAACTGATTCTTCGGTTCTCCTGTCTCTTTTTTGTATCTTTTGGCTTCCTCTTGGAACACCAAACACTGTTGGTTTTTTTTCTTCCAACTGTTTATTCAGTCGGTTCAGAGCGGCACTGTATTCGTTTCGCTTCTTTTCATGATTTTCCTGTGGAACTAACTCGGACCTGAGGGCCTCTTGCATCTTGTGAAGGTCCTTCGGTCCTTCTATCTCATTCCAAAAGACACCATCATATGACCCTTGTCAACTCAGGATTTCTTCCTGTTCTGACCTGAAAGGTTTCTGACCAGTTTAATTTAATTCTTTCAACCAATCACAGCCCAGAAAGCTAGGACCTTCTCCTGTTACAACAATTATTAGCAGCTGGGCTGCCTGTTGCCTGTAGGATACAGGTACAGAGGTGATGCCTTTCACCTGTACTGCTTCTCCAGTATATGTTTTTAGCTGAGCTGTGGTTTGCTCCAATGGCTGGGTACCTTCACTGAGCTATTTAAAGAAGTGTTCTCTCACCACTGTGGTCGATGCTCCTGTGTCAACTTCCATGAGCAGATGCTTTCATTTACTTGAAGGGTAACAATGATTGGTTCAGTTTTCCTGGCCTTCAGATTGTGTAGGGAGCAGATGTCAGTATCAGCTGCTTCTGGTTTATCGATATTGTGCGCTTCACTTAACTTGACCTGGTGTCTGAATGGCTGTCTTGATCTTGTCCTGAATTGTTTAACGTTGTGACAGTAGTAACATTGTGCCTCTTTAAATCTGCAGGTTTCGGGATTACCCCCACGTCGGTAACACTTCTGGTGAGCTGCTTCCAGTATTTCTTTTTGTTTTTCTAGCGGTAGGGACCATGTCCTGCTTCACAGTGACCTCCCTGCTTTTTGTGCCACACCTGGTAGTAGGTACCTGCACTAACTGCAGAACGGTGCCATGTTGCACACTCTGCAAAGCTTGCGAGTTCCTCCTCGTACTCTCCATTGCTAGCGCCATTTCCATGGTGCGCTTCAGGTCTATATCAACTTCTGCAAGTAAACAGTACTGAATGGCCTCCTTGTTTATGCTACAAACCAAACGATCTCACCACATCGTTTAAAGTGTCACCGACGCCACAGTGCTCTGTTAACTGTTTTAACTTCATGATGTACGTTGCAATTGACTCACCGGGAACTTTTACTCGAGAGTTGAACTTGAACCTTTGCATGATCACAGAAGGCTTAGGCTGAAAATGTCTTTTCACAAAATCTACTAGCTCAATGTAGGATCTGGAATTTGGCGTGTTCAGACTGCGGATTAGGTTTTACGTTTTACTCTCGCAGACAGTAAGGAGAATTGCCTTCTGTTTCTCCTCTGCCGTTATTTCATTCACCACAAAGTAGAAACCCAGGTGCTCTATGTACTGACTCCAGGCCTTGATGGATGAGTTGTACGAGTCAATTCTGCTGAAGTGAGGCATTGCTGGTGAGTATACTTTGTTCTCTTCTTCCCTTAAAAATTGAAATACTCGCAGTTGTGAGGCAAGGTGCTGCGCTGGTGCTATTTATCCTTGTTGCCAATTGTAATAAACTGGCAGTGCAGGACGGGTTTCTTCTAAGAACCAGTAAACTTTATTTACACATTCTTGGTGAGGCTACATGCTTGTTCCAAGACCAAGGTTAAAAAGCCCCACTCCTAAGATTCCCAGGCTTAGGACTGATTCGTCTGTACAGTCACATGATGCCATAACAGTAAGAAATAGTTTAACTTACAATTACTACAGCGCAAGATTTTGCCAAACTTGTTTGGACGTTCTAGCTTGGAAAACAAGTGCCACAGACTAGGTCAACTCACACTGTAAAACATACAAAATGCAATAATTCTGTCCAGATCACCTTCATTAGCTTGTCACGTAGAATCCTCTGGCAGGTAAAACATGAATTAAAACAATGCTTGTGCAGAAGTTGAGATAACAGCCGGACTGCTGAGCACGGTTTGATTGTTTTGTTCAAAATTGCTATGTGCCCTGTGATTGAGTCAGAAGATCCATGTTTAGCAATAACAAATTTGGGCAGATTCATTTACAATCGTGTATCCGCAGAGATCTGCATCGGTGAACAAAAAATAATTTTATTTTAAATGATATGCATTCATGCATGCATTAGTCTTTTTTTAAAATGCTATCATTGTTAAATTACAACATTATTAATAGAGTAAAAAATGGAAAACCTAAAATGCCTGAAACAATGCATTTCTGATAACCTGCAAGATCTCGAGAGTTGCAGTTGTGAACATCCTGCCATGCTATATTGAATTATGTTGGCCTTCTTGCGACAATAATTTCTTCAATTTGAAATAGTAATGAAATACTTATTTATTGTCACTAGAAGTCAGCAACAGAATAGGAAAGGACTGTCTCTTTATGTTTGCACACAGAAAATGGTGGGTTGAATGCAATGTTTCCTCGGGGTCCACTTTATAGCTTGAAAACAGCGCTGCTCTTTTTGTTGTGAATATTGCACCCAGCTGTACAGCTGCCTGGTCCATATAGCTCTAAACCTGTTAATATACTTGCAAGTAGTTGTCCTGCCAAACATTCAAACTCTCGTTTTGGTCGGCATTTGCCAAGTTGTCAGTTTAGCAGAATTTCTCCATTTTTGGATCGATGTCAAGGATTTAATGGCTGGATTTTCCCGCAGACTTTGGGACACTGACCTGGAGGCCAAATGGAGGTCCCAAACCTGCACTTGCTGGTGGCAAGGCCAGCTCAGTAATCTCCTAGGAAGCAGTGTCCTAATTAATCATCTCTGTGTTCGCTGTCCTATTCAGGGCATAAGGACTCTTGATACTGCAAGCTCACTCAGAGGGCTGGCACTTCTGAAGCTTCGGCAGCCCCACAGGAAGAGATGGGCTCTGCTGAGGAGGTTGGGAATCATGAGGGCGCCTCAACATACAGATGCATTTGCTGGCCTGAACAGATGTGAAAAAATAAACAAGATCTAGTCTAGCCTTCATAGACAGCACCTTCTAAACCCATGACCACTACCATCCAGATGGACAAGGGCAGCAGATACATGGGAACACCACCACCTACAAGTTCCCCTCCAAGTCACTCACCATCCTGACTTAGAAATATATTGCCATTTCTTCACTGTCGCTGGGTCAAAATCCTGGAACTCCCTCCCTAACAGCACTGTGGGTGTACCTATACCACATAGCCTGCAGTGGTTTAAGAAGGCAGCTCACCACCATCTTCTCATGGGCAATTAGGGATGGGCAATAAATGCCAGCCTGGCCAGTGGCGCCCACATCCAATGAATGAGCTCGGATTTTAATGGCCAACAGATTGTGGAAGGAAAGGAAAATGTTGGAAATAAGCAATTAAATAAATTTGAGGATTGGTAAAGAATATAGGAGATAGTGTGATTAGGTTTGATTTCAACTCATTAGATATAGACCATAGGCATAGTGTGCAGTTGGGTTTTCTTAGAAAAAGGAAGGACTGGTGATTAGGGCATTATTATTGAAACACAGCAAAAAGATTGAGGGAAAGAGAAAGAGAATGTTTGGAAACTAGACTCAGAGAAGAATTTCATACAAGATTTTTCACATCATGTTCAGCTGTGAGATCTTTCTCAGAAATGGGACTGGTATTCAAGTAATTAAGGTGGACTTGGCTTTATGGGGCTTTAAGAGTTGTTGCAGAAAATGCGTGTTTGGTACAAAAAGGGAAACTATTTATTGGAAACAATGGTAAGAGCTATTCAGCTATTTACAAATGAAGAACCACTCAACAATTTTGTTTTATTCATCCATGTGATGTGGGCTTCGCTGGCTGGGCCAGCATTTATTGCCCATCCCTAGTTCCCCTTGAGAAGGTGGTGGTGAGCTGCCTTCTTGAACCACTGCAGTCCATGTGGTGTAGGTACAATCACAGTGCTGTCATGAAGTGAGTTCCAGGATTTTGATCCAGTGACAGTGAAGGAATGGCGACACATTTCTAAGTCAGGATGGTGAGTGACATGGAGGGGAACTTCCAGGTGGTGGTGTTCCCATCTATTTGCCGCCCTTGTCCTTCTAGATGGTAGTGGTCGTGCATTTAGAAGGTGAAATGTCAAACTGAAGCTGTTAATGGGTTTTCTATTTTGGGTAACGTAGTCGTGTACACTTTGATTAGATGCAACTACATTTCTTGCTGGCTTTGGAATAAAGAAATCTTTTACATGCATCATGCATAATGAAGTTCGGGGAGCTACAGTAGAAGTGGGATTTGAGTTGATTATACTCCCACATTTCATCAATTTATCTTCCTGTCATGATAGATTCTCCTACAGTAAAATAAACATGACAGAATACTATTTTGACTGAGGTGAAAGCAACTTAATATTCTCATCAAAAAATGCATGATGTCACTTCTTTAGTGGTTCACTTAGTAAGTTCACTGCCTCAAATGGAATAGGGTCAAACATGTTAAACGTTCTGTCTCCACCAGCTGATCTCAGCCAGGGAAGTGATGAGGCTGTTACAATTGGCTTCCACACTCATCTATCAGGGAGAGGGAGAAAATCAGCAGGGGTTTTCTCTCCTGATTGCTATCCAGTGATCACTGAAATAGTGTGTAGACTTCAGGTGATAAGAGGATGAGGTTCAGTTGGGATTCGTCGATGATAAATAACACTCACTAGCGAAGTTCATACATGAAAAATGGTCACTTGGATGAAACTGCTGAGAATGGTTAGCTCCTATGTAACCATTTCCCAGTGTAAAAGTTGCCACACTGAAGAGAGAAGAACAGAAAATTGGAAGGAGAATAAAAGGAAAATTGGAGTCAACAAATGAGAAACTTTAAAACAGAATTAAGAACATTGCAAGATGACAGACCCACAGTTTCCTATCAAAGAAGATATGGTAATTGTAATAACTTGATGGAGCAGCAGGTTTGGTGAAGAAAAGACTAAACTTTATTTAGGAGACATGTAGAGGTGCTTGCACGCTAGACACGATCTCTCCATCAGAAGCCCCGCCCACAGGATTACCCATGCAATAAGCTTATTGGTCGAAGCCCAATAATGGCACCACATGATGAGTGATTGACAGGAGGAAGGGACAATACATCTAGTTACTACACTTCCTCCCTCTTTAGGTTTCTTACATTTACAATAAAAAAAATCAGAAAATCTAGCAAACATGGTGATTAAAAATCAAGTCTCTGAGAAGCTTGGCGAAGACAGTTAGAGCAGCATAGCTTTACCAAAGGAGGTTCCTGAATAGGATTAATGGGATCTGGAGCTGTACATTGTCGGAACTGAGAAGTTCTGTATCTGGCAACTCATTAGATACGTCTAGAATATCAGCTCTGGGATGATCACACACCTCCGAAGTCAATGGTGAAACATCAATCGAATGTTGATCTTGTATTCGTTGGGATGTTTCTCTAGCCCTAATACAATCTACGGGTTTACGTACAATTCTACCTTCGACTTGCACTTGAAAAGATAATGGACCACTCTCTGAAATGATGGCTCCTGGAGTCCAACAGGGTCCACTTCCAAAATTATACACATACACAGGGTTGCCTATATGGAACATACAAGCCTTGCTGTGTAGATGGTGGTTCAATTTTTGATTATTCTAGCTCTATGTCCCCTTCTCCTCTGGATTTGGAAACACCAAGTATAAACGCGTACACAAATGGTGTTTCATCAGTAACTCTGAGAGTGTCAAGCCTGTAGTAGTATGTGGTGTTGTACAGTAACAGGAGAAATCTGGAAAGGCGAGACTCCAGAGGGAGGGACAATACATCTAGTTACTACAGACATGAAATTGTTAACTGCAGTAGACTTCGAGGATTACATGAAAATTAACTAAAACAATTAAGGGGGGAGATATTCCGTCCTAAGTTGATCTGAGGAATCAATGTTCAAATGCAGCAAGACCTGGACAATGTCCAGGCTTGGGCTGACAAGTGACAAGTAACACTCGCGCCGCACAAGTGCCAGGCAATGACCATCTCCAACAAGAGAGAATCTAACCATTGTCCCTTGACATTCAGTGGCACTACCATCACTGAATTCCCCACTATCAACATCCTAGGGGTTACCATTGACCAGAAACTAAACTGAATAGCCATTTAAATACTGTGGCTATAAGAGCAAGTCAAAGGATAGAACTCCTGCGGTGACTAACTCACCTCCTGACTCCCAAAGCCTGTCCACTATCTACAAGGCACAAGTCAGAAGTGTGATGGAATACTCTCCACTTACCTGGAGGAGTGCAGCTCCAACAACACTCAAGAAGCTTGACACCATCCAGGACAAAGCAGCACACTTGATTGACACCCCTTCGACAAACATTCACACCCTTCACCTCCAACGAACAGTAGCAGCAGTGCGTACCATCTACAAAATGCACTGCAGAAACTCACCAAGGCTCCTTAGCATCTTCCAAACCCACGACCGTTACCATCTAGAAGGACAAGGGCAGCAGATACAAGAGAACAACACCACCTGGAAGTTCCCCTCCACGCCACTCACTGTCCTGACTTGGAAATATATCGCCATTCCTTAACTGTTGTGGGGTCAAAATCCTGGAATTCCCTCCCTAACAACACAGTGTATGTACCTAAACCACAGGGACTGCAGCGTTCAAGAAAGCAGCTCATTGCCACCTTCTTGAGGGCAATTAGGGATGGGCAATAAATGCTGGCCTAATCAGCGATGTTCACATCCCATAAATAAACACAAAAAAGTGGCATTCTGAGTGACAAGTGGGGAGCTCTATAATCTGGACATGTAGACTTCCAAACTAGCCTTGACGGTGTTCCAAGTGATGGTCATCTGCTCAAGTTTAAAGCAGTCAAGGTAACACCAGGAAATGGCTAAAAAAAAGTTAGCTGAAATATAAACAACAATGACCACTTATTAGAGAAATCAGTCAGAAGGATCTGGTTGATTAAATATAATTTGAACATGTATAAATCTGCACCTTGGAAGGAATAGGACACCTGTGTACTACATGAATGGATATCAGTAATTAAAGTTGAAGTTGAAAGAAGTGGATGGGTATTGGTAGACTGTACATTTAACTGTAGGCCAAAACTCACAAAATAAATAGAATGCTGAACTATATTTCCGAAACAGTGAAGTGTAATTTGGAGCATAAAGATTGCACTTTGAAATCATGTGCCGTCACTCACTGAGGCACAAGATAAACATTAAAGAAAGAACTTGTATTTATGTAACAAAGTCAGAATATCCCAAAGCATTTCACAGCAAAGTCACCTATGAATAGTGAATTTGTTTTGGTGGTATTGGTCGAGGTATAAATGAGAACTTTCTGCGTTTTTTAAAATAGTAGCAAGGGGTCTTTTACATTCACCTGAATAGGTAGCCTCAGTTAAACATTGCTTCAAAAAGACAGCGCATCCAATAAAAGGGCAGTGCTTCATGATTGCACTGAAATATCAGCATAGATTATTATTATGGGATTCTGACTCTGAGGCGAGACATCTCCCATTGAGCCAAGTTTACACTCGAGTGGCCTGGAGGTGGTTCAGAGGACAGACGAAGGAACATAGGAGCAAGACTAGGCCATTCATCCTGTCAAGCCTGCTCTACCATTCAATATGAACATGGCTGATCATCCACTTCAAAGCCTTTTTTCCCACATTATCCCCACAGCCCTTTATGTCATTGGTGATTAGAAATCCGTCAGTCTCTGCTTTAAACATACTCAATTCCTGAACTTCCACAGCCCTCTAGGGTGGAGAATTCCAAAGATCCACAACCCTCTGAGTAAAAAAAAAAATTCTCATCTCAGTCCTAAGTGGCTTCCCCCTTATTTTGAAATTGTATCCCTTTGTTCTAGAATCCCCAACCAGGGGAAATATCTTCCCTGCATCTACCCTGTCTATCCCTTTAAGCATTTTATAGGTTTCATTGAGATCACCTCTCATTCTTCAGAACTCTGGAGAATAAATCCCAGTTTCCCTAATCTCTTTTCATAGGACAGTCCCACCATCCTGGGAACAAGTCTGGTGAACCTTCATTGCAGTCCATCTATGGCAATAATATCCTTCCTAAAATAAAGGGACCAAAACTCTACACTGTACTGCAGATGTGGTCTAACCAAGGTTCTATACAATTGAAGCAAGACTTTGCTACTCTTGTACTCAAATCCTCTTGCAATAAAGGCTAACATTACCATTAGCCTTCCTAATTGCTTGCTGCACCTTCATGTTAGCTTTCAGTGACTTATTAATGAGAATAACCAGGTCCCTTTGTATATAAACACTTTTTAATCTCATACTATTTAAGAAATACTCTGCACATCCGTTCCTCCTACTGAAGTGGATAACTTCATATTTTTCCACCTTATATTCCATCTGCCATGTTCTTGCCCACTCACTCACTCAGTCTGTCCATACCTTCTTGAAGCCACTTTGCATCTTCTTCACAACACACATTCCCACCTAGCTTTGTGTCATCCGTGAAATTGGAAATATTACATTTGGTCCCCACATCCAAATCATTGATATATATTGTGAATAGCTGGGTCCTAAGTACTGATCCTTGTGGTACCCCACTAGTCACAGCCTGCCAACATGAGAATGACCCTTTTACTCCTACTCTCCTTTTTCTGCCTGTTAAACCAATCCTTAATCTATGCCAGTATATTATCTCCTATCTCATGTGCTTTCATTTTGCTGATCATCCTCCTGTGAGGTACTTTATCAAAAGCCTTCTGAAATTCCAAGTATACTATGTCCACCATCTTCCCTTTCTAAATTCTGTTAGTAACATCCTCAAAAAACTTCAATGGATTCGTCAAACATGATTTCCCTTTCATAAACCCATGTTGACTATGTCCAATCAGATCATTATTATCCAAGTGTCCATTTATCACACCCTTTAGAATAGATTCTAGCATAGTACTGATGTGAGACTAACAGGTCTGTAGTTTCCTGTTTTCTCTCTCCCTCCTTCTTAAATAGTGGGATGACATTTACTACCTTCCGATTTGCAGGAACTGTTCCAGAATCTATAGAGTTAAAGAAGATGTGACTAAAGTCAGAGAATTGAGTTATGAGGAAATACTAGAGAGGTTTGAGATTAATGGCTTTGAAAGGAAAATTGTAAGAGGATCTTGGTAAGTAATGCAGTAAGCACTATTGAAAATGGAAATCTGAGGGGCGGGGGGGGGGCTACTTTTATGGCCTCCCCCATCGGTTTATTTGCATACAGGGGGTACTTAAAATAAAATGGGTGGTTATCACCACCCAAGGTTTCCCCATAATACGGTGGCTGGTTAAGGCGCCAGCCAGCCCACCCGCTCTTAGGCCTATTGATGCCCTTAACTAGCCAATTAATGGCCAGTTAAGGGCCTCATTCTGCCTCTGCTGCAATAGTACATGCAGCTGGGGAAGACAGAATGAAAGAAGTCTGACTGCTACTTCTGCAACTCAGGCTAAAAGGCTGGAGGGAAGGGGGGGGTGTACCTCCTTTGGGAGGTCCCCTGTGCCCATCGGGTGCACCCCTCCCAAGATCATAAACCCCACACACCCCGCCCTTTATGCCTTCCAGCCTTGCTTCCAAACCCCAACCCCCTCCCCTTGTCTTCCCTTCTCTAGGGTCCCTTCTTCTCCCACAGCCAAAAACCCCGGACTTACCTTAAGTCCAATATTCATGGATCTCCTTCCTGCGGCTGCTTGTAGTCTGTTGTGGCAGTACTGGAACTGCTCAGCTGTCGGCCCATCAGATTAGCTGGCACCTCTCGAGGACAGGACTTCTTTTCCCTGAGAGGTGGAAGTCCCACTCTCAGCTTGTTAAGGCCACCCCCAGCCTATTATTGCTGCATTGGCAGCCTTTTAATAGTCAGAGTGCTCAAGCCTGACTCTTCTTCCGTGGGTGGTGGAGGCAAGCAATATGACTCTCTCCCCTCCCTCCCCCCTGCCCTCTTCCTTTTAATTGTCCTTGGGATGTAAGCATCACTGGCAGAGCCAGAATTTATTGTCCATTTCTAATTACCCTTGAGAAGGTGGTGGTGAGCCGCTATCTACAACCATTGCACCCCATCTGGTGTAGGTGCACCTACTGTGTTTTTAGGAAGGGAGTTCCAGGATTTTGATCTAGTGACAGTGAAGGAACGGCAATATAATTCCAAGTTAGGTGTGGTTTGGAAGAGATCTTGCAGACGATGGTGTTCCCATGTGTCTGTTATCTTGCCCTTCTAGATGGTAGAGGCTGTCTGTTTCTTAAGTTTTGTTGGAGCTGCACTTATCCAGTATCTGAGGAATTGTGAATGGTACTGACCGCTGTGAAATCATCAGCAAACATTCTCACTCCTGACCTTCTTCATCATGTAACAGAGTGATCAACACTTGGAGTAGACTTCAGGTAGAATAGGGGTGTGGGAGGGAGGAAGGTGCCAAAGATGTTGGAATAATTAAAGTGACCTTTTAAGAACAACACTTTCCTGGCATAATACAATCTGTTGGTTTCAGATTTAATGAGGTACAAAGGAGTGGTTTATCAGCAAGGATTAACAAGATGTCACGACAAGCAAGTGATTTGTCAACTAAAGTTATATCTGTAATTATGAAGGACATTTGTGCATTTTATTTTGTGATACCAAGTTGTCAAATGTGATAATTGCAGAAGAACACATGCTGTGATTTGTCCCTGGTGCTGAAGAACATTTTAAATTTGAATCTTTACCTGTAGTGGGCTGTCCATGGTGTTGCGGACCACCTTGCTAAATAACTCTGTAATTAAACATTGCCTACTGAGTTACATCTATTATTATCTCATGCCAAAAGAAGCAGTGGTTGATGTTTAGCTCAAGTAAATACACGAGGTGAATATTGAAGCATTCATTGAGTTGCGTTATTAAATTAATCTATGTCCAGAAATACTTTTGCTGTAAAAGAACATAAAATCGATATTAAATTAAATGGAGTAGAAATTGGATCTTGTTGTGCCCATTTTGTGGGTGTCAAATAGTTGCGATGTGAGCCAGTTTTAGGGACTAATGCTCAACGGATGCCTGAAAGGCAGTCAACCCAATATTGTGCAAGGTGACTTTTCAAACCTCCCTTAAGTGAGGACTGGGTGCCTGCTTTAGGCCCCCTCGCTGACAGTTGATGTCATTGAGGAGACGCGCCTGCTGTGCTTGGGATTCTTAAGTTGTCGCTGTGCAGCTGTCACCAACAGCTTGGCGGGTTTTGGGAAAAATACAAATTATTGTGAGGGGTCAGAAGGGGCAGGATTCCAGAATATACAGATTGCCTCTCCCTCCATTGCTGTTCCACATCTCCTCCCAAGCCACCGGCACTGATCTTTGCGCCATTGCTGGAGAACCAAGCAGCCGAAAATTAATTTCTTCAAATAGACAAGCTCCCTGTGAAGATGCGGCAGGTGTCAGCAGCTCACCCAATTACTGTTAATGAGACCTGAGGCCCTAATCCATGCCAGCCCCAGGCTCCAAGTTTGGGCAAGGGTTGTGACCATGTCACTGCCTTTGAGTCCTAACCGAATGCCAACAATATTATATCGCATTGTTTCTCGATCCCATACACAACATTGCTGGCGATGCAACAGAATGATTTGCAATTAAGAATTGTTTCCTGTGTAAAAATAAGTGTTGAGTTCTAATTGGGAATACCTATCCTCATACCACATTGATTTGGTAGGTATGAGTCACAGAATTTTACCAGTCTTTCATTCATGCTTTTCATTTACCTAATAAGTAACCTGCTCACATCTGCTGATGTTGTAAAACATGGAGCCACAGCTGTCTCTCCTGCGTCATTAATGCACTTGGTCAGGAGAGATATTGCTTGGCATGGAAGCCCAGAACAGAGAGCTGGAAATTATTATTTGTTGCTTCTGACTGAGTGCTGTCCTTGAATGCTGGTGACTCATTTACTCTGAGAAAAGAAATGATCAAAATCCGGGGCATGGAATCATTGGAAACAAGGGACAAATATGGACTCAGTGACATTTCAGGATGATTAATCAGAAAAGCCAGCTCTGGCTCCATTCTAATTTGAGCATGCTCAGTGAAGAATAGTAAAGCAATGGTTCCGACAGAGGAGAAAGAGGTCAAAGGAAGACAGAAGTGCAAATGAAGATTATCAAGCTGATTGGCAGTGATATTTATAATTATCATCAAGGTAAATCTAATATTCATAAAATAATGACATAAACATGACACTCTTCCAGTTCAGCTGTTGATGCCTGTTTTTCAGGGGTGTTATTTAAATTGCTTCTGAGTTGGAACTGACAAATTTCTAAAGTACTTAACGTTTAAAGAGGGCAATTTTACAAGTCTATGTGCCAGTGGGGAGCCTCGCTCATCACCAGTGCTAGTCGTAAATTTGGCACACTGCAATGGTTAGAGCATAGTGGAGCGCACTCCTGAATGCCTCACTTGTACTGCGGTGGGTGACGCTCCCACATTAATTTACCCCTAACTGTAAAATTTATTACGATCATTTAAGTTTTTTTTCAATTAAGTCTTATGTGTAGCAATTCAAGAAAATCTGCTTGGCATGCATATCTATAGAAATGCTCTGTCAGTCTACTTTCCTTCCCACACCACATTCTTACTATTAAATTAGTTCATACTAGGATATACCTCTACAGCTTAATGTATCAAATAGCCCCCTTCTGTGCTGTAAATGACTCTATGGCCTGGATTTTCACTCCTGAGGCAGGAGCTCAGAGTTAGAAAATCTCCCGGCTGGCTGCACCCGTCTCAGGAAAAGTGCCCCAAATGGTGGGATCTTCATTCCAGGGTGGGGTGGAGTGAGGGATAAAGATAGGCCCACCACACCTGGATGCAGACCAGAGGTGGGCAACAGGGGCTTCCGTATGCTGAGGCAGGCTGGTTAAAAGGCCCATCTCAGTTCTCTGGAACTTAGTCCCCGTTGTTTTGTTAAATATTAGGCCTTCCTGACCTCATCCCTCAGCCCCCACCCATTCCCATACATGCCAACTCATGTACTCCACTCACCTCCATGCCCTTTATAGCCCCTAAGCCAACTTTATGCCAACTTCTGTCAACTTATGAACCCCCACCCACCACCCTTTTCCCTCACACCCTTCATGCCAACTCACCCAGTATCCACCATGGACAGACATCAGGAGATATGCTGAAATGAAATAAAATAAAGTTCTAAATATCTATTGCAAATTTAAAAAACACACTCATGTATGAAAGCCCATTTGATATATTTAAATCCTCTCAAATACTTAATCACTTATAAAAACAAACATTTGTTCATAACCCCACATCAAAGACAGCTAATCCTTTAATATCACTTGGAGCTGTCAATCAAACTGTGAACTTACAGCCCCTACTGTGCTAATGATAGGCTGTGGAAACAGTCAAGCAGTGATGATGCTATAAAGGTGGCATTTCGGGTTATGTCAACAAACAGCTATTGAAACTGTAAGCACAGACTTTTTTCCAACTCATATGCACAGGCAGGCTTTTTAATTTTTTTTCTTTATAAAGGGCAGGCTATTTAAATAACTTGACAGCTTGATAGTTCCATAGACCTTATCTGCCCTTTATGGGCATTTATGTCTACTTTAGGAACTTGTAACTCCCACAATGTGGGATAAGGCCCGCGCTCTTGGGTCTGAACTCAGCACTGAGTTCAAATGGCCCTGCTGAGTTCAGGTTTCCCCATATGCGACTCATGTCCTGCCCCTGTTCCCCTAGCAACAAAAATGGGATCTGTCGTAAATGGGGGTGGGACTTCCGGATCTGGGTTCCAACACCATTTTGGACATGGCGCCGCAGAGTCTCCATGACTGCAAAAATCTAGACCTATGATTTTAAATAACTCTGTGAAATAGTAGCCACCAGCTGGAGGTTCGTTCAATTGACCAGCTTTTACTTGTGAACCAAGAAAGTAAATATATGCATGCTATTCAGCATGGCTGGGGGAGGGGAGTCAGGGTGGGGTGGTGGCAGAGGAAAGGGGAAAGGATTTTCTGTCAAGCCCCATTCTACCCTCATCCTATGTCCACATATATTTTCTAGCAGAGGACAGTAGTAATCAGGAGGGAAAACCCTGGGCTGATTTTTTTCTTTTAACCTCACTCCTTAACTCATGAACATGATAAGTAAATGCTGCACCACACTCCCTTCACTTGTGGAAAACAGCCGTCGATGCAGACCAGGGTTTGCATTTGGGATGTTTGTCACCAATGTCCTTCAGTTTCACACCAGACAAATCACCTTTGCATGAAACCACCAGGAAATCCATTTTGTGCATCTCCAGTGCCAAACAGTTTGATGAAGTAGGATTTATGTGGCCTATTAGAGTTAATTTTTGCACCTATAGTATTGTATGAAGTGTGAAAATGCAAATGAGGGACAAAAGGCACTTTTGTCATTTTAGTACATTTGTGTAATTCCTGAACTACAATGTCACTCTTCTGTAGGAATGCAGTCCAGTGTATTACTGGTAATTGAATATAAACAAATAAAATAACCAGAAACATTTTGTTCATTTTAAATGCAAGGTGGATGTATAAATTCAAAAGTATTATTGCAATGCAGCAGCTGTGTATACATGTTAACATCACATGAGGTCATATCTGCAACCTTCCCATCTTCCCTCATATGTTCTGCATTATGTTGATGGGCCAAGCGATAGGGAGATCTGGTGGAAAGATGAGAGGTAAATTCCAAGAGCTTTTCACCTCAAGGTAATTCTTGGATACATCCAGTAGTTGATTTGAGAAAAGTTGAGGAATTTGCTGCATGAGAGACAGAGGACATTGAGATATGCAGGACAGCGTTAGAAAAATGATTCCAACTATGTTAACTATTGGATGCAAACCTCGTAGCTGTGATATAACTGCACATTGGCAAAATTAGTGAAGATTTGTTCACTATAGCAGGAAGATACATTAGGAAGGATAATAATTGCCCCAGAGGGAGTGCAACAAAGGTTCACCAGACTTGTGCCCGGGATGGCAGGACTGTCCTATGAAGAGAGACTGGGGAAAATGGGTCTGTATTTTCTAGAGTTTTGAAGAATGAGAGGTGATCTCATGGAAACCTACAAAATACTTAAAGGGATAGACAGGGCAAACGCAGCTTAGCTGTTTCCTCTGGTTGAGGAGTCTAGAACCAGGGAACACAATTTCAAAATAAGGGGGAAGCCACTTAAGACCGAGATGAGGAGAATTTATTTTACTTAGAGGGTTGTGAATCTTTGGAATTCTCTACCCCAGAGGGCTGTGGAAGCACAGTGGTTGAGTATGTTGAAAGTAGAGATTGATAGATTTCTAAATATCAATGACATAAAGGGATATGGGGATAGCGTGGGAAAAAGGCTTTGAGGTGGATGATCAGCCAGGATCATATTGAATGATAGAGCAGGCTCGATGCGTTGAATGGCCTACTGCTGCTATGGCCCTATGATCCTATTGCTTAATGGAGAACAACTGCAAAATTCTGAGATGCGAAGGGATCTTGGTGTTCTAGTGCATGAGTCACAGTACGTTAATATGCAGGTACAGCAAGTAATTAAGAAGGCTAATAGAATGCTATCCTTTATTATGAGAGGAATTGAACATAAAATTAAGGATGTCATGTTACAGTTATACAGGGCATTGGTGAGACCACGTCTCGAATATTGTGTGCAGTTTTGGTCTCCTTATTTAAGAAAGAATGTAAATATGTTGGAGGTGGATCGGAGGGGGTGAATGAGTGGATTATGAGGAAAAGTTGGACTTGTTTCCATTGGAGTTTAGAAGAGTGAGGGATGACTTGATTGATGTATATAAGATATTGAACAGTCTTGACAAGGTAGGTGTGGAAAGGATGTTTCCTCTTGTGGGTGAGTCCAGAACTAGAGGGCACTGTTTTAAAATTAGTGGGTTGCCCTTTTAGGACAGAGGTGAGGAGAATTTTTTTTCTCCGAGGGTTGTGTAACTTAGAAACTCCCTGCCTCAGGAGGCAGTTGTGGCGGAGTCACTGGATATTTTAAAGGTGGAGATAGATAGATTCTTGTTAGGCAAGGGAATCAAAGGTTATTGGGGTAGATGTGAATGTTGAATTCAGAACACAAACAGATCAGCCATGATCCTAGTGAATGGCGGAGCAAGCTTGAGGGGCCGAATGGCCTACTTCTGCTCCTCTTTTGTACGTTCGTGTCAGTAAAAAATAATGATCACTAATACAAGGGAGGCCAACAGGATAATTTACACGGAAGTCATCAGCAAGCAGTAATCTTTGTAGTACTTCACTGCGGACATGACATACTGTATATAGAACTTAAGGTGAAAATACTTATTTTTCTTTGTTATTACAACAATGCCATTAGGAAGAATAATTCCAGTACGTGAGTTGTAAACACAAGACAGTTTTGAGGTTCAGTCATGTACTGTCTGGCAACACAAAGTTCTAAAGATTGATTAAGCTATGCAATATTACGTACAGTGCTTATTAGATTAGTCATCGTTAAGTTCAAATACGAATCTAACTCTGGAGTTATACTCTTGTGCCTTGCTTCACAGCAACACAAAAGTGCCAATAAAACTCTGTTGATTGAAAAGGAGTGGATAATAAACTGTCTGCTTATATAAGAAAATAACCAATGTTTCAGTGTTGGATTTTTAAATTAGTGAAATCTTTCAGAAACTTCCATATTGTCACAATATCAATTAATTTTGTCTTAGAAATAATGCATAATGTATTTTTAAAGCATAGTTTTGCACTTAATATTGTTGTAATATGGCAGGTGGTAATTGTTGGCCTGACCAAATCCCAAAGGGTAACTTGGTCAAGCTATCACAATGACTTGCAATTTGTATTTTTATCACAAGAAGGTATGTGTACTGAAGTCAGAAGTAAAGATTTCATTACTGCTTTTGGAGATTTTAAATATTGGGCAGAATTTTGCCCTTGATGGGCGGGCGGGCCCCACCAGCTCGGTGGTGGGTGGGCAGCCGATCGCCGCCGATGAAACGAGCCCCGCCGCCAATTTGATTAGGCGGGCCAATTAAGGCCTGCCCAGCGGGCTGCCCGATGGGAGGCGCTATGTGCTTCCTGTGAGGGAGGGGGAGGGATTCCCCAACTGCCAAAGTGCGCTCTTTCACGCATGCAAACGAAAGAGCGCACAGCTCCCTCAGACTAACTGCTGTCTCAGGGAGAGCGCTGAAAGTTTCATAAACCTCAAAAATGGAATAATAAAAAATTTATTAACATGTCCCCCTAATGTGACAATGTCACACGAGATGGGACATGTTAATAAGTATGACAAAAACTTTATTAAAGATTTTTTAAACAGACATGAAACCTCATCCCGCCAGTGGATGAGGGTTCATGTTTTTTCAGAATCCTGCTGGGGCTCCTGGCTTGTCCTCCAGCCTTAAGGTTGGACGGGCAGGTCCTTTAACTGGCTTAATTATCCTGTCAATGGCCTCAATTGGGCATTGACAGGTTGGCGGGTGGACAGCCGATTTCATTGTCTGCTCGCCTTGCTGAATATTTAAATAGGGCGGGATGACGTCGGGGGCTCCCCCTGACATCATTCCGTGTCTGTTTCACATCAGTGAGCAGGCCCCGCCCCCAACTCGCTGATGGAAAAATTCTGGCCATTAACTTAAAACATTTATTAACAAAAGAAAGGAAAAACTTAAACATACAAGATTGCAGTTATACAGTTAAATTTATTCTTATAACATTCCTCAAAAGATTTATACTCAGCTAGACTCACAAATAAATGCCCCTTATGAGACAACAGTCCCTATAGATGCTTAATCTATAAAAATCCAGTAATATTACCTCAAGGCAACCACTGCTACTATAGGGAAGGTCTTTCACAGGCTTCTCTCTCCCTCTCACTCAACAATGGAAATCCAAGGCTTGCACTAAACTTTGCTTTCTGGAACAAACACTTCTCTGGAGTGGCTACAAGCTGCTTACTTCACAGGTTTGTCCTTGCACAGCACACTCTTCAAGATATCATATGGCCACACCTGTCATACAGCTTTCAATCTTTCCTTAAATATGTTTTTTTCTCTTTCATCTTTAAACCCATTGTTCTTAGCATTCTTTGGAAGTTACCTTTCCCAAAATATAAAAATCTTTCTATTTGTTTTTATGGCCATTACTTTTGGGAAAAATAAACTTAATAACTTTGCTTTAGTCATTTATTTCTCTTTGGAATTCAACAGTTAAAAATTGAACTCCTCATTTATCTCCAAATACGAATTACTATTCATGTTGTATTTACTTGTATCCCATCTTAGCTTGCTCACTTCCAATTCAAAATGCCTGCTTTTACACGTAACCCTTTGATGATTTAAACCTTGCAGTCCAACTGTCTTCAGTTTAATTAACTTAATCACATGCACACAGCCCCCACAAGCCTGCTTCACAATATCCCACTGTAATATTGGAATAATTAGTATTTTCTTTACAATATTATCAAAAAGTTAGCAAAGGTCAATGATTGTGAATTACCCAATTTAAATATTAGCATTTAAAATTATGCGTAAGGGTATCTTTCAGCCACGCCAAAAGGAAGTGGGTGATGTGTGTTTCATCCTGTTAAAGCTCTGCATTAGTCATCAAAAGTAATATTTTGTTAACGAATTTACTGAGACTTTAATCACTTAATCAGCCCTTAAACTACGTTATCAATAAACTCTTGTATTGACTACAGTGGTGTTACTGCTGTCTGATGCTCGCTGTTCGATTGTTTTTAAAGGAATATTATTCATTGATGATTGAATATATGCTCCCAAAATTAGCAAATAAATGAAGTATAGTATAGTTTTGGTTAAATGGATGGTCAGAATTAGCCCGAACAAGTACTATTTCAGGTGATAATTGAGGGTCATTGCTATCATATTCTCTATCACAACCAAATGGGGGCAGCAGATGGCTCACTTCAATAAGGAGTGTTTTACACATCTGCATGATGAGTTTCAGGATGCATTTTTTCATTGCAAGTTCATGCCTCAGAATGTAAGGCTTCCAAATCAGAAATGGTTACGTGAATTCCATTATATCATAGCTTAGATGGACAGTTGGCATGTGGAAAAGCGGTTCCAATCAGACAGCATGAACTGACACAATATACCATGCCCTAATGTATACCATGAGGTCACAACATCATAATTATCATTGGAGCTGATGTTTAGATTGACCTACCAATACAGAATCAGTTCTTCTGCCCACTTGGCAACAGGGATGTAGGTTGCCTTAATGTTTGTGTGCTCAAGTTAAAGCACACATTTAAAAAAAAAATGTATTCATGGGATGCGGGCTTCGCTGGCTGGGCCAGCATTTATTGCCCATCCCTAGTTGCCCTTGAGAAGGTGGTGGTGAGCTGCTGCCTTGCACTGCTTCAGTCCATGTGGTGTAGGTACACCCACAGTGCTGTTAGGAAGGGAGTTCCAGGATTTTGACCCAGCCACAGTGAAGGAATGACAATATATTTCCAAGTCAGGGTGGTGTAAGACTTGGAGGCGAACTTGCAGTTGGTGGTATTCCCATCTATCTGCTGCCCTTGTCCTGCTAGACAGTAATGGTCATAGGTTTGGAAGGTGCTGTGGAAGGAGCCTTGGTGAATTCCTGCAGTGCATTTTGTAGATGGTACACACTGCTGCTACTGTGCGTCGGTGGTGGAGGGAGTGATTGTTTGTGGATGGGGTGCAAATTAAGCAGGCTGCTTTGTCCTGGGTGGTGCAAGCCTCTTGAGTGTTGTGGGAGCTGCACTCATCCAGGCAAGTGGGGAGTATTCTATCACACTCCTGACTTGTGCCTTGTAAGGTGGCAGACTGGCTTTGGGGAGTCAGGAGGTGAGTCACTCACCACAGGATTCCTAGCCTCTGACCTGCTCTTGTAGCCACAGTATTTATATGGCTAGTCCAGTTCAGTTTCTTTACAGGGAGGTATTGATTCCTCTGAACCTCTGAGCATCTTTTCAAAGGTCCAAGCAGCTATATGTTGGCATGACAATGTGTTGTGGTTCTCTAAAGTTCCAGCTTGCATATGGTTAGAATAACTTGGCCAGCAAAAATGAAGCAACGTCATTTAATATGCATAGTTCACATCAGCAAATTAATGTAAGGAGGATATGGGAATACTCATGAAGTATGTCTATTTTGAATTAGTCAATAAAGGTGACACTGGGTTGCTTCAGTAACACTATCTGAAAGGCAGCGGAACAAGTGCCCCCTCTTAAGGAGGCACCACGAGTATCGCTTAGGCCTAAAGTTCGATTAAGTAAAGAAACTATGAGCAGAATTTAATTCCCCCCTGACAAGTTTGGTGGCTGGGGGCATTTAAACGGGAGGGAGAGTGGCGGGTGGGTATCCTGCTGCCTTCCTGTCTCTGCCCCAGTTAAGGCCTATGGACAACCTTCCCACTCTGCTGCCAATTGAGGCCCTTAAGTGGGCAATTAATGCCCATGGAAGGGCCTCATCCTGCCGCCATTGGTCTTAACCCAGCAGCAGGCAGGGGACTTACCACGCAGAAACCACAACAAGCAAACCCTCTTGTGGGTTTCTGGTGTGGGGGGGTGGGGGTTGCGGGTGTGGTGGTGGTGGGGGGTCTCCCTTGTTCTAAGGTACACGATGCCTGATGAAGGGGCCCGGCATTCGGAACAGGGGAACCCAGTAAGAACCACACCCTGTGCCCTTGTTGTCAACCCCTTTCCCCAGCCCCCTTCTGAACCCCATCCCACAAGCCCCCTCCTGCCTCCATCACTCCTCTGTGGCCTGGGATCCAGTGATGAAGTTGGGCCTTGGGTGGGTGTTGTACCAGCAGCAGCCACTACCTCCCCAATGGCGCTGCCGTTCAATAGAGCTGCTGTCCCCCAATTACCCAGCAGCTCTTGGCAGGTGGCACTTGTACCCCTAGGGTCCTGGATCATGCAGAGGGCCTGCGCTGTCCAGTTAAGTACCTGAGTGGCACTAAATTCGATGGGCCTTCCCTGAACCTAAATCATAACATTGTTCTATGTGTCATTTAGACATACTGTGCCATACCGAGCTCACCAGTCACAAAATATGTCATTTATACAATACCAGGTTTAAATTTTTCTCTGTATGCAGGGCACTTGTCTCTTGCAACCACTTATTCCAGTAAAGTGCAGCAGTCTGAACCGTGGTGCTCCGTTTAGCTGTCAGGAGATATAAATCAAACAGTGTGAAGCAGATGGTGTCATTTTTTTTCCCCTCGTTTCCTTCCCCGAATTCTATTTAAGAGCTCAGTTCAAATCTGACAAACATTTCCTTAATGGAGAAAAATGGACCGATGTGACTTTTAGACCAAGGCCATGAACTTGCAATGCCTGGTCGATTGGGTGTCAGCTGTTAAGTTGCTTTAATTATCAGGTTATTTGCAATTGTTATAAATGTTTCGAAAACATTTGATTCTAAAATGTTGCCTGTTTTACCAGAGCATATTCCTAAACTTCAATTGTATGAAAATAAATTAAATTAAAAGCAATAATAGCGTGTTGGATATTGCAGTCAGTGATGAAGCAATGCAGTGACTCAAGGAAAGCTGTACACAAAGATCTAATGGCTGTGGCCAGATTGCCAACGGCAATGCCAGTGAATGGGCTCACTTCCATGCCCATTAAATTCCCTGCAAGCCAGGTAAGCAGCCAATTGCATTGAAGTATTCTCACAGCAAGCAAACCAGGAAGCTAAGACACTGAAGAATTGTCAGACGGACTCGAAACGTTAACTCTGCTTTTCTCTCCACAGATGCTGTTAGACCTGCTGAGTTTTTCCAGCATTTTCTGTTTTTGTTTTAGGAAGTTAAAAACTGGATTATCATTCACTTTTAATTTAAATTTTCAGGCAGCGAAATAAATTATGATAGAAGTTAAAATATCTTAAACTTAAAACAAATTTAAAATTAAATGGATTTTTTAATCATAATGGAGAAATTTAACATTATAGTATAACAGTATAAAATCAGCTTTTCAGGACCAGCGAGTGTGTTTCAAAGTAATTATGAACTTAGTACACTGTTAAAAACTCAGTTACACCTCATTCAGCAAGACAAAACTTTTTTACAGTGTTTTTACAGTGAGACTAATAATGTAGGAGTGGAAGCTTTGGTCAACACACTGATTGCTTCGGGATTACACCCTGGGCAGGAGCTCAATAGCCCACCCGCTAGAGGAGGGTAAAATCACAGACAACAACTTGAGGACTTCTCCATTATCCTGCATGGGTATGGGCTCCTGAAATTGCTGTCAGTTCTGGTGGAATAATGACGGCAAACACTGGCGGTTTCCACAATCTCAAGCCAATGTCAACTGAATGTGTTGAAATTTCACTGGATAGTGACCTCTGTCAGTCTGTCGATTGGCGAATGAAACATCAATACTCCTACAGATAAGAATAAAATCAAAAACTTAAGAAGGAAATAGTAAACTTGAATTGTTTTAGGAATTGCAAGTTGAAATACCACTTTAATTTTTTCAGGCTTTTCCACAAGGATTTTCTTGTTTGTCCACTGTAACATTGGCGGATGAAGTGTAAATGCATTTTTTTAGGGTTTCCACATGTCACCCACCAAAGTTGTAGCATGCCAGCGAGAGACCATCCATGGTAATTTACCACCACTGCCCCCACACCCAACACCCCCCATTTTTCATGCCTTTATGCATTTATTTCAAATGCCTTGCTTCCGCTTATGAAGCAGCACGGACAAAGCAGATCGTCATAGAAACAAGTTTCTTTCAGTTTCCACTACACAGCATTAGCTTAATGTCTGGGGATACATTTCCTAATGGTATGATCACAAACAGCTCACACTCAATATTTTATAAAGATTTTAATAATGCATATGAGTTTACCTCTCTAATATATGGATGGGACTTGAAGAATGTATGACCTTTGCAATTTCGTTGGCCATATTCAGTGACAGGAAGATGACTATATAGAGTTGAAGAGGCTTCACTTTGAGTGTATTTACCTTCTGAATTGGATGCAAAGAGGGATGCTAGTAATTGCTGATAATTGATAAAGGGTCTCCATGTCATAAAATGCATGAAGTGCCAAGTATTTGTCTTAAAACCAATGACCCTTTGTTCTTGTGTGTGAGTGGACTATCCAACAAGAGTGGGAAGCTTATTGTCATGCTCCCTACCAAAGCATCACAATTACAAATCCAAGTATCAGCAGTCAAACTTTTACACCTGCATTTAGTAAGCTTTTGAAGATGCTGGCCAAACTTACATGCAGAGCTGTGCAGCAACAGAGCGAAAACCAGTTCACACATGCAATATGTGTGATAATGATAATTTTGGAAAGGTGTGCTATTATTAGACATTAGTCTGTATCTGTCTGCTGAAAGCTGACGCATTGTTCAGTATCAATATGCACAGCCTTCCTGGCACCTCATGGCCATTAAAACCTACTGTGTGATTGTGTTGCTATCAATCGATAATATAGTTAGAACTTTCATCTCTTTAATTCAAACTCTCATTTCAGTCTTCTGTGCTGGTAATGTCCAGCTATCTCATGGTCCCAGGCTGCACATACTGTATTGCTATCAGCTGGAACAAGCTATCATTACATATGTACGTATGGAGTATGTAAATCTGGTTCTTGGTGGAGATGGTGTACCGTGGTTCGGTAAATAACAAATTATGTTCCCGAAGTGATTCTGGCTGCTTGTGTTTTGGATTCACAATTAGATCAACTGATTTTGCATATTTTCATTTATATCAAAGAAACTCTGAGTGAAACAAAAGCAAAATACGACAGATGCTGGAAACCTGATATAATGATAGAAAATGCTGGAAATACTCAGCAGACCAGGAAACATCTGTGGTGAGAGAAACAGAGTTAATGTTTCAGGTTGATGACCTTTCATTAGAACTGGGAAAATTGAGAGATGTAATAGGTCTTAAGCAAATGAAGGTGGATGAGAATGGGAAAAAGAACTATAGGGAAGGTATGTGATAGGGTGGAAGGCAGGAGAGATTAAATGACGAAAGAGTCGATGGTGCAAGGCCAAGGGCTAAGCTCTGAGTAAAGATCTCTAGATAAAATAATTAAATCAGTGCTGGCTATCACACTTTGGGTATTAGTATTACTGTGCATTGTAGCTGCTGCTAATTTTGCAAGAAGAGAGGTTGAAACTCATTTAATGTGTTTGGAAAATTTAATACAAAGAATGCAGAAAAGGTTTGTTGGGTTAAATCTTGCTAGAGCAGGGAATCTTGTGACATGCACCATAAGTTAGACTTATTCCTGCACACTTTGATTTGAATATAATTTGTGTCAAAGCTTTCTGGAAATATGAGCTGATGATGGGATGGCAAGGGTGATGTGGTGGGACCCAAGTGGTGTGGGAAAACAGGTCCAGAAAGAGAAATGAAGAGAGTGCAAAAACATTACATTGAGGGAGAAAGAAAAATTTCAGAAAGGAAAAGTAAGGAATTTTGCAGGTTTATGGGACCAGTGGGGGAGCATGTGTGAGCTGTTGCCTGAACAGATGTCTTGTTGAATGTTCTGTTGGGTATACCTGGTTTCAAAGCTTGTATTTTTTGAGTCAGAACCTACTGCCTTCAGGTTTCTGAGCAAACTGAAACTGCTTGAAATCAGACACAAAAACACAGAGCCATCACCCAGTGGTATAGTGTAGGCAGGCTGAAAGAAACAAAGGCAAGATCCAGAAGCTGGCAATGGGCAAATACAAGGTTGCCGCAGCTATTTCTGCTACTTAACGTAATTGAGGAACCAGATTCAGCCATTGTGTACAGGGTTGTCGCTGACGGTTTGGATTAAGTTAATACTGGTGGATCCATGCCATCAAGACTGTTGTGAGCAGAGCTGAGGAGGTTCTGGAGAAGTGCACTATTTTGATGAAACCCATTCATGTGGAACTTGGGCTGATTGGGAGCTGCTGTCAGAAGAGAATGGATGGTTAAACCTTTGAAGAAAAGGAGTTGGAAATCTACTTGAGGAAGATCAGTGTTGTGAAGAACTTTGTTGCTGCAGTTGGTGCCATATTTGCTGCGTGGGTTGCCTGTAAATCCATGAGTTCTATCTTTGCTGTGCCTGCCATTTAATGTGTCCCATTTAGTTTATATTGACTGCAATTTGCCTGTTAATTCATATTTAACTTACATTGAGTTTAGTTTGATTGTTAAAGTAAAAGTTAGAAAAAGTGAAATCTGAAGAATTGGTTTTCACCTTGGGGTCTTTCAGTAAAATTCTGTTCTTTTGTTGATCTCTACAGGGGTCTTAACAGAAGTGTCAATCAACCAGTAAATTCTGGAGATTCTCAACTCACCCTTTTTGCCTCTGAACTTGCTGGATGATTTGCACATTAATCATGGCATGCATTATGAGTTTCCCATTATTTTTTCAGGAAGATTTGATCCAATATATTTGATTAATTTACTCCGAATGTAGCATCTGCCAGCATATGAAATCTGAGTGATGTCAAAGTTGACTTTTGCATGGAGTATGCAAGTAAGACGTTGGTATATTTTACGTTTGGATGAGAACATGGTTATATTTCTTAAATGAAACTGATGAGCATCAAGTTCCATTTGTCAAATTAATATTTTGACTGAAATACTAACTTTTCTCTTTAGTTTTTTTAAATGAATAACCTATGAATGTTTTTCCTTTTAATGGGGAGCAAATTTGAATCCAGTTTTCTTAATTGCACAAGCATTATCTTCCAAGCTAATGCAGTTATAATACAGCAGCTGTGAGAAGTGCGTAGGAAATACGATGTATTATAAAGTGCATAGGAAATACAATGCATTACATTTATAAGAATATTGTAATAAAGCATAAAATATCAGAGTTAATTTTTGCAGTTTTGCAGTTTTTGCAGTTAATTTTTGATAATAAGGCATTACCATACGTTAATGATTGTAAATGACGATCTCTGCAAGGACTTAATTAAATGACCATTCATTGCAGCCATTAAAGATCAGAAAATGTGCAGCTTTGTGTTACATGGATGTCCTCAGTAAAGTATTGTAAAAAGCTTCTATATTGGTAACAATCTTATTTTGGCTTCGGAAAATAATTATCACTGCTCAGCACTACAGTCACTTTGGAAATTTTACTTGACAATTTTATTATACTGCCTCATTCTTAGTCATCTGCAATGAGGCTGTTGCGTTTTCCAGTCTCGGTAAACTGATTAAACCCATTTGCACTTCCATCAACAGCAGAATCATTTTCTAACTCTATTATTACCTTAGTCACTCCAGCTGTGGCTAACAAATTCATCATCTACTTGAGTCAGTGCTTCAGCTGGAATCTTACTTTATTTATTGCAAATTGTAAGTGTTTCTTATTAAGCATTCAACAGTTCAACGTGTGTGTCTAAAGCTTGTGTATGTCTGTGGTATTAACCTTTTTACTGCAACTGACAGGTATGATCTAAACGTTTATTAAGAAATTTATTTTGTGGGGGGAGAACTCCAAGTTATGTAGTTGGAGCTAAAGGATACAGAAGAATAGAACAGCTGAATTTCGGGGAAATAGTAGAAAAGAATAATGAGAAATTTAATGCAAAAAAACTTTATTTTAAGCAAAAAAATTATTACTGATAAAGGATAAATAGGGGCGATACATGGATACTTCAGAATGGTTTGACCTGTTCAGTCTGTTTTGTTTTATTTACTAATATGCCAAATTAAAAATTGTTACAAGCATGTGAATGTCTCACATCAATCATATGAAATAAAAATGGAGAATGCTGGAAATACACAGTAGTCAGGCAGAAACAAGAGTTAACATTAACAGAACTGATGAAAGGAAAGGTCTTCTCGTCCTGAAACACTAACTCTGTTTCTCTACCCAGGTGCTGCCTGACCTGCCGAGTATTCCCAGCAGTTTCTGTTTTTATTTCAGATTTCTGGCGTCTGTAGCATTTTGCTTTTGTACCAATCATCTGAAGATGTCCAAAGTATATAAATATTGAAATGGCCCAAGGAGTCAGCAGTAAAGGGTCGTAAGTATTGGCGTTTGACAAATATAATCAATAGCATATTATGGACTATATATCTAATTACAACAGAGCATACATTACCTGTAAAATGCTGTTTGATACTTTAACCTGAGTTGCAATTTTTTTCTGTTCATAGTTCCTTTGTTAAAGACAGAACCATGTAAACACCCTCAATGTGACATTGTTTTTGCCTGCCCTCAATGATAACGTTAACACAATCTACTGTATTGTAAATCAAACTGCTGAAACAGAGCAGAAGGCTGATCCATCACTAAGAGAATAAAAGGTTTTTTTGGCCAAAGTATTATCTTGTGTATTAAAGCTTTACATCTTCTTAATCCTGTTAGATTAGTTCTACAACAGATGTATGGGGCTGAATTTTCAGGGCCCCCTGAAGGCGGGAATGGGGGTGGGGTGGTGCTGAGTGGTGTGAAAATACCAGGGCTGCCTGGTGTGTCAGGTGCAGGACACTATTCCCAACATCAGCTATTTTGTGGTAGATTAGTTTGGGGAAGAGGCAGGCATGCAATTAGGCTCATTAAGAGCCTGGTTAAAGGTACATTTAGGAGGCCATGTGGGATTTTCCAGTTGGCCTTCAATTTCCTGATGTGACAGGGAGCAGGCTAGGTTGTTAGTGCTCCTGACAGACTTACAGGCCCTCCTTGCCTACCTGAGGTGAGGATGCAGTTAAAGGCCTCCCTGTAGAGGTATTGCCCACCCCTAACCACCATCGCAGCCCCACAGTGGTGGCTTGGCTGCTTTTCTGTTCTTTTTTATTAAAATGTTTAAAAAGAGGCTGTTGAAGTGCCCCTCCCAGTTACTTACCTTGTAATGTAGCCGGGTGCTCCTCTGAAGCTGGAAGGTCTGTGCTATAAACATGCAAATTCAAGAGCCCACCCAATGTCCTTAATTGGACAGAAAACCTGTCTCCATGTCAGTTAAGGGCTGAACTACTTGAAACTCTTATTTGATGAGTTTCCCTCCAAAGGAGGGTATCTGACATAGAAACAAACCCAGCTCCTGTTTCCCGCCTCCCTGGTGAAAATTCAGCCCGAGGTACCAGAAGTGCGTTTATTGGAATTTATCGTAAAATAGAGTAATAGCGGGATGTCTGTGTGTGGCGTGTGTGTGAGATTTAATTGAATTAGAGGCAGCTAGTTTGGGTGCTTTGAGGTTAGGTTTGAAATGTTAATCAGATAAACATGGGAAAGATTAGAAACATAGGTGTCAAGGGAAAATTTGCATTTTGAAATAAACCAGACCAGATTTTTGTCAAAGAAGGGGTGAGAAATGCGTCACCGAGCCAGGTGAAGTTTAGAATTGGTGTATTTATTTTTCCCAAAGATTACTGGTAAAACTTAGCACTACGAGAGGGTTTTATTATCGGAGATAAAGTCCAAAGACATAGTGAAACAATGGGTATTTGCATTCAAAGAAGGAGCAAGGGCTGTGTGTAAGAGAAAGTATTTTTTTAACATCTTACAAGTGTGTGAAAAAGCCTTCAGCATCTATGGGCAGAATTTTGCTCTTGGTGGGCGTGCGGGCCCCTCCGGCTCAGCGGTGGGCGGACAGCCAACCTCCGCCGCTGAAATGGAGCCCGCTGCCATTTTGAGTGGGTGGGCTAATTAAGGCCCACCCAGCAGCCTGCCTGACAGGAAGTGCTGTGCGCTTCCTGTTCGGCGGGGGAGGGTATCCCCAGCTGCCAAAGTGTGCTCTTTCACGCATGCGCGCTGCTCCCTGAGACTAAGTGCTGTCTCAGGGAGATTAGTGGCAGTGTCAAAAACGTAAAAAATAGAGAAATAAAAATATTATTAACATGTCCCCCTCATGTAACAATGTCACATGAGATGGGACATGTGAATAAATATCGCACTACATTTATTAAAGTTTTTAAAAAGGAACATGTGTTGGAGATGGTAATTGCCTGACACTTGTGCGGCGAGAATGTTACTTGCCACTTGTCAGCCCAAGCCTGGATATTGTTCAGGTCTTGCTGCATTTGGACATGGACTGCTTCAGTTTCTGAGGAGTCGCAAATGGTGCTGAACATTGTGCAATCATCAGTGAACATCCCCACTTCGGACCTTATGATAGAAGGAAGATCATTGATGAAGCAGCTGAAGATGGTTGAGCCGAGGACACTACCCTGAGGAACTCCTGCAGTGATGTCCTGGAGCTGAGATGACTGACCTCCAACAACCTCAACCATCTTCCTTTGTGCTCGGTATGACTCCAACCAGTGCAGAGTTTTCCCCAGGTTCCCATTGACTCCAGTTTTGCTTGGGCTCCTTGATGCCACACTCAGTCAAATGCAGCCTTGATGTCAAGGGCAGTCACTTTCACCTCACCTCGGGAATCGAGCTCTTTTGTCCATGTTTGAACCAAGGCTGTAAAGAGGTTAAGAGCTGAGTGGCCCTGGCAGAACTCAAACTGGGCTTCAGTGAGCAGGTTATTGACTGATGGAGTGGTAATTGGCCGGAAAGGATTTGTCCTGCTTTTTATGTATGGGACATACCTGGGCAATTTTCCACATAGCCGGGTAAATGCCAGTGTTGTAGCTGTACTGGAACAGCTTTGCTAAGGGTGCGGCAAGTTCTGGAGCACAAGTCTTCAGTACTATTGCCAGAATATTGTCAGGGCCCATAGCCTTTGCACCATCCAGTGCCTTCAGCCGTTTCTTGATATCACGTGAATTGCATTTAATTGACTGAAGACTGGCATCTGTGATGCTGGGGACCTCCCGAGGAGGTTGAGATGAATCATCCACTCGGCCTTATCTTCAGCACTGCTCCCCCATCATTGAGGATGAGGATATTTGTGGAGCCTCCTCCTCCTTCGCTGAGTTGTTTAATTGTCCACCACCATTCACAACTGGATGTGTCAGGGCTGCAGAGCTTAGATCTGGTCTGTTGGTTGTGGGATCGCTTAGCTCTGTCTATCACTTGCTGCTTATGCTGTTTGGCATGCAACTATCCCTGTGTTATAGCTTCACCAGGTTGACAGATCATTCTTAAGTATGCCTCGTGATGCTCCTGGCATGCCCCCCTGCACTCTTCATTGAACCAGGATTAATCCCCTAGCCTGATGGTGGTTGTAGAGTTGGGGATATGCTGGGCCATGAGGTTACAGATTGTGTTCGAGTACAATTCTGCTGCTGCCGATGGCCCACAGCACCTTATGGATGCCTTGTCTTGAGCTGCTGGATCTGTTCAAAATCTATCCCATGTAGCACGGTGGTAGTGCCACACAACATGATGGAGGGTATCTTCAATTTGAAGGTGGGACTTATTCTCCACAACAACTGTGTGGTGGTCACTCTTGCCATGTCATGGACATGGACAGATGCATCTGCGGCAGGCAAATTGGTGAGTATGAGGTCAGGTATGTTTTTCCCTGACCACCTGCTGCAGACCCTGCCTAGCGGCTATGTCCTTTAGGACTCGGCCAGCTCGGTCAGTAGTGGTGCTACTGAGCCATTCTTAGTGATGGACTTCTTAATGAAGTCCCCTGCCCAGAGTACATTCTGTACCCTTGCCACTCTCAGTGCTTCTTCCAAGTGGTGTTCAACATGGAGGGGCACTGTTTCATCAGCTGAGGGAGGGCGTTATGTGATAATCAGCAGGAGGTTTCCTTGTCCATCTCACCTGATACTATGAGACTTCATGCGGTCCGATGTCGATGTTGAGGACTCCCAAGACAGCTCCCTTCCAACAGAATACCACTGTGCCGCCACCACTGCTGGGTCTGTCCTGCCAGTGGGACAGGACCTACCCAGGGATGGTGATGGTGGTGTCTGGTACGTTGTTTGTAAGATATGATTCCATGAGGATGACTATGTCAGGCTGTTGCTTGACTTGTCTGTGAGACAGCTCTCCCAATTCTGGCACTAAGGACGACTTTGCAAGGTTGACAGGGCTGATCTTATTGCTTCTGGTGCCTAGGTCAATGCCAGGTGATTTGTCATTTTCATGTTTCATTCCTTTTTTGAGTGGCTTGCTAGGCCATTTCAGAGTCAGCCAAATTGCTGTGGGTCTGGAGTCACATATCGGCTCGAGGTGAGTACAGCAGGTTTCCTTCCAAAGGGGCATTAGTGAACCAGATGGGTCTTTACAACAATTGACAATGGTTTCATGGTCAGCATGGTCAGCATTAGACTTTTAATTCCAGATATTTATTGAATTCAAATTCCACCATCTGCCATGGTAGGGTCTCTAGCAACAATACCACTACACCATCACCTCCCCCTTGAATGCATTTCAGCAGATCCTAACCACTTGCTGCATAAAAAAAATGTTTTCTCATGTTACTTTTATTTAACTAAAAATCCTTTAAGTGGAATTTCAGCATATGTGAATCTAAATTAACTGCCACCATAGAGAATGCCATGATCTGCTTAATCTGTAACACTCTAACATTAATTATTGATTTTAACTAGCAGAGGAATATGAGTCTCAACTACTCATGTTTTCAGTGTGCAGTTAAGTTTTTTTTTGCCAGCAAGTTACTACAAAATAAAAGTGATATAAAGATCTTTGATGGGTATGTGTAATTGAGAACCAAACTTCTAAAGGGAGTCACCAGGTTTAGGAAAATAGACCCGGACCTGTTACATGCCCAATGTCCAACCAGTAATTTCAGAGCTCGAAATCAGGCTGTTCTACAGGCAGATATGGAGCTTCTGAGTGTGATTCATGATGCTCATGACATGCTGTTCGCCAGTTGAATTGGTGCACTGGAGATCTTGGGGCCTGATCAGGCAGGCTTTTTGAAGTTAGATCAAGGTCAAGATCACCTGCAGGATATTTTCTTTGCATTTCCCAGTAAGCGTCTTACCCTGTGCTGCAAACTCTGGCATTATTACATTTCAGTGTTTTTTTATGCTACCAGCGTTTTCTTCAGTATTCATGACTGCGTGTAAGTGCGCTGCTGGAAGTAGAGTGCATGAGCATCATTGTCAGTCTCTGAATATGCAGGTTGCAAATGTATAAAAAGAGTTTCTGAGGAGCCATAAAATGGAGGTGCAGTGACCCTTGAGGCATTCTGTTTATGCCCATTGTGAGCCCAGGGCGCCATCTACAACTTCTCTATCTGTACCTTGAGCAGCTGAAGGAGACCTGTCAATGCATTCTAAATTTCACAAGACAGATTGCTATGTAGCTGTACCATCTGCAAACAACACCTGGATCATGGATAGTAGTGCTTACTGAACAAAAGGATATCACAAAATGAAGTTCTCATTTTATTGACTCCTTCCAAGTCACTTCAAGGATATGTGCCACACAGGGCAGGTTTCTGTGCATGCCTGCATCAAACACTTGAAAGATACTGGCCTGAATCTTCCGAGGAGTGTCAATCGCCGTCGGATTGCCACATCGCTCCTACTTTTCTCCTCCGTGCCAGAACTCCGCATTTCTGGCCGGGACTTCCAATCCCAGCTTCTCCAGAAATGCAAATACCTGAAAGGGAACTGCTTTTCATAACACTGGATCATTGAGGGAAGATAAGCTAGCCCCCTTTTCAGAACACAAGATGCTGTGTTCTTGTAAGTGTTCAAGAGCATGCTGAAAAGCTGGGACACTTAAACAGCATTTCAGGGTGTTAGTGCATGAGTACAAGGGTAAGTGAAAAAGTTAATGTGTAGGTGGGTAAGTGGCAAGGGTTGGTGAGGTTAAATGGGTAAGGGTGTGTGCTGACAGGTGAGTGAGGTAAGTGGATAAGGGTTAAGGTGGCAAGTGGGTAGGGTGGCACGATGGCAGGTGAGTAGGGTGGCAGATGGGTAAGGTGGTAGAGTGGCAGGTGGGTAGTACGGTAGGGTGTCAGGTGGATAAAGTGGCAGGTGGGTAGCGTGGTAAGGTTAAGTGAGGTTGGATCAGTGGGGTAGTTGGGGGTGTCATTGGTGAGGTAGTCGGGTGGTGAAGTAAGGGCAGATCAGGTTGGGAGGGAGGCGAAGGATTGGGGGTCAAATTTGGCCAGCTCCAATTGGGGGGAGCCAGAGTGGTCAGGGGGGCAGTCGCGGGGTTAGGGGGATTAGCCTGGCGGTCGAGGGGGTGTCAGGGGTATCAGTTATATGGTTACCCAGGAGTTAGACTAGGATTTTTCTGTCTATCATTTCCTGGGTAATTAACCGGGTAAGTAAGTGAAAACAGAATTGGAGACTTTATCAGAGGGTCCCAAGGAGCAGGGGAATTGCCGATTGGAAATTCAAACTTTCTGGGCAATTCCCATGGAGTCAGCGTGTTGGGACTTCCAAGAGGTCCCAACGTCTATCTTGGAGGACGTGCCTGGTCTCTGACGTTTCGGAGGCGGGAAGATCGGTGCCACTTTGTTTAGAAACAGCAACAACTTTGTCACAGGTTGTTGGATTCCTGATAATGCAATCAAGGAGGAATAAAAGAGGCCATTTGGCCTTTTGTGATTGTGCCAGTCCTCTGAAAGAGCTACCAATCAGTCCCACCCACCTACTTTATTTCCCATAGCCCTGCTGTTATGTATTCACTAGTTTGCTGTATATCTTTTTTACCTCTGAGCAATGCAGTAGATAACTCTAGTTCTAAATCCAAATACTTATTTATAGAAGTATAGAACATCTCAGAACTTACAGGATATTGTACACACATGGGACTGCATTTTACAAGACCCACTGGGCGTGTTTTTGGCAGGTGGGGGGCATGTAAAATAGGGTGGATGCCCACCACACCATCTTCCTGCCCACCCCGAGTTCGCCCCCATAATGTGGGGTGGTGGTGGTGAGTGGGCATCGAAATCAGCAGCCCGTCCGCCATATTTAAATGAATAACCAAGGATCAATTAGGTTTGTTACCAAGCCAATTCACCCTGATATTATGCTGTGCAGACCATAAAACTGTTGGTGTGGGCAGTCAGACAGGAGTTGGCAGCCCGATTTTTAAAAAAAAATTCTTCAAAGGGTGGGAAGGAAGGGGGCTTTCTATATTTGGGGGCTGCTCTTCGAGGTTTGAGAGGCAGCCCCCCTAAGATAGAACACCTACTTTCTTCCTGCCCACCTACTGCCTAAAGTCCACCAACCCCACCACCGCCCCCACCCCCTGCTCCCCCAACCTGCCCAAACCCTCCCGGCCCAAGATCCCAGACTTACTTGTTTCTCGGGATCTATTGGGCCTTCCCCTGCTTCCTTGTTACATACCAGCAGTGGCTGCTAATGCACGCGTGGCACTGCCGGGACTGATGGAGCTGCCGGCCAATTGGATTAACTGACAGCTCCTGAGACTTCCACCCCAGTGGGGGCAGGAGTCCCTCTCTGCCCCTGTTTAGCCTGCCTGCAGCACCTACGGGGCAGGCTGGTGTATCGTGGGTCGGCTCCACTTTGCTTCCCGGAGTTAGGGGTCAGTAGCTATCTGCACCTCCACCCCCCCCGCCGTAATATCCTGCCGATGGTTTCTGCAGGGTGTCCCGAATTCTTCCTGGAACTTCCTCAGATTTCTCACTCCACCGACAGGCTTAAACAATCAAGCAAGTTTACAAGGATCGGTAAACAGGCAACATAATTAAACATACATCAAGCAAACCATTGAACACTACACCTGCACGTTTTCCATTTTAAATATATATCCAATTGCCTTTTGAAAGTTATTATTGAATCTGCTCACCCATTCAGGCAATGCATTCCAGATCATCATAACTCACTGAATCGCCCCTCAGCCCCCTCCCCTGTTTTCTTTTGACAATTACCTTAAATCTGTGTCCTCTAGTTACTCACCTTACTACCAGTGGAGACAGTTTTACCCTGTCTGCATTGTCAAAACCCTTCATCATTTTGAATACATCTGTTAAATTTCCTCTTAATCTTTGCCATCAGGAGACCAGCTTCTCCAGTCTTACCTGATAACTGAAGATACAACTCCCCCCCGCCACCGCCCCGCTTCCTTCCTACCTTTTGAAGATTTTTTTTTAAATCGGACTGCCACACCAACCGTTTTCTGGAGTGTGCAGCATATTATCGGGGTCAACTGGCTTGGTAACAGGCCTGATTGACCCTTGATTATTTATTTAAGTACGGCAGGCGGGCTGCTGATTTTAGCGCCCACCCTGTACCGTTCTGGTAAACCTCCTCTGCACCCTCCCCGGGCCTTGAGATCCTTTCTAAAAATCGTACCCAGAATTGGACACAATTTTCCTGCTGACGTCTAACTGGTAATTCATGAAGATTTTCTTTTATACTCTATACTACTAAGTATAAAGTCAAGGATCTGGTGTGCTCTTTTAACAGCCTTATCAGCTTGACCTGCCACCTTCAAAGATTTGTGAATATGAATCCCCCCAGTCTTGGTTCTTGCAAATTTTACCATTTAGATAATACTTCCTCTCCTAATTGTTTTTCTATGATGAATCGTTTCACACGTCTCTACGTTAAATTTCATCTGCCCATTTCACCAGTTTGTCTATGTCCTTCTGAGTTTGCCACAGTTCTCATCACATCAATATTTGCTTCATTTCCAAGCTTTATGATATTTGCAAACTTTGAAATCATGTACCAAGTCTGGTCATCTATATTAAAGAGCTGTGTTTCTAATCCCAACCCATGGAGGATACAGCTGAATACTTCCCTCCGGCCTGAAAAACAACTAGTTACTTCTGCCTCTGTCTCTCAGCCAAATTTGTATTCTCGTCATTGCCCCTTTAATCCCATGAGCTTCAAGTCACCCCTATAGTGAAAGCTGCAGGCCCAGGAGAGCAATTCCCTTGCTGGTTTTTGTTTGCTGCAGGCAGACCCTCACTGAGCATGCCTTTCCTGTGCTTGTGACTTATTCAATTTATTGAAGAGGCTGTGCTTGGGAAATTGAAGCAAGCCAGTGTTCTGAGGTGCACAAGAATACAACTCCATTTTGCTGGGTTCATAAAATCACAGCGCCGTGTTGAACTGCTGTATAGTTGAACTAACAAACCACTCAGTTCAGTAAAGCTGTTAAGGAAACAAAATATTTGTCCCAGTGACACAACAGGAAGATATTGAATCTATGGACCTCGGAACTTTTCATTTCTGCTGCATAAGGTATTCGTTTCTGATGCTGAGTGCAAACTTGTAAAATAAATACTTGCATTTGGAAAGTGCCTGATCGTGTCCCAAAGTGCCTTAAATGATCCAATGACTTATGTTTCTCAAAAGTCATCCAAAGCAGTTAATTTACATTATATTGTTTAATACATGGTGGTAGTGGTATAGTTCCACAGCCCATCGAACAACCTGCACCATAACTTTGGTTTACTGTTGTTACCTAAATAAATTAGCTTCCCCTTTGCTGCTGTTGCCCAAAGCCTTCTGTGAGGGAGATAAGAATGCCTTGAAATATTTTGTAAAGATATAGCCAATTTTATAATTTCTATTAATTGTTAGGCCACTAAAAAATAGGACTGCTCCAGTTTCTCACGTGCTAATGCTATCTAGAAATATTTGGTTTTTAAAAAATCTGTTAAGACAATTTGATAGTGTATCCTAAGTTTCTAGAAATAAGTACTATTTCCCTTGACTCAAGTTATCTTGTTTGGCTTTTCCTCATGTGCATTGCCACATGTGCCATGTATCACTGAACTGTGAAATTAAAGCTTTTCACAGGAGTAGCAGCAGCTGCCAAATGAGTTCACTTTATAGGGATTAAAGGGATTTTATTGAGACATTTTGTATTGATAAATGTTGCAAGTGTCTGAAATCATCAGAAATACTGCATAAAATGTTCAAATCTCCAAATATCAAAATAATCAATTCAGCATATTTAAAAAAAATACTTTCTTCACACATGTTCTACGTAAGGTGGAAAGTAGTGCAGTTAGTTACATCTAATTTCTGTGCAGGCAGCGTTTAATGCAATGATCTCTCACCAAGATTGACCTACACTTCAGGGATATATTTGGAGGACATGGGGGTAACCCCAGTAGTTAAATTGGACCAGAATTCCAGTGCAACACGTAAGTGTAAATGTAATTGGGCGTATTTTCATCTTCAGGTCAAAAGACTGGCGCAAATTCCAAACTAAGGGTAAGATATTAACACTCCACGTTTCTCTGGTGTAAACCACACTCAGATGAGTCTAGGGAGGGGGAAAATGGTGTGAAAGTCAAATTTAAATGTAACTGGACAATGAAGGGGAGCTTCACAATCAGATTCAGAAAATTCAGAAAGCCTTGGGAGAGGCTCAGAAGACATCACTATGCTGGTGTCAGAGCTGAAGAAAAGGTAATTGAGAAGCAGCAGGCACAATGAAGAGAAAGTGAACCTTTGGTGAAGGCATAATTCTGCAGATAAGCTTTATTACAAAACAAGACATAGTGCATATTCAGACATGAAGGCCTTTAATGTGGCTGGGCATTCAAAAACATGGGTTATGTGGCTTTCATTTTTACTTTTATTTATTTGTATAATAATCCCAAGTGTTCTTGCACTTTAAGTGGCAAGAACAATGTATTATAAGAAGTTGTACTTGACAACAAATTAAATTGGGAACACTTAACACAGTGTCAAATTTAATGTAGCCATTTTAAATAGAAGAGGCATCATTTGGAATGTGTTAACAGAAGGATAAAAGTCCTGATGAGAGCATTTTTGGTTAAGTATATGATTTGTGTTGGAAAATGGAATGGCTGAGTAATTTTAGTGACCTGATCATTATAATGTGAAATCAGTATAGATATCCTACTTTTCTGAGATGCTTTAAATAAATGAATATCAGAATTTAGGTTTTCCTGCCAATTCTCAAAAAACAGTTTACCACCAGTATCAAACACGGGAGTTTACTGTTACTTCCTAACGTTATTTTTGTATTAGTAGGTTTCTTTGTGCTTCCATTCAATTACAGCACCACAGATGTCTCCTATCAAGTCCTGCCCTAAGCATGTTTAGCACAAGAAGTGAGCTAATTAATTTAAATCTCTTCTTACCTCTTTAGCAAACCAGGATATGATCTGAACAGCATCAATTTGCTAGTGGTATGCATCTCTGTTAGATCAAGCAAACTGGGAGGTCAGCAGGGATTCAAATCAGACTATTTATTTCATGCTTGTATAAATCCATTCATTTTGAAGATGGTTTTGATTTTACATTGTGAAGGGGAAGTTTGTTGTTTGAATAAATCAAATCACACTATTGAAGCTATGAACCTAGCAGAAGCCCAACACCAAATCTCTGACAAATTCATTCCAACTATGAATTTTGTTTCCAAACACCTGCAGATCTTGAAGACAGCACCATTTACTAATGAATTGCAACCATATCACAAAGAATTTTTACTGACGTGACATCTGAAGAATAACATCCTACACAAGGTAGGTTGTATGACTTAATTCAGCCTTTGATTTTTTTTAACATTATAGCAGTTAACTGTATCCTGGATAATAGCAGAATGACATGTGAATGAAGTGCTGCAGTATTGGTTAATAAATGGAACTAGTTCAATACATTATTGTGAAGATCAAGAAATATTTTAGCTTTGTGATATATGAAAATACCACAACTTAATTTAATTTCATTGCTGCTTAAGAAAAATAGAAAGTGAAGTGCAACTGCTTCACAATCTTATTTCATATTGTTAACAACAAGGGGCATTTTTGCTTCTTGTGCCTATTTGGAAGGGTTAGCAGAGTTAAAATTGCAAGGGGCACTTACCTTTCCATTCTTACTATGTTAACTGATTAGTATTTTTAGACACCCAAGATGCCCACCAAAAGCAAACCTCATGAATGCATGCAAATAGTCATTAAGACTCCAGTGCAATTTTACAGAATTCTTGCCAACATTGAACTCTCTGAGTAGAAAGTAATTGGATTAGTTGCTAAGGCCATTGGAGGTAGTATTTTAGAAGGTACTTACCTGCAGTCTTCTTCAGTAAGACCTACAGCCTGCTGGGCCAGGTGCTCATGAATTGTCAGTAGCAATAAAATTAGCCACAGCCCTTAACTTCTTTGCCTCATGATTATTCTAGGATGTGTAGGGAATAGTTCCTGCATCTCTCATTTTGCTGTTCATAAGTGTATTAAATAGTTTACTCATCAAAACCAGGACAGTGTAGGTGTCATTACAACAACATTGCAAAAGTTGGAGTGGCACAGAATCTTGTGCCACAACTTTAACCTAAGGTGGATGGGAGCTGCCCATTTCTGACACCACAAGGTGGGCAGCTCATCAAACAGGTGACTGAGGTCCGGCAGTTAACATCATCCCAGCCTCACACTGATAATGTTAGGTTTCCACTTCAGCCTTCCCCTCCCATCAGCACCCCCACCCCCGCCAATCTGAAACCTTCTGCCCGAGAGCATTTCTCCTTTTGAGTCACTGTGACACAATTTCAATGTATTTCTAAATCTAATCTTGTGCAATATTTATCAGCTGTTATGGTCCAAACTGACACTGAAGAAACAGAAGTGAAGCATTAGCTTTCAGGGCTTTGCTCCAGTATAAGTTGCACTTTGAATTAATTCAGGTTGCATCTTCACCATTGATAGAAGGTGCACCCGTTTTGCACCGAAGCTAAGTTGTAAAGTAAATACATCCTAAATGAACATTAGGTGACAAATAAAAGAACATTGAAAACTTTAATTACTTATATTTTGGTTTCATTCACTGGATAAAATTTGCATTCTTAAGAAAACGAAAGCAGCGAATTCTGGTCCTGAAATGATACAAATATGCATTAGGAATATGAAATTCTAACATACAAATACTAACATACAAACGCAGACTGGGTGACCGCTTTGCAGAACACCTTCGGTCTGTCCGCAAGCATGACCCAGACCTCCCTGTCACTTGCCATTTCAACATTCCACCCTGCTCTCATGCCCACATGTCCGTCCTTGGCCTGCTGCAATGTTCCGGTGAAGCTCAATGCAAACTGGAGGAACAGCACCTCATCTTCCGACTAGGCACTTTACAGCCTTCCGGATTGAATATTGAGTTCAACAATTTTTGCTCATGAACTCTCTCCTCCATCCCCACCTCCTTTCCGATTTTCCCCCTCCTTTTTGTTTTTTCCAATAATTTATTTAGATTTTTCTTTTCCCACCTATTTCCATTATTTTTAAATGTATTAAATCCATTGTTTTATCTCTACCTTTTAGCCTTTTTCCATTCCTTCACCCCACCCACACTAGGGCTATCTGTACCTTGCTCGTCCTGCTTTCTACCCTTAATTAGCACATTCCTTTAGATAATATCACCACCTCTTTGTCCTTTTGTCTGTGACACCTTTTAGCTATCTCCACCTATCTCTGGCCCTCTATCCAGCTCTTCTTGATCCCCCCCCCCCCAAACCAGCTTATATTTCACCCCTTTTTTATTTTTCCTTAGTTCTGTTGAAGCGACATGCGGACTCAAAACATTAACTGTGCTCCTCTCCACAGATGCTGTCAGACCTGCTGAGTTTTTCCAGATATTTTTGTTTTTGTTTTGGATTTCCAGCATCCGCAGTTTTTTGCTTTTACAAATACTTAATCCGTTTGTCTGAAATTCTTTGCTCTACTGTTTTAGTGCCGGTGTTAACTTGCTGAAAATAAATGATAACATTATGGAGACAAGTGTGCTGAATATTCATTCATATTAAAACAGTGTAATTTTCTTATCCAGCATTGACTTAAAGACGTCAAAAAAATAAAATGGTCAAATGTAGTCTCATAATCCTTCTGCCCATCCCATCCATGATTTCACTCTGAGTTTACTTACCAGAGAGTGAGAACCTGCTGTGGCAATGCAGATTATTTCAGTTCTCTCCATCGACAGCCAAAATATGTGTTCCCTATGCCAAGGAGAAACACAACTGGTCCGATAATGTACAGCCTTTACGTAAAAAGAGAGAAATACCTGCCAATTTGGGTCCTTTGCTAGAGATCTTTTTGATCTTTGCCACAAAAGTTCTCCCTACCTCCCCCCATAAAAGAGCAACCGATAAGTACAGATAGAATAACGAAAAGCACTTCCCATCCCAAACCAGGTGAAGAACCTCAGTACAGGTTGACAAGCCATACATGTGTTTTCCAACCTACCCAGAAACCCTCACCTCCCTGCCCCTCACCTCCCTGCAGAACCACAATCACCTCCACTTTCTTATCTGATGGTGCCATTTCAATATATACAACCTTGTCAGCAAATGCAATGAGCATATGTAAGCTATAAATCTTAACATGAAACTAACAACCCTTTCAGACATACTCACGTCATAACTCCAGCGGGTATACACAAGAAGGGAAATAGTCCAGGATTTGGATTCACAGGATCCTGGTCCAATGCTGGAACCTCTGCCTACCCCTTACAAAGCTAAAGGTGAAGTAAAGGGCAGAGCCATGGGCTTCATGTCTGGGACATCCAAACTTCTGGCATCTCAGTAGCTGGTTGGATCATTAGTGGCTACTATACTGGATGAAACTGGGAATTCTGGCTTGCCACTTCATGAAAGTGAGATTTACCTGAGGGTTCAAGCTTGGCTAAAGACAAAATAGTAAATGAAAATGTTAAAAAGTGTGATCCCATCAATGCTATGGGGTTGGTGGGTGAGGTGCGGGGCGGGGGGGGGGGGTGGTGAATGGGTTGTGGGGGAGAAGTTTCTCAATTTTAAATATGTTTGAAATTTTTAAGTGTCATTTGAATAACCTTCATCTTTTCTTTGAAAGATTCATATTGTCATGACTAAAGGCAATGTACGCTCAATGATCTTTTCCCTTCCTCCTCCTTCGCATTCAGCAGTTTGTGATTCCATGCAGTTTTCTCTTGCAATTGAGAATTCCTTCCAATATTGTTTCCCGCACATTAAACCACTGAAGAAATATAAACATGAGGCACAATTGGTAGACGCTTATTGAAGGTTTTTCCTGTGCGTACTTGGAGTTTTATTAACCTGATCTCAAGTGGCGTGTTAAGTTATATCTGAAATTTATGGGGGATGTTTAAGGATCAAGGTAATAAAGTAATATGGATTTTTCTTGGATTCAACATTACAAAATATTATATTGCTTTTACTGCCGGTCATGATTGTTATTGTCAGCCCTCCTCATCTGCATTAGCATTTGTGCTTAGATTTGTTGCACATTTAACACAGAAGGAAGATGTGCATTATCCGCCACCATCAACATAATTGCTTTATGAAATTAATTTTTTAAATCCTTAAATGAGAAAATTGTTAACTGTAAGTTCTCATTTTAATTAAAAAAACACAATCTTTGAAGGCACTATTTCTTCTGATAACCCTAGGCTATAGAGAGAGAGAGAAATGTCATACAGTATAATCAAGAATAGTTGCATGGCAGGATATTGTTAGGATCAGGTGAGGAGGGCAGGATGGCTTCCCTCATTTCTTCATTTAACTCCTCATTTTAAAAGGATATGCTTGTCAATTCAGGCAATGTTTAACTGTTTGCATGCTGTGACTATAAAAGACACAGACAGGCAGGTTTTCGTGAGCTTTTTGAAAAGAAGATAGCATTTGTGGTACTTAACCTGGCCTAAGGAAAATAATAAACGTGCTCCAACTTTCACGTACACATGCACTCAGGTTCACACACACAAGATAGGTTACAAAGTGGAAGGATAGATTATGTGATCTCGTAGGTTGATGACTTGGGTGGATCCAGGCTGGGCTCAGTGGTACCTTAGGATTCAGGGCCGAGGTGGTTTAAAGATGTTGGAAGTTGATTAATCTTTTCTTCTGGAGACAGCAGTCGCTGGGTTGATTTCTTTAAAAAATCTCTGACTACAGTGCATAAATAGTCAAAAAACAGACAGGGCTGAAACTTGCAAGTTGGATAGGAAGAGAGAGATGGAGGCCCACATAGGGTCTTGCCATTTCAGCATCTTTTCTGCTGCTGTCTGATATGGAGTAAACAGTTTCTGAAAACACAAAAGAGGATTAGCTGGCTTGTCTCATCAACTGACCAATGACCCAAAAATGGTCATGGCTCATGGATTCAAAAGGTAAGGTTTCAACCTGATTAGATTATGGCTGGGTGAATTTCTCCTTCAGCCAGAGTCCCCAGTATGTAGTGATTACATCTAATGCTTGTTCCTCACCCAGTTAAGTCCAGATGTCCTGCAAATGGTTCAGGAGATGTGGTTCATTCACATTCTTCTCAAATCATTATCTTTGATATGCTCTGCAGAGAGGTTGGCTCCACTGAATGGCTTTTGACTTTGTCATGTACAGTGATGCAAATGTTCAACCATCTTCAGAACTGCGGTTGAAGTATTTGGAATGTTGCTTCACCCTTTTTAAAACTCAATTAGTGGTTTACAGCTAGTAAATACATAGTCATTTTCAACATACTGTTGCGAAGCCATGCTTTATACATTTGGCAGAGCCAGAAGCACAAGGCAAACAATCAGAGACCTGAGATCTTGTGTGCACTGGCAAACATGTTTGCTTCAAATATCTGTACATGTTATTTCAAAATGGGCAATTTAAAATTGCACATCTAGTGACAATGTGATTAGTGTTAACTTGTGCATTATAACTTTCACTCAGAAGAATGTTAACTGTGGAATTTGTTTTATTAAATATTTGCTTTTTTAAGGTACTGACTTCCTGTGGAAATCTGATGTGTAATATAACTTTAAGACAAATGTTGTAATGGAAAATCACATGATCTTGGTACCCAGTACCAGAGTAGAGTGGGCTACCTCTGTAGTCAGTAGCTTTGAGTTAGAATCTGAAGGGTAAAGACAGAGATTAGAGTTGTAAGCACACAAGTATAGTTGCTGAGTTCCTTTTGTAAATAAACAGAATGTGTTTCTTCTAAGAACGACCTACTGATCTTCCCTGTCTTGGTACCAACTCGGTCACCCTGAAGCATGCAACCTGGATTCTTGAATCCCAGAAAACCAGGGTACAGGATCCAACAAACTGGCTATGAGAGTAAAAAGCAAGAAAAGATATGAAAGGAAGAAGTAAAAAGCAAGAAAGAACAAAGGAAATCAGGTGGGCCAAAATCGGGCCGTACCTCGCACGGTAGTTGTAACTAAAGAAAAATTTCCATCCTGATCGTTGAAGCAATCTCCTCAGAGCATGCCGCAATTTGGAAAAGTTTAACCTTTCAATTCAACCTTGGACGACTGGTGTCACTATGTTGAAAGCCTCCTGTTCTTCTTCCAGGTGAGCAACATTGTGGGGGAGGAGAAGAAGCACGCGATCCTCTTATCCACCTGTGGGAGTAAGGCATATGGGTTAATTCGAAATTTATTGGCACCCAGTGTCCCAGATTCAAAGTCTTGATGACTTCGTGAACCTCATAAAGAATCATTACCAGCCCAAGCCTTCGATGACAATGTAACGGTTCAATTTTAACTCAAGGAATAGAGCCACGGGGGAGACAGTTGCTTGTTATGTGACAAGTCTGAAACTATTAACAGAATATTGTGAGTTTGGCGCATCTATCAATGATATGCTTAAAGATGCGATTCAGAAGAGATTACTGTCTGAAACAAATTTGGATTTTCAGAAGGCATTAGAAATTGCTCTGGCAATGGAAGGTACAGTGCAAGATTCAAAAGCCATACAGGGAGCGCAAAATGGCACCATCCTCCATGTTGGGCAGGGAGTCTCAACCAAAAAGATGCAAAAGTGCAAAGCTTTGCTCAGAAGCGGGAAGACAAATAAAAAGATAACTTAGCAGCAAAAACATGGCATAAATGTTGACAGAGGCAGAAGCAGACAAACTTGTAATGAATCACAGTTTAAAAAGATCGAATGTTTTTTCTGTCATCGAAGTGGCCACCTCATGAGACATTGTAGGGATAGAATCAGGCAGGCAGACTTTCAGACAAAAGCAAAAACCCATTGAGATCAACAGCGTTGAAAAGCCTGAAGTGATAGATTCAGATATTAATTTGTTGTATAATTTAAAGGTAGGACAAACAGAACCTATCAATGTAACCATGAGAGTGAATGGAATGAGAAGCCTATCAGAATGGAGGTGGATACTGGAGCAGCCACTACGGTGATAGTGAGCATACTTTAAAATACCTGAATCATGGGAAGCGTAAACTAAATTTGGAAGAAACAGATGCCAAATTGAGAACTTACACCAGAGAAGATGTACAAGTCAAGGGCATATGTAAAGTCACAGTATACTACAGAGTTCAAACAGTGAAATTACCCTTGATGGGAGCAGCAGGCAAGGGACCCAGTCTCCTTGGATGAAACTGGCTGAAAGAAATTGAATTGGAATGGATCAAATTCTTCCAACTAAGAACTAATGTGCTATCAGAGCCACTACAAAAATATACTTCAGTCTTCAAGGACGGACTTGGAAAGATTGAGGGGCTACAAGCAACAATTCAGGTGGATCCAGAGGCAACGCCAAGATTCATAAAGTAAACCCGTACCTTATGCAGTGCGGGAAAAGGTAGACGCCGAACTGGACAGGTTAAAAAAACTGGGAGTGATGCAACCAGTGCAGTTTTCAGAGTGGGCAGCGCCAGTTGTACCTGTTCACAAACTTGACCAAAGCATTCGAATTTGTGGAGACTACACATTAACAGACAATAAAGTGGCTAAGTTGGGCAGACACCCCATACCAAAAGTTGAAGACTTGTATGCTAACCTGGCAGGTGGAACTGCCTACATGAAGCTTGGTATGAGGTCATGCTTATCAACAATTGGAATTAGAGAAGGCCTCCCAGAAGTTTGTCACCATTGATACACATAAAAGGTTGTATCAATACACCTATTTATCTTTTGTTGTATCTTCAACTTGCGCGATGTTCCAAAGAACCATGGAAAGTTTACTACAAGGACTACCCCATGTTGTAGTTTATTTGGATGACATTCTAGTGACAGGATTCACGAAAAAGAACATTGGGAAAACTTGGAAGAAGCTTTAAGATGTTTTTCGTAGGTTGGAACGCTTTGAAAAAATAAAAGTACACATTCCAAGCAAAAGAGGTTACAAGGTAGATTCATAAGGCCAGCATCTGGTTGAAGAAAAAGTGAAAACCATTAGAGAGGCACCAGCACCGAAGAATACATCTGAACTGAAATCATTCTTGGGGATGGACAATTGCTATGGATGTTTCTTGCCCAATTTGTGGACAGAACTGGTGCCACTGAATTACTTGCTCAAAAAAAAACAGCGATGTTCTTTGCAAACACCACAGGAAGAAGTTTTCACAAAAGTGAAACAGTTGTCGCAATCATCTGCACTTGGAGTACATTTTGACCTGCAAAAAGAGTTGGTGTTGACATGTGACACATCTCCCTTTAGAGTGGGAGCTGTGCTTTCCCATCGAATGGATGATGAATCAGGGCGACCTGTAGGATATTTATGGAGAGCACTCAATATAGCAGAAAAAGGGTACTCACAGATAAAAAAGGAGACCTGTCAGTCATCTTTGGCATTAAGAAGTTTCGCCAGTATGTACACAGTTGTCATTTTACTATCACATCGGACCGCAAGCTATTATTGGGATTGTTCAGCAAACAAGGCAATGCCACCAATAGCCTCAGCAAGAGTACGATGATGAACATTGATCTTGGCAGCATATGAGTATACTTTCATTCATAGTCAAATTGCAAATACAGATGCACTCAGTCATTTGCCCATACAAGTAAAAGATGAGGATGTTCAAATTCCTCAAGAATTCATTTTATTATTGAACTTCCTGGATTCATCACCGATATGTGCTAGATAGATCAAAGTTTGGACAAATCGAGACCCAGTCTTATCCAAAGTACGAGAACAAGTTCTTCTTGGTTGGTTACAAGAACGTGAATCCGATGAAATGAAAGCGTATTTCCAGAGAAGTTACGAAATAACCAGCCAGGCAGCTTATCTTCTTGTGGGGAGCACAAGTGATTGTTCCTCCAAAAGGACAAAAGCCATTGTTGTCTGAACTTCACAGTGCACGTCCCAGAAGACAATAACACACAGCTATCTATGGTGGCCAGGGATTGATGGAGAAACAGGAAACTTAGTGAGAAGTTGAATGCAGTGTCAGCAAATACAAAAGTTACCTTCAACAGCTCCATTACACCCTTGGGGATGGCCAGGAAGGCCATGGGTGCGTTTACACATCGACTATGTGGGACCTTTTATGGGAACAATGTTTCTACTTATCAGTGACGCTCACTCAAAATGGATGGACATATATGAAGCGAAGTCGTCGACATCTTCAGCTACAATTGACAAGCGACGTCAAAGTTTTGCAATCAACAGACTACCCAAAGTAGTCGTATCAGACAATGGAACAGTATTTACGAGTGCCAAATTTCACTGATTTATCAGCTTCAACGGTGTTACTCGTGAACACTTCACCCGTACCATCATTCTTCAAATGGACTGGCTGAGAGAGCAGTTCAGGTGTTCAAATCTGGTATGAAGAAATTGTCTGGAGATTCTGTAGCAACTAAATTAGCCTGTTTCCTTTTCCATTATAGAACCACCCGTCATACAACAGCAAGTGTCACGCTTGCAGAATTGCTGATGAAGCACCATCTCCAATTGAGACTGAGCCTAGTTATGCCAAACTTGGGGGGAAAGGTGGTAAGGAGGTGAAAGAACTCAGCTGAGTACAGATGTGTCTGGAGGGTCGGCTGTACCTGAAAGAGTCGAAGAAACAGTTTTGCAGGTATCTACTGAAGAGCCAGGTGCTCATGACTACAGTGAGGGAGGTTCCGGATAAAGCTTCAGAAGCTGTAGAGCTGAGATGCTGTACGTACATAAGGAAACCCCAGAAAGATTGACTTTGTAAATTAATTACCTGTGTGGATAATTTGATATTTTGAGAAAAATTGTAAAATGTATTTCTGCTTGGGAGAAGGATGTAGTAATCTGATGTGTAATATACCTTTAAGACAAATGTTGTAATGGGAAATCACATGATCTTAGTACCCAATAGCAGAGTCACGCAGGGTACCTCTGTAGTCAGTAGTCTTGAGTTAGAGCCTGAAGAATAAAGACAGAATTTTGAGTTGTAAGCACATAAGTGTAGCTGCTGAGTTCCTTTCGTAAACAAGCAGAAGTGTTTCTTCTAAGAAAGGTCTACTGATCTTCTCTGCCTTGGTACTAACTTGGTCACCCTGAAACAACCCGGATCCTTCCATCCCAACAAACCAGGGTACAGGATCCAACACTTCCCTCCATAAATTTAATTTACTAAACCTACATGGTTGAGATGTAATTTTTTTTGTTCCACAGTAGATACACTTCTAGCCATGAACATATCCAAATTGATGAACATTTGCAATTTCGGCCAAAATCTGATACCGATGATACAATACACTTTATATGAGATTAAATAACTAGATCATCAGCAAAAAAAAATTACTTTAAGGAACAGATTAAGTTTTGTTGGGTATTAAGCAATCATAAAATCATGCAGTACAGAAGGAGGTCATTTGGCCCATCATGCCTATGCCAGCAATGGCAGGCAAATGGAGCTGAGGTACAGATCAATCAGTATCTAGCTGAATAGTAGACCAAGCTCAAGGGATTAAATGGCCTATTCCTACTCCTATGTAACTTCTTAAATTCTTCATTGAGGGCTATAAAGTCTTAAATTTATCAGGGTTAAAGAATGCAGGAGAGATTTAATGCCTTATTTTAGAGGCTGCTGAATATATGTCTGTAGTAAATTCTTTGAGAGACAGCTCACAGCACAACCTTAAACTCTAATGTATAGCTTATAACGGGGGGAAGTTCCACTCAGTGCAATAATTTTCCTTGATACTTTGAACAAAACCAATTTTTCATTGCATATGTACTATTGAAATTATTATTTGAAGTTCAAAAAATAATCTTTACGACACAATGTAGAGGTAATTTGAAAATAAAACATTGTAGAGTTGAATTTCTGTGGGGTTCTCTCAATTCTCCACTGCAGATTCTGCAGAAAATCTGCAGAAACCCCAGCGAAACAATGATTATGGCAGATGATTATTGAATTCCCATGGAAATTCAAACATGATTTATTTATCACATAATGGCCCAGATTTTGCAGTAAAAATAGTGGTGAGGCTATCAGTGCTCACCTTTTTTATGGAGTAAATTGGACAGTAACTGCTGGTGTTCTCACATGTGCAAGAATTTGTTATTCAAGTTACCCTGCTCCTTTACAAACTTTGCTACGCCAGTATCACACTGAGAGGGTTACATACGAACATATGAATTAGGAGCAGGAATAGGCCACTCAGCCCTTTGAGCATGCTCTGGCATTCAATAAGATCATGGCTGATCTGACTGTAACCTCCCCCTACCCCCGATAACCCTTCAACCCCTTGTTTACCAAGAAACTATCTACCTCTGCCTTGAAAACATTTAAAGACTCTGCTTCCACTGCCTTTTGAGGAAGGGCATTCCAAAAACTCACTACTCTCTGAGAGAAAAAAATTTCTTTTCATCTCCATATTAAATGGGCGACTCCTTATTTTTAAACAGTGACCCCTAGTTCTAGATTCTCCCACAAGACATCCTCTCCACCTCCACCTTGTTGCAATCAAGTCACCTCTTACGCATCTTATTTTCATTCATTCATGGAATTTGTGGGCATCACTGGCTAAGCCAACATTTATTGCCCATCGCTAATTGCCCTTGAGAAGGTGGTAGTGAGCTGCCCTCTTGAACCGCTGCAGTCCATGTTGTGTAGATACACACACAATGCTGTTAGGGAGGAAGTTCCAGGATTTTGACCCAGCAACAGTGAAGGAACAGCAACATATTTCCAAGTCAGGATGGTGGGTGGCTTGGAAGGGAACTTCCAGGTGATGGTGTTCCCATGTGTCCACTGCCCTTAACCTTCTAGATAGTAGCAGTCGTGGGTTTGGAAGATGCTAAAGAGATTTCGTGAGGTGCTACAGTACATCTTGTAGATGGTACACACTGCTGCCACAGTGTGTCTGTGGCGGAGGGAGTGAATATGGAGGGGGTACCAATCAAGCCGGCTGACTTTGTCCTGTGTTAAGCTTCTTAAGTGTTGTTGGAGCTGCGCTCATCCAGACAAGTGGAGAGTATTCCATCACACTCCTGACTTGTGCCTTGTAGATGGTGGACAGGCTTTGGGGAGACAGGAGGTGAGTTATTCGCTGCAGGATTCCTAGCCTCTGACCCACTCTTGAAGCCACAGTACTTATATGGCTAGTCCAGTTCAGTTTCTGGTCAATGGTAACCCCCAGGATGTCGATAATGAGGTATTCTCTCTTGTTAGAAATGGTCAGTGCCTGGCACTTGCATGGCACAAATGTTATTTGCCTCTTGTCAGTCCAAGCTTGGATATTATTCACATCTTGCTGCATTTGGACATGCTTCAATGTCTGAGGAGTCACGGATGGTGCTGAACGTTGTGCAATCATCAGTGAACATACCTACTTCTGATCTTATGGAAGAAAGGTCATTGAAGCATCTGAAGATGGTAAGGCCAAGGACACTACCCTGAGGAAATCCTACAATTATGCCTGAAACTGAGATGATTGACCTCCAGCAACTACAACCATCTTCCTTTGTGCCAGGTATGACTCCAACCAACAGAGAGTTTTCCCCCGATTCAAATTGAATCCAGTTTTGCCAGGGCTCATCAAATGCTGCCTTGATGTCAAGGGCAGTCACTCCCACCTCACCTCTAGGGCAGAATTTTCTGCCTGTTGGGCATGTGGGCCCGACCCAATCTCCAGCAGGTGGGGAGCCGATCCCTGCTGGAGAAGCGGGCCCTGCCACCATTTTACATGGGCGGGCCAATTAAGGCCCGCCCAGCGTGATGTCTGGTGGGAAGCGCTATGCATTTCCTGTGCGGGTGTAGGGGGATTCCCCAAAAGCGAGAGTGTGCTCTTTAGCACATGCGCACGAAAGAGCGCATATCTCCCTGAGGCTAAGTGCTGCCTCAGGGAGATCGCTGACACTTTTAAAAAGATTAAAAATAGAAAAAAAAAATTCCCTAACATGTCCCCCTCATGTGACAATGTCACATGAGATGGGACATGTTCATAAGTTACAGTAAAACTTTATTAAACGTTTTAAATCCCTACATGAAACCTCCTGCCCACCGCAGCTCCTGGCCTGCCCGCCAACCGCTAAGGTTGGACGGGCAGGTCCCTTAATTGTTTAAATGAACCTGTCAATGGCCTCAATTGGCCATTGACAGGTTGGCGGGCGCACAGCTGATTTTGCTGTGCCCCCACCTTCCTGAAAATTTAAATGGGGCGCAGTGACGTCGGGGGTTCCGCCCGACATCATCCCACGTCATTTTGCACGTCGGCGAGCGGGCCCCGCCCCCTGCTAAATTCTGCCCCTGGAAATGAGCTCTTTTGTCTATGTTTGAACCAAGGCTGTAATGAGGCCAGGAGTTCAGTGATCCTGGCAGAAACCAAACTGAGCGTCAACGAGCACATTATTGCTAAGCAAGTACCACTTGATAAGCACTATTGATGACCCCTTCAATCATTTTACTGATGATAGAGAGTAGATTGATGGGGTGGTAATTGGCCGGGTTGGATTTGTCCTGCCTTTTTGTGTACAGGACATACCTGGGCAATTTTACACATTGCCGGGTAGATGCCAATGTTGTAGCTGTACTGGAACAGCTTGGCTAGGGGTGCAGCAAGTTCTGGAGCACAAATCTTCAGTACTATGGCTGGAATATTGTCAGGGCCCGTAGCCTTTGCAGTATCCAGTGCCTTCAGCCATTTTTTAATATCATGTGGAGTGAATTGAATTGGCTGAAGACTGGCATCTGTGATGCTGGGAACCTCTGGAGGAGGCCGAGATGGATTATCCACTCAGCACTTCTGGCTGAAGATTGTTGCAAATGTTTCAGCCTTATCTTTTGCACTGATGTGCTGGACTCCCCCATAGATGAAGATGAGGATATTTGTGGAGCCTCCTCCTCCAGTGAGGTGTTTAATTGTCCACCACCACTCATGACTGTTTGTGGAAGGACTGCAGAGCTTAGACCTGATCCATTGGTTGTGGGATCGCTTAGCTCTGTCTATCACTTACTGCTTGCGCTGTTTGGCACTCAAGTAGTCCTGCGCTTTAGCTTCATCAGGTTGACACCTCATTTTTAGGTATGCCTGGTGATGCTCCTGGAATGCCCTCTTGAACACTTCATTGAACCAGTGTTGATCCCCTGGCTTGATGGTATTGGTGGAGTGGGGGATATGCCGGGCCATGAAGTTACAGATTGTGGTTGAGTACAGTTCTGTTGCTGCTGATGGCCCACAGCGCCTTACGGATGCCTGGTTTTGAGTTGCTAGACCTGTTCGAAATCTATCTCATTTAGCACGGTGGTAGTACCACACAACACAATGGAGGGTATCCGCAATGTAAAGATGGGACTTCATCTCCACAAAGACTATGCAGTGGTCCCCCTTGCCGATACTGCCATTGACAAATGCATCTGCGGCAGGCAGATTAGTGAGGATGAGGCCAACTATGCTTTTCCCTCACCACCTGCCGCAGACCCAGTCTAGTAGCCATATCCTTTAGGACTCAGCCAACTCAGTCTGTAGTGGTGCTACCGAGCCACTCTTGGTGATAGACATTGAATCCCTCTGTCCGGAATAAATTCTGCACCCTTTCCGCCCTCATGTGCTTCCTCCAAATGGTGCTCAACATGGAGGAACACTGATTCATCAGCTGAGGGGAAATGGTATGTATGTGATAATCAGCAGGATGATTCCTTGCAAATGTTTAACCTGATGCCATGAGACTTCATGGGGTCTGGAGTTGATGTTGAGGACTCCCAGGGCAACTTCCTCCCGACTGTATACCACCTCTGCTGGGCCTGACCTGTTGATGGGACAGGACATACCCAGTGATGATGGTTTCTGGGACATTATCTGTCTGGCTGTTGCTGTTGCTTGACTAGTCTGTAAGATAGCTCTTCCAATTTTGGCACTAGCCCCCAGATGTTAATAAGGTGAATTTTGCAGGGTCGACAGGGCTGAGCTTGCCATTGTCATTTCTGGTGCCTAAGTTGATGCTGAGTGGTCCATCTGGATCCATTCCATATAGACTTTGTAGCGGTTTGATGCAACTGAGTGGCTTGCTAGGCCATTTCAAAGGGCATTCAGCAGATCCTCCAATGGATACAAGCCTGGCCTATTCAATTTTTCCTCATTAGACAACCCGTCCATTCCTGGTATTATTCTAGTAAACCTTCTCTGAACTGCTTCTAATGCATTTATATCCTTCCTGAAATAAGGAAACCAATACTGTACACAGTACTCCAGATGTGGTCTCACCAGTGTCCTGCACAACTGAAGCATAACGTCCCTAGTTTTATATTCAACTCGCCTTGCAATAAATGATAACATTCCACTGGCTTTCCAAATTACTTGCTGTACCTGCATTTTAGCCTTTTGTGATTCATGCATTAGGACACCCAGATCCCTTTGCATCTCAGAGGTTTGCAATCTCTCACCATTTAGATAATTTGCTTCATTTTTATTCTTCCTGCCAGAATGGACAATTTCACATTTTCCCACATTCCGTTCTATTTGCCAGATTTTTGCCCTCTCACCCAACCTTTCTTTATCCCTTTGTAGCCTCCTTATGTCCTTGTCACAACTTACTTTCCTACCAACCTTTGTACCATCAGCAAATATAGCAATCAAACCTTCTGACCTTTCATCCAAGTCATTTATATAAATTGTAAAAAGTTGAGATTCCAGCACTGATCCCTGTGGCACACCACTTGTTGCACCCCAACCAGAAAAAGCCCATTTATGGCTACCCTCTGTTTCCCATTTGCTTGCCAATTTTCCATCTGTGCCAATATATTACCCCCTACACCATGAGCTTTTATTTTCAGCAAAAATCTTTGATGTGGCACCTTACCAAATGCCTTCTGGAATATCCACTGGTTCCCCTTTATCAACAGCACAGGTGATCTTTTCAAAGAACTCTAATAGGTTGGTTCAACATGATTTCCCTTTCACAAAACCATGTTGGCTCTACATGATTGCCATGAACTTTTCTAAGTGTCCTGCTATAGCATCTTTAACAATAGCTTCCAACATTTTCCCTATGACAGAGGTTCAGATAACTGGCCTATAGTTTCCTGCTCTCTGTCTCCTTCCCTTTTTGAATAAAGGAGTTACATTTGCTATTTTCCAGTTTAATGACACTTTCTCTGAATCCAAGGAATTTTGGAAAATTAAAACCAACACATCAACTATTTCACTAGCCACTCCAGCTAGGATGAAGTCCATCAGGACCCGAGGATTTGTCAGCTCACAGCTCCAACAAGTTGATAAGCATTAATCATTTGAAGGGTGTCAAGTTGCAGTGCTAAAAACACCAAGAAAAGTTAGAACTTGTGTATTTAAGTGTAAGTGAATTTTTAACAGCTTGATAGACCTTAATAACTGCCAAACAACTTCTCTGGCATTTAAAATTAAATTTTAGACATGTAGAGCCTCGTTCCTTCAGATATTGAATATTGTTGGAGTTATTTTTGAATGTGGAGATTACAGAGATGGGGAGGGCAAAGCCATATAGGGATTTGAAAACAGGGGTGAGAATTTTCAAATCAAGATGTTGCTTGACCAGAAGCCAGTGTAGGTCAGCGATTACACGGGTGATAGGTAAATGGGACATGTTGGCAGTTAAGATACGGGCAGCAAAGTTTTGGATGACCTCAGGTTTACGGAAGGTAAAACATAGGGGACCAGCCAGAAGTGCATTGTCAAGTCAAGTCAAGTCTAGAGGTAGCAAAGGCATGAATGAGAGTTTCAGCAACAGATAAGATGAAGTCATGTGCTGTTATGGAGGTGAACAAAGACCATCTTAGTGATGGTACGAATGTGAAGTCAGAAGCTAATCTCGAGCCAAATATGACACTAAAGAGTTGAGAGAAATGGTGATGAGGTGTTGTATATGTGAAAACTAACATGTCTTCAAATAAAATTCCTTTGGGGCAGCATGTAGATGAGAAATAGGAGGGAGCCAAAGATAACTCCTTAGGAGACACCAGAGGTAAGGGTGCGGGAGCAGGAAGAGAAGCCATTCCAAGTGATACTCTGATGATAGTGATAAATGTTAATGAACAGCGAGCGGCATTTGTTTGCTGATGACCACAAAATCCAGGTCAATAAATCCTTATAAACAGCAACTCTGGTCTAACTGATCTTAGAAAAGGATGATTTTGTAATAAATATGAAAGGCCTTGAAATATAACACCGGAAAATGGTACTGTCATATCCAATGCTGTGATCACTGCCAGGGTGCTGCCCACTTTGTGGCTCATCCATCATTGTTAGTTGGAAAAAATATATGGTTTTACCCTGAGAGGTGACACCCTCATCACACACAGCCTGTTACAGCCATGCTTCTGCTGCTGGACAGTCCCTCAGCATGTCCACTAATCTGTACCCAGTCAAGTGGTCTGTTGAAACCAGACAAGACACCTTATTCATTGGAGCCCAAGAACCCAATAGCAACTATCTGGACATTTACAGGAAATCTCCAGGTGGGCCTAAGACCTCATGCACTGGAGGCTCCATTACAGGTGGTCAGAATTTGGCATGCATTCCCGCGCTTGACTGCACTTCTAATAAGCAGTGATGTCTGAGGACAAAGATGTGAGTAATGAATATCACCACAGTTGCCACCAGGAGGGTTCATTAAACACACCCTAATGTCAAAAACAAATGGTGCTGAGGTAACAAATTTCCATTAACGGAAGTCCACATGAAGTTGAGTGCACAGAGCTCTGCAGCTGAAGAATGATGCAAGCCGGCCATCTGAGCAGCAAGGGTTGACTGCCTTTCTTCCACCATCACCTGTTGCTCCACACTCATGATCTGCACCCTCCTATCTGAGTTACACTGGATGTATATTGATTGGTTACTCCTTGCCACAAAAAGAGTTTGTAATGCAGAGTGCTGGGAGGCGCTGGCTTGTCGGATGTCACTGGGACCTATGGCTGACTCTCATGTTTCACTTACAGAAACAGAAGAGGAACTATGTTAAAATTCTACAAGGCACCCCTTCAAAATAAAGTTATATTGATAATAATGTAGTGTGGTGGTGTACTGGATTACGAATGGGAAAGCTTATGAGTGATTGAATGGAGGAAGTATAGCAAGAAACTGATGCTACTCACTCTGAATTCAGGAACTGCAGCTTCAATGTGGCTCACTCCCTATAAGTTAGCTATCGCCAGGTTATTAAATATGGCCTGTTCAAATTGACTAGAAGACGAAAAGGCCAAGCGTTTTTTTTTTTGGAAACCTCATCCATGGGTGGGATGAGACTTCCAAAAGCAAATGCAAATGAAATTAGAACTTTATCTTTTAATTAAAAACATGCCCCTGCTCATGTGACAGAGTCACATGAGGGGACATGTCTCGTTACATTTTTCTGCTCTTTATTTTTTTTAATTCTTCATCTCCCTGAGGCAGCTCTATGCCTCACATGGAGATTATTCAGTGCTCTCCTACGTGCATGCACAAAGTTTGTGCTCGGCCCTCCTCCCCCAGCCCGCACAGGCAGTGCTCAGCGCTGCCGCTCACGTATCACACTGGGTGGGCCTGCCCACATAAAATCTCAAAGCGCTGCCGATCACGGGCGGTGGTCGGCTTCCCGATCACCCTCGCCATTCCCACACACCAAGGGCAAAATTCTGCCCTATGTGTGAGCAAAAGATCATGCATCTTACTGCCTAGATGGTGTTGGAAAATTACTGGATTCACCATTCAAAATAGGGATGTGACAACAATTCCAATTAGAATTCTTGGCAATGAGATGTGCCTTGAGAAGTATGTGTGGCTTAGAAAGAGCTGCTTTATGTGTGCTCATTGTGCAACTTCATTCATGCTTTGATACTCTTTGTAGTCTGTGTAATTTGTCAATTTTCTTGGTATAATGATAAAAAAGGGACCAGCTTTACTTTGACATAACTCTTCGGTCTATTCATTGTTTTTTATTCATCTGTTCCCATACTTTGTGATTGCTGGATTAGGCATTGAGTCTATCTGCTGTCTCATGTCATGCAGGCTATATGGAGCTCCTGTGTCGATGGAGCCCTGGGAACTCAAACAAAGCAATCCTTTATTGTTGCATTTCTTCCACAAGCATCTCCAAAGCAGTATCGTAAAATGAAGGTACTGTGTACCTTTGACCAGCTATTTCCAGATTTATGCCCAACAAGAATCAAGGTGTCCCTTTCCCTTGCAGCTAGAGCTCGACACAGGCCTGGAGCTCGCCAAGCACAATTAACTAGAACTTTGTGAAATTCAGCAAGGTTGGCTCAGTATGAATTTGGCAAGCACAAAACTCTTCTCTGGTGCAGCAATTTAAATGATGGGACTGGGAAAATGATCCTAATATGAGCAAATTCTCCCAAATAAGCTCTTAGGTGAGGAATGTTGTTTAACCATTTTCATGGTTATTCAGAATGAAGTTCCTAATTTCGAAAAATTGCCAAAATAGCTAGGGGATGAAAATACTAATTGCCATTTACTAAAGGGCGTTGTAAGTATGTACGCAGAGTAACAGATGTTTTCAGTAATTTGGCTCTCTCATTGAGCATCGAGCCCAATGTCCTGAAGGCAGGTACCCAGCTAAGTTGCTAAACATAGCTTACTCCCTGATCACACTGAACAGTTCTCTCAACTATTTTTCGCTCCTTAAGACTGCTAGCTCTCTTCAGAGCCCAGTGTGTTTCTTCTACAGTGCCCTTCATATGACTTCTTGCCTGTTATGCAGTCTAAATTTTATTCAAACATATGCAATTCAATTTTTAGCCCCCTGCATCTGGTTGGCTCTGTGTATAATCCATAATGTAGACCATCAGAACTGATAATCCCACAAGCATTTCCTCAGATTTTGAGGTATAGTCAACACTGAAAATTGCAAGTTAGGTCCAGCTTTAAATACTATAACTGTTATATTCAACAACCATTTCAATGGGGTATTTTGAATGCAGCCGAGTAAAAATGTTGCCAATATATTGTCAGTCACTAATACTGCAAAATATCTACTTAAGGAAATATCAGGGTCTTATTGATGAGCCTTTCTCCTAACTTATCCTTCTTTTCATCATATTCACAAGACTCTGTTCATTTTTAGCATATTCTCAATGAAAGCTCCCTTTATCTCGGCTGTTAAGTGGGCACAAAGCGTATCAATTCTGTAGCGAGACAGCCTGCACGCAATCTGCTCCGATGTGCAGGAAGCTCCTTAATTGGGATGTTTTTCTGTGCTAAAGCTGCCGTATAGATGCAGACTGTTGTTGGAAGCCTGACCTGGTTCAGTCTGTGGGATTCTTCCTTCTTTGCATTGTGCATTGCAGGTCTGCTTAGCCAATGTCCCGGGGTGCTGAATCCTGCCAACCTTCTATGGTGTGCTTAACCAGCACATTTACAGACACATAGGAGAATCTTGGAGGTTCTGGGCACAAGTCCTCTGGAAACTAACAGTATGCTCACCACTCAAAAATCAACTGGTAACCTTTCTGCAGAAGAGCAATTTAAAAAGAAAATCCTATAAACTGACACTGCAGGTCTTCAAATATTGCAGCATCAATTAAGTTTCTCCACCACCACCCCCTCCCCCCCTCCACTCCACTACTCCCCAAAATAAAAAAGAGAGAAGACGTTATTATCGATTACTTGGGTCATGTGCTTGGATAATTACTACTGTAAAAAACTGTGGCCCATATCAAGACAACTTTAATTATGTAACTGAAATGGAAATTCTGTAGAATCCACACTGATCTACAAGGGAATAGAATTTGCCATTTAAGCTGTAAAGTTTTCAAACTAATAATTCATACATAATTTCAGGGTTGGCAGTTTTACTTTGAATAAACATCTTAAGTTGAATGGGAAATGTAACAACTTTAATAACTGTGTACTGATGTATAAGGTAAAATGAATTTGTTTTTTATTGAAATGGAAGAAGTCTATTTCAGAAAGTGAGTACATCCGTTTGCATCTTTGGATTTTATAAAAGTAGAGATTGTACCAGAGCTTTTGGCTTGTGCTACATTTACATTGTGCAGTTTGCTTCAACTAAGAACAGTGACACTGTTAAATGATAGATTCAGTGCAAGTTTACAAAGTAGAGAGAAATCCTGCCCTAGAAATTTGTTGGTGCCCTGCCCATTTTTTTTTTAGTGTAAAATGGACACTAAGCATTCAATATAGCAGGTGGTGCAGATGCTCTCATTCTGCAATGGAATTGCACTACCCAGCACATGGACTGACTGGTCTATAGAGGTTCAACATACCTGCCAAAAGATAAAACATAGTTAATAAAATATTTAAATGAAGGTCCTGTGCTTATTGTAGATAAATGTAATGTTTATGATATTGGTCTAACACTATGACTGGCACGGTGGAACAACTCAGCAACTTATAATGGAAAGGGACGCTTCAGCAGCCCTGTTTAAAGCACTCATCCACTACTTAAAGGTTAATTGCTGGCTTGCCTTTTAATTTGTTGGTTAACTTCTGTGTGATTTTTGGCTTGTTCGATTTATAAAACATAATTCTGACTTCAGAGAAAATATTTTTGCTGATACTGGACTGTTTCCTCCCTGACTTCAAAATGGTTTTACTTTGGTGTTTTGGTCAGGCTGCCTTTGACACAGGAGGATGAGTGGGAGCAGGAGAGAGGCTACGGAAACAGGGAGGAGGAGGGCACAGTGCAGGAGACCATAGTGAATCTTCAGGGATTCCAACCACCTGACCTTCTCTAAGAAGCAATACATCAGGCACCAGCTCTTCATAAAAGAGTCTTCAATTAAACAATGACAACTGCTGTAGCCACAATGCAAACAAGATGTGGGTGGGGGGGTGGTTGAGAGATGATGGCATAATGGGAATGCCCTGGAATAGAGGGACTAAAGGGACATGGGTTCAAATCCCACCACAGCAGCTGCTGAAATTTAAATTCAATTAATTAATAATCCTGGAATTGAAAGCTAATCTCAGTAATGGTGACTGTGAAACTCTCATTGATTGTCATTAAAAAGAATCCCCCATCTAGTTCACTAACTAGCAGTCTTCTGTCCTTACCTGGTCTGGCCTACATGCGATTCCAGAACCACAACAATGTGGTTGACTCTTAACTGCCCTCTGAAATAGCCTAGCAATCCACTCACTTCAAGGGCAATCAGGCATGGGAAACAAATGCTGACCTTACCAACAACACCCAGACCCCATGAGAGACTACAAAAAAGAATAAGTTATGGACAGCATTTTCAGTAGCAGTCAAGGCCATCACAATTCTTAACTTTTGTGCAGCAGGCCCCTTCCAGGATGCAAAAAGCTACACCAGTGACAGTCCATCATTGTTTCAAGAAGGTTACCAAAGCTCTCTGTGCCAGGAGGGACATCTGTATCTCTTTCCTCATGAACAGACTGAGACAGGACAAGAATATCCATTTTACCTTGCACAGTCCTAATCAGGAGCCTGGCATGTTTCTGAATAGAAAGAGATTTTACTCGCTCAATGCTCAGCTTGTTGGGATCACAAAGAGTGCATCATTCAGGTCTGTGTCTGGTTTCCTGGCAACAATGAAGGTACATATATCCTATGCCAGTCCTCTCTGCCACCTTTGTTGCAACCTGCTGTACAGGCATGCCACTGGGTGATGAGGGCTACTCCCTTCACAGTTAGCTCATCACTCCTGTTAAGAATCTGGGCACAGCTGCAGTGGTAGTCTACAATAAGGCCACACTACTATCAAAAACTTCATTCAGCAGACGGTTGACATACTCAAGGAACGCTTCTGTAGCTAGGGCCATTCGAGAGGAGCCTTGCAGTTCAGCTCTGAAAAGTTAGCCAGATTTGCGGCTGTTTGCTGCATAGTTCACAACTTTACTATCATGAGGAACCAGTCCTTACACATTACTGGGGCAGCAAGAGGTGGAAGAGGAGAAGAAGCTTGAACAGGAGAATGAGCCTGGACAGTTTGCTACCCCTTGGGGTGAGTGAGGAGGGCTGGGGGACCAGATCTCCTTCTTTCTGTCCACTGCCTGCAGCTTGGGCCTTTGATGCAGCAACATAGCACCTGGGTGTCCTGCCCAGATCTCTTGCAGCCATTATAGCCCTTCGAAATTTTCATTCATGAAGTCAGAAAAATGCATTCTAAGACTATTATATAGACCTACATTTCATGGTATTAGTTTTGACGTATTCTGCATGTGTGTCATGGATTTTCAGAGTCAAGTCTACGCTTGAAAATAAACTGTCATTTTTCCCCATACCCTTGCAAATAATACAATTGTTAGAAGAATAAAGGTCCAAAAACGAATTTTAAGGGTATTTTTAATCAGCCAGATTCTGATGACAGTGCAAGTCAGGTTTCACTCTTTGTTTATGAGACCATCAGATCTCTATCTATTGAACGACAGCCAAAGATCCCCTTGAGGTATTTGTTGCTTCATATAATGTATTCTATTTGGAATATAAACTTGTCAGCATCTGAACATGAATGACTTGAGACAATTTGTGCAGCCAGTGAATGAAACAAAAATGTCTACAAACAGTTCTGTGGAGCCTGTAGAATTTCACAAAAAATGGCTTGGAGCAAACAAGTTTTAAGTGTTGTAGAGTGGATAGATTGAAAAAAATAATTTCAATGTTTTATATTAAAGGATCTAACCTAAAATATAATAAAATGTTTACCTATAATGGTGGGAGAGTTTCAATCATAAGAGAAAAGCCTAGGCACTGATAATGACGTTTGTTCTGAAGAAATTCATACCCTTAGGGCCAGTACTTTACTATGTTTTGCTGTTTTCTTTATCAGTTTGAACAAAGTTTGCAATGTGTAAGCAGTGACATGTTAGGGGTTGCGATGATAATCTAAAAACTGTAAGAGTTAAGTTAACAAATTCAATTTTGCCTGAGCCCAAAGATATCTTGATATCTTGGAATACTTTTAGGAGTGTGTAAATCTTGATTTCAAACTAACATTTCAAACTAATGTTTATTTTTTACCAGTTTCAATTTTTAGTTGCCAGGAGACCATGGCTTCTGCCATTGTGATTTGATTAGCAACGAAACTGCACCAAGCAATTTGACAATAAAATTGCAGCGGATAATTTGAAAATAAGTAATATTGTGCTAGTTAGTTTGGTGCGCAACATGTGATTTGACAAAGAATGTCAACTCACTGCCTGATGATAAAACTGGCATGTGGATCGGGCTCCCGTCTGGAGGAATCAATGGAAATAAAAATCGTAGACTAACTGTAATGGAAAGCCAATCTGCACTGTCAGTTTGATACGGTGTTAAAATGAAGATCCACCCACCTTGCCTGTGAGGTGGAAGGTTGAGTTCAAGACTTGAGTGCACATTCTAATCAGGCATTCCATGTGCAGTCTTGAATGAGCATTGTTGGAAATGTTCCTATGGATGTTATGCTTCAGTTATGCAGGGCATTGCTGAGACCACTCCTCAAATACTGTGTACAGGTTTGGTCTCCTTATTTAAGGAAGGATGTAAATGCATTGAAGGAGGTTTACTAGATTGATACCTGGAATGAGTGGGTTGTCTTATGAGGAAAGGTTGAACAGACTGGGCTTGTCTCTACTGGAGTTTAGAAGAGTGAGGGGTGATTTGATTGAAGCGTCAAGACCATTCAGGATCTTGTATAAGGTGGACGTGGAAAGGATGTTTCCTGTTGTGGGCGAGTCCAGACCTAGGGGGAACTGTTTTAAAATTAGGGGTCACCCTTTTAGGACAGAGATGAGGAGAAATCTTTTCTCTCAGAGGCTTGTGCGACTTTGGAACTCTCTGCCTCAGGAGGCGGTGGATGTGGGGGTCATTGAATATTTTTAAGGCAGGGGTAGATGGATTCTTATTAAGCAAGGTAATTAAAGGTGATCAGGGGTAGGTGGGAATGTGGAAATCGAAACACAAGAAGATCAGCTATGATCTTATTGAATGGCGAAGCAGGCTGGAGTGGCCGAATGGTCTACTCCTGCTCCTATTTCTTATCATCTTAGTTCTTTTGTTGTACTTCAGATAACATGTTAAACAAAATTCGACCTGCTGGTTCTAACGGGCCAGACAGACATTGAAGATCTCCTAACACTCCTGATATATTCTTAGCAATCAAAAGCAGATTAACTAAGGAGTTATTTTGAATGTAGCCTTTAAGCTTTAAAATGAAGATGTCACTTCCAAGACATGCTTCCAGCTTTTATTGATTGCAGTTTATGATCCCTTTAATTAGAGGTGGAAATGACTGTGACCGGACTTTTTAGGGCCATGCTTGCGCGCAGATGGAGGAAGCAGAGTGACAGAACCGACGGACACCAAAATTGCATTAGAATCTTAAATTCAATTTAAATTTAAATTTAAATTCAATCCCTATTTAAATATGTTAATGAGGCCTCCAGTTCTTTCCGCTGGGAGTGCTGGCCATCTAAATTGAAGTCTGCCCAAAATTTGGAATGGGAAGGTTCCCAGCAGTAAGTTGGTTATTCAAAACAAAAACAGAACATGCTGGAAAAACTCAGCAGATCTAGCAGCATCTGTGGAGAGAGAATCGGAGTTAATGTTTCGAATCCGTATGACCTTTCTTCAGAGCTAAAGAGAAGTAGGAATGTGATGAAATTTGTGCTGTTTAAGGGAGGGTGGAGCAGGTGAAGCTGGATAGAAGGCCAGCGTTAGGTGGGGGCAAAGGGAGAGATTGACTATGATGTCATGAACAGAAGGACAAAGGGAGTGTTAATGGTAGTGGTAAGGGCTAGAAAAGGTGCTAATAGTGGCATCAAGGTAAGAAAGCAGAATGTGATAATAGCAGAACAAGGATAAGCACTGTGTGAAAGTACAACATGGAACAAGTAACAGATGGCCCTTTTGGGGGTGCGCTGGGGAAAAGAAGGATAGAAAATAGGGTAAAAGGGGGATATGAAAAAGGGGACAAAACAATGAATAAATGAATAAAAATAAATAAAAATAAGTGGATAAAAAACAAAAATGAATGTAGAAAAAAAGTTATTTAAAAGGTTTTTTTTATTATTCGTTCACAGGATATGGGCTTCGCTGGGTAGGCCAGCATTTATTACCCATTCCTAGCTGTCCTTGAGAAGGTGGTGGTGAGCTGCCTTCTTGAACCACTGCAGTTCATTTGGTGGAAGTACACCCACAGTGCTGTTAGGAAGTGAGTTCCAAGATTTTGACCCAGCGACAGTGAAGGAATGGCGATATATTTCCAAGTCAGGATGGTGAGTGACTTGGAGGGGAACTTCCAGGTGGTGGTGCTTGCATCTATCTGCTGCCCTTGTCCTTCTAGGTTGTAGTGGTCGTGGGTTTGGAAGGTGCTGTCGGAGGAGCCTTGATGAATTCCTGCAGTGCAACTTGCAGATGGTACACACTGCTGCTACTGTGCATCAGTGATGGAGCAAGTGAATGTTTGTGGATGTGGTGCCAATCAAGCGGGCTGCTTTGTCCTGGATGGTGTCAAGCTTCTTCAGTGTTGTGGGAGCTGCACTCATCCAGGCAAGTGGACAGTATTCCAGCACGCTCCTGACCTGTGCCTTGTAGATGGTGGACAGGCTTTGGGGAGTCAGGAGGTGAGTTACTTGTCACGGTCCTAACCTTTGACCTGCTCTTGTAGCCACAGTATTTATATGGCTAGTTCAGTTCAGTTTCTGGTCAATAGTAACCCCCAGGATGTTGATAGTGGGGGATTCAGTGATGGTAATGCCATTGAACATCAAGGGGTGCTGTTGGATTCCGTCTTGTTGGAGATGGTCATTGCCTGATACTTGTGTAGCACGAATGTTACTTGCCGCCTGTCAGCCCAAACCTGGATATTGTCCAGGTCCTGCTGCATTTGCACATGGACTGCTTGAGGATAGAGAAGAGAGTTCGTGGCCTGAAATTGTTGAACTCAGCTGTTAAGTCCGGAAGGCTGTAAAGTGCCTAATCAGAAGATGAGGTGCTGTTCCTCCAGTTTGCGTTGGACTTCACTGGAACATTGCAGCAGGCCAAGGACGGACATGTGGAAATGAGAGCAGGATGGTGTCTTGAAATGGCAAGTGACAGGAAGGCCTGGGTCATCCTTGCAGACAGATCGAAGATCTGTCTGCGTTTGGTCTCCCTACTGTCGAGGAGACCGCATTCGGAGCAGCAAATACAGTAGGGCAAATTGAAAGAGGTGCAAGTGAAGCACTGCTTCACCTGAAGGGAGTGTTTGGGCCCTTGGACGATGAGGAGGGAGGAAGTAAAGGGGCAGGTGTTGCAACTTCTACAATTGCATGGGAAGGTGCCATGGGAAGGGGATGAGGTGTTGTGGATGATGGAGGAGTGGATCAGGATGTCCTGGAGGGAACAGTCCCTAAAGAATGCTGACAGCAGGGGTGAGGGGAAGATGTGTTTGGTGGTGGCATCATGCTGGAGTTGTTGGAGGATGATCCTTTGAATGTGGAGGCTGCTGGGTGAAAAGGGAGGACATGGGGGACCCTATCATGGTTCTGGGAGGGAGAGGAAGGTGTGAGGGCAGAGATGCGGGAAATGGGTCGGACACGGTGGAGGGCCCTGTCAACCACATTTGGAGGAGAAACCTTTGATAAGGAAGAAGGAAGACATGTCAGAAGCACCATTTTGGAAAGTGGCATCACCAGAACAGATGTGATGGAGGCAAAGGAACTGAGAATGGGGTGAAGCCCTTACATGAAGCAGGGTGTGAGGAGCTGCAGCAAGATAGCTGTGGAAGTCGGTGGGCTTGTAAGAATGTTGGTGGACAATCTATCACCAGAAATTGAGACAGAGAGGTCAAGGAAGGGAAGGGAAGTGTTGGAGATGGACCATGTGAAGGTGATGGAGGGGTGGAAATTGGAAGCAAAATTGATAAAAATTTTCCAGGTTCAGATGATACCATGAAGTGTCACCAAAGCAGTCATCGATGTACCGGAAAAAGAGTTGTGGGTGGGGGCCTGAGTAGGACTGGTACAGGAATATTCCACATACCCCGTAAAGAGACAGGCATAACTGGGGCCCATGCGGGTACCCATAGCCACACCTTCTATTTGGAGGAAGTGTGACAAGTTAAAGGAGAAATTGTTCAGTGAGAGAACAGCTTCAGCCAAGCGGAGGAGAGTGGTGGTGGATAGTGATTGTTCGGGCCTCTGTTCAAGGAAGAAGCGGAGAGCCCTCAGACCATCTTGGTGGGGGATGGAGGTATAGAGGAATTGGACATCCATGGTGAAGAGGATGCAGTTAGGGCCAGGGAACTGGAAATTATTGGTATGACGTAGGGCATCAGAGGAATTGTAGATGTAGGTGGGAAGAGACTGGACAAGGGGAAAGAGAACGGAGTGAAGATAGGAAGAAATGAGTTCCATGGGGCCGGAACAGGCTGACAGATCGGTCTGCCAGGACAGTCCTGTTTTTGGATTTCGGGAAGGAGGTAGAAGCGGGCTGCCTGGGTTTGGGAGACTGTGGAGGGAAGATCTCCAGAGGGGGTGAGGTCAGTGACAGTTCTGGAAACAATGGCTAACCCCAGATATAGGGCAGGTGATCATTTTTCAGTTACTGGAGACATTAAGTCAATGAAAGTAATTGTTGTGTGCATGTGGCAGTGTCTAATTCTGTCACCAGGTCTCTGGGAGACTTGGATCTCTCCATCTCCAATGGTCTGGCACTCTCCCACACTGCTGATATCCAATGTCTACTCCTCCACAGAGGTCAGGGTGGTGATAATGTGAAGGCCATCCTGGTTCTCTGCTTCTCCATAGTGCCCTGCACTATCTTCTCCTGCAAGAGAAATTAGAATTATTAGAGAGTTTTCAGCATGGGAAATGGAATGTATTGACAGGGCGGAGTGACAACATTTGTGGATGATGAGTTTGAGGGGTGGGTGTGAGATGGAAATAAGATGAAGGTCAGTGTCAATGCTGGCTGTTCAGTTGGGCATGTGAGGAAATGCCTTGAGAGAGAGGAATGTGTGGAATTGCAAGATATGCTGGTCTGAGGAGCATGTGCAGGAGATTGAGGAGGTTGGTACATGAATGTGGTATGCCACTCACCTTTCCTTCCCCACTGAGATCTCTGAACCTCTTTTGGCACTGTATCCATGAGGGAGGGACCACATTCTTGCTGCTCACCACCTCCTCAGCTTCAAGCCATACTTGCTTGGTCTCAGAGGCTGACTTCTTCCTCCTTTCCATGGGGAAGCCCTGATAGCCCACAGAATAACCTCCAGGGATGCTTCAAGAACCGAGTGGAAGGAGGGGGCAGCTGCCCCATGTCGAGACTCCATCACTACAGATGCAATCCCTGTCCTGACATTTGCAGAATGGATCCATTCTGACCCATTCCAGCAGCCCTTTAAATAGTGAGGTTTGAACGGTCAGGTGCTGATCAGGATCACATCCATCTCCTCCAATTGACCAGGAAACTCAGAAGCTCAGGATGCCAATGCCAACACTGAGTTAAAAAGCCGCAACAAAACCCACTCCATGATCTTTCCAGTTCCCGATGTGCTGCCAGCTTCCTTCAGTGCAAGTGGGCCCGAAGGTTAAAATATTAATCTATTTGAACAGAATTTTAACATCACACAGCAAGCTAGCAGTTAATGTACAAATAACCTAAATTTACTGCCAATGATGAGGAGCTTGCTGAATGGTCAATTAGATTGCTTTCCTCCTTCCTGTTGAAATGACAAAGTACTCTGCATGCAGCTCATGTCTGCTGGAGGATGTCAGCTTTTGGTCTGCATCAGCTGAAATAGCAAACTCAAAATGGCCATCAAGCGATGTGACAGCAGCTGATTATCAGTCCCCTGCCAGTTGAAGCTACCAGCATATCATCTGAAAGCCCTTTGAGCATGTTGTTTGAGTCAAGGCAGACTGAACAGCTATATCTACTTCAGACGTTGACAATTCATATATTTGTGGAAAAGAGTATGAGGGATTCTTTGCTGTTATTGGTAAGTCCTGATAGGCTAACATAGATAGAACGTTTCAATTTTTGTGCTTAATGGTGGCCTTTTTCTCTATTTCAAAAATAAATGGTATATGTTTCCAACAAGTTTAGGATAATCCTATTTTCCTTCAAAGAAAATTAGGTTGATAAGTCTGATTAAAGTGCAGAAGAGGTTTCTGAAATTTAAAAACACTTCAGCTGGCTTAGAGTCCAATGTTCTTGTGTGAAATGGACTGCAATGTAACTGTTTCAGTAGAAACCAGGGAGCAAAGTTCCTTTTGTCATTAGTTTTAGTGATGAAGTCAGTACAAAAAGTTAATTTTTTCTTATGCTAGTTTACTCATTAGACTTAGAAATAGAGGCAATTCTACCCTCTGGTTAACTCCCATTTCAATTTCATTTGTACTTCTCACAGACACAGAAAAAAATTAGGAGAAGAATATGCCAAAACAGCAGCATAATATTATAAAATGTTCCTGTGGTCACGGTAAGCTCATGTGTAATCATATATACCAACAAACTGAAAAGCAATAATGGGCTGTTTCCAAGAGTATTTTACTCTGGGTCATCCTTCAACCAGAGCTCATCTTGTGATGAAGCAGCTGAGAGTATGCTGAATATCACATGTGTAATCTGAGAGCAATTGGAATATGAAGCCATCGGATTCTCTTGGAATTCTTTCCAAAATTGGCTGCTTCGCTCCCAGTAAGCAGTGGGGAATCAGAAAGCCCAAGACACACAAGCCTAATGAGTTGTGGACAAGGCTCTTTCAGGAGTGGTGATGGAAGTGAGGAACAAACGGGCCTGAATTTCATGCTTGACATGCACATGAAATCGATGGGCCCAGAAGCCAATGTAGAATCTGCTCCCGGGTGGGATCATGTTCTCGACTCAATTTCACATTGAGTGGCTGATTAAGGCCCGCCCAGCGTGAAACATGTCTTCCGGTTGGCCTGACAGTGCGGGCGGGGATGGGAACAAGTCGGGCACTCGGTCCAGTGGTAACCCCCACGGGTTTAGTAGCTTCAATTAAACTTCCAGCAGAAAAGCAGATAGGCCCAATAACATGGAAACAAACTTGGTGTTAATACTGCAGCTTTTCGGCTATGAACTTACCCTGACTAAAATCTTTACTGGCTCAATGTATTTGTATATAGCAGCTCTGAAATATGCCTTGAAAATCTACGGGTCATGCCTAGCATCTACCAATGATCCAACTGAACTTTGTGGCAGCAGTGAGGAAGCTGTGGGTGGGGAGGATTGGAGGGAAAAGTTGGGGAGGGGTGTTCCCTTCATCTACTTACAGCAGTGAAGAAAGAAAAAATAATGAATCAGCATTTCTCCAGGACCTTTCATGACTTCAGGACGTCCCAGAGTGCCTCACTGCCTTTTGTAAGTGTGGTCACTGCTATAATGCGGAGAATGTGCCGGCCAGCCAACTTGCGCACAGCAAGTTCCCATAGGCAGCAATGTTGGATCTTTTACATCCAACTGAGAGGGTAGACTTGGTCTCAAATTAACATCTCACCTGAACACTGGCACCACAGATAGTGCAGCACTCTCTCAGGAATGCATTAGGACTGTAAGCCCGCATCCTCTCTGGAGTGGGACATGAACCCACAACCTACTGAACTCCAGGGAGCAGAATGCTTTAACATATGACATCCATGCCATCAAGGGTGCATCCGGTCTACCTGCTGCTGCAGTAGCTCTGGACTGCCCAGCTGAGTTGGCATGGCTAGAGCTAGTGGCTGTAGTGGGGTGTGATTGAGGGAGGGGGTGCTGCGGGTTGCAAACGAAGTGTGGTTGTTCCCTTTTGTAGGGGAATTATTTATAATAAATTGTTTTTAATTGTGCAGGTCATATTCCACATCTACTGCTGGGTCATTTGGAAGACATGTCCAATGACAAACCTGCAGAATCTGTATGCTGGGTCATAATAAAGGCCTGGGTCATGGGGGCTCTGAAGTTCAGGGAGCCCCTACACTCAGCTCAACCCCACCCCTTCCCCCCCCATATAATTACAGTGGCAATATGCCAAATGGCCATGAATTTTCAAGGCCAATATCTTTTGTAAACGACAGTGTTCCCCATGGTTTGTACAGACTGATCTATTTTGTTAGAACTTTGGCACAGGTTCATGGGTGAACCAGCTTAGAAAGCTAGGGCAATCAAAAGGAAATCTGGCAAAACTCAGAACTAGGACAGCAGCAAGATCGCAAAGAAAATGAAAGTGCTTGTGCTCCGGGGGCTGTTTATCCCACCCTTGGATCATAATTTGATTAAAAAATGTGCTGTCCGCTGGCCCATTTTGCCTGTGCAATGAGTGCGAAATCACGCGGGCAATTTAAAATCTCAGTCAATAGGCTTTTTAATGGCCTTAATTGGCCCTTTAATTGTTGGCAGGCACGGCAACCTTGCCGTTGGAACACCCGCCCAACATCATTTCGCGCAATTTTACATGCGCTTGGGTTGGGTGTGCGCCCGACCTCGGAATGCAAAATTCAGGCCACTGTGTGCAAACGCCAGAATACTCATCTTGTCACAGTGGAAACCAACTAAGCAGGTTTGAATAATGTACAGTTAAGTTTAAGTAGTTATTGCATTGGCTTTCTGTCCACTTTTATGATTCAGGGGAAAACTTTCTATGATTCTTTTCCAGGAGATTAAGTAAATGAGTAGAATCCATGATAGGGCAGATTATGAAGAAGTGGGGTTGGCTGACCAAATGATCTTTGCACATCCTAAAGTTTATTTTCCTTTCATGCTTGTATGAAGAAACTAAACTATAAACTAACTTGTTATGCGTTGAAACAAAGAAACTGACAAAAAAATTTGTGATCCAGGAGTGAAAAATAAGTTTTCTGTTTAATTTTTAAAAATTTGAATGGTAGAGAAAAATTGTGCACTATTTTGTTGGACTAACATTGCTGTGGTATATTTGTCAGAACAGCATTTACAGGAGTGCACATTGATGATATGGACTCGCACATTTATAATTTAACACAATTTAGTTCTGAGTTACATATCAGGCATGCAAAGCTTTTCCCACATTTTCTAGAAGTGCTTTTAAGTTGGATTGCTTTTATGTACAGCTGAGGATCAACAATGGTGTGAGCTGCCATTGGGGTTAACCCAACCCCTTTTTACAAAACAAAAACAGAATTACCTGGAAAAACTCAGCAGGTCTGGCAGCATCGGCAGAGAAGAAAAGAGTTGACGTTTTGAGTCCTCATGACTCTTCAACAAAACTGATTGAATGTTAGAAGAGGGGTGAAATATAAGATGGCTTAAGGTGGGGGGGTGCGGTGGTGAGGTTGTAGGGACAAGCAAGCAGTGATAGGAGCAGTCTGGATATGAATATTGAATTCAACAACTTTAGATCTTGAACTCCCTCCTCCATCCCCACCCCATTTCCATTTCTTCCCCCTTTCCTTTTGTTTTTTCCAATAATTTATATAGATTTTTATTTTCCCACCTATTTCCATTATTTTTAAATCTTGTATGCCCTACTAGTCTTTTCACCCCACTAGAGCTGTAACTCTTTCGAGTACAATCACGTTTCCATCTGTTTCAGATGAAGTTAAATTGTTTCATAGTTTGCCATTGTGAGATTTGAACTCTTGATCTTGGGGTTACAAACCCAGTACCATAACCACTTGGCTATTTAGGCCAAGCCTACTAGAGCTGTACCTTGAGTGCCCTGCCATCCATTCTTAATTAGCACATTCATTTAGATAATGTCACCACCTTCAACACTTCTTTGTTCCTTTGTCTGTGACATCTTTTGATTATCTGCTCCTATCACTGCTTGCTTGTCCCTACAACCACACCACCCCTACCCCCCCCCACAACTTTTCTCCCCCCACTGTGCCCCCCCCCCCACCTTAAACCAGCTCATATTTCACCCCTCTTCTAACATTCAATCAGTTCTGTTGAAGGGTCATGAGGACGCGAAACGTCAACTCTTTTCTTCTACACCGATGTTGCCAGACCTGCTGAGTTTTTCCAGGTAATTCTGTTTTTGTTTTGGATTTCCAGCATCTGCAGTTTTTTGTTTTTATCCCTTTTTACAAAGGTATGTTTGTGGGAAATGAGTGCTATAATTTGCTGCTCAATCACTGCGTATTGGAGAAATCTGGAGCCAGTCTTTCCTTAATGTAGGTTTATTCACATGACTCAGGGAACACAGGAACAGATTCCCTTTTCCTCTCCCCACACAGGTGGAAACTGGTTCTTAAATTGTTAAGAATAATTCCCTAGGCTTTCCCCAATTAGTAATGGCTGCTCTCACTTACAACTAGAGCATGCGTGTTATTGTAACAGGATTCCAACATTAACATGAGGAAACCTATTGTATGACGCTGCAAGAAGGGGCTTCATTTTCTTAAGTTTTGGTTTAAGATTGCAAACTTACAGATTGTAAAGTAGTGAAGGATGAGTTCAAAGCACACTTGCTGTTTGAGCTGGGATTTAGAATAACATGCGGATAGTTGTTGACAAACTGATAAATTTATATGCATGTTAATCAAACCAACTGTCATCTTTTATTGGTTTTGCAGCTATAGGTGAGCATCTTTCTCTTGCCAGTTTTCTCCACTTCCCTTCTCCCCTGATATTACTGGATTTTTGCTGGACTGCAGCTCCACAGATGCTAATTTCCCTCCAGTATCTCACCCCAGCAGCCATTATTCATGTGGTGAGCTTTGTCACCAAGTATTAGCGAACTATAGAACTATAGGATGTACCATTGTCAATTCTGTTCTCGCTCAATATTGTGACGTAAGAACCATGATTGCTGGAATGCACATATGGAACAGTTGCAAATCTATGCCTTACCTGGTAGGACGTCAATACAATTTTTTTCCCCAAATCAAATTTGTATCTATCCTTTTACTGGTCTCCTGTTGCAGAAAAATGATGAATCTGCAAATCTCAGTTCCTGTAGTTCATACAAACTAACCAATACAATTTAGCTTACATCAGTAAATTGCATATTTGGGCAAAAACCAGTTTTACATTTACATTACAGTAAACACAAAATACTGTGGATGCTGGAGATCTGAAATAAATACAGAAAGTATTGGAAAAACTTAGGTCTGGCAGCATCTATGGAGAAAGAAACAGAGTTAATGTTTTGAGTCGATTATGACTTCTTTGGAACTCATGTTTCTACATTTACATTTTTAGATAATATAAGAAAAAGGTTCCCTTAACATCGCCTCTGGGTCAGAAGCTTGTGGGTTCAAGTCCCACTCAAGGACTTGAGCAAAAAAATCCGACACTTCAGTGCTGCACTATTGGAAGTGTCATCCTTCAGATGAGATGTTAAACTGATGCCCTGCCTGGCCTCTCAGGTAGATGTAAAAGATCCCATGGCATTATTTTGAAAAAAAGTCAGGGAAGTTATCCACGATGTCCTGGCCAATATTTATCTCTCCATCAATATCACAAAGACAAATTGTCTAGTCAGTCTCATATTATTGTTTATGGGAGCTTCTTGTGTGAAAATTGGCTGATGCATTACCTAAATTACAACATTATTTCATTGGTTGTAAGTCTCTTCAGGATGCCCTGTAGTCAAAAAGCTGCTATATGAATGCACATCTTTGTAGTGTTCAATTGTTCTGTGTTAGATTATGTGAGTCTGATTAGTATTGATGACCACTGAGCTTGATTATTAAGCCTGGGTGCAGACTCAGAGGAAAGTAAACAAATGGTAGAAGTTGTTGGAAGTTAGCGCTGTAAGCATGGAGCAGACATTTTAAAGCAATGTGAATAAAACACAAACTAGTGCCATCTCTGCATAGCTCTGAGGCATATAAAATGCAACAGTTTTCCTTTTCTTTTACCACAACAATATCTGTCTGTCACTGCTATTGTCTAACAATATCAACAATTATCCTAAAGCTGTGACAGCTTTTGCTTCTAATACTGCTGTGTCCCCAGTGTCAATTCTTTGATCTTTTGTTAATATCTCTCATGAACCTATGTTTGTTGCCTTTGAAATTAAAAACCAAATTGACAGGAAGCCTTCTTTTATCTTTACTTCTTGTATTATTGCAATGATTCACGGTTGTTTTTTGTCTCTATTGCTATTACTGCCTTCCCTGCTGCATTTGCATTTTAGAACAGGATCTGTTGTGTAGGAATATTATGGCCTGGATTCCAGTGAGGATCTGAAAGCAGTTTCACGCTGCATATGATTGGGTAGAAACAGAAAGTTTGTTGGCCAACAAATCATTTGGAAATCGGGATGTTACACTAGCTAAGCAGGAACATTAGTTGGGTTGTAGATATATAGCTGAAATTCAAAAGCCCTTTCCTGAATCAGCATGCTCAAATATAATGTCCAAGTTGAGGTCTGCATGTTCTGTCAAAGGCTAACTTGGACATGTTTGCTTCTGTTGACTCAAAATGGATGCATTTTTTCTGTACCTGCAGTATACAAAATCACTTGGACAAGTCCAGGAAGGAGAAAATAAACAACAGCAATGATTGAGTGAATAATGTATTTTGGAGAGCTGCTTGGAAAAGTTACATCCTGCAGCGCTGAGCAGTGATGGTAATGTCCCTACTCATTCATAGGAGATGACTCCTGTGGGCCCTCCTCAACAGTTGTGTGCCTGTTCATGCCTATTCCCTGTGTATTCAGGGTAATGTGTACAACACTGATAAAATCCAACACCTTTTTTACTGTAGCAGTTCAAACAGTTTAAAGAACATGACGATCATGCAGATTTCCTCTTTGGATGCTAATTTTTCTGTCCTTCTCCCCCCACCGACACCACCCCACCACCACCGCACCACCCCCCACCCCCCGCGCCCCCCACACCCACCCCACCCATTGCAAGTCCTCTCCCTGCCTTGAAAAAGATAACTCATTGTCTGTCTACCATTCCAAAGCTGCTATATGAATGCACGACTTTGTAGTGTTCAATTGTTCTGTGTTAGATAATGTGAGTCTGGGTACTATTGATGACCAATGAGCTTGATTAGTTAAGCCTGGGTGTGGACACAGGAAAGTAAACAAACTGTAGAAATTGCTGGAAGCTAGGGCTGTAAGCATGGAGCAGACATTTTAAAGCACTGTGAATAAAACCTGTTACACACACACACAAACTAGTGCCATCTTTGCATAGCTCTGAGGCGTATAAAATGCAACAGCCTTCCTTTTCTTTTACCATGAAAATGTCTCTGTCACTGCCATTTTATAGCAATATTAGCAATCATTCTAAAGCCACAACTTTTGTTTATAGTGTTGTCTCTAATACTGCTGTGTCCCCAATGTCAATTATTGAATCTTTTGTTAATAACTTTCATGAACCTACATTTGTTGCCTTTGAAATTAAAAAAAACAAATTGACAGGAAGCCTCCTTTTATCTTTACTTCTTCTAGTTTGAAGAGGCTTTTTGACTCTGGGGACGATCAGTCAAGTCTAATCTCTCTCCCTGTAGCTTCTTGCTATAGCTGCTTATGTCCACAGCTTTACACTTAAGAGAGCAAATTATTTATTTATAAAATTAATAAAGTATATTTCTGACAGGTCAGCCAATACCCAACTGAAGACTAAAGGTTTCATAACTATGTCATAAATTTATGATAGGTTTGAGTACTGCCAGACCTCAAGTCAATATTCAAAAATACAACTAATGCATTTTAGTGGATATGAATCACTGTATACTTGCATTTTTATGAAGTGAGCAGGATAAAATTAACTTTAATGTTGTTCTTTTAACACAACTGTGAATAGTTTTGACATGCATGGTAAGTTTGATGTGTTGGAACATCTGGTTATTTAGAACAACCTTTTTCCATGGGGTTTTCACTCCTGCATAAATTACCATTTAAATGAAGCTACCAGATGCAAATCAGTGACTCCTCCAAGACAAGTTCAACTGGTAAATATCCAGACGCTAAAATCATTCACTTAAAAATATGTAAGAGATGAAGAAGCTTGATAAAACTTATATGAAACCCAATAAATCACCCCACAAGGAACTTAGTTCCGACTCTATTAGGTGCAACCCATCCGGCCTATACAAGGAACAGTTTCTTTCATTTTTTTAAAGTAAGGTAGACTGCTACACATAAGGCATATTAATTATTATCATTAGGGTTTATTGGTATTAGTAAGGTTTATTACTATTGGTAAGGCCTATTAATAGTAGTAAGGTTGCAACATTATGAACTAACAGGAATGGCAGGGTCGCTTCCACCTCAGGAGTGTACATCCTGTGCTATGTGGGAACTCCAGGACACTTTGCATGCCCTGGATAAGCATTTGTGCAGAAAGCGTTATCAGTTGTAGCAGCCTGAGCTCTGAGTTTCTCTGCCCTTCACACACATAACTGCTATCGGTTATATCCAGCACATCTCATTGAATGTAAATTCTCATTGTATCACCAGCCTCTTTGAACTCCGCCGCTTCTAACAATAAAACCCATTTCATACCACCAATTTTATTAGTAATATAAACACATTGCTTGGTCTCTGCCAGCTAGGTGCCAGATTTCACCCCACTTCTTGAATGCTTTATTCAACAAAATGCAAATGCACTCTATCTTTCTTACATCTCAAACCTAGTACACTTCAAAGCACCCTGACTAGCCAGCTTTAATCCAATTAAGACAGACCCACAGATTAAACTTCTTTTTTAAAAGAAAAATATTTTCCAACAATATTATATACATTAATAGCTTCACAACATATAGGCAGAAAAAGGATGTGGTCCTGCAGTCAGAATTTAGGGAGATAGGTAGAAAATTAGAGTCATAAATGTCTACAGCACAGAAAAAGGCCCTTCAGCCCATCGAGTCTGTGCCAGTCAAACAGGTACCTAACTATTCTAATCCCATTTTCCAGCACTAGGCCCATAGCCTTGTATGCCATGTCATCGCAAGTGCACATCCAAATACTTCTTAAATATTATGAGAGTTTCTGCCATAACCACTGTTTCAGGCAGTGAGTTCCAGATTCCCACCACTCTCTGGGTGAAAAAACTCTTCCTCACATCCCCTCTAAACCTCCTGCCCCTTACCTTAAATCTATGCCCCCTGGTTATTGATCCCTCCACCAAGGGGAAAAGTACCTTCCTGCGTACCCTATCTATGCCGTTCATAATTTTATACACCTCAATTGTGTCCCCCCTCAATCTCCTCTGCTTGAGGGAAAATAACCCCAGTCTATCCAATCTGTCCTCAGAACTAAAACTCTCCAGCCCAGGCAACATCCTTCTAAATCTCCTCTGCACTCCCTCTAGTGCAATCACATCCTTCCGAAAACACTGATTGCAGAACTGCACGCAATACTCCAGTTGTGGCTCCTACAACAGATTTATGAGCAAAGTCTATAGCTCATGGAATGAAATGGACAGTAGCAACATGGATAGGAAATTGGCTGAGTGACAGGAGACAAGAGAGTAGTGGTTAACAGATGTTTTTTGGGCTGGGGGAAGATTTGTAGTGGAGTTCCCCAGGGGTCAGTGTTGAGACCCTTAGTCTTCCAGATATTTTTAATGACCTTGATCTTGGTATACAGGGCATAATTTCAAAATTTGCAGACGATATGAAACTTGGAATGATTGTGAACCGTGAGGAGGATAGCGTAGAAACTTCAAAAGGATATAGAAAAGTTTGTGGAATGGGCAGACAAGTGGCAGGTGAAGTTCAATGCAGAGGAATATGAAATGATTCATTTTGGTAGGAGGAACATGCAAGAATAGAGGGACCTGGATGCAGATGTGCATAAGTCATTGAAGGTGGCAGGACAGGTTAAGAGAGTGGTTAATAAAGCATACAGTCTCTGAGGCTTTATTAATGGGAGCATGGAGTACAAGAGCAAGGAGGTTATGTTGAACCTGTGTATGACCTTGACCGGAGTATTGCATCCAGTTCTGGATGCTGCACCTTAGGAAAGATATGAAGACATTGGAGAGAGTGCAGAAAAGATTCATGAGACTGAATCCAGGGATGAGGAACTTCAGTTATGAAGGTAGATTGGAGAAGTTGCGACTGTCTTCCTTGGAGATGAGAAGTTTGAGACAATATTTAATAGAGGTATTCACAGTCATGAGGGGGTTTGGACAGAGTAGATAGGGAGAAACTAATCCCACCCTTGAAAGGATCGAGATCGAGAGGGCACAGACTGGCAAAAGAAGCAAAGAAGTAATTGGCAAAAGAAGCAAAAGTGACATGAGGAAAAGCTTTTTCACACAGTGAGTGGTTAAGGTCAGGAATGCACTGTCTCAGAGGATGATGGAGGCATGTTCACTCAAGGCACTCAAAAGGGAATTAGACCTACCTGAAGAGGAAGAATGTGCCAGGTTATGGGGAGAATGTGGGGGAATTGCACTAGGTGAATTGCTAATTCAGAGAGCCAGTGCAGATACAATAAGCTGAACACCCTCCTTCTGTGCTGTAACAAATCTATGATTCAGTAGCACAAGCAAAAGCCTATTTTAGTTTTATTTTGTCTGAGGGAGGCAATACTATCCAGCTAAATCTTGGCACTTAAGGGTAGATGTATCAAGGTTGTAATCTGACTGGCCAATATTGTGCATTTTTTGGAACCTCCTTGATTTTCATTCCATTGATCTTAGGGGATTCTCCAAAGGCAAATGGTAGGTGATTTATGTGGCAGGGAAGTTGTCTGAAAGAAAGAAATTAAGAGTTGAATTGCAATGGAAGTGTTTTTGACTGACTATGAAAACTACTCTGGAGAAAATAAGACATCACAAAAAGTGAAAGAATTGAATTATGAGGCTAATGTTCAGATTGAATTTTGTATAGTGCAGTCAGTTAGGCCTTTACAAAGACATAAGGCAGAATTTTCACATCGGCATGTGGGGGCGGGCCTCACACACTGACGCATAAAATGGCGCACAGTGACGTCAGGCATGCATCCCGATGTCACCGCGTGGCATCACGATATTTCATAAGGTGGCACGCAATGATCTCCAATGCCACCCTTCATTAATTAACAGGCCAGTTAAGGCCCTAGAGCCAGTAATTGATGCCGATTTTTTGGGGGGCCCTTGCGATGTTCAGGTCGACGCACAGGCGCAACGGGCAGGCGGGTAGGCCACATTTTTAAAAACCTCATCCACGGGTGGGATAAGAGGGGTGAGTGGGATTGCAAGTGTTTTTTGGCAGACGTTTAATGTTTAAACTTACTGCTACTTGCTTGTGTGAACAGGAATATTTCAAAACTTTTCACAGATGCTTGAACAGGAGTGACAGGCTTCAGGTCAGGACTCTGGAGTAAACATCATTTCTGGGGCCTTGCTGGTTTCAGGAAGCCTTCCCTTACCCTGGTAATGGGAGTTGTGCTCTCCACTGGAGGCACCTCCTCTGAGGAGGAAGGGAGGGCCAGAAGAGGGAGGAGGCCAGGAGTCCATATTCTGCCTCCAGGGGAGCCACCTTTGGGAGGAGAGGCGCAGGCACAAGGGGCGCAGGGCCAACAGGAAGTTGGCGCTGAAGTTCACGGCTGCCCTCAACTTCTATGCCTCCAGCTCTATCCAGGGGTCGGTGGGTGATCTTTGTGGAGTCTCCCAGTCAGCTGTCCACACTTGTGTCAAGTAGGTGACAGACGCTCTATTCATTGACTTTCATCCACTACCACTGGGATGAGGCCAGCCAGACACAGTGAGCCAGAGGCTTCGCAGCCATTGCTGGCTTCCCCCACGCCCAGGGTGCAATCGACTGCACACAGGTGGCCATCAAGGTGCCAGCAGGTGAGCCCGGTACCTTTGTCAACAGGAAGGGCTTCCACTCCATGAACGTGCAGATAGTGTGTGGCCATAGGATGCAGATTCTGCAGGTCTATGCAAGGTACCCAGGCAGCTGACATGATGCTTACATCCTGAAACACTGCCAGGTGCCGAAGCTCTTCAGTGCTCCAGCCCGGCTGGATGGATGGCTGCTGGGTAACAAGGGCTATCCCCTCAAAAGTTGGCTCATGACGCCTCTCCGCCATCCAAGAACAAAGGTCGAGCAGCGGTACAATAGGAGCCACACCTCCACAAGGGCTGTGGTAGAGAGAACCATTGGTATCTCAAGATGCGCTCCTGATGCCTGGACTGTTCAGGGGGCGCACTCCAATACCCTCCCAGACCTTGTGTCACCAATAGTGGTTGCATGCTGCACTCTCCACAATCTGGCTCTGGAAAGGGGGGACACATTGGAGGAAGAAGATGTAGACACAGATGCTCCAGCTGCACACGATGAGTCCAGTAGTGAGTTCGAGGAAGATCATGCACAGGAGAGCACTGAGGGGGTAGATGCTGACCCGGGCCACCTCCAGGGAGGCAGGGATACCAAGGAGGCTTTAATCCAACGAACCTTCAGCTAGCCCATCACAGATGGACCTTCAACAAACACCAGGGAGGCAGACTCCATACTCGATACCTGAGAGCAACATCTGCCTGGTTAGGAACATTAACAATGTGCCTTGTCAATAAAGCTCAATGACAAACAAGTCACTCATAACATCGTGGGTTTCCATCCACCTGCAGAAGTAAGGAATCACCCTGAGCCATGTTCACATATGGAGAATTTAATGAATTCACAAAATAAACAGAAAAGAAACTTAATGCAAAGGTGTTCAGCATCACACCAAATTATAATCAACTAATTGCAGAGCAACACAAAACGACCAGTGAGAAGCCCGTGGTACGCCTAAGGTGCCTTAAGTTTACATTTCCGGGTGCTACGTCTAGGTGCTCCCCTGTTGCTGGCACTGGCATTCGAGACAGCCTGCTCATTGTGCTGTCCTGTTGGCCTCGATGACCTTGGTGGGCATCCTCTGGCCCATGGAGCCTTCGATGACCCCGCCTGGGAGGGAGAGCCCAGTCGCCGCAGCCTCATCGGATCCCACGGTCACTGGTAGAGGGGCGAGGAGCTGCTACCTTCATCCGGAGTGCCCTGAAAGGACCCCACAGAGATGACAGGCAGCTCCTGCGCCGACGTGCTTCGGACCTCCCTGCTCACCACTGATGGATGGGCACCCAGCTGGGATCCTTGGTGCCCAATCCATCTCCCGCACTGGCACTGACCAGCTGAGGTCAACGCCAATGTGAGGGCTTGTAGGTCTGAGCACATCCCCAGGAAGCCTTGATTGTTCTCCTGGAGGATCCACTTCACAAGAGTTGCCACCCTCTCCATGGAGGAAGCATGGTGCTTGGTCATGAGGGTCATTGCATTGCTGATGCTCCATATGGACTCCTCCAGCATGGAGACCATGCCACGCAGAGCCTCATGTATCTCTGCCAGATCGTCCCGCAGGCCCCCCTGGACTTCCAGTGTCTGCTGCCTCAGGGACAACTCAAGAAGCACATCATCAGCCACCAACTGAGCATGTTCCTGATCCCCTGCAGTCCTCCGATTCCGGCACCATGACCACACTCTGTCTCCGCCTACACCTCAAGCGAGTGTGAAGTGCCCTCACCGCTCTGCCCCGTGACTCTAGCTGACAATCTAATTCCCACCAAGGGGCTAATATCTGGTGGTGCCTGCCTGGCAGAGATGGTGTGACACCAGAGCTTCTGGGTCCTCAGGTGTTAGAGGTGGCCACTCTGCCTCCTCCTGGCCCTGCTCCGGTGTTGCTAAAAGGAAGAACAAGGACATTTGATTAGTTCAAGTCGAGGCAATGTCAATATGCCTGGCTCCCAAAAGGGCTCATCCTTCCATAATCAATGGGAAACCCATGTTGGAAGCTTAAATCACTTAACATTCAACAGTGGAATGGCTCCTGGGACAGACATGGTGACCTCAGTGCACGGCACTCTTAGAGGAAACGTAGCAACGTGTAACACATTGGAATGGATAAGATAAGCATAGAATATCATGGGAGATCAAAGCTTAGATGGTGGAGATTTGCATGAGAAGACAAAATTGAAAGAGCAATAGCTGACAGACAGCTATGGGGGTTTGCAGAGGGAGAGTGTGATGTCTAGATTTTGTGGCATCTGTGATAAGCATATTCGTAATTGACATACAAAATGATGCTTCTAGCTATCTCAAAATATTGAGTGTCATTTAGTGCTGGGATGAGGAGAAGAGTCAAGACGTATTAATTTTTTTGTGGCATTTGTAGCATATTTAAAGAAAAAGAATGAAATAACAACAGTAACGTAGCAGATGATAGTCTTGATTGGACAATCGAATGGCAGAAAAGATAATTAAATTACAAAAATACCTGGAAAAACTCAGCAGGTCTGAGTTCTGAGAAGGGTTCTGTTGAAAAGTCTTACGGACTCGAAACGTTAACTGTGTTCCTCTCCGCAGATGCTGTCAGACCTGCTGAGTTTTTCCAGGTATTTTTGTTTTTGTTTTGGATTTCTAGCATCCGCAGTTTTTTGCTTTTATCTTAATAATTAAAGTACAGGCAGTTTCTTTATTATTCTTTCATGGGGTGTGGGTGTTGCTAGCTAGGAATGCAGTTTTTTTTATCAAGTTACCCAACTTTCTGTTTTTGTGTTCTCTGGTGCTTTATGAACATTAATGTTTTAAATTCCATTTAAATTCCTTTCTTCCTTAAGGGAAGCACATGGCTCTTACTCACAGTCTTCCTAGGGCGGCTTGCCTGAGATCAAAAATCTATGACTCATGCTCACAATTCTCTCCAAAGGAGACCGAAGCTCCTGCCATACTCCTCAATCAAACTGTTTTATTTCTGAATCTATAACAGTCGACATTAATAAATCCAAATCTTTTTCAGGGATTTTCAGTGTGCTGTCTTAAAACAGTCAAGTGGCTGGGCAAGAAAAGTAGAAGGTTTTATGTAAGCAAGAAAGTAAACATAACTCACACTAATAGGCAAATGAGATGAAGGTGTTACACAATATATTCTTCTGAAATCCCCAAAAGATGTAAAAATAAGTGAATGCAAATGAGGCCTGGCTTCTGATCTCTAAAGTATCAGGTACTTGACACAGTTGTGTGATGTTGTGGTTCACATATTAGCATAATAATTACCATCTAGGGAGAATCATTGCCACTAGCTTTGTCTGCCATTCTACCAATAAAGCAGATGGATTTCATACAAAGATATTTTTGCATTGCATGTAGCAGAATTAGTGCTATTGTTCTTTTCCTTAATCAGATGCTTCTTGCAAGAGTGGGCATCCCTACATTCCTAAATTTACCCATACTACTTGAAGAAAAATCACTGCCCATTTGTCTATTAGGCTCCCTTAAATTGGTAAGAAGTGCAGAGCAACCAACCCATCAGGAGTCATGCCAGGAAAGGGAGTCCATTGCTGCAAGTTGTAGTAACTCTGCAACAGAGCTATTATTTCGCACTAGAAGAGGCAGCAAGGAATGTAAAGAGGTAGAAGAGCTTTGAGAATCCTGAAACTTATCAGCTTTGTAAGCCCCAGCAAGGTAAGTTTGGATGGACCCACTTAGAGAGAGAAAAGACCTCCCCTAGATCCTTTCCCTCCACTTCAGGGACCAACATTGCTACCCCAGGCCGACTGCCACGCTTCATCAAATGCTTGTGGGGAGAAGGGCAGATGGCAGGGAAATAGGACGTGATGCTGCTCTCCATCTGCTGCTAGCACCACTATTCTCCACTGGCAGTTAAATGTGGTTGGCAAAGGATTAGCTGAGAGGGCCCCCTTAGGGAATGGAGGAAGGAAATTGAGCTTAGGGCAGGGAGGCAATTATTCTCCCAAAATTCCCTAGACTCTGGAAATGTCCCAGTGAATTGGAAAACTGCAAGTGGAACACCTTGGTTCAAGAAGGGAAGGCGACAGAAAGCAGGGAACTATGGCCAGAATCCTCTCAGATTTTCACAAAGTGCAGTAGTGGGCGGGCAAAAGAACGCTTTATCCACTGGCCGCAATGGCAGGTTTTCACACTGCATCATCATATTCCTGCTGCCTCCCACCTCATTAATAATGATTCACGGGAAACACGCCGGATCACTGGTGGGCGGGCTTGGATTTGCCATGACCTTAGCGCTTCCTTGCTCCAGACGCCATATTTAAAGAGCAGCAGAGCACATGCCTGCTTCATGTCTGCAGACCAGGACTGCTCCAGATGACAGATGGCCCTGAAAGCAAAGAAGATGGCAGCCCCCAAATTTAGTGACGTCTCTCTGGAGTGCCTGCTGGACGCAGTGGAAGGCCACTACAATGTCCTCTACCTTAGCTCTGGCAACAGGAGGTCCACCAAAGTCACCAATCCATCCTGGGAAGCAATGGCAGTGGTGGTCAGCACCAATGGAGCACAGAGGAGGTCAGCCATTCAGTGCAGGAAGAGAATGAATGTTCTCACCTGTCCCTCCAGGGTAAACCAACCAACTCATCACTCTCAGCTCACACACTCACAAGCCCATCACACATCCACAGGGATCTCACACTTCAAGGGACACCACCACTAACTCTCGCACACACCTTCACATCTCCATCAGGCTCATGGAGTTCGCATCCTCATCCCGCCCATGGCTCTGCTCATCATACAAACATTCCACACGGTGTCATGTGTCCTGCTCACACTTTCTCCATCTGTTTTCATGGGGGAGAAGCTGGCTCACAACAGAAGAGAGGTCCCAGACTGGGGAGTGGAGTGGCCCACTTTAGGCTCCTCACTCACTTTGAGGAGCGTACCATTGCACTGATTGGTGAGGACCTGGACCATGCCTGTGGCGATGGTGAAGTCGGCGGCGAACATCCACACAAGGATCATCCCTCTCAATGCAACTGTGAGTGCTCTCTCTCCTGCTTTTGACTCTGCTGGCATGCAATAATTATCTCCATTTTGGTTCACAGGGAGCTCTGCCAAGCAACTGACACCCTCAGCCAGCCAGTCCCTCAACTCCATCCAGGCCTTCACCTCCAGCCAAGAGGATACCTCCTCCATTGAAGAGCTGGAAATATGTAGCCCGGAAGAGCCGTCAGTGTTTACCCACACCCTCCACCAGCGCAGAGACACACATCTCCGTGGGACCTAGATCTTGAGGAGGCTCAGGTTCACACTCTGATGGCCATGCGTCCGCAGCACGAGCTCTATGGCACTTGGAGGACTGCTGGAGAAGAGATGGATAAAGGGGAACCAGTACATGTAGTGTAGTTGGATTTCCAAGAAGCATTAGATAAGATGCATTACAAAAAAATTACTGACAAGATAAGGACATGTTCTGTTGGAGGTGATATAATATGGATAGGGCACAGTCAGGATAAATAGATCATTTTCAGGTTGGCAAAACTGTAATTAATGGAGTGCTGCGGGGATCACTGCTGGGGCCTGAATTATTTATGATCTATTTTAATGACTTGGATGAAGGGACCTACTGTATGGCAGCCAAATTTGTTGATGATATGAATCTAGGTCGGAAAGCAAGTTGTGAGGAGGATACAAAGAGTCTGTAAAGAGATATAGGTAGGCTACAGGAATGGACAAAAACTTGACAGATGGAGTATAATATGGGAAAAGGTGAGATTGTCCATTTTGGCAGGAAGAATAGAAACGTAGAGTATTATTTCAATGGAGAGAGAGAGAGAGATACTGCACAATGCTGTGGTATAAGGGACCTGGGTGTCCTTGTACACGAATCACAAAGTCAACATGCAAGTACAGCAAGTAATTAGGAATGCAAATGGAATGTTGGCCTTTACTGCAAGGGGGATATAATATAAAAGTAGTGAAGTCTTGCTACAACTCTACAGGGCATTGATGAGCCCACACCTAGGGTAGTGTGTACAGTTTTGGTCACCTTGTTTAAAGAGGAATATACTTGCATTGGAGGCAGTTCAGAGAAGATTCACTAGGCTGTTCCTGCGATGAAGAGGTTGTCTTATGAGGAAAGGTTGAGAAGGTTGGACCTATATTCTTTGATGGTTCATTGGAGAAGAATGAGAGGTGATCTTATTGAAAAATATAAGACTCTGAGGGGACTTGACATGGTAGATGCTGAGAGAATGTTTCTGCTCAAGGGGGAATCTAGAACTAGGGGGCAAAGTTTCAAAATAAGTGGTGTCCCAGTTAAGACAGATACGATAAGGAATTTCTTCTTGCAGAGGGTCATTAGCATTTGAAATTCTCTCCCCCAAGGAGCAGTGGAGGCTGGGTCATTTAATATATTCACGGCTGAATTAGATTTCTGATTAACTTGGAGTTAAGGCTTATGGGGGACAGGCTGAATGTGGAGTTAAGGCCACATCAGATCAGCCATGATCTTATTGAATGGTGGAGCAGGCTCGAGGGGTGAATGACCTACTCCTCCTGTTCCTTATGTTCTTATGAAAAGCCACATAGCAAATGTAAAATTCATCAGACTATTGTGAAGGGAACAATCATAAATGATATTATTTGACAAGAGAGTTGTTCAGGGATTAGCCCTTCAACCACCACTTTCCCTAACTTTCATGAATGTTCTGCATGGAGATTTGCTAAAAAGTAACTTTGAGAAGTCAAAGTGTGCCACGGAAGCAAATCTTAATTAAAGTGATTTTAAGAATCAGGAGATGGCATAAGTGGTGTTTAATATTGCTAATGTGGACAAGAGGAATATACTGCATCTGCTTCTAAATAAAAACTATTTTGATTGCAATGTTAATGGTCCAAATTCATGACAGTGGAATTAGAAGAGGATTTGGGACATATCATGACTTTTGAATATGTCCCTGCATTATGATATAATTTACCATTAAGAAAATGTAAAGGCCCACTGCCAAATGCATGAACTTTAAGTGCGAAGTGATTTGATTAACTTTACATATTCATAGTAAGTTTGGTACATTAAATCTTAGTGACCATATCTCCCAAAGGTCTTCGATACACTAGATCATGGTCCTATGAAAACAGTCAACTGGAATCAAAATTATTATCTTTATTTAAATGAATCATAAGAGGAAACGTGATAAGGTTTAAAATGATAACTGCAACCAAGAAAAGCTGGTGACCTGTATTGAGCTGCAGTTGCAATGTAGCACGGAGAAGATGCTTTCAAAATTGGGAAGCCATGATTTAAATAAGGGTCACATTATCACAGACTGGTGCAATGAGCCGTTACCTAGTGCAGGCACTCCTGACTATTTTAAAAGAATATTCATATTATTTCAGTTTTAGAAAACAGTTTCTGTAATCAGACTGAGGCATAAGTACAATCGGATATTTTTGTGATTGACTACATTTTTTGGGTAGACTGAAATCACCTTTTAGAATATAAAACAAATGCATTTATCCTTGTGCAATAGCCTAAAGATGGTTCCGAAAAGATGCTTATGGAGTTATCTCCAATGAGGTGGTGTCTGAGGATATTATAGCTTCTTCAATATGTAATATACAATGCATGAGAGAAACCACTGGATTTTTATCTTATAAAGTATGGCAAGACATTGGCTTTGCGTCATTGCCAATGATTCACATCATCTGCTTGATTTGTTGTGAGTCTTCACTGGGAGTGCAATCCAATTTAAGCAAGGCATTGTCGATTTCAGCGGAAGCATCATAGATCATCATTCATTCATTGATGCAGGGACTATTGTTGCATGTTCCTTCCTGTAATGGTGCTTTTCTGAGGAAATCTGAGAATGTAGTTCATCAAATTTCCTTGCTCCGGAATGGAGGCTTCAGCACCATGTGCAGTCTATTCCCAGTTGTTGAAGTCAATTTAGCAAGAAATAATGTTTCACTTGAATAAATCCTTGTATCTTAGTTTTTGCCACCTAACTGGATGAGGCAACCTCAAGCCCTCCATACAGTGCATCCTTTGGTAAGTGGCCATCATCCATTATAATGGCATGGTGTAGCCATCATGGTCATTGTTGCTTGAGCATTGCCATGATACTTCCACAGTTAGAAATTACAGTTCTTCTGCATTTGGGACTCCATGCTGCTAATGAAACCCAAGGACCTGCATTCCTGCTTCTGATATGTAGTCCAAGTTTACAGCAGGCTACTTAAAATGCAGGCAGCATAGATTATTACTTATCCGGCAATTGAGAGTTTGCAGTTTTTCCAGGCTCTTACCTGAAGCTTTCCAAAAGCCGCAGCAGCAACAGCAGGAACAAGTGGGCACCAGACAATAACAACCCACATGCATACCATTAGAAGACATGAATGCCTTAAAGATTATGGGCGGAATTGTCCCAGATTTGCGGTGACGGGCAGGGAAAAATAACTTTTTACCTGCCAGCCACAAAGGCGGCTTTTCACGCTGTATCCTCCTAATCCCGCCTCATCAATCATGCATTCTCGGGCAACATGCCATTTCACTGGCGGGCGGCTGCCAATTGGTCACCTTGCCGCTTCCTCACACCAGGTGCCACATGTAAAATGCAGCTGCGCGCACACCTCTCAGTGCTTCCAGCCCAGGGCTGCTGCACAGAAGATATGGCCCTGAAAGGCAAGAAGACAGCAGATCCCCGATTCAATGACGAGTCCCTGGAACACCTTTTGGATGCTATTGAGGCTCACCATGATGTCCTCTACCCTCTCTCTGGCTGCATGAGGCCCATCAGTGTCCAGCTTAGGAGTCAGTGTCAGAGGTGGTCAGTGCCAATGCTGCACAGAAGAGGTTGGCCACTCAGTGCAGAAAATGGATAAATGATCTCCTCTGTGCTACCAGGGTATAGCAACCATCTCATCACTCTAAACTCACACATTCACAAGCCCATCGCACATTCACTGGAATTTCAACCACTGCCAGCTCAAGGTACATCACCACTCACTTTTTCACCACACCCTCACATCTTCATCTGGCCTCAACTCCTCTGGAAACTGCCTCCTCAGCCCTCACCCTCTTGTGGCCATTTGGAGAGATCAGCATGTGCCCACCCCACCCCCACACACACCCTGGGATACCCCCCCTTCCCCAGTATAGCTCTCATCCTGCAGCCTTTTCCCATCCCCGAGGCCAATTCTCCCCCTTCGTCAAGCAAGCCATTGCCCTGCAACCATTGGAAAGCCACCCCTGTCATATGGCTGGTCTCATAAGTAAAGTCCTGCCCATGAGCCCTCCTAAAAGTGACGTAGTGCTGCCTGTGAAGCCTGGCGCTGATGACTGCGTGTACTGCCCAAAGCAAGGTAGGCAAACAAACCTCGAAGTCCCCAAGGGAAGTGCAGCTCGCCAGGTGCTTCTGTACAGTTGTGAAGCACGTCAGCGTGCAGACACGCCAATGATCCAATGTTGGGTGGGGGAGGTTGAATCATGCAAGCAGGGCTTAAAATGATATGCGGATGTATGACAATGAAATTCCTGATGTGCGGCGACAAGAATTGCGGCCTATGATTGACGGGCAGAGTGGATGATTGCAAACTGCTTTCACAATGTCGGGAAACCGATTTTTAGCCTTCTCAGCATTCTGTCCACTCACACTGCCAAACGTGCCCACCACCAACGGGCAGGGAAAATCTGCCCTATCTATGCAATGCATATATAGGGACATATGAAAGTGGGAGAGACTAGAATGAACAAACAGTGTTCTGTGCATCTGTGATGATTTTCCTAGTAGACCCTGTATGTGCATGGCTTGCAACTGCAAATGGTCATGTATGCAGGTCATTTTTTCTTTTTATGGAAAGGGAGATATTTGAAGAAGTGCGTTATTGCACCGCAGCTTGCCATAGGTTTGCCATTGTCATGTGACCTGTGATGTCATCCTTTGTGGCTAAAGGCTTGAGAGCAGACGCCATTTTATCCACCACATTGAAGCTCTGCCAATACAAGCTGATATCTCCTCATATAAGCTTCATTTCACTTGAGACAGTTGATCCCAGGAGGCAAAATTTGTCTACATTTTTCAGTTCAGTATTGCTTTGGGTTGATGACCTTGAGTTATTATCACTGTCTTTTGTAGGTTGATCATGATGTCAAATTTTTCTGCAGCAGTTGAAAAGGCACTTAGAATTGACTGCAGCCAAATACACTTCATCAGCAAAGATATCACATATCAAAACATGTCTCACTTTGGCCTTTGCTCTCAATCTGGAGGTTGAATAGTCTTCCATCTAATCACATACATTCTTTAATGTAGATACACCCACAGTGCGGTTAGGGAGGGAGTTCCAGGATTTTTACCCAGCGACAGTGAAGGAACTGCAATATATTTCCAAGTCGGAATGGTGTGTGGCTTGGAGGGGACCTTCCAGGTGGTGGTGTTCCCTTGCATCTGCTGTCCTTGTCCTTCTAAATGTTAGCAGTCATGGCTTTGGAAGGTGCTGTCCAAGGAACCTTAGCGAGTTCTTGCAGTGCATTTCATACTGCTGCCACTGTGTGTCTGTGCTGGAAGGAGTGAAAGTTTGTGGATGGGGTGCCTATCAAGTGGGTTGCTTTGCCCTGGATAGTATCGAGCCTCTTGAATGTTTTTGGAGTTGCACTCATCCAGGCAAGTGGAGAGTATTCCATCACACTCCTGACTTGTGACTTGTAGATGGCGGACAGGCTTTGGGGAGTCAGGAGGTGAGTTACTCACCGCAGGATTCCTAGCCTCTGACCTGCTCTTGTAGCCACAGTATTTATATGGCTAGTCCAGTTCCGTTTCAGGTCAATGCTAAACCCCAGGATGTTGACAGGGGGTGATCCAGCGCTGGTAATGCAATTGAATGTCAAGGAGCAATGGTTAGATCCTCTCTGGTTGGAGATGGTCATTGCCTGGCACATGTGTGGTGGAAATGTTAATTGCCACTTGTGAGCCCAAGCCTGGATATTGTCCTGGTCATGCTGCATTTAGACATGGACTGACTCAAAATCTGAGGAGTTGCAAATGGTGCTAAACATTGTGCAATTATTAGCAAACATCCCCACTTTTGATCTTACGATGGTAGGAAGGTCACTAGATGAAGCAGCTGAAGATGGTTGGGCCACTATCCTGAGGAACTCCTGCAGTGATGCCCTGGAGCTGAGATGACTGACCTCCAAAAACCATAACCATTTTCTTTTCTACTAGGTATGACTCCAACCAGCAGAGAATATTCACCGTGATTCTCATTGATTCTAGTTTTGCTAGGACTTCTAGATGCCACATTTGGTCAAATGTTGCATTGATGTCAAGGGTTAAACTTCTAACAGCCATTTGGTGAAGAAGGAGACCAGAAGTCAGAATCTTTACTCGGTTTAGGTTTATTCACAAAGTGAAACATTTCAAGAGTATAGCTCCTCACCCTACTCACCACCCCAGTACTAGTAAGTGACTCTTCATATGTGCTGAAATAATGAATGCCCACTTGCCTGTTTATCCTTACCTTAATTTGTATAATACACAGATTCCCCCTCTTTTCTCTAAATGAAACGTAACAATTAATACTTACAACAGTATTTCAAAACAATTTGAAGAAGAAAAAGAATGATTTTCCATGTTCTATATGGGAAGTATTACATTACAAGAGGCCCCTCTTCTAGCACCACCAATAACTTCTTGGTACAAGCACTGCTTTTTATAAAACAGTCAGATGGTTGATGACTTGCGTCAACCAGTTGCATCGTAGAGATTTCCTTTTTTCCCCCACATTTGTTTCACCCCAACAAGGTCTCTTAATCTTTCTTCATTTATACTTTTTTGTCGAATGAACGTTATCCCATAAGGAAAGATTGCAACATTCAGTGGGCAAACTTTTTTTTTATTTTCCGTTCATGGGATCACTGTTTTTAGTACACCCCTTGTAAAAAAAAAGTTGCCCCTAAATGTTTTGACAAATAGAATCCCATATCCACCGCTTCCACAAGAGCCAGTGTTTCCACAGCTAAAGTAATTTTAACAACACCTTTTATTTTCTTAGCTTCACAGACTAAATGCCAACATTTCCCATTTTCACTCACCGCACCATTATGAAACCCACTTCACTTGAATACCCATCAGGAAGATAAGGCATGAGAGGTTGCAAGGCCTGTTGGTCTGAGGAGTGTTGAGGAGGATGGTGGGAAAGTCAGAATGTGGGTGTTGGCACCTGAAAGTGTTATGCCATTCACTGTTCCCAGAGGTCCTTGAGCCTCTTGATACACTGTATCCAGGTCTGAGGGACCACACTCCTACTTCTCACATCCTCAGCCCCTTTCAGTTCATGCCGCCTTCATTTGAGAAGCTGGCATCTTCCTCCCATCCTTTGAACGGGGGGAAGAAAAATCATCATGCTGCAGTCCCTCAGATCCTTAGCAGGTGCTCCAGTTAGGAGGCAGAGACCCCGGGGCAGTGTCCCCAACCCATTTCGATTTCTGTGCTGGCTGAAGCCTCAGGATCAATGTACGGTTCAGTCATTCTTTTGACAGATTTGGCACCTTATCCTGTCCACCCTCTGTGATTGGCCAGGAAACCCAGAAGCTGGATGCTAATGCTGTGACTGTGTTAAACAGGTTCCCAACCTGCTATTGGCTGCTGCCACAACACCACCCACCAACAACCACCCCCCCCCCCCCCCCCACCCACACACACACACACACACACACACACACACACACACACACAACTAGCCCCTCTACATTCCCCTCTGTGAGTAGGCCTGCCCAGCATTTCAGGAGGATGACCTTTCATCAGAACAGAGTTTGTTATCATTCCTGGGTTTGCTTTGATCAAACGCACTCAAACGTAAGATGCCGAATATCCAAATGGAGGTTTTTGTCCCAAAATGCTGTAAACAATTAGAGGCGAAGTCAAGACATCGGAGGGAGTGCAGAAACCTCCAAACAGCCATCTACCTAACTCTTCACCACCTGTCCCGCATGTGGCACAGTCCGCTGGTCGCATGTTGGACTTAGCAGCTATCTCAGAACCCATCGAACTGGAGTGGAAGCCAGTCACCCTCAATCCTGATGGCCTGCCTCAGAAGAAGAGAAACAATAAGCAGTTTGTTATCTTGTGTCAGTAACTGACTCACAACCATTATTACTGGAAAGCCCCTGATCCCAGGTCCCTGGCAGACCCACTTCCTATAAACAAAGGGTTAACAAAAATAGAAACAGAAAGGCAAACAGGCTTTGAAATCAGTTAGTTCTAATAATGACTGCAACATCACTCAAATCCTTTCTTCGGAATGTTTTGATACCATAGTATTGACAAAAAATGAGTTATAAATAGTTACTGTATTGCAAGTAGGAAAAAGCGATCTGTTTTACAGATTGAAGATTTTAAATCTGGTGTGGGAAGATCAAAATTCTCCCCATGGCAGAAGGTGTAATTAAGGTAGAAAATCACAATAATTTTAAAATCTAATTAATTCACTCCTTAATAATTGACTAATTATTGACCAAAAAGCAATTAACTTGTCATCAATCCCAGTGTTTGTGGGGCTATGCTGCCACATTTACCTTGTTATTGGTGACTCTTCACTGTATTTCAAAGCAATTCCTTATATATAAAGGTACCTTTGGGATGGTTCTGAGAGATGTGATCATAGCATTATGGGAAGTACTGCACAGAATGTAGCCCTTCAACCCAGTGTGTCAATGATAAGACATTATATAAATCATCCAAAAACCCAGATTTCTTCCCAAAATCCTACAAGCAGTACTAATTTAAAGAAAATGTACCTGTGCTTGCTGACCTACATCAGCTCCCTGTCAAGCAATGCCTCGATTTTAAAATTCTCATCCTTGTTTTAAATCCCTCTATGGGTTCATCCCTCCCTATCTCTGTAAACTCTTCCAGCTCCACAACCTTCCAAGATATCTGCGCTCCACTAATTCTGGCCTCTTATCAATTCCTGATTTTAAATATGTTGTTGTTGTTGAGTATAGAAGTAATTGAAATTTCCCTAGAAAATTGCACAATGCTGCATCAGTTATTTCCCTCCTCAATGTGCTTTAAGAACATTAGGCCAATATCTGTTATAAAATCAAAAAGTGTTGGAAATACTCAGGTTAGGCAGCACCTGTGGAGAGAAACAGAATGACCCAAACTGTTAAATAATGGCCCTTCATTAAAACTGAGGAAAGACAGAAATGCAATAGATTTTGAGCAAGTTAAATGGGGGAGGGGAGTGGAGGGAGAACAGAAGGGAAGGCCTGTGATGGGGTGGAAGGTGGAAGGTATGAATTTGCAAAAGGTTTTGTGGCAATGGGTAAAGAAACAAAATGAAGTGTGAATTGCTGGATAGCAGCTATCAGAATGCAAAGTGAAGGAATAAAGAAAGGAAGGAGAAACACCAAACAAGTTTCTTCCTCTAATTTGTTTCTTTTTCTTTGCTTGTTCTGATTTTCTCCCGTTCACTTGCTCAAAATCTATTGTATTTCAACCTTTCTTTAGTTCTGTTGAAGGGCTGAAACATTAATTCTGTTTCTCTCCAAAGATGCTGCCTGCCTGCTGGGTACCCCCAATATTTGCAGTTTGTCAGATTTCGAGCATCTGCAGATTTTGCTTTTGTATTAGAAGCCAATATGTGTGTTTTTTTAATCGATGTTTTGTCTAAAATGAAACAGAATCAAAAGAACTTTAAAGAAAAATATGTGTGATTCAATGTTGGGACAGCTACTGAGAGCGCATAGTCATCAGCAGTTGTTAGTATTTCTGCTTAATTGTAGAGACTATTAATTGTAGAGTAGTAACATAGAAATTGTAGAGGGTAAGGTGTCACACCAGTGGCAAACTGGCATTTCAAATGGCACTTCAAAGAAGTAGGTTAAAATGCATCACCTAGGTAACAAAAAGGGAGCTGTTTATGCCAATTTCAATCCATCAGCGAATGGTTGCAAAGTGGAAGAGTATTTTATTTTCCCATCACACTTGACATATACATTTTTTTTCTTAAAAGCTGCAAGATTCAATTTTGGTGTACAAAATTAATGACCCTGCTATTTAGGACAAAACACAGAGCTATGAATTTCCTGCAAAAAAGGAGGGCAGGAGGGTCAGAGACATAAGAGGGTAGCTGAATTGCAAAGAGGCTCAGCCAATCATGGGGGTCTGATTTATAGGGATTTTAATAGGTTTAATTGGTGGTTCAAGAGGAACCTCTCCTGCTCCCCCTGGCCCACAAACAGTCCCTGAATGGCACTTGCTTATTGAATCCAGCCGTTCTCACCTATTCAGCTGCCAGCTTCCCCCAAGCCTAGGAAACCATGCCCACGTGTATTCTAGATGAAACAGAGCTTAAAATTTGAGGCAAGCAGCCTCATTAAAATATTTAAGTTAGTGAAAAACCCCGGGAAAGTGGTGTGGTTGCCTGCCCCTAACTCACCTCTGTTAAAATTGAAAGCGTGCTTTTGGGATGGATTGGTGTCAGACTTCCAAGGATATAGGCCTTCTCTGAAATCCTCCTGCTATGTGTTGACTTGAGAACCATGCTCTGGGCCCTTTGATAACTAGACATGGGATCTTCAGTCCTTGATCTATCCACAATCTGTCAACCAGACACTAGGGACCAGAAATTAGTTCATGTAGCAAAGCCTTGAGCAGCTCTACAGAAACCAACCACTACTTCCCAAGGTACAATGTGCCACTGGCTGCTTCCTGCGCAGCCAGCACTAGGATGGCACATGCAGCTGTGTATTCCCTGCATGCAGGGGAGGACCTTGAATGAGCAAAGCTGAACAGACTGATGCGACACCAGAATTGGAAAATTGGACCATGCAGGTCCAGCCCACAGGTTCATGAATCACTCAATGAAAATCTGGCCTGCAGGTGCAACATGGGACCTGAACATGTGCTAATTACAAGGCCACTCCACAAGTTGTAGACAAGGTGCCTTTCAGTAAATTTCGGTCAGGCACAGTTGCTGGAATCACTCTGCTGGAAATTGGAAGAAAAAACTGAAACTGCTGGAAATACTCAGCAGGTCAGGCAGATCTGTGGAGAGAAACGGAGTCAATATTTCAGGCCTATGGTGGATGGGTACACGAAATTTGCAGGTTGCCCGCTTTGACCTGAACACAGGCACCTCGTGGCCTGGATTTTGTGGAGGCCGCAGGCTTCCCGGCTCCACGGGGGCCAAAGAGATGGATCAATGCTCTTCGGAGAGTGGCGGCTCCCAGGGCTTCGTCTTGCCGGTGATAGCCAATTAAGTAGCTGCTGCCGAAGGTGCCATCCATATGAAGGCCGATGGCCCACTCTCTAGAGCTGCCAGCCGAATCAGAGGGCCCTCAACTCGACAGCCTCAGCAGCACCACTGGGAGCATTGGCCAGTGCTGCGGCTGACCCTGCAGGATAGGTGCATTGATGGCCGTGCGCCCTCAAAGTCAGGTAAGTGAGGTCTGGGGATGCTGAGGTTAGTCAGGTGGACCTGGGAGTGGGGGTCAGACACTGGAGTCATTGAGGGCAGGTGTCACTGTTACCACAGGGTAACGCCGAGGGATCCCTCTTGATTGCTGAAAAAGAAGGGACCCCCAGAGTCCATTGCGAGGCCCACGGGGATTTAACATGGCAGTCTCCTCACGCAGCGATGGACACCTGCCAATGGTAAAATGTCAGCAGGGGTGGGAAGAGGCCCTTAATTGGGCTCTGGGTGGGCAGGCTGCTGTTGCCTTTCCTGCCGATGACAAAGTGACATGGCACTGGAATGACCTCAGGCACTCACCATTTTACCAACCATCCTCCTCCCCCCCCACCCAGCCTGTCTCCAAAAGAGCTGGTAAAAGTCATCCCCATAAACCACAGTCCCTGGATGCAAAAACTGGAGCACACCAATTTCTAGCCCTTGCAGTACATTCCGAAACCAGGAATCCTGGTCCTGACCTCACATATATTTGCTTGAGACTGCAGCATCACCCAGTATTGAAGCTACCAGTTCAACATAGGAATGTACTGATAAATAGGAGTGTGTGGAATTAGACAATTTAACAAGGAGGTAAGACATTTATCTGGCCTTGCAGTATAACGTAAATCAAATGTTAGCATGGTGCTAGAACTTCATGCATTGTGTTGTGGAAAATTGTGAATCAGATGTGGGATGCTATGAAGGCCAGAGCTCCATATGTCAAGAAACAACATCACAGGATAATGTTAGGAGAAGACAGTGTGAGTTTTTAAATTTTAGTTTAAAGGATGGAAAATTAAAGTTCCTTCCCAGCCAAGCATTTTCTTTAACCTCTTCCACCCGGTTTTCAGGGGTCTCATGACAGCCAAGTGTAGAAAATGATAGCACGTAAGTGGACTGGAAATGCAGTGAGAGGTAACCCATACATCTTATGATAAGCAGGACCAGTGGATTTGAAATATTTGTTGCAAACAGGCAAGCATCTTGATTTAAATTGAGGCTAACTCCTAGTAGGTAGCTTTCTTCGAGGTCAGCAGCGAGCCTTGTTATTTTGCAGCTGACTGCAAAATCTGGGTCATTACATTCTAAAATGCTTCCTGGATCTTCTGGTGGAAGATTTTACATTTGACCATATGGAAATTAGATTGAGTTAAAATTTGAGTGCCCAGCTCACCAACTGTGTCTATAGCAAAAACTCTTGGTCCTTATCTTCATTTGGAAGGATGCAAAGCCAGCTTCAGTGGCATGTACCCTCGCCACTTGCCTGGATGGGTGCAGCTCCAACAGCACTCAAGAAGCTCAACATCATCCAGGACAAAGCAGCCGGCTTGATTGGCCCACCCCATCCACAAACATCCATTCCTTCCAACACTGGCAGATAGTGGCAGCAGTGTGTACCATCTACAAGATGCATTGCAGGAACACACCATGGCTCCTTAGACAGCACCTTCCAAACCCATGACCACTATCATCTAGAAAGAAAAACACTGCAGATGCATCGAAACACCACCACCTGGAAGTTCCCCTCCAAGCCACTCATGATCCTGACTTGAAAATATATCGCCATTCCTTCACTGTCGCTGGGTCAAAATCCTGTAACTCCCTCCCTAACAGCATTGTGCGTGTACCAACCACATGGACTGTAGCGGTTCAAGAAGGTGGCTCACCATCACCTTCTCAAGGGCAATTAGGGATGGACAATACATCCTGGCCTAGCCAGCAATGCCCAGATCCCATGAATGAATAAAATAAATTAATTTAAACCATTCACTGTCTGTGGACAGAAGCATTTATTTGACTCATGCTTGATTTAAGAGTCCAAGGTTCGCTGTAGAGAAAGTGGACGAAAAGTTGCAAGGACTCTAAATTTGCTCTAGAACAAAGCAGGAACCCTGATTCCACACTTCTCCACTGTTGAGACACCCCCAGGAATGCACTGAATAGAAAATAATTGAATTGATTGAGAATTTCCACTCTTATGCTGTTTGTATCACAATAAAAACCCTTGAAAAATAAGCTGTACCTTGTTGAATGAGTTATAACTGTGTTTGGAACCTAATATTAACTTCATAATTACACTCAACACCCTTACTGGCCCCAAAAATATAATTTTACTTCTGTAAAATTTCTCCATAATAATTTCTCCAATTTTTAAAAAGAAATATGTTTATCTTTGTTTTGGCTTCTAATCCTGTCATAATTATTTATTTAACTATCTGAAAATTTAAATTAAAAGTGAAAGATATTAAGTGCTTTTAATTTCCTGTTTATGTGAATTGTTTGAGATATTCTGGGCAAGAAATTACTGTTGGTGAGATTAGTGGATAAACACTTCTCTCAAATGAACACGTGACAATTTGTCTATCACAGTTCTATTGAAGATACTTGCTTGTGAAATCATTTTTTCAGGCTATGATATATCACCATAGCACTCTTATTCTTTCTGTATGTCTCAGATTAATATCCATAGCAACTAAATATATAATCCCATAGGCAGGCTAATATATTCAGAGCTCAGATCTGAGCATAAAATATGTCCTATCCATAAAATAGTTTTTAATGTGATCTGAAAAAACTCTTAACTAAATGGTTTCTTCATCACTACATCTGTTGCAATGTTGGATTACAGCCCTAATACCTCATCCATGTCAAAGCCATTTAGTGAAATGAATAGTTTATATGATACTAGAAGTGAGTTAGAAAAAGCATTATATCAGGAGTCAATAAAATTGAACCTTAAACCATTGATCTGCCCGGATCTCTGCACCTTTTGATTACACCTTATTTAGATGGATTGTAACAATAGAGGTGCTCCACAAATTGTACCAGGTTGGATGAGCCCTCCACGCATGGTAAGAGGCCTGATGAACCTTCCATCCTATTCTACTAGGTATACCTGATATATCCTCCATGCACTTCATTAGGTTTGATGTGCTGTCCACATGTTGTGTTGGACCCGGTAAGCCCTGTACGTACTGTGCCGAGCTTGATGAACCCTCCACATACTCTGCTTGGTTTGATATATCTCTCTTTGTATTTATGGCCTGATGAACTTCTCCTTTATATTAAGCTAATCTGGTTACCTCTTCATCCCTCTTCACAACCATAGTTGTCTATCACAGTTCTATTGAAGATACTTGCTTGTGAAATCATTTTTTCAGGCTATGATATATCATCACAGCACTCTTATTCTTTCTGTATAATAGTTTAAGCAACACATACCTCTGTATAAAAACAAAAAACTGCGGATGCTGGAAATCCAAAACAAAAACAGAATTACATGGAAAATCTCAGCAGGTCTGGCAGCATCGGCGGAGAAGAACAAAGTTGACGTTTCAAATCCTCATGACCCTTCAACAGAACTGAGTGAATATTAGGAGATAGGTGAAATATAAGCTGGTTTAAGGTAGGGGGGAGTGGGTGTTGGTGGGGTGAGAAAAGTGGGGGGTGGTTGTGGTTGAGGGACAAGCAAGCAGTGATAGGAGCAGATAATCAAAATATGTCACAGACAGAAGAACAAAGAGGTGTTGAAGGTGGTGATATTATCTAAACGAATGTGCTAATTAAGAATGGATGGCAGGACACTCAAGGTACAGCTCTAGTGGGTGGGGTGGAAAGGCTAACAGGGCATAAAAGATATAGATTTAAAAATAATGGAAATAGGTGGAAAAGAAAAATCTATATAAATTATTGGAAAAAAACAAAAGGAAGGGGGAAGAAACGGAAAGGGGGTGGGGATGGAGGAGGGAGTTCAAGATCTAAAGTTGTTGAATTCAATATTCAGTCCAGAAGGCTGTAAAGTGCCTAGTCGGAAGATGAGGTATTGTTCCTCCAGTTTGTATTGGGCTTCACTGGAACAATGCAGCAAGCCAAGGACAGACATGTGGGCAAGAGAGCAGGGTGGAGTGTTAAAATGGCAAGCGACAGGGAGGCCCGGGTCTTTCTTGCAGACAGACCGCAGGCGTTCAGCAAAGCGGTCGCCCAGCCTATGTCTGGTCCCTCCAATGTAGAGGAAACTATACCTCTGTAACTCTCTCTGTGATTCCATTAATTTGCTGATGCTTACATGTGTAAAAATGAAATGTGATAAACTGAAAAGCATTTTAAATACCTCAAAATAGGTAATGCTAATGGACATATTCCTGTGGAAGGGAAAGGGTTCCCTTTAGCAAACTCTCCTTATTAACAAAGCCAACTGGGTGAAAAAATGAGCAAGTATTTCTTCTAAATTATCATAGCTATTCATAGCTTGCTGAGTTAAAAGGAAGCAATTGATAGTTTTTGCTTATTTGTGCATGGTAGGTTGGGCTGATTATGTCATAACTTGAAGTTATTTACACCACCTGCATATTCTTTTCCTATATGCTGAACAATTACATCAAGTGAAGTTATCTGACCAAACATGCTTCCTTACTTGATTAACATATTTCCTGCAGTTGTTCTGATCTCGGCAGAGACCAGTACATTTTTATTTATTTATTTTTTGGAAATCCAAAAACCCAAGTGTATCTTAACTAGTCAGTTACATTAAAGATATCTAAAGTAAAAGTACACTCTCTCTCAAAACCGGCTGTCTAAAAATTGGAGTTGCCCCAAAACCAGAAAGTTTTAGAACGTACCATGCCATCCTTTTAAAAAAAATATTTTTACTCAATTAGAATTAACTTACCTAGACAACTCAACTAGGTGCCACTTGTTATCCGCTTTGCTGCTTGAATGTTGGTCTTTTCCTGTGCTCCAAGTGACCCTTGACCCCACACAACCCAAATTGACCCCGACTGCCCATTGCCCATAGCACAAATCTGAAATCTGGCAAGATCAAAACTCCAGCACAGCCTCGGTCCCGAGACTGCTGGTTTTGAGAGAGTGTACCTGTGCAATGAACACAGTTACTGATAATCTAAATAGACTTCTTAATTCAACTTTGCTTCCAAATCTATTTGACCCCCCCCCCCCCCCCACCAGAAAACTAAGTCATATACTTATCAGAAATTGGAAGGTTAACCACTTTGTCTGAGTACTGTTTCAAAGGTCCATTTAAGGGTTAAGATTTATTGGGCCTTCTGCTTACTTCTAGCAAGGTTGTTCCCTCAAATCTTTACCAACTATCCCAGGGTTGTAGACTCCCAGTTCAATGCAGGTGTCACTAGCATCTTAAGTGTAACCATCTTGGGTTTGAGCTCTCCTGGTTCTAATGTTCATTAACTCCTGAACCTTGTTTCTAAGAACTCTATCCCTCTTCTTGACTTGTCTGTCCCAGAAGTCCAACTCACCGTTAGTAGACTCCTTCAGTTATCATGATGTTTTAAACCCTTTTAGTCAGCACACAGATTGCTGTATTTTGCCATTGGCGAGCAGGGGGCAGGGCCCACTCACTATTAAGATTGGTGGGCAGGCCAGAAGCCCCAGCGGGTGACAGAAATAACATCAAACCTCATCCACTGGCGGGGTGAGGTTTCATTTAGGGATTAAAAAAGTTTAATAAAGTTTTAGTGTAATTAATGTCCCACCTCATGTGATGTTGTCACATGACGGGGACATGTTAAGGATTTTTTTCTAACTTTTAATGTTTTTAAAAGTTTCAGCGATCTCCCTGAGGCAGCACTTAGACTCAGGGAGATATGCGCTCTTTCATGCGCATGCGCGAAAGAGCGCACTCTCACTTTTGGGGAAGCCCCCGCCCGCACAGGAAGCGCATAGCATAAAATGCCAGTGGGGCCCGCTTCTCTGGCAGGGATCAGCTTCCCCCCCCCCCCCCCCCCCCCCCCGCCGGAGATTGGGTTGGGCCTGCCCACCCGGCAGGCAGAAAATTCTACCCAGAATTTCAGCTGAATTCTGCTTAAAAGAGAGAATCTCTGCAGCCAGCTTGTTCCAAACAAAATGAAAAACTTATGGAGAAACAGAACCCCACACACACAATCTATTTCCCCTATAATTAACTTCTCCATTAACGTTTTGCATTACGATTGTTTACCTCCTGGCAGCTTGGTCACATAATCAGTTATTGGAAGCAAATTGCTTTACAAGAAATCATCTTTCGGAGAAAAATATTTCTTAAAGGGCCCATTGTCCCAACATAAAATATTTTCCCCAAAAGCACATGGGCCATCACAAAATCGAGCATTTGATCAATTGGTAATTTGAATTATTTAGGAGGTTTAATCTTCATTTATCATAACATTAACATTTTAAATAATACGGCAGCTTTTCTGCACCAACATGAAAGTTAATATTTCCATTCAGAGCATGGTTTCAATGACAGAAAATAGTCTACATTTCCCAAGTATTTCTCTAAGAGAAATGGAATATGATTCCGAACATTTCTCTAATTTAGCATTAGAAATTATATAATGTAATTTTTTTCAGCAGTATGTATTTTGAAGTTGCAAAGGGTTTTTTGATACTTAAACACCTAATGGAGTTATTCATATTGAATATGGGCTGAGATTTTTTTGCCAGCAAATAAGCCAGAAGCGAAGAAACAGTCTAATAAGCCAACATCAAGATCCATAATAGATGATTCAGACATTGCACTTCAGAAACATTAATTGCCAACAACATCAAAGCAAGTGATTAACTGTTTTAACTGATATTCAACTTTGTAGCTACAGGAACAGCATTATTACTCCATATCAACAAAATTTACTTTTGTAACCTACAGAAAACAAATCAGCAAAAATGAGAAAAGCAGGAGTCAATCCAACAAAATGTTCATATTTTAAAATAACTTACGTATCAGATGAGTGGAGGGCAGAAAGACTTGCAAGATTCCGATTAACAAACTTCAGCTTGAGCAGGTTGATATTTTCCACAGTCTTGGGTTACTCATCGTGGAAGATGCAGAATCTACGAAATAAATTCAGACTAGACTTAACAAGGGCCATGGCATTGTGAACTCGCTCAGAAGAGTATGGAGTAGCCACAGCATCGCAGTTACAACAAAAGCCCTTTGTGGTCAATGACAACGTATGGCTGTGAAAGCTGGATCATCAAGAAGGCTCAAGTAAAAACATTTGAAATGAAAGGACTCAGATGGATATTACGTATGTCATGGATGGCCAAGCAGAAAAATGAGTGGGTGCTCGAGAAAGTTGGTGCTAAGAGGAACTTGTTTGTGGCAGCGATTTCAAGGAAGATGTTATGATCCCCAGCTCAGGTTACTCTTGGACAAGCCTGAACCCAGAGTGGAACCCAGTTTGATGGATCCTAACTTTTAATTTGTTTGTTTAGATATGTGGAGTGTAGCTACTGATCAGAGGCACAGGAGTCACCTGATGAACTTTTAACAAAAGAATAAAACATTCATTCAACAAGAAAAGATGGACTATCTTACATTACTCCTTCACCCACAACTATACCTTTACGGATATATACAGGTTTGTAAGGATAACACAAGTAACAAAAGCTATCTTATACTCTAATGTCCACAGTAAGTCCATGTACCAACAGGCAGCCTGTGGCCAGACACACCACACTCTGAAACCAAGGCTGGAATTTTCAGCTCAGCAAGCGGGGGGCGGGGCCCGCTCACCGAGGCATAAAATGACACGGGGGTGACATCGGGTGTGTGCCCTGACGTCACCGTGCATCGTTTAGATTTTCCATTTAGTGGGTGCGCAGCCAACTTTGATGTGCGCCCGCCGAACTGTCAAAGGCCTATTAAGGCCATTTAAAACTAATTAAACCAATAAACTGAGCAGCCCAATCAACCTTAAGGTTGGTGGTCAGGTGAAGAGCCCAGAAGGCCTTCGCATTTTTCATGGACCCTCATCCACGGGCGGGATGAGGTTTCATGAAGTGTTTATAAATTGAATGAAAATTTTTGTAAAAATTCATTGACATGTCCCAGCTCATGTGACACTGTCACATGAGGGGACATATCTTAAAAATTTGTCTTTTCTTTATTTAGCTTTTTAAAACTTAAACTAATCTCCCTGTGGCATCTCTTTGCCTCAGGGAGATTTCTGTGCTCTTTCGCGCGCACGCGCCGACTCAGAGAACCCCCTCCCCTCACCCGCTCCCGTACAAATCCCCCCAATGGGGGGATAATTCTCCCCTAAGTGACAGATGCCACCTCATCCGGGTGCTATGGATCTCTCCTCAACTTCCCCCCAGACGCTTGTCACACAGTGAGCTAACCAGTCTCACTGAACTCCTTCCTTCACATGAGGGTTTCCAATCTCCATTCTCCAAGACCTTGACTTGGAGCCTTCTCCCAAACCAACACTTTCTCTCAGATATAAAAATATAAAAACAAAAAACTGCGGATGCTGGAAATCCAAATGCCTTCTGCAAAGGTTCACCTCCAGGGTTTCGAACTCTTCCGGTGATCCTCTTCCCTGAATCACCACATACATTCAAGCTTTCTTCCACACACACTCTCTCACCAATTCAGCCATCAGCTGTACACCACTGTTTCATATCCCCATAGCAAAGAGTTACAGACCTTCAGTTGTCCCTTTGGACCTCCTGTCCTCTTGCAAGCTGGTCTCGCTTTAAATCTGCTTTCTGCAGCTTTTGCTTCTTTTAATTCTGAAGCTTTTAGCCTTTCTCTCTGCACCTCACTCTTAACTTCACTTAACTGGACTTTTTCCAGGGATCCCTGTTCCACTCCCTTGGATTTTTGACGTATTTTGTTTAGCTTGGGACTGGCTATCTGTCCCTTTTGCTTCAGCCTCTCCTGGCAGCTAATTTCAATCAGCTAAGCCCCACCAGCTTTCAAATCAAAACTGTTGCTTTTCTTCTGTGTGTGTCTGTGGGAGGGACCTGCCTCTATGGGCCCCTGTTGCTAGGCAACAGCCCAATTCTCCAACTCTTGTGTTTGCTTAACTTCTTAAATCATAAACTCTCATTAGAAATGCAGGCACCTTTTTAAAGTGAAACTAAAACTCCATTTGACCTTTCTTAACACGCAGATACAGAAATACAAACCAAACTTAAGCTTTAAAGCTAAAACTCATTCCTAGCATCCACAAATACAAATATAACTGCTTAAACTGCTTCTATTTCCTAACAAAGCTCAAAGATTTTGGACATAATGTGAACAGGAGGGGAGTGTTTGGAAAAAGAGCTGATGCAAGGCAAAACACATGGAAAACATGCACAGGAAGACCAAAGATGGCATGAATGGATATCAGAACATGGACTGGCATCGCTATGGGACAAGCAGTGAGAGCAGCAGAGAATTAAAATCAGCGGAGAAAGATTTTTCATAGTGTGGCCAACCCTTGGAATGAAGACAGATGAAAAAAAGAATATGTTTCAGAAAACCAACAAATACTCATATCCTCATATAGTATTCCTCATGTAATATTCCCTACATTTCTAGAAATGATGACATGGAAGACCTTTGAACAAGTGAAGGGAAGACTTAAGTAGAATGATCCTGCACAGAAAAGTTTAAATAATCTATTCAAAAATATTTTTTTGTTGTTGCATACGTAGCATCTTATCACTTCCTGAAAATGTGGCAAAGTTCTTTACAGCCTGTGGGTTAGCAAGCTTGCATGCATCATGATCCCCCAAACATCAGAATGATCACAAAATCTGTTTTTTTTTCCCCTTGTTTTGTTTTTAATTAGATCATGGCATGTGAGCATCCCTGGCTTGGTCAACATTTACTTCCCATCCCTAATTACCCTTTGAGAAGTAGTGGTGAGTTACCTTGTTGAATCGCTGCAGTCCATATAGTGTAGGTACACCCAGAGTACCGTTAGAAAGGAAGTTCCAGGATATTGACCTAGCGACTGTGAAGGAAAGGCAATATATTTCCAAGTCAGGATAGCTTGTGACCTAGAGGGGTACTTGCAGGTGGTGGAATTCCCATGAGTCTGCTTTGTTCTTCTAGGTGCTAGAGTTTCAGGTTTGGGAGCTGCTATTGAAGAAACCTTAATGAGTTGTTGAAGTGCATCTTGGCAATTGCACACACTGCTGCATTGTGCGACAGTGGTGCAGGGAGTGAATATTTATAACGGTTCATGAGATGATAAACAATTGGGCTGCTTTGTCCTGGGTTTCAAGCTTTGAATGTTGTTGGAGTTGCATTCATCCAAGTGGGAATATTCCATCACACTCCTGACTTGTGTCTTGTAAATGGTGGAAAAGTTTTGGGAAGTCAGCTTCTGATCTGTTCTTGTTGCCACAGTATTTTTGTGATTGGGCTAGTTAAGTTTCTGGTCAATGGTTTTATAATCCAGAAAGCCAGATGATGGATAGAACTGCACACTTTTGTTTTAGCACTTATTTACAGAGATACACATTACAATAATGTACTTCCTCACAAAACAAGACTTCTGGTTTGTTCCTGTTTATTTCTTTATTGGCAGCTCTACTTGGAGCTGGTGTACTTGGTGACCGCCTTGGTGTCCTCGGAGACGGCGTGTTTGGCCAGATCCCCCGGCAGCAGGAGGCGGACGGCGCTCTGGATCTCCTGGGAGGAGATGGTCTGCCGCCGGGTGTAATGGACCAGATGGGAAGCCTCGCCGGCCACCTGCTCGAAGATGTCACTGACAAACGAGTTGATGACACTCATGGCCTTGGAGGAGATGCCGGTGTCCGGGTGGACCTGCTTCAGCACCTTGTAGATGTAGATGCTGTAGCTCTCCTTCCTGCTCCGTCTGTGCTTCCTGTCGCCCTTCCTGGACATTTGCATCGCCGTTTTCTTCGAGCCTTTCTTGGAGAGGGAGCCCTTGGCGCCGACAGCCGTGGCGCTGGTGGAGACGGCTGCAGTCGGCATTGCAAATGCTTCAAATCCTCCTCAATATTCAGTTCGCTCGCTGAGACACTCCTGTTTATAGGGACACTAGTGAATCCTCAGTTAATATCCATCACCTGCATATAATTAAATACAATTATTATAATGAATGAGTGATGACCCCCAGGATGCTGATGGTGGGCGATTCAGTGATGATAATGCTGTTGAATGTCAAGGGGAGGTAGTTAGATTCTCTCTTGTTGGAGATGCTCATTGCTTGGCACTGTATGTCACAAATGCTATTTGCCACTTATCAGCCCAAACTTGAATGTTATCAAGTTCTTACTGCATGTGGGTATGGACTGCTTCATTATCTGAGTAGTTCCAAATGGAACTGAACACTGTGCAACCATCAGCAATCATCCCCATTGGTCATTGATGAAGCAGCTGAAGAAGGTTTAACTTAGGACATTACCCAGAGGAACTCCTGCAGTGAAGTCCTGGGGATGAGATGATTGACCTCCAATAATCACAGCCATCTTCATTTCTACTTGGTATGACTCTAGCCAAAGGAGAGTTTTCTGCCTGATTCAAATTGACTTCAGTTTTACAAGAGTTCCTTGAAACTACACTCAGTCAAATGCTGCCTTGATGTCAAGATCAGTCACTGTCATCTCACTTCTCGTATTCAGCTCTTTTGCCTCTTTTTGTAGCAAGGCTGTAAGAAAGTCTGGAGCTGAGTGGCCTTGGCAAAAGTCAAACTGTGCATTGGTGACCAGGTTATTAGTATGTAAGTGCTGCTTGATAGCACTGTTGATTACATTTTCCATCACTTTACTGACAATTGCAAGTAGACTGATGGAGCAGTGATTGGCCAGATTGGATTTGTCCTATTTCTTGTGGGCAGGACATACCTGGGCAATCTTCCACATTGTCGGGTGGATGCCAGTGTTGTATCTATAATTGAACAGTTTGGCTAGTGGCCTGGTAAATTCTGGAGCACATGCCTTCAGCACCACTACCAAAATGTTGTCAGGGCCCATAGCCTTGCTGTATCCAGTAAACTTATTTTTTTTCTTGATATCACATGAAGTAAATTGAATTGGCTGAAGACTGGCACCTGTGATAGTAGGAACCTCAGGAGGCAGCTGAAATCGACCATCCACTCGGCACTTCTGGCTGAAGGTGGCTTGCAGATGCATTAGCCTTGACTTTTGCACTGACTTGCTGGGCTCCGTCCTAATTCAGGCTGGGAATATTTGAGGAACCTCCTCCCCCAGTTAATTGTTTAATTGCCCACCACCACTCATGACTGAATGTGGTAGGATTGCAGAGCTTTGATCTGATCCTTTGGCTGAGGGATCACTTTGTTCTGCCTATTACATATTGCTTGCACTACCTAGCATGCATGGAGTCCTGCATTGTAGTTTCTCCATGTTTCCACTTCATTTCTTAGGTATGCGTTGTGCTGCTCCTGGCATGTTTTCCTATACTCCTCATTGAACCAGGATTGGTCCCCTAGCTTGATGGGGTAATGGTAGAGTGAGGGAAATGCTGGGCCATTAAGTTCCAGATTGTAGTGGAAATCAATTCTGTGGATGGTGAGCGTCCAGAGCACCTCATGGATCCCTAAATTTGAACCACAAGGTCTGCCTTGAATCTATTCCATTTAGCACAGTAATGGTGCCACACATGATGGGGGTGGGTATCTTCATTGTGAAGATAAGACTTCATCGCCACAAGGACTGTGTGCTGGTCACTTCTGCCGATACTGTCATGGACAGAGGCCTCTGTGACAGCGAGATTGGTGAGAGTGAGGTCAAGTAGCTTTTCCCTCACCACTTGCTGCAGACCTAGTCAAGCAGCTTTGTCCTTTAGGACAAAGTCATTTTGGTCACTGGTGGTGCTACTGAGACACTCTTGGTGATGGGTGTTGAAGTACCCTACCCAGAGCACATTCTCATGGTGTTGGCTAAGTTAACAGTGAAGTTAAGTGAAGAGTGTGGGCTAGGACATCAGGAATAATTCTTTCTGCTCTTTGAATGGTGCCATGAGATCTTGCAAATCAAACTCAATCGACAGACTTTTTAATGCCTCAGTCAGAAGACTCACTCAAAAGTCAGCACATCTAACAATGCAGCACCTTGTGGGTACTGAACTGAAATATCAGAAATGTACTCATGTCCTGGAGGAGAGCTGGAACTCATAACGTTCTAACTTGACGAGAAAATCACCAACCAATCGGAACTGATACTTATGAATGACATGCTGTTCATTGAATTGCAAATAAACTGCTAGGAACTCATTAGCTAATCAGACACAATTTCCATGGAGTGCCAGTTCATTAACTTTATTTCAGCTCTTTTAAGTGCAGTTGAATTGCTTGACTCTGTTTTTATGTTTGTATTTTTGAGCAAAAGATGAAAGTGAAACTTAAAGATAAGGTTCTCATGCCATTCATACAGCATATAAGCATGAAACATCTTAAGTGACAGTGACACAGACAAATAGAAAATGCATGTTTAATTTTTCTACAGATGCAAAAGTAATTGTTTATTTTTTCTGGAGTTCTTCCATTTTCAAACCTTGTTCAATAGATTTTACTTTTCAATTATATTTTGTTGCATGTAGTAAATTATACTTTTAAGATGTGCTGTCGCATTAAAATGACAATTAACCCTGCTCACACCAACAAACTGAATGAAAGGGCTGCCATGTCATTTAAAATGACCATCTACCCTGCTGTTCTAATCAGTCCTATCCTACCTGCAAATGTTAAATAACTATTTGGACACATATGTCAATTGTGATGACCAATGAGATTTCAAGTAAGTGCATATGCATGTCAGGAATGAATTAGCAGAAAACAAATCTGACAATTGCTTCCAAAAAGTATAAATGCTCAGAAGAGCCTTAATGTGCAAAGTTTTTAATCTTTGTATTTAAGGTTTTCATGTTAATATAAAGATGGATGCATCTTGTAGATTTAATGAAAATGATTGTCAGATTTACCAGATTTTATGTTTTGCATAGTTCTAAGGATTTTGCCAACAGAAGCAGCAATAATTTACTAGGCTCTGAATGAGTTTAAATTGCACTCAATCGTACCAATTCCTTCCTTTATTCTGCACATATGTTTATCCTCATTAAATGAGGCATTACTTGACACTTTGTTATTGCTGATTTCCAGTGTATTCTTTGTTAGATCTCTCAGGCTACACCCCTAGAGACCAATTTTTAAAATGCTCTATTATAGCACTAAGTTGTGTACGTAATATGCAATGTTTAGGTTGGAAACTCTGGTTGAACAAATTCATGAAGGTTTTATCACATGACTTCATGCCTATCACTGCCCATCACTCCCACAATTAGTCACCTGCATGTCCATCTTCATGCTGTACCAGTTAGAAAGCAAACAGACTCTTGTTACCCAATTGAATGATTCCTGACTCTCAGTCTAATAGTCTTTATCCCCCATCACTAACATTTTTAGAACTAATTAGCAAAAGTGTTCAAAGAAATTTTTTAAAACATAATTTTTTGATCGTTTTCCTGTTTACTCACAGCACTGCTCTGGAGATGAAACTTCAACTCTTGGGAACTTCAGGCAAGGGGCAGATGTGAGGTACAACTCAAATGTCCAAAGGTCGTTGTCCAAGTTGTACCATCCCTCCATTAGCTGCGTAAAAACAGCATCACACGTCTGCCTCACCATTAAGAAGTGTTGAATGTTGTGAAGTTGCTGTATTTGCATGGCAGATACATACTAGCGTTGCCACAAAAAGTTACATCTTAATTGTTCTAGTCTAAGTACCCTCTTAATAGCATGATAATGTTGATTAGTGCCAAAGAGTCTATCTGGCACTGAAAATTAACTATTACAAGTATGAAGTCACAATCCTTTAGGTTTTAATTGTTGGAGATTTTAAAGCTGTAAAATTTTATGTATACATTTTTGTCCACCTTGCTCTCTCTCCAACCATTATTTCTTTCCCTCTCTTTAGTTCTCTTTCTTAGTGATTTGATATTTAATTTGTTCATTTTAGAGACATTCTGTCAAAGCTTTTTGTCTTACACTCATCAGGACAGATGCAAGAATAGCAACTTTCAAAGGAAGCAGCAATTTATTCTGCATGAGAAAAGCATACAGATTGGTTGGCAAGTCAACTCTGATTGGTCAAAGTGTTGCCATGGAGAATGCAGCAGAGAACTATTGTCCCCAAAGCTTTTGTTTAATTAAAAAAAGGCGCAATGCCTGGAAAAGTTTCTTTTGCCTGCAGAAGACAGGTCCCTGCCTATGAATATACGTAGCTTCCAGCTACACAGGACTACTTGTGTGCAAAACAGCATAAGCAGCAAGTGATAGACAGGGCTAAGCGATCCCACAAGCAATGGATCAGATCTAAGCTCTGCAGCCCTGATACATCCAGTCATGAATGGTGGTGGACAATTAAACAACTCACTGGAGGAGGAGGCTCAACAAATTTCCCCATCCTCAATGATGGGGGAGCCCAGCACATCAGTGTAAAAGATAAGGCTGAAGCATTTGCTACAATCTTCAGCCAGAAGTGCCAAGAGGATGATCCATGTTGGCCTCTTCCAGAGCTCCCCAGCATCACAGATGCCAGTCTTCAGCCGATACGGTTCATTTCACATGGTATCAAGACACGGCTGAAGGCCACTAGATATGCAATGACTGTGGGCCCTGACAATATTCCGGCAATCATACTGAAGACTTGTGCTCCAGAATTTGCCATGCCCCTAGTCAAGCAGCTCCAGTATAGCTACAACACTGGCATCTACCCGGCTATGTGGAAAATTGCCCAGGTATCTCCTGTGCGCAAAAAGCAGGACAACCCAGCCAAATAACGGCCCATCAGTCTACACTTGATCATCAGTAAAGTAATGGAAGGGGTCATCAACAGTGCTGTCAAACAGCACTTGCTTAGCAATAACCTGCTCACTGATGCCCAGTTTGGGTCCCGCCTCGGCAACTCAGCTCCTGACCTCTTTACAACCGTGATTGAAACATGAACCAAAGAGCTGAACTCCCAAGGTGAGGTGAGAGTGACTGCCCTTGACATCAAGGCTGCTTTTGACTGAGTGTGGCATCAATGAGACCTGGCAAAACTGGAGTCAATGGGAATCAGGGGGAATACTCTCCACTGGTTAGAATCATATCTAGCACAAAGGAAGATGGTTGTGGTTGTTGGATGTCAGTCATCTCAGCTCCAGGACATCGCTGCAGGAGCTCCTCAGGGTTGTGTTCCTGGGCCCAACCATCTTCAGCTGCTTCATCAATGACCTTCCTTCCATCATAAGATCAGAAGTGGGGATGTTCGCTGATGATTGCACAATGTTTAGCACCATTCACAACTCCTCAGATACTGAAGCAGTCCATGTCCAAATGCAGCAAGACCTGGACAATATCCAGGTTTGGGCTCACAAGTCGCAAGTGAAATTCCCGCCACACAAGTGCCAAGCAATGACCATCTCCAGCAAGAGAGAATTTAACCATCACCCCTTGAGGTTCAATGGCATTACCATCATTGAATCCCCCAATACCAACATGCTGGGGGCTACCATTGACCAGAAACTGAACTGGACTAGCCATATAAATACTGTGGCTACATGAGCAGGTCAGAGGCTAGGAATCCTGTGATGAGTAACTCACCTCCTGACTCCCAAAGCCTGTCCACCATCTACAAGGCACAAGTCAGGAGTGTGATGGAATACTCTCTACTTGCCTGAATGAGTGCAGCTCCCACAACACTCCAGAAGCTTGACACCGTCCAGTACGAAGCAGCCCACTTGATTGGCACCACACCCACAAACGTTCACTCCCTCCACCACCGACTCACAGCAGCAGTGTGACCCATCTATAAGATGCTTTGCAGGAATTCACCAAGGCTCCTTCTACAGCACCTTCCAAACCCACAACCACTACCATCTAGAAGGACAAGGGCAGCAGACAGATGAGAACACCACCACGTGGAAGTTCCCTTCCAAGTCGCTCACCATCCTGACTTGGAAATATATTGCCGTTCCTTCACTGTCGCTGGGGCAAAATCCTGAAACTCCCTTCCTAACAGCACCGTGGGTGTACCCACACCACATGGACTGAAGCGGCTCAAGAAACCAGCACACCACCACCTTCTCAAGGGCACCTAGGAATGGGCAATAAATGATGGCCCAGCCAGCGAAGCCCACATCCTGTGACTGAATTTTTAAAAATAGCAAGCATAAGTGAGTCCGACTAATAACCTTAACTTGGTTATCAGTGGAATTCTTAGCACACTCAGGATTGTTCAGCAAATGCTGTCCAATCGCAGCATCACATCTAACATTAGACATTCTGTTCTGAATTTTGCAAGTATGGGCTGGTTAAGTATGGTTTGTACTCTGCCTATTGTAAACAGCTGAACGGACATGCATTGAATCTATTCCATTTAGCCTTGACCAATAACAGTCGACTTGCCAACTAATCAGCACTGTTTTCTCATGCAGTGTGAAGTGTTGTTTCCTTTGAAATGTTGTTATTATTATGTACACTTGGGATCTTTTATACTCAATGATCCACAATCATGTGTATGAGTAGAAAGAATGGGCCTGAATCATTCTTGCGTCTGTCCTGATGAGTGCAGATGAAAAGTAATGTAATTACAGACAATGTCCTAGACACTACCATTGCCAACTCTGAGTCTGTCTTATCCAACTGACAGGACAGACCCAGCAGAGGTGCTTGCACACTGTAGTATAGTCAGGAGAGGGTTGCCCTGGGAGTTCTTAACATTGACTCCAGCCCCCATCAAGTCCCATGGTATCAGGTCAAAATATGAGCATGGAAACCTCCTGATTGCCATGTATGCCCCCACCCTTCCCACGCCCCCCTACTCACCTGATGAATCAGTGCTCCTCCGTGTTGAGAACCACTTGGAGGAAGCACTAAGGAGGCAAGGACGCAGAATGTACTCTGGGTGGGGGCCTTCAATGTCCATCATCAAGAGTGGCTCAGTAGCACCGCTACAAACTGAGCTGGCCGAGTCCTGAAGGATATAACTGCTAGACTGGGTCTGCAGCAGGTGGTGAGGGAACCAATAAGAAGGAAAAATATACTTGACCTCATCCTCACCAACCTGCCTGCCACAGATGCATCTGTCCTTGACAGTATCGGTGGGAGTGTCCACCACACAGTCACTGTTGAGACGAAGTCCCGTCTTCACATTGAGGACACCCTCCACCGTGTTGTGCCGCACTACCACCGTGCTAAATGGGATAGATTTCAAATAGATCTAGCAACTCTAAACTGGGCAACCATGAGACACTGTGTACCATCAGCTGCAGCAGCATTATACTCGGACTCATCTGTAACCTCCTGGCCCAGCATATTCCCTGACTCGACCATTACCATCAAGCCAGGGGATTAACCCTGGTGCAATGAAGAGTGCAGCAGGACATGCCAGTCGTGGATGGTGGTGGACAATTAAACAGCTCACTGGAGGATGATGTTTCACCAGTATCCCTCTCCTCAATGATGGGGGAGCCCAGCATGTTGGTGTAAAAGACAAAGCTGAAGCACATGCAACAATCTTCAGCCAGAAGTGCCGAGTGGGTGGTCCATCCCGGCCTCCAGAGGTCCCCAGCATTGCAGATGGCAGTCTTCAGCTAATTCTATTCACTCCACTTGATATCAAGGCAATGGATAGTGCAAAGGCTATGGACCCTAAATATTTCAGTAATAGTACTGAAGACTAGTGCTCCAGAACTTGCTGCGCCCCTAGTCAAGCTATTCCAGCACAGCTACAAAACTGGCATTTTTCCAGCTATGTGGAAAATTGCCCAGGTATGTCCTGGGCAGAAAAAGCAGGACAAATCCAACCCGGCCAATTACCGCCCCATCAGTCTACTCTCGATCATCAGTAAAGTAATGGAAGGGGTCATCATCAGTGCTATCAAACAGCACTGGCTTAGCAATAACCTGCTTATTGCTCAATTTGGGTTCCTCCAGAGCTTCTTGGCTCCTTAGCTCATTACAGCCTCGGTTCAAGCATGGACAAAAGAGCTGAGTTCCTGAGGTGAGGTAAGAATGACTCCCTTGACATCAAGGCAGCATTTGACTGAGTGTGGCATCAAGGAGCCCTAGCAAAACTGGGGTCAATGAGAATCAGGGGAAACCTATCTGCTGTTTGGAGTCACGGTTACCACAAAGGAAGATGATTGTGGTTGTTAGGAGGTCAATCATCTCAGTTTCAGGACATCACTGCAGGAGTTTCTCAGGTTAGTGTCCTCAGCCCAGCCATCTTCAGCTGCTTCATCAATAACCTTCCTTCCATCATAAGGTCAGAAGTGGAAATTTTAGCTGATGACTGCACAATGTTCAATGCCTTTTGTGACTCTTCAGATACTGAAGCAGACCATGTCAAACCTGGACAATATCCAGGCTTGGGTTGACAAGTGGGAAATAACATTCACACCACACAAGTGCCAGGCAATGACCATCTCAAACAAAAGAGAATCTAACCATCGCCCCTTGACATTCATTGGCTTTACCATCAACTATCAACATCCTGGGAGTTACCACAGAAAATGAACTGGACTAGCCATATAAATACTGTGGCTACAAGAGCAGGTCAAAGGCTAGGAATCCTACGGCGAGTAACTCACGTCCTGACTCCCCAAAGTCTGTCCACCATCTACAAGGCACAAATCAGGAGTGTAACGGAATGCTTTCCATTTGCTTGGAGGAGTGCAGCTCCAAAAATACTCCAGGAGTTTGATACCATCCAGGACAAAGTATCCCATTTAATTGGCAACCCATCCACAAACATTCACTCTCTCCACCACCGATGCACAGTGGTAGCAGTGTGTACCATCTACAAGATACACTGCAGGAATTCACAAAGCCTCTTCAGGCAGCACCTTCCAAACCCACAGCCACTACCATCTAGAAGGACAAAGGCAGCAGATACATGGGAACACCACCACCTGCAAGTACCCCTCCAAGGCACTCCCCATCCTTTAAAAAACCCTGGAACTCCCTCCCTTAGCACACTGTGGATGTATCCACACCACGTGGACTGCAACAATTGAATAAGGCAGCTCACCACCACCTTCTCAAGGGCAATTAGAGATGGGCAATAAATGCCCAACCAGTGACACACACATGCCGCGAACGAATAATAAAAAAAATTGCGTTCGTATTCGACAGCAAGTCTCTTTTTTGAGCAATGCTCAAGTTCTGTATTACCAAGCGACTATCAGTCATTTTAATTTAACCTTCTTTCTTCGGCCTTATGATGTTAGTTTTCCAATTCTTTGATTGAATTGGTTAACGAGATATACGGTTTCTTGCCCTCCTCAGGTACCTGTTACCTCGCTTCCCTCACTGTGATGTTGCCAGCTCACACTTAAGTAAAATAAACTATAAATTACAAATCTAGCTAACAACGGAAACTATAAAATGCCCTGCCAGAACAAATTATGGTTCAATATATCTACTCAAAGTTCAAACAGGGACACTTCCAGCACTGATTGCTGGAGTATTATCAGAATCAGTGAGGTGAACCAATTGTTCCCCTACCAAGTCTGTTGATACTGAAGTAAATTGGAGAAATGGGCTGGATTTTATGGGGTGTTGTGTCCCCACCAATTTCAGCTAAAAAGTCCAGTGGTGGTGATGGTGGTGGTAGTAGTGGTGGTGGTGGTGGTGGTGATGGTGGGGGCGTAGGGGGGTGGGGGGGGGTGCGTGTGGAGGCGGATTAGCCCTCCCATGATCCAGATGGCTGCCCTGCAGCAATTTAATGCTAGGAGCAGTGTTAATTGCTTTAAGGTGAAACTTCGACCCTTTTCTCAGGAGGAAGTCCCACCTTAGAGAGCTGCCAGTCAGTCGGATGGCCAACAGCTTGCACACCCCAGCAGCACCACCCTGGAGCAGTGGCCACTGCTGCAACTATGGGCAGTCCCGTTGCACTGAAGAGCAGAGGTGTATCCGGGGTCAGCAGTCTCGTCAAGGTGGGTGAGTGGAGTAGAGGCTGAGAGGCTGGCTTCAAGAGGACAGGAGGAGGGTTAAAGGAAGGGAATAACCTTGGCACAGGGAGCCGACAAAGGAGGTTCTCCCCACTTCTTGGCATCAGCCTGCACAGCTAAATGCCCCCCAGCCCCCCCACCACTGGCGGGGATCATAAAATCCAGCCCTATGTCCCAGATCTTCCTTTCCATTTCTAGCTGTGATTGGCTAAATCAGCACAATCTGGGGAACAAATGTATGGCTCATAATTTTTATTGTCATCTTGCATAATGGCCAGAATTTTCTGGCTGATGTGCCAATGGCGTAGCCCGCAGGTCAGCACGTAAAATGACGCACCAACATCAGCGCGCGCCAACACGATATTTCAGTGGGCAAGCGTGATCAGTTTGCCCGCCATTAATTGAAGGGCTTGTTAAGCCCCTTAACTTGCCAATTGTCCAGGATTTTGAGGGGCCCGTGTGAACTTCAGGTCGGCGCCTGGGCCCAATAGGCAGGCAGGTAGGAGATTATTTAAGAAAACTTTTGCAGTGTTGGGATATGTGGACTTAGAGGGGTTGTTCTTATTTTTTCACAAAGTTATAATTGACAAAAGTGTTCAAAACATACCTGTGTGATTGTTAGTAGTTCTCATCGATGCCCAAGAGGTTTTTGTGTAAAGTGAAAGCATTCTGCAGACAGCGTTCTTTTTCGGCCTTGCAGCTTTCCGGAGGCCTCCATTTAGCCTGGGGCTATGGGTTCTGACCTTTCCAGTGGAGGCAGCTCCCCTGAGGAGGAAGGGAGGGATAGAATCAGGAGGAGGCCAGGACTGGACAATCAGCCTCCATGGGAGGTACCTTTGGGTGTCCAGGTGCAGGCACAAGGGGTGCAAGGCCAAGAGGTTGTCCAAGGCGGAAGTGGTCGCAGACAACGCCACTATTCTGCTGCCAGGGTACACAGGTGGTGAAGCAGCTGCCTCAATATGACTGAAATGCAGTGCCAAAGGAGGTTCCGACTCTCAAGGGAGACAGTCAACTATATCTGTCAGATGATTGGCCCTGAGATCTCCCCTAACTGTGTGGGAGGACACCCCATGCCAGCGGCTCTGAAGCTCACAGTTGCTTTCCACTTCTATACTTCTGGCTCCTTCCAGGGCTCGGTGGGTGAGCTTTGCCGTGTCTCCCAATTAGCTGTCCACACTTGTGTCAAGCAGGTTACAGACGCTCTGGTCAGATGAGAATCCACCTTTATCCACTTCCGCTGGGACCAGGCAAGTCAGGCACAGCAAACCAAAGGCTTCACAGCCATTGCTGGATTCCCCCACATCCAGAGTTATAGACTCCACACATGTGGCCATCAAGGCACCAGCAGGTGAGCCCAGTGCCTTTATCAACAGGAAGGGCTTTCACTCCATGAACGTGCAGATAGTGTGTGATCACAGGATGCTGATTCTACAAGTCTGTACAAGGTACCCAGGCAGCTCCCACGATGCCTACATCCTCAGACACTCTCAGTTGCCGGGGCTCTTCAGTGCACCGGCTCGGCTGGATGGTTGGCTGCTGGGTGACCAGGGCTATCCCCTGTGAAGGTGGCTCATGACGCCTCTCCGCCATCCAAGAACAGAAGCTGAGCAGTGGTACAATAGGAGCCACGCCTCCACAAGGGCTGTGGTGGAGAGAGCCAAGTTCTCAAGATGCGCTTCTGTTGCCTGGAACACTCAGGAGGCGCACTCCAGTACCCCCCAGATCGTGTCTCTCTGATCGTGGGAGCCTGCTGCGCGCTGCACAATCTTGCGCTGGAAAGGGGAGATGGAATTGACAATGACAACCTTGACACCCTGGATGAGGCTGCACATGATGAATCCAGCAGTGCCCCAGAGGATGAGGAAGCACAGGGGGGTGATGAGGGGCAGAACGATGACCCGCATTTACACCAAGGAGGCAGGGACACCCGGGGCAATTTAATCCAAAGAATCTTCAGTTAGCTCCACACACATGGATCAGCAGGAGCAGCATTGCCTGGAACTTCCATACGTGGTATTTTGGTGCTACATCTTCCACCTGATCAGTTGCAAATAAGGCCTTAGTACAGAAACATCAATCTCCACTCTAACACTCATGATAATTATGTGAAAATGAAAAAAGGCACCACAATGAAAAGACCCTCAGCCATGGTAACAAAGGTGGACTTCATTATGTCCACAATTAAAGCCCACATGATTATTCGACAATGTTACAAAAAGGGGTACCTATTCTAAGGCCAACACAAAATCACCAGTTATATACCCGGGGAGTGCCTAAGTTGCCTTATGTTTTCGTTTCTGGGTGCTACATCTAGGTGCCACCCCATCGCTCGGAGTGGTTTGTGAGACAGCCTGCTGACTCTGCTGTCCTGTTGGCTTAGATAACCTTGGCAGACGTCCTCTGGCCCATGGAGCCTGTGCTGGCCCCGCCTGGGAGGGAGTGGCCATTTCGAGAATTGGCACCTCCCTAGTTGTTGCAGCCTCAATGGAAGCAACATTGACTGGCAGAGGGGCGGAGGAGCTGCTGCCCTCATCCGGAGCGCCATGAGAGGAGCTTGCAGCGACGACAGGCAGCTGCTGCGCCGACGCAAGGTCCAAATCTACCTCCCTGCTCACCTGGAAGCTCCTCTCTATGAGAGTCGCCAATCTCTCATTGAAGGAATCCTGATGCTCTGCCCTGAGGGCGGATTCGTTGCATGCACTCTGCCTAGACTCCTCCATCGCGGAGAGCAACTGAACCATTCCCTCATGCAACCCTGCCAGATGCAAACGCACTTCCTGCCCCCTGTCCTGCAGCTGCTGCATTGGTGACAGCTCCAGAGGCACGTCATCAGTGCCGGATTCAGCATGTGCCTCGTCCCCTGCAGCCCTCCGGCTGCTGGCGCCATCGGCACTCTCTGCACCTACCATCTCCTCCAGCGATTGTGAAGGAGGGGCATAGACCGGGTGGGCAGAAGGCAACATTTCCCCTTGGCGCAGTGATGAGTAACGTGGTGGCATTCATCTAAGTTGAGTGCCATGAGGTTCATAGCTGAGGTACTGAGGACCTTCTGGACAAAGTAATGTGGGGCGCACTGGCTGAAAGGGTGCAGGAGGTTCCAAACCCCCGAAAATGGAATAAGTCTTTGGCTGTGCAGCAGCGATCCAATGGCATGTGAGTCCATGGTGATAGTGGTCACAAATGGGATAAGGTGACTTTGAAAAGTGTTGGAGAGGCTTTTCCTCAAGGGGACAAGGGTCCCTCCTGTATGACCCAGACGTCAGAATGTCTCAGTCAGTGAATGAGCATTGTTGCAGCATTAACGATCGCAGCAACCATCAGTGGTTTGGATGGTGGGCACACAGAGTGGAGGGGACTGTAGACCTCAAATACCTGGCCGCTGGACCCCAGCCTCGCTGCCCCCGGGCGTCCTGGCCTCCTGCCTCCTGCCCAGCTCCATGGCCTGCTCCTCGAATGGGGTGAGGTGCTGGAGGAGGGCGCGCCCACCACCAGTACTCAGGTTGTCCTGGGCTTTGTGGTTACTTTTTGCCTGCAAAACACATAAGAGGATTTACTGGGGCAGGTCACTCATGTACTCTGCACGCACATACCGCACCCCAACCACAGTGGGCCATCTGAGGCCTCCAGCGGCTCCTGTCCACACTACTAGTGATAAGTCCCCAGAAGATATTACAGCTGGTCCCAAACCTCTCCCCCAACAGTCCCCTTGGACACATGAGGTCTCCATGACTTTGAATAGCACACGGGTCCCAGCGCCCATCAAATAGGTGCGGCGCCGATGCCAGCAGAAGGCACATGCCCAAAAGACCTTGAGGCACCCCTTGGACCATGTCATTACCATCAATATGACATGTGTTGGAGTTCTGAGTATGTGTCTACCAGCCTCCCCTGTAGCTTGTCCCCAAACTACTCAATTGCCATAGAAACCAACATATGCTGTGCAGAAAGCTCTTCTTCTCAACCACTAAGGCTGATGTAAGCATGGTCAGTACCCATTTGCCCACCCATCATGCGACAGATGCCCTATGTAGTAACGGCAGCCATACATGGTGGGGGGGATGGGGGCAAAGGCTAAGGCTGCCTTCTGCCTCAAATAGCCCAGCCAGGCATGGTACTCACCCGTCCGGAGCGCAGCAAATCATTGAAGCATTTTCAGCACTGTGTGCCAGTGTGTCTGACATCATCAAGGGCACTTAGAGCCTTGGCCACCTCCTCCCTCGCCTGGCTGGTAACATGGGGGGGCCCTCCTCCTCCCATCCTCAGGATACAGAACATCACGTCGCTGGCCTACCTCTTCCAGGAGGACAGCAAGGCATGCGTCCGAGAATCTGGGTGCACGGTGCACAGTCCTCGTCCTCCTCCTCCTCCTCCTCCTCGCCCTCCTTGGAGCATTTCTACCTCTCTGAGTGGCCATGGTGCACTGCTTCAAGCATTGGAACCGGCAGTCTGAGGCTGCCCGGCCCCGCGACTATTTTCCCGTTCTCCACGGGAGTCGCAAAGCCGCGGTGCGGGCCTTAATTGGCCTGCCCGTGGAAAATGGTGGCACGGCCCCTTTCGCCAGCAGCAATCTGCAGCCTGCCCGCCTGACAAACGCAAAAGTCTGCCCAATGTCTTTACTTGCTATCATTAGAGAAGAGGTGCTACAAACATTTTATATTGTCCTATTTGTTATAAATAATTTTAATAAATGTACAGTTTACAACATGGATCTAAAACCGAGGTTTCGGCATTTCCAAATGATCATTTTTGATTTTATTCTGGTGGAAACAGGAGACAATTATCGTATTTGACTTAACTTTAAAAAAGCACATTAAACAGCAGTTAATATCTTTAAATAGTGCAGCAGAAAGAATATTAAAATATAAACTATTTTGCACCTCAGTGAAAAGTGGGAGAAATAACATTATGCTAATGCTTATACCGGAAAATCAGTCTCAGCATGATTCATTGTCTTTCCTATTATTTAAGCTGTGGCTATAACTGGAATTTTTAAATCAATTCTCTCACACAATTGTATTGCCTGTTGAGTTTAATAGTCAATTTTGTCTTTTTTTGCTTTAAAATGAAGGGTTGCAAAAGCTCAATGTAAATTTTACAAATAATCTGCTCAATATAGCTAGCAGAAACTTAGGGCAGCATTTTCATCTCGGCGGGCGAGCAGGCACGTGCCCGACCCGCTCAAGCGTGAAATGATGCACATTGACGTCAAGCGAGCATCCCGACGTCAACATGCAGTCGCTCGATAGTTTGGTCGGCGGGCGTGCACAGGAATCGGCAGCACACCCACGAGAAGATCTGTTCAGGCCATTAAAGTATCAACTAAGTTAAGTTTTTTGATGCCCGTCCACCCTTACAGTTGGCCGGCAAAAAGGCCAAGCATCCTTTTGGAAAATATTTTGGAAACCTCATCCAGGGGCGGGATGAGGTTTCCAACATCAAATAAAAATAAAATAACAAAATAACATTTTTCAAATTTCACTTATAACATGCCCCTACTAATGTGGCATGAAGGGACATGTTTTATAACATTTTTCTCATCTTTATTATTTTTTTTGAACACTCTTCATCTTCCCGAGGCAGCTAGGAGTTCAAATTCTACTAGACACCAAGTTGTGAAATTGAATTAAAGCAGGTGAACTGAAACCCTTTCTCTCATTGGTACCTTTTTCAGGGACAGTCTCATTTCGGCTTCTAGAAACATGTGTATTTGACTTTAGCATATTCCTCCTTTCTCCCTTTTGCTATGCATAGTGTATCTGTAAATTCTTGGCTTGATGAAATGCTGTTTTTTATCATGATTTATTGCAGGGAGAATGACCTCAAAACATTGTTTCCTTTAAAAAAAATGTTCTTTGTTGTCTTTTCCTGAATCACAGTTATCAAATGATAACCTGAGAAGAAAACAAATAACGTAACTAGTCTCTTACTGGCCGATGTTCAACCAGTGTTAACACTGAACAAATGTTTAAAATGTCTCTTCTTATTATGCGCAGCCTATGAAGCGGAAGACGAAGTTATGGTAATTTGGCAAGCAGCCAGTGTGCAAAAAAAAAATGGCTGAAATCACTTGCTGCTACAAATTAGCTGATTTGTGCCGGGTTGTTTTGCTTTTTTGTTCAACCCCTTGTGGGTTTGGCATCAGACGCTTTGACCCACGGTAAGTGTCAAACTTCAGAAGTCTCTTCCCTTGGCCTGACGCTGCTCCAGCGTCTCAAGAGAAAGATTAGATAAAATGCAGAAATATCACATCAGCAAGTAGCGCAGCTACCTGTAGCTGAATCAAATTGAATGGAAAATCATTCATGACTGTGCCTTTCCAGTCGGTCTTTGTGTTGCATACAAGCTAAACTTTGACACCAGCCAACTGTGGGATGAAAAAATAAAATTGTTAAGACCCTGCCACAGAATCACTGCCGACTTGCACACATCTGAATTGCTGAGTAATGAATTATTAGACCTTGACCTGCAGGGAAAATTCATTCTTTTTTTTTTGAAATACTAGAACAAGATTCTCAAGGAATAAAGCTCTGACTTCGACTTTACTGTTGATAAACAGTTATTTCCTCACCAGGCTTCCTAGCCCTGTGCATTCTGATAACCTGAAAGAATGCCAGCAGTGCAGTCACATTATGCTACTGCAGATGGCTGAAGCTTGTTTCCATGGGAACAGTAGCAAACTCTTTAATACATGTCGTTCCTTCTCACACCTTGCTGGGCAATATAACAGCGAACTCAAACCATTGTTAAATATATTTGAGTCAAGAAGTATATCAGATTAGATTGAAGTTTATAAAGATAAAATAAGCATTGATATGAATGCCAGCTATTTTATTTTGCATAGCATACAAGTCATAAACTGAAACACTTAAATGATTTTTAAAAAATCAGTGTAGCATAACTCAGATGTAAGAGAGAAACGTTTAAAAGGCCTATTTTTATGAACATAAATGACTATTGCTTTCTTCAGAAAAAAGGGCTCTTTATTACTTGGGTATAGGCAGCACTGCCAAAGGATTGAAAGTTAACTATTTTAACAGAATAGAGGAAGTTTGTATAGCTTAGCTTGTGAATTACGGCCATCCATCTTCAGTTTAAACACCAATTTGACAAAGTAATGCAGGTGACAGCTAACATTAATTTCAGATGAATGCATCTCTTCTGGGTGTGCCCCCACCACCCACCCCCTCCCCAGCAACTCCCCCGTCCCACGTCCCTTCCTTTCCTAAAGGTGCTGCTTCCTAAGGTAAGAGTCCCTGAATACCAGGTGTTGTCCAGTATCTCACCCAAGTCATGTTAGTGGGGTTATGGTGTAAGGTCATCAGCTTGAAATGTTAACGCCGTTTTTCTTTCCATACATGCAGCCTGACCTGGTGAAAATTTCTGGTATTTTCTGTTTTTGTTTCAGATTTCCAGCATCCCCAGTATTTTGTTCTTTTTTATGCATCATCCATGTGGGTCCTTTGACAGTGAGCGTGAGCAGATAATTTCATCCTCTTCTTGTCCACTGTAACAAGCTACGTTGGAAGTTTTTGGACGTAGACCAGATCGGGGAACCCTACAGTTGTCCTCTTCAGGAGGTCAGGGTGAATTGTAGGACCCCAGCCACTGCCTTGACCGATAAATAGCTCAGTATAAATCAGAGATCGAGCCAAAATCCTTCCTAGTTTGTATGGTTCAGCTATTCAAGGCATAAACCTGCTGTATGTCACTGGGGGAAGTTAGAAAATACTTTTTAATTAAGATATTGGCATTGTATAAACCTCACATGATGAATATTCATTTGTAACTAATCTTAAAAGATCAAACGCATCAAAATGTGATTTGGCTTTCACCATGATTAAACTCCCTAAAAACATTGTTTAGCTAAATGGTAAACATCAATGGCACTTTTGGAGATTCTTTCAAAGCTAGAGGTGAATCTTAGGAAGGCATGTAGTTAGCCAGGAAGTGTTATGTTTGGGTTAGAGTGTTGCCAATCTGCTGGATTTTTAAAACATCACTTTGATAATCAATATTCAACAAGATTTTTAATGCTTTGTACAAAACTGAATCCGATTTTAAAACATACTCTTGTTTCATGCTGGATTGTGACTTTAAACAGATTGTATTCTATGTGCTGAATATTTAGCACAGGAGATAATTTTGTTTGGAAGAAGATTTTGCCTTGGATCCATAAAGCACCTTGCCATATCCTCAGGACATCCCAAAATGCTTCTCAATCAGTGAAATACAGGTTTAGTACCTCAAACCCGGCAACCTCGGCTGTAGCAGATTTTGGATTTTTCCGGATTTGGGATTATCCATTTATATCATGCATTTTTTTTTTATATTCGTTCATGGGATGTGGGCATCACTGGCTAAGCCAGCATTTATTGTCCATCCCTAATTGTCCTGCTTAGAGGGCATTTAAGATTCAACCACATTTCTGTGGGTCTGGAGTCACTTGTAGGCCAGACCAGGTAAGGGCAGCAGATCTCCTTCCCTACAGGACATTAGTGAACCAGATGGGTTTTTATGACAACCGGTTTCATGGTCATCATCAGACTTTTTATTCCAGATTCTTACTGAATTCATATTTCACCATCCGCCATGGTGGGATTGGAACCCTGGGTCTTCTGGAATACTAGTCCAGTGGCAATACCACTATCCCACCACTTCCATGCACCTTCATCATGGTGAAGCTATAATAAGAAACAAATGTGTCTAAGGATACAACCATTTTGATCAGTTCATTTCTGAACTCTTTAAATGTTTGACCTTATGCCCAACTATAAAAAATATTCCCATCTTTGATCTTAGTCTTGATGACAAGAACAGACTTGTACAAGTAAAAATGGCTCAGGTCTCTGATACTAGTGCTTCAGAATGACATCAGCAATTCGATACCCAGGTGCAAACTACTGCGCATGTGCAGAGTGATCTTGATGGCCATCCTTAACATCAGTGACCATATTTGCAGCGGTGATGGCACACAAAGTGAGACACAAGGAATGAAAGAGACCAAATGGTACTATTATAATGGCAGCCCCCCACAATCAATTCCCACGTACAGGACAACTTCTGAATGCTAGTACATGAAATGCACGTTATTTGATGTGATAACGTACAAATGGACAGGGTAAATTATGTAAATGTTGAGGGGTGCCCATGGAAAGAAAAATGTCTGGTTTTTGGACGATTTCAGTTTTCGGACAGCGGATTTGGGATTTGTACCTATGAAGTGCAATCACCGTTCTTGTACAAACAGAAGCAACAGTCAGTTGCACACAGCAAGATCCCACAAACAAAATCTGGAAGAAATATCCACATAACTTTTTGATGATGTTGTTGAGACAGGAAGTTGTCCAGCACATGAGGAAAACTCCCCAGCTCTTCTTTGAATAGTAACATGGAAACATTTACACACAATTGAACAGAGAGACAGGGCTTTGCTTTAATATTTTATTCTATTGATGGCACCTCTGGTTGTTCAAAGTCTCCTCAGTAACGTACTCAGTTTTTCACTGGAGTTGGGAAGACTCTATGGACCATTAAAAATAGTGGGTGGGATCCTGCTTCCAACAGATCCAGTTTTCACAGGCAGAGTAAGGGGACTTGGCATGACCCATGTAAATGGGAAACCTGAACTCAGCAGGGCCATTTAAAGTCAGTGCTGAGTTCAAACAGACCCCATTTCGGCTGTTCCAACATGCAGTATGGAAGTCATGAATTGACAGAGTAGACGTAACCATTCTTGAAGGGTGCCTAAGTCTGTTTAAATGTTGTGATCTGAAGTTTTTTTTTACATCCCCTGTTCTTTAAACTGGGAAAAAAAACAGGCTTAAGCTATCAGTGAGAGTTAAGAAACTGCCATCAGCTGGATTGCTTTGATTGACAGGCTGTCTGGTGTAGGTTAGAAAAAGCATTACCATCTGTTCATGCAGTTTCAATAGAGTTCTTTCTTGACATTTCCCAAGGGTTATTATGATGTCACTATGAATACTTGACTGAGTTTCAAAAGCTACAATCATCTCATTGGCGGTTCTGATTGCACAGTTTGATTGACAGTTTAAAGAGGCTATTAAAGGATTAACTATCTTTGATGTGGGGTTTGAATAGATTTAATACTTGAGGAGATTTAAAAAGTTTGGGTTTCATGAATGGGAGTTTTTTAACTATCAACATATGAGTGAGAGCTGTATGAAATTGTTAGAAGTATTTTTTCATTTCCACATGGCTCCTGAGGCCTGCCTATGGTGAATACTAGCTGAGTGGCTATGGAGGTGACAAGGGGGTATGAGGAATCATGGGTGATATGAGGAGGCATAAGTTGGCATGGAGGGGGCATGAGGGGTGGGTGGAAAGTAAGGAAGTGTAAGAGGTGAGAGCCAGAGGACTCTAAAACAACTGGGATGAAATCTTAGGAAACTGAGATGGGCCTTCTAATCAACCTACTCAGCCCTTGCCCGTGCCCATGGCTGCCCAGGATCTGCTTCTGGGGTCTGCCGCCACCTCCCTGGAGTGAAAATTGGGTCTAACAGGACCCTTTAAACCAAGGTGTGTCTGCCGAGTTGGGAAATTTCCCAAATCAAGCTACCTACATGGATAGTGAAAACTTGACCCTAAGTGACAGTCTAGATTTTGTACTCAAGTCCATAATGAGGCTTGATTCCTCAACCTAATGAATTGGAGGCGAGGATACTCCAATTAACACAGATTTAAGTGTCACACATTGATCCAGAATTCTAAACTTCATCTTTATACATCAGGGGCAGAATTTTTTCTTATTAGGAAGTAATAGGAAATGGTTTAATCCAACCAGTCAAATGATATCTGAGCACTTTTCCATGAAAGAGGGAAAACAGAGGTCAGGTTACCTTGGCTGCTCTTGAGTGGTTAGCTGAAAGAGTGTACAGAGTCAGAAGTGCGTTTGTGGCTCAATATGTTGAGGAGGTTTTTGTGTGAACACAACAGGACATCAGTGGAGAGGATAGCAGGAGAGAAAAGATAAATTAAGTAAACAAGTCAAATTAAATTAGACATTTATTTATCTTAGTGGTAGCACGTGTTTGATTATAATTCAAAGTACCACACTGTAGCATCTCAAATCTAATGAGCATTATGTTCATTTCAAACAACATTATTTTGATTAGATGGTAAGGATTAATTGATAATATACCAGCAGAACTGTAGCATTGCTCATGGTAACTGGGAGGACGCAAGGTTTTGTAACAATGAGATGTCAGCACTAAAGTGTGTAGTGGAAAGTGTTAAAAGAAATAAAAGTGACATTTACAGGATGTGCATGTAATATATCACCTTTAATATATTACTCAATAATAGACATACATGATGGTGGTTTGGAATTCAAAATGCTGCTCTTATAAGTCTCTGATTATAACTATGACTACAGCGAAAGCTCAGCTATTAGCAGAAAATGATCTCAAACCTCAATAAGGGTGTCATCTTCGTAATGACAAATGCTTCTCACATGTTTGTAATAATGAAGGTTGATTGTATTGAGTTTAGTGAATTTAATGAACTTGTAAGCTGAAACCCTAATGATCACATTTTATTCATTAACAGTAATTAAGCCACTTTGTTTTGATAGCTTTAGAGTAAATTGAACTGCAAAGGTCATCTGATAAATAACAGCTGCTCCGCATCAGGCAACAATGTGGTCTTTTCAGGTCAAAAATGGGTCTTATTTAAAATCCATACCTAAAAGGCAGCATTTTATGAGCTTGTAACCTGTTTAAAGTTCAGGGTATTCTGTAATCGTTACAGTGATATGGTATTTCTTAAATAGAGAAAAATGTCACACAAAATTCTCCTTGCTCTTCATCGTCATTTAATGTCCCTCACTTGCACTGACAGCCTGAGATTCAGTTTTGGAAAAAACAATAACTGTGAGGAAACAAGTGATAATGTTCTGAGAATGTTTCTGGGGTACTCATCAGTGCATTTGCAGTTCATAAAGAGTACGTTGGAATATAGCTACTACATTACATAGAATTATATGTAATATTTGTGATAACCTTACTTTTTTTGGAATAATTAATGCAAAATGTGAACTAGATTGCTGATTTGGCTGGGTATTTTACACTATGGTATGATTGATTGGTTATTTATCCAGTGGAAAAAAACCTAATGGAATACAAAGGAAATATAAAGCTACAGCACAGTCCTGACATGCATCTCTATTGTGGTAATGAGCTATTGCTTGTAAAGAATTAAAAGAGAACTCCAGGGATCAACTTAAATTACAAATAATTATTTTGTTCACGGCTGCGCTATTTTTGTTGAGCTTGATTTGTTTTTTAGAGCATATATTGTGTATTTTTTTTTTCAATTCCGTATTCACGAGTCATTATTATCAAGGCTGCTTCCTGTGCCTGAGATATCAGGTGACCTGCTCCAGCCTTTGGTCCTTGCCAGTCCACAAACAGCCACTGTGAGCAATTCAGGAGCAGCCTAGTGTTGCTTTTCATTCTGTTTTTCCTCATCCTTTCTATGGGAGGCACTAAACAAAGCCTGAGGCTTTCCTTTCTGTGTTTCCACTTGATTTTCATGACTGCAAGCTATTTTAAAATTGCACAACAAAACTGGGGAAAATGTAACATTTGCTTTGAATGCACACAATGTGTTTATTCTTTATTAGTAATTTACATTACAGATTCAGCCACTTCAAGTAATACGTTGCCATAGGTATTGATTTACAATAAGGTAATTAGCTAAAACCATACAAAATCCAGTGTGACTGTAAATATTCTGCTGATGCAATGGTTTGATTAAGTAATTTGAGGCACCACTGTGTGAAATAAAAATGGGAGATGCCCAATAAATGATCAATGACCATCTGGAAATTCAATCATTAAGTTTCTGCAGTTCTATAGGGAGAGGACCTCAAATCTGGCACCCTCAGGACTGAGTCCGTGCTAGATTTTGGAACCTCTGGTTTTTGGGAAAAAAATCGAAACGCCTTAATTCAAATCAGAACTCCTTAATTCAGTGAATGGGAGATGTAGGAAAACCAACAGATACGATTGCAAAACACTTTAGGTTCATGGTCATGTCACTGCTGATATTAATTCACTTCTCAAGCATTGGATTTAATAATTCTTTCATGCCTTCCCCATTTCCCTACATCAGCACAAACTGTTTAAAATGAGAAAGGATCAGTCAAATTAAAAAGATGTTAAAAATACCCTGTAGTTGTCACTGAAAACTGTATTTGTTTTTTTTCATTCATGCAAGATTGTACAGTACTCTTTAATAACTCTCTTTAAACTGACTTGGGCCAGCTGCAATAAGGCAGCCAGTGCCCAGGGAACTTAAAGGCTTTGGGGAATCAAGTACAATGTTGGAACTTAAGCCTGTGGGCTTCTATTTGGGAGGCCTTCATGGCATTTAAACTCAGTTCAGAATCCTTGTGCTGTAGTGAGAATAGGCATATGTGCTGATCCCAAGTACAATACATAGCTAAATATTCTATCTCATTGGATTCTGCAAGAGTCTTTTGTTCTCCTGGGTAAGTTCAACCGTCGCTGCCACGTCTGCACTGGGATGGGTGGAGTCAAGGTTCACTGGAGCTCGGGAAGCGTCAGGCATGCGAAGCCAACCAGTCCTTGGCAACTCCCCAAACGTTTCCAAGCTGGGTCAGCTGGGGTCAAAGTTCACTGGAGCACAGGAAAAAATGTCTGGTTTTTTTTGGACACTGACGGTTTTAAAGTAGCCAGATTTGAGGTACTCTACCTGTATCATGCAGTTTTGAAGTGAACAAGAGACTTTTGAATCTGTATTATTGGTAGAACAAAATATGTTCTTCCTCAGACACCAAGACAAAATATATGGCTATTAAATATAGCATTGTGTGTGTTTTTACAAATTTAGCAATACATATGAGAGATATCCAGGAGAGTATAATATTGAATAGAATACAGTTCTAACATTAATTTATTTTAAATACTGTATTATGTTTTTAGTAATAGGAGAGTGTGCAGATGTAGAATATGATATTTAGACTATCTAGACTTTGGTAGGAACATGAGTGTTGACATGAGACATAATTAATAGATTAGTGCCTTCAAGTAAATCAATATTTTTACGCTGATATTTTAATTGTTGCACATTTTATGTGGCATATAGGATTCACAAATCCACAGAGCATATCTACTTCTGCACTTTAGTGCTGATCCTGCTACAGTTTGAGAGGTTAATGGGATTACACCGCATTAGCATAGGCTAAGCAAGGTGCAAGTGCTCCCCTGCCTACACCTTTCGTGCCTATGGCCAGGATATTGAGGTTGGTGAACGGGGGGTGGGGCCCACTTGCTGACATGTAAAATGACACAGGATGATGTCAGGCGGAACTCCCAATGACACCCCGCGTCATATCCATTTTCAGATCAGCGGGGGCGCAGCTGAATCAGCTGTGCGCCCGCCGACCTGTCAATGGCCTTTTGAGGCCATTTAAAAACTAATTGAAGTAATTAATGGACCTGCCCGTCCAGCCTTAAGGTTGATGGGCAGGCTGGGAGCCCTAGCGGGCTTCAGAAAAAGCATGAAACCTCATCCACAGGCGGAATGACGTTTCATGAGGGTTTTTAAAAATTTAATAAAAGTTTGAATAAAAGTGATGGATATGTCCCAACTCATGTGACAGTGTCACATGAGGGGACAAGTCAGGAAATTTTATTTTTGTCCATTGGCCATTTTTGAATTTGGTGCCAACCTCCCTGAGGCAGCACTTAGCCTCAGAGAGGTGAGTGAGCTCTTTCATGCGCATGCGCAATAGAGCGTACTCCCAGCTTAGGGAATCGCTCCCCCCCCCGCCCATACAGGGAGCGCATAGCGCTTCTTGGCAGACGTCACGTTGGGCGGGCCTTAATTGGCCCACCCATTAAAAATGGCGGCGTGTCCCATTCGGGGGTGCTGATTCGGAGGACGCTTGCACAAGCTCGCTCCTGCACTACCGCGCACCACCCCCGCCCCCCCCCCCCCCCCGGAAAGTTCTTCCCTATAAGCCTTACGTGAATGGGAACTTAGCCTCAGGAGATTGATGGGGGGATGGGGTGGTTTGGGTGAGGGGAGAGTTGTGGGGGCATGTGGTTGACCAGCTTACTAACACTCCTCTACTTATCTACCGTAGTATTGTCTTGTCTTGGCCGGACTCCACTAGAGGGCCTACATTTGCCAAAGTCTCTACTCACTTAGTATACTGGCTGCCGCAAAACACCGTAACCCCTTTCTACCTCGGGTGTGAGACATCCTGCTTAGGAATTCCCTGTCCCAGTCGTCACATTTCCCTATATGGAATGGATAGGGGTTCGGCCACTTACAGAGCAATCAGAAACTTCCTAGAGCTAGCAGAAAGACAATATGCAACTGGGGCGTCAGCAGAATTGCCAAGGACTTTCAGGACTGAATAAGAGTATCTAATGTTTGCAGGATTTTTTTCTAAAAGATCTACGCCTGCATTTGTAAGAGGCTCCATTTATGCTTTAATGAATACATTTCTATCAAAAATGTTCAAGCCTCTGAAAATATAATTTTCATTCCGAGAGAACATTTTTCCTTTGCCTACTATTCCATGTTCATCAGATTCTGGGCATGAGGCACAGGAAATTGGAAGGGAAATGCATATTATTGAGTTTCAACCCTTGTAGCATTTGATAAGCATCCCTAACCTGGTTGGAAAGCTCCTATTTGAAACATGATGAGGGAGTGATGTTGTAATACCTCCTGCAACATTTTACCAAGAGTCCACTGAGCATCCTGCAGAAAGGAAAAACAGCCAAAGAAACGGGGCATTAAAATTTGCCAGCCAGGTGTGACAGATAGAATGATTTAAGAAGGCATTTCTCTTTCAGGAAATGTTTTGTCTTATCTCCAGTGCACAACGTGGCTCCACTGTGAGGCTGGAGGTTGGGTGTTATTACTGACTGGTATCAGAAAGCCAACAACCTGCTGGACTAAATGTGTGTGTGTGTGTTGGTCTGAAGCTGCAGTGATGCTCAACATTCCTTCCCTGATCCGGGGTAGCAGTATTCAGACTATCCAAATAAACTGATTGTAAAAGTCAGCTGGCTTCAACTACATTCAAGTTGGATAGGTTTCAAATGGGTACTGCCTGACATAGGCTGGTTTGAGTGAGAGGAGGAAAATTGGCCCTGTAATGTTTCAAAAATGTTACTACTTTGGCCTAGATTTCTGGTTGACGTTATGTTACCAATGTAAGGTCAAGTCATCCAAGATGTTGGCTAGGAGGTGTCATTAATTGGGTGACATGTAAAACCAAAGTCCCTTCTGCTCTCTCAAGTGGATGTAAAAGAACTCGCAGCACAATTTCAGAGAAGAACCGAGAAGTTCTGACCAATATTTATCCCTCAACCAAAATCACTAAAAACAGATTACCTGGTCATTATTTCATTGCTGTTTGAGGGACCCTGCTGTATGCAAATTGATGCCGCATCTTCTATGTTACAACAGTAAATACACTTCAAAAATACTTCATTGTCTGTGCAGCTCTTCAGAGCATCCTGAAGTTGTGAAAGGCACTGTGTAACTTCAAGTCATATAATCTTACAGTACAGAGGGAAGCCATTCAGCCCATCAATGTCTGCTGATTCTTTGAAAGAGTTGGCCAATTTAGTCCCATACCCAGTTTTATCCTCAGCCCTGCAGATTAGTCCTCTGCAAGTACATGTTCAATTGCCTTTTGAAAGTTCCCATGGAACATGCTTCCACCACTCTTTCAAGACGTGCATTTCAGATCTTAATGACCCTCTGTGTGAAAAAATTCTCCTAATTTTCCTTCAAGTTCTTGAACAATTGTTTTAAATCTGTGGTACACAAGGTCAGTTGATGTGTCAAAAGGAGTGGATCCCAAGCTTCCCTGCAAGTACACCAAGTTAGAAGGCATACTGACCCGCTGGTTATTGCAAGTAGTATCCTTCTTATCGTGGGGCCCAGTTTAAGTAGTGACCTACATTCAAAGAAATTATTTTCCAAATTAATTTTTGGGAATGTTGTCAGGAGGACCCTGGCACATCCATGGAGCATCCAACAAACTGTATTTATAATTCTATATTTTCATTGCTTCTATATTTTTAAATAATTATGCAATTCCTTTCTGAGTAACATTTTGGTCTCTGGTCTGTGCCTCAGTGAACACTTGTGACAGAGAAACTATTCTAACTTGTTCTTATGTTCTTCCGGTGATAATCCTGAGTGTATGCCTGCTTCTTACCGATTCACCGACTAGTGGAAATAGGCTTTGACTATTTAAGAATCTTTCAGAAGTTTGAAAGTCTCTTTTACACTCCCCTCTTAATCATCTCTTCTAAACAAAAACATCTAATTTGAGCAGTGATAATTTTATTTCGCTAACAGGATATGGTGCATGCCTGTAAATAACAAAGTTTCCATGCCTCAGCCTGTCAAATGGTTAGGTGATCTTTAGAGGCTGGGATACTGAAACAAAGGAGACATAGAGCGGAATTTAATCCATGGTGCACCGTGCCCAGCAGTGGAACTGGGAGTGGGCACCACTTTCACTTTTGTGTCAGGATCCGGCGCCCATGCGATTCATATGAAGGTTATAAAGACATGTGACGAGCAGGTGACGCACATGTAATTACATGGCAGGGTATAGATTTCCATTCAAGGATCAAGCCCATCAGTCTGGGCAGGGGCTTTGAAAAACTCAGGAAGCTGTGAGTTCTGCAAGATGTGTGAGTCATGAGAGCCCCCTGGGAAACGAGCAGGGACCTGCATTGATTCTTTGAAACTGTCGCAAACTAGTTGAACGTTTAGAGACTGGAATCCCTTGGAGCTCACAAATGCCACTGGCTGTCCCAAGGGATCTCTAATGGCAACATGAGTGCAGTCAATTACCCCTTGCACTCTAAGAAAACAAGCAATGGCCATGAAGTTCATTGCCCTGGTGCCTGGCTGTCATCATCTGTGGTGAACCTTATGAGCTCATTGGCATAATGGGAGAGGGCACCTGTAAGTTGCAGCCTGTGAAATGACACACATGTGATCCGTGGAGTCCTGGAAGCAGCTGCTGGCAAAAAAGCTGAGTGCTGCAGTCACTTTGAGGGCCAAGGACATAGGGTGGTAGCCAAACCCATGTGACTGTAGGTCTTGCTGCAGGAACTGGCAAATTTCAGTGACCACTTCCTGGGACAGCCTCAGATGTCTCTGGCATTGCCTCTGATATCTGGAGGTAGTTTGTACAGAGTAAAGGGTTAACATCAGGAGCCATGATGCTGATGTAATGATGATGTAACATCACATGATTGAGTAACAGAGATCTGGAGGGAAGAGAAGTTCTAACCTCGTGCAGCGTTCCCAATATATACATAGTAGCTGTAAATAAAGAGTAGTGGTTTTAAAAAAACTACAATCTCGAACAGCATACTTGGGGAAAATAGACAAGCCCCAAAAATCCCTTCTAGACCCCAACACAAAACGAAACATGGTGGCAGCATACAGTGAATAACTGATCCAGAAAAACTTTAAGAAGCAGCTACAGACCTGGAAAAACAAAGCATTCTTGAAAGAAGAATGATAGGAAGAGATTCAAGACTCACCAAAAAGTCAGGGCATTGCAGGTACAACAGATGCAAGCTGAGACACAGGCCCAGAGTCCAGACAGCAATGAGCACAGACACAAAGCAACAGGCAGCACCGGTGAAGCAGCAACAGTTCCAGGGTTCAGTAGAAGCATGGAATCCACTGTACCACACCCATAACCATTTTGGAGCACTGATAGCACACAACAGGCCCAGAACTGGGACAACTGGAGAAAAAGATTGATGAGATATAGAACTGCTTCCAGCTTACACAAAAATGATCAAAAGATTGGGTCAATACACTACTTTATGCAGATGGATCTATTGCTGATAGACTCCAGCTTCTGGCAAAGAAGTCCTGCAAGCATTTGATTCATATTTCAGTGTCCGCAACTTAATTATAGAAAGAGCAAAATTTAACAAGAGTAAGCAAAGACCAGGCAGAAACATGGGTGTGTTCATTATTGATCTATGCAGGCTGGCAGGAAACTGCAATTATGGAATCTTAAGGGATGAACTGATTTGTGGCAGAATTGTAGTAGGGGTCCTAGACAAAGCATTAGCAAATCTCTTACAGATGAGAGGATTTATCAAGGTAGTACAAATTGTGAGGCAAACTGAGCTTAGAAAACAAAATTGAGCGTTTGTTCATGAAGAAGGTGAGGTCCCATGGAGAAGATCAAGTGAGACCATTCAGTTTGTAGGCCATTGGAGAGAAATTGCATCTAAGTTTAAGCCTTAGCCTGCCAAAATGGCGAAAAAGGTGCCAACCGCCATCTTAAAATGTCTTAGGTCCTCCTCTAGTCCTCCGTGACCCAGCCTGAAACCACTGCGCTCCACCCCAACTGGGACTCTCAGTCCCAAGCCCCCATCCAAGCTGTCATTCTCCTGCTCTCCTCTCTTGCGGCACAGAGTTCAACTAAGACAACCACTTACCTCAGACACAACTGCACAAAGACTGGTGCCCACCGTCTTCAAACAAATGTAAACTGGGTGGCGCAAAATTTCTGTGCATCACTGACTTAATCTTGAAGGTAGGACTTAATTTCAAAACATTTTAAGATAATAAGTATTCATGACATGCAAATACATTACAAGTAGGAACCCACCACGGGATGGCATTAGGCTAAAACCAGCACTGACTTCATTTTTCAGTCCAAACCTGCCATCGTAATTTCAAAATTTTGACTCCCGCGTAATTAACTCACCCCACCTATTATGCTTCCCACTCCCAGAGTCATTATTAAATTCAGTCTATACTGTCTCTTCAGTATTCACAGAGATAACTCAAAAGAAAGAATCTCCACTAAGTTTCAACCATCTCCATGGCACTGTGACACACACGGCCTGTTCTCAAGTAGAAATGCAAATTAACTACCTTTTAATTTCAAAGCTTTCCTTAATTCTGGGAAACCACATGAATAAGTTATTATTTCAAATGGAATTACTGCAGACTTCATATCTCAAGTTCTTTAGCTAAGTAAGCCTGTCTGCCATTTTATGACACTCACTGTCAGGATGATATAATAATTCTCATAATGTTATTCGAATTTATTGTAAAATAGTGGGGGTGAGTGTGAGAGAGAGAGACTTAATTGGATTAAAGGCAGTTGGTCTGAATGCTTTGATGTAAACATGGGGGAAGTTTAGAATGTAAGGTTTAAAAGGACATTTGTATTTTTAAATGAACTAGGCTAGATTGTTTTCAAAAGAGGGAGTGAAATATTACACTTAGGTGAAGTTTAGAAAGTGTGTTTACTTTTCCCAAAGATTACTGGTAAAACTTAGTGCTATGAGAGATTTTTATTATCAGACAGGTAAAGTCCAAAGACATAATGAAATAATGGGAATTTGCATTCAAAGGGGAAAATATGTATAAAGGAGTGAAGGCTATGTGTAAGGGTAGGCATTTTTAAGATCTAGCAAGTATGTGAAGCCTTTAGCATCTATGCTTCAAGATGCTGTCTTCACAGAACTGAAGTTAAGAAAACTCACTTTGAATTCGATCGGGTTGTGTCACCTTGCCTGGCTGGATCTTTTAAAATCTACTTGTCTTACCAAAACAAAAGTGTAACTGGGAGTCAGATTAAGTAGCGGATTTAGAAGTTAAAGTAATTTGTAGATCTATGTATGTGTTTTAAATTATTTCTCTTATTAATAAATGGTTAATCTAGTTTAGTTAAAAACCTATTTGACTTGGTGGTCTTATTACTGAATTCAGGGCACGCATCTCAAAATTTATACAGATTGCAAAACAAGTTGTGGCAGTTGTTTCAAGTTTCCCTTTGGGATTTGAACAACTGAGCATTTACAATTGGCTGTGCTATAATACTCACCCTTTTAGCTATGACCTTATTCAATAAACACAAGTTTACCTTTTGAATTGTAATTACCTTAAGCCTGTGTGGTTTACCAGCCTCTAGATATTTAGTAGGGTTTTTCCTAATGACTTGCATTTAAAATTCAATCTCTAAAGCTAAAAAGCTATATCTCTAAAATAAATGAACTATAACATCTGGCATACGTAACAGCAGTTACTTTTTTTTTGACCCAACATCACATGCATGATAACTTAAAAGGGACAACTTGTGACCGGGCTGAGTATGTACCTTCCGGGCTGTTGTGCAGCCACTTGCAGGAAAAATTGATTACCACTGGGGACACGGTGAAGCATTTTCTAGGGGAGACTGTGACAGGGTCCGTGAACTCACTGACCATGGAGGCCACTTGTACAGCAATTTGTGTCCTTCTAAATAAGGATTGTTGGCCAGAGGATTTCTGGATTACTTGTATCTAATATATTTTCTCTGAAATGTCAAAGGCACAAAGGTGAAGAATAAGAAGTCAGCACTTTTCATTATAATTGAAATTGAAGATGCTGGAAGTACTCAGCAGGTCTGCCAGCATCTTATGGGAGAGAAGCAGATTTAACATGAAAACTGGCCTGATTTCCAGAATCTGCAGGGTTTTGATTTAGTGCTTTTCAGCTGTTTCTCTGACCTTGATAGCCTCCTCTTTTTTGGCAAGTAGGAACTGGGGAATTTACAAGTAGTTCCCAATCTACAGAAACTTTCCATTATCAATTTACATCATTTATTGAGCTCAGAATATGCATATTTTGATCATTTTCTAACAGGGAAGCATCTGAACAGGGGCCTGAAAAGAAAATGTTAACTTTAATATGACTCCATTTTACTGACAAACATCCCAAATGTTGCATTTCACACAACCTGTATGTTTCATGGAGTGAGAAGTCATTTTGAGGTTGTTTCATGAGGCACAAAAACAATTATTTTTCATTATGAATATAATCTTTGAAGGTAATTAATATTTTGAAATTGCTTGTGTTATCTGATCGAGAGGCTGTTTTGCAGTTCATTTTGACTAGTTATTTAAATTACTATTTTTTTCAAAAAGGTAAACTGGTAGAAATTTCTGATCCCAGCCAGAAGATGGTGAGTTTGATTCTCAAACATTTTCTAATGCTTCAACTTGATGTTTTCCTTGGTTGGGTGAGTTTTATCATTTGTTGTCAGGACAATTGGAATGTCACCAGAAGCAAAATCATCCATCTTGAGGAGTAGGAGCAGGAGCAGCTGCAGAACAATTCTTTGTATGTTATTCACATCGCTTGCTGTCCAATTGCGGAATAGCTTTAACTGCTACAATGGAGAGGTTGGTGCTCTAAACTGTCCCGTGAGAATTTGGCTAGGATGGATAACAATCTAACCTGCGTATGAGAAGGCTGTGGGCTCAAAGTAACTTGAAAAAATCCTTACCTTGGATGGCCTTTTCTTCTCACTGTCTTGTCCTGCAGGAATGCTGGAGTGGCTTCCGCACCCTGACCACAATTAAAATTGAAGTCAGGGCCTGATGGCAGCATTGAACCCTAATCGGCATCTTTAAACTCCACCAGCTTTAGGAGGATGTTTTCACTGCCTGCTTGGAAGAAAAGGTGAAAATGAAAGATGGCAAGATATAGCTGGGGCATCAGTAATTAAGTCATGTGCTTGATTTTAATTGCTGAATTGCATGGTTTCTGTCGGTGGTGGGGTTAGGGCTAAAATCCAACTCCTGTGTTCCAAAAGATGGTGAGTTCCATTATTGGGGTGAGGTGGGTATTAAGGGAGGTGGAATAGGAAATCGTGAACATAGGAATAAAATAAAATATAGGCACAGACTTATGTACGCACGTTATCTCTGACACTATATATAGATTTATGATTCACACTGTGGAGCAAACTGATTCAACTTAGGTAAAGATAAATGTAGACCTATATAATGCCCTAAAAATATAATCCCTTAATCAAAAATTCTATAAATATACTTTGGAGATTGCTAAATCAACGAATAGTTTTGAATAGCAACACCATTTTTAAAAAAAAAGTAAAAGTGCATAATTCCATTTTATGACACTAAAATAATGCAAATAAGTAGATAGATTCAGGATGTGGGTTTCTGTGGTGTCAGCAAGGTGGTAAATGACTAATCTTTCCACCACAAAATGGCTTGCAACATCAACATTATTTAGTAGCATCTATCACTCCAGCTAAAATAATTTATTTGTAAATTCTGTGACTTTATAATGAATGTGTATTGTTAATGGTGCTGTCTCCTTGGATTCTTCTTCTAAAACTGATATCATCAGTCTTTCATGAAAAATTACATAATGACTCCTTTGTCCTTTCCATTTACTGCTCCATCTTGAACCTGCATTTGCTCTCCAACATCTTTAAATGTGCTGTTATCTCCCAAACCTGCGTGCATCATTCCCACAGCCCCATGTTTGAATCTCTTAAATCAGGTTTCTATCCTTACCACTGCAAAAAAAATAGGCCTAAACAAAGTGACAAATGGCATCCTGTGTGACTGTGACAGTGGTGCATTTTCTCTCCTTATTTTTCTTGATCTCTCTGCAGCTTTTGACACAGTTGACTACACAATTCTCCTCCAACACCTATCTTTCATCGTCTAATTCAGTGGGAATGGCCGCAATTCTTTCTACTCCTACCTAACCAATTGTATGCATAGCAATGGCTTCGCTTCCCACCACTTCATCATTGGCCGGGAATGTTTGGAGGTGGCAGGAGTTCTGCCACCGGGGTCGAAAGCAAGGGGTCAAAGTATGGTGGGGGTGCGGGGGAGTTGGTGGGAGGGAGGGGGGCAGCTGGTGGGGGGGTTAGAGAGGGAGGAAGGTTGTGACTCCACTTCAGTGGGTGGCGGGACCAGGGACTGCATTTAACAAGTGGCAGTCAATGACATCACTGCTGGTGGGCGAGCTCCTGGCCCATTCAGGGGTTGGGCAGCTCAGCAGTCTCAGCTTCACTGGGAGAGGTGGCCATTGCTGGCGCTGCATCTTCAGAACGAGGATGTATTGATGGCCATGCACCTTCACAATTTAAGTGCACGCCACTGACACCTTCCTTCTACCATAGACAGTCTTGAAAGAGATGGAATTTCCTCCAGTTAAGCATTTGGAAGACCAAATCCATTGTCTTCAGTTCCTGCCACCATTAATCCCACTCACTGGTCAACATTTCAGGTTGAATTAGACTGTTGGCAACCTCAGCACCACATTTAACTCCAAGCTGAACATCCATCTTTATATACCGTTCATCACAAAGACCATCTACTCTCCCTGATGTATAACAGAACCCTTGTCTGCCCTTGCTTCAGGCCAACTGCTGCTGAAACTTGAATCCCGCCTTTGTCACCTCCTAACTCAATTATTCCAATGTTCTCCTGGTCAGCCTCTGAACCTCAATACCCCTGAACTTAAGCTCATCCAAAATTCCACCATCTGTGCAGTATCCGGCACTAATCCTACTCATCCACCAACTCCTGATGTGGCTGTACTGCATTGACTCCCATCCTCCAAATGTCTCCAAGTTATAATTCTTATACTCTGGTTTGAATCCCTTTATGATGTTGTCCCTCTTATCGTTGTAACCTGTTCCTCTTATCAATGTAACTACTCTTTGATCAGCTTCATGGCGCCTATCCTAGTGTCCTCTTCTTTAGCTTGGCATCCATTTGTAAAGTCCCTTGTGAAGGTTTTTTTCTATATTAAAGGCAGTAGAATATACAAGCTGTTGTTAATTTGATAGTCCTTTAAAATTAGAGTTTGTTGTGCAGTGGGTCTGTCCAATTTTGTTATGGCCCAGGACTTGGTCCTCCTTGCCTGCTTCGTTCCTGCATCTGCTTGCAAAATTTGCTAAAACCATTTTTCACTAGTAAGAAAACAGCTGAATGAGAAATGAACCTGTATTAAAAAAAAACTGCTGAACTGGTCTCAGCAAAGAGAAGTACACAGTGATATTCCACTGATATGACCACTTCAGATCATTGGGAAGTTACTTCCGCGCTGCATCAAATCTTTTTCAGAGTTTTTATCTGTACAACATTTATTAAATTTACTCAGCCGAAAAGCAGCAGTGAAATTGAATGCTTAGAAAACACTGATTTGAAGATACAAATGATAGAAGAAAGACAAATCAAAGGCCAGAATTTTATGCTTCCCCGCCGATGGGTTTTCGGGTGGAGGAGAGTGTGAAATTGAAGTGACAGGATTCCCTCTGGGTTCGTGCCTGTCCTGACCACACGGCAGTTTTACGCTGGGGTGGGCAAGACCTCAGACAGCAAGCCCGCCCTTACCCCAATTGACGTCCTTAAGTGGCCAAGGCAGTTTCCCTCCCGGCCTCAATTTTTGGGCTGGTGGGAGGATTGAGCTGGCATGGGGGGAGGAAGGCGAAATTAAACAGGTGGGAAGAGGGGTGCGCGCCTCCATCAGAAGCCCCCTTCTGAAGTTGGGCTTCTTAAGGTCTGGTGGCCTCCGGACCTCCCTCTGCCCCGAGATTCCGATCACCCACTTTGCGCCCTCTCAGGCCTTCCTTACCCTTCCCACCCTGGGACCCCTTGAACATACCTGGGCCTTCACTCCTCAGGATTAGACTCTGACACCCTCCTGAAGTTCCTCTTTTGTCCACTGCAGCGCTGTTGCTGCAGGGACCTGAGAGCTGCCGGCTAATCAGCTTGGCTGGCAACTCTCTAAGGTGACACTTCCTCCCAAGTGAGGGGCGGAAGTCCTGCCTGCAGCCACTTAACATTCATTCAAGTGTGAAATGGCTGCAGGGCACTCGGAGTTGGGATCAAGGCTCTTCAGATGGTGGGAAGCGATATCCCACCATCCAAAAAAATCGGGTCAAACTGTTTTCGGTTCTTTTGGTAGGTGGTAAGAAGTGCAGCTATATGTTACATAATTCATCAAGAACTACAGATTCCTCTTCTAATCCCAAGTGCGGCAAAACTGTTGGTGTGGGGTATAATCATTTGAATGCTGATCGTCATTTTGAATGCAGTGTACCTTTTTTAAACCCACCATCCCAAGAAACAAAAGTCAGTAAGACTCAATGGTAGAGCTACAGAGCAATCTCAAGTGAGAAGTTGGTTTGCATTGTACACAATTTTCAGGTGTCAAGTGGGCACAAGGCATAACAGGCATTGACCTCACTGCTGTATCCAAAACAAGCGGTCTCTAATTCATATGCCAGAGTGGTCTCCATTGCAGAAATAAGCCACTGTGGAGCAGGCATTGCCATTGCCCATTCAGGACTCTTCAGTTGTCCCATTACCAGCCAGTGAAAGGTAGATTAATTTTTTCTTAAAAATAAACCCTTTCCAATGGAGCCAATGAGGAACAGGAGCACATCTCTGACTTTATGGAAGCATGATTGTTGTTCCTCTTCCTGTGGCCTACTCCAATTTCCCAATTCCAGGATTTACCTGATGGTCACTAATGATGAGGCATATACTCCTACATTGATTCCTTTGCTTGGGTGAGCTGCCTGTGGAGGTGAGATCCATGCTGGCAACGTGTGTCCATGTATGCTGATGAAGCCTGAGGACCAATTTTCAACAATCCCCAGACCTCTTAGTTTGGGTACATTCTGGTCATGCATCCCTGAGTGCGGGCCCAGGATCAAGCCCTGACCATAATCAACTCCTTTTTGAAACTTAAAGACCCTGTACAGTGCTTCTTCTTCACCGCTTAATGGCAGAGCAGACCATGGGGAGTGATTATTAAACCCAGCACTATGATGAAGGAACTGAAGCAACATATACAATTGAAGCTGCAGCTGGAGTAATGTGCCTTAATTATGCATCTCCTGTTGTTTTTGCTCCTTCAGGCCATTGGCTCAGTCACTCCAGTAAATCAAGTTAATGATGTCATGATCACGCAATGTTTAAAAATAGGAAAGCAGAAATAATTATAAAGCTGTTGAAAAGGACATATATTTTATCACCAGAGGTAGATCAGTGAAATTGCAAAGTGACATTTTCATCGTGGTGACATTATGCACAAGTGACCTGGTGAAGCTTTTATGCTTTGACTTAATCTTATCATCACATTATATTGGGAAACGTTAGCAAAAATTGTTTGTCAAGTACTTTATTTTAATTTCAATGTCCTTTCAATATTAAGGACAAGTTGGAGTTTTTTTTTAAACTGAGGTTAGTAATGGTAAGTCTTTAATACCAGCCTTAGCCCAAAAAAACACATTGGGTGGAATCGTCGTCCCATTGGCAGGCTTGAACAGACAAACAGAGAAGGTGAAAAATCAGGTTTACACCATCGTGAAACCAGTTTGTGATTGTCTACTCCACCCATCAATGCTGTGTTTCCCACCGCTACACGTTGGGAACCCAATTTCAATACTTTAGCATCTCATTATAAGCCCTCTTCACCGGAATCATTGCGCCGACATGTTTCACAACTGTATATAAATGAAGTGCACCTAGCAAGCTGTACTTTGCGCGGGACTTCGAGATTTGTTTGCGTATCCTGCTTTGGGCAGCACTCGCTTCGCAGGCAGCATCAATTTTAGGGGGAGCTCACAGACAGGTCCCTGCCTACTAGACAAGCTGTAAGGTAAGGGTGCCCTTTCAACAGCTGCAGGGCTAGGGCTTGCTTGGGGAAGGGAGAAAAGTGGCCTCAGGGAAGGGAAGAGGCTGCAGGTTGAGGGCTGTACTGGGGAAAAAGTGGTATCCCAGGGTGTGTGTGGGGTATATGTTAATCTGTGCAAGGCGCCTCAAGATGATGAGGGCTGAGGAGGCAGTCTGCTGAGGATCAGGCCAGATGGAGATGTGAGAGTGTGTGAGAGAGAGAGAGAGTGAGTTGTGATGTCCCTTGAACTGTCAATGAGTGAGATGCCAGTGAATGTGAGAGTTCAGAGTAATGACATGGTCGTCTTACCCTGGCAGCATGGATGAGAACATTTCATCCTCTTTCTACGCTGGATGACTGACCTCTTGTGTGCAGCATTGTCACTGACCACCTCTGCCACTGCCTGCCAAGCAGGAGTGGTGAGACTGATGGGCCCCCTGCAGCCAGAGCAGGGGTAGAGGACATCACGGTGGGCCTCCACGGCATCCAGAAGGCGTCTCAGGGATGCGTCGCTGAATTGGGGTGGAGGGGGGGCTGCACTCTTCTTGGCTTTTGGGTCATGACTTCATGGGAGCAGTCCTGGGCTGCAAGCATTGAGAACTGCGCATGCGACTGTAGTTTAAATATGCCACCCAGTGTGAGGAAGCACTGAGATAATGCCATGGCAGACAAATCGGAGGCCACCTGCCAGTGAGATGGCGTTTCTCCTGTGGCTGCATAATTAATGAGGTGGGAAGGGGGCAATACTGCGTGAAAACCTACCATTGAGGCCGATGGTAAAATGTCTTTTTTTCACATCTGCTACCGCACTTAGTGCAAATTTGGGATGATTCCACCCATTGTTTGACTATAAGGATATAGAAAGTATATGAACATATTTTGATTATCTGAATATGAAAGTATGGAATATGCAAAATCTATTCAATTTATCCTTTTCAGCTGACGATTCATTCATCCCAGTTTATTTAATCTTAGACCTATGAGTAACAACAGATCAAAGCTTACATTGTGAAGGTTGTTTCAACTTCCAAATAAAGTCAAACTACAGGTGTCATCTACCAAAATAACCTACGTTATCTAACAGTGCACAGTTGTATTTAACTGATGCTAGTCCGGTGTCCCAACATAACTAGAATTCCTATATTCCGTGGACTATCTAACCATTTTTTATCTATATTCCTCTGATCCATTTTATAAGCAGATATTCAGCCAGCTCTTTTCAATAAGAGCATAATATATCAAGTGAGAAAAGGCTAGTCAGTTGAGTTAGGAAAACTATGGGGAGTAACTGACAACAATAACACATGTATGTAACATTTTTAATGTAATAAAAGTTATCAAGATGTTTCCGGAGAGAGGTGGAGCAAGCAGTGAAGGATTTAAAGTTAGCTGAAGACACAGTTAAATGGATTGTTAGGGAGAAAAGTACAAAGTCGAGAAGTTCAGGAAGCAGTTGCAGAGGCTGAAACCAAAATCTTTAAAACCCCTGCCACCCAGTAAGGAAAATTATGATGGAGAAAAATACAAAAGCCAAGTGTCAGATGGGATGTAAAGCCAGGAGATAATTACAGAGATAGGATGTGGTGAGACTCCAAAAGAATTTATATTTGATGCATTGGTAAATTGACCTATGGAGGTTACATTATCAATGTTTTTCTTAATGATTTTTTAAAAGTGCTTCTAATTATTCCTGAATAACATTTCTTCAACTTAAGTTTCCACAGTGCAATTCTATGAGATACTGATTGACCTCAGTGGGCTGCTGTTTTTATACCATCTAAATGCACAGTGATTGTTCTGCTTTCCAGACCTTCGTTTCCTAATTTTTAAATAGTCATTTGGTAGGACAGAACTCGAGTATTGTGGAAAAGAGAGAGACATACTGTCAAAGCTTTTTGTCTTGCACTCATCAGGGCAGTTTGCAAGAATACCAATAGTTAAGGGAACAACAGTTTATACTGCATGAAAAGAAAGTACTGATTATTTGGCAAGTGGACTCTGATTGGTAGAAGCATTGCCATGGAAAATGCACTGGGGAATAGTTAACTGCCAATTATCAAATTCAAACCAGGCAGATTGAGACTCGTTAGCCAAGGCAGTGTCATGGGGAATGAACCAGGGAATGTCTGTCCCCCAAGATTTTTTAGTTGAAAAGGGTACAATGCATGGACATGCTCCTTTTGTCTGCGAAGGACAGGTCTCTGTGTGAGTATATGTAGCTATTAGCATGTGCTATATGAGCCACACTGCAAGCCCAACTAATAATCTTAAATTGGTTTTCAGTATAATTCTTAGCACAATCAGGATTTTTTAGGAAATGTTGTCCAATCCCGGAATCACATCTTTGTTAGACACTGTGTTTTGACTTTTGCAAATACAGTCTGCACTTTCCTGTTGCGAACAGCCAAAGGGACATGCTGTTCCCTTTATGATTGGTATTCTTCCAAACTGTCCTGATGAGTGCAAAATGAAAAACTTTGATAGCATGTCTCTCTTTTTCAGCAATATTCAAGTTCCTAATTTTTGTTTTGAAAAGGGGTTTTATTTCTGTAAATTAAATTATCATGTGTTTACTGTAATTGGTCGAAGTATAAAACTGCTCAGAATCACGTATTTGTCCTTTGAGTGCTGTAGTCAGCTTAATGACCCTCTGTAGCAGTTCTCTTCATACTAAATAAGTCTTGTGACTGTATATAAAATATTCAGCACCATATGAACAAATGTGTAGAGTAAAAGTAATGATAGCCCATGGATGATTTTCACTTGACACCCACCCCATATTCCAATGTAAAAAGGGTGGCTCATAGATGATTAAAACAAAAAATGTCCGCCCATTGGTTGCCCAATATGATCACATAAAGGATAAATACAGTCTGGCTTGGAATAAAAGAAGTGCATCAAAGTCTTTGGTTGATTACATTATTAAATAGAAGGATTGGAGAAAAGAAATGAGGCTTATTATAAACCTTGTGGCAATAGTACAGAGGAAACCCACAAGGAATATAAAAAGTACAGAAGGAAAGTGAAAGAGAGATGAGGAAGTTGTCATGTTTTGGGGCCTTTTGACCATTTTTACACGCAGGATTTGGAGGAAGCAAATTATGTTCTCACAAGTTAAAATATGATTATCTGTAGTTGTAATGCTAATTGTACTTGTTATGGGCTGCAATCATAAGTAATTCACCTGACATGTCTCAGCAATTTGGAAATGCCTACCCCTCAGTCTGTTGCAAAGTTTTAAATTCCTTTTCATGGTTGAGTCGAAGCCATACATCAATTGTCAAGATAGAGATAGCATTTAAACAGTGCCAAGTGAGAGTTAAACTGAACATTTGTCAGAACTTTGGAGTGCAGGAGAGATATTATCCAGTAAGATGACCAGTGATGTGCAGAAGCTTGGGTTTTACCCAATAAGTCTGATCACGACTGTATGTTCACTTTATCATGAAACAAAGCAGTTAATTTATATCTGGCCTCATACCACCAAATGTTTCCTCAGTCATCCTGCAGAGAGATTGATGGAACATGAGCATAACTCATGAATATACACTTCAGATCACAAGTGTTACACTATTGTGCAGTCATCTCTCACAAAAGAAAGATGCTCAGATCCTTTCAGCAGAGACCAACTCACTGATCCTGTATCAGAAGGCTGAGTGACAGCTGGCAAGCAGCACTAGGGATAATAGTACATACAAGATGGAGAAGGATAATCCAAGAATGATTTGGACCACTTATAACAAGAAAGGAATCACCTTGTAATTGAAAGGGAAGGGATAATACTGATGCTTGATATGAATTTTGCCTGAATTTGTACAGAGGAAAGTGGAAGTGAAATTGCAAAGTACCTAAAGTAGGTTTGAAGAGCCATCACTGGGCATAAATGTTCAAACCACATTAAATGTGCATTAAAAAGTTAATGATATTGAAAGTAGAGGAGCCCTGAGGCTATGCATCACAGAATACAGAGGGAAGTTAATAAGTCATAAAAAACTCACCATAATTTTCCAAAAATGTTTGGAAGCAGGTACTGTACAAAGGACTAGTGGGTGGCAAATATTACACCCCTATAGAAAAAAGAGGAAAAGACTAAACTAGTTAGTTTTATTTATTCAATGGTAAACTTCCAAGAGTTTATTTTGTGAAATCACTCAGCCAGTGTCAAGGCTCACCTGCCCACATCATATATCAAGAACGAATGGGTGCACTGACCTCAGTGGTTTCCCATTATGTGCTCCTCACTGGAAGTGTGCATTCATAAAATCAAACATTGAAGTCCATAGTAAAGGATGAAACCTATGTATACTGAGACAAGGGAAATCAGAGATAGACTGGTAAAGAGCAGGATTTGCCTGATTAAGTTGATTGATTTTATTGAGGAAATGACAATGTTCATGCATAAGCAGAAAGCTGTGGATGCCGTACATTTGTTTTCTGGGCTTGCAGTCATATCCCAGGAATCAGTGTTGTGATCTCTTTTATTTCCTATGCATACAAATGATTCGGGTATAGGCATAAGAGGAATGATACCAAGGTCTGCAGATGTCAACTTTAGGGTATGGTAAGCTGTGAAGGAGATTGAAGAAGATAGGGCACAGGCAGGTTAGTTGGGCGGGTAGTTTCAATATGGTTGCACTGTGGTTATGGAACTGGAACACCGATCATAAAAATAAACCTAAATTTAATAAATCTGGCCATTTGTGAGCTGGCACCAATAGTGTAGAGTTCCAGTGAAAGAGGCCAACCCAATAGGCTTCCTTCTCATCAGTAATTTCCCCAAGAGTCCAAGAAAGCACCATTGATGTGATTATGCTAGAATAAAAAAGTACAGTATCTTAGGCCTGTCTTTTGATTCAACCATTAAACCAAGGCCGACGAGCGAACCTTTGGCTTTCTGGAAGCAATCCCCCCATTGAGTCAGACGATGAGCACCTTGGGATTTTTTACTATGTTAAAAGCACTACATCAATATAAGTTCATCTCATTCTGAATCAAAAGATGCATTGTTCGAACCCCACTCCAGGCAATTCCAACATGTGGAGGCTAAAGCTCTGACTTTGAAATCTGACTTGACTTCCAGCAGCAATTTTTTCTCTTTCATTTTATTCATTCATTCACAGGTTGTGGGCATCACTGGCAAGGCCAGCATTTATGGCCCATCCCTAATTGCCCTTGAGAAGATGGTGGTGAGCTGCCTTCTTGAATACAGCTGAAGAGCTTGCCAGGTCATTTTGAAAGATATTTCAGAGTCAACCACATTGTTGTGCACCTGGAACCTAAGCCAGACTGGGTAACAGTGGCAGTTTTCCTTCCCAAAAGGGCAACAGTGAACCAGATGGAATTTTATGAATGCCTAGCAGTTTCATAGTCACAACTACTGGGACTATCTTTTAATTCCAGATTTTGTTTAATTTACTGACTTTAAACTCCCTGGGCAAAATTTTCTGCCTGCCGGGCGGGCGGGTCTGACCCAATCTCCGGCGGGCAGGGAGACAATCCCTGCTGGAGAAGCGGGCCCCGCTGCCATTTTACGTGGGCGGGCCAATTAAGGCCCTCCCAGCATGACGTCTGGCAGGAAGCGCTATGGGATTGGGATTCCCCAAATGCGAGAGTGTGCTCTTTTGCGCATGCGCACAAAAGAGCGCACATCTCCATGAGACTAAGTGCAACCTCAGGGAGATCGCTTATGTTTTTTAAAAAGATTAAAAATAGAAAAAAAAAATTCCCTAACATATACCCCTCACGTGACGATGTCACATGAGATGGGACATGTTCATAAATTGCAGTAAAACTTTATTAAACTTTTTAGAACCCTGCATGAAACTTCATCCCGCAGGTGGATGAGGTTTCATGTTTTTTCTATTTGCCGCTGGGTCTTCTGGCCTGCCCGCCAACCTTAAGGTTGGGCAGACAGGTCCTTTAATTGTTTAAATGATCCTGTCAATGACCTCAATTGGCCCTTGACACGTCGGCGGGTGCACAGCTGATTTTGCTGTGAGCCCGCCTTTCTGAAAATTTAAATGGGGCCGGATGATGTCAGGGGTTCTGCCTGACATCATCCCGCATCATTTTACGAGTCGGTGAGCGGGCGCCGCCCCTTGCTTACCAATGACAAAATTCTGCCCCCCATCTTCTGGTTGGGATTTGAACTCATGTCCCCCAATCATTAGCCTAGTAAGATAAACATTACATTTCCCTTATTTGTGTTCACTGGGTGTGAGGTGCCCTTCCCCTATCATATGGATTGTGAATGCCTATAAAATCCTCTTGATGTATTGTACTAACTACCCCATTGGCTGCTATAAAGGTGGTTATGGCCCTGGAAGGAGCATTCATGTCATGGCCCGTTAGACTCTTAATCAACCTACAAATCCTTGTACTATTTTCAGCTTCTCATCAAGGGAAGTATGTGAAGATGCAAAAACAACAATCAAGATTCTGTTTGTATACTTCTGTGGATTCAAAGCATCACAACTTCTCCCAGTGTCCCAGCTAGCATTCACCCCACAACCAGCATCACTGAAAGCTGATTATTGTGTAATTTCTTCATTTACTGTTTGTGGGACCATCCAGTACCCAAATTAGCGACAGTTTTTTTTTTCAACTATAAAACAGTGCCTGCACTTGGAAAGTATTCCGTCAGATGTAAAGCAATTTTGGACATGCTGAAGACCTCTTGCAATCCACAATATTAATATAAACTCTGTACATGTCTACCATCAGTGATTCAAGCTGACCAGCAATGTGGGGGCATGGTCACGTAGCATTTCAAACACACAAGTCAGTGCATATCGTGACCCCAATCCTACTTCTATCCGAGTCGTCCACTATTCCGTCATACTGCATGCCCCTCTTCTTTCAGTGCTGGTCACAGTTGTCATGTCAGGAAATTTCTTCTTTCTTCGATTAACTAGGAACATAGGACTTAGAAGCAGGAAAAGGCTATTTGGTACTTTGAGCCTGCTCTGCCAATCGACAAGATCATGGCTGATCTGATTGTGGTTTCAACTCCACTTTCCTGCCTGCCCCACATAACCCTTGACTCCCTTGTCTATCAAAAATCCATCTAACTCGGCCTTGAATAAATTCAACGACCCAGCCTCCAGTGCTTCCTGGGAAAGAAAATTCCACACACTAATTGCCCACTGAGAGAAAAAATTCCTCCTCATCTTCATCTTAAAACGGAGTCCCCTAGTTCTCATCTATTTGTATTCATGTACCAGGACACTCAGATCCCATGATACTGCAGAGTTCTGCAATCTCTGTCAATTTAAATGGTATATTGTATTTCTATTCTTCTTGCCAAAGTGGACAAGTTCACATTTTCCCACATTATACTCCGCCTGCCAAAATTTTGCCCACATGATTCGAATTTTGATGTATAAAGTACTTAAACCCAAATGCATAATTTCCAAAATAAATTTCCTGATATTCCTAGGGAAACATGCCTGCAGACCTTCCCCATTCCCATCCTTCTCCACCCCATTTGCACCACCATTCTTATCCCTTAAATGTTTGGATTTCCCCTTCTGGATGGTAATTGTGTTTATTTTTTCCAGAGGGGTAAAGGAATATTGTGTATAATTCTGAATTCTGTGCAATAACCTGTTTTCACCTATCAGAATCATTCTTTGATTGTTAGCTTTTTTGGAACTGTATCAACTTTTTGAAAGTTGTTGGTGAGCTTTTTCTGGGCTAACATCTATGAAGTTTAATTGCCCTTCTTTATATATTGTCATGAAAGTATCGTAATTTTCATAATATTTTTCTGGTTTATTGTTAGTAGGATTATGGGGTTAGTATAGTTGGGTCTCTCTGTGTGTGATTTAATTACATTTGGAGTCAAGTAGACTGCAAGTTTTAACTCATCAAAAGAAGCTAGATGCTTGACATGCTAATGAGTAAACATGGATGCTGGCTTAGTTTGTAAGGTGTGAGGGAAATTTGCATTTTTAGATAGATGAAAGGAGATTTGGATTTCAGAGGGATTTTATTCTGTTTACAATGAGCCAGATAAGCAAGGCTAAGGGATGTGTTTATTTTTCCCAAAGGTTACTGACAATAAATAGTAGCAACATTGAAGTTTTTTTATTGTGAGGAAGATATAGTTTCAAAGGCAGATGACACAATAGAATTTACATATTGAAAGAGAGGAATTAAGCTACGTATCAGGAGAAGGCCATGTGAGATCTAACAGAAGTGTGTGAAATAGCCTTAATGAAGCCTGCAGTATTTGTGCATAAGTCTGTTGTCTACCGAAACTGAAGCTGGAGAAAAGCCATTTGGAATTTCACTGTCCAGAGTATTGTGTTAATATGCTGGATCTGTTTTAAAATCTAAAATCTATTTTTTGGACAGTTGCCTTAAAGGGGGCGTAACTGGGAGTCAGGTTAATTGGGAATTTTAGGAATTATTATAGTAGTAATTATAGTCTTATGTATGTACTTGACATCTTTTGTTTTGTTAATAAGTATTTTAATTTTTTTAAATTTCTAAAAGTCTTGGTGGATTTATTATTTCCGAATTCAGTGCACGCATAACGAAATAAATACAAATTGCAAAACCGTTGTGATAGCGGGACCAAATTCCCCTCGTGGATTTGGTTCACGTGGCACTCATCATCTGCTGCGTCATAACAATATAACCTGGGCAATTAATTATGTTCGCTCACAGCTGTTTAGAAAGTAGCATGTTCACTGCCTCAACAATATTTTTACACAAGGTCACACAACATGTGTAATGTGCAATGACATCTAGGCGTGTAACTCTGGGGCAGCATAGCTGTGGTGTACCCAAAAGACATGCAAAACGCCGAAACAACATTTTTTCTAAATATTTAAAGCTGATTAATATCAAAATATTTAAAAGCAAAATACTGGGGGTATTGGAAATCTGAAATAAAAGCAAAACACTCTGAAAATACTTGGCAGGTCTGACAGCATCTGTGGAGAGAGAAGCAGAGTTAACAGGTTGAATTTTCCTACATGCTTCGAGACCCCACTGTCAGGACCAAATAGGGGTCCGGAGCCCACACTTGCCAGCAGCAGGACCCACACGGGGGCATTCCCAAGTTGGCCTCCTAATTGGCTGCTTTTGAACTCGTTATCCAATTGAGGATGGCAGGCAGGCTCCCAGTTGGGCTGGAAGCTTGGAAAGTTTGACAGCCCCTCTGGGAGGGGTGGGCGCTGACAAGGCAGGACAGAGATTGAGATTGCACCTCGATGTGGTGGTGCCCTTGGAGAGGTCATTTTAAAATAACAGTACAGAGTAGCGAAGCAGGAAGGCCCCCTCTGATCGGAGGACAGGCCCCCTCCGGATGGCTTGTTGGGGACACAGAGACTGCCTTTCGTGACTCTGGCTCCTATGGCCTCTTGGACTTCTGTAGGGAAGTTGCCTCCATGGAGTTGGCAACTTCCCCAAGCTGTGGTGGACTGCTGCACCACTGGAAAAATGCCAGCAGGGCATCCAAATTGCCCTTAATTGGGATCTTAAATATAGTAATTAGCTGCCCATCAACAGGCAACTGACCTGGCCCCTGCCCATCGCTGGGAAATTTTCCTGACCGCAGAAATGCAGCAGGGAGACATGCCAAAGTGGCTCCCTTCCGTATTCCTGGCTCCCCCGCCACTCCTCCACCCAGGGCTGAGTAAATTCTTCCCAATGTTTTAGGACCTTTCACCAGAACTCAGAAAAGTTAGAAGTGTATTAGAATTTTTAGCAATTGATCAGGGGGAGGCTAATACTCTGGGGACACAGGTTCAACTCCCACCATGGCAGCTAGTGGAATTTAAATTCATTTATTAAGTGTGGAATTAAAAGTTAGTTTCAGTAATAGTGACCATGAAACCATTCTCAATTGTCATTAAAAACCCAACTGGTTCACTAATGGCCTTCAGGGAAGGAAATCTGCCATCCTTACCTGGTCTGGCCTACATGTGATTCTAGATCCACAGCAATGTGGTTGACTCTTACATGCCCTCTGAAATGGCCTTGCAAGTTATTCGGTTGTATCAAACCGCTACAAGGTTGAAAAGGAATGAAACCGGACCACTCAGCATCAACCTCAGCACCAGAAACAACAACGGCAGATCCAACCCTGTTAACCCTGCAAAGTCCTCCTTAATAATATTTGAGGGCTTGTACCAAAATTGGGAGAGCTGTCCTACAGGCTAGTCAGACAACAGCCTGACATAGTCATACTCACGAAATCATACCTTACAGAGAATGTACCAGACATCACCATGACCCTGTGTATATCCTGCCCCACCGAAAGGACAAACGCACCAGAGGTGGTGGCACAGTGGTATATGGTCGGGAGGGAGTTGCCCTATGAGTCCTGAACATTAACTCTGGACCACATGAAGTCTCGTGGCATCAGTTTCAACAGGGACAAAGAAACCTCCTGCTGAGTACTGCCTATCACCCCTGCAACACCCACCAGGCCCCCCCCCCCCCCCGCCCCCCCCCACCGCTGATGAATCTGTACCCTTCCATGTTGAACACCAAATGGAAGAAGAACTGAGGATGACAAGGGCACAGAATGTACTCTGGGTGGAGTCTTCAACATACTTCACCAAGGGTGGCTCGGTAGCGCCATTACTGACTGACCTGGCCGAGCCCTACAAGATATAGCTGTTCGACTAGGCCTGTGGCAGGTGGTGAGGGAACCAACAAGAGGGGAAAACCTACTTGACCTTGTTGTCACCAATCTACCCATCGCAGATGCATCTGTCTGTGACAATATTGTTAGGAGTGACCACCGCACAGACCTTGTGGGGACAAAGTCCTGCCTTCACATTGAGGATAATCTCCATCGTGTGACACTACCACCGTGCTAAATGGGATAGATTTCAAACAGATCTAGCAGCTCAAAACTGGGCATCCATGAAGTGCCATGGGCCATCAACAGCAGCAGAATTGTATTCAACCACAATCTGTAACCTCATGCCCGGCATATCCTCTACTCGACCATTAGCATCAAGTTGGGAGATCAACCCTGGTTCAATGAAGAGTGCAGGAGGACATGCCAGGAGCAGCACCAGGAATACCTAAAAATGAGTTATCAATCTGGTGAAGCGACAGCACAGGACTACTTACATGCCAGACAGCGGAAGCAGCATGTGATAACCAGAGTAAGCGATCCCACAACCAATGGATCAGATCTAAGTTCTGTAGTCCTGCTACATCCAATCATGAATGGTGGTGTGCAATTAAACAGCTAACAGGAGTAAGAGGCTCCATGAGTATCCCCATCATCGATGATGGGGGATCCCAGCACAGCAGTGCAAAAGATAAGGCTGAAGCATTTTCAACCATCGTCAGCTAGAAGTGCTAGATGAATGATCCATCTCGGCCTCCTCCTGAGGTCCCCAGCATCACAGATGCCAGTCTCCAGCCAATTCGATTCACTCCACATGATATCAAGAAACGGCTGAAGACACTGGATATTGCAACGACTATGGGCCCTGACAACATTCTGGCTATAAGACTGAATGCTACTGCTCCAGAATTAGCCACGACCCTAGCCAAGCTGTTCCAGTACAGCTACAATCCTGGCATCTACTTGGCAATGTGGAAAACTGCCCAGGTATGTCCACAAAAAGCAGGACAAATCCAACTTGGCCAATTACCGCCCCATCAAGTCTACTCTCAGTCATCAGTAAAGTGATGGAAGGGGTCGTTGACGGTGCTATCAAGCAGCACTTGCTTAGCAAAAACCTGCTCACTGATGTCCAGTTTAGGTTTTGCCAGGACCGCTCAGCTCCTTTCCTCATTACAGCCTTGGTTCAAACATGGAAAAAGAGCTAAACCAAGAGGTGAGGTGAGAGTGACAGCCCTTAACATCAATACCGCATTTGATTGAGTGTGGCATCAAGGAGCCCTAGCAAAGCTGAAGTCGATAGGAATCGGGGGGAAGTGATCAACTGGTTAGAGTCATACCTTGCACAAAGGAAGATGGTTGTAGTTTTAGGAGGTCAATCATTTCAGCCATGGTACATCACTGCAGGAATTCCTCAGGATAGTGTCCAAGGGCCAACCATCTTCAGCTGCTTCATCAATGACCTTCCCTCCGTCATAATGTCAGAATTGGGGATGTTCAGGGATTATTGCTCAATGTACAGCACCATTCAAGAATCCTCAGATACTGAAGCACTCCATGCCTGTATGCAACAAGAACTGGGCAATATTCAGGCCTGGGCTGAAAAGTGACAAGCAATATTTGTGCCACACAAGTGACAGACAATGACCATCTCCAACAAGTGAGAATCTAACCGTCTCCTCTTGATATTCAATGGCATTACCATTATTGAATCCCCCACTATCCTGGGTGTTACCATTGACCAGAAATTAAACTGGACCAGGCGTGTAAACAAAATGGCTACAAGAGCAGGTCAGAGGTTGGGAAATCTGTGGCGAATAACACTTCCTGACTCCGCAAAATTTGTCCAGCACCTACAAGGTACAAGTCAGGAGAGTGATGGAATACTCTCCATTTGCCTGGATGAGTGTAGCTCCAACAACGCTCAGGAAGCTTGACACCATCCAGGACAAAGCAGCCCACTTGCTTGGCACCCCATTCACCATTCACTTCCTCCACCACCTATACACAATGGCAGCAGTGTGTACCATCTGCAGGGTGCACTGCAGCAACTCACCACAGCTCCTTCGACAGCACCTTCCAAACCCGCGGCCTCCATCACCTAGAAGAACAAGGGTGGCAGATGCATGGGAACAAGTTTCCTTCCAACCCACACACCACCTGACTTGGTACTCTATTGCCGTTCCTTCACTGTTGCTGGGTCAAAATCCTGGAACTTCTTCCCTAACAGCACTGTGCATGTACCTACACCACATGGACTGCCGCAGTTCAAGAAGGTGTCTCATCACCGCCTTTTCAAGGGCAACTAGGGATGGGCAATAAATCCTCGTCTAGCCAACAACACCTGCATCACATGAATAAATAAAATAAGTTAGACTCTAATTTGTTCTCCTTACCTGTTGGAAACATTTTGGTTGGGCCCTGAACATTATTTGTGGCCACATTGAGAAATTACCAATGTTCAGGTTCATTGAGTTGTGTCATCTGCCCTTGATATGGTTCAGTATTGCATAGTTACTGGGCTGTCTTGAGTAGCTTTCATTGTGATACAGATAATTGTTGATAATGTTATCATAGAAAATCCCATTGTGGCTGGATCAAATTCCTCTCAGCCTATTTTAAAAGTTGCTACTTTCTAAAAAAAAGAAGAGTACATTAAGCATTTATACAGTATTGCTGAAGTAATTCCTACCATATAATTTTCTTAACATGTTTTGTAGTGGGATTGTTCTAACATTTATAATCTCAATGCTTTTCTGAGATGAACTTGACATTTTGTAATAGTATAGTTATAAAGTTTAAAGAATGCACTTGTTATTTTCCAGTCTGTGTTGCTGGCCCACTTAGGTGTGGAGCTATCAGCTGAGGTAGTTTAATTTCTTTTACTGGAACGTAAGTGTGTATATGTCCCAGTTTTCATTACTTCAACTAGAGTTTAGACTGCAGAATGTCAAGGCTCTCTAATCCCAGCTACCAGTCATCAAAATCAACAATTTAAATTAATTATCAAGACAATCAATTATAGGCAAAAATTGATTATATAGTTATTATAAGATATGCTGCAGGTAATTTGCAGAAATAGCCAACAATTACTCAAGATAAGGGATTCATTTTCTGTCAATGATTTAAGCATAAAATCCTTGTTTATTACAGTTCAAACAAATTTGGCTTCTTCCCCTGCACTGTCACTTTCTATAAGCACATTTTTACCTGTGGAAAAAAAACATGCTCCCACCTTTTGAAATCTGCAACTCCAGGCTCTGGCACAGTATCCTCGAGCTGAGGGTCACAATAATGGCCTCGCAGCGAGGGAAACCTGACTCAAGGATCCCTGTGCCTATAAAAAGCTTGCTTTTTTAACTCAAGTATCAAAAAGCAATCTACATCTCCAGGAAGGAGAAACTCTGACAGAAAACACATAAATTCGGCAGTGTAACTAAGTTAACGATTTTCTTGTGAATTTTGCAATCTTCTGCCACATTATTTCCAATACCATGTTCTCAGCATTATGCGAAATCGAGGTGGCAAAAACAAAGATTTTCAAAAGCTGCATTATGGAGGAGCAGATCCTCAAGAATTTCAGGCCCTTGTCATTTATTAATTCAGTAATTTTAAAAAAATTGCTACATCATAGAAATCTACTGTTACCTTAAGAGAGTTATTTTAACTGTGTGTTTGGCAAATAATTTAACATCCCTATACAAACCTTACTCATTCACCGTGAAAACATGGTTTACAATATTATAAAATAACCTAATTCCAGACAAAGGAGAAATTGTCCTTTGCTTAAACTCCCAGGGTTTAGAAAACTCATTAAATGTTGCCAAAAATATTTTGTTAAATTTCACATCATACAAAGTCTATATCAGGAATGTTAAATTATAAAAGGTACTCTGTGATGTACCGCATCATAGATTCGATGACTAAGGTCAGAGCACGTGGAGTCAGAGAAAGTTACAGAATAGAGAATAAACTGGATACAAGACAGAAAACAGAGAGTAATGGGTTATATGTCGCTACCCAGATTGGCAGAACACACAAGAATTAGGAGCAGGAGTAGGCCATTCAGTCCCTCGAGCCTGCTCTGCCATTTGGTACGATCATGGCTGATCTGACCATGGCCTCAATTCCATTTTCCTGTATGCCCCCCGCCATAACCCTTGATGATCAAAAATCTATCTAATTCAACTTTGAACATATTCAATGACCCAGCCTCCAGTAGACTCTGGAGAAGAGAATTCCACAAACTAACAATCCTCCAAGAGAAAAAAATTCTTCTTATCTCAGTCATAAATGGGAGACTCCTAATTTTTGGTTCTGGACTTCCCCAAAAGTGGAAATATCCTCTCAGTATCCACCCTGTCAACTCCTCAGTATCTTATATGTTGCAAAAAGATCACCTCTCAATCTCTTAAACTCCAATGGGTATAAGTCCAAGCTGCTGAACCTTTCCTCCTAAGATAACCCCTTCATCTCAGGAATCAGAACTGAACCTCCTGAGCTTCTTGTAATGCAATTATATCCTTTCCCAAGTAAGGAGACCAAAACTGTACACAGTACACCAGATGTGGGCTCATCAACACCCTGTAGAACTATAGCATAACTTCCCTACTTTTATACTCTCTTACCCTTGCAATGAATGCCAACATTCCATTTGTCCCCTTAATCACTTGCTGTATCAGCACACTAACTTTTTGTGATTCATGTACCAGGACACCCAGATCCCTCTTTACAGTAGAGTTTTGCAGTCTCTCTCCACTTAAATGACGTATTTCTTTTCTATTCTTCCTGCCAAAATGGACAAATTCACATTTTCCCAGATTTTACTGCATCCGCCAAATTTTTGCCCACTGACTTAACCTATCTAAATCCCCCTGTAAGCTCTTTATGTCCTCTTGACAAATTACTTTCCTACCTATCTTTGTGTCAAAATAAAGTTAGCTGCCATATCTTCAGCCCCTTCAATCAAGCCATTGATATTGTAAAATGGGTGAGGACCTAGCACTGATCCCTGCAGTACTCCACAAGTAACATCTTGCCAATTTGAAAATGACCCATTTATCCCTACTCTCTGCTCCCTCTTAGCTAACCAATCTTCTATCTATGCAAATGTGTTACCCCTGCAGTGTAAGCCCTTATTGTATGAAGTAAACTTTCATTTGGCACTTTGTTGAATGCCTTTTGGAAACCCAAGTACACCACATCTACAGGTTCCCCTTTATCGATGTTGCTTGTTACTTCCTAAAGAACTTTAATAAATTTGTCAAAGCCAATTTCCCTTTCACATAACCATGTTGGCTCTGCCTGATTGCATTCTGGTTTTTAAAATGTCCTGCTATTACGTTAATAATAGATTCTAGTATTTTTCGCAGGAGAGAAGGGTGAGAACTGTGGGCCTAAGATTAGTATCTTAAACTTAAATAAAGGTAATTACAAGAGTATGAGGACAAGAATTGGCAAAAGTGAAATGGGAAAATGGGTTAAATGGTAGGACAGTAGAGAAACAGTGGCAAACATTTGACATATTTCATAACTTTAGCAAAGACATATTCCATTGAGAAAGAAAGACTCCAAGAGAAGAATGCACCATCCATGGCTAACTAAGTAACTGCCTTCTTGAGCTGCTACAATCCATGTTGTGTAGGTACACCCCCAGTGCTGTTATGGAGCGAGTTCCAGGATTTTGACCCAGTGAAAATGAAGGAATGGCGATATATTTCCAAGTCAGGATGGTGAGTGGCTTGGAGGGGAACTTCCCTCCAAGATGGGGCGTTCCCATCTGTCTGCTGCCCTTGTCCTTCGAGATGGTAGTACTCGTGTGTTTGGAAGGTGCTGTCTAAGGATCCTTGGTGAGTTGCTGCAGTGCATCTTGTAGACGGTGTACGCTGCTGCCATTGTGTGTCAGTGGTGGAGAGAGTGAATGTTTGTGGATGGGTGCCAACAAGCGGGCTGCTTTGTCCTGGATGGTGTCAGCTTCTTGAGTGTTGTTGGAGCTGTACTTATCCAGACAAGTGGGGAGTATTCCATCACACTCCTGCCTTGTGCCTTGTAAATGGTGGACAGGCTTTGAAGAGTCAGGAGGTGAGTTATTCGCCACAAGGTTCCTAGCCTCTGACCTGCTCTTGTAGCCATAGTATTTATATGGCTATTAGGGATGGGTAATAAAAATGCTGGCCTAGCCAGCAATGCCTACATCCCATGAACTGCTTCCAGGTCAAGGGTTTGTGAGTCACATGTAGAACAGTATTTCTTATTATCCAAGGAAGTTGTAATTTATCCCTTTACAATTGATGCAAGCTCTTAAAAGTCCCTTTCAGGCTTTCTTAAAAACAATTACAGACTCCTCAGACATTTTTTAAAATGACAAATTTTCCTTGCTGTACAGCCTCCAGGCCAAGAATTGTCACAATTGGAAAATTGAATGCACTACCACATGGAGCAGTTAAGGCAAATAATACAGATGCCATTCTGAGAAAGATAGTTAAGTGCTTGAGCGAGAAAGATATAGAATAATATGACTGAGTCAGCTGAAGTAGGTTGGAGCCTCGGCCCATGTGGATCATAAGCACCAGTGTAGACCCTAATTTTGGATTGATAAATGGCTTAAATCTATGCTGTAAATTCTGTCTATGTAATGCTCTGTATGTCTTTGGAATAATTCAATGCATAATCACTTTTGCATTTTCTTAAAATTAGTTCAGTTAAAGATCAGACGATTGCTATCCTGTGACCAATCACTAAGAGTTAAAGACAAGCTGAATAAGCAGGTGAACTTTCCCCTTCCTCCCATGCAGTGTAAGTATTTTGCCTCCATGCCGTATTTCCCTGGTGACCTGGGTTAAAACTAGAAGATTGAACTATTGAGAATCATTGATGTGAAACACTCTGTTACTGCGTAACAATGAACCAGCATGTTTGGCCCTGCCATGCATCAGTGTTCAATTGAACCATGGTTTTCAAGCTGTGTCAGTTGGTTGTGACCCTGACCATCTTACCACAAGTGTTCTCTTCAGAGAACTGGCTGTCCTCAAGCAGGTCAGTGGCAGGATTAAAACTTGTGCTGATGTCCATAATCATCATATCCAGTCACCATCCACTGTATCATAGCATTGCAGCTCTAGATTCATTTCAGCTGTTTTTACACCGCAGAGCAGTCAGCATCCTGCACTTCCTCGATCTCTGCCATCTGTGCATTTTCATTTCTTTTGGTGTCGTTTGATTTAAAGCGCCATCTGTGTTAGCATAAAAGCAAATCCACTATATATAGAACTATTTCTGTCAATCTGCACCACCTACTAGTCCAGCGATCTAGCCCTCTCTTCAAACATTGCATGTAACACCTAACCATTGCCTGATCCATTGGTTGAACAATTTTACATTCATGCATTAACAACTTGATATTTCTTTTTCTAATAGTATTGGCTTACTTTATAGTGTTCTATCATATTTTGTTGCCAACTGTACAGTTCTCCAATGAAAACTGAACATGCTGGAAATATGCAGCAGGTCATGCAACATCTGCTTTTCTGTTTTTATTTCAGATTTCCAGCATTCGCAGTATTCTGCTTTTCTCCAATTTTGCAATGAATTTTGTCTCTTTTTGATAAATCTCACTCTAATAGGTGCTGATAAAATTACTTAACTACATTTTCTATCCACCTTTCACAATTACTGATATAGCTTGAGGTCAATGTCAGTCTCGCCAAGGAATGCTCTGAGGTTTCACTCTCAACTGATCCATGCGGTTGCAGTCATATACTGCAGGTTCTCTTTGGTCACAGTTTCCAATGACCAGGAGGAGACAATGTGTAGTGTTAGTGATGTAAGGCCATTTCTTGTAGTTCCACTATCATGCCAAACTGCCAATATCTATGATCTAATGCATGTTTAACATTAGTGTGGTGCAAAAGGTCACACTGCACTAGCATTAAATGAGCAGCATTGTTGAGGTAATAAAGAACTGCACTGACTGATCTTTTATTAGAACCTGAGCACTTTCCAGTACTAAGTGCCCTTATTTCAATTTTAAACCATTCTCAAATATTTTACATTATTTATAATTAAATTATCTTAAAATCATTTATTTCAGTGCTGTTCTTTCACATTTTCTTGAGATAGTGACATAATAAATAAAGAATTTTGCATATAAAGTTGTGGGTTTAGGTCCCACTCCAGGATTTGAAAGCATCAATCTAACTGACACTTCAGTGCAGTACTGAGGGAGTGCGGCATTGACAGAGGTGTCATCTTTCAGATGAGGAGTTAAATTGAAACCTTGTCTGCCTTCTCAACTGACACTATTTCAGAGAAGAACAAGGGAGTTAACCCTGGTGTCATGGTCAATATTTATCCCTCAGTCAAAATCACAAACACATTATCTGCTCGTTGTCACATTGTTCTTTGTGTGAACTTGTTTCCACGTTGGATGTTACATTTCCTACATTACAACAGTGACCACACTTCAAAAACAAAGGCTGTAAAGTGCTTTGGGAAATCTGGTAGTCATTAAGGTTGCTACATAAATGCAAGCTTCTCTGTTATTGATATTTAGCCTTGAAAGAGTTGATTTAGAGGTAATCTTATGGTATTTAAATTGCTAAAGTAGTGGAAAAGGTAAATCTAGATTATGTAATAAAAACAAAAAAACTGCGGATGCTGGAAATCCAAAACAAAAACAGAATTACCTCGAAAAACACAGCAGGTCTGGCAGCATCGGCGGAGAAGAAAAGAGTTGACGTTTCGAGTCCTCATGACCCTTCGACAGAACTTGAGTTCGAGTCCAAGAAAGAGTTGAAATATAAGCTGGTTTAAGATGTGGGGGGGCGGGGAAGAGAGAGAGAGAGAAGTGGAGGGGGTTGGTGTGGTTGTAGAGAGTCCCTACAACCACACCAACCCCCTCCACTTCTCTCTCTCTCTCTCTCTCTCTTCCCCGCCCCTCCACATCTTAAACCAGCTTATATTTCAACTCTTTCTTGGACTCGAACTCAAGTTCTGTCGAAGGGTCATGAGGACTCGAAACGTCAACTCTTTTTTTCTCCGCCGATGCTGCCAGACCTGCTGAGTTTTTCCAGGTAATTCTAATCTAGCTTATGTGTTTACTTGAATTTGAAAAATTAGGACAAGGGGTCACTGGCAAAAGACAAATTTAAGACTAGTATCAGGAAGTTCTTTTTTAGATACAAAGCAATCAACATATGCAACAGGCTCCCAGATAAAGTAGTAGAGGCGTGAACTATAGAATCATGTAAAAAAGCAATGAGATGCTGAAATATGGAAGCAGTGAGATCCTTCTGGCTGGAAGAATTAATTATGATAAAACAACAACAACTTGCATTTATATAGCTTCTTTTAGTATATTAATACATCCCAAGACACTTCACAAGGTCATTGTCAGACAAAATTTAGCACTGAATCACACAAAGAAATAATAAAACAGGTGATGAAAAGTTTACTCAAAGTGCTAGATTTTAAGGAGTGACAAAGGAGGACAGAGAGATAGAGATTGGAAGAGGGGATTTTCATAGTTTAGGGTCGAAGCTGAGGAAGGCAGAACCACAAATGGTGGAACAATAAAAAAGAGATGCAAAAGGCCAGAATTGGAAAAGCACTGAAGCCTTCCCAACAATAACTTAGTGAATGTATTGAAACAGCTTTGTTGACACAGAGATGTCTTTAAATCAGAGATTGGTTCATGTTGTGATTGGTCCAGTATGTTACCTAGGTCAGAAGTGGGGACATTTGCAGATGATTACACAAGGTTCAGTCCCCTTCACAACTCCTCAGATACTGAAACAGCCTGTGCCAATGTATTGCAAGACCTGGGCAATATTCATGCTTGGGCTGGCAACAAAAAAGCAATCACGCCACACAAGTGCCAGGCAATGACAATCTGCAACAAGAGAGAATCTAACCCTCTCCCCTTGACATTCAATGGCATTGCCATCGCTGAATCCCCCAATATTAACATCTGGGGGGTTACCATTGACAGAAATTAAACTGGACCAACTATATAAATACTGTGGCTACAAAAGCAGGTCAGAGGTTAGGAATTCTGAGACAAATAACTCGCCTCCTGATTCCCCAAAGCTTGCCCAACATCTACAAGGGCACAAGTCAGGAGTGTGATGGAATACTCTCCGCTTGCCTGGATGTGTGCGGCTCAAACTCAAGAAGCTTGACATCATCTGGGACAAATCAGCTTGCTTGATTGGCACCCCATCCACTAACTTAAACATCAATCCCTCCATCACTGATGCTTAGTGACAGCAGTGTGTACCATATACAAGTTACACTGCAGCAATCAGCAAGCCTCCTTCGACAGCACCTTCTAAACCTACGACATCTACCACCTAGAAGGACAAGCCAGCACACACAAGGGAACATCACCACCTGCAAGTTCCCCCACAAACTACACACCTGACTTGGAGCTATATTGCTGTTCCTGCCAAAGCTTTTCACTGTCGCAGGATCAAAATCTTGGAATGCCCTTCCCAGCAGTACTATTGTGGGTGTACCTGAAGCAGATGGACCTCAGCAGCTCAAGAAGGCGGCTCACTGCCAAGAGCAAGTAGGGATGGGCAACAAATACTGGCCTTGCAAGTGACACCTACATCCCATGAAAGAATTTTTTAAAATGCTCATTTGGCCTGAAACTGTTGGTACATGTTGTGAAGGCTCTACCACTGTTTTAAAATGTTGGTATCTTGTCCTTCATAGAGCTTTCAATCCCTGTTACTGTTGGTGGGGCCTATTCAGTTTCTATTGAAAGGTAGACATCTGCTGCTGTCTATCCTTTCTGAATGTTTTCAGGATGAATGCAGTATTTGGGAATTAATTTGGGGATGATCATTTTATTTTAGTGCTTAGGTAGGCTTGTGGTTTATAGTTTATTGGAATCAAGACTTATCTTTAAGTATAAAATGAAAAAAGTTTGAAACTCAAATTCTAAAACCTTAATACTCATCCCATCTGTTCAGTATTTATGAGAATATTTATCACAATGTTCAAATGTTTTTGTAGATTATGTTACCTTCAGTGGAATAAGTACAGTGCCATTATTTTCGGGACAAGTAGAATGGAATGAAATCCCTTTTATCACTCAGTTCTATTATAAAGACTTTTGAACGTAACTGTTGAAAGCATTTCTAAAGTCACACGTTTAGGCATTAATACATTCATTTTTTAGACAGACTTATTCTAAGAAAACTGATTCCCACTAGGGTATTTGAAGTTAAGACCATTTAAAAAGCAGATTTACTGACAACGTAAAAAATTCACTGAATTACTGTAAAATTGCTCTTCCAGGAATTGCTTATTTTTTTTAATAATTCTGATAAAAATGCCTAATCTAGAAAGAAGACAAAACTCTTTTGAAGCAAGCATTAGTAACCAACCTTTTGTTTTCACTGAAAACCAACTTTTTCTAGTCTTCAGACATGTCTTGACTAAAGATGTAGCCAATGGATGGGATTATGACTCTATTCTGAAATAACACATAGGGATACTAATGTACAACTGATTAGTTCATTCATTTGAAAGTCCCTTCTCCACTATTTTAGCAGAGGTAGTTATTCTAAGGTGGAGGAAAGAATTTCAGATAAACAAATCAACCATTTACAGCATAATATAGGGCCTGAAAATAAAATTGGACTTTTTTTTAACTATTGTGAATCATGGTTTTAAAAATTGACTTCAAATCTTTGCATTTTCCTCGTTAATACAATTTTCCCATATGTTGATAATTACCTTTGAAACAATGTTGTCATGATGACAGTCAACAAAGTGACCTGCAAACTTACTCATTTGCATGTGTTGACATCTCCTAGTTATAATCAAAGACATTAATTTTATACTGCAGAGTCTCCAGTAGATTCTGCCCCAACACTGTAACCTCTTTCTTTCACAGTAAGTGGAACAGTAGTTTGTCACATTAATGATTTCTACAGGTTGGCTGAAATTGGCACTTATGTGCACCCAAGTTTCCAGAAAGGCAATAGTAGGTATTGTATTGTTGACTTTTTTTTTATTTCAACTATACTAATGATGCATCTACTTTTAGATTTCAAAGGAAAACTATAGTATTACATTGTAGGTAAATCAGAAAATAGCAACTTTTCATACCAGAACTCGGGATATTTTTATCCTTCTATCCTCAGAAAATAGATGGGTTTGAATCAAGTGCAAAGATAAAAATGTAAAAATCTGAAACAGGAACCCAGCCAGCCTGGAAAGCGCCCACTTCTGACATTAATGGAGACTGGGCAAGGAGCAGACAACCCATCTGCTCCCAGGAGATAGGCCACCTTTCCAGGAGGTGTGTGCCTTTATCTCAACAAACTCTTTATTTTTACCAGCCTCAGCAAACTTGACAGGAATAAGGAGATGGGGGAGGGATTCAGTCATCAAGTAAGTGCATTTACAGCACAGCCCATGGGCCAGGAAGAGCAGGACGGTTTCCAATATGCATAACAAGCTATCCTGTGTATCCCTGTGATATGCCTGACCTGCCCCTCTGTGACTGTAACTCGGTCATTCTCACCATTCCCTCATACCACGCCCACCCTCAGTTCACCCCACAGGAGACAGTCATGGACCTATCAGAGTCCTCCCTTGCATGTTCACCTGAACATCTTTCCCCCCACCCCCCACTCCACACGCCTTTCCCCCTCCCCCCTCCAGACTCCTTCATCTCTCCAACCCCTTTACCCCTTCCCCCCGGAACCCCTCACCTACCTGGAAGCCATTACCCCCCCTTAGTCCTCCCAACCACCCGGACTCACCCCCACATAGACCCTCCCCCTTAATGACTCCCTCAGCCATCCTTACTACTTTCACCACCCTTAGTCCTTCCTCCATCTTGACTCCTTCCTCCAGCCTCACTCCTTTCCCTTTCCTGACTCCCTCAGAGACCGTCAATTCTTCTTCCAGCTTTACTCCTTTCCCCTTCCTGACTCCATGCTCCATTCTTATTTCTTCCTCCCCTCTTACTCCCTCCCCTCTCCACACTCCTTCCCCCTCCGAACTCCTTCATTTACACCTTACACCCCACCGTACGCCTCCCTCCCCAGTTGTCACCTTCTCCCCCATTACCCCCCCTTCCCATACTCCCTCACCCCTCCCAAGCTCACCCTCCGACACCTTCAATCCCCCCTTCCAATCTCACCCCCTGGCACCTTCATTGCCCCCCCGAAACCTCAACCCCCGACACCTCTTCCTCTCCCAGTCGACCCTAGACCCTTCCTCTCCCAACCCCTCGACCATCTGAGCATCAGCGGTGAATTCTAACTGCCGTGACCTGCTTTGTAGCAGAGGCATGTCCATGAGAATCCACCCAGCAGCCCTTGGACGTTCCTCCAGGATCCCTTTGCTGGCAGGCTCCAGCATCTTCTGCTCCTCAGATGTCCGTGATGTGAGCAAGGCCCTGGCATTAAGCCCCGACTTTTGCATGTCACACCTGTCAAGATGTGTCGTGCACCGGCATGTTTTGCTGCAGGCATGGGCGGATGATCCAGCATGGGGGGGGGGATGAGTCTGGTGGGCTGGCCTTATAAAGATATGCTGCTGTATTACAATGAGGTTCCCAACGTCCGATGGCAGGGAATGTGTCCTGCCGTCAGCGGGCGGAGCGGACGATCACAAACTAGTTTCACAACGACAAGAAACCGATTTTTGATCTTCTCACCATATTGTCTGCTCATGCCACTGAACACACCCAACACCAGCAGGCACAGAAAATCCCAGCCTACTCATATATCACCTTCAAAATTGCACAGTGAAATATTGCTCATAAATTTCCTATCTAAAAACAAACTATGTTTTGATATATTTGAAGTGTTGCGTGTGCCTTGCAAGTTCTCCTTATTAACCTTACTTCCTCTGCCAAAGCTTTTCTGTCACAAATAGATTAGAACTAAAGAAATAGAAACCTATGAAGCCAGACAAAAAAATAGGTGGTAGAAAACTGCTGGTCTGAAATGTATAAAATCTTTGTGAAGTAATTAACTCATAGTTAGAAAACAAACCAAAAGTTTGAGTATTCTTAAAAAGGAGAGACATGCTGTCAAAGGTTTTCATCTTACATTCATCAGGACAGATGCAAGAAAACCAAATTTCAAAGGGAACAATTTACACTGCATTGCATCGGCACTGAAATTCATATACCACATTACTCATTTGTGTGGCAGGCCTTTTTGGTTTGTTAGCAGCATCTTGTTAGTGGAAAACACCACTCTGTTGCTACTGCATAGTAGCAGCGTCAAATGGCTAGCTTTATCTGTTCAAATCAGATCAGCTAATTGCTCGCTCTTATCACGCATCTTCACAAATGGGTCAAAGGCAGCCGCTTTCAAACCTGAAAAGTGCCCAGTCCACCTCAAATTTCCTGGAAGGATAAGGTTTCTCAAAAATTTGAACTGGCTTATGCTTGTAAAACTCAAAACATAGTGTCTAGCATTAGGTGTGACTCCACAATTGGACGGCATCGCTGAACAATTGCGAGCGTTATAAGAATTGCACTAACAACCAATTTAAGATTATCAGCCGGGCTTGCAATGTGGCTCACTTACGCTTACTATAAGCAACATGTATCCATATGTTTTCAGGAGGTGCGTGCCTCTCTTTCAAAAAACGTTATTTTTACCAACCTCAGCAGGCAAAAGAAAACATGTCCAAGTCATGCACCTTTTTTGAATTAAACAAAAGTATGGGGGACAATAGTTGCCTGGTGCATTCTCCATGGCAATGATTGGACTAATCAGAGTCAATTTTCCATCCATTCAGCACTCTTTTCTCATGTAGTATAAAGTGTTGCTCCCTTTGAAATTTGACATTCTTGCATTTGTCCTGATGAACGTAAGACAAAAAACTTCAATAACATGTCTCATTTTTCAGCAATACTCAAGTTCTGTGGCTATTTGTGAACCAATATTTTTTTTTAAAAGTCAACCATTTGAATCTATCAATATAATTTTTGAAAGTATTTTTTAACCAACACATTTTTCAGAAAAACTGAAATTTAAAAGTTTTCTATCTAACAATGGCTAATTCCAAACATTCTTTCCTCTTTTGGACATATGAAATTTGAGTTCATAGCGTATGGGGATATGAAAAGAAACTTACAGGTATATCCAGATAAATACAAAATATTTTACAATTATATCAAAAGAAAAAGGTTAGTCAAGAGTAATGGCAACAGCATAAGGAAATGGTAGACTTGTTGAATAATTACTTTGTGTCAGCCTTTCCTGGCATTCCAGCGAAGCTAATAGTGAATCAAAGACTGGAACTCACTAAAGTTAAAATAAACAAAAAAACCATATTAGTAAAAATAATGGCACTAAAGACTGAGAAATCCCCAGGGCCTGATGGCTTCCACCCCAGAGTTTTAAAGGCAGTAGGTATAAGGATTTTGCAAATAATTTAGTCATAAACTTGCAAAGTTCTCGCAATTCTGGAATTGTCCATTTAGATTGCAAAATTGCAAATGTAATTTAAAAAGGTAGACAGAAAGCAGGAGATTATAAACCAATTAATCTAACATCTGTTAATGGGGAAATTATTGGAATCTATAATTAAGGATAAAGGCTGGATTTTCGTGTAGTCGGGCGAGTCTGGAGGCCTTTAAAAATGGCAGGCAGGGCCAGATTCCAAGATTCTCACCTCCATTCCCGTTTCCGGTTCTGCTTGACTGGCAGCTATCATGGGGCAGGATTTCGCCACCATGGTCCTGAATCCTAGGGAAGGCATAAGACATAAGCACCTGACAGGCATTTAATTTAAACCTCTGACACCCTACATTAATTCCTCTGACACCCTACATCATATCAACAATTTCCAGTTCCCTGGCCCCAAACGCCTCCTCTTCACCAGGACGTCCAATTCTTCTACACCTCCATCCCCCACCGGGATGGTCTGAGGGCCCTCCACTTCTTCTTCGAAGGGAGGCCCGAACAATCCCCATCCACCACTACTCCCCTCTGTCTGGCTGAACTTGTTCTCACACTGAACAATTTCTCCTTAAACTCCTCTCACTTTCTCCAAATAAAAGATGTGGCTACGGGTACCCACATGGGCCCCAGTTATGCCTGTCTCTTTATGGGGTATGTGGAACATTCCTTGTTCCAGTCCTAATCCGGCCCCCTCCCACAACTCTTTCTCCGGTACATTGATGACTGCTTCAGTGTTGCTTCATGCTCTCGTCTGGACCTGGAAAAATTTATTAATTTTGCTTCCAATTTCCACCCCTCCATCATTTTCACATGGTCCATCTCTGACACTTCCCTTCACTTCCTTGATCTCTCTGTCTCAGTTTCTGGTGATAGACTGTCCACCAATATTCATTACAAGCCTACCAATTCCCACAGCTACCTTGACTACAGCTCCTCACACTCCGCTTCCTGTAAGGACTCCATCCCATTCTCTCAGATCCTTCATCTCCATTGCATCTGCTCTGATGATGCCACTTTCAGAAACAATTCCTCTGATATGTCTTTCTTCTTCCTTAACCGAGGTTTTCCACCACAGTGATTGACAGGGCCTTCAACTGTGTCCGGCACATCTCCTGCACATCCGCCCTCACACCTTCCTCTCCCTCCCAGAACCATGATAGGGTCCCCCTTGTCCTCACTTATCACCCCACCAGCCCCTGCATTCAAAGGATCATTCTCCGCCATTTCCGCCAACTCCAGCATGATGCCACCACCAAACACATCTTCCCTTCATCCCCCCTGTCGGCATTCCATAGAGATGGTTCCCTCCTGGACACCCTGGTCTACTCCTCCATCACCCCCTACACCTCAACCCCCTCCCACAGCATCTCCCCATGCAACTGCAGAAGATGCAACACCTCCCCCTTTACTTCTCCCCTCCTCACCGTCCAAGGGCCCAAACACTCCTTCCATGTGAAGCAGCATTTCATTTGCACTTCCCTCAATTTAGTCTACTGCATTCGCTGCTCCCAATGCGGTCTCCTCTACATTGGAGAGACCAAACGCAGACTGGGTGACTGCTTTGCAGAACACCTTTGGTCTGTCCGCAAGCATGACCCAGACCTCCCTGTCGCGTGCCATTTCAACACACCACCCTGTTCTCATGCCCACATGTCCGTTCTTGGCTTGCTGCAATGTTCCAGTGAAGCTCAACGCAAACTGGAGGAACAGCACCTCATCTTCCAACTAGGCACTTTACAGCCTTCCGGACTGAATATTGAGTTCAACAGCTTCAGAGCATGAACTCTCTCCTCCATCCCCACCCCCTTTCCGATCCCCCTTTTTCCAATAATTTATATATATTTTTCTTTTCCTATCTATTTCCATTATTTTTAAATGTATTTCCATCCATTGTTTTATCTCTACCTTTTAGCCTATTTCGGTCCCTTCCACCCCACCCCCACTAGGGTTATCTGTACCTTGTTCATCTTGCTTTCTACCCTTAATGTCACCCATTAGCACATTCCTTAGATAATATCACCACTGTCAACAACTCTTTGTCCTTTTGTCTATGACATCTTTTGGCAATCTCCATCTATCACTGGCCCTCTATCCAGCTCTACCTGTCCCACCCTCCCCTTAAACCAGCTTATATTTCATCTCATTTCTACTTTTCCTTAGTTCTGATGAGTCATATGGACTCAAAACATTAACAGTACTCCTCTGCGCAGATGCTGTCAGACCTGCTGAGTTTTTTCAGGTATTTTTCTTTTTGGTCAGGCATTTAATTTGGTTGGGCCTCCCCCACTGAAGAGGCATGAGTCTTCTGCTGGTTCTCCGACCAGTGGGCAGGGCCTGCATTTGGAACACTAAATCCAGCCCAGTGTCATCCATTCAGAGGAAGTATGTGTTAAATTGTAGGAAATAAATACACGGAATTCACCAAGCCCCTGTGTTCAAGCCGGGGCAGAGGTTTGTGGTGTCTGCAGCCTCCTTGAGATTTCCTGGCAATCCTTGAAAATCTACCTCCAAGGGATTTCTGACTCACTGTTTTAGATTTATAGAAAAACTTCTGATGATAAACAGCCGTTTTTTTTTAGAAAAGACACAGGCTAGTACCGTCATTTCATTTATACCAATAGGGAAGAACTGACTTTCTATCTCCTATTCTAAACCTATAGAAAAGTCATCACGACTGCAGTCAGTAAGTAGCCTACTGTCCATGCTTTTCAATCAGCAATCATAGAGCTGTGCTAAATTCCATCCCTCCATTCTATAGCTGTGTGAGTGGGCAATGTTATAAATTTGCATTGTTATAAAAATCCTAGTTGTACTGCATTGGCGTGTGCTGTGTTATGACAATGTTAGGAACTTAATGTGTTCCCAGAAAATTCTGGAAAATTAAATTCTAAACGCTGTGCTGTAATCATTATGCATATAAGAGCAGGTAGTACATTTTCTGGGAAAATGGTTAACTTAATTGGCGCGATGACTATGCTAACAACAGCAAGGTTTCAACAGAGAAAATGGTATAATTACTAACTGAATGCTGTGCTTGGGATTTGTATTCAATTGAAACAGAAATTACAATCACTTTATCTGCATGAAAGTGAAAGTGTTAGAGAGGCTCCCTAATACAGTTGAAAATACTGAGTGACTGTTCCTTAATGCGTCATCATTTTATGACTATTTTTGCAAAAGAGGAGAAAAGCTTGAGTTGAGGAGGAATATAAAGGAAAGTGAGACTGGAAATTTTGAGTATCGCGTGGAAAGGTACAGTACAAAGGTTTAGGACACCAAACATTAAAAACTCTCCAGGGATATTAGTGGAGTTTCTTGAGTGATTGCAAATCCCCTTACATATACTTTTCAAAGTTTGTTAGAGTCAGGTAATGGGCTGGATTTTCACAGAGCTGGGAAGACCTCTGTGGACAGGAACTTAACAGGGTCATTTGAATTGAGTCCTGAGTTCAAACAGACCCCATACTGGCCTTTTGAAGGGCCTTAACTCGCAGTATGGATATCACAAATTGATGGAGTAGGTATAAACGCTCTTGAAGGGCAGTTAAGATCTGTATAAGTGTCATGACCATGTTTTTAAATGCCGTGCTCTTTAAATTAAAAAAAGCAGGCTGCATCTGTCAGTGAGAGTTAGATAAAGCTCCCCTGCTGGACTGCTTTGATTGACAGGCCATCTAGTGTTAGAGAAAAACATTAGCATCTGTTGTTGCAGTTTCAATAGAGTTTTTTGTTGACATTTCCCCATGGGATAGTATTATACCATGATGAATGCTTGGCTGAGTTTCAAAAGCTACAATTACCTCAGCAGGGGGTTCTGATTAAATGTTTAAAGAGGCTGTTAAAGGATTAGCTGTTTTTGATGTGGGATCTGAAGAGAAGTTATTTTTGTTTTATAAGAGATTAAACCACTTGAGATTTAAAAGCTTTGAATGGATTCATGAATAGGAAATTTTCACTATCAAGTGTGTATGAGTGAGAGCTATACTAGATTGTTAGAAGTTTATTTTTTTCATCTCCATATGACTCCTGAGGTCTGCCCATGGTGGATACTGGGTGAGTGGCTATGAAGGTGGGTTGGGGGGTATGAGAGGCCATGGAGAGTAGGTGGGTGGCATGAGTTGGCATTGAGTTGGCATGAAAGCTGTGAAGGAGCATGGAGAGAGTGGGGGGCATTTGTTGACAGTAAGTTGGCATCAACAGTATGAGGGGCCATGGGGGGTTTCTGGAGGTTGAGGGGTTGTGAAGGGTGAGGCTCAAGAGCCTAATATCTTGCAAGGCAGCTCGGTCAAAGTCCCAGAGAACCAAAGTGGGCCATCTAACCAGTGGCCTCAGCACACGCCCGCCCCGTGGCTGGCTACTCTTTGCTTCTGTGTTCAGCGGGCCTGAGTCTATCCTGACCCCAGCCCCTCCCCTCACCCCTGAACAAAAATTGCATGTATTGGGGTACTTTTTACCAAGACAGGTCTGGCAAGTGTGGAAATTTCTCAACTCAAGCTATGTACCTCAGCAGTGAAAATCCAGCCAAATATCTCAATGGATGAGAAGTGGCAAATATTTTTCATTCTGATAAAAATAGGAGGGAATTCTTAAATTATGGATCTTTGAGGTTATACACTTTTTGGTATTAGGAATATAAAAACATAATTTTTTAAAAAGGTATGAAACTTGTAAATGTTGATGTTCAGAGGGACTTGGGGCTTCTTGTATAAGGAACACGGAAAGTTAGCATGCAGGTACAGCAAGCAATTAGCAAGGCAGATGGCTTGTTGGCCTTTATTGCAGAGGGATTGGAGTGCAAGAATAAAAAAGTCTTGCTACAGTTGTATACAGTGCTTGGTGAGACCACACCTGATGTATTGCACACAGTTCTTGGTCTGCCTATTTTTTAAGAAAGGATATGCTTGCATTGAAGGCAGTGCAGGGAAGGTTCAATAGATTGCTTCCTGCGATGTGAGGGCTGTCCTATAATGAGAGGCTGAGTAAATTGGGTCTATACTCTCTGGAGTTTAGAAAAATAAGAGGTGATCTCATTGTAACATACAAGATTCTGAAGGAGCTTGACAGGGTAGACACTCAGAGGTTGTTTCCCCTGGCTGGGGCATCTAGAATACGGGGGCACAGTCTCAGGATAAGGCGCCGATCATTTAGGCCTAAGATGGAGAGACATTTCTTCACTCAAAGGGTTGTGAATCTTTGGAGCTCTCTACCCCAGAAGGTTGTGGATGCTGCATCAGTGAATATGTTTAAGACTGGGATAAACCGATTTTGTGTCTCTCAAGGGATATAGGGGATGAGTGGGAAAGTGGAGAAGATCGGCCATGATTTAACTGAATGGCAGAGAAGTTTTGAGGGGCCACACGGCCAACTCCTGCTCCTACTTCTTAAGATCTTATTTTCTTATAATGATTGGGAAAATGTTGGAGACTTTGAGACAGAGCTTAAAGATTATTTGGAAGGAAAATGTCCACCCAGAAAAGTCAAGTTATGTTGGGCCTATTTACTGGAGTTGTTTGAGAATGTTACAAAGGAAGTCCCCACTTCTGACCTTTATCAACAGGAAAATGCAATTTTGTGGGCATTGTGTGAAGACAAGATTTAGTTTATCTTAATGCCCACATGATTAAGTAATGGGTGGTATTGCTATAGTGGTAATGTCACTGGACTAGTAATCCAGAGGCCCAGGGTAATGTTCTGAGGACACAAGTTCAAACCCCACCACAGCAGCTGGCAGACTTTAAATTCAGTTAATAACGAGACATAGGACAGAGCACCAGATCATACATGCTCACTCTAAAAGCTCCAGAACTAGACTTACAGTTCCCAGTTGCCCACACTGTACAGTGATTCGTCAGTGCTGTCACATGATCAGTATACTTGTATTCTCTTAAAGGGACAGGGTACCTCGCTTTACCACATGACTGTTGCTTTTTGCCTCTTTCAAGTCATATTATGAAAAGGTGGTCTTCAGATTGTCAGCAAGTGGCATCAGGGTACACATTGTAATCCAGTATCAGATAAAGTCACAAGGCCTCCTATTCCAAATGTGTAATTTTATTGTAGTTTGACTATTTGTTGAATAATTCAAAGGAATATCCTTTGAATATGTAGGAAATGAAATTAAAAATACTCCAATAGCTTGCTATTGGTGTAGACCATATTGACCATACTTGCAGTTTATAAATAGCAATGAATGATTTCAATATGTAAAAATTCACTTTTCAGGATTCTTGACCATTTTTTCACAAAAAGAATTTGGGGAAAAGTAGTTAGGTTTAACTACTGAATTTTAAAATAAAGATTTTTTTCTTTAAAGAAAGCACTGAGGTTAGAGGTGATTGAAATACTAATTTTTGCATGGACTGTAAACAATAATCAGTTCATTGGCTTGTCTCAGTTATTATTGAACACCTCATCACCATTGTGTTGCGAAATGTCTGGTGTCGGGTACACAGCAAGGGGTAAATGACGAGCCTTCTCTTCCAACTGTGAACATGGAGCTATTGTGGACAGTGGCACAGGTAGATTGTTAGATTTTTAAAACAGAAAGGTGCAAGGGCAAACTCTGACCAGTCTCACGTGTAGGGCTGTGAACTGTGATTAAATGTATTTCTGGAGGTTTCGTCACATGACTTGCCCCCACACTCCGGCCATTAGTCGGTCAACACATCCACCCTTGTGACATATTGCTTTCCTACGTCAATTGGAAAGCGAAAAGATTCATTACCCAATTGGATGATGCTTGACTGTCAGCCAAACAGCTTTTATTTCCCGTTTTTATAGCTGGTAAAGTGAAATATTCAAAGAAAATGACAAAATAAATTACAACTGTTTTTAATGCCCCAATGATTTTCTCCAGGATTGCACATAACAGTGTCCTGGAGATTGTTCTTCAATCCCTGGAGACTCCGGACCAATCCTGGAGGGTTGGCAACCCTACTCAGAAGGAGAATGCTGGAGTGCAGTTCTGAGTTTCCTCATTTAAGTCAGGCAAGACAACTGACTGTGGGGGAAGCATAGGAAATTTACTATTTTTGTAATTTTGTAATATTTTGTAATATTTATATCAGCACAATTTGATACCATTTGTATTCAATGACTTTTATACTAATTGGTGCTCTGATTGGTCTGAAGTAAAGAGGCTAGCAATTTGGATCTGGCCTTGTCTTGCCAAGTGTCATCTTAGCCTACATTTGAAGAGCTGGGCAGACACATTGAGGCACATATCAAAAAGATAAATACAGTGAAACCTGTAAGTTAGGGAAACCTAAGGGGTTTGCACCACGTGTGTATTTTGAAGGTGTCCATATCTTCAAAATGCTCATTGTGCGTAAACCAGATAAGCCAAATATCTCAGCTGTATCTTCTGCAACAATCCGTCTTTTTCACCCTCACCTGGAATTGTGCCTGTGTGATTTCAGTTCACTTCCTGTCGGATGGGTTCCCCATTTCATTGCCATCCCGGGGTCTTATCCATTGAAGGAGGGCTGTAGTGATCCTGGAATCTGCTACATGAACAGCCTGCACACAGCCAGGTGACTGCTGGACAGCTGGGGCGCTTGGAGATCACAGGGAAATTGGAAGAATCAGTGGCTGAATTTAATGTGTGCGAGGGGATCTAGGTTGGGAACTTGCTGAGAAGAGAACCTCACATCACTTTTGTGGAGGAGACATGACCAAATTAAATGCTTCTCTGGTGCTTAACAGGCCAACATCAGGGCTTCTCCAGGATTTAGGATTTCAGCGTTGGAAATCTTGTCCATCAAGACCTGCCGATCAGAGGCTGGAAGCTCTTCATTGCTGGCAGCGCCACCAGGAGAAGTGGCTGCCAAGGACTAAACCAGGGATCATCTTTGGATCCCTGGATACAGGTGAGTGAAGGCAGGATGAGGGTTGCAGGAAAGGTGGGGCTGGGGTAATGGAGGCTAGGGCAAGGCGGTGGCTTTCAGCTGCCCTGCCTTCCTGATGTCAGGTCCCTCAATCGGCATAGAGTGCCTGACAACGAGGGACCCTGTCCGGTAGGCTGCTGGCAAATCTGACAGTGTTTGCTAGGTGGCCTTTGGGAGGGAAGAGAAAGCCATGAAACTCTCATCTAATCCCTAAATTACCACTAAATTCTGGTGGGCTCAGGAATAATTGATGTCAAGTGTCTCATTAATGACATCCTGCTGTGGGAGGCGAGCTTCTCGTGTCGGCCCTATCCTACCTCCAGCTCAATCACCGGAGGCTTTTCCACTGCTGGCAGACTGACGTGCTGCCTTTCCTATGATTAAGTGGGCCTGGCTGACATGTTTCCCGCCACAACAGGTGGGATTAAGTTCTGCCCAATATCCTACAAACCCTGCCCTGGACCCCTCCATACAATGTGCTGGGTTGAGGGGTGCATAAGGTGAGATGTGATGTTGCTAGTGCAGATCAGACTTTTGTGGAATGGGAGGTCCTTTACATAGCATCCAAAGTGGTAGAGAAGCTTCTGTATATCCCTGGAATAAAGCCACGCACGCATTTAATCCCAGAGACAGCGCATTTCTCTGCCACTATAGACACTGGGTAAAGAACTTCCCATTCCACAAATGCTATTTCTTTCACTGGCTGCCACCTCATGCTGGCCTTTGTGTCCTATGTCTTAAGTTGTAAACAGATTTAGTGTATTGAACCCTGTCTGTGGATAATAATTTGCAAGTGGTTGTGGTTTCAAGATGAAGCTTTCTTTTACAATATAACTTATCTTGGACTCTCAGTAAGCTTGCAGGTGATGTATTTTTTGAGTGTTTTACGAGTTTCACAGTATGCGGTTCAGATTACAAAGGGGTAATATTGTTACACCTCTAGGTTATACTATCTTATTGTTAGATATTTGGTAGTATGGGTGTACCCCAAACTCTCCAATCCTGTGACTCCAACCACTTGTGCATCTGCCCCTCATCCATTTTTTGGTGTTTGTGCCTTCATCCCCATGTTCCGGAGTTTCCTTCCTAAATGCCTCGCCTTCCAAACCACCCCCCCACACCCCCCCCCCCCCCCCCCCCACTCCTTTAAAAATCCGCTTCAAATGCCCATCTCGCTCTTTGATGGCATTTACTTTATTTTGGTTACATTTCAGTGAAGTGCTGTGAATAATTTCCTATCTCAAAGACAGTACAGCTGGGTGGCAGGAATTGTCGTGGGTAGGGTGGAAAATTTGAAGGACGAGCCAAAGGTCCATTAACTTTGGGCAGGAATTTCCTGTCCTGTGGCAGGCGGATGCGAAAACCCGCACCTATATAACTGTGCGCTGCAATACTTTTATGTACCATCAATGCATATATGTTACAAACAGAGTTGTGGCTTAGTAGTTTTGTACAGTGCGTATATTGTCCTATCATACTTTATTTTAATTCATTCATGAATTGCTGACTAGGTCAGCATTTTATTGCTTATCCCTAATTGACCCCATTCCAAGGGCATTTAAGAGTCGATCACATTGCTGTGGGTCTGGAGTCACATGTAGGCCAGACCAGGTAAGAACAGCAGGTTTCCTTCCCTAAAGGTCATTAGTGAACCAGATGGGTTTTTATGACAATTGGCAGTGGCTTCATGGTTATCATTAGACATTTAATTCCAGATTTTATTTTATTGAATTCAAATTCCAGCATCTGCCGTGACAGGGTTTGAACCCAGGTCCCCATGGCATTACCCTGGGTCACTGGATTACTAGCCCAGCGACAATATCACTACGCCATCACCTCCCCTAAGTTCTGAAGCCAAAGTAACCATGACAATTACATTGATAATTATATTATTAATGCTAACTTGGGAGTAGTGAAATAAAATAACTACTTAGCAATACATTCTTGAGCCCTGTCTATCTTTGATAACTATGAGCAGAGCTGCATTTTTCCAGATGACCAGATGATTACTTTAACCATGCTGTATACTTGATTTACATAGAACAACTATGAGCCGTAGTAGGTATCATATACAAAACTCCAGGATTATAAATGCCTAGTTTATGGTTCATAGAAATATTTTATAGGTAAGTTTTAGTTCGGGGAAGATTCAAGTTAACTGTTGAAAATGGGAAATGCAACTACAGCAACTTGAGGACCAGTACACTTAAACGGTTGGGGTCATTTTGACTTAAAGGGTTAACAGCTAGAAAGATAAGATCATAGAACAGCAGGTGGGTTACTTAGCTGGAGAATTGGAGATGAGGTGTCCACACTGCTTGCAAAGGAATTTAGCCCAGAGAGTTGTTTTGTTTTGGGAGTTAGAGCTACCATTTGTTTAAAAGCATTCAGTGAGCCCTGGAAAGCTACATTGTCATGGAGATGGGTAGAGCTTTAGAAGGTGAAAAGTTTGGAGTCCCTGGTAAGAGAGACAGAGTTTCACTCAGGTTGGTTGACTCATAGTGTTTACCGGTGTTTGAGTGGGTTGTTGAGAAATTCATGGGATCTCTCTTGGTTGCATTTGTTATTTATCTGTTATTTGTGCCGTGTGATGTATTTGACCACAATTTGCCTGTTAATTCACATGTACCTTGTAGTAACCCTGAATGTTACAATATATGATAGATACTTGTAAATTGTTTTATCTTTTTGAAGAGTAAAGCTTATTTTTGTTTGTTCTGAACCCATGGAATCTTGTGGTTTTATTCTCTTAGCAAGTGTCTTGAATCTCAAACTTAGTCTACTTTAAATAAAACATTATTTATTTCTAACCCAATCTTAGCAAAAACTTGGGGGTCTGATCTAGGATCATCACACTAGATATGTTAACACATCCCAATCTTTCTTTCAGGGAATTGGATGTGGTAGTATCTCCTTGTGACAATGTCCAGTTGTCAGGCTAATTTGTGATACTTAAGTGGACCTGTGGGAATAAACACTAGAGTTAAAAAATGAGAAGAGGAAATCTGAAAAATGAAACCTAACAGATGAGGGCATTTCTTTAAAGGAAAAGAGGGGATTAGTAATATTAGCAAACAATTTAGACACAATCAAAGGATCGTTTCCATAATTATCATTCAGTGTGAAAAAGCTGATATGTTCAAACATATTTTATTGAAGTTGGCTTTAGACAGATTAAATTTTACCTAGAAAAATTAGGCTCTGATATGGCACAGAATAAGGAATATTTTAGTTTGCTACATGGGAATTTGCTATTATCCGATTGCTGTACAAAATGACGTGACATCAGGTGGTTTTCATTGGAATAAGCATTGCAGGAAACATAGGGTATAGCCCTGTTAAGACTTGAAATTGTGGTGCTCTTGTTGATTGGTGCTGTTATAATTTTTCTTATGGTCATTATACTGTACCTGAGAAAGATGTGCTATTCTGCATAATCTGCATTCAAGCTTTTTCCAGTTTCCATCAATGATCCAGGTTTTGTGTATTTAACATATAATGGTACTTGAATTAATCTTTCAGTTATTTGTAAGTGCATATCAGCAAGGTGAAAGAAAATTCTGGAAGTTCATGCATTAGTTAAAATCAATTATAAAAAGCAAAGCTTTGTACCTGCCTTGAGTTTTAATACAACCATAATTTTGCTGGCAGAATCTTGCCCAAATTTAGTGCAATTCAAACATTAATATATGATTGTGTTAATTCTTTGAGAACTAGAAATTTTGTTTCACCATTGTTTTCTTCAATACACATTGAAACCAAAGATACTATTCATGTGCTGATCTTGTTCCTGTGGCTGTGTTCATTGGCACCAAGGGTACATCATTTCAAGTTATAATTGGCTCTTTTTCCAGAAGCTAGGGGAAGTCTTTGGTTTTTGAATGTTGGTCGGTTCGCAATTCAATTGCCACTTTGAGGATAGGGAATATCTCATCTAAAGAGATATCAGCTGGTGACAGCAGCCTCAAAAAACGGTCGGTAGCTTCACCACCTTGTTATCTCCGACAAAGAGCTTAATTACATTCTGGAAGGGCCTACTGCTGTGTGCCCAATTTATCTGCCTAAATCGGGAGGCAGACTCTTTTTAACATGTAAATCTGTTCAGCTCTACAGGTAACGGATCTGAAGATGCCTAGCCAAGATAAGCTTGGATTATTTTTATGTGGCCCAGAGGATCAAGTGTCCATACAGGAAAATACTTAAGATGGCATTTGATAATTGAAAATATATCTACCTAATTTTATTGTAACTGTGTTAATTGAATAAAAATATTCTGAAGCATTCTGCAACAACAGCTTTATTTATATAGTGCTATTAACATTTTAGTATGATGTAGCGTTTGTAGTATTATAGTAAAATGTCCCAAGGTACTTCACAGGAGCAGTAACAAACAACATTTAACAGTAAGCCACGTGAGGTATTATGGCAAATGACCAAAACTTTGGTCAAAGAGGTAGGTTTTAGGGAGTGTCTTAAAGGAGGAAAGAGAGGTCAAGAGGCAAAGAGGTTTAGGGAGGAAATTACAAATCCTTGGCAGTGAAGGCACAGCCACCAGTGGTGGAGAGATTAAAGCCAGGATGCTCAAGAGTTCGGAATTGGAGGAACTTAGAGATCATAGAGGATTGTAGGACAGGAAGATATTACAGACATCAGCTGGGGTGGATATGAAAACAAGGAAGAGAATATTAAAATTGAGGCATTGCTTAATTGGGAACTAATGTAAGTCAGCTAGCAGGTGTTAGTAAGGACATGAGTGATATTTGATGACCTCAAGTTGATGGAGGGTAGAATCTGGGAATCTGGCCAGAAGTGCCTTGGAATAGAATCTAGAGACACAAGATCTGCAAATTAGATGTTTTTATTTGTTATAACAAAACTTGCATTGGTAAAAACCTGACTGAATTATACATGAACTCCTTCAGGCTGTCATTTTATGTGAGAGAAAGTGGAGCATAGTCACGCTTACTGTGTAAGTTATCAGGGAATCTAGTCATTTATAAGCTTGCATCAGAAGAAATACTATGAAGGCTTCATATAAAAAATCCAACTGCATGGACATTGTTAGCCCTAGCCAGTCTGGCCTACACACAACTCCAATTTCGCAATATGACATTTTAGGGGAATTTTGATCTCAGAAAATTGATGGGTTGGTGGGAGGTTAGTTTTAAAAACTGGAATTCCAACACTGACTTTGCCCACCTCCAGCTTTAATGGCGGGTGGGATGGGTGCTCTCAGGATGTAGATGTCAATTTAAATATAATAAGGCTGTGTGCCTCATATTTATCCACAATTTTAAATGTAATTCTGGCCAGCTATATTTCTTGAATTTCAGAAGGACAACCTCCTACCGTTGCTCTTAACTGTTGGAATATTCCAAGTTGAACATCAATTGAAGAAAGCACAAAATGTTATCTGGGTAGGAAAATTTAGTGGCTCAAGAACAGCACCACTCATCAAACTGGCTGAATGCACAAGCATAGATGTCAGACTGAGCTTGTGTCACTTGGTTAAGGAACCAAGATGAGGGATTGGCCTACCTCACTTTTCCTTAATAACCTGCATGTCACAAACAAGTCTATTCATGATAACATTGGTAGAAGTAGCCACTGAACAGTCCTCTTAAAGTCAAGGTTTCATCCTCACATTTATATTACCTTCCATCATGGAGTGTGCCACCATTATTATGCTAAGTGGGATATACTTGGAATAGTTTTAACAGCCCACAACCGGGTATACAAGGGCCATCATCGGCATTTATAGATCAAGACTTTTATCTCATTGTCCTACATATCATTGACTTCTATACACCATCAAACTGGGAGATCAGTGCTGGTTCATTGGGGAGTGTAGAAGTGCAGAAACAGCACCAGTCTTACTTCAAGGGTAACTAACCCAGCGAAGCTGTGGCATAGGGCAGCACCTTGAGCCCAACCATTCTCAACTGCTTCATCATTGATCCCCCCCCCCTTCATAGTGGAAAACTGGGGCTGTGCATTGCTGATTCTATAGTGTTCAGCTCTATTCACAACTCCTGCAATAGTGAAGCAGCCTGTCAGGATACACCAACATATATACAATATCTAAGCTCTGTTGAAAAGTAGTGGATAACAGTCATACCAGGTCAATGCCAAGCAACAACCAATTTCAAAAAAAAAATCGCACCCTGATTTTTCAAAAGCATTTCTATTCGTCACCATTAACATCCGGGGGCAACCACTGAGCAGACATTTAGCTGGACCAGCTATAATCAATATTGTGGTTCCAAGAGCAGGGCAATGGCAGGTTTCACTGCACTGAATGGATTGTCTTGTTTTGTGAACCTGTAAGGAACTGTTGATGTTTAAAGACAAAATCCGAACACCCAGCAATTAACCATCAATACTGCACCACAAGATTTCACGTTTTTAACAAAGAGAAATTAAGCACAAGTACCACGCATCTCCGTGGCAATGTGACACACTCTGCCTGTTCCCAGGTAGAAATGCAAATTAACTAACTTTAATTCCAAAGCTTTCCTTAATTCTGGAAAACCAAATAAATAATGTATATCTTTTACTGAAATAACTGCAGACATCATGTCTCCAGTTCTTCAGATAGGTAAGCCTGACTGCCATTTTATTACTGTCAGCCTTTTACACAAGTTACCTTTTGAATTGTAATTATCTTGAGTTTGTGTGGTTTGCCAGCCTCTAGAAGTTTACTGTGGGCAGAATTTTGCCCTTGGCGGGCAGGGACGGGCGGGAAGCCGACAGCCACCCGCAATCGGGCCCGGAAGGCAATTTCATGCTGGTGAGCCAATTAAGGCCCACTTAGCATGAAATGTGAGCGGCAGCGCTAAGTGCTGCCTGTACGAGCAGGGGGAAGAGGGCAAGCCAGGCAAGCACGACCTTGGCGCATGCCCGCTACATAATCTCCCTGAGGCAGCTGATTTTAAAAACAAGTATTAAAGATTTTATAAATGTTATGAAACGTGTCCCCTCATGTGACTCTGTCATGTTAGTAATGAAAAAAAATAAGTTTTTATTTGATTTTTATTTGCTTTTGGAAACCTCATCCTGCCTGTGGATGAGATTTCCAAAAAAGTGTATAGGCAGCTTGGCCTTTTTGTCTGCCCGCCAACGGTAAGATTGTACGGACAGCGAAAAATTTGCATTAATTCCCTTTTTAATGGCCTTAATAGGCCTTTTAGTTGTCGGTGGGCGCGCGGCCGACTCTGGCGCTCACCCACCGATCAAAATATCGCACGGCATTTTATGCTTGGTCGGACGTTGCCAAGCTAAAAATTTTACCCTGTGTTTTTTCCCCCACTGAACTTGCATTCAAAGCTATGCCTCTAAACATATGAACTATGACGTTAGGCATATGTTACTCTTGAGACCAGCAAATATCAACATTTCAATTGAACAACCAGACTGGTTACTCTGAAGAAGAAAATTGTTGTAGTGGCTGGAGTCACATGGGGCCTGAATATATGCAAGGTCCAAAATAAGTTTTGTTGTTACTCCTTAATCATTCAATGCTGTATTCTTTGGAATGCTAATGGAAATACAAAAACAATGTACGTATCAGTTGTAATGACAGCAGTGAGTTGGGGGATCTTCATTTTGGGAATTGTTAAATCATATTCAGCTCAGAATCATCAGGTGTGGAAGTGGCTCTTTGAAATGCTGGAATGTGCTTGAACCAGAACTGTCAAGCCTCATTACTTCTAGCATTGTTTTTTTTTAAAAAAACAACCTCTTTCTGTCTGTCACTGGGTTATATAATCCCAGTTCCATTTAAATCAGTACATTTAACAACTGCATTGCTTTGTTATTGAGAAAAGAGGTTCCGATGTTTCCAGCAGTCTGTATCACCAATATTGCTTGAATATTTTAAACCTTCAACAATGACGATAAATTGATTTGATTTTCCCACTTGACTTGCAAATCTTACTTAAGTAGTAATGCATATTGTTGAATGCGAGGATTTATAACATAGGATGATTATGTTTTGGGACTGTATCTTTCATTCTAGGTAAAAAGGAGTCGTGAAGATTGTCATGTGATTGGCTTTGAATTCTGCCTGACAACAAGCCCGGGTGGCTTGGTTACCATGGGGACAAGGGGGCCCAGGGTGCAACTTGCTGAGCAAGATGCAATGTTATCATACTTGAAATCAAAGGCAGCTGGATAGATTTTTGTCTCTGAGGTTTCGGACAGCGAGAAAGAGAGAGAGATTTTGCAGAGAGACAAAAGGTTGCAGCTAGTATGGTCAGCAGAGAGGTGAGTGTGCCCTTTCTGTGGACTACTGGGCAGAATGCTGGAGGGAACAAGGTCTCTGGTTGAAGAGATGCATCTCATGACAATCTAAAGACTCTGGAAGAATGGTTATGGTGAGGCGGGGGAAGGAATTGCTGGAGTGGGCCTTACTACTGGTAGTTATTTCATGACAAATGAATATACAAACTAGGAGCAGGAGTAGGTCACTTGGCCCCTCAAGCCTGCTCTGCCATTTCAAAAGATCATGGCTAATCTGATTGTAACCACAACTGCACATTCCCACCTACCCTCATAACCTTTCAACCCCTTGCTTATGAAGAATCTATCTACCTCTGCCTTAAAATATTCAAAGACCTTGCTTCCACTGCCTTTTGAGGAAGAGAGTTCCAAAGACCCACGGCTCTCTGGGAGAAAAAATTCTCCTCATCTCTGTGTTAAATGGGAGACCCCTTATTTTTAAATAGTAACCCCTAGTTCTAAGTTTTTCCACAAGGGAAAACATCCTCTCCACATCCACCCTGTCAAGACCCCTTAAGATCTTACATGTTTCAATCAAGTTGCCTCTTACTCTTCTAAGCTCCTATGGATACAAGCCTAACCTGTCCAACCTTCCCTCATGAGACAACCCACCCATTCCAGGTGTTAGTTTAGTAAACCTTCCCTGAACTGCTTCCAATGCATTTACATCCTTCTTTAACTAAGGAGACCAATACTGTACACAGTACTCCAGATCTGGTCTCACCAATGCCCTGTATAACTGGAGCATAACCTCCCTACTTTGGATTCAATTCCCTTCACAATAAATGATAACATTCTGTTAGCCTTTCCTAATTACTTGCTGTGTACCTGCATGCTAACCTTTTGCGATTCATGCACTTGGACACCCAAATCCCACTGCATCTCAGAGCTCTACAATCTCTCACCCTTTAGATAATATGCTCCTTTTATTCCTCCTGCCAAAATGAACAATTTCACATTTTTCACATATTATACTCAATTTGCCAGATCTTTGCCCGCTCACTTAACCTATCTATGTCCCCTTGTAGCCTCCTTATGTCCTCTTCACAATTACTTTCCTATCTATCTTTGTATCATCAGCAAATATAGCAATCAAACTTTCTGTCCCTTCATCCAAGTCATTTACATATATATTGTAAAATGTTGAGACCCCTGCACTGATCCCTGTGGCACACCACTTGTTACATCCCACCAACCAGAAAAAGATGCATTTATGGCTATCCTCTGTTTCCTGTTAGCTAGCCAATATTCTATCCATCCCAATATGTTACCCCCTACACCATGAGCTTTAATTTTCTGCAATAACTTTATCAAATGCCTTCTGGAAATCTAAGTACAGTACATCCGCCGGTTTCCTCTTATCAACAGCACTGCCCGCTCTTTCAAAGAACTCCAATAAATTGGTTAAACGTGATTTTCCTTTCACAAAACCATAGTGACTCTGCCTGATTAACTTGAATTTTTTCAAGTGTCCTGCTATAATAGTGTCCTTTATTTTTCAAGTGTTCTTAATAATAGCTTCTAAAATTTTCCTTTTGACATATGCTAAGCCAGCTGGCCTATAGTTTCCTGCTTTCTATCTGTCTTCCTTTCTGAGTAAAGGAGTTACATTTGCTATTTTCCATTTAATGGAACCTTTCCCAAATCTAGGGAATTTTGGAGAATTAAAACCAACGCATCAGCTATCTTACTAGCCACTTTGGGACTTCTCATGAAACTGCGAGAAACACCTTTTGAAAGTCACTTGTCATTATGATTCAGTTAAACAAAGAGAAGTGAACCCATTGGAAGCTGAGAGTGATTCTGGACCAGTTCCTGTATAAACTGCAATTCCTCAGAGATTGGCTAGTGAAGTACAAATGTGGCATGGATTTTTTTGACTGTGTTAAAAATTAAAGGTGGGGGGGGGGGTTATCGTTTCTGCAGTTTAGAATACAAATGGCCATCTAAGTAGTGTTTAGTCAATCACAAAAATAGCTGGAAAAACTCAGCAGGTCTGACAGTATCTGCAGAGAGGAGCACAGTTAATGTTTCAAGTCCAAATGACACTTCATCAGAACTAAGGAAATATAGAAATGAGGTGAAATATAAGCTGGTTGAGGGGGGTGGGACAGGTGGAGCTGGATAGGGGGCCAGTGATAGATGGAGGCAATGAAGAGATTGCCAAAGATGTCATAGACAAAAGGACAAAGGGGTGTTGATGGTGATGATGTTAGCTAAGGAATGTGCTAATGGTGACATTAAGGGTAGAAAGCAGGATGAGCAAGTAACAGATAGCCCTAGTGGAAAGTGTTTAGTCAATGTTGCTTTTAGTTTGTTATGGTAGAAGTCTTAAAATCTGATACCTTGGGAAGAATTTTCTGCCTGTTGGATAGGCGGGCCCGACCCAATCTCTGGCGGGCGCGGAACCAATCCCTGCCAGCGAAGCGGGCCACGCCGCCAATTTACGTGGGCGGGCCAATTAAGGCCCGCCCAGCGTGATGTCCAGCGGGAAGCGCTATGTACTCCCTGTGTGGGCGTGGGGTAAATCCCTAAAATCGAGAGTGCGCTTTTTCGCATATGCGCACGAAAGAGCGCACATCTCTCTGAGGCTAAGTGCAGCCTCAGAGAGATTGCCTGGACTTTGAAAAATATTAAAAATAGAAAAAAAAATTCCCTTACATGTCCCCCTCATGTGACAATGTCACATGAGTTGGGACATGTTCCTTATTTACAGAATAACTTCATTAAAATTTTTAAAACCTTGCATGAAACCTCATCCTGCCACTGGATGAGGTTTCATGTTTCCTCTATTTGCGGCTGGGGCTCCTGGCCTGCCCACCAACCTTAAGGTTGGACGGGCAGGTCCTTTAAATGATCCTGTTAATGGCCTCAAATTGGCCATTGACAGGTCGTTGACAGCTGATTTTGCTGCGCCCCCGCTTTCCTGAAAATTAAAAGAGGTGGGGTGACATCGGAGCCCTTCCCCCTGCTCGCCAACGGCAAAATTCTGCCCATTGTGTAATTCCTTAGTTGGTCACTGGGAATTGGTCTTTAAGAGGATTGTAACAATAATTTCTTTTGGCAGCTGGGTGCCTGACACATGCTGAGACTCATCATTATGTTTAAGAGTCTCTAAGTCAAGCCAATGAGAAATCCACTTGTAGGGTTTCTGATTGCCCAATATGCAGTGCACAAGTGTGTCTCATTAGTGAAATGTGCCACTTACCTAAATTCAGGGCTTGGCCTAAATAGCTAAGTGGCTATGGTACTGGGTTTGTAACCCCAAGATCAAGAGTTCAAATCTCACAATGGCTAAAAGAAATGTGCAATTTGCTTGGCTTAAATAGCCAAGTGGTTATGGTACTGGGTTTATAACCCCAAGATTAAGAGATCAAGAGTTCAAATCTCACAATGGCAAACTATGAAACAATGTAACTTCATCTGAAACAGATGGAAACAGGTTTACTCAAAAGAGTATCAAGAGTTCAAATCTCACAATGGCAAACTATGAAACAATGTAACTTCATCTGAAACAGATGGAAACAGGTTTACTCAAAAGAGTATCAAGAGTTCAAATCTCACAATGGGAAACAATGTAACTTCATCTGAATAGGAACAGATGGAAAACGTGTTTGTACTCGAAAGAGTTACAGTCACCAGATTGTTATCAGAAACACAATCAAGAGTTCAAATCTCACAATGGCGAAACAATGTAACTTCATCTGAAACAGATGGAAACGGGTTTGTACTCGAAAGAGTTACATCTTCTTAACATTTGGCCTAAATAGCCAAGTTGTTATGGTACTGGGTTTGGAACCCCAAGATCAAGAGTTCAAATCTTACAATGGCAAACTATGAAACAATGTAACTTCATCTGAAACAGATGGAAACGGGTTTGTACTCGAAAGAGTTACCTAAATTCAGAAAGCCTAGGTGCTGTTCAGGAAGCCATATTTTATAAAACCCCCAAGTAAACATGGGTAATGCTTGAGTCTAACCAACTAAATCCACACAGCGTACCTTTACCAGAACAAAGCAGCAATAAGTTTTCCATTGCTTCTCAAGTTAGGATCATCCTAACTCATTAAAGCTTTGGCCAGTCTCAGTCAGAAGAGATCCAGCTTCTGTTAAGATTTTATCTCCTTACATTCCACTTGTGAACCAGTCTAGTTGAACAATTATCAACAGTACCCAAGAGTACTGTCTGGCTGAACTATGCATTCCTCAGGCTTGGTTTGGGAGGTTAACGTCCAATGCTTATCATGGCACCTTGGCAACCTTCCATAGGAACTTGAGGAAGCCATTCAGCTCCTTGAGCCTGTTCCACCATTCAATAAGATCATTGCTCACCTGCAACCTAACTCTATAAACCCGCCATTGCCCTATATCCCCTAATACTTTTAATTATAACAAAAATCTACCAGTTTTAATATTATCACACGCATAGCACCTTGGAGTCACCTAAACTCCAAACAAACACTGCTGACCACTCTTACCCTGAGCAGTATAGTGACTAGTTGGTTGCTAGACAGCTGACAAGTGTAGGTTTTACCCTTTGCTAGCTGAATTTTGCTGTCGGCGAGCAGGGGGCAGGGCCCACTCGCCGATGCGTAAAGTGATGCGGGATGACATTGGGCGGAACCCCTGATGTCATCCTGCCCCATTTAAATTTTCAGGAAGGCGAGTCCGCTGACTTGTCAATGGCCAATTGAGGCCATTGACAGGATCGTTTAAACAATTAAAGGACCTGCCCGTCCAACCTTAAGGTTGGTGACAGGCCAGGAGCCTCGGCAGCAAATAGAGAAAACATGAAACCTCATCCAGCGGCGGGATGAGGTTTCATGGAGGGTGTTAAAAATTTTAATAAAGTTATTCTGTAAATTATGAACATGTCCCATCTCATGTGACGTTGTCACATGAGGGGGACATGTAAGGGAATTTTTTTTTCCATTTTTAATATTTTTCAAAGTGGAAGCGATCTCCCTGAGACAGCACTTAGCCTCAGGGAGATGTGCGCATTTTCGTGTGCATGCGCGAAAGAGCATACTCTTGCTTTTAGGGAATTCCCCCTCCCCCCCCGCCAGCACAGGAAGCACATAGCGCTTCCCACCAGGCATCACGCTGGGTGGGCCTTAATTGGCCCGTCCACGTAAAATGTCGGCGGAATCTGCTTCTCCGGCAGGGATCGGCTCCCCGCCCGCCAGAGATTGGGTCAAGCCCGCCCGCCCACCGTATCCCTTTGAATAGTCGTACACAACAGTTGATGGTGTGAAGTTCAGTAACACAACTCAACCAGGCAGGTATTTTAGAAATTGGAAGGTCGAGGTTTTGGTTTGTTGCACTCCAGGCTGAGACAGAAACTATTAATTAAAAGCAAAATAGTACAACTGCTGGAAATCTGCAATAAAAAATAGGAAATGCTGGAAATTCCCAGCAAATCAGGTAGCATCCGTGGAGAGTGATATGGAGTTAACGGCTGGGATTTTCCAGCCTCATCGTGGGCAAGGTGGTGCCCCAGCCAGAAGTCCATTGACCTGCAGTGGGAACGAAAGATCCCGGCGGTGGGTGGGTGCAGAAAATCCCGCCCAGTGTTTCGGGTTGATAGCCTTTCATCAGAACAGATGAAGCTAGTTTGTTGACTGTCATTGACAAGGTAACAATTTCAAACAAAGTTTATAACTGTAGAGCACAAAGCAGAACACAGAATGATCAAACCATTGTCCTGGGAGAACCGGATTGACTATTTTCATGTGCGTTTGTCCTCCTTTTTGTTACTAGTTGATAGTTCTCACTGCTGATTGGTTCCCAATGCCATTACAATGTCCTCTGTTCTTTTATCAAGCTTGCTGTCTCTTTCTTTTGCACTTTGAATGGACCTTATCAGTTCCTTTTGAGGATACACTCATAGAGGATATTAACACAAAATTTTAATTTAGAAAATTGAAAAACTGAGATGAAAGAATTCAGATTTTTTCTTAAAACTGAATTTTAAAAATTTTGTGGATGAAAAGCAATTAATTAAGCTTCCAGTTATGTACTTCAAACACAACTGTGTCTGAAATATGTACAGACTAGGGATAAATCTCTGTAGGCTGATGCTACAGCTGCTATTAGCTGTCTGAAAAAGTCATTGATATTCTTAAAGTATTCCAAGGGAAATGTACCCCATCTCCAAGAAGGTCAACGGCTCAATTAAAAGGCTTTCCTTAACTGGAGCTGAGTTTTCCACTTCAGGAGTGTTTTTCAAGTTTCTATCTGTGCTACTTTCTTGAATCAAACCCATCATTTACCGCAGTGAAAATGATCAGTGGAAACATGCCTTGATTTACAAAGTAGTTCACATTCTCAGTCTCTTGTAAAGACTCACAAACCTTCTTGTCAGCTGTCAAAATGAGACAGCTTCCCAGTACATTTTTTCTTTTGCTCTGGACATAAATTCACACTCCAATGGCTTTACGATAGCAAATCTAAAGGTTAGACAAGTTGAAGGTTAGACTGCAATAATTAAATACTGCTTTGCACTGCAGTAAAAGTCAGAACTTGTCATTGTGCTGTATTCATACTTTCTATTTAATAGGACAAAAGTGGCTATATGTTACTGTTGCCTTTTCCTTAATAACTCATTACAAAGGGATGACGTACTTTAAAAGTGACAGAACTGTACTTTCCTAGAATTGATAGTTGATCCAGTTTTCAGTTTATTTTCCTGACCCTCTTTTATTTTAAAGTGCCTCACTTACCTGCTCTCCTGTTACGCAAAGCTTTTTTTTAAAGCAAAGTCCACTGCATTGCACAACACTGGACGTTCTTCAGCTGCGCAGCCCTCCATTGATTGTTTGCTACCTAGTATTCTAACTGGACAGCAGCTAGGACAGAAGCAATGAATAGCAAATATTGCAACCTGTCCACTGTCAGCAGCCTCTGTCATATTTCTGAGTGCTGTTGGCTTTCCTTCGTAAACCATCTCTGTTACTTCTTTCTCTTTTGGCTGTTTCAGGAATAATAAATTATATGGCAAAACATAATTGAAATTATTCATCAAATAAATAGAATACTGCTGTATTGATAATGCAATAACTCAGGCTTTAATGGAAATTAGTTGTAGACTCATAGACATTTACAGCACAGAAGGAAGCCATTCGTGTCTGCACTGGTGAACATTGATCTGACTACAGTAATCCCATTTTCCAGCTCTTGACCCCATAGCCCTGGAGGCTATGGCAATGAGAGTAAATATCTAAATACTTCTTAAATGTTACGAGAGTTTCCGACTCAACCCCCCCCCTTTCAGGCAGTGAGTTCCAGACTCCCAACACCCTCTGGGTGAAAAACTTTCTCCTCAACTCCCTTCTTAGCCTTATCTCAAACCTATGCTCATTGGTTATTGACCTCTCTATTAATGGAAAAAGTGCCTTCCTATCCACCCTATCTATGCCCATTATAATCTTATACACCTCAATCAGGTCCCCTCTCATCCTTCGCTGCTCCAAAGAAAACAACCCCGGCTTTCCTTGTAGCTCAGGCAGCATCCTGGTAAATCTCCTTTGCACCCTCCCCAGTGCAATCACATCCTTCCTATAATGTGGTAACCAGAACCCAGTGGTAACTGTTCAGTACTCTGAACAGGAACGGGACCAATATTCTCGCAGGGAGGTTTGCTAATGCTGTTGGGGTGGATTTAAACTAAATTGGCAGGGGCATGTGATCCTGAAAAGTAGCTCAGAGGGGAGAGAAGCTGAGATGGAATTAGAAGTTAAAACACTAGTAAGTGAGTCTGGAAGACAGACAAAACATAGGCTAGATAAGAAAAAAGTGAGATTAGCAAGACTAAATGGAATATATTTTAAAGCAAGGAACCTGAGGAACAAGACAGATGAGCTGAGGGCACAAATAGACAGGTGGGAGTATGATATCATAGCTATGACTGAGACTTGGCTAAAAGGGCAGGATTGGCAGCTCAACATTCCTGGTTATAGGGTATTCAGACGAGATAGAAAGGGGGATAGAAAAGGAGGAGGGGTCGCAATATTAATCAAGGCATCAACTATAGCAGTGAGGAGAGATGATATCTTGGAAGGATCATCAAATGGGGCCACATGGATACAAGTAAAAAACACAAAAGAGGCAAACACGCTGTTGGGTGGGTCCTCAAGCAGTCAGGGTGGGATAGAGGATCAAATATGTAATCAAATTTCAGAGAAGTGTAAGAATAATAAAGCAGTAATAGTAGGGGATTTTAACTAGCCAAATATCAACTGGGATTGCTTTAGTGTGCAAGGTAGGGAGGGAGCAAAATTTTTAAATTGCCTCCACGAGAACATTTTGAGCCAATATGTAGAAAGCTGCCAGTCCTGCCCTTCCTTTAGCCAAGTCTCAGTCATAACACACAAAGAAGAGTAGGGGAGTTCCCCTTGGTGTCCTGACTAATATTCATCCTGAGCCAATGTCTTTTAAAGAACAGATTATTTGGTCAGTATCAATTTGCTGTTTGTAGGATTTTACTGTGCAAAAACTGACTGCTATGTTTCTTACATTGCAACACCGATTACACTTCAAAATTACATCATTATCTGGGATGTCCCTAAGGTCATGAAAGGCACTACATAAATGTGTCCACCTGTGTGCATGTGTGTGTGCATCCACGTACATGGGTGCTTATCTGTATTTACCTTTCCTGGTATAATTCAATAATTTGACCTTGAACTTTAACTGTCTTAATACATGTACATGTAAACATATTTCTTCTATTTTCACTTATTTGGAAGGGAACAAAACTCCAAGTAGCAATATTATGAGCAAAGTGATGGAAGGTGTCATCGACAGTGTTATCAAAGTGGGACTTACTCACCACTAACCTGTTCATCAATGCTTACTTTGGGTTCTGCCAGAACCACTCAGCTCCAAACCTCATTACAGCCTATGTCCAAACATGGAAAAGAGCTGAATTCGAAAGGCGAAGTCAGCATGATTGCCCTTGGCATCAAGGCAACATTTTACCAAGTGTGGTATCAGGGAAGCCTAGCAAAATTCAAGTTCAAAAACTCTTCACTGGTTGGAGTCATATCTAGTCCAAAGGAAGATGGTTTTGGAGGTCAATTGTCTCAGTTCTAAGACATCAGTGCAGGAGTTCCTCACAGTTGTGTTCCAGGGCCAACCACTTTCAGCTACTTCATGGATGACCTTCCTTCCATCAGAAGATCAGAAGTGAGAGTGTTTACTGATGATTGCACAATGTTCAGCATCATTCGTGAACTCCTCAGGTACTGAAGCAGTCTGTGTCCATATGCAGCAAGACCTGGTCAATATTTAGGCTTGGGCTGATAAGTGGCAAATGACATTCATGCCACATATGTGCCAGGCAATGACCATCTGCAACAAGAGAGAACCTAATCCTTGACATTCAATGGCATTATCATCACTGTATCTCCACTATCAACATCCTGGGGGGTTTCCATTGACCAGAAACTGAACTGGGCCAGCCATGTAAACACAAGAGCAGGTCAGAAGCTGGGAATTTTGCAACAGATAGCTCACCTCCTGCTCCCCAAAGCCTATCCACCATCTATAAGGCACAAGTCAGGAGTATGATGAATAATCTCCACTTGCCTGAATGAGTGCAGCTCCCACAACACTCAAGAAACTTAATGCCAACAAAGCCAAAGCAGCCCACTTGATTGACACCCCATCCACCACCTTAAGCTTTCATTCCCCAAGTCGTGCACATTGTGTACCATTTACAAGGTGCATCACAGCAGCTCATCAAGGCTCTTTTGATAGCACCTTCCAAACCTGTAATCTCTGCTACCTTGAAGTACAATGGCAACAGATGCATGGGAACAACACTTCCTACAAGTTCTCTTCCAAGTCACATGCTATCCTGGCTTGGGACTATATTGCTGTTACTTCACTGTTACTGGAATTCCCTCCTGAAGTAAACTATGGTTATACCTACACCACATGGACTCGATAAAGTGACTCAATATCTCCTCTCAACAGCAATTGCAGATGGGCAATGAATGCTGGCTTTGCCAGTGACATCCATGTCCCATGAATGAATTTTTAAAAAATGAGTGTTGTGTGAATGTTAGTGAATGAATGCACATAGTTGGTTAGTTTGACTGAGGTCTAACAACTCCATTAAAATAATGGACCAAGGAATTTCATATTTGTGGACAGTTTTGCTCTAAAATGTGCAAGACATAATTTCAAGGTTGTTATGTTCAATAAAACTTCAGTTGGTATGGCAATGCAGTAGCTGTTTTTGTTTACCACTTTCTGGAACATTCTCTGTGATTGTAGCATTCAGTGGAAGAGGGGACCCTGAACTGCCAGTGCAACAATATGCTTGCTCTCATCAGGTGGCTCCCTTGTGTTCAACTAGCAATGTTCAAGTATAAATTGTGTCACTGGTCTATGTTTAAACTTGGATAAATAAACTCTCCCTTTAACTCCGCATTGAGCAACAGGAACTTGTATAAGCAGCTTTATGTTTTGGAAAGCTTTTAAGAAAAGGAATTCAATGCTGGAAATCATCCATTGTTGAGAATCAGGAATGAATTTTTAGATTAGAATGTAGGCCAATCCAAAGCACACAACTAGGTTTATGAGAGGCTTGTTAAATGGGTCAATGTGAAAGACCAGAATTTGATTCCTCAAAAGGGGATGTTTTGACAAAAAGAATAATTTTAACCCTGCTTTTTGAACAGCAAAATACTATTCACTATAGAAATTGTGAAGCTGGTCAAAAGAAAGATATGGGGTGAAAATTCATTTTAGCTCATTTTTGAATTTGAAGTAAGTGGTACGCTGATGGCCAGATACCTGAGGTTCACCTGAAATTGGGCCTCGGGCTCATGAGTATATTGCTGGGAAGTTGTGGACACCAGTTGGGTGTCCAGATAAAGCTCATTGATACCAGTAGAGAAATCAGCCCAGATACCTCCCAGCAGTATGCATATTGTGGGATATCAAGAAAAGGCTGGAAATTCAGATTTTAAAGCTGACTACAAAAGTGGCAGAGTTTGTGGTAAATGACCTAATCCTGTTCCCAGTGTTATTCTGCCCTGGAAGTTACATCTTTAGGGCAAAGCGCCAATACCTAACAGGTTCATCTGAAATTTCCTTGTTTGCTATTTTATGATGAGGCATTAACCAGTTTGAAGAAACAGCAAACAAAGAAATTTCAGGTAAACATTGAAGACTTTGTATGCACATGTCCCTGATTATAATTTGCAGTAATTCAGTAATTATACTTCCAAATATTTAACACTATAAAATTGTAAAAAAAATTCCCAGCAATGTTTTCAAGTCAACCAAAAAATCTCAGCTCTGAAATAGTTTTAGCAAAGAAACTTAGTTGCTCTTCAGTATTCTTTAACTTAACCACGTTTTAAGAGTTAAACAAGTTTGATTTAAAAATTAAAATGTTAATGTTGTTACCAACCAGCATAAATTTACATTATTATTTTGTTATTTACTTTGCAGGCCTTTGGCCACATTTGGCATCAAGTGCCTGTTCTGCTGACCTGCTCAGTTAGACGTGCTGTTGGAAGTACTGCAGTTCTACATTGAAGACTTCTGACAGAGTAACCCAGCGTAGCCAGCAGAAAAACTTGCTACCAGTGTTGTAACTAGTCAGGTAAGTGCAAATGAGCTCCCTTGTCTGTGTAAGCAACCATATCGCTATTGTAACTCTTTCGCGTACAAACCCATTTCCATCTGTTTCAGATGAAGTTACATTGTTTCATAGTTTGCCATTGTGAGATTTGAACTCTTGATCTTGGGGTTACAAACCCAGTACCATAACCACTTGGCTATTTAGGCCAAGCTCATATCGCTATTGTAACTCTTTCGAGTACAAACCCATTTCCATCTGTTTCAGATGAAGTTACATTGTTTCATAGTTTGCCATTGTGAGATTTGAACTCTTGATCTTGGGGTTACAAACCCAGTACCGTAACCACTTGGCTATTTAGGCCAAGCTCATATCACTATTGTAACTCTTTCGAGTACAAACACGTTTTCATCTGTTCCTATACAGATGAAGTTACATTGTTTCATAGCTTGCCATTGTGAGATTTGAACTCTTGATCTTGGGGTTACAAGCCCAGTACCATAACCACTTGACTATTTAGGTCAAGCAAAATTGGGATTTGAACTCTTGATCTTGGGGTTACAAACCCAGTACCGTAACCACTTGGCTATTTAGGCCAAGCTCATATCGCTATTGTAGGCAGACTTATTCTCCCCCAGGCAACAATTAGGCAATTGCCACACACACACAGGTGTGTACAGGTGATGATGGGAAAATGAAACAAGTAGTTTAGTGCTGGTCCACTGGGCTTGATGTGCTTCCGAGTCTCGAGGAATGATGTGCAGGTATATGTAGTGAGATGTGACAAGAAAATAAATGACCTAAATTCTACCTTGTCTTTTTAAGCTGTTGATACCATTGTGCATAAAATCTATATGGAACTATATAAAATGTTGCATTTTGAACCTATAATAGTGACTGTGGGAACTATCAATAAATTCTGTTTCAGCAAGTGCTGTTAAGCACAGGTGAATGTAATTTTTTTTGAGTGCATTGCCAATACAGTGCACCCTACTTATCATTGGTACTAACTTAATGGGCCTGTTTTACATGTCGGAAAGTGTATTTGAATCTATATTATTTGTTTATAACTTTGACTAGAATATTTCTTCCTCAACTAATATTTCAAGGAGTTCAGTTTAAACCCATTAATCTCCACCTTTGTGATATACCTGAAATATCCTATACTAATCAGGGACATGGAAGGCATTACTCGAACTCAATGCTGTATAAGTCTGACCCGCTAGCACTTTTCTCTGGTGCAGTGTACATCATGCTAATCGTGTAATGTTATTCATGATTCTCACATTGACTGAACATGTTATAAAGAACCATAAACTCCTCACTTACACTGTCATACTGTCCGTAGAAACCACTCAATTTTTCCCAGTTTCTCTACAGCTGAAATCCTCATGTGGCTCCATACCTGAGAAATATAGTAGGTAGTTGCACTTTTATTGAGATGCAAACAATCCACTGAACAACCTGTTTCTGCCTGAAATAGCCAGAGTGTTTAACACTGCAAGGGGCAACTTTGTCATCAACAATAATAATAATGGCAAATGGATTGTGCTATTTGCTGTTTTAGATATGGGTAGTTTAAATTGAGGTTGTATATTAAACAATAGTTAAACTATTTTGTGCTTTTTGTATTGAACAAACTGCCAGGAATTGCCTAAAATTGCATAGTGCGCTCTCATGTTGTTAAAGCATAACAGAGTGATTGATCAAAAACATCTGTGAAAATGAAGCTGAGCTAGCTTACCATCCACCTAACCAGCTGTGGAGTGACAAGTGGGGGGATGGCACAAAAGGCATCAAGCTTAATTCAACTACAGGAATTTTCAGCTTCCAGTATGTGGTATGAGGCTGATGGGGAAAACCATATCTGATAAATTAGGCAGAGAGATCAGAGCCCTGAAGGTTGCATGCCCAGAAAAACCAGGTCAAGAAAAAAGCCAAGCCGAGAAATGACAATAAATTAGAATTTACTTACGTTGAAATCCATTTTTGTTGTCATAGTGAGGTACAGATAGTGGACAAATTAGTTTGAGTTCCTTAATAGACTTGACTGAAGTTGATCTCATGACTTGCTACAGTCAAACATTGGGAAAGTAAAGAAAATAGTTGATAAATAGTTGCCTATGGCAAGGAAGAGACAATTGATATCATAGGCAGCTAAAGCAATATAGATACTGAAAGAATGGTCAAATGGTGGACTGTAGGGTCTGTGGCTTGGTTTCCACATTGAATATTATTCGGCTCTCTCTTCGGGTGACTTGTGGCCTAATCTATATTAGCAACATTTCCCTATACTTATGAGTGACTTAGGTAAGTTTCTTCAAAAACTACTTTATTTACACTATATGCACAACAAGCTTCTAGGTAAGTACATCTCTTTCATGTACAAACTATTCTATCTTTCTTCTTAGTCTCTTGCACATGACTGCTGATGTTACTGTAGATCAGGGTACACTTCACTATCTCATTACCATAACTATTACATATTACTCTACAGCATAGTCCCTTTCTGGACATCAGAATTTCTATTTTGATTGAGCCACACTTTGAGAGATAAGATGGTATAAATGAAGATTTAGTCAATGAATTTTTATCCTGCCACGGAGCTCTCCCACTTCTGACTCATCAGTTATCACTTAATTCTACTCACGAGCAAACTTGAATAATGAGTGACAATGATGATTCGCCAGTCAGAAGTGAAGCATGATGTAGGTGGCTCAAAAGCTCTTGATCACCACTTTCTAATACAGCTGAGTGCTGGTTCAGACACATGTGATTTGTCCTTTGGCGGTAGGTCTAACTGAGCCATCTATTCTCATCTGTTCTATCTCTCAGGGTTCAATTATAACATATATATCTGTCCTGTATAAAAATTAAAGCAAAGTTATTTCACAGGTTTAAAATAAAATTCAAGATTTTTTCAGTACAAAGTGAAAATAAATTGATGGGATGGAAAGAACACAGTTGTTGAAATAATAATAATTACAGCCTGCTAAATGCATGGCGTGGACTGTGGAACTCAGTAAGACTGATGACTGAGGTAAATGAATCTTGGCAAAGTACAACTAGGGATCCCGGATGTAGAGTATTTAGGACATGAGTTTTCAATTAGTTTGAGGGTCAATTTATAAACAGTTACTTATATAGAAAATACTTTTTAATTTGACCTCTCTTTCTTTTAAATATCCTTATTTTGAGAGAATGACTTTCATGTTGAAATCAATTTTCGTAGAAAAGTATATCTGAATATTGTGGGTCGAATGATAGATGTAGCACTGAATCTTGTTGACAGTTGGTATGCAATGTATATCCTGTTTCACGTACCAGCTGCAGCCCTGACATTGCCTGTACGCTCTTCATTAAAGAATGTCGGTTCCAATTTAATGCTGAAAAACACTAGGGTCATGGTATTCTCATTTCAAGCAGTTAATAGCTTTCAAGCTGCTTTTTACACCAAGTCACAAAATAAAGTAAATTCAACCTGACCTGGTTACAAAATAGGTTGACTTTCCTAAGGTTGTTTTGAAAGCCGACCAATTTGAGTGTACTTTTAAAATGTGTTCATTTCCAAAACGTCAGTTCTTTTATTGATGTCCATTAATGTAGAGAAGGAACAACACATGCAAGCATTTTCCTTGTGCATTTATGCTAAAGTTATGCAGCGAAACGCATTCAAACAACTGGCGTGTGTTGTTCAGTACAATAGCACTACGGACTGAGAAAATCAGAAATAATGTATGCATTTTTAGTATAACAGGAGTACAATAATGGAGAAAGTTCAAAGTATTGGATGTATTAAGGGAAACATCCTATTTTGGCTAACTGGAAATTTTTGGTAAACACTACTTTAAAGTGTAGAATCTGTCTGAGAGCAGTAGTCGTAAAGCGTAAATCAAAATAGGCAAGACTGTAATAACATTAGAGTAGATTTTCCTTTTCACCTCCTAGATGATAATCTGGCAGAAAAGATTGACTATGCATTCTGAAACTCACCTATTTTTTATTCTATTGATTCCAGACAATCTGTTACAATAGGTTACTGCCGAGGTGGCAGAAACAAGATCTATCCCATTATGCACTGTGATTTAATAAGTTTAGCATCAGCGTGAAACCAAAACATAACTTCAATGCTAAACTTAAACTGTAAAATGTGTGTGAAAGCCCAAACTGATTCCAAAGCAGAGGGAGATATCCTCTTCCAGGTCAGATCCTGAATCCAAATTCAGGCTGTACTTATGCGATAATTGCAATGTCAATACTTTGCACGGGCATTACAACTGTGGCGTAGATGTACTCATTACAGTGTGATACCAAGAGTTGGTTCTGTATTAGTACTTGCATGCATGCTCCCCTGTTGGTAACTTTATGATGATGGGAGACTGCAAAGCTCATAAACTGCCTAGGAGATCTGATGGACTGCTGAAGCACTTCATTATCCCAACACCGCATGGGGGTAAGGTTATATTTCATACTGTGCCATGCACAAGCTGGCACAAGATGGTCTCCTACAGGATGCCTCATGCCATGTAGCTTCAGATCTGCCTGCGATGTTATGCTGTTACTTTTATGTCAACATGTTTGTGATGCACATCAATGCAGAAAAGTGGTCATCATAAATTGGAGAGTTCAGTTGATTAAATCACTTGGTTATATATGTGGGTCATCCATGACTCAAACCTCCTGCTGAAAGCTGCTAATTTTACTCTAATTATGACTGCTTTTTTTCTTACCTGCCAGCTAGTTTTCTTTGTGAGAGTTCCTAAGGATAATTCATACCAGCTTTTACATTGCACAAGATATTTCTGATGCTGTTTAAAACTCCAATCATTTGAAAAATATTTCATTTCTCTTTTCCACAGAATCAAACTGTCCCTACTGAGAAAATATATTCTTCATCTCTTGCGGCCAATGATGTAATAATGTGAGAATATTCAATGAGGCCGGATTGAATAATTGACACATCTTCCTGCACAATGCGTTGTTGTTTTAGTTGACAGTAAATAGCCATCATCTAAAATTATTGTATTTTCACCAACATGGCTAGAATGAGTATAATACTTCTTATGTAGACACATTTAAGATAAATAGCCAAAACATAAATGCAATTTATACTAAGACTAAAACAAGGCAGGTTAATTCTGACAGAATTTCTTTATGCTTTGTGAATAATTAATCTGTAGCTAATGAAATTTCAGCTGGAGATACATCTTTGCAGTCCAACATAGACGATGTCAGCTTGGTGTATGCTCGAGTAATATTGCACACTGACATTTATAAATGTATCAAGTGGAGTTTTTACAAATGCCAACCGACATCCACACCTTACCCACTGGGAATTATTGCTCACCCTAATCCCCACCACTATGAACTGGAGAAAGGCTTACTGTGTATGTACATCATCTTCAACATTGCTCTCTTCATAACCAACATTTTTTCTGCACTTTTCTTTGTTAGGCCCTTTAAAATTAAATGGAAAAACACGGTAGAGAAACTAAAATCTGGCCTATTGGCTGATGTGAGAGTGAAATGAAGAAGAGTGACCTGGTGTTCCCACATGCAATCATTTGCCTTTTTCCAAAGTAATAGGGTTACCAACAGATTATGTACAAAAGCTGTTTGGTTATCATATACCATAATTTCATCATAAATTGGTGCTGTGCTCTGGGTTTTTGAGCTGATTTGTGAACAGTGCACCATTACCTAAGAAAATGTTTCATTGAACAGAGCAGTATTCTCATATGGTATTGGATCCTGTAATCTTGAATTTCTGCTTCACTGCCTTCTAAAATAGGAAAGAAAGTGATTAGTACGCAATTTATTTTATGATTAATGTCTCATCCTTGCAGTCTTTATCTACAAACCCACAAAAAATACTGTCTATAGATTATCAGAATTTCTATACTGCAATATACTTTCAATTATACCTTTGATACCAGTAGAGGCATGATAATGTGTGTCATTGGATATGAAAATTAAATATCACATTAACATATCTCCACTTTTAATTAATAAGTGCTCTGTTATCAACTTTTCCACAGAGTAGGTTCCTTTAAGTTTTTAAGAAGATCCCACTATAGAAGCCCAAGTGTGAAAAATATCCAGTTACTTAAGTGAAGCAGATGTACTGGAGTAAAATAGAGTAAAGGAATCCCTTGTAGCATACTCACTCTAGGATCAACAATTAAAATATGTTTAAAGGCAAACCGCAAGTCATATTTTGTTTAGAAAGGAAAAGTATTGGCCAGAACCTGTGGTCTCCAATAAGATGTAATTAATGATCCCAATGTTGTAAAATGGATAATACTACAAGGGCATCTATGCAAGAGTATCGTATGTCTCACTGAAGTGTATAAAAGGGAATTGAGATATTATGGCCATCATTGAACTCAAATAGGAATATTTTACTGAGGTTCCTGCCTATGCCTAGGCCCTGATAGAAATGGTGACATGTGGACTGGCAGTGTAAACAGGGTGGTTAAGTTTCTCTGCTCTGATTTTGATAGCACTACTGCCCCGTTCCCATGGAGATGGAACCTATTCCTTGTGTGTTAGTGATGCATTTGAAACCTGTATCAGTTGGTGGAAGTTCGCACTAACATTGAAGTGAGTATGTCACCATACTCTTAAGTATTACATTTTAAACTGGGAAAAGAGTAAAATCATAAATACCTCCTGTGTTATAAAAATAGGGCAAACTGGAATACAGAGTGCTGTTCGGTATTGCATGAGAGTGAGGAGAAAAACCTACATCGAGTCATGACAAGCCTTGCTACTAGAAATTCGTCTCAGACAATGGCTCAAAATGAATTATTGAATTGTACTGAATCAGCTCCTGACATTCAGTTCCATTGCAGTCCTTGATTTTTTTTATAGTTGGAATTAAAAGATCAGTTGGAACTATTTTCTGGGTAAGGCAAGTTAATAAAACTATTAACTTGTTTGACATTCACAGAGTTTTACTGCAGGGTGTACAAAAGCAAATAGCATTTGAAACCCTAGGCAATAGAATCCCACTGGCTGCATCAATGTGCATTTGGTGTTGGAGAACAAAGTTTTAAAATTGTTCTGATTGTCAAGAAAAGCTGTGGCTTGCTGAGGTGTAAAATTACAATTGTAGTCATAGAAACATAGAAACTAGGAGCAGGAGTAGGTCATTTGGCCCTTCAAGCCTGCTCTGCCATTCAATATGATCTTGTCTGATCCTCTATCTCAACGCCATACTCCCGCTGTCTCCCCATAGCCCTTGACGTCTTTAGAGTCTAGAAATCTAACCATATCCTTCTTAAATATAATCAGTGACTTGGCCGCCACAGCCTTCATGGTAGAGAATTCTACAGGTTCACCACCTTCTAGTGAAGAAGTTACCCCTCATCTCAGTCCTAAATGGCCTACCCTGTATCTTGAGACTGTGACCCTTTTGTTCTAGACCCCTCAGCTAGAGGAAACATCATCCCTGCATCCAGTCTGTCTAGTTCTGTCAGAATTTTATACGGTTCAATGAGATGCCCTCTCATTCTTCTAAAATCCAGTGAATACAGGCCTAGTTGACCCAATTTCTCCTCATACGACAATCCTGCCTGCCCAGGAATCTGAACCTTTGCTGCACTCTCTCTCTATGGCAAGTATATCCTTTCTTAGGTAAGGATACCAAAACTGGACATGATACTCCAGGTGTGGTCTCACCAAGGCCCTCTACAGCTGCAGTAAGACATCCTTGCTCCTGTACTCAAGTCCTCTCGCAATGAAGGCCAACATACCATTTGCCTTCTTAACTGCTTGCTGCACCTGCATGCTTGCTTTCAGTGATTGGTGTACAAGTACACCCAGGCCCCTTTGTACATCAACATTTCCCAATCTTTCACCTTTTAAATAACACTGCCATTCTGTTTTTCCTACCGAAGTGGATAACTTCACACTTATCCGCGTTATACTGCACCTGCCATGTATTTGCCCACTCAGCATGAAAACAGTGAGGTCATTTACAGCGAGAGAGTGTGAGAGAAACAACAAGGTCATTTACAGTGAGAGAGTGAGAGCAGAGTGGGGCCTTAAACAATGAGAGAATGAAAGAAGAGTGTGAGACTATTAAAGAGCACAAGAGGGAAAAGAGTGTGGAGGGCAGCTGATCGATGAGTAGGATTGGTGAGTATTTCTAGTCTTTAAAATAAAGTAAGGTCTTTAGTTTGTGTTTAGATCTCTAGTACTTTTTTCTCTTTTTCTTAAAGATAGCTTGTTGAGTATAAGATCGATACTGGTGCATATAAAAAAAATTATAATAAAGTGTCAAGAGTGGGGATACTGGAGTAATTAATTAATAAATTGAATAAAATACAATAGCGATGGCAGGACAGAGGATGTGTTGCTGCTGCAGTATGTGGGAGCTACTGGACACCAAGGTGATCCAAAGCAAACACATTTGTACCAAGCGTTTGCAGCTCGAGGAACTTCGGATCCGAGTTAAGGAGCTGGAGTCCAAGCTGCAGACATTGCGCCACATCAGGGAGGGGGAAAGTTACCTCGACATTTTGCTCCAGGAGGTGGTCACACCCCTTAGATTAGGTGATTCAAATTAGGTCAGTGATCAGGAACAGGAGGGTGTGACTGCAGGTGAAGCAGGTGTGGGGACCCAGGGGACTCAGTGTTCAAGGAACCTCGGCCCCTGCAACTGTCCAACAGTTGCAAAGTTCATGCAGGTTGTGCGGATGAGAATGGTGACTGCGGGGAGGATGAGCAAACTGACCATGGCACTGTGGTGGAGAGAGCCACTCAAGTATGAGGAGGAAATGGGAATGTAGTAGTGATGGGGGACAGTATAATTAGGGGGATAGATACTATTCTTTGCAGCCATGAGCATGAGTCCCGAAGGCTGTGTTGCCTGCCCGGTGCCAGGGTTAAGGGCATCTCCTCAGGGCTGGAGACGAACCTGGAGTGGGAGGGGCGGGATCCAGTTGTTGTCGTCCATGTCGGTACCAAACGACATTGATAGGACTAGAAAGGAGGTTCTGCTGAAAGAATTTGAACAGTTAGGAGCTAAATTAAAAAGCAGAACCTCCAAGGTATTAATCTCGGGATTGCTACCTGACCCACGGGCAAACTGGCATAGGGTAAATAAACTCAAGGAGTTAAATGCGTGGCCCAGAGATTGGTGTGGGAGGAACGGATTTCAGTTCATGGGACTCTGGCATCAGTACTAGGATAGAAGTGAGCTGTTCCGGTGGGACAGGCTTCACTTGAACCGTGCTGGGACCAATGTCCTGGCAAACCAAATAATTAGAGCTGTAGAGAGGGCTTTACGCGAAATCGAGGGGGGAGGCTTCTGGAAAGGGGATATGTAGGTTTACAAAGCAAAAGGACATAACAGCCTTGTAGGGTAACTATTTAGGTAATGATACCGAGAGTGTGACAGGAAGGGACAGGGTGTACAAACATAAAAAAAAGCAGCAAATAGGGTCAAAAGGGGAAAAAGTGGTAAAAAGGCAAATTAATGACTCCACTTAAATGCATATAGAATTTGGAATAGAATTAATGGCACAAATAGAGGTAAATGGAGATGATCATTACGGAGACGTGGTTACAAGGAGATCAAAGTTGGGAACTAAATCCTCAGGGATATATGACTTTTCAAAAGGACAGGTAGGAAGAGAAGGGTGGTGGGGTAGCTTTGTTAGTACGAGATGGAATAAGTACAATAGCAAGAAAGGATCTTGGATCGGAAGATGTAGAATCCGTATGGGTGGAGGTAAGAAAAAACAAGGGGAAGAAGACACTGGTGGGAGTAGTCTGTAGGCCCCCTGACAGTAGCACTATTGTAGGACAGAGAATAAATCAGGAGATAATGAGGGCGAGTAAAAAAGGCAGTACATTAATCATAGGTGACTTTAATCTTCATGTAGATTCGGAAAATCAAATTGGCAGAGGCAGACAAAAGTAAGAATTCATAGAATGTATTCGGAACAGTTACTTAGAACAATATGTTGTGAATCCAACCAGAGATCAGGCTATTTTAGATCTAGTAATGTGTAATGAGGTTTAATCAATGGTCTCAGAGTAAAGGGTCCCCTAGGAAACAGTAACTATAATATAGTAGAATTTAACATTTAGTTTGAGAGTGAGAAACTTGAGTCAGGAACAACTGTGCTAAACTTAAATAAGGATAATTACGAGAGTTGGCTGGAGTGGACTGGGAAAGCAGTTTAGCAGAAAAGACAGTTGATGAACAATGGCAGATGTTTAAGAAAATAGTTTATGAATCTCAACAAAGATATATCCCAATAAGGAGGAAGGATTCAAGGAAGGGGATAAACCAACCATGATTAACCAAGGAAGTTAAGGACAGTATCAAATTGAAAGAAAAAACATACGATGTGGCAAAGATTAATGGTAAGCTAGAGGTTTGGGAAAGTTTTAAAAACCAACAGAAGATGACCAAGAAAATAAAGAGCGAGAGAATAAACTTTGAGGGTAAACTAGAAAGTATTATAAAAATGAACAGTAAGAGCTTCTTTGCATATATAAAAAGGAAGAGAGAGGCCAAAGTGAACATTGGTCCCTTAGAGAATGAGGCTGGGGAAATAATAATGGCAGAGGAGTTGATTAAATACTTTGCTTCAGTCTTCACAGTAGAAGATACTAATAGCATTTCAAAAATACTAAATAATGAAGGGGAATAAGGTGGTGGGGGGAATAAATACAATAACTATCACCAGAAAAAAAGTACTAGGGAAACTAATGGGGCTAAAGGCCGATAAGCCCCCTGGACCTGATAGGTTGCATCCTAGGATATTAAAGGAAGTAGCTACAGATATAGTGGGTGCATTGGTAGTAATCTTCCAAGAATCCTTAGATTCTGGAAAAGTCCCAAAGGATTGGAGAATGGCCAATGTAACATCCTTAATCAAAAAGGGAGGGAGACAAAAAACAGGTAACTTTAGGCCAGTTAGCTTATCATCTGCCATTGGGAAAATGTTGGAGTCTATTATAATGGATGTAATAGCAGGGCATTTAGAAATACATAACCTAATCAAGCAGAGTCAGCATGGCTCCATGAAGGGGGAATCATGCCTAACAAATTTATTAGAGGTCTTTGAGGAGAAAACAAGCAGAATAGATAAAGCGGAACCAGTATTCGTAATATATTTGGATTTCTAAAAGGCGTTCGAAAAGATACTGCACATAAGGCTACTTAATAAGACAAGAGCCCATGGTGCTGGGGGTAGTATATTAGTATGGATAGAGAATTGGCTAACTAAAAGAAGACAGAGTTGGGATAAGGGGGGCATTTTCGGGATGGCAACCTGTAACTAGTGGAGTGCCACAGGGATCAGTGCTGGGGTCTCAATTATATACATATATTAATGACTTGCTAAAACTATACAAGGCACTAGTTAGACCATACTTGGAATATCGTGAACAATTTTGTTCCCCTTATCTAAGGAAAGATATGGCAGCATTGGAGGCAGCCCAGAGAAGGTTCACTAGGTTCATCCTAGTTTTCTGGAGGGATTTTCTTATGAGGAGATGTTGAGTAGTTTGGGCCTGTGCTCATTGGAATTTAGAAGAATGAGAGGCGACCTTACTGAAAAATATAAGATTCTTAGGGGACTTGACAGGGTAGGTGCTGAGAGGTTGTTTCCCCCTGTGGGAGAGTCTAGGACCAGAGGGCATAACCTCAGAGTAAGTGGTGAGGGTGGGGGGGGCTGGGGGGAGGGGGGGTGCCAATTTAAAACAGAGATGAGGAATTTCTTCTCTCAGAGTGTAGTCAATCTGTGGAATTCTTTACCACAGAGGGCTGTAGAGGCTGGGTCATTAAGTATATTCAAGGCTGAGATGGACAGATTTTTAATCAGTAAGGGAATCAAGGGCTACGGGGAAAAGTGGAGTTGAGGATTATCAGATCAGCAGTAATATCATTGAATGATGGAGCAGACTTGATAGACTGAATGGCCTACTTCAGCTTCTACGTCTTATGGTCGTATGGTTTTATGGTCACTCTAAATCGCCCTGAGACCTCTTAACATCCTCCCCACCACTCGCATTGCCATTTGTTCCATTTTGTCAGCAAACTTGGAAATAATACATTTGGTCCCCTCATCCAAGTAATTGATATATATTGTGAATACCTAAGGCCCAAGCACTGATCCCTGTGGTATCCTACTAGTCACTGCCTGTAACTCTAATAAAGACCCATTTATCCCTACTCTCTGTTTCCTGTATGCAAATCAATTCTCAATCCATGCCAGTATATTACCCCCATTCCCATGTGCTTTTATTTTGCACACTAACCTCTTATGTGGGACTTTATCAAAAGCTGTCTGAAAATCCAAATGCACCACATCCACTGGTTCTCCCTTATCTATTCTGCTAATCACGTCCTTAATAAAATCTCCAGTAAGTTTGTCAAACATGATGTTCCATGTTAACTTTGTCAAATCCCATTGATATTTTCTAAGTGTCCTGTTATCAAATTCTTTATAATAGACTCTAGCATGTTCCCTACTACTGATGCTAGGCTAACCAGTCTGTAATTCCTTGTTTTCTCCCTCTCTCCTTTTTACATTTACCACCCTCCAATCTGCTGGGACTTTTCCAGAATCTACAGAATTTTGCAAGATGACAACTTCCTTTAGTACCCTGGGGTGTAGGTTTTCAGGTCCTGCAGATTTATCGGCTTTCACTCCCATTCATTTTTCCAGCACTTTTTTTATTAATATAATTTTCTTTGATTCCTCCTCCTCACTAGATCCTTGGTTCCCTAGTATTTCTGGGAAGTTATTTGTGTCGTCCTCCATGAACACAGAACTAAAGTAGTTGTTTAATTGCTCTGTCATTTCCTTGTTTTCAAATTCTCACGTTTCAGAGTACAAGGGACCTACATTTGTCTTCACTAATCTTTTTCCTTTTACATACTTATAGGAGCTTTCACAGTCTGCTTTTATGTTCCTTGCAAGTTTAGTCTCATGCTCTATTTTCCCCCTCTTAATCAATCTCTTGGTCCTCCTGTTTTTGGTCCTCCTGAATTTTAAACTGTTCCCAATCCTCAGGCTTGCTACTTTTCTTGCAACTTGATATGACTCCTCTTTGGATCTAATACTATCCTTAATTTCTCTTGTTAGCCATGGTTGGGCCGCCTTTCCTGTTGTGTCTTTGCACCGGAAAGGAATGTATAACTGTTGCAATGCATACATTTGTTCCTTAAATATTAGCCATTGCCTATCAACTGTCATGCCTTTGAATGAAGTTCCCCAATCTATCTTAGCCAACTCACACCTCACACCTCACATCTTTGTAGTTTCCTTTGTTTAGATTTAAGACCCTTTCAGATCGGACTACTTCACTTTCGAACCTAATGAAGAATTCTATCATGTTATGGCCACTATTCCCCAATGAACCCTGCTCAACAAGATTCTTAATTAATCCCTTTTCATTGCACAATACCAAATCTAGGATAGCCTGTTCCTTAGTCAGTTCCTCGACATACCGGCCTAAAAAAACCATCCTGTACACACTCCAGGAATTCATCCACCACAGTATTATTGCTAATTTGGTTTGCCCAGTCTACATGTAAATTAAAGTTACCCATGATTATTATAGCATCCTTGACACATGAATTTCTAATTTCCTGTTTAATGCGATCCCCTACCTTACCACTACTGTTTAGACAACTCCCACTAATGTTTTCCACCCCTTGTTGCTTCTCAGTTCCACTCAGCCTGATTCTACATCTAGATTTTCTGAGCCATTATCCTCTCTCGCTGTTGCACTGATTTCAAACTTAACTAGCAAAGCCGCCCCATCTCCTTTTCCTTTTTGCCTGTCTTTTCTAAATATCGAGTACCCTTGGACATTCAGTTCCCAGCCTTTGTCACCCTGCAGCCATGTGTCTGTAATCGCAATCGTATCATACCTGTTGTCATCTGCTTGCGCTGTTAATTCATCTAGCTTATAGTGAATGCTCCGTTCATTCAGAAACAGTGCCTTTAGACTTGTCTTTTTAACATTTTTACACATCCTTTTTTGTTCTGTTTGCTGCTAGCCTATGTTTCCTGTGCCTTCCGCTTTTGCTCTCTACTTTTCTGTTTTTCATTCCTATCTTTGTTTCCCTCTCTTGTGTCTCCCCGCTCAGGTTCCCATTCCCCTGCCACTCAGTATTTAATGGTATGGTTTCTATTACTGATGCAGTGTGCTTGCAAAAGGAGACATAATTATTGTCTTAGTGTTAATATAAATGTGGAATTATAGAGTTCAAATATGGCTTGCAATTATACTACTGAATTGCATGTACCTTAAATATCTTTGAATATATGTTACGTGATTTAACATTATATGTTTTTGCTCTCTGATCTTTGGTTCGGCACATGAAACAGAATATTGTATATTTATAGCTTCATTAGTTTGCTCCATATCCACATGAATAAGACTGGCTAATTAAGCATCTTTTTAATTGTATCATTTGGGATATGTAGAAAGAGAGAACCAACTGGAAAAAAAGGAAAATCTTTTATGATAGGGCTTTTTTTTGCTTTTAATTCTTGCAATAATTTAAATTCCCAATCTGATGCATTGTTCACATGGAACCCTGTTTTCCTTGAATACCCTCAAGCATTCATTTAGGAACCTAGAAGCCCTGTTATTTGCTTTTTCGTAGCACTTGAGCTTAAACAATGCAACTGCCACAAAATGTAGAAATACTCCCCAATATGCACACACCTGCCAATTTGTGAACCTGCACTGCCAACATGGGACACGGTTCAGCAGCAATATGGATCATGGTGTCAGTCTTATAGTGTTCATACATTACTGCCAACCTACAATCTCATCCAGCATGGTGGTGAAGGAGGTGGAACAGGTAGTAATTATTGAGGTTAAATTTTTGATGTTTTGTGGTTAGGACAGAATTACCACTTTTTTCCAGCAATGTCAACCTTGTGAATGGTCCACTCTTTGCCTCATCATGGGATGGAATTTAATGGAACCTGCCGGTGTAGGAATGATTGCAGGGGATGCCGGGAGAAACGGGCAGGAGAATCAGGCTCATCTGATACATACGACTGTATGGACTAGGAGCAGGAGTAGGCCATCCGGCCCCTCGAGACTGCTCCGCCATATGATAGAATCATGGCTGATCTGATTGTGGCCTCTGCTTTCCTGTCTATCCCCTATACTCTTGTCAGTCAAGAATCAATCCAGTTCAGCCTTAAAAATATTCAATGACCCAGCCTCCACTGCTGTCTGGGGAAGAGAATTCCACAGACTTACGACCCTCAGAGAAAAAAATTTCTCCTCATCTCTGTCTTAATTGGGAGACTTCTTATTTTTAGACTGTGTCCCCTAGTTCTAGTCTTTGAAGGGGTAACATCCTTTCAGCATCCGCCCTCAAGCTTCCTCAGGATTTTCTATGTTTCAATAAAATCACCCCTCATTCTTCTAAACTCCAATGGATACAGTCCAACCTGACCAATCTTTCCTCATAAGATAAGCCCCCCATCCCAGGAATCATTTCAATGAACCTTCTCTGCACAGCTTCCAATGCAATTATATCCTTTCTTAAATAAGGAGACCAAACATACACAGTACTCCAGATATGGTTTCACCAACACTTTGTACAACTGTGGCAAAACTTCACTGCTTTTATATTCTATTCCCCTTGCAATAAATGACAAAATTCAATTTGCCTTCCTTATCACTTGTTGTACCTGCACACCACGTTTTTGTGATTCAGGTACCAGGACACCCAGATCCCTCTGTACCACAGAATTCTGCAATCTTGCTCCAAGTAGATAATATGCTGCTTTTCTTCCTGCCGAACTAGACAAGTTCACATTTTCTCACATTACACTCCATCTGCCACATTTCTGAACACACACTTAAACTGTCAATATCCCTTTGTAGGCTCATTACGTCCTCTTGGCAACTTACTCTCCCGCCTATCTTTGTGCCATCAGCAAATTTAGCACCCATACATTTGGTCCTTTCATCCATATCATTGATATAGATTGTAAATAGTTGCGGGCCCAGCACTGATCCCTGTGGCAGTCTAATCTTTACATCTTGCCAACCGAAAATGATTCATTTATCCCCGTTCTCTGCTTGCTGTAAGCGTACCTATCCTCTATCCATGCTAATATGTTTCCCCTACACCATGAGCTCTTATTTTGTGCAGTAACCTTTGATGTAGCACCTTGCCAATGCCTTCTGGAAATCTTAAGTTCCCACATCTACTGGTTCCCCTTTATCCACATTACATGTTACTGCCTCAAAGAATTCTAATGAATTAGTCAAACAAGATTTCCCTTTCAAAAAACCATGCTGACTCTGCCTGATTGAATTAGGATTTTCTAAGTGCCCTCCTATAACCTCCCTCATAACAGATGTAGCACTTTTCCAATGATAGGTGTTAGGCTACTTGCCTGTAATTTCCTGCTTTCTGACTACTTCCTTTCCTGAATAGAAGAGTTATATTCACTATTTTCCAATCTGATAGGACCTATCCAGAATCCAGGGAATTTTGGAAAAGTAAAACCAATGGGCAGGATTTTCCAGCTCCGCCCGCCACTGGGATCATTCGGTCCCGCCAAAAGTCAATGGACTTTTGGTCGCTGCATTGCCCGCGGTGGGTCCCGCCAAGACCGTGCTGCAAAATCCCAGCCAATGCATCCACTATCTCAGCAGCCACTTCTTTTAAGATGCTAGAATGAAGTCCATCAGGATCTTGGAACTTGTCAGCCTTTAGTTCGAATAATTTTCTCAGTACCCTTTCCCTGGCAATTATATATTTTAAGTTCTTCCCTCCCTTTCAACTCTTGATTTACAATTATTTCTGGGATGTTATTTGGGTCTTCTACATTGAAGACAAGAAACAAAATATCTGTTCAATTCATCCGCCATTTCATTATTTCCTGTGATTAATTCCCAGACCCAATCCCTAGAGGACCAACATTCATGTTATCTGCTCTTTTCTTTTTTAACTCCTTGTAGAAACGTTTGCATCTGTTTTTATATTTCTAGCTAGCTTTCTCTCATACACTAATTTCTCCCTCTTTTTTTTTAGTCACTCTGTGTAGTTTGTCATATTCTGTCCAATCTTCGGACCTGCCACTAATCGTCATGAAATTGTACACATTTTCTTTCAATTTGATACTATCTTTAACTTCATTCATTAGCCATAGCTGGTGCATCTTTCTAATAACTCGAATCTGGGTTGCTTCCACCCTAAGTGCAGTAATGGGCATGAAAAACTGGATTGGCGGGAATTCGCACCATATCATTTGATTCCCGTCTCATTAATTATGCAGACACAGGAAACATACTGTCTCGCTGGCGTGCAGCTTCTGAATCGGCCGCCACACCTTTACCTCACTGTTTCCTCACTCCGGGTGTCATATCTAAACTGCAGCCGCGCACACAGTTCTCAATGCTTGCAGCCCAGGAGTGCTCCAATGAAAGACAAGAAGAGTTCAGTGACCTGTCACTGGAATGCCTTTCGGAGACATCCGTGATGTCCTCCACCCCTACACTTGCCGCAGGAGGTCCAGCAATCTCCCCACTCTGGCTTGGGAGGTGGTGTCAGTGGTGGTTAGTGCTACCGCTGCACAGAAGATGTTGGCTATCAAGTGCAGAGAGAGGATGAGTGATCTCATCCATGCAACCAGGGTAAGTCAACCATCTCATCACTCTCAACTTACACACTCACAAGCCCATCACTCATTCACTGGCATCTCGCTCACTGCCAGCTCAGGGACATCACCACTCACTCTCTCATACACACCCTCACATCTCCATCTGGTCTCATCTCCACTGGAGACTGCCTCCTCAGCCCTCACCATGTTGAGGTCTCTTGCACAGATCAACATGTGCCTTCACATAGGCAAACAAACCTCGAAGTCCCAAGTGAAGTACAGCTCCCTAGGTGCATGTTGCATATGTACAGTTATGAAACATGTCAGTGTGAGTACTCGGATAATCCAGCATGGGGGGATGATCCCACCAAGCAGAGCTTATACTGAGATGTCCAAGTATCGAAGTTAGGTTCCTGACGTGTGGCGGTGGGAAACACGACCCTCCATTGACGGGTGGAGCGGACAATCGCAAACTGTTTTCATGATGGCATAAAACCAATTTTTGGCCTTATTGCCATATTGTTCCCCCCAACTCCTGCCACCATGAACCCCAACGCCAATGGGGCCAGAAAATTCCAGCCCTAGAGTCTATGTTTCCTACTAGAATGTATCTCTGTTGTGCTTTGTAAAATACCTCGTCAATGTCTTCCACTTCATCTAACATAAGCACAAAAGAGATGGGAACAGGAGACCACTCAGCCCCTCGAGCCTGCTCCACCATTCAATAAGATCATGGCTGATATTGTGTTTTGATTTCCACATTCCCATCTACCCCCAATAACCTTTGATTCCGTTGCCTAACAAGAATCTATCTACCTCTGCCTTAAAAATATTCAATGATCCCGCTTCGACTGCCTTCTGAGGCAGAGGGTTCCAAAGTTGCACAACCCTCTGAGAGAAAAAATTCCTCATCTCTGTCCTAAAAGGACGTCCCTAATTTTTAAACTGTTCCCCCTAGTCCTGGACTCACCCACAAGAGGAAACATCCTTTCGACGCCTACTTTGTCAAGGCCGTTCAGGATCTTATATACTTCAATCACATCACCCCTCACTCTTCTAAACTCCTGTGGAAGCAAACCCAGTCTGTCCAACCTTTCCTCATAAGACAATCCACTCATTCCAGGCATCAATCTAGTAAACCTCCTCTGAACTGCCTCCAATGCATTTACATCCTTCCTTAAATAAGGAGACCAAAACCGCACTGAGTATTCAAGGTGCGGTCTCATCAATGCCTTGTATAACTAAAGCATAACATCCTTACTTTCATGTTCAATCCCTCTCGTAGTAAAGGATAGCATTCCATTAGCCTTATTAATTACTTGCTGTACCGGCATACTAACTTTTTGTGATTCATGTACGAGAACACCTAGCTCCCTCTGCACCTCAGAATTATGGAGCCATTCTCTTAAGTAATACTCTGCTTTTTTGTTCTTCTTGCCAAAGTGAACAATTCCACATTTTCCCACATCAAACTCCATTTGCCAGACCTTTGCCCACTCACTCAACCTATCTGTATCCATCTGCAACCTCATGTCCTCTTCACAACATACTTTCCTACCTATCTTTGTGTCATCTGCAAATTTAGCTACCATGTCTTCACTCCCCTCATCTCAGTCATTGATGTAAAAGATAAAAAATTAAGGCCCCAGTACAGACCTCTGTGGGACTCCACTCGTCACATCCTATTAATCTGAAAAAGACCCATTTATGCATACTATCTGCTTTCTGCCAGCCAGCCCACCTTCTATCCATGCTACTATGTTACCCCCTACACCATGCACTTTCATTTTCCATAATAACCTTTGATGTGGCACCTTATCAAAGGCCTTCTGGAAATCCAAGTCAGTACAACTACAGCATATCCACCATACATGTTACTCCTTCAAAAAATTCCAATTAATTGGTTAAACATGATTTTCCTTTCACAAAACCATGCTGACTCTTCCTGATTGCCTTGAGCTCTTCTTAGTGCTCAGCTATAAGCTCCTTAATGATCGATTTTAACAACATCCCCACGTCAGATATTAAGCTAACTGGCCTATAGTTTCCTGTTTTCTGCCTCCCTCCCTTCTTGAATAGAGGGGTTATATTTGCTACTTTCCAGTCTGATGGAACCTTTCCAGAATCTGGTGAATTTTGGAAACTTAACACCTGCACATTGACTACCTCATTAGCCACAGCTTTTAAGACCCTAGGATGTAGTCCATCAGGAACCGGAGACTTGTCAGCCCACAACTTCATCAATTTGCTCAGTACCATTTCCCAAATGATTTGAGTTTCACCAAGTTCCTTTCTACCGACCTTTCCCTTAAGCTAGTTTCCCAGTTCACTTTAGCCAGTTCTGTCTTCATGCCCTCATAATTGCTATTATTTAAATTTAAAATACTAGTCTTAGTCCTACTCCTCTTTCCCTCAAACTGAAAGCAAAATTCAATCATGTTATGATCACTGTTACCTGGGGGTGCCTTCACTACAAGGTCATTGCTTAATCCTGTTTCATTACACATTAGCAGATCTGGAATAGCCTGCTCTTTGGTTGGCTCCAAAAGCTCCTGCTCTAAGATACTGTCTCAAAAACACTCTGTGATCTCATCTTCCAGGCTACCTTTGCCAATTAGATTTATCCAATTTATATGTAGGATTAAAACCACCCATGATTATAGCTATACTTTCCTCCCATTATTCCTTCCTGTATACCAAATCCTACAGGGTAATTACTGCTAGGGTACCGTTAAGCTGTTTCCACAAAGGATTTCTTACATTTTGCTATTTCATATCTCTACCCAATTTGATTCTGCATCTTGATCTTTAGAACTAAGGTCATCTCTCACAGTACAAATGTTATCCTTAATTACACCACCATCTTTTCCTAGCTTCCAGTCCTTCTGAAATACCGTGCACCCTAAAATGTTCAGGTCCCTTCCTTAGGCATTAGAGAGGCAGGGACAAGATGACAATCAGATCATACGTATTGGCCGGAATTTTCCCGTCGGCGATTTGGGGCGGGGCCCGCTCGCTGACGGGAAAATGACGCGGGATGATGTCGGGAGGAACCCCCTACATCATCCCGGTCCATTTAAATATTCAGGAAGGCGGGCGGACAGCGAAATCAGCTGTCCGCCCGCCGACCTGTCAATGGCTTCCTGTCGGGCAGGCCGCTGGGCGGGCCTTAATTGGCCCACCCACTCAAAATGGCAGCGGGCCCCGTTTCGGCGGCAGGAGTCAGCTGCCCACCCGCCTCCAAGCCGGTGGGGCCCAGCCACCCACCAAGGGCAAAATTCTGCCCATTTATTTCTATTTGAGCTGAAAATTCATCCATTTTGTTACTGATATTATGCACATTCACCAAAGAGCCTTTCGCCTGACTTTTTATTATTTTTGTAATCTCTGCTGGCACACACTTAAGTTTAAGTTTATATGGTCTGTCCTGTTTGCCCTGCTCTGATTTTCATTACCTATATTGCTACCTTGCACTCTTGTCTTGTCCTCTCCCGGGAAACTGTCTCAGATATAGTGTGGTGCAGGAAAGCTCCGATATAGAAATCCTGCCCTTTGGTGGTGGGATGTCAATTAGGGTCAATATTGAGCCACTTAAAGCCGATTATTCCTCAGCAGAGCAGAGGTGGGTGCCAAACCTCCCCTGACCTCGGTAGTGCAAAGTCTCATCTGCTTGTCCCCGGGCAGTTTCCTGCTTGAAACTGATGAAAGGTATAGCTGCCAGTGGATAGAATCAGAAAGTCTGGTGGAAGAGGCCACCAAAACTCAGAGAGATGAGAGAAAATGGTGGCGTCAAACAAACTGTTAAGTTTAGCGAATAAGGAACAAATCTTACAGCATACTCAGAAGCTATGTAGAAATTCTTATATCTTTAAAAAGTATCTAATTGATATGTGACCCAGCCACCCAAACTATAAAAGTAGATAGATTTTAACTCTATTGTAAACAGGTGTTGGATTGCTGTCAGCAACTTCTACTTCACTTGAAAATAAGAATTTGTATTTGAATTTGTATTTTTTTATTTATTCATTCATGGGATGTGGACGTTGCCAGCATTTATTGCCCATCCCTAATTGCCGTTGAGTAGGTAGTGGTGAGCTACTTTCTTAAACCGCTGCAGTCCATGTAGTGTAGGAACATTCACAGTTCCAGGATTTTGACCCAATAACAGTGAAAGAACAGCAAAATGTTTCCAAGTCAGAATGGGGTGTGACTTGGAGGGGATCTTTTAGGTGGTGTGTCCCCATGCGTCTGCTGCATTTGTCCTTCTAGGTGGCAGAGGTCATGGGTTTGGAAGGTACTATCAAAGGAATCTTGGTGAGTTGCTGAAGTACATCTTGTAGATGGTAGACAATGTTGCCACTGTGCATCAAGGGTGGAGGGAGTGAATGCTGAATGTGGTGGATCGAGTGCCAATCAAGCAAGCTGTTTTGTCCTCGATGTTGTTCAGCTTCATGAGTGTTGTTGGAGCTGCACTCATCCAGGCAAGTGGAGAGTATCCCATGACATTCCTGACTTGTACCTTGTAGAAAGTGGGCAGGCTTTGGGGAGTCAGAAGGTGAGTTACTCTCCACAGAATTTCCAGTCTCTGACCTGCTCTTGCAGCCACAGTATTTTTATGGCTGGACTAGTTCAGTTTCTGATTAATGGTAACTTCAAGGATGTTGATAGTGGGGGATTCATTGATGGTAATGCCACTTAATGTCAAAGGGAGATGGTCAGATTCTCTTTTGTTGGGCACGATCATTGCCCGGCACTTGTGTGGCATGTATGTTACTTGCCACTTCTAAGCCTAAGCCGGCATTTTGTTCAGGTCTTGCTGCATATTGTCATGGATGTCTTCAGTATCTGAGGAGTCATGAACGGTACTGAACATTGTGCAATCATCAGTGAACATCCCCACTTCTGACCTTATGATGGAAGGAAGGTGATTGATGAAGCAGCTGAAGATGGTTGGGCCTAGGACGCTACCCTGAGGAACTCCTGCAGTGATGTCCTGGAGCTGAGATGATTGACTTCTAACAATCACAACCATCTTCCTTTGTGCGAGGTTTGACTCTGACCAGCTGAGAGCTTTCCCCCCAATTCCCATTTTTCCCAATTTTGCTAGGGCTCCTTGATGCCATACTTGGTCAAATGCTGCCTTGATGTCATGGGCAGTCACTCTCACCTCACCTCTGGAGTTCAGCTCTTTTGTCCAGGTTTGAACCAAGGCTGTAATGAGGTCAGAAGCTGTGTGACCCTGACAGAACCCAAACTGAGCAGCAGTGAACAGGTTATTGCTAAGCAAGTGCCACTTAATAGCACTGTTGATGACCTCCTTCCATCACTTTACTGATGGGGCGGTAATTGGCCCCGTTCAATTTGTCTTGCTTTGTATGTATAGGACATACCTGGGCAATTTTCCACATTGCTGGGTAGATGCCAGTGTTGTAGCTGTACTGGAATAACTTAGCTAGGGGTGCGGCAAGTTCTGAAGCACATGTATTCAGTACTATTGCCGGAATATTGTCAGGGCCCCTAGCCTTTGCAGTATGCAGTGCCTTCAGACATTTCTTTATCACATGGAGTGATTCGAATTGGCTGAAGGTTGGCATCTGTGATGCTGGGGACCTCTGGAGGAGGCCAAGATGGATCATCCACTCGGTATTTCTGGCTGAAGATTGTTGCAAATGCACTGAGGTGCTGGGCTCCCCCATGTTGAGGAAGGGGATATTTGTGGAGTCTCCTCCTCCAGTGAGTTGTTTAATTGTCCACCACATTCATGACTGAATGTGGCAGGACTGCAGCACTTAGATCTGATCCATTGGTTGTGAAATCGCTTAGCTCTGTCCATCACTTGTTGCTCATGCTGTTTGGCATGCAAGTAGTCCTGTGTTATAGCTTCACCAAGTTGACACCTCATTTTCAGGAATGTGCGGTGCTGCCCCTGACACATCCTCCTGCACTCTTCATTGAACCAATGTGACCCCTTGGCTTTCTTGGTGGCAATGGTAGAGTGGGAGATATGCCAGGCCATGAGGTTCAGATTGTGTGAGTACAATTCTGCTGCTGCTGATGATCCACAGCACCTCATGGATGCCCGGTCTTGAGTTGCTAAATCTGTTCGAAATCTATCCCATTTAGCATGGTGGTAGTGCCACACAACACAATGGAGGGTAATCAGGACTGTGCAGTGGTCTCTCCTATCAATACTGTCATGGACAGATGCATCTGCAACAGGCAGGTTGGTAAGGATGAGGTCAAGTATATTTTTCCCTCTTGCTGGTTCCCTCATCACCTGCCGCAGACCCAGTCTAGCAGCTATGTCCTTCAGGACTGGGCCAATTCTGTCTGTAGCGGTTGTTGTCTGTAGTAGACGTTGAAGTCCCTCACCCAAAGTACATTCTGCATCCTTGCCACCCCCAGTGCTTCCTGTAATTGTTGTTCACTATGGAGGAGCACTGAATCATCAGCTGAGGGTGGAGGTGGGTGGTGGGGAGAGTGGTGCAGTATATGCTTTCCTTGCCCATGTTTGACCTGATGCCATGAGACTTCATGTTAAGGACTCCCAGGGCAACTCACTCTGGACATTATACCACTGTGCCGCCATCTCTGCTGGGTCTGTGATGGTGATGGTGCTTTCTGGGACATGATCTGTAGGGTATGTTGCTTCACTGGTCTGTGGGACAGTTCTCCCAATTTTGCACTAGCCTCCAGATGTTAGTAGGGAGGACGTTGCAGGGTTGACAGTGCTGAGTTTGCCATTGTCGTTTCCGGTGCCTAGGTCAATGCCGGGTGATCCGAATGTATGTTTGCATGTAAATCAGCACTAGTTCAATAAATAATCAGATTCTTTCTGAAGTTTCACTATAACAAGAAGCTGTATGGCAATGTACCTGCAGGCTACCACATCTAATTATCTACATATAATAAGACCTGAATTTTGTCAGAGACAGATAGGGTCTATGGCTTAGTGAAAATGGCGCCGGAGCCCTGATTCTGGAAGTTCTTCCCCCAATCCAGGCCTCCACCATCTTCACCAGGGGCTGGTGGAAACAGGGGCCAGTTGTAGTTTGCTTATTGGTGGTTCATGCAAACAGATACAATTTTCGTTAGTGGGATGTCTGAAACAATTCTATAGAGTTTATCCACTTTTAAATCACATTCATGCCGACTCTTACCAATCCCAGAGGGAACCTTACCTCTTCCAAAGGGGTACCTGGGCCTAATCAAAAGGGGAGACTGGAATAATCCAAAAGGGTACCCTACCTCTCCAAATAACTCCAACAGCTTTAAATCATTTCCTCAAGCCCACGAGTCGTGGTTTGGAAACCCACTAACGAAAATTGTATCCGTTTTCAGGCAGCAACACTCATCAATGTGCGGCTGCCTCCATGAACCTGCCCCTGTTTCCACCAGCCCCTGGTGAAAATGGTGGGTGCCTGGTTTGAGGGCAAAACTTCCAGAGTTAGGGCTCTGGCACCATTTTCGCTAAGCCATAGACCCTATCCAGCTCTGAGAAAATTCAGGCCTCATGCTCATTATATGCAAATAATTAAATGTGGTAGCCTGTAGGTACATTGCCATACAGCTTCTTGTTATAGTGAAACTTCAGAAAGAATTTGATTATTAATTAAACCAGTGCTGATTTACATACAAACATACGAATTGGGAGCAGGCTTGACCCCTTGAGCCTGCTCTGCCATTCAATAAGATCATGGCTGATCTGATTGTAACCTCCACTCCACATAGCTCTCTGCACCTGATAACTTTTCACCCCCTTGTTTATCAAGAATCTATCTAGCTCTGCCTTAAAAATATTCAAAAACTCTGCTTCCATTGCCTTTTGAGGAAGAGGGTCCCAAAGGCTCACAGCCGTCTGAGAGAAAAAATTTCTCCTCATCTCTATCTTACATGACCCCCTGTTTTTAAACAGTGACCCCTAGTTCTAGATTCTCCCACAAGAGGAAACACCTTCTCCATGTCCACCCCTGTCAAGACTCCTCAGGATCTTAAAGCTTTCAATCAAGTCACCTCTTACTGTTCGAATTTCCAGTGGACACAAACCTAACCTGTCCAACCTTTCCTCATAAGACAACCCACCCATTCCAGGTATTAGTCTGGTAAACCTTCTCTGAACTGCTAATGTATTTACATCTTTCCTTAGCAATCATACCTTCAGCCCCTTCATCCAAGTCACTCATATAAATTGTAAGAAGTTAAAGCCCAGCATTGATCCCTGTGGCACACCATTTATTATTTATGGCTACACTCTGTTTCCTGTTAGCTAGCCAGTTTTCTATCCATGCCAATATGTTACCCCCTACACTATGAGCTTTTATTTACTGCAAAAGCATTTGATGAGGCAGCTTATCAAATGCCTTCTGGAAATCTAAGTACAATACATCCACTTTATCCGCAGCACATGTAACTCCTTCAAACAACTCCAATAAGTTGGTTAAAGGTGATTTCCCTTTCACAAAACCATGTTGACTCTGTTTGGTTACCTTGATTTTTTCTAAATCCCTTGCTATAACATCCTTAACCATAGCTTCTAACATTTTCCCTATCATAGATATTAAGCTGACTGGCCTGTAGTTTCCTGTATTCTGTCTCCCCCATTTTTTGGATAAAGGAGTTACATTACTATTTTCCAATATAATGGAACCTTTCCCTACTCTAAGGAGTTTTGGAAAATTAAAGCCAACACATCAACTATATCACTGGCCACTGCTATCAAGACCCTAGGATGAAGTTCATCAGGACCTGGGGATTTGTCAGTCCACAGTTCCAACAATTTGCTCAATACTACCTCTCCGGTTATTGTAATTTTCCTGAGTTCCTCCCTCTCTTCCATTTTCTGATTTACAGCTATTTCTGGGATGTTATTTGTAACCTCTATAGTGAGGGCCAATGCAAATTGGATTTGGTGTTGCTTTAGTGCAGGACATGAATTGGGCTTCTTATTAAAAATTAAATGCTCATGGATGCTTGTGCCATTTATGACGTTTTTCTGTTTGATAAGATACTTTGGGAACACAACATACCATAAAACAGCTGTCAGCCTTCAGTTTTGGAGCAAAGCAGATTATTAACAGCTTGTTTTTTGACCCTTCACCAATTAATGTCAGGCCATGTTTGCAGTTGTTTCCTGAGTGCCATCATTGACTTTACATCAAATTGTGGCTGCTCTGACTTGGTTGACCACATGTTCAAAGGGTGTTGAATTCTGATGAATGCTTTTGAAAAATACCTACAATTAGAGACTTAAAAGTGACCAATGCAATTTTCTTAAATGAAAATTGCAAATTGTCATAACCATCTGGTCACAGTATGGCTTAAGCTTTTTTTTTTGCAGTTTTACAGTAGTCTCCATCTGGTCTTTGGCAAGCAAGCTAACAATACTGCTCCCTGAGACTGAAATGAACCAAGTCACAAAGGAATATTTTAAATCGAATTTAAATGAAGGTAGAAAATATAGTCATGTCACTCACATAATATTTGGCATATTTAATTCAAAATCCATATCCCAATGGTTTTCTGATCTCAGCTGTATAAATGACGTCTTATTAAAATTGTAGCTCTTTGATAACTTACTGACAAATTTTAATAATTGAAACTATGTTTGAAAATATCGTTTTCCATGGATGTTAGCCTTTCTAGAATTGCAGAATCAGTCTTTTGTATTTCCGTGCAGTTTCAATGCTAGGGGTAAAATTAGTTTCTACTTTCCATCTTTCTTCAATACTTTCATGACCTAACAATATTCACAAGAAATTTCACAGCAAGCATACTATGTATTTTGAATTAATAGATTTGATGGTTAATTGGTTGCTCCTATTGCTTATCCAAGTCACCAAAAGCTGGTATTATATACCATCTCTTTTGTTTAATTGAAATAGAAGAATTAGGCTTGTTTTGGTTGACCATTATATGTCCTTCAATTGAAACCTGCCAACTTATGTGCTGAGCTGAAACTTGTTCGGATAAAAATCTCAATGAAGTTTGTGACTTCTTCACAGAGGCAAAGATTTACTACCTCCGAAAGGTTCCATCCAGCAAAGGACAGAGAAAATACTGACCTGTAACTTTAATCAGAATCAGATCAGGTTCTGCCATTGAGAATCAACAGCTACTTGCAAACCCAGCCTGCTGTTGTTTGACTCCAAATCATTGCCATATGGGCCACCTACTTCATTTTCAACAAAAAAGCCACTTCAGAAATGTTTCTCCAGAATTATCTCTGCAGCCGCTGAGGCATTCATTCTCACAGACTGAACAGATACTCACTTTTATATTAAAGTGAATCATGTGTGACTGGCTTTGTTATTAGATGTTCACTTGCTTCAAACTCTTAATCATCATGAGATTGACTTCCAGTGGTACTAGATATTCTTTCTGCAAACAATATGGTTTTCTTTGTCAGTTTTTCGGCAGCCCAGTTGATAGAATCTCCTATCTTGGGGAAATAAAATGATGATCACTCAGTTCATCTGCTACCGAAGTCAACATCCCTCCTCCCAGCTGAGCCCCACATCAACATTAATACTGAAGGTCACGAAGGAGCTGAGCATAGTTGCCTTCTCTTCTCATCACAATTGTAAACAATGGATTACAACAAGGGAGGAATAAAGGAGCAGTAGAAACATTGAATGGATTTCTTTACAATCTCATGACCTAAGCTACATTATTTTTGAAGGGGCACCAATTTGGACGAGTGTCTGTCAGTCAGCAGATATCTATATTCCTGTCAATTAGTGATTTCCTTTTCAAGTGTCACTGTGGCTCAGTTGGTAGCAATCTCGCCCATGGTCACAAGGTTAAGGGTTCCAAATCACCTACAGCATTTCACAAATCAAGACTGACACTCCAGTTGCAGGGTCGGAGGTGCTGTCTTTTAGATGAAACGTTAAACCAAGGCCCCACCTGCTGGCTTGGATGAGTGTAAAACTATGGTACTATTTCTAATAAAAGCAGGAGAGTCATCCCTGGTGTCCCGGCCAATATTTATTCCTCAAACAGCATCACAAAAACAAATTTTCTGGTCATTACCACATTGCTCTTTGTAGGAATTTGCTGTGTGCAAATTGGCTGCCGTGTTTCCTTAATTACAACACTGTCTACACCGCAAAAAAAAAGTACTTCATTAGCTGTAAAGTGCTTTGAGACATCCGGTGGTCATGAAAAAAGCTATATAATTGCAAGTCTTTCTCCTGTCCAGCCTGAACCTGTTGACTTACATTAGGCTAAAATTTAAAAGCCTTCGACATCTGACCCAAGTAGCCATTCTTCATGTGTGTGCCTGGGCTGTGAGAATTGGCAGAGTATCAAACCTTGTGAGGGTGGGAAGGAATTGGAGGAAAGTAGGAACATAGGACTTGGATCAGAAGTCGGCCTTTCAGCTTTCGAGCCTGCTCCGTCATTTGATAAGATCATGGCTGATCTTGTTGTCACCTCAACTGCACTTTCCTGTCTGCCCCGCATAACCCTTGACTCTCTTGTCCATCAAGAATCTATCTAACTTAACGTTGAATAAATTCAATATCCAGCCTCCACTGCTTTGTGGGAAGGAGAATTCCACATACTAATGACCCTCTGAGAGAAAAAATTCCTCCTCATCTTCATCGTAAAACGGAGACTTCTTATTCTTAAACTGTGTCCTCTAGTTCTAGCCTCCCCCACAAGAGGAAACATTCTCCCAGTATCCACTCTATCAAGACCCCTCAGGATCTTATATGTTTCAACAAGATTACCTCTCATTCATCTAAACGCCAATAGACATGGGCTCAACCTGTTCAACCTTACTTCATAAGGTAAGCCCTTCATCCCAGGAATGAGTCAAGTGAACTTTCTCTGAACTGCTTCTAAAGCATTTATATCCTTTTCAAATAAGGAGACCAAAACTGTACACAGTACTCCAGATGCCGTCTCACCAAGGCTCTGTACAGCTGCAGTTAAACGTCCCTACTTTTCTATTCCATTCCCCTTGCAATAAACATCAACATTCCATGTGCCTTCCTAGTCACTTACTGTAGTTGCATACTAACTTTTTGTGATTCATGTACTAGGACTGCCAATTCTCTCTGTACCACAGAATTCCTCAATTTATCACCATTTAAATAACATCCTGCTTTTCTATTCTTCCTCTTAAACTGGAAAAGCTCACTTTTTCCCACACTATCCTCTTTAAATGCTTCTAGAAACTCTTACTATCTGTTTTATATTACTTGTTAGCTTTTTCTCATACTCTACTTTCTCACTCTTTTTCTAGTCACTCTTTGCTGTTTCTTAAAAATGTCCAATCTTCTAAACTACCACTGACCTTCACAAATTTGTGCAGTTGTTTCTTCCAACTTGATACAATCCTCAACTTCCTTACTTAGCTACGGATGATGCATCTTTCTCAAAGCGCCTATCTTTCTCACTAGAATAAATCTTTGCTGAGAGTTATTAAATATCTCCCTAAAAGGCTGTCACTGCATCTCTCCTGTCATACCTTTTAACCTAATTTCCCAATTTACTTTAGACAACTCTGCCTTCATACCCTTTATAGTGATCTTTATTTAGATTTAAACACTAGTCTTGGATCCATACTTCTCCTCTTCAAACTGAGCATGAAATTCTATCATGTTGTGATCACGGTCACCTCAAGGATCCTTTACCGTAAGGTTATTGATTACTCCTGTCTCATTGCACATTACCAGATCTAGAATAGCCTGTTACCTGGTTGACTCTAGAATGTACCACTCTAATAAATTGTCCCTGAACTCTTTTTCCAGGCTACCTTTGCCAATCTGATTCATTTAATCTGCATGTATATTAAAGTCACCCATAATTATTTCAGTCCCTTTCTTACACATCGCATTTATTTCTCCCTGTATGTCATACAGTGAAACTACTGTTAGGGGGCCTATAAACTACTCCCCCAGGTGACCTCTTACTTTTCCTATTTCTTATCTCTACCAAAACTGATTCTGCATCTTGCTGTTTTGAGTGAAGGTCATCTCTCACTACTGTAGTAATGATATCCTTAATTAACAGAGCTACCCCACCACCTTTTCCTAGCTTTTTCATCTGTGTGCTTCCCCGGACATGTCCCCTTGAAATGTGGGATCAGTGAATGCTGCGCTCTGAACCCATCCGAACCCGAATTTAAAAGGCCATGAAAATTAGGCAAAGTCTCAACATAACCAGGATCTGCTTTCTCTATACTCAACGGATAGTATTTATTTCAGCCTATTGCAGCGGGAACCATGGTGACTGGATTCACTTAATCACAGGGAAAGCCCTGTATCAGTCTCCCAGTGGCTGCAAAACCACCCTCAATTAAGTCAGAGGGTGGAAGGGGCTGACATGGGGTTTCCAGCTGCCACTGGTGTGATATTAAATAGGCTTATTAATGAGCCAATTAACACCCACTATCCTTAAGCCCACAGCAATTCAGTGGTGGCTCAGAGACTAAATGAGGACCACATTGCTTTCTGCGCCCCTTGAAGGCTGCCCTGCAAACCTTGTCAGGCTTACCAGCAGCCTCTCAGGGAAGGGTCCCTTCATTGTCATTCATTCTGTGCCCGATTTAGGAACCCAGAATCAGGAAGGGGATCAATGAAAGCCTTGCCTCTGATGCCCCCCGGCCCCCCAATCCCTACCAGGTCGTGCACTTTGATAGGAAGAATCAAAAGGCTGACTATTATTTAAATGGAGAGAGGCTCCAAAAAAGTGCAGCACAGAGGGATCTGGGTGTTCTTATGCATGAAGCACAAAAAGTTACCATGCAGGTGCAGCAACTAATTAAGAAGGCAAATGGAATTTTGGTCTGTATTGCTAGGGAGTTAGAGTTTGAACTTAGGGAAGTCTTGTCACAACTGCACAGGGTGTTGTTAAGGCCGCACCCTGGAGTACTGTATACAGTTTTGGTCCCTGTATTTAAGAAAGGATATACTGGCATGAGAGGCAGTTCAAAAGAGATTCACTCAGCTGATTCCTGGGACGAAGGGGTTGACTTATCAAGAGCAGCTAAACAGGTTAGGCCTTTATTCATTAGAGTTTAGAAGAATGAGGGGTGATCTTATTGAAACGTACAAGATTCTGAGGGGGCTTGACAGGGTAGATGTTGAGAAGATGTTCCACTAATGGGGGAATCTCAAACTAATGGACATAGTTACAGAATAAGGGGACACTCATTTAAAACTGAGATGCGAAGGAATTCCTTCTCTGAGGGTGGTAAATGTCTGGAATTCTTTACCCCAGAGAGTTGTGGAGGCTAGATCACTGAAAGTATTGAAAAAGGAGGTAGATAGATTTTTGAAATATTGGGGAGTTGAGGACTATGAGAAGCTGGCACGAAAGAGGAGTTGAGGCCTGGGGCAGATCAGCCATGATCTTACGCTATGGTGGGGCAGGCTTGAGGGGCCAAATGGCCTACTCCTGCTCCTACTTCTTATGTTCTATCCCGCCCTCACTCACTTTTGACCTGGGGTCCCTCGGTGATCCTGGGCTCTGGTGGGTGTATTGCTGGCAGTTGACATCATACCCGGTAGCACTGATGACAATGAGGAGCAGCCAGCTTCTGATTGGATGGGACTTCCACAGGTCCTGAATCCCAGAGAAGGCTCGACAATAGCCACTCAAGTGCCTGGATTGGCGGTAAAACATTTTGGTATGACCTGAGCTTGATCTTGAGAAAGGCTATGCATAAATCCAAGTCTTTCTTTCAAACAAATATTCTATTCAAACAAAGGAAGAGGGAACACATTAATCCGTTTGTTTTGCATACAAAATCGTTAAACATTACATGGAAATTTAGGAGGTGCAAAGAATATGGACTTATAATTAAATAAGCAGAACTTGAGACAATTCAAAAAGACTGATATACTGTCAGGAGGTAAATGAAAGAGAAAGAGAGAGAGCTAACTGATAAATGTTACAAATAAGTGTGAAAGGATTAAAGGATTAACTGAATGATCACAGCAGAGTGGCCACATGCTAATCTATTGCTGGAGATGATAAGGTAATTACAAAAAAACTGCGGATGCTGGAAATCCAAAACAAAAACAGAATTACCTGGAAAAACTCAGCAGGTCTGGCAGCATCGGCGGAGAAGAAAAGAGTTGACGTTTCGAGTCCTCATGACCCTTCGACAGAAGGGTCATGAGGACTCGAAACGTCAACTCTTTTCTTCTCCGCCGATGCTGCCAGACCTGCTGAGTTTTTCCATGATAAGGTAATTCACTGTTAGGCTAAATACAGTTTGAGGAGGTTTAGGTGTGTTGTATTAACATCGCTGCAATTTAAATATACAGTGCAGCAGTCAGTTAGAACCAGAAACTGTGTAGCAACCTCATGGAAATGACACTTTGATTCATACATAGAAATTAAATTCATTTTCACCTTGGTAAGTGTGTCTGGCTCCTCTTTCCTTTTCTGATTTAGTTAAATCATTAAATGTTACTTCTCCATTGGAGCTCTTCTTGGGCTTTTTTGTCAGTTCAGGCTTGTCCGTTCCATTTAAAGAAAAAATATTTCTAATTCCTACTGTCTCCATTAACCATTCCAGTTACAGTGACAGTCTTTTTTCCAAACTCCACTTCAGGTTCAAATGGGCATTCTTCCCTCTTCCAATCTATATAGACTTCTCCCATTTCCTCAGTTGAAACTATCAATGTTTTCTCTATCTTCTCCCCTCCCGATGCCCCCACCCCCAGCCAACCTCCACCACTTCAGCCTAAGCATGTTGGCATCCGTTTGCCCCTCTCCAATTCAAATTGACACTCATTAACTCACACCTCAACTCCCTATCAGTTAATATTGCCACTCTCCCCCATCATTCCCCCCACCTCCACACCCCCTGATGCAAATTATTTCCTTTCCCTTCACTAACAACTGCATTGTCTTTCATTATCATCCATTTCCACCCTTGAAAATCCTGGGCATTAGCCCAGAGAGTAGCGCTGAAATGATAGAGAAACCTATTGCAGTGCATTAGCAGTCAGACATGGAGCAGCATGATTGAGGGGAGAACAGCTGGTCCATGATGATTCACTGGCCAGGCCCCCAGAACAATGACCAACAGTATGAGATACTCCACCTTTGGCATGTATGAACAGGAGGTTAATATACTAGAGCAGGAACTTGCCATACTTTTATTTAGCCCAGTATTTGGAGTCCAGCAACACCAAACATAGTTGATGCAGAAAAGGTTCCATGCATTCATTCATTCTGAATCATCTAAATTCTATTGATTACAGTTACAAGAGAAATTCAAACAAACCAGCTACATGTTTTGTTTGGCAATTTGTTTTTGTTGCTCTGAGTAACAAAATGTGCAATGAGGACACAAAATGCTCTCCAAGGGAAAGGAAATATGAGGAATATATATTCCCAGCCAGAATTTCAAAGGACAATTCACATTTTTTGCTGAGCACATGAAATTATGAAAAAAACCTTGAATCTACATACATGCATTGCCATATTTGCGCCCTTGCTCAGGAGAAAATTAGAACTTTATCAGTAGTTAGTGGCACTGCGGATTTCTAGACAGTTATTAAAAGCAAAAAACTGCGGATGCTGGAAATCCAAAACAAAAACAGAAGTACCTGGAAAAACTCAGCAGGTCTGGCAGCATTAGCGGAGGAGAACACAGTTGACGTTTCGAGTCCTCATGACCCTTCAACAGAACTAAGTAAAAATAGGAAAGGGGTGAAATATAAGCTGCTTTAAGGTTGGGGGTGGGGGGGGTGGGGGGCGGTGATGGGGTGGTGGTGTTGGGATAAGCAGCCAGTAATAGGTGGAGATAACCAAAAGATATCACAGACAAAAGAACAAAGAGGTGTTGAAGGTGTTAAAGGAATGTGCTAATTAAGAGTGGAAGGCAGGATAGACAAGGTACAGATAGCTTTAGTGGGGGTGGGGGAATACTGAAAGGTAGAGATAAACAATGGGTGGAAATACATTTAAAAATAATGGAAATAGGTAGGAAAAGAAAAATCTATATAAATTATTGGAAAAAACAAAAGGAGGCGGAAGAAACGGAAAGGGGGTGGGGAGGGAGGAGAGAGTTCAAGATCTAAAATTGTTGAACTCAATATTCAGTCCAGAAGGCTGTAAAGTGCCTAGTCGGAAGATGAGGTGCTGTTCTTCCAGTTTGCGTTGAGCTTCACTGGAACAATGCAGCAAGCCAAGGACAGACATGTGGGCAAGAGAGCAGGGTGGAGTGTTGAAATGGCAAGCGACAGGGAGGTCTGGGTAATGTTTGTGGACAGATCGAAGGTGTTCTGCAAAGCGGTCACCCAGTCTGCGTTTGGTCTCTCCAATGTAGAGGAAACCGTATTGGGAGCAACGACTGCATTAGACTAAGTTGAGGGAAGTGCAAGTGAAAAGCTGCTTCACTTGAAAGGAGTGTTTGGGCTTTTGGACGGTGAGGAGTGAGGAAGTGAAGGGGCAGGTGTTGCATCTTCTGCGGTCGCATGGGAAGGTGCCGTGGAAGGGGGTTGAGGAGTAGGGGGTGATGGAGGAGTGGACCAGGGTGTCCCAGAGGGAATGATCCCTATGGAATGCCGCCAGGGGGTGTGAAGGGAAGGTATGTTTGGTGGTGGCATCATGCTGGGGTTGGCGGAAATGGCGGAGGATGATCCTTTGAATGCAGAGGCTGGTGGGGTGATAAGTGAGGACAAGGGGGACCTTATCATGTTGGAGGGAGGAGAAGGCGTGAGGGTGAATGCGCGGGAGATGGGCCGGATACAGTTGAGGGCCCTGTCAACCACTGTGGGTGGAAAACCTCGGTTAAGGAAGAAGGAGGACATGTCAGAGGAATTGTTTTTGAAAGTGGCATCATCAGAACAGATGCAACGGAGGCGAAGGAACTGAGAGAATGGGATGGAGTCCTTACAGGAAGCGGGGTGTGAGGAGCTGTAGTCGAGATAGCTGTGGGAGTCAGTAGGCTTGTAATGGATATTGGTGGACCGTCTATCACTAGAAATTGAGACAGGGAGGTCAAGGAAAGGAAGGGAAGTGTCAGAGATGGACCATGTGAAAATGATGGAGGGGTGGAAATTGGAAGCAAAGTTAATAAATTTTTCCAGGTCCCAACGAGAGCATGAAGCAGCACCAAAGTAATCATCAATGTACCGGAGAAAGAGTTGTGGGAGGGGGCCTGAGTCAGACTGGAACAAGGAATGTTCCACATACCCCATAAAGAGACAGGCATAGCTGGGGCCCATGTGGGTACCCATAGCTACACCTTTTATTTGGAGGAAGTGAGAGGAGTTAAAGGAGAAATTGTTCAGTGTGAGAACAAGTTCAGCCAGACAGAGGAGAGTAGTGGTGGATGGGGATTTTTCGGACCTCTGTTCGAGGAAGAAGCGGAGAGCCCTCAGACCATTCCGGTGGGGGATGGAGGTGTAGAGGGATTGGACATCCGTGGTGAAGAGGAGGCGGTTGGGGCCAGGGAACTGGAAATTGTTGATGTGACCTAAGGTGTCAGGGGAATCACTGATGTAGGTGAGAAGGGACGGGACAAGGGCAGAGAGAAGGGAGTCAAGATAGCGAGAAATGAGTCCTTTAGGACAGGAACAGGCTGACACGATCGGTCCGCCGGGACAGTCCTGTTTGTGGATTTTGGGTAGGAGGTAGAAGCGGGCCGTCTGAGGTTTGGCGACTATCAGGTTGGAAGCTGTGGAAGGAAGATCTCCAGAGGAAATGAGGTCAGTGACAGTCCTGGAAACAATGGCTTGATGTTCAGTGGTGGGGTCATGGTCCAGGGAGAGGTAGGAGGAAGTGCCTGTGAGTTAACGCTCAGCCTCCGCGAGGTAGAGGTCAGTGCACCAGACAATAATAGCACCACCCCTGTCAGCGGGTTTGATGACAATGTTAGGGTTGGACCTGAGAGAACGGAGTGCAGTAAATTCAGAGAGAGACAGGTTAGAATGAGTGAGAAGAGCAGAGAAATTGAGACGACTAATGTCACGCCGACAGTTCTCAATGAAAAGATCAAGAGAAGGTAAGAATCCAGAGGGAGGGGTCCAGGTGGAGGGAGAATATTGTAGATGGGTAAAAGGATCCGTTGAACGGGGAGAGGACTCCTGCCCAAAGAAGTGAGCGGAAGGCGGCGGAAAAAGAGTTCAGCATCGTGCCGAGCCCGAAATTCATTGAGATGAGGGCGTAAGGGTATGAAACTAAGTCCTTTGCTGAGCACTGAACGTTCAGCACGGAGAGGGGAAGGTCAGGGGGTATAGTGAATACACGGCCGTGGCTGGGATTGGAAGACGGGATGGGGACAGAGGGACAGGGAGGGGTGGAGGGTCCTGGATGGGTATTGGTGTCGAAGAGTTGTTAGAGCTTGCGTTCCTTAGCACTTGAGAGATTAGAGAAAAAGTTTCTTGTTGAGGCATCGGATGAGATGAAGAATAAAATGAAACTCGGGGCACGCGCAGCTTTGAAAAAGGGTGCGGCAGTGTTGCTGGAGGGAGAGGTCAAGTGTGTTCATATGGTGGTGCATGGAACTGAATGTAGATCTCAGGATGCGATGAAAACAGCAGTCCGGGGAGAGTTGTGTGTCCCAGAGATACCTGTAATCCTGGGTGGGTTCGAAACATGAGGGATGGAATTTCAGTTTCACCCTCCACCATTTCCGCCAACTCCAGCATGATGCCAACACCAAACACATCTTCCCTTCACCCCCCCCCCCACCCCCTGCGGCATTCCATAGGGATTGTTTCCTCTGGGACACCCTGGTCCACTCCTCCATCACCCCCTACTCCTCAACCCCCTCCCATGGCACCTTCCCATGCGACCACAGAAGATGCAACACCTGCCCCTTCACTTCCTCACCATCCAAGGGCCCAAACACTCCTTTCAAGTGAAGCAGCTTTTCACTTGCACTTCCCTCAACTTGGTCTACTGCATTTGTTGCTCCCAATACGGTTTCCTCTACACTGGAGAGACCAAACGCTGACTGGGTGATCACTTTGCAGAACACCTTCGATCTGTCCACAAACATTACCCAGACCTCCCTGTCGCTTGCCATTTCAACACTCCACCCTGCTCTCTTGCCCACATGTCTGTCCTTGGCTTGCTGCATTGTTCCAGTGAAGCTCAACGCAAACTGGAAGAACAGCACCTCATCTTCCGACTAGGCACTTTACAGCCTTCTGGACTGAATATTGAGTTCAACAATTTTAGATCTTGAACTCTCTCCTCCATCCCCACCCCCTTTCCGTTTCTTCCGCCTCCTTTTGTTTTTTCCAATAATTTATATAGATTTTTCTTTTCCTACCTATTTCCATTATTTTTAAATGTATTTCCACCCATTGTTTATCTCTACCTTTCAGTATTCCCCCACCCCCATGAGAGCTATCTGTACCTTGTCTGTCCTGCCTTCCACTCCTAATTAAATATCCCTTTAGATTATATCACCACCTTCAACACCTCTTTGTTCTTTTGTCTGTGATATCTTTTGGTTATCTCCACCTATTACTTGCTGCTTGTCCCAACAACACCCCCCCCCCACCCCCACTTAAAGCAGCTTATATTTCACCCCTTTCCTATTTTTACTTAGTTCTGTTGAAGGGTCATGAGGACTCGAAACATCAGTTGTGCTCTCCTCCGCCGATGCTGCCAGACCTGCTGAGTTTTTCCAGGTATTTCTGTTTCTGTTTTTGTTCTAGACAGTTATTGTTGTGTTCATTATAAAATCATAATACCCACTTCTGAATTTGCTACCTGGACACATTTTTTGCCAAACACCATCTCTTCTCTCCAGTTTTTGAAAATGTTTCTCTAACTGAAAGAGTAATCAGTCATCCAAGCAATTCCTCTTGATTCATCTTAACTCCTTGTCCCAGTCACCCATACAATTCTCCTTTTAACTGCCATCAGATAATGGGATAAAAGATGCCTGCCACCTTGATTGTTTTTGCCGGCATGAGATCTGAGCCATTGTGAAGAACAAACTTAATCTACATTTCCCGATCATGCTAGCACCTGACAAATGTCCACCTGCAACTTGCCATTTCTGGGAGGGTAATAAATTCTCCAGCATTTGGAGCCTGACAGGTAGGCGATCCTGGTCTGATATTGAATGGGTGGAGTGTGGCATGTCAATCAGGCTGGCACCACCCAATCCTTTGTGAAGCCAGAAGGAGCCCTCCTGTTCCTCCTGTCCCATTAATAAGGATAACTATTTCCAGGGCAGTTTTGCAAATGGCTTGCAGCAGTCCAAGAATTTAATCTGCTGGTGAAGTTTTCTCTGCTACTCTGACCAAAAAAAAAAATTCTCAAATACATTTGAAAAATATACTGAAAAGATAAAACTCAAAAATAATAGTAGCTATTGTCAACATGTCCATTTAATGAATCATATATTAGTATCAAACAAGAGACAAAACTTGAAAAATTTGTTCAAAAGTAAAATGTATGTGTTAATTATCACAGTCAATGTTCTTGCACCTTACACATTGATACTATTGATTGCATTAACCTGACTACATCTGTGCAATTCATCCAGTTGATGTAAGAGTAACTGGTTGGGAATAAAAAAAAACAGTGGACAACTGATAAACAACCTCAGGTAATCATTGATAAAGCCCTGAGTACAAAGATAGAAGAGATTACAAGAGATAATTGAGAAGGTAAATCAGAAAGGTTTGGAATGTAATTGCTGGCAATCAGAAAGAGAAAAGAGTTTCCAATAATGACCTTGAAGTGAATAATATGAATTCAGAGCAAGTAAATATTCTACTTGGAGTGAATATACAGAGCAATTAAATATTCTTTGGTTGGGTGGTTTAATAAATAAGATAATTGAAATAATGTAGAAATGAAAACAATAACAATTACTAAAAACTTATTTAATAACATGAAAATGTCCCTGAACAACTGTAATCAGGCTGATGATATTAAGAATACTTAATCTCCCCATATTTTATTTAAAAGTCATTGAGTTGAAATGTTGCTAAAATCCATTTTCTCTGGGCATTTTCATTCAGTTCAATTATTTTTATCAGGCCAATCATGACTTATCCCTAATAAGCCAATGTTTTGCCTTTCAAGTGACTAAACAGCTAGCTAACTGGTTAGCTGGCACCAAGAAATGTTAAAAGTAAAATACTGTGGATGCTGGAAATCTGAAACAAGAACAGAAAATGCTGGAAAACCTCAGGTCTGATAGCATCTATGGAGGGAGAGATAAAGTTAATGTTTCAAGTCCATATGACCCTTCTTCAGAGCAAGAAATGTCATTTCAGATTAGCAGAGTATGTAACTATGGGAAATTTAATAAAGCATTGAACGTATGAAGTTTTTGTGCTGATTTTTCCTGTTCCTGCCTCCATGGAACCAGTAACAAAGTTGCAAAATAACGTGCCGAACCAACTACCAGACACGTTCCCACCTCTGAGCGATCTTGCTGGATCTGCAGCAGGTAGCCAATTAGGCCCATTAATGCTGATGGCCCATTAATGTTGATCCTTCCTCACAATGGACTGGCCTCCCCTTCTGAGGTGGAACCCAGCAGGCAACTGGAGGTTGCCTCTGGCAGCATGCTTGGGGACCATCGAGGCCTTTGCTTGATCATCTCAGCACAAACCCACTGGAATGAGATGACCACAGCCACAAGCCATCCTATGGAGATGTTCCCCTTCTATAATTTTGGCCTGACAGCTCTGGCCATGTGTGTTTTTTTTATTATCCTAATACTGCAGAGTGACTCCATTTTGAGGCACCCTGCTGCACCCACCTCTCCCAGTGGGGATGTTGACTGGACACAGTTGTAGGCTCTTATTGGGCCTCCTGCATCCATGATCAGCCCACCATCCTGAATTGGGCGGGATTCCAGAGGCAGCCAATTAGAAGCCACCTCCAGAAACATTGTGACCAACTTCCCGCCATGGGCACTTATGCATTCCTGAACTGGAATTGAGGCTGAAGCCAAGATCACAACCCAACAGTGAAAATTCAGCTGCAACTGTCCAGTTTATCCCCTGAGGTTGTATCCTATTTCTAATGTTACTCTTAACCACACTTTAGTATCCATGTTAAATCTGAAAGAAATCGTTGTATAATTTCCTTGCAAATGTTGCATTAATTTTATTACTTTCAACCTTTGGTACCAACATATTTATCTATTTGGTTAACATATGCAACTATGGTTAGATAGAATTCAAAGTTGCCACTTAAATAGCACAGCGCTGGAGGAATAGAGACATTTCTGTCAGCTGTAGCTGCCAAGTGCTGCTGTGCTGTATCAATGCAGTAAGTAATGTCTGATCGTTAAAATTGGATTGTAAACAAGAACCTCAGACCTGTGGGCTCATCTCAGGGATGGGAACAAGACTAACATCTCATTATGCCAATCAATTTGGACTAATCCCACAGATGGCAAAGGAGTTCCAATGTTTGGTTGTGTAAATATCAGAACTAGACACAGGTCTTAGTTGTTGATATCATGCTCCCAACCCTTTTCACATTTGCAGAACTAAAAGAAATATTTGCAAATGCTGGAAGCCTGTAAAAAAGAAACAGAAGATGCTCAAAATGGGCAGCAAGTAGATCAGATCTGTGGGTAGAACAGATAGGTTTGATAGATCCATATTTTGTGAAATATACATAGGCCAGGTTTTTCCTGCGTCCGGCGGGCTTGACAGGGGCAATCATGGACCGATTGGCTCTGCGCCGCCATTTTACATGGGTGGGCCAATTAAGGCCCAGTCGGCGTAAGACGAGAGCGGTAGCGCTACCTGTGCGGGTGGGGGGAGGAGGGAGAGTCGGGGCCAGTGCTCTTTCACGCATGCGCGAAAGAGCGCTTCAATCTCCCTGAAGCACGGAGCTGCCTCAGGGAGATTGAAGCGCTTTTGAAAAACTGTGTCACATGAGATGGAACATGCTTTTATTTTTCCGAAAAACTTTTTATTTCATTCGTAAAAGCTTTAGGAAACCTTATCCCGCTTGTGGATGAGGTTGCCTTAAAAACCTAAAGGCCGCTTGGCCTTTTAGCCTGCCTGCCAACTGTAAGGTTTCACGGGCAGCGTAAACTTTAAATTAATTACCTAGTTAATGGCCTTAATAGGCCTTTCAATTATCGGTGGGTGCGCAGCTGATTCTGGCACACGTCTGCCGAATGAAACAGCATGAGACAGCGCGATGATGTCAGGACATATGCCTGACGTCATTGTGTGCCATTTTATGCGTCAGCGTGTCGGGCCCACCCCTGCACGCTGACTGAAAAATCCTGCCCATAGTCAAACCGGTAAACAAACTTTACTTTTTACAGATGCCAACTGATCTTCTGTGGCATTCCAGCATTTTCTGTTTTTATTTATTTATGGTTAGCGTAGCCTGCTAGGAGGAACAGGTGACTTTGTATCTAAGGTTCCCAAAGCTCTCCATCACTTGGGTTTTCACCTCATGTCTGTGCCTTTTGTAGGCTAATTGACAGAGACTGATTCATCAGCCACTCCATTATTGTATCATTGCAACTATCAGGATGATAGACGGCAAACTAGATGTTAGTCTTTTTATGTCTAGCAATTCACAAGTCTCATCTTGACATCCTGTGGGTGACATAACTCCAACTAAAAAGATGAGTATTATGTGCTCTTAGCATAACAACACCAACAACCATTTGTATTTATAGTACACCTTTAACATAGTAAAACATTCCAGGATGCTTCACAAGTATTATGGAACAAAATGTGTCTCCGAGCCACACAAAGAGATTGGTAGATGACCAAAAACTTGTTTGAAGGGTTATGTTTAAAGAATCATCTTAAAAAAGGGAAGAGAGGCAGAAAGGAATTCCAGGATTTGGGGTCTTGGCAACTGAAGGTATACTTACCAATAATGCAACAATTAAAAATCAGAGATGTGCATGGCCTGAATTAGTTAGGGAGCAGATATCTCGGAGGGTTGCAGGAGATTATAGTGATAGGGAGAGGCTAGGATGCGGAAGTTATGAAAACAAAGAATTTTAAAATTGAGGCATCACTTAAAACAGGGAGGCAACATAGGTCAGCAAGAAAAAGGGTGATAGGTGGCAAGGAAGGAAGTCCAACAGCAGTATCCTCTCCCAAGCTAATTTGTCCAGCATCAAGGCACTAATCACTCAAACTCAGCTCCGCTGGGCAGGACTTGTTGGTCATGCGCTTGACACCAGTCTCCTGAAGCAACTATTCTACACGGACAAAAACAGAATTACCTGGAAAAACTCAGTAGGTCTGGCAGCATCGGCGGAGAAGAAAAGAGTTGACGTTTCGAGTCCTCATGACCCTTCGACAGAACTTGCGTTCGAGTCCAAGAAAGAGTTGAAATATAAGCTGGTTTAAGGTGTGTGTGTGGGGGGCGGAGAGATAGAGAGACAAAGAGGTGGAGGGGGGGGTGGTGTGGTTGTAGGGACAAACAAGCAGTGATAGAAGCAGATCATCAAAAGATGTCAATGACAATAGTACAATAGAACACATAGGTGTTAAAATTAAAGTTGGTGATATTATCTAAACGAATGTGCTAATTAAGAATGGATGGTAGGGCACTCAAGGTATAGCTCTAGTGGGGTTTTTTTTTATATAATGGAAATAGGTGGGAAAAGGAAAATCTTTATAATTTATTGGAAAAATAAAGGGGAAGGGGGAAACAGAAAGGGGGTGGGGATGGGGGAGGGAGCTTACGACCTAAAATTGTTGAATTCAATATTCAGTCCGGAAGGCTGTAAAGTCCCTAGTCGGAAGATGAGGTGTTGTTCCTCCAGTTTGCGTTAGGCTTCACTGGAACAATGCAGCAAGCCAAGGACAGACATGTGGGCAAGAGAGCAGGGTGGAGTGTTGAAATGGCAAGCGACAGGGAGGTTTGGGTCATTCTTGCAGACAGACCGCAGATGTTCTGCAAAGCGGTCGCCCAGTTTACGTTTGGTCTCTCCAATGTAGAGGAGACCGCATTGGGAGCAACGAATGCAGTAGACTAAGTTGGGGGAAATGCAAGTGAAATGCTGCTTCACTTGAAAGGAGTGTTTGGGTCCTTGGACGGTGAGGAGAGAGGAAGTGAAGGGGCAGGTGTTGCATCTTTTGCGTGGGCATGGGGTGGTGCCATAGGAGGGGGTTGAGGAGTAGGGGGTGATGGAGGAGTGGATCAGGGTGTCCCGGAGGGAGCGATCCCTACGGAATGCCGATAAGGGGGGTGAAGGGAAGATGTGTTTGGTGGTGGCATCATGCTGGAGTTGGCGGAAATGGCGGAGGATGATCCTTTGAATGCGGAGGCTGGTGGGGTGATAAGTGAGGACAAGGGGGACCCTATCATGTTTCTGGGAGGGAGGAGAAGGCGTGAGGGCGGATGCGCGGGAGATGGGCCGGACACGGTTGAGGGCCCTGTCAACGACCGTGGGTGGAAAACCTCGGTTAAGGAAGAAGGAGGACATGTCAGAGGAACTGTTTTTGAATGTAGCATCATCGGAACAGATGCGACGGAGGCGAAGGAACTGAGAGAATGGGATGGAGTCCTTACAGGAAGCGGGGTGTGAGGAGCTGTAGTCGAGATAGCTGTGGGAGTCGGTGGGTTTGTAATGGATATTGGTGGACAGTCTATCACCAGAGATTGAGACAGAGAGGTCAAGGAAGGGAAGGGAAGTGTCAGAGATGGACCACGTGCAAATGATGGAGGGGTGGAGATTGGAAGCAAAATTAATAAATTTTTCCAAGTCCTGATGAGAGCATGAAGCGGCACCGAAGTAATCATCGATGTACCGGAGAAAGAGTTGTGGAAGGGGGCCGGAGTAGGACTGCAACAAGGAATGTTCCACATACCCCATAAAGAGACAGGCATAGCTGGGGCCCATGCGGTACCCATAGCCACACCTTTTATTTGGAGGAAGTGAGAGGAGTTGAAGGAGAAATTGTTCAGCGTGAGAACAAGTTCAGCACTCGTTGCTCCCAATGCGGTCTCCTCTACATTGGAGAGACCAAACGTAAACTGGGCGACCGCTTTGCAGAACACCTGCGGTCTGTCCGCAAGAATGACCCAAACCTCCCTGTCGCTTGCCATTTCAACACTCCACCCTGCTCTCTTGCCCAAGGACATGTCTGTCCTTGGCTTGCTGCATTGTTCCAGTGAAGCCCAACGCAAACTGGAGGAACAACACCTCATCTTCCGACTAGGGACTTTACAGCCTTCCGGACTGAATATTGAATTCAACAACTTTAGGTCGTAAGCTCCCTCCCCCATCCCCACCCCCTTTCTATTTCCCCCTTCCCCTTTTTTTTTCCAATAAATTATAAAGATTTTCCTTTTCCCACCTATTTCCATTATATAAAAAAAAACCCCACTAGAGCTATACCTTGAGTGCCCTACCATCCATTCTTAATTAGCACATTCGTTTAGATAATATCACCAACTTTAATTTTAACACCTATGTGTTCTATTGTACTATTGTCGTTGACATCTTTTGATGATCTGCTTCTATCACTGCTTGTTTGTCCCTACAACCACACCGCACCCCGCCCCCTCCATCTCTTTGTCTCTCTATCTCTCCGCCCCCCACACACACACCTTAAACCAGCTTATATTTCAACTCTTTCTTGGACTCGAACGCAAGTTCTGTCGAAGGGTCATGAGGACTCGAAACGTCAACTCTTTTCTTCTCCGCCGATGCTGCCAGACCTACTGAGTTTTTCCAGGTAATTCTGTTTTTGTTCTGGATTTCCAGCATCCGCAGTTTTTTTGTTTTTATTCTACACGGAACTCAGTTGCAGCAGGAGGACAGCACAAATGCTTCAGGGATGTGCTCAAACCACAAAACCAATGACGTTGGTGTTCCCAATATTGGAGGAAAGTTCTGCTCATTCGTTGCAGGATGTCAGCCAAGCAATTTGATAGTATAGAGACGGTGGAAGGATCACGAGAGGTGGTGATGAGGTAGAGCTGGGTGTCGTCAGTGTACATGTGGAAAATAACACGTGCTTTTAGATGATGCCATCAAGGGGCAACATGCAGATGAGAGGTAGAAAAAAAGAAAGAAAAAGAAACAGAATTCAGAAAGAGAAGGATAGATCCTCGGGGGACACCAAAAATAATGGTACAGAAGTGAGAATTAAAGCCCCTGCAGGTGTTTCTCTGGCTGCTATTGTAATCTCCGTAGAGACTGGTAACTTTTAAAAAGAGATTCGAACTTCCAGTTGCTAGCTGAAAGAATGACACAACAGGAACTTTTACTGTAACAAATGATAAAGAACACTATTGACTAAACACTATTTGCTTTCTGTAGGCAACTATACTTTAAACTACCGCGAGGAACATTCCCCTTTTATAGTCATCACAAATTGCAACTTCCTTGGAATTTCGATCCTTATAGCAAACAGACCTCAGTTGCTCCCAGCTTCCAATGGGTTCCCCAGTATCCCCATTTCACTGAATATTAACTTTGAGTGACCGTCTCCAAGTGCTTTCCTTGCGTCGCAGAGAGTTCCTTAAAACCACCACCACTGTCACTCTCTGTGATATTTATTGATTTGTATGGAAGCCTGTAAGCTGATCTCAAAAATAGCTCCCTTTGCCATCTTCTCCATGGCAACATGAAACACATTAACCTTACATCCAGGTGGAAATGCTGATTAGCTATTCTTGACCTCAACTTTTTTTAATCTTCAAATTAAATGGGCAGTTTACAGCACAATTGTTTACAACCTAATACCTACAGCACCTTTCTGGGAGCATGGAAGGTGTCTACCAAGTGAGAACTCAGAGACTGCCGTCATTGCCTTCAAGTGTAAATACCTCGCACAATCTTCCCAGTGAAATAATTTTAAGTCTTTCGTTGATCTCTAAAAATCAACCCAGACAGGCTTACTGTCACGCAGACTTCAGAACAGGTCATTTACCCTTACTTTAAAGATACAGTCCCAAAACATAATGATCTTATAAACCTCACAATTTTAACACTTTGATTTAGATAGAAAAGAATATAACTAGGCAAATGCTGTTCCACCAAGCTCAAAGAGGAGCATTGGAAGGGCTTGATGTGATAGCCATGTCTAAGGCTGCAGACAGGTCAAGAAGGAAGAAGAGGGATATTTTACCTTTGTCACAGTCTTATAGGATGTCATTTGTGATTTTGCTAAGAGCTGTTTTAGTACTGTATTAGGAGAAGAACCTGGTTGGGGGGATTAAGAATGGAATTCCAAGAAAGATGGGCATGGATTTGGGAGCTGATAGCAAGTTCAAGGACTTGAGAGAAAGGGGAAGTTAGAGATGGGACACTTGGAAGTAGTGAGGGGTTGGTTTTTGAGGAGAAGCATGATAATGGCAGATTTGAAAGAGACGGGTGCGGTAGCTGAAGAGAGAACCATTAACAATATTAGCTAATTTGGGAGCCAGGTACGGAAGTTGGGTGTTTTGAGGGAATAAGGTTGAATAAGGTCATATTCATAACAAGCAGTGAAAAACAGCACAGGCATCTACTCACAGGTAATGAAACAAGCTCAGTTGGTCTTGCAACTTTGAACATGATTCCTGCAAGAAATATTCTGAAATATTTACAGCAGATTTTTTTTTTAAAAAGGGCATTAAACTGGAGATGGTGAGGAAATGGGCAAAACTGCAGTTTGCATATCTGCTTGTTGTAATGCCCATCACTTTCATTATTGAGTTAAGCAGCAACAAAGCAGTCCCATACAGATAAAGAAGATCTTAGATACAACTGAAATCTAATTTGGAGGAGCATGAGAAGATAAAGGTGGAATGATGCAGAATAACAAAGAGAAAGACACAGTGAGAGAGTGTAATTATGTGAATTTGACGCACAGAGACAATCTTTTAGTATTGCCTTGCACTATATCTGCCCCCATGGATTTAATTTATTTGATTTAGTGAATTTTATGATCATGAAAGTGAAAGATGGCATGAGATTTAATTGTTCTCTTGCAACTCTTTGCAGCAGCAAGTACTCCTAGGTTAGATATCGCCCGGAGCTTGTATTGCACTCTTGTGTTGTAGCCAATTTTCTTAATGTGTGCTTTGTATTGTAGTAGGTTTGCACTGTGCTACAAATTCATCCTTACCAGGATTGCTACACTTAAGATTTTGCAGGTATGACGCAGAGGAATATTTAAGTATGTATAATAATGTTCATTGTGATCATTCAGCAGGAATATCAAACTACATGGTACTTTGGTACTTTGCTGAAGTATTTAAAATTGCATTGTATAGATACAATAAGTTGAGTTACACTTGATTCATCAGATTTTCCCATCTTTGTTTCTGCAACTGAGATCTTCCGAAATATCATTTTGGGATGCTGCAGAGGGGACATAGCAAAACTTGGCAAAAAGTCTGCCAAGATGTTTACATATATTATGTTTATTATACGTGACCTTATAAGCAAGTCAGTTATTGCAGAAATAACGAATGTGGATCAGACACCTGGCCAAGCCATCACAAGCCACAAGAGGAAGTGTACCATGGCAGGAACACTCCACAAACTGAGACCCTGCAACTTTGAGAATTAATTGAGTTTGGAAGGGAGCTTTTGCATGACATAGGGCGGAGGGTAGGGTGGGGGATGGGGCAGAGGGCGGGGGCAAGGGCAGCACACCCCCCCCGTCCTCTCCCCCACCAGCCCCAGAAGCCATGTCAGCGTGAAGCTGACCAGCTCCACCTCCGAGCAGCCCCGCATTCATAAAGCACTGCGGGGGTCATTAACAAGGGCTGGAAGTCCTGCCCTCTGGAGCAGCCAGTCAATCGGATGGCCACTCGCTCCATCAGTCCCAACAGTGCCAGGAGGGAATCAGTGGCAGCTGCCAGGTCTGCAGCTGAAGAGAGGAGCCCAAGGCCTAGGATTCCCAGAGCGGGCAAGTCTGCAGTTTTGGGCTGGAAGGGTTTGGGAGCGTTAGGGGCAGGTACAGTTGGGGAGAGAGGGTGGGTTTAAGAGAGAGAACAGGTAGGAAGGAAGAGCTGGGTTCATTCTAAGGGAAGCCACCCCAGGAGCTGCAAAGGACAACTTCCAAAGAGTGACCCACCCCCTCCCCCTTCTATCCCACCGTTTAACCCAATGAGTTAAAAATCGGGCTTCCCGCTCCCGCCTTGTTGCCCAGGTCAAACATATTATGACATGGGCAGCATATTATTAGGGTCAATAGGTTTGATAACCAGCCTAATTAACCCTTAAATGGTCATTTAATATGGCGGTCCACCTGTCCACCCCTATATTACGTGGGTGAGCTCGGGGGTGGGCGGGCTCATGCCATTTTATGTGCCCCACCCACCCCCCCATGAGAAACACGCCCACCAGGTATATATAAAATTCAGTTCATAGTTTTCCGTGCATTTGTTAATCTGATGGTCACGCATACTCATTCATGGGACCTGCTAAGTCGGATAATAAAGTCGGATAATTGAGACATGCAAACACAGCTAGCTTCCATTTTTGTGTCTGAAGCAGGTCAAAATTGTTTCTCATTACAAACACTTCTAAAAACATCAATGTTGATGTGAGACAACTGTTTACAAAGCTTGCCCCAAATATTCTCCAGGAGAGACTCTGGGCTGAATTTAGTGGTGGCAGCAGGTGTTGTGCCATTGTGCCCAATGGCAGGGGAGTGAACCCATTTCAGTGGTCAGAGGACGCAGGACCACATTTTGTCAGCGGCAGCCACCCCTACTAAGGACGACCACCTTCCTGCAAGAGCTGCTGTCCCATCAGATGTCAATTGTATGTTATCAGCTATCGCAGCACAGAGCAGAGGGCAAATTTGGAATGGAGAAAGACTGAACATAGCCTTTGGAATACTCAATTATTTCATCAGCTATATAGCTCCATTGAAGTTAGAGAATTTAAAAGAAAATTGGAAATAAAAAGTTGTTATCAGTAAAAGTGACCGTGAGGTTGTTGAATTGTCGGAAAAATCCTACTGCTTCACTAATTTCTTCTAGGGAAGAAAAGCTGCCATCTTTAACCAGTATGGGGCTACATGTGACTCCAGTCCCACATCCAATTTGATGGGCTCTCAACTATCCTATGAAGTGGCCCAGCAAGCCACTAGTCTCTCAAAAAATAGACCTGCAAAGAATACCACCACACAGACTGCAGCCATTCATAAGGGCCCACCAACAACAACTCAGGATAGTGGGGATGGGCAATAACTGCTGATTTTGCCAGTAACATCCATGTCCTTAGTATGAATATCAAACAAAATCACTGTTTGTAGCTACGTTTCTGTACATTTATTTCCTCTTCGATAGTTCTAATCAATTTCAAAATAAGATTGGATAGATGAAAAAGGTAGAAAGTTTGGTTGAACAATACTGTCAATGGTGAATTATAGACACACAGCAAATTTTCTATGAGCCAGATGCTTGAGACCTGATCTAATTGATTGCCACATATTTGCTATTGCTAGGGAGGTACATATTCAACTTGTGCTGTTTATCTTTCTTTGTTCAGAGCAGTAATCAATCCTAATTTTTAAACAAAATTTGATGATCTGAAGTAATTCCTGGCAAAACCATGCAGGTTCAGTTTCAATCTTCTATTTTTATATGCATTAAGATATTAATTTCAAAATTCAGTGCAATTTCATAGCAGCTTAACATCATAGTTCACTTTAATTTAGATTGGAATTAAATGCTGCTCAGGCTAATCTATACTTGATAAAAAGATTTGCTTCCAAGAGAGGAATATTAAAGGAATAGAATTGTGAAAGTGCAGAGAGCAAGACGGATTCAAAATCTACTCGAAGATAGAAAGATGCATTTATATTTTTAAATTAATGCCACATCTTACATTTTCCAACTCAACCTTCTGACTTCAAATGGGTAAGATCTTGTAGTCCTGACTGAAAGGTATATGTGGTAAAATTCTAATTTGTCCAATAGCATAAACTTGATAGGGCTGCCATCTCATCATCAGTACTGTCAAGAGAACAAATAGGCTACTGGCTTCAAGATGACAGCAGAATGAAATTGCTCATCACAATATAGTTGGCATTTTTGATATTTTCTGAAGTTATGAAAATAAAGGGCATTCAATAGTATCAGGGAAACTATTTTTATTACTTTATTGATATAAGCTGCTTGAAGTGCATCAGTGATAAAGCTGTGAAGGTTATCCTTACAGTTGAGTGAAATGTGATGCAAGTTCAAAAATGGGGACTAAGTATATGTGGCCACTTTAATGATTCCCATAGGGATCTGAGGTGCATCCCCTCTGACCTACAACAACTTACATTTGTACAGTGCCTTTACCCGAGAACAATATCCCAAAGTACATCAGAGGTGCAAAAATTGACACTAAGCCAAAGAACAGATATATTAGGACTTGTGACCCATAGCTTGATCAAAGAGATCGATTTCAAGGAGGATTCTGGGAGGCGGGGAGCAGAGGAAGATGTAGAAATGTAAAGATTTAGTGAGGAAATTCTAGAATTTGCGGTCTAAACAGCTGATGTCAGGGAAGTCAATGGTGGGGTAATGGGCGGAATGCCCAAGGGCTCAGAGTTGCAAGAAGAGAGAGAGAGTTCAGGATGGCTGGTTAAGATTGCAGAGATGGGGAGAGGCCTGATCATGAACGGATTTAAACAAAGATAAAAATTTAAAATTTGAGGCACTGGGTGACCGGGAGTCAATGTCAGCAAGAGCAGGTGAATGGGTGCAGAATCGGAAGCAGCCAAAAGAGTTTTGCATAACCGAAGACTACAAAACATGGAGGATGGACTGCTTGGGGCTGAAGTAATGAACAGTCTAATTCAATCTGAGACACTGGCTGGGGAGATGGGATGGAATCAACAGCAAGGATATAGTGTTTTGATGGGGATAGAAAATGATAGGTTCGATTTCGTATTGTTTAACTGGATAACATTGTAGCTTATTCAAGAATGGATGCTGAATAAACAGTATGACAGTGTACAGACAGTGGAGGGTTCAGGAGAGATCGTGGAGGGTAGAGCTGGCTGTTGTCAGTGTAGCTATCTAGGCTGACATCGGGGTAGAAATTGGTTTAGGTTGTGGCGAAACATGTGTTTTATTGGACCGGCCATCATTACATACAGAGCCCGATATTTAATTCCATTGACTGCAATGGAACTGAATATAAGGCGCTGTATATAACAGGTAGCTGATCTGATGCTGCCCATTTTTCACCACCAATCAAGACTAATTTCCACCCCCCGCCTCTTCAGATGATGAAACTAGGGCCAGCATGTAGATGAGGAGAAGACCAAGAATAGATCCTTGAGAATACAGTAACAGCAATAGTAGCTATTACTGGAAATGCTATGATATGATAGATAGTACAATTGGAAACAAGCAAAGGCAGGACACCGGAGAAGAGGTGGTGGAGGAAATGTGCTACATCTGTGTAATGGCAGGAGGGCTATGGGTAAAATAAGCACATGTTTGGGAGGTGACAACACATTTAAGAACTTTAGAGAGGAAAAAGAGGTTAGAGTTGGGGTGGTGGTTTGTAAGGACAGAGATCGAGAGAGGGTTTTATGGGAAGTGAATGAAAAGGAGGGAGATGGTACTTAAACGGGAATCATTTACAATTATGTACTTTTCCTACGAATTTCAATTAATTTTTCAAGTATCAGTATCCCTTATATGCAAGCTAGAAGTCATTTTCCAAATTAGGGGCCCTTGATTCAAAATATAAAAGTAAAATTATTAACTAAGCATCCAATCTTGATTTTACAGAATCCTGCCATTGTAAGGGCAGTGGAGAAAATACAATACTAACCAAGTCAACAAAGAGTAACATCCACAGTACGTGCCCTGAGTCACGCTTTTCATGTATCCTGCAGAGATTTATAAAAATAAATCTGTCTGAGAAGCAGCAAGGCTCTTAGGGGAGCAAATTTGTTCTTAATGAGAAACACCTTAGTTTAAGATATTTTCGTTTTATAGTGCAGACTCCAGTGAAGAACATCTCTGCAATTATCAATGTCAAGAATGTTTTCTCTATTTATAAGGGTAGATAAATGGTTCATAACTTATGCACTGTTAAAATTCTGTTTAAAAACATAGGCAACTTGCAATGCATTTAAATTCACACTTCTAAATCTTACTATTTATCCTGATTTGTAGCTTCAGAAATGTAGAACAATCATTACAAACAATAGATGGAAATGTGTTGTAACCAGTTATATGGTGCCATGCAAGTAAGAGGAGTATCATTTTATTTTTGCTTGCCTACAAATAGGGCTAATAATTTCCAAAATCCAATTATGTGTAGTTTGTTTTTATTGATTACATTGGACATTAGTGACTTACCTCAGCGGGGTCCTGCTTCTTGAATCTTAACGATTATCTTCAGTTGGCCACAAAGAAAAACGTGTTATGATTTTCGATCCGGACCTTTGATATTTTTCCACTGATGAAGTGACTGAAAGCTAGGATTGTCAGGTGGGTATGTTTTTGCATAGGGCATTAGTACATCAAGGTGCCATGTCATTCCAGCGCTGAGATGTCTTTTATTAAGTTTACTACAACAGAGGACTGAGGTATTTGTTTTGAATTTGCAAATAATTTTACGAAAAGGAAGACTGGAAAGGACCAATATGCCTTTCCCACCTTAACATATTTGCAGCACTGACCCATTCTTTAACAAAGCAATCTTGTCGGAGCTGCAAAAAGCTAGAGGGAAAACCATTGCAAGTAATCCAGGAAAAACTCTGGGAAATCCATCCCTGATTCCCTAGACCAATCAAGTGAGACAAGTGCAGGAGCCCGTCACCTCTGATACTTCCAGCTACCTAGCAACTTACCCTTAAGGGAATGTAACAACCCCTTATCCATCACCCTAAGCTCCAAAAACTCTTCTCTAACCTTTCTGCCTCCTCTCTCTCCTCCTTTAAGTAGCTTTTTAAACCCTATCTCTTTAACTAAGCTTCTGGCATCTCCCCTGTTGTAATAAGATTATAAGAAGTAGGTGCAGAAGTAAGCCATTTGGCCCATCAAGCTTGCTCCATCATTCGATAAGATCATGACTAGTTTGATTATGGCCTCAGCTCCACTTTCCTGCCTTTCTGCCTTAAGCCTTAACTCCCTTGTCGATCAAAAATCTGCCTAACTGCCTAACTCTGCCTTGATGAGATAAAATGACCCAGCTGCCACTGCCCTTTGTGGAAAAGAATTCCAAAGTCTAACGACCCTCTGATCCAAGAAATTCCTCCTTATCTTAGACTTAAATGGGAGACCTCTTATTTTTAAACTGCGCTAGTGCTAGAATCCCCCATGAGGGTAAACATCCTCTCATCGTCTACCCTGACAAACCTCTTCAGCAGCGTATTTGTTTCGATAAGATCATCTCTCATTCTTTGAAATTCCGATGAGTATAAGCCGAACTTATTCAACCTTTTCTCATAAAACTAGCCCTTCATCCCAGGAATCAGCTTAGTGTACCTTCTCTGAACAGCTTCCAAAGCAAGTGTCGTGTTCAATGGTTTAATGGTTCTATGTTTGATCGGTTAGTCTGGTTCACTGATCCTTGTACGCTTGCTTGATTACTTAAGCCTTGGGTGGATCTAGAGAGTTAAGTGCTGACACTAGACTGGGAATATTCCTGAAAGGATCTGCAATCTTGTGTATTGCTGAAAAATGAGACAATTTTGTCAAAGCTTTTTGTCTTGCACTCATCAGGACAATTTGCTAGAAAATACCAATGTCAAGGGAAACAACATATTAATACTGAAAGAAAAGAGAGTGCTGATTGGTTGGCAAGTGGCATCTGATTGGTAGAGGCGTTGCCATGGAGAATATACTAGTTAATGGTGACTGACAGTTAACTGCCAAGCATTGCTTAAAATTTAAACCAGGCAGCTTGACTCTGACTGGTTAAGACATTGCCCTGGGGAATGAACCGGCGAATGGCTGTCACTTATTTTGTTTAGCTGAAACAGGCGCAATGTGTGTCCACGTTCTTTCTGTCTGCAAAGAACAGGGCCCTGTGTATTAATAGTTATAGTTTCCAGTACATGTAAATGCACCACACTGGGAGCCCAAGTGACAATCTTAAACTGGTTGTCAGTGTAATTCTTAGCACACTGAGAATGATTTATCAAATGTTGTCCAATCACGGAATCACATCTAATGTTGGACACTGTGCTTTGAGTTTTGCAAGCATGGGCTGGTTGGGTACTCCCTTTCCTTGACGTTCTAATTGAGAAATCTGCCAGGGGTTTTCTACCACAATCTATCGCAAACCTACCTGCACAGGTGTTATGACACAGCAGTTGGTAAAGACTGAGTTGTTTAAATCCCAGAGGGAATCTTGAACAACTGTCATAACCTATATTTTCAATTGGTATGTTTGAGATGCAACTCTGAATTCAGGAATAAAATCACTAAGCCTCAAGAGGTTTTTATATAAAACTAAATTAAACATTTATTCATTTAACAACTAATTAAACACATAAACAAATCCCCAAATTAATCACTCCCAGGTAAATCTTCACCAAGGCAACAGTAACCCACAGACACCAGGCAAAGCACATTTGACCTTACAAATTCAAAATGAGGTCCCTTGCAATTTGGTTCCTTTTCAGGCTGGTTAGATTTTACATGTCTCTGACTCACACAAAAACTCCTTTCTGTTCTCATAGCTTCCCCTTTAAATGTAATTTTTCCATTGTATTACTAGGTTTTTTAATTGTACCTGTCCTAACAAGAATCCTTTCATTCCACCAATTTTATTAGTAATAAAAATACATTGCTTGGTGTCTTCCAGCTAGGTGCTAGGTTTTAACTATTCTTTTGAATAGTTTATTTAACAAATACAAATTTCCACTCTATCTTTCACTCCTTCCATTTCTCCAATTAACCTCTCAAACTACTATACATCAAAGCACCCAGACTAGCTGGCTTTAATCCAGTTAAGACACACACAGTCACACACATAGACACAGACCCTATTACAAATCCAGTTTAAAAATAATTTACAATAACATTATTGTCATTAATGTCTATTTATGACACTGGTCAATACACGCTTTGGGACTCTTACAGTTGCACGTGCTATAAGATAAGCCTTATCAGCAATCTTGTAAATAGGGCCTGAGCTATTTGCTCACCGTGCAAGCCATGTTGCTGAAATAGGGTGCATTAAAGGCATCCTGCTGGATAAAAGCTACCCTGATCAGATCATTTCATGCTGTATATCACGCAAACTCATGAATGGGTTGAAAGCTATCACTTCCGGCCCTGAAAAGTGGCTAGATTATCTTAGATACCCTGGAAGGGCAAGGTATCTCAAACATTTGAGAAACAGGTGAAGCCACCATGCAGTAGCAACACAAGTGGTATTCACCACTAACAGGAAACTGCTGTCAAGCCAAAAAGACATTCTGCCTATCACACAAATGAGTAATGTGGTGTATGAATTTCAGTGCCAGGGGGATGCTAGGTATGTAGGCCGTATGTCCCAAAGACTGGTGGGTCATATCAAACAGCATGTCCCTTCCACTGTTCACAACGGGTTTTCAAAAACTTTCAAAAACCATGCTTGCAAAACTCAAAACACAGTCTCCAACATTAGATGTGATTCCGCAATTGGTCAACATTTTCTAAATAATCCTCAATGTGCTTAGAATTATACTGCCAAACAATTTAAGATTGTCAATTGGGCTTGCAGTGTGGTGCATTTATGCATACTGGAAGCTACATATAGTAACACACAGGGCCCTTTTCTTTGCAGACAGAAAGAACATGTACAACCATTGTGCCTGTTTCAGCTAAACAAAATAAGTGACAGCCATTCACCGGTTCATTCTCCAGGGCAATGTTTCGATCAATCAGAGTCAAGCTGCCTGGTTTAAATTTCAAACAATGTTTAGCAGTTAACTGTCAGTCACCATAAACTGGTGCATTCTCCATGGCAACACAACTTGTCAACCACTTGCCAAGTGAGGTGCAAACATTATAGTAGTTATAATGGGGGTGTTGAATTATCCAAAGCTAGATTGGAATAATAGTAGAGTAAAGGGCAAAGAGGGATAAGACTTCCTACAGTATGTTCAGAAAAATTTTCTATAGCAGTATTTTGCCAAAAAAAGACATTTTGTCGAAGCTTTTTATCTTGGACTCATCAGGATAATCACAAGAATACCAATGTCAGGGGAAGCAACAACTTTATACTGTATGAGTGCTGATTGGTTGGCAAGTGGACTCTGATTGGTAGAGGCATAGGGAGAGTCCATTTGCCAACCAATCAGCACTCTCTTCTCATACAATATAAATATGTTGTTTCCCCTGACATTAGTATTTTCCTGCAAGTTGTCCTGATGAGTACAACACAAAAAGTTTCATCAAGAAATGTCCCTTTTTTTCAGCAATACTCAAATTCTGTACAATCAAATGATGATCTGGGGTCTAGCAATTGCCAAGTGTGTTGGAAATCCTGTAAGTTCTGAGATGTTTTAAAGTATTGTAAATAAAGATATAGAACTAGAGTCATCACTGCATTGTTCTGAGATAATTCAGTCATCTAAGATATGCAGCAACCTGATGCAATCATCACAGCAATAAATCCCCTTTAAGTAAGGAGACCAGAATTGTACACAGTTCTCCAAGACAGGCCCATGTGATTCAGTTGCCATGGAGAGAGAATCGCAAACAGAAACTCATTGAAGTGTCACGTGCAAGTTTTATCACCTTTTCACAGTATCTCACTGTAAAAGGTCAGTTGCTGTTTGAAACACAGGAGACAAATCAGTCACTGATATGGGGAAGAAGGTGGACTTGTACTACTGCAGGATGCTGAAAAGAAAGGGGATAGAACAAATGGTGCTCTTGAAGGTTTAAGGAATGGAGAGTCACCAGGTTGTCCCTGCTTGGTGGTAATCACAGAAAGGTGGGGAAGCATGGGCTGAATTGAAACAATTGTTGAAGGACACTGGAAGTTTCAACCTGGTCTGGTGGGAAGAAGTGAACCTGCTGGAGAGATGCAAGTGACTGTGGGACTGTTCCTGTAATGCTACATAACTGCCAAAAGCGTGGTGCACAGCAAAAGGATTTTGTAAGACATATTTTGGATGCATTAGTTAGTCAATGCGAAACGTGCCTTTTTCGTTTGTCTGATGTATTAGTTGGCTGTTAACTACTGTTTGATCACTGTTGATTTTAGTTTGCTTGTTACAGTAAAGGTCTTTCAACATGAAATCTTGCCCTTCGGTTCTTTCTTTTGCTCGCTGGGAAATCCATCTCTTCTTAAGAGCTGTCAGTCTCTAAGGGGATTGTAACAATACCTTCTCAGTTCTGGTATCATCCCTGTACATCTTTTTTGTACTTTCTCCAGGACATCTATATCCTGTTTTGTAACTTTGAGACCAGAACTGTACAACCATATGATCCTGCCTCTAGCCAAGGGCAATAGCCTGCATTTCAAAACAGCTATTGAATAGGTGAGCTACACAAAAAAAGGTCTATAATTTCTTAAATATCCTGGTGTGAATTAAATCAAGTAGAATAGTATGATTCATTTTGAGTGTTTTAATCTTAGCTGAGAAAATTTCTGAAGTTACTTCTATTGAAGTAAAAACGTACTATTACTAAATTCAGTCCATGGGATACATTGGGCACCATCTAAGCACCTCTTCTGATATGCCTTTCCATTTAAGTTATTGAAAAGGAAAATTGGAACAAATGACTGGTAAAATATTGGCCATTTTACATTAACAACAAAAGTTAAAATTACCCCCAAGAGAGAAGGAGAATGCAATGCAGAAGCAATTAGAAAAGTTTTGAGAGAAGGCAAAAAAGAGAGGTAGAAGGAAGAGAGAGAAATATTAACATAAACAGAGCAGATCCAGGATAAGAGAGCAACCACATTCCCTGACTTACTATGGGAGGAAATAAAATAACTAATATATTTGAGCAACATGTCTGCACTGTCGATAGATTTTAAATATTGAGTGTATTCATATCAAATGTTAATAGGTTTTTGGGGTATATTTTATTTTCACTACATGGATGGTAAAATGTTGAAGTTATGTGCCTACCAGTTTTAGAACCTCCATGATATTTGTTCCATTGATTTTAAGGGAATGAAAATCAGATGGATTCTATAACAGATGAATAAATTACTGCCCCCATACATTTAAGGTGAAAATTTACCCTTACGTGTTTTGAGTGTTTCTTGGTATTGTTAGAATTTCATATAATGTGAGTTTTTACCCTATTCATCTTTTTGATGCTTTATATAAATTCCTGCAGGATATGTTGGCTCACTGCCCAAGGAGTCCTCAGGTTTGCTCTGTACATGGATTGTCACAAAAATATGCTTTATATCAAATCATTATTTTTGAGTCCAACAGCTGGAAAACTTTAATTGAATATTTGTTTTAAAGAGACAAAAAAACATATTCAAGTGACTTGAGATCATAGCCAAAGATGACTATACAATTTGTATCACTGTACCTTCTACATTCCAACCCCATTGAGAAGGAGGCCACATGTCTGCAGAAACCCACCAAAGACCTCCGGGAAATACGAGTAAACCTCAGGGGAATATGAGTAAACCACATCTCCTGTCCTATTAGCAAGGCATCCACGATAATCACCTGGGGTACTCAACTGGGTGGAGACAAACCATTCAGCCTAATCACTTGGATAATGGGACCCTGACTAAGAGAAGGACTCCCAGACATGATCTAATCAAGTTACAATTTGAATACACTAGCCTTAACCAAGTTGCAATTACTGATCAAAGCAAAATACTGCAGATGCTGAAAATCTGAAAGAAAAACAGAAAATGCTGCCAGACCTGCTGAGCTTCTGCTGCATTTTCTGTTTTTATTATTGAGTTACTGATTAGCTGGTGAGGGATAGTCATGTGACAAGCCAACCCATTTGTGTTTTAAGCATATGCTTTCTCTGCAGTAGAGGATAAGCAACTGAGAAGCTGAAGGAACAAGACCTGAGTGGGTTCTACCCATCCCTCTCTCCCTTGCCATCCAAGTTGCGAGTTTTTGAACCCTGTTTGCTGATTGTAACTATCCATGTGCTGCAGAGATTTCTTCAAATAATTCAACCCAGCACTACTGTCTCCAGTAGAACAGGCAAATCATCCATCTACATCTTTAAATCGCACGACACCGGAAGCATCAGGACCACTAAATTCAGCTTGAAGGCAGCAAAGCCTTCAAGAACTGTATTGTTAGCATCTAATAGGTTATGTCTAATGGATGTTAAATACCTAGTATTTTAAGGTAATCAAGTGAACAGGGTGTTGGGTATTGATTTGTTAATTATACTCAAATGTGTATATAAGGCAGAGTCAGCCGGCAGTAAGTGTCTGGTGTTAGACTAGAGAAGTAAGCTCTGTGGTGAGCGATAAACAGCCGCTACCAAAGCAGCCTGGTCTCTGTCTTCTTCATAACCAGGCTTGGGATATCTCTGACATGCATACTCCTTTTATTTTTTCTGGAATCTAACTTGCTTAACTTATCCTCTCCCACTCTGTAACCTAGTGATGTGTGACTTCATGTATGTGTGTGTGAAAGTTGGAGCGTATTTTATTATTTTACTGAGACTGAGTTAAATACAATAAAGGCTATTCCCTTCTATTTGTTAAAACTCAAGGAAACCTGTCTGATTGTTTCTATTATGATAACAGCACATAAACAGTTAAACTGCTGAGGAGATGGAAAAGAGGGGACTCATCCTACCCCTCCTCGCCTGGTCGTAGCAGAATCATATTTCACTGATTGTTATTACCAGTAGCTTCTTCCACGTATCAGCAGTTCAGTAGATGAGGAATAAGGGGGTGGTTTCCTCTGGGCTTTTCCTGTTCCACCATTGTAACTTTGGGGAAAGCAGATTTACATGCATAAAGGAGGTTTGCACCAAACTTCAAATGAAGTTATGGTGGCAGAGTAGAAGCCTCAAAGAAAGTGTATTTGAAAGATAGAGATTGCATGGGGAAAATATGGAGCAAGAGAATACAGGCTACATTAAGTAAGTGTGGGCTGCTCTTTCCTAGTTGGAACTGTACTTTTTCTTCCTTGCTGTGCCTAGTTCCAATTCAGATTCAAGCTTAGCTATTTGACATGTGTGCCTATGAATTATTCTAAACCTTGAACAGGTTCATTGTGACTGAGTGAATTAAATGTCTGCATAAATATTTATGACTGGTTTCTTAGGCCCGTTGGAAATAAAAGTTAATAGATCAACATGCCACTAAAACTGGGGAGACATTTCCAGTTCCTGGTTAATATAGAATGCAATTGTTTAAAGGGCAAATAATAAGTATAAGTGCAGCAAAACTAATTGCCAGGAGAAAGTGAAAATATGGAATACAAATGAATGCATTCTATGACCACTCAATAAAATTGATTGCACCCAATCAGCAGTTTGTAGCCTGAAGAAGGTTTATGACAACTTGCAATCAAATTTTTATCTTGCTATAAAATGAAAGGACATTTTACATGCAGCCAGACTATTTTTGTATGGCTTATGCTATCTTGCATTACCATTATCAACTTTGCATTCATGCCAAGGCTTATGTTGCTTTGGCCTCTGAAGCTCTAATGAGGGGAACTGTAAGAGCTGAACATGCTTTACGTTGTGTTTTCTCTTGACTTGGAGATAGTGACTCAAAGCATTAACATCAGCTGAAAGCTAGGCTTAATAGAAGAAACAACTGAAATGGAAACACCACCACTGATATGTCTCACATAGCTAATAACTAGTATCATGATCAAGAAATGTAGTCATGCAATGTGAAACACAAAAAGGTGAAAAATGAGAATCCCATAGTGAATACTAACCATACAACATTTTAATCATTACCAATTAAATAATCAGGGTCTCTGTGATCTTATGGGAAGTTTACTTAAGAGTGATCTCTAACCTTCTTATCCATCTCTCCCACAATTTTCTGTTTAAATCCTTTAACTTAGGATTCTACTCCTGCAATCGGGACTGAAACAACCCTAATCAAAGTCACAAATGACATAATCTGCCACTGTGATCGTGATACAGTATCATTCCTGAATTTCCCAATCGTCTGACGTGGTCAACCATGCTCTCCTCCAATGTCCATTATGGTGGGACTGCTCTTGCATGATTCTAGTCTTACCTATCTGATTATAATCAGAGCATTTTGAACAATACATTCTCTTTCCACCCCTGCATCTTTACTTCCTGAGTTCCCCAAGAATCTCTTCTTGGTCCATTCGGTTCTCTTTCATTGTCTCATGCTGAACTTCATTGTTTACAACCTTGATCTCCTGTTCAACCCTGAGCTGCATTTCCCCATGCTTTGGAATTCCCTCCTTAAAATCCTTTGCCTGTCCACCTCCCTTTTCTCTTTAAAGACACTCCTTAAACACATCTGTTTGACCCCTTCTAATATCTTTTCCTTTGGTTGGGACGTCTCCTTTTTGTTTATGTTTCTGTGAAGTGCTTTGCAACTTTGGATGCAAAATTCAACCTGTGCCAAGATGCAGCTGGACCCCTCCAGACTCCTTGACAATGACATCAGGCTGCCTGGCAAGCCTGCTAATGCACCAAGCATCTCAGCTTGAATGCTCATCAGTGTACTTCTGTAAGCCGGCCCACCAGAGTCCTCATCTGACTTCCCTGTAGAAGAACTCATCTGCGGCTTCACCCTCCTGGCAGCTGGCAAACAAACTACCTTTTCCCATTGGCCTGGCTGCAGCCCACGCACGCCTAACCACATGCTGATCCCCACCGTATACTCCCCTATAAGGTACAGACCCATGCAGGTGCCTGAAGTGGTGGTTGCCCATATCAGTAACTGTGCTTCTTCATTGGAGGTGTGGTAGAGCTCTTGCTCTTCCTCGTGAGGCTGCAGTGGCTGACCAGGTGGTAGTTCTTGGATATCCGAAATATAAAATCAGAAGAGGACAGTTCGGGTGGCGAAAGTGGGGTGGGGTGTAATGCAAGTGTTCCATAGTCACACCATCTACAACTTGCACTTCATGCCAGATAGCAGGATCAGGGTGAGGTGGAATTTCAGAAACAGCCATAAGGCAGGAAAATTCCATCATCTTGCATGTTCTCAATGATGCAATAGCTTCTGTCACAGCCAGCCAACAGATGCTGAACACCGTTTGCTCCAGCAAGCTTAAATGATACAGGCGCGTTTGTTCCCCTCTGACTCTACTCTGCTTCTAGAGGTTACAGATCATCTTGCCTTGCAAAAGGGAAGAACGTCAGTGAGTATGTTACAACTTGTTTGGTTGATGTGCCTGCCATTGCTGAATAGCTGGAGGCATGTGAGAGATGGGTGAGAATCTGACTTCATTGGTGAATACGTGAAGGTAAGTGGAGCAACTGAATGCTCAGTCAGAATCCCGACTACTAGGGACTGCTGATGGGTGAGTGATGGGTGTGGTGCATTGAGCAGCACGAAAGGTTGGTGGTACAGTGGGAGGAAGATGTCTTCTGAAGACATTGACTACCTGCATTAGGTCATTGAATTTCTTGCAGCACAAGCATTCAGGTTTTCAGGCCAGGTTCTGGTAATTTATCCCACTGGCCACTTTCACCCATTCCCTTCCCAGGGCATTATTTGAGGGCCTCCTGGTCCCTAGGGGAAACATGACCTCTCTTCTGGATAAAAGCCTCCAGCACCACATCTGAGAACTTGGGAGCTCTCTCTCTCTTGCCTGTTGGCCCCTTTGGTGTCCTTTTCCTTCCAGCCACTTGCACTAAAGGCAGCCAACAGTGGTCTCTATGTAATGAGTGCAGATCCCCTTTAAGGACAGACTAACTTTTCGAGGTGCACGTTAACTAAAGCATGTGCTAGCCATGCATGCTGCTGTGGTTGGTCCCTGTTGAGCATTCACCCAGCCAGCATCGAGTTTGTGTGCTGCCTGCCTCAACGGGCCTCAGAATGGGTTAATTGCGAATTGTGAACCCAATGCCGAAAAATAGGAGCAAACCAATTTTTAGTCAATTATCTACATGAGAGGTGCTATATCAATTCAAGTTTTTGTTGAACTTCCTCAGCAATCATGTAAAAGAGGCAATATTTAATCAGCTTCTCAGTATACATGACTTCCAGTTTTCATTTGGAAATACAGGTCAGAGTGATCTGTAATGGGCAGCTAATCCAATATCATCTCTTTTACACTATTAACTAAATTCAAAATAATCCTCATTGCATCCTGTCCTCAATGAAATTACTTTTGCTTTATAGTTGGTCATAATCACACTTATGGGACAAGTACATTGCAACCTTCAGCTGATCTCCTCCAGGCTACTGTCACTGGCCATTCTTTGGTCATTATTTATAAGGAAGGCCACTGCTAGTTTCCATGAGTTAGTAGCTTTTTGGAAAGTAGAGATGGCTTAATTGCAAACAGTGTGTTTGAATTGACTCGGCTTGGTCCTTGCACGTGACCCTTTGGCCATATCTCACTTTTCATGTCTGTGAACAACAGCAGCTGAAACATGCAATTAATTTAGTGTTTAAACATAGTAAAACATCCAAAGGTGTTCCAGAGGCATGAAGATACTTTTCCAAAAAAGGGTAGACTAGCTGAAGTGGTTAAAGCTTACATTACGGGCCAAATCATCTGGTCTCTGGATTGTCAGAGACTGGACGCATGACCAAGGATGTACATCAGGACCTTATGGAAAACCTGACATGCAGTGCTCTGTGGGAATTGCCCAGGCAGTTTCAAATTCCAATGGGCAATTCCCCTGCTCCCTATGACACTCAGTTAAGAGTTGGAGACTTCAGACAGTTCCACATTACTTATCAGGAAATGTTAGATGGATTAAAACATAGTCTAACATTTGCGTAACTACACAACTGACACCCCCAATCACCCTCTCTGAGCCCCTTACCAATCCCCCCCACCGAACATGATCTGGCTATCCCCTGACCCGACTAGTCCCCTCGACCATGTCCAACTATCCCTTGACCTGACCTGACTACCCCCTGACCCAGCTATCCCCCGACCTGACCAGATGACACACACCCAACCAACCACTCACCAACCTACCACTTACCCATGCACTCACCTTACCCAGCCATTCACCCACTCACTCATCAACTCCCCATTCACTCATTATTCACTAATATTCAAAGACTGGACCTTTAAACTACCCTAAGGCAGCTACTGCTGTAAGCATGGGCAGTGTCCTGTTTTCCCCTGTCTCTACTCCGTTCCGATGGAATTTCCCAGGGGATTCTGCACTGCACATTTACGTGAAAGCCGGGCTTGGAAAGTCCCGGAAGAAATGTGCAGCAGAGGCGAGTCGGGAGAATTTTTGAGCCTAGCGTCAATGAGACTATCATTGCTACTTCTTGAAAGATCCGGGCCAATGTAGCGAGTTTTAAAAATGGTCTTCAAAGGAGGAGAGGCAGATGGATCAAGGGAGGAATTTCCAAAAGAGTGGGCCTTAAATGGCTCATGATGCAGCCATTATAGGTTGAGTGCAAGGACTGGGACAGGCTCAATGCCAGAGTTAGAGGATAAGAACCTCAAAGGAAAGTTGTAGAGCTGGAGGAGGTTACAGAGACAGATAGGACCAGACTATGGTGAAATATAAGGACAAGTGCAAGAATTTCTAGCTTGAGGTGTTGGGAGTCTAAGAACCAATGTAGGTCAACAAGAATGGGATGATAGGTAAATAAGACTTGTTGCAGGTTTGGATAGCACCAGTAGAGTGAAAACTGGGAAGTGAAAACTATTTCAGGATTTTTTTTCTCCTTGCTGCTTCTCCTTGTGAAGAGCTCCAAACATTTTCTTTTGAAAGAGTGTTCTTAAAATATTAGGTCAAGCGTTTTTTGGTGCCTGTAGGGTTTTGCTGTGCACCTCCGTCTGCAGTTTTTATGAGATGAATTGTTTTAATGAGTATTCAAATAAGGAAATGCATCATTGATATGTAGTCTGGTATGTTAAGTGCATTCATTACAAGAAGGATGTGTTTGATTAGTTGTAAATTGAGTTGGACCATCTTGCAGTAGATTATAGTGGAAAATGCAAATTGTCTCAGGAAAACTTTGCTTTCCATCATACTGGTCCAAAAAAGGTCATAAAATTAATTTTAAATACATTGAAGAAACTCAAGGGTTCTCATTAAAAGATTTGGAATGCAATAAATGTTATAGGTAAACCAGTTTAAAATCTCTATGAAATGCTGTGACATCGAATCAATTAAAGTAACATCAAATTAAAATGACAACATAAGAAAAATCAGGATTCCAATTTTATTACGTGTTACAATTTAAAATAAACAGATACATGTGCATCATTATGTATTGCAGCTCAATGCTCATAATGAATATGAAAAGCAAATTGTAAGGAAGACAGGATTTCATCTCTGCAGGTTCCCAGCTAACATCAAAGTTGGATGAATGGGAAATTTGAAATCACTTTGATTTTGAAGGTGACCTATTATATTGGTGAAACTCTACAAGATACTGTATGATCTGCACTGAAATATACTGGAGAATTTTAACTGTCATCAGCAATAAAAATACTCTGCTAAACGTTACTATCAAAATAGCAGTGAGACTGACTAATGGACCCACCATTATATATGTGCTAACGACATAGCAACTTCAGGCCAGGCATGGAAACCAGTATTGTTGTTGTCTGAGTTACACACTCCACTGTTTGCCTCACCATTAACAGCCATCGAATGTCATGAATTTGCTGTATTTGGCTGAAGATATGAATTAAACCTGACATAGAAAGTTAAGTCTTGTCATTAGATCCAAAAGCACACATTTAACAAAATGGTGTGAAATTTTACAGCCCACCATGGGAGTGAGCTGGCACGTATGGGGGCTGTAAAATCGGCCATGCCCATCATCTGCCCTCCCTGCACTGATATTTTACAAGTGACGGGCTGGCATCGTGTGACCAGCCCGCCACTGGTCCAGTTTGAGGTCCTTAAGTGGCCAATTAACAGTCACTTAAGGGCCTCCACCCACAGCTGCTGGTATTTTACCAGTGACAGAAGATGCCCAGGCAACATAATGAGGCTGCCAGGTAAGACCTGGTAGCCTTCATCCAGGTTGAGGGGGTTCCCTCCTGTTCAGACCCCACCCCCCCATCCCATCCCCCTTGGTACTCTCATCCCCACTTGTTACTTGCCCACTGCCCTCCTGAACCTGGCCCTCCACCCTTCTTGCCGGGGCTTGCCAGACTGACCCTGGCAGAAGATCCCATCTTACCTCCTCATGCAGCTCCATTGACGATTGTTGTCGGGGGCTGCCTGCAGTCCCGCTGGTCTGAGTGATGCTGCTGGGTCTAGAGAGCTGCCAGCCATTTGATTGGCCAACATTTCTCGGAGGTGGGACTTCTTCCTAGATGGGGATGTAAGTCTCACCCTGAGCCAATTAATGGCTCGACAATTGTAAAATCGGTTCAGGGCAACCTGGCCAAGTGGAGGCGGGTTCGCCCCCGACTTTTCAGCTGGGAGATGGTGGTGCAGGGCCACGGCCTCTACGTAAAACTCAGCCCATGATAATTGTTAAGCATTGCCAATCAAATTCAGGCACTGAAAATTAACCATTAGAAATGTGGAATCTCATTCCTTCAGGTATTAAATGTTGGAGATTTTAATAATGACAAATCAAAAGTTTTAAAAAGGTAAATTTATTTTATTGACCTTAATTTCTCTTTCTCTGTTTCTCTTCTGCACCTGATTTAGCAACGAATTCACCCTCCATTATGAACAGGACCTTTTCAGTCTTTCTGCTGTTAATTTCTCAATCTTTCAATTTGACTGGTTAAGGGGACACATTGTTGGTTGTCCTGTTTCCTCAGATCCAAGATGCTTTGTTTCTCTTGCTGCATCGTTATCAGCTCTTTCAGCAACTTAATCAGCACAAATAGTTTGAGCTGAAGGATGCAGGGGCAAGTCCGACTTGATAGCAGATGTCATCAGATACCTTAAAATGTCAAAATCTGGTCCTTTTTATTCTAAATATCCAAGGTAAAGCCGAGAAAAGCCTTTCATATACAATACAGATAAATCAGAGAGAACAGATATTTCATCTTCTGCTTCAGTGTATTCAATCTCTGGCATTAGAATCATCTGCAAGGGAGAGGTTTGAGATGTAGATGTTGACATGACCTTGTACAAGCACAATGGTGTTCCTTGGTGAAATTCAATTTCTAAAAGTTGCTTTTGTGCTTCTATGGTTGGTGCCACACAAGCTTTTAATGAGGGCCATTCATTTGAATTTATTTAATTGTACTGTACTTTGCTACTGTGATTTTCAGAACCAGTACTTCATGTTTAATTTGGACAAATGGATTCCAATGACAGTTCAGATGTTCTCTATTTGTCTTCCTCTGCATACATTCACTGTAGTTACAAGTCTTTTTTATTTGAATGTGTTCAGAGGTTTGGAGAGTTGAATGCTTATCCATGGCACTGTCCCCTCAGGATTTTCTTTTGGTAAACTTGATCATTTCCTAGAAGTTAATTTATCTTGTGGATTTTCTGTTTTATTAAAGTCCCAAGAGGAATGAGAACCATTTATATTGTTCCCAAGGTTGCAACATGGTTACAAAAGAGAGAGCCCATTTAGCCCATCTTAGTTTATCAATTAATGTCAGCCTTGCATTTCCCACATTATAGCCTAAAATGGCTAAATACTAAGTTTCTGACACAGGCAATGCAAACATTTAAAACAATCTGAGCAAGGACTGCAACTGAAAAATATGGATAGTACTAGCAGAGATGCAGAAAATGTTTGCAGTGAACTTAGTATATTCATTGCAATATCTTTAAATCCCCATGCCTTTTCATTCCACCCTTTCTATGTCATTCCTCTCATCTGTCTCATATCATCCCATTCACTTCCTCCAGTCCTACCTCCCATGCATTCCCCTCCCCTCTCATGCCTTCCCAAAACCCCATGCCTTCCCAGTCCTCCCATGCTACTCCCTCAATGCCACCCTCCAGCCCCTCCCATGCTGTGCCTCCACTGTCAAACCTCCCTTACTGTTCAAACACCATGTCTTCCCCCATGCCACCCAACTGCCCCCATGCTGTCCTGTTCTCCACCCATGTTGTTCCCTTTCCATGCCATTCCACTCCTCCATGCCATTTGCCCCCTCCCATGCAATTGCCCCCTCCTATGTTTCCCTTCCCCACCCTCCCATGCCTTCCTTTTCACTTCTTCCCTTGCAGTCCCCCCTCGCCATGCCGGTGCCGTGCCCACCATTCTCCCTTGCAAGCTGTCCCCCTCCCCATACTACAATGATGTCTACACCCCTCCCCCATTTTGCCACAGGGTAACTTTGTTGTTGGTTTCCCCTGACCTTCCAGCCTGTAAAAACATTTGTGGTGAACTTAGTTTCTTTATTGGACCAGTACTTCTTTAAATACTTTTTCAGGCCATTTCCATCTCCCATTCCATCCCTCCCATGTCATCCTATCCCAATCCCAATTCCCCCCTTCCCATTGTTGTTCCCCTCCAGCCAGGGTAGAATCACCCACACCCTGCAGCCATCACCTGTTATCCCTCCCATCCTGTCTGCCACATCCCTCCAGCCAGGGTAGTTTTGTTGTTCAGCTCCCCTTCGCTGTTCTTTTTCTCTCCAACCACCCCACCTCGCTGCCACTATTGTCAGCCAGAGGTGCCTCACACATGCCAATCAACACCACATCTGACCAGCCTTGCCTCAAGGAAACGACAATGAATTAAAGCTCACACAAAAGTAAGGCTATTATTTTGAAGATGGGGGTCGGGGGTTGGTATCAAAGAGCATGTGGGCAGATACAGCTTTGAACCCTACTCCTCATACTTTCTGATGTCTCGGCCCACACGCGGCAGAAAAGGTTGAAATGTTTTCCATCTGCAGGATTGGAGGGAAGCGGGGGCGATGGGGGGTGTAGAGCAGTGAGGAAAGAGGCAAGGAGAGGGAAGTATCAGATGGAGATTTGGTTATGCTCAGTACACATGGTATCTTAGCGCTGGAGTGAAATATTACAATTACAATTTTGCCAACTGTCATCCCACAGGTGCAAAATTTCACTGGATCAACATCAAACCAATCAGAATAGTCCGGATAGACAAAACCTGTGTGTTATTATTAGCTATTATTACAGATATACGCTGCTTTGATACTTGTTGGTAACATAGTTACTGGAACATCATGAAATATTTTCTACATTGCAGAGTGTTGTGAATACCTGGTTCATGGTTCATGTATTTTAGAGTATAACCTTTAGCTTTAGGAATTAAAGTTTAACTGTAGGAAATGGTATAAATGCAACCAAAGTAAACTTGGAGCCTATTACACTTAAAAGGTTGGAGCCATGTTGCCTTAAGAGGTCAACGGCTAGAAAGGTGGGGTAATTAAAATTTTGTGCTTCAGAGATTGCCAGATTACCTCAAGAAATGGCAGTTCAAAAGGTGATCCATGTTCGTTTAGTAAAGTCAGAACAGAGGAGATATAGCTGTAAAATACAGGCAGGCTTACTTAGCTAAAGAGCTGGAGATGTGATGTCTACAAAGCTTGCAGGAACAAGACCAGTCCAGAGAGATGTTTTTGTTTTGGGATGTAGAGCTAAATTAGTTTAAAAGCATTCAGTAAACCCTGAATGGTTGTTAAAAATCCAATTACTTCTCAGATCAAAGGAGAAATTTTAATTTGGGGGGTAATTCATCTAAAGGTCATTTTGAGGACAGTCCAGAGCAGGCTAAGTCATAATGGAGAGAAGTAAAGTTAGGGAGGTTCTCTGGTTTCAGTTTATCTGGGTGTTTGCTGAGAGAGTTGTTTGCAGCTGGAACTGCTGTGTGCAGTTTGCAACTCACTAACAGAAGATAGCCAAAGTAAATGCCAGTTAGATAGACCTGCACTGTAAACAGAGTAAAGAACTAACATCATCATTCGCTGTATGGAAAGTGGGTGAGGCTTAATCTCAGTTTGAATTTTGTGAAGGAACAGAAGCTTGAAGTTTGCCTAGTTTGAAACTAGTGGGGAAAATCTACAGTGATCCCTACAGAGTCTTGTGCTAAAGAAAGCAGCAAGCAAATTAGCTTGGAAGTATTGAAATGTAACCAGAATAAGGGCTGGGCCATCCACGGTCAAGAGATGATAAATGAAAGTTGTACCTAAGAATAGCTGGAGCTGAGGAGAATTCTCAAGAAAACTGTGGCATACTTACGGGTGGTCCTGACAAAAGTACAACTTTATGTTTGATGTGTGTTATAAGAGAATTCTTGGGGGGAGTAAAAATAAAGCTGAGTGCATAAACTTTGGCATTAACTTACTTGTATTTTCTTTGTTCAATTTGTTCAATGTACAATAAAGTTTGTGATTTGTTTAAAGAAAAGTGAAATCTTGTGTAGTTCTATTGGTTAAAACTAGGTATTCGACTTCTTTTTAAATGTTAACGGTCCCTAACCAGATTATAACAACAGTCACCCAAAAGAGATGCCACTTCTGCTGTGAAAGCTTTGTTAAAGGGGAATTCTTCAGGTGTTTTTTTAAAAATCATTTATCCACATCAATAAAAGTGTGTGATATAGCCTTTCAGTATGCAAATTAAAGAATATCTGGCACTGATGCTCTGATCAGCTTCTGCCAATCCATTTCAGTCAGTGAGCAGGAATTATTGTGTGATGGTTTACTTTTTCAAAGGCATAATGTTGCCATAGGTACCATTCTTTCAGTATCGTATGTGTCCTCAGAATTTTAGACCAATGAAAATAACACAGAACCTCAGAAATCAATGTTCTTGATAAGTGCATACAATGTTCCCAGTGCATGTGCAGTAGAGATGAATCCGTCTGGATGTTGCAGCAGTTTTATGGCTCACTTTGTTGTCATTGCTGTTTGTGCTTCAGACTAGTTGCTCTACGTTCAGCTCCTGTATGTATAAGAGAAGACAGGACCATTATACAGTTACTGGAGAAGAACTAGATTTGTGATACCACACTGAAGGTTGAATTGCCTCAATTGAGGTACATCTCATGAAACACTCGTTTATATTTATATCTCAAAGTAATATTTATTCTAAATCATAATGGCTTGACCTAAGTCTGACCCTTCTTCTGAGTTCACGAACTAATAGAAAAAGATGGAAGAATTTACTGGAGTGAATAATTCCCCACCGTTTACAATGGAGCAGTTGCTGTGGTAGTGCTGCATAATCATTGCAGATGTGACTTTCAGCACAGGTACAAAGATGACAAGAAACAAGAATATGAGCCATAACAATGATAAAATTCTGCTGCTCATCTTTGAAAACTGCCTAGAAGTTTTTTTGCATAGACCTCACAGGTGGGGGGAAGGGGAAGGGAGCGGGGGCTTGAATAATGTTTACCTCGAGATACTGTAATGCTGCACTTCTTTAGCACTGCATTTACATCAAGAAATATATGCACTTAAGTCTCAGAAATGGGACTTCACCCCATCGCCTCCTGAGTTACAGGCAAGAGAGCTACCAAGTGAACCAAACCAGTACTTGTAGTAGGCCAAACCGCTTGCAGTTTCCAGCATATGGTGAGATCAGGGCTATTTTGGAACTTTCGAAACAACCATTATAGTTTCCTCTTCTCAAGGTTATCAGTTATCATATTTTCTCTCAATCAAGTAAAGCAATAAATAGATCTCAGACTGTTCAAATTTAAAGCCATGAAAATTTAGATCCATTTATTTATAAGATACATAAAGCCCACAATCTTTGTAAACTTCTGAGTTTTGACTGGCATGGGCTCATACACATCCAAATCATAAGTCATTGAAAGCACCCAATTCAGGGTTAAATTTGTTTTGTGAATAGCAAAACTTACAGCTTTAATGGAAATAAGTTGCTATTTACTGAAAAATTGTTTATGTTCATCAGATATTGACTTGCTTTGCAAGTGATTGTGCTGCTAATCTTCTTGATATCACAACATACAGAAATGCAAGTGATTGTGCTGCTAATCTTCTTTATATCACAACATACAGAAATGCAAGTGATTGTGCTGCTAATCTTCTTTATATCACAACATACAGAAATGCAAGTGATTGTGCTGCTAATCTTCTTTATATCACAACATACAGAAATGCAAGTGATTGTGCTGCTAATCTTCTTTATATCACAACATACAGAAATGCAAGTGATTGTGCTGCTAATCCTCTTTATATCACAACATACAGAAATGCAAATGCATATTGGTCAAGAGCTAAGATGTCCAAACTATGACCCATGTGTCCTATAAGGCCCAAACATCTCAGTTTCTTCTGCATTTATTTTTGAATAACCTGGTTTGCAGCTTTGGAAATTTATTAATGCTGCTCCGTCTTTGATACATAAATATGTTAGCTTCAATTTTGTAAACTTATATATGCAGTTTGTAAGACTCCATAATTGAGACTTAAGTGGCCCATGGAAACAAAATGGACACAATACTGTCTATAGTTTCTTACTATTTTTCAGATTTTTGGACACTTTAACAAAATATATTACTGCAGCTTAAATCAGGAAAACTCATGACATACAACGTTCACGTTGTACTTATTTCTTACATGAGATCATTGTGTTTCAGTCTTCAGAAGAAGATAAACTGAATAGCAGAATGTCATCCCAAAACACAATGAAATTTTTGGAGTCCAATGTAATAAGAAGGAATTGAACATATTGGCCCAGATTTTCATCCCTGGATATGGTGAGCAGAAATGGGAGAATTCCTGGCTCTGTGAACCTGACCTTTTAAAAATGGCCACCTGCAGATCTGATTTCCGGTCAGGGGTTGTGGGTTAGAATTGGACTGGGCAGGCGAGCTTGGAAGTGGTGAGGGGTCAGAGGCAGGCCCGGTGTGGGTTGCGTGACTCAGCTGCATATCAAAAGTGCCCCCTCGGAGTTGTTGGTCCAAGTGTTACTTCCTGAATGAGGCACATCCACAGCCTTGGAGGAGATGTTATTGAGTTGTCAGGTGAGTGTCAAAGCTGCAAATGTCCAACTGTTAGATTATCAAAGAATGGATGGCCCATCATGGGCTTTCCTTATTGGAGAATTGTCATTGATGCTTCCTAATCAAAAGTGTGCTAAACTAAAAACTTCACTTAATGGATTCTCAAGACACAGCCATGGAGATAACATTGCCTAACCACCACTGCTTGATGCAGATAATATGCAGTGATTAGTAAACTTTCTACGCTCAGTGGAATGAAAATTGCCGTGCTCATTATCCCATCCACTTGCCCTATTACCACTTGTCTCTCTGGATGCGCCCACACTGTGGATCCTTGATCAGGTCCCTCACATTTGCAGTGTGGTGGCATGACAGCCTGAATAAGACGGAGTAAGCCAGTAGGTCTGTCAGTTGTCGTTGAGCACAGCATGTCACTTGGAGTGACAGCCACAACAAACACGGCGCCAAGCGTATGTGCAGAGACATTCTCTCAACCACACCGTTAACAGTATTCAAATATGAGACGGTGTAAGTGGTTTTGCGTGTAAGCACACAAAATTGAATTATAGCAAAGTGTTCTGAATTGTTCATGACCCTTCTCACTTTATGTTTCCATTAATTAATTAATTAGCTCATAGAATGTCACACAGAGCAGCCACATCTGAAAGGATGGGGTCAGCTGCCTCATGCTTTTCCAACCAGCACCTCTAGGTGTTGGTCGGAAAAGGAGAAGAGACATCATCTACCCAGCTGGCCATCGCAAATCACCTGCTTTCACCAAGAAGGAATGGGTTCAGATTGCGGCAGCAGCGAGCATCACCAGTGACCATAGAAGATCATGGATTCAGTGCCACATGTGGTTCAGTGACCTTTTGCGTTTTGGCAATTTGAGCAGTTTGTCTCATAGGCATAAAGGTCCAAAGGTGATAATGATGGAGGTCATGCCGTCACTTTGCTGAGCACAATGGGACATTGGCATGAGAGGAAGTACAATGAGTCATGTAGGCAAAGCAAGCATGATTAATGCAATAGCGTGTGTCAGAGAGGGCATTCACTATGAGAAGGGCTATACCTAAATATCTCATTTTGTGTATCACAGGTCCCAGTTCTGGTAGCTCTCACCCTTAGGCCCATATTATCCCTCAGGCATCAAGAAGAGGAAGAGGTGTCTGAGTACACAGCATCACATCATACTAGCCCACACTACCCCAGCTCAGATACAGACACATTGAAGGGATGTAGTGCACGTTTAGAGCCGGTGACACAGGGTGAAAGTCACCACACCAGTGTGCAGGAGGAGCTGTCAGAGTCAGTGACATTTGTGCACAGTCCCCATCGGAGAGGGGAAAGTCACAATGATGCTCCAGTGGGTAGGAATGTGGAGAGTCTAGAGTCACCTTTTGGGGTACAGTTTTTGTCCAATCAGGAGCAAATGTGTGGACATCTGGCAGAGTTCCCTGAGGCACTGGGAGTTGTTGGACTGTGATTGGAGGAATCTATCGCCGAGATGAGTTGTCTGGGGCTCAACTACATGAGCTCTGACCAAGAGAGATTGGCAAATCTCATGGAGAGACACATGCACCAACACTCAGAATGGATGCAAGAGCAGCATCTTGGCCAGGGAAGGGTGCAAGCCACTTAGAGTATGAGTGCTGACATCCATGGAATGCATGAGAAGCTGTGAAACCTTAACAGAACAGGCGCACGGTTGGCCTAGCAGTTGCTGGAATGGACAACTGCTGCACACCAGCAGCCAGCCCCATCAACCCTACTGAAGGCCAATCCAAGACTGTGTAAGTCTCTGAGGAGGTTGAAGGTATTATGAGCCCCTCAGCATCCTCATCTTCTGCCACCTCCCTGGCCCCTCTGCCAGAGCCCTCGCCTGCTGCACATGTGCCAGTGACATTGCCCATGCAGAGACCGCAGTCTGAGGTAGTTCTCCAATGAGTGCCTGCACAATGAGGCCAGCCATCACTCTCCTCATTGCCCTTTAGACAGATAAGTGAGCAGCCTGCCTGCATCTTCTACAAGGCAAAGGAGGAGAACTTTGTAGGACTGTGCGTGAGAGCAGGGCACCATCTCGCCTAGAGCACTAATAGATTCACTGAGATTACTGTATTCACATTGTGCATATCACATTTGAGCACTTGTTGAATATAGTTCTTTTCACTTTTACATGACCTGGTATGTGCGTGTACAATAGAGAGCTCAAAAGGAATGATAACGATGTGAAGTCGCTTCTTAACAGTAATATAGAGAGCGGTATGCCAAGCTGCATCTCGATGTGGCTTCACCAGAAGCAATGATGTGGCCTGATTGGTGAGGCATATGAGAGCTTCTTCCTTCTCTGTTCTATTTAGGTGGCAGTGGCATAGTGGTATTGTCGCTGGACTCATAATCTAGAGACCCAGGATAATACTCTGGTGACAAAAACAAAAATAGCTGGAAAAACTCAGTAGGTCTGACAGCATCTGCTGAGAGGAATACAGTTAACGTTTCGAGTCCAAATGACTCTTCATCAGAACTAAGGAAATATAGAAATGAGGTGAAATATAAGCTGGTTGAGGGGGGTGGGACAGGTAGAGCTGGATAGAGGGCCAGTGATAGGTGGAGGCAAAGAAGAGATTGCCAAAGATGTCATAGACAAAAAGACAAAGGGGTGTTGATGGTGGTGATATTAGGTAAGGAATGTGCTAATGGTGGCATAATTGGTAGAAAGCAGGTCAAGCAAGTGGCAGATGGCCCTAGTGGGGGTGGGGCAGGGGGAAGGGATCTGGATGGGCTAAAAGGTGGAGATAAAATGATAGATTGAAATAAATATAAAAATAGGTGGGAAAAGAAATATATATTTTTTAAATTATAAATTATTGGAAAAAGGGGAATCGGAAAGGGGGAGGGAACGGAGGAGAGAGTTCATGATCTGAAGTTGTTGAACTCAATGTTAAGTCCAGAAGGCTGTAGAGTGCCTAGTCGGAAGATGAGGTTCTGTTCCTCCAGTTTGTGTTGAGCCTCACTGTCCAGGTTTGAATCCCACCACGGCAGATGGTGAAATTTGAATTCAATAAAAAAAAATCTGGATTTGAAAGTCTAATGATGACCATGAAACCATTGTTGTAAAAGCCCAACTAGTTCACTGATGCCCTTTGGGGAAGGAAATCTGTTGTCCTTACCTGGTCTGGCCTACATTTGACTCCAGACCCACAGCAAGCCACTCAGTTCTTAAGGGCAATCAGATGAGCAACAAATGTTGGATTAGCCAATGACACCCCATTCTGTGAATAAAAAATGGTAAAAGCTTCAAGCACTAGGATGCTCCTTGCATCTTTCAGTTTCCATCTAAGCATGACTAAGATAGGCTTAATGATTTGACTCTATGACCAGATACACCAAGTGCATCTCCTGAGTGCTAAGTGCTCGACATCAATCCACACTGCAGTGTTGTACTTTTTCCTTGGTGTTGACAGTGCAGCTCGGTAGGCCACGCATTGTCCAGTTAATATAGGGCTGTCTGCTATCGCTACTAGTGGCTGCATTGTCATTTCCAGTGTCACAGGATGTGGTTTGTGTGATATGCAGAGGTATATGTAAGCCAGGACTGATCCATGTGGATCAGTTCTTAACCAGGACCATTAGCCGGAATGAATGTAGCAAAAGTTATTTGAATAAGCTGTTACAGCACAGTTGTCTAATCATCATGAGCAAGATTCCATGGGCAGAATTTTGCCCTCGGATGGCATGCGGGCCCCACTGGCTCGGCGGGTGGACAGACGACTCCTGCCACCGGAATGGGGCCCGCCGCCATTTATGCGCTTCCTGTGTGTGTGTGTGTGTGTGGGCGGGGGAGGGAATTCCCCATCTGTCAAAGTGCGCTCTTTCCTGCACTGCTCTCTGAGGCAAAGTCCTGTCTCAGGGAGATTCGTGACAGGTAAGTAAAGTCTAAAAATAGATAAATATTTAAATTATTAACATGTCCCCTACAAGATGGGACATGTTAATAATAAACACAAAATTTATTAAATGTTTAAAAAACGGACATGAAACTTCATTCCGCCAGTGGATGAGGTTTCATGAATAATCAGAAGCCCGCTGGGGCTCTTGGCCTGCCCGCCAGCCTTAAGCTTGGACGGGCAGGTCTTTAATTATCTTAACTAGCCTGTCAATGGCCTCAGTTGGCCATTGACAGGTCGGCGGGTGGACAGCTGATTTTGCTGTCCGCCCGCCTTCCTAAAAATTTAAAGGGACCGGGATGACGTCGGGGATTCCTCCCGACGTCATCCCCCGTCATTTTCCCCTCAGCGACCGGGCCCCGCCCCCAAATCGCCGAGGGGAAAATCCTGCCCCATATCTGTATGTATGATGCAACATACTCTTGTTTCAGCACGTATAGGGTTTTATACCTTCATTCATATCATTATCTGCATTATAGGCATGGCTTGATTATGGTCAAGCTGGCACCATGGGTGCCTCATTCACAGTCAATGGCATTCATGTGAGGGGACTAGGATGAAAGGGAGTTACTACCGTGTGTGTTTGAAAGATGCTGACAACCATGTTTAGGCTGGAGAGGGTAGCTGCCATCTGAATGTGACTGAATCAAAATCACTGTTGATTTGTTCCCTTGTGAGGGATGGGCAGTCCCTTGAAAGACTGTGTGGCATCAAGGTACAAGGATCTTTATGTGGAGGTATGTCTCCTGGGACTGTCTGATGCCATTTGTTATTTTGGAGGACCTTTTGAAAATCTATTCTGAATAAGGCCCCGTTGGCAAGGACCCCCTCCTACAAAATATCAGCCCTAGGTGCATGTCCTTGCCTCCCTGCTATTCGGCTATTGGAGGGCTCATCATCCTCATCTGTTTCAGAATGGCCTGAATGTTCATGGGCTTCCTGCTCCTCCTCCTCCTCCCCAGAAGGGAAAAACAATAGAAACTGGGAACTAAGAATACTTGTTTGAACTGGTCTTGTATACCTCAGATGGAGCCCCAGTAAAAATTGGAGAATAAGAATACTGGTCCAAACTCTTTTTTCCTTCTGGGTGGTCCTCCTCTTCCTGATCATCTTCCTCCTCAGAGGTTGGAGCTCTGCCCACGGCCTCATCATCATCTGGTTGGAGGTCCCTCCGCTGCGCAATGTTAGGCAGCATGCAACAACTATTCTTGAAACTCTTGCTGGGGCATATTGCACAGCTCCACCTGAGCGATTGAGGCATCTGAATCTCATCTCTAAAACACCGATGGCCTGCTTGATGGTGCTGCTAGTGACGGCTGCTATTGTAGTTTAGCTCTGCCTCAGTTTGTGGGTTCCTAAAGGAGGCCATTATCCAAGGAGCCACCTCCGGATCTGCGTAGGTGGCTGAAATAGATTGGTGAGTTGTGGAGTATGAGGGAGTAGTGGCAGTTGCCCAGGAATCTTACACACACCAAAACAAGGCGTTTAGTCACTTCCTTAATGCATCTGTGTGTTTCTGACTGGGAAAGACCAGCCAGGTCTCCTGTTGAGCCCTGGAAAGAGCCTGAGGCATGGAGTTCAGTGTGATGGTTACCTTCACAGCCACTGGCAGGGCATGGGAGTCGATGGATTGTGGCTCCAGTTGCTGCTGCACCATGTAACAAATATCTGTCACATCAGGGCTTGACCTGGCACTGGTTTTCTGGTCATGTTGAGGTATGATGACATCGGTCTGTACACCCTCCCCATAGGGTAGAACCTCCTAATTGTCCGCCCTCTCCTACTCCTCCTTCCTTCTGCTCATGCCATAGCCTCTTCCTCCTGAACTTCAGCCCTCAGTCCAGGCTCCGGCAGCTCACTTGGACTGCCTTCTTCTATCTTTATCTGCAAGGGTGCCATGCCTACAATAGTGATTCTGGGAGGAACATTGGTTAGGATGCCAGGGGACTTTTGTGATTGTACAAATCTTGTCAATATCTAAATTAATTGCTCACATTATTAAGTGAGAATCATACGTTCTGATTCAGGGAAGAAGAGTGTTGCCAAGCTGAAGTCAGTGATGATTTGGGAAGGGAGGAGGTACGTTGAGTATAATGGTGTAAGGGCAAGTATTCCTTTCTTTTCTCCAACATCATGACAGCTGTCAAATGTGCCCCAGACACCTATGAACTGAGAATCACGCACAGCAAAAATAAAAGCCTTCACATTAATGTGTACCTGAATTTTATGACCATAGAAAATAAACAAGAATGGGAATGAGGCAACATGAATTTTTATTCTTACATGAAACGTGTCCAGTCTCAGGACTTCTTAGTAAGCTTAGTATTCACTTTTTGGCCCCTGCTATGCTGCATTAATGCAAAACAGTTCAGTTTCTGCTTCCCATCAATTCAGGATCAGCATTATAATGCAACTCTCTAACCTAGTACATTTTGGCTCAAACGTTTTACGTAGTTCCACACTTATGGTTTTGTACCAGCTGTAATGCCATCTGATGCAAAGACGCTTTTAAAACACTATCCAGGTAATCCACTGGACAGCTGGGATAATTTAAAAAAGATAAAAAGACTGCTCTGGGGAGTGTGTGAACACTTGAACCCATACCTTCAAAACATTAAAAATTTATCGGCTAGAAAATAAAGCTTATAGGACACCCAATGACATATGGCCTGCAGTATAACTGCAAGGTGCACATCGTAAAACAGCAGCCTAAGAAAAGAACTAATCCTATTTTATTTGAACAGCAGGTTATAGTTTCTGCAATATATTGTGTGACTGATAGGCATTGACTGACCATTAAGATTTGTTCTGCTACGTAAATAAAGCAGGGATTGAATCCATTCAGACTGAAACTGAACCCACAGATAAGGTTTAAAACATGTAAAACCATAGCTCACAAGCATGGTAATCCTTAGTTCTGGCATATTGAATGCCCCCTGATGGAGTTATCAAACTGGAACACTGGTAGCAATCTGTACAAGTTTAATTGAATTGGACGGATCATTTAAAATGAGCCATTAAATTACAACGAGCTGACGCATTAAAAGAACTGAGATAAAATAGGAAAAGATAACAGGGACTCCTTTTAAAACAAAGTCCAACAGAAATACAAAACAGTGCGTATGTGCACATTACAAACTGAGACAAAGTACTTAAATAATGTGCAGAGTTGTGCCAAGACCTTAAAATATTTTTATATTTAAAAAATATTTGTAATTTCTGGAGCAGTCATTTTGTAGTTTATTCCATGAACATCACAAAAGTAACTATTTTAGCATTAAATGTTATAAAAATATTAGTAGTCAGTGAGGATTGAGAAAAAAAATCAGAGAGAAGTATAACAGAGATTACAAATACTGCCATTTTTCCTAATTGGTCTTAGCCCACTGTCACCCTTTCATGTTGAGCTTCATTTTATTAAATTATCATTTAATTCTGGTATGTTGGTCAACCTTTTCATTGGCAATGCTTACTTATTTTTTTAAGACAAGCTAGATGTGTGAGCATGGGTTTATCATCTTTCTCTTGTCACTTCAAGTTAACAATTAATGCTGGCCTTGTCATTAACGCCCACACCTCAGGAATGAATTTTAAAAACTCTATGTCAGTATAATTCTGAATATAAGCATAATTCCTTCTTTTATACCATTAGTTCTTGTTATTAGATGATCCTCTCTGATCATATTTCAATTGCTGTTAAACCTGGAAGAATTTTAAAGAAATAACTTGTAGAGAGAAATGCAGTCCATTATTTAAATTATCTGGCTAATATATATTTTAACTATTAGTTTGCAGTGTCTGTCTCTTTCAAATTCAAGGATTTCTATCCATCTGGCCATATTCTGGTTATCTATCTTATTGTTTAATCAATCAGAGGTAAATCTGCACATCTCTAAGTGGGCAACACAGTCAAAATCTGCACTGAACTGTAGCATCAGTCTCTGCAGAAAGTGACCTACTTACTTGCTAGTGTTTTTATTGCACAGTGTTTTACATTTTGAATGTTTCCTGGAAGAAAGCCCTGTTTATTAGCATGGGCAATATTTTTCCATTTAACTGGCAACTCACAATTCCTTATAAAAGGCTTTATGGCACGCCCATATATCCTTTTGAATTTGTAAGCATCTAAAGAAAAGCAATATTATTGAGAACTGCACTATTGGCAATTGTGCATTATGACAATCCACATGCTTAGTGCATTTCAAACATTCTACCTTTGCAGACAAAAGTGATTGGCTTAAAAAAATGTTAAAGATGAAAATGATAATGAATGCCGTGAAATAATATCTGAAGGAGAACAAGGATTTCCAGGAACATAGCTGATATGAAGCAGAGATTTTGAGAATCCTTTGCCTTAAAGGATCACCTGCTAACTTGATAGAAATTATCAAGCTACCAGTGCAAGCACTGACAGATTTTCTTTTCAGCAGTATATTTTTCCACATATTTGGACTTTAATTCAACTTGATCATAAAATGCGCAATAGACAGCATTAGCAATTGAATTTAGGGAAATATTCTCTGTAGTTTGTTTTTAAAACCTCCGTCTAAATGTATAACTCCATCCATAGAAGCCACCATCCATAGAAGCCACGTTCTATAATGGTTCCATCAATTTTTTTTAACCTATTTTTTACTGGAAACTGCTCGGTATAAATTTTCTCAACCGTAAGTATTTCTTTCAAAGATGGAAATTCCTTTTTTAAGAAGTGTTTTCTTTCCTTTTTCTTGGTCAAAACATAACATGCAGCGTTATAGCTGACAATGGAGAGCCTGCTTTCAAGGCTGCCTTGAAACCAAACAATGAAATGTGGGCAAATATATCCCTGGATGATTGTGCCTCCAGAGGCACAAAGCCTCCACTTGGCATTTTCCAATGGCAGCACAGCTGAAAGCAGATCTGAGAGAAATGGTGTGACAAAACCAAGAGGGGATGAGCAGATTGGCCAGTTTGGGGTTAATTGCATCACAATTCACTCATCATTTATTTTACAGTACCATCACCAATAGCAGCAGTCATGATTTCAGTGGCCATGCTGCAAAATAGTGAAAGCAACATTGCAGAGGTAGCGAGAACTAAAGAGGCAGTTTTCATTTGGTGCCTTTAGAGACACAGAGGTTGCTACCTCTTCAGGCCATCAGTCAGCTGAGGAGCCTGCTGCAAACTCGCTATGGAAGGTAAAGCAGCCTGCAACAATATAACTATGTTTTTTTTTTGTTGGTCTGGAATCCACTCTCAATAGAGATGCGGTAGTTTCTCCAGCATTAAGACACTCAGGCGACATTATAGAACCCCTTCTGATAATGGTGGTGCACTACACAATAGAAACCTGTTCAAATTCAGTGCATGTTGTGTTACGATTCCAGCTGATAATACTGGACAAGTCAGATCCCAGAGTGAAACCTGGCTTCATTGATCCTAACTTTTTTTTAGAAACATGGAGATAAGATACTGAACAAATTCACAGGAGTCTGCTGAAGAACTTTTAACACAAAGAATAAAATATTTGTTGAACAAGAAAAAGGAACTATATTACACCTGACAAAAATGTTGGAAAGATCTCAATGCAAACACAAGAATATGATTCAAATATTCACAATTCTTTCATCCCACCTACATCTTTACACATACATACAAATTCAGAAAGATTAAACTATTTACCCTATCTGTCTTATACTTTAATATTCAGGGTAAGTATGAGGTACATGTGAACCAACTGGTGAACTGTAGTCAGACACACCACATTCCAAAGTAAATGACAGATGCGACCAAAGCGGATTGTATGGATTTCCCAACAATCCACCCAGCGTGAGCCAACTGGTCTCACTGAAACTCTGTCTTTCTCACAAGGGTTTCCAATCTCCACATTTGAAGTACTTGCCTTGGAACTCTCTCCAAAATGTCACTCCCACTTGGATGGTTTCAACAAAGATCCAACTCCAGGGTTTCAAACCCACCTGCTGGGATTCCTTTCCTCTGGATCTCCTTGTACACTAAAGCTTCACCTTCCAAGCACACTCTCAGATCTTCAGCCATGCCAAGCAGAACACCACTGCTCTAAAGAGAACCTTTGCCCTTATGGCCCACAGCATGGAGTCACCAACCTTCAGCTGCCCTTTTGCATCTTCAGGGTTTCTCTCAAGCCTACTTTGTTTCAAGTCTGCTCCACACAGCTCTCTCTCTTTAATTCTGAGCTTATTGCTCTGCTCCTTTCTCTCAACTTAACAGGATCTATTTCTGATCTCTGTTCTTGAGTCCCTTACCTGGGACTTTCTTTTGGGACCTTTTTCTGTCCTAGTCCCTGGTTTAGGATCATCTTCTTTGTTTGGGACCTTCTCCCTGTCCCCCTCCACTGGTCCTAATCCCTGGGGCACCTCTTGAATGGCACTCCTCTTCAGGTCACCTGACATACAGTTTCACACTGTTTCACTTTTCTTTTTCTTCTGCGGATGCACAGGGCTGGTTCCCAGTCTGAAGACATAAAAATGTGCATGTGCAGCCTTTCCAAATGCATGAAGTCCCGAGGCCCACCTGGAGCTGTGGTTGCTGAACTCTGAACTCCTGATCTAAACTAATGGTAATAAAAACAGAAAATGCTGGAAAATCTAAGCAGGTCTGGCAGCATCTGTGAATAGAGAAACAGAATTAACATTTCGAGTCTGTATGACTCTTCTTCAAAGCTAAATAGAAGTAGAAATGTGGTGGATTTTATATTGTTTAAAAGGGGATGGAGCACGTGGAGCAAGATAGAAGGCCAGGGATAGTTGGGAGCTAATGAGTGATTGACAAAGATGCCATGGGTACAAGATAAAAGGAATGTTAATGGTGGTGTTAAAGACTAAAGAAGGTGCTAATAGTAGCATAAAAGCAGAATGTGTTAATGGTAAAACAAGGGCTCTGTGAAAGCAAAACTTAGAAACAAATGGCATTTGGCCCTGTGGCATTGACGGTGGGGGAGGGGTGGTGGGCAGTGGGTGGTTGGGGACAAAGGATAAAAAAGAAAATGAATAAATAAATAAAATTTAATGAATAAAACATAGAAATAAAATAAGATTAACATAGAGAAAAAAAATCGGATGAAAAAAGTGCATGAAGATGAAGGAGAGAGTTCATGGTTTGAAGCTGTTGAACTCAATGTTAAATCTGGAAGGCTGTAAAGTGCCCAATCAAAAGATGAGGTGCTGTTCCTCCAATTTACATTGAGCTTCACTGGAGCATTGCAGCAGGTGAAGGATGGACATGTGGGCATGCGAGCAGGATGGTGTGTTGAAACGGAAAGCGACAGGAAGGGTCATCCGCAGTATTTTGCTTTCATTTAAACTCGAGGTAAGTATTTTTTACCCCTTTTTTTTGTTTCATCACATCTTAAAATCTTGAATTTCTTTAAATCGAGTTGTTCTATAGAACCAGTATCAAATTAGAGAGCTATCATTTGAGGAAAAATTACAAAGCATATACATATAAAAGATACATAAGCACAAAAAATATGCAAATGTAGTCAGTACCAAGTAAATAGTGCAAATCCCATTAGTCTATCAAATTGGGATTTTTGCAGATTTCAACCAGCTGAATCCAATTAACATAATTCGTCCATGCAATGCTCATCCCAGTATAATGTATGATGCCTTTTAAAGATCATGCCCAAATGAAAAATGTTTATATTCTGTGACAGAGATGTGTGAAAGAAGTTTAACATGAATGACTCATTTGCCACATTTTAATTTCTCACCTTCATTTAAAAGTAATTTATCCAGGAGAAAACGTGTATATTTTATGGATGGCTGTAGCAGTATAGAGCTGTTTTTGAACTTATTAATTAATTAATATGTTCCTCAGTGTTCAATGTACCAGCAACTACTGAAATTGCAATTTCTCTACTAAACCTCACTTAACTGTCTCCATCACATATAACTATATCAAATTGAACACCATTTTATTAACATTTATAGTGTAGCATTAGCAAAATAGATGATCAGAAGGCATACAGAACAATTATGTCTCGAAGCTGCTCATATACTGACTGTCATATATTTGCTAAGCCAATGATCACTTGCTAAGAGAAAATCTGAAAAAGTGACATCCCAGCAAGCACTGAGTAGGAGCTCGAAGGGCGAGTAAATTGGGTGAGTAACCAGTATAATTTGTTTTTTTTTAAAAAAGCTGTCTGCCTAATTTTAATTCAGGCTATCTAATAACAAGTAAATAAAAAAATAACTAGAAATAGAAGGGTAGGCTACGTGTTGGGACTGCTGTATATGGGAATTTGTGGACACCGAGACTCTCCACGATTCCTGGAGCATATGTCTCTGCCTTGAGTCACCTCCTCTCGGTCATTGAGCTGATGATAAAGACATCCTGAAATGGAAGTGAGGAGAGTAATTTCTGTACAATTTGATCCAGAACAGTCTCACCCCAGAGGAAAGCACAGGTTTTGGAAGAAGAGGCTCTTAGCACTGGGGATCCAGGTAGCAGGCATTTAGGAAAGGTTGAAAAGGAGTTTCCAGAGACATTGGTCCTGTACAACAGGTCAAGATGTACTTACTACCTGTGAGGACAAGGAGAAAGGCTAGGGGGAGGACTACCACAATTCAGACTAAGATATTGTGATGCACCCGACGTCTCCTCATGCGCTGTTGGGTTGGGCGCGTGCTGCACAGCCAATGTAGAATTCTGGCCTAGGAATTTTTTGTCTAACATTTCCTGAATAGGATAGTCAATACTGAGAATGACTGCATCAAATTACAAGACGACTAATTAATAAACTTGCGGAATGGACAGATAATTGACAAATAAATTTCAACATAGGTAAGTATGATGTATTACATTTTGGTAAGAAAAATAAGGAGGTTATACATAACTTGGAAAAAGAGAACCTAAATGGGCTTGTGGAGCATAGGGAACCGGTAGCATAAATCCTCAACTCACTGAAAGATGCTATGCAGGTCAATAGGCTATAACAAAAGCAAACTAAGCATGAGGGTCTATTTCAAGTGGGATAGAATTGACAAACAGCGAAGCTATGCTGAACTTGTCTCAAACCTTTATTTTTATTAACTTATGGAATGTGAGTATCGCCAGTAAGGTCAGCATTTATTGCCTTCCCCTAATTGCCCTGGCGAAGATGGTGATGAACTGCCTTCTTGAATCAGTACAGTTTCTATGGTGTGCATGCACCCACAGTGCTGGTAGGGAGCTCCAGGATTTTGGCCCAGCAACAATGAAGGAATGCTAGTACAAGTCGGGATGATGTTCTGCTTGGAGGGGAAGCTGCAGGTGATGCTGTTCCCATGTACCTGCTGCCCTTCTTCTAGCTGGTAGTGGTTGCAGATTTAAAGGGTGTGGCCAAAGGAGACTTGGTGAGTTGCTGCAGTGCATCATGTAGATGATACACACTACAGCCGCGATATGTTGTTGGTGGTGGGAGTGAATGTTGAAGGTGGTAGATGGGGTGCTGATCAAGTGGGCTGCTTTGACCTGGATGGTGTTGAATCTCTTGAGTGTTGTTAGAAGTTGTACTTATCCAGGTTAAGTGGAAAGCATTCCATCACACCCCTGACTTGCACTTTGGGAATGGCGGAAAGGCTTTAGGGAGTCAGGAGGTGAGTCATTCACTGCATGATATCCAGCTTCTGTCCTGGAGCCAGAATATTTATGTGGCTTGCCTAGTTAAGCTTCTGGTCAATGGTGAAGGCATAGGGAATTCAGCGATGGTAATGTCTTTGAATGTCAAGGGAAAATGGCACTTGTGTGTTCTGAATATTACTTGCATTTATTAGCCCAAGCCTGAATGTTGTCCACATCTTGCTCCACACATAGAGTACGATGTATAGTTCTAGTCACCTTATTATAAATTCGATATTGAGGTACTGGAGAGGGTACAAAAAGATTCATAAGGATGACCCCAGAACTGTGAGGTTGTACCTATCAGTATAGGATGAACAGGTTGGGTCACTTTTCTCTTGTAAAGAGAAGGCTGAGAGAGAATAGAGGCCTTTGACACTTTGAAAGGTATTAATAAAGTGGACAGAGAATCACATGTGGAGAAGAGCAAAGCTAGAGGCCATCAATATAAGATAGTCACTAAGAAATTAAATAAGACATTCAGAAAAATCTTCTTTACCTAGAGAGAATTAGGAATATTGAACTCACTACCACAGGGAATAGTTGAGGGGAATATTGCAGATGCATATAAGGGGAGGCTAGATGAACATATGAGGGAGAAGGGAATAGAGAGTTAAGCTGATTGATTTAGATGAGGAAGGACAGGAGAAGACTCAATTGGAGCATAAGCATTGGCATGAACTGAGGGCTTGTTTCTGAACAGTGTGTATTTTATGTAATTTCTATGTAATCGCAAGTTTTTGCTGTTAAATTTGGTCATTCCATGTGGCTAAGTAATTTAAATAGGATAACTCCCACTCTGAATTTGCTTGGAATGTTACATAGATGACAACATATTTTATCCTTTTCTCCAACTTTGTTTCATTTATAACCTGAAGGCGCCTGATTCATGCTGAAGTTATATCTTGTCCTGGTGCCTATTCTTCATCTGTGAGTCTTTTCAGCAACTGTCAGCAGATCGTTCAAACATGTGGGTGTAATAGTATAATTATATAAGCAGTTTTCATTGTAAGAGTAGATGCAGGAATTTAGAATAGAAATGTAAAAATAAAGAAAATGTATGACTATAAAACGTGGACTCAATCATGTCTGCACATCCTGGTCCCATTATTTTCATTCCTCCCTCTGGTCTTGACTTGCCATGTCAAACATCATGGAGACTTACCAGTGTATTGTTCTCCTATGTAAACAGTTGCCATAGTGTTAACTGTAAGCACAATGACCTGTTACATTTGTAATTGCCTGCAATGCCTGTAGATGATGCTGTAACACAGTTTTCACCGCTCAATGCACTGAGCTTGCATGTTGGCTGTTAGAAAATTCTGTGAATGTTCAATTTATCGACTGGAATAACTTGAAGTGTGTCTTTCCATTAGCAAGCTTTGGCCATATATATAATATATATTTGAGCATTAACCCAAATTGTGTCCCCTACCAGTGTTTTGCCAACTGTGAGCTGTCATTGGCTAGCAGATAATGAATTCATTCCTCTTTCCAACTGCAACAATTGCATGTCTGACTTTTAAGGATTGGTTGGATACCTGTCCTAAATACCCAACCTCTCTCCTGCCACCTGACTGATTTGTTACACTGCTCTAATTTCCCACCCCTGATGGCCACAGGCAATACCTTGCCCGCCCCACAATCCCATTCCCCTTCCCCACCTCCACTGGAGCTCCTTATGTTCCTCAGCTGACTTGGCTAACACTCCTCTCTATTCCTGTTGCTGTCTTTTGGTCTGCACTGTTAGCCCCTCCCAAAAATAGAATTGAACAATATCACTATTAAGAGTGCTTAAACAATAAAAAAAATGACTTTTAAATGAAAAAATAAATCAGCTAATACAATGTTTCCTCTTTCTCATTCTCCACCCTTCCCCATTCTTTCCCTCTTGCCCCATCTTCCTCTTTCTCGCCCCATCCTCCCTGTTTCTCCCTTTCCCCTTTGTCCCTTTTCTTCCTGAATCTTTTCTACTTTCCTCATCTGTCCTTTTTCTTTTCAAATGTCCATCTCTTTCTCCCTCTTTACCCTCTTATATTCCCATTCCTTTCCCCATCTTCACTCCTTTCCCCTCTCCTTCCATCTTCTCATTGACCTCATAAACCTCATTTACCTCTTCTCTTCTCCCTCAGCCCTACAATTTCCGGCTAAATTTCAATATGCAATTTCTCAAAAATTTAGTTTGACAATTTTTAGTTTGACATCTTTAAACTGGTTGAATTCAAATGTATAAACTGACTGGTGTTTCAAACCTGTACAATGAAAAACAGGTAAACAATAATTGATCAAATTGTGTTACGTACTTGTAGCACTCTAGCCTTACTTGACCTGAAGATTGTACTTGTCTTGATTCCATATGTACAGTGCTATTGGTGGTTGACTACTTAAGCATTACTTCCTAGTGCTCCACAAATAAAAATATGCTGTTTTTTCGCATTTTAATAGAGCCAGAAGCAAATGTTTCATAAATACGTAATAGATATCAAACTAATTCAAATTAATACAAACTCTCCTGAGTCTATAGTGTAAACCGAAGGTATTTTTCCAAAGTTGCATAAAATACAAAAATAAATTGATGACTGCAAGTGTCATCAGCTCTTGCCCTAGTTTCTCTGTAGGGCGCTTTACTCAATTATATATGAAATGACCCATCTTCTATCATAAAAGAACTTAGGTTTGAAAAATCTAGGCCTGTGGCCTAAGTTATTTGCTGCCCTGGCTGGAGAATGATACTGCAGAGATGAACAAAAAGAAAGAAAATCAGACCAGTAAAACATACTTCCAAAAGATATTGCACCCAGGAATGTGCCAATGTAATAGAATTTAATTATTACTGAAGGAAAAAATTAAAAATTTCATTCTTGAAGGGACAATTTTGATTATTTGCTTCATGAATCTTGATTTCCATTCCATTTGTTCCTAATTCCTGCACAGCAACTATGAGATATGTGAAAGAAGATGCGGTGTGGGTTTTATCCTGACATGAAAGATCCCACAGCATTGACAGGCACTACAATTTTTCACAGATGGCATTTATTATTTTACAGGCAACAAATGCATAGCTGACAACAAGCAGGATAAGATTCAGGTTAAACTTTAACCATACCACATCATGTTGAACATACCGGTATATGGAGGTTGTTATATGAAAAAAAAACATGATTTTCACAATCAGTACAAATAAAACAATTTAATTATATTTTAATACACACATACATAGTAGACAATAAGCATGTAACAGCTATATCAACACAATTAGGTCAATTATTGTTTACCTGTTTTTCATTGTACAGGTTTGAAACACCATTCAGTTTATACATTTGAATTCAACCTATTTAACGATGTCAAACTAAAAATCATCAAACTAAATTTTTGAGAAATTGCATACTGAAACTTAGCCAAAAATTAGGCTTCAAGGATATACTTTCTTAATATATCTTATGTCAGCATTGGCATGTCTAGGGAAAAGATCCAAAAATCTAACAAGTATTTCCATGGTTAACTGGCATACCAATCAGTGACAGTTCCTGGTTAACCTTTAAACTATTCAATGTCGATATGTATTGTTAACTGGTAAACTAACAATAGGAGTTTTATAGTTAACTGGTATAGCGATTAGTAGCAGTTCTATGATTAACCTGTTAACTGTTCAATAGCAGTTGGTGTCATTGAGTTTCAGGATGTTTTGATCCTGTTTCTGCATGGAGTGGTTTTAGGAATGAGTTGTATTCAGACACTGTGGCCAGAATATAACGCTCATCAGGCAGGCGCGCGCATGACCCGGCTGAGCGTAAAATGACGCGCGCTATTTCAGTCGGCGGGTGCGCACCAGGGTCAAAAGTGTCCGCTGACAATTAAAAGGCCTATTAAGCCCACTAAAAATGTAATTGAATGGAATTTTCCACTGCCCATCCAAGCTTACAGTTGGCGGACATGCGAAAAGGCCAAGTGGCCTTTGTGCTTTTTATGAAACCTCAACCACAGGCAAGATGAGGTTTCCAACAGCTATTTAAAAATTGAATAAAAATTAAAACATTTCATTAATAACATGTCTGGGGACATGTTTCATAACATTTTAGAAATCTTTATTTTTAATGTTTTAAACACTTTATCTCCCTGAGGCAGCTCTGTGCCTCTGGGAGCTTTTCCAGTGTGCACCCGGGCAGATGCGCCAACTTGTGCTCTTGCCCTCCTCCCCCGCCACCTCCCCCCCACCCCAAACATAGGCAGTACTGCCACGTGCGACTCATGCCGGGCGGGCCTTAATTGCCCTGCCAGTGTGAAATCACGGTCCAGCCTCAATAGCAGCCGGCTTTCGGCTTCCTGACCCCTCCCACTCACCCCCGCTGAGCCCACCCGATGAGGGAAAAATCCTCCCCTGTCTATAAAAACAAATTTAATTTGCATAGGTTAAAAAAGCCATGGGCGTCAGTCATTGAAACCAGGGAGGAGGATTGTTGATGTTAATGTGCCAACTGTCTAGATTATTATCCATATTGCTATCTCCTAAAACTTGTTAGTGATGGAGGTTGGAGCAGAGTTTGCCAAAACTATTCTGCCCCTGAAATAAAAACAGGAAGTGTTGGGAATACTCAGCAGATCTCATGTATGGAGAGAGAAACAATGTTCACTTTTCAAATCAAATATGACTCTTCTTTCCTTTGTGTATTCTAAGCTGAGTTGTTCCTCTCCCAGGAGATTACAAAGCCAAGGAAGGTCTGATGTGTTATTAGAAATTGCTTGTAGATAGTAGATTTTCATTGGTAAGAGTTGAAGTAGTCCTTAAATTTATAACTTGGAACATCAGATTCAATTTTGATTCCCTTAGCTTTGAAAGGTGTATGAGTGAACCTGGGTGGAAGAAGCAGTGAAGATTACTTTTCATTCAAGGATTAATTTAGAAAAATGAAAGTTACTGATTATAAATTTTTGGAGTTGTATTTGGCATTTGGGGCTCCGAACACCCCCATCCCACTACCCCCTTAACACTTGTTCTGCCAGCAGATCTAGTGTGATGATTTTGGGTTAGAAATTATTACAGCAAGTAGCTACAGCGTCTATGAGAAAGAGGGCTCTGTAGGCCCTCCCTCCACTTTCTGACTGTATCTTCCCTGTGGACTCCTCACTCCACCAGACTTCACCTCCCTTCCTCTGGCATAATTTTCCTTCCCATCACAGACTCTGCCTCCCCTCCCCAGACCTCCCCCCTCTCCTCCTCCCTCCACCAGATATCACTCTTCCACAGACCTCCACCCCCTGACTGACAATCTAACATACCAATCGTGTGCTAATGTTATAAAAGATCAATTTCTCGTGGTCCTTTTGCGCGTAAGTTTCGTTGCAACATTTTATGGTAACAATCTATAGCACCGGATCATTACATTAGACCTGCTGGCAGAACAAGTGTTAAATTCAAGTAAAAAAAGGTGATAGGAACTTAAATTACAACATCATAATAACGCTGCATTCATTACCAGTTGATTAGACTAAATGAGCTTAATGGGCTTTTTCTTATTCCATAGTATCTCTGCTCTGATGGTCTTCCAATTAATGTTAACAATAATGATTCCTTGAAATGTTGTTTATTTCAGAGCTGTTATCAGCATTGTTCTCACTAAAAAGGCTACTCTGCAACAGAACAGGATCTTAGCACTTTTATGTGTTTCAATCTAAGGCAAGAAATTCCAAGTATGCCAATAACATGGGGTGGAATCTTCCACTCCCGCTAGCAGAGGGAATTGTGGCGGGGAGTTGGTGGTGGTTGGTGGGGGGGGGCGGCGGCGGTGGTGAGGAGCAAGATTTGGCGTGAGTCACAAAATTGGTTTCCCGACAGCAGGAAATCAATTTGGAACGTTGTTCTCCTGACTTTCATGATGGCTTAAAGAAGGACCGAGTATTCTGCGGAGCTATGTCGAGAACTCAATCTGCATCTCATGAATGCTCATTAAGAAGCCAACGCACTGGAATCTTGCTCCCCCTCCAAAGTTAGCGCCCCGCCAGCGGGAATTTAGAATGTTTAATTTCACAACTGCACACAAATGGCGAGGTAGACTTCTTCCTTGAGTTTGAGGTCAGTAGACGCTGCTCTCATCTTCCTTTCACACCGTCACTGAGAGATATCAGCTGCCTGTAACGCTGGGCACAGGAGAGGGGTGAGAAAGAGGCAGCGCTGAGAGGGTTGGTGGGGGGGTAGTCAAGGCGCAGATTGGAAGTGTGAGTGGCTGCCCGGATGTCATTTAAATATGGTGCCTGAATGTTGTAGCCTAGAAGGTGACAGCGGGGCGGGCCACTTCCTGCCCGCCCTGCCACGAGATTCGATGTGCTCCTCGCACATGCATAACTGGTGAGTTCAGTGAGCCACTCTCCAGCGGAAGTCACTCTGACTTCCACTCCTGCCACTGGACTGAGGGCAGAATTTTCTGTGCCTGCTGGTGTCAGGCGTGTGCGACAGCATGAGCGGACAGTATGGCGAGAAGGCCAGAAATCGGTTTCACGACGTCAGTTTGCGATCGTCCGCTCAGCCCGTCATTGGCGGGCCACATTGCCCGCCATCAGACATCAGGAACCTCATCGTAATACATCTGCATATCATTGTAAGGCCAGCCCACTGGACTCACCCCCCCACAATGGATCATCCGTCCACGTCGGTGAGAAAACACGCCGGTGCAGAACGGGTCTTGACAAGTGTGACATGCAGAAGTTGGGACTTACCACCAGGGCCTTGCTCACATCACGGACCTCTGAGGAGCAGAAGGTGCTGCAGACCGACAGCAATGGCACACTGGAAGACGTCCTTGGCATGGGTGGATTCTCCTGGACATAGATCTGCTGCGAAGCAGCTCACGGAAGTTGGAAAGTCACTATTGAGGGTCCGCTCACAATGGATGATGGTCGAGGGGGTGGAGAGGAAGGTCCAGCTGTGTTTGGGAGAGTGAGATGTACTGGGGGATGGGAGGAACGTCTAGCATCGACTGGGAGAGGAGAAGGTGTCAGGGAGGAGTGAGGTTGGGAGGGGGGAATGAAGGTGTCGGGGGGGTAGGTTGAGAGGAGGGAACGAAGGTGTCAGGGTTGGGAGGAGCAAGGGAGTATGGAGGGAGGACAGAGTAATGGGGGAGAAGACAGCAGGAGATAGGTGTAAGGGTGCTAAAAGGTGTAAGGGAAGGAGCCCGGGGATGGAAAGGAGTGCAAAGAGGGGAGGGAGTAAGGGTGGAGGAAGAAGTAAGGCTGGAGGAAGGAGTCGGGTGGGGGAAAGGACTAAGGGTGGCGGAAGAAGTAAGGATGTCTGAACCAGTCAGTAAGGGAGAAGGACTAAGCGGCGGTGGGGGGAGAAAGGAGTTCTGGAGCAGGGGGGAAAGGGGTTCCAAGAGGGTAAGGGAGCCAGGGGGGGATGCCCAGGTGAATGTGCAAGGGAGGGCATGAGTCCATGACTGCCTCCTGGGGAACGAACTGAGTGTGGAATGGCATGAGGGAATAGTGAGAATGACCAAGGGCAGAGTGAGGTGGTAGGATGAGGGTTCAATGGTATCGGTAGAAGGGACAGCAAGGGTGGCTGGTGGGGACTTGGAGGCAGACATGACTGTGGGTTTGGGAAGGAGGAGGTCGAGGAGGTTAATGTGGATGGGGGTGGGATTTTCGGGAAGGAAGGGAATGTGCACGTTCACCTGCACATCCCCGAAAGAAAAGGGTTGTGGCTGGTAGTTCACGGAGGGGAGGTGGAAGGTGGTGCCAAGGGGGTCAACAGTGATGGGGGAAAGGAAATGGGTGACTGGGGTAGGGGAAAGGACAAGAGAGCAAACGAAAAACTGTATCACCACCATGCTGTCTAAATTGGAAGTGAAACGAGAGTCGTGGTGGGTGAGATCAGGTGCTGCATGGGAGTGTAATCAATGGGTGGACGGAGATGCAGGTCAACGCAGATGGGCAACTGAAAGTGAACGGGAGCAGGCAGCATTGAAAATTCTCAGGACATTGAGGTGAGTGAGTCTGATACAGGAAGGATCTTTGTGCATGGGAGAGTGCTTGCATAAGGCTCCGAAAGGCCTGTCTCATGCACACACTTCTCCCTCCAAAATCACTCATTGGCCAGCAGCTCCCTTTGCAGTGACAGAGGACAAGGTTAAGAGGCTCACAGGCAAAGGGGACTCTCAGGGAGAGGACAGCCTTTGAGGGGATAACCCAGGGGTGACCAGCTGCTGCTCCTCCTCCCTTCGGGTGCCCGAGGGCCCTGGCCTGACTCCTTGCGGGGAAGGAGCACCTGGGGGGGGGGGGTGTCAAGGTGCACTGTTTCTCTCTCACGTTGCCACTGCAGGAACTCACCCATGGCTCCAACGATGGAGTGCAGGTCTGCACATGCCTCCACGTTCTGCTGGACCAGGGTCTTCATGGCGTCTGCCATCCTTCCCCGGTACACCTCCACATGGGCATATGTGGGCACCACTTCATCCGAGAGCAGTCTGATGAACTCCTCCGACTCACAAACCACTCTGGTGAGGGCTTCCAACAGCTCTGCATGATGTTCCCATGCCATCTGCTGACTCTCCAGGATGAGTTGGAAGGCCAAATCCAGAGTTCCTTCATCTGACTCAGACCTCACAGATGCCTGATCCCCAGCAGTCCTCCGAGTGCCGGTGAGCTTGTCTGCACCTGCCTCCTCCTGCTGCGGATACATGACTGTGTGGTGACCACAAGATTTTGAACCCAAGCCTGCTCTCGATCTGTGTCTCTGTGCTGGTGGAGGGTGTGGGTAAGCAATGTGATAGGTCTTCCAGGCTGCGTATTTCCAGCTCTTCAATGGAGGACGTGTCCTCTTGGCTGGAGCTGAGGACCTGGATGGAGGTGAGGGACCTGCTGGCTGAGGGTGTCGGTCACTTTGCAGAGCTCCCTGTGAACCAAGTAGAGATAATTAGTGTATGGCAGCAGAGTCAAAAGCAGGAGAGAGAGAGAGCACTCACATTTGCATTGAAAGCAGGATGATGTGGTGCAGGATCCTCACAAGGGTGTTCGCTGCCAAACTCACGGCCACCTCAGGCACGGTCCATATCCTCACCAGTCAGCATGATGGCACACTCCTCAAAATGAGTGAGGGGCCTAATGTGGGTCACTCCGCCCCTGGTCTGGGACCTCTTGCTGCAGATGTGAGCCAGCTTCTCTTGCATGAAGAGAGTGTGAGCAGGACAAATGGCACTGCATGGAATATTTGTGTGGTGAGTGGAACCATGGATGGGATGAGGACATGAGCTTGAAATGATATAAGCTTGACGGAGGTGTAAGGGTGTGTGTGAGAGTTAGTGGTGTTGTCCCTTTAAGGTGAGAGATCCCTGTGGATGTGTGATCAGTTTGAGTGTGAGAGAGTTGGGAGTGATGAGAAGTTTGAGTTATCCTGGTGGAATGGATGAGACCATTCATCCTGTTGTGGCACTGGGTGGCTGTCCTCTTTTGTAGGGCATTGATGTTGACCACCGCCTCCCATGCTGGATTGGTGATGTCGCTGCCCATCCTGCAGCCAGGGCAGGGGTAGAGGACATCACAGCAGGCCTCCATGGTGTCCAAAAGGCGCTTGAGAGACACGTCATTAAACTGGGGGGGCTGCAGTCCTTTTGCCTTTCTTCCTGTCTTCTGTGCAGCAGCCCTGGGCTGGAAGCCCTGAGAGATGTGCACACGGCTGCACTTTAAATGTGGTGCCCGGCATGATGCCCGGCGTGATGGCGTGGTCGATGAAGGAGAGCACGCCCGTCATTGAAACAGCCTGTTTCCCGGGAATGCGTAATTAATACAGCGGGTTTGGGACGATACAGCGTGAGAAACCACCATTGCAGCCGACGGGTAAAATATCGGTTTTCCCACCCGCTACCACACTTAGTGCAAATCGGGGACGATTCTGCCTTTAGTCTCCAGAACAGAAAATTCCGCCCATGAACATAGAATGAAAGGGTTTCTTGGTGAAGCAGCTCCTACTTTTCTGAGTTAACCCTGAGATTAGAGAAATATTCTGCCATTTTCTTTAACCATAAGTTCCCTTTACACAGTAAAAACACCACACTGTAACAACTCTAATCAGTATAGAAAATGTAGTACTTTCCATGCATCACTTGTATGTCAGTCTTGATTTATTATTTTCAATTCATCAGATGATAAAAAGTTAATACCTTTTGTCAGGCTTACCTTTCAATAACAATCACAACCATTGAGATCTATCATTGTCAGTTGGCTAGAGAAATGCAGGCTGTCACAAATCGTCTGGGTATAACTCTGCCTTTTACAACATTTTGAATGTCAACCTTGCCAATATTATTGCTCATCAAGCCCGGGCTGTGGTACAGGAGCTTGTACCTGGAGCAGGCTAAGTCCTTTCTTTATTTTCCATAGTCTGTTCATATAATTATTTGTTGTCAATTCCTCGGAATTCAATAGAATGCGTCTGACACAATGGGCTGGATTTAATGGGGATGTCACCTGTCAGTGGGATCCCCGTATCTCCCCCTTTATGGGAACGCTTGCCAGATCGAATCTCAATCAGGCACTTGACTGGACAGTGGCGGGCCTTCCTCCAGATCAAGGACCCTGAGGCGGAAGTCCTGCCCGCTGAGAGCTGCCGGTCAGCAGCTCAATTGAACGGCAGCGCCCCCAAGGAGGTGGTGGCTGATACCGGTACAACATCTACCCGATCGCCACTGAATCCCAGGCCACAGGTGAGTGATGGCGAGAGGGGGATCACAGATTGGGGATCACAGTGGTGGGGAAGGGAATCGGAGCAAGGTCAGGGGGCTGGCTCTCATTGGGTTCCTCTCCTTCCTGATGCTGTGTCCCTTAATCAGGCACTGGGTGCCTTTGAGCAAATGACGCCCCCACCCCCACCCAGGAGCCCACAGATTTGCTTGTCATGCTCGCAGCAGGGCCTCAATTGGCAGTGGGGCTGGAAGGCCATGCATGGGCCTTCCCGCCATGGACTTCATCGGGGCAGAGGCAGGAAGGCAAAGGGGTGCACAGCCATCATCCACCCACCCAATTAAATGCCCCACCACCACCAAACTCTCCATTGGGGAGGGTATTAAATTCAATGAAATGAATCTGGTGCTGATGGCATCCTAGTTTTTGGAGCAAAGAAAGAGCAAGGGAAGTTGATTGGTTAGTGAAAGCAGCTGCAGTTTGCTGTGCAGTGTGTGACGTGTGCGCTACGGCCAAGAAGGGAAAATATATCTTTCTAGTCACTTTCCAGGTATAGTGATATTAATGAGTTGAAGTACATAAAGAAGTTAAGTATCTTAATTATGTTGTCATGAAGTGGCCAGTCCTAGTTGCAGGAAATGGTTAACACGAGCTTTATTTTCCCAGTGTCTGTTGTCAACAGTACCACTGTAACTGTTCTGAGCTGCTTTAAAATCCCCTCTACATTATTTCAAAGAGGAGAATATTTTTGTGTAGCTTAAATCATTCAGCACTTTAGCAGAATGTCATACTATTCTCTATAAAAATGGATTCTGACATGTACGATCTGTGATCAGTTATTGACTAAATATCCCATGATGGACGTTGGTTTGATTACAAACTGTTCTGTGAGATAACCATCTATGTAAACAGTTGCTTGAATTGTCAGACAGTAATTTGGCTGTTTACATTTTAAAGAAAAAAAAATGATACTTCTTATTGAAGAATATCATTTGACATGTACTTCCCGTAATGTAGTATACTGTATTCACTAATCTCTGCATTGGAAAGACAAAATAGAAATTAAATCACTGCTTTGCTGAACACCTTCAAGCTGTCTACAACTTTCAAGGAGCTGGCAAAGCCATAATGGGCCGAATTACCTCCTTCTAAATCATTCTATATTCCTATAAAATGTGACCTTCAGCTCCCTGTCACTGGCACTTTTTGTATCTTAGTTCTTCTATGGTCTGTCTGTCTTTGGCTTTCTACACTGTTCCATGAAATGCTAATTCCAGGAACAGAGCTGCACCTTTCTGTTCTGAAGCCTCTACTTGACTTGAATAAGTTCAGACCTTAATGAAAACCTTCACTTTTCTTATGACTAAGAAAGATAGTGATGTGGAATGTATCTGTCAGCATCAGGGTGCAACGTGGGTTGGTGTTTGGGAGGTTTCCCTTTCATCAAAACCCCACGCTGACAAGGGAGACCTCATGTTTGACCTGTGTTTAATTTTTCTCTTCATGTTTTTGCATCTCACTGTGTGTTGCTCACCTCTATTTCAATATCAGGCCATTTACCTCACACTGCCTCACATATTCACACATTCCTTGTTTCCCTTATTTCTTTCATACTGCTTCCCATTACCTGATGTCATCTCAGCATCTAACTATCTTCTGTTTATCTCTTAAATAGATCATGGGTCATTCTGCTGATTCTGTTTGTCTTGTGTATATATATTTTTTTGTCCCTTTTGTTCCTTTCTTCTGGTTCTGTTGTTCTTTTCAGTTGTGATAAAGGGTTCCACAGCTTCTGGCTGACTGATCTGCTCTGCATTTGCAGCATTTTCTGTCTTTGTTTCAGAGTTCCAGCATTTGCAGTGTTTTATTCCACCATAATGCACAGTAGCAAGTGGAAAATCAGTGGAACACTTTTTCAGCTCTTATCCTATCTCTGAATGACAGCACATTTTACTGCATTCTAGCTTCACCAGTTTATCTAAGTGTAGCATGATGTTTTCCTAGTGGTTTGAACAGCATTGATTCATAAATTATTACAGTATTAGAATCACACTTGGGAATAATGATAAAAAAGGCCTTGGATCACTTAGGTGGTGCAATGCCTGTCAGCAATTTCAGTCACCACCCATATTCTAGATTTCTACATGGACTTAAGAACACCTTCAAAACCATATATCACTCCCCATCAAGCTTCCACTGTGACACCTCTCTATCCTCTTCTTCTTGGTCCCACGTATTACCCAGCCTACAGGATTGTTCTGGTGTAGGTGTTCCCCTTTTCCCTCAGAGACCCTCCCCACACTCAAGTTCGTGACAGCGGATTGTATGGCTTGAACAGAATAACCAGTGAGACTAGTTCTTCTGATAATTTACAATTGCTTCACAGAACCACCCAAACCCCACAGTACAAAACCCAAAATTTAAAACGACCTATTCCCACTACCTGACACAAAGTCACCACAACTCGGTTAAAACTTTATAAAAACACAGGGTAGAATTTTCCCCCCGTTGGGGAGGGTAGTGCAGGGATGGGCGTGGACCTAATCGGCGCCCCCAATCGGGTCCGTGCCACCATTTTACATGGGCGGGCCAATTAAGGCCCGCCCAGCATGACAAGCACCCAGAAGCGCTGAGCGCTCCCTGTGCAGGCGGGTGGGGGGGTGTTTCTGGAGTCGGCCTGAGGCACAGAAGTGCCTCAGGGAGATAGGTTTTAAGTTTTAAAAACTTCAATGAAGGGAAAAAAAAATTTAAGACATGTCCCCTCATGTGACAGCGTCACATGAAATGGCACATGTCAATGAACTTTAATGGAAAAAGTTTATTTAATTTATAAACCCTTCATGAAACCTCATCCCACCTGGGCTCTTCGTCTGCCCGCCAACCTTAAGGTTGGATGGGCAGCTTTCTCAATAGGGTTAATTAGTTAATTAATGACCTTAATAGGCCTTTGACAGTTTGGTGGGTGCGCGCTCACCAAACTGAAAATCTAAATGACGCGTGGTGACGTTGGGACGCACGCCCGACATCACCTCATTTAATTTTATGGCCCCGCCCCCACTCGCCGAGCTGAAGATTCAGCCCACAGGCAAAACACCACATCCTGTCCTGAAACCTTAAGAAAAGAAATCCTTCAGACCAATATCACCAAGGTATAGATGAAACATGTTACAAGGCACCAGCAAAAAACACCAAGTTTTCGCCCCAAGCCTTCACAAAATCATCTACCCAATATCACGACGATTTGGCTGAAACTTACAATCCCCAACACAGCTGGTCTGTCCGGTGTTGACTGTAGGCCTGAGTCAAGGTGACCAAACTCGACCCTTCTTCCAACTGCAGCCCAAAACCTTCAGGCCAGTATCGCCATGATATGGCTGAAAACACTTACAATCTCCAACACGGCTGGTCCTTCCGGTGGGAACTGTAGGTCCACGGGCCAGGTTGACCCTTCCTGACCCTTCTTCTTGACTGCAGTCCAGGTGCTCAGATCTGCTCTATTTCTTTAATAATTTAACTCAGACATGCCAAAACATATTTCCTGTTGTTCCAGTGTCCATTAGTTGATGGCGTGCAAAGTCCAGACAAATGTCATCAGCTTCTGCTGGCTGAAACAACACAGGGTTTTCTACAGAAGATGTACCCAGACAAATATTATCAGTTCTCAATGCATGAGTAATTCTCCTGCTGCTTGAGGTGGCACAGTAACAGCACCTGGCTGCAAAGTTAATAAGGGTTTGAATAACCCTGTTCCAGTACTATTGTTTTTGGTGATTGAATAATTCCTTGAGTGTATTGTATTGATGATATGTCCTTTTGTGCCATTATATTGGGTAATCAGGCTTCTTGATTGCGTTAGTCCAATGTCCAAACCCTTTTGATGAGTCAATGGTTTCACTAAATGTCCAAATTAACCCCTTGCTGCCCAGCCCTGTACTGCCGACCGCAGCTTATCCTTTTGAAATTTATAGTTCCATAAATTTCCCAGTTGGAGGGGATTTTGATCCTACTCTGGATCCTCCAGAAATGAAAGATTCGTCTCCTAGACACTGCTGCAACTAACCCTGCAGAAAAAGTCAAACGGACGTTCAAAATAATTACGTGTTTTCTTTCGTTCTCTTTGTCTTTTCCAAAGTTTACTAAACTTTAGTTTACTGGTAATAAAATATTAGACATGGGATTAGAGGCTGTATCAGGGCAGTTAGAGGTCACATAATGAAACCTCCAGGAATGCATCCAATCAGAGTTGGCAGCCCCACATACTCAACTGTGGCCAAGGGCATCTCTGTGTTGTTCACTCTCCAGCCGCACATATCAGTGCTTTGCAGGCTGCTCATCTCCCTCCACACGGATCTTCACCCAGCTAGTACAGAATTCCCAGTTCTCTTGTGTCTGAAAGCCCATGATCACTATGAACTGCTGAAACAAGGCAGGGGCCAGCAACTGCGCCACAGCTGCACTTCACTCAGGTAAACAGGGCAAGTACAGGCTTTGACAACTCCACAACATTTTCCCATTGTTCTCTGCAACTACTTGGAATGGGGGCCAATATAAATAAGGGACTGCAGAGCTTAGAATGAGGCCAATGTAAATAAGTATCTAATTTAAAACAATTTAAACAAAGAACTCAGAATCCAGCCAACATTTAAAAAATAAAATTATTCAGGCCACTCAAAATCAGGTCAAATGAATGCATACATTTTTTTTTTGCTGATTTTACACTGACCCACTCATTCTAAATTGGGCTAATATATTAATAAATAAGGTATAAAACTGCTCCGATCAGTTACTCTAAATTGTTCAGAATCAGGCCTCACTTTTCAGAAAATAAACGTTTCCCATGGAGCAGGGCATGAAGCAGTGTGATCTTTAGGCAGTGCGAGGAGAAATATCACATGGTTAGGAACAGCTAACAATCAAGAGATAAACACTGTCGTATCACCTCTGGTAGAATAAAATAGAGGTCATGCAGCAGTGAACCATCAGGTTTGTGACCACAGGAAGGTACAATGTGAAAATGTTGGCACAGAAAAGTGACAAAAATGTGATAGCAGAAAATCAAATAATAGAGACAAGAAGCAGAGATATATAACATATAAGATCTTGAAGGGTCTTGACAGGGTGACTACCGCGAGGATCTTTCCCATTATAAGAGAGACTAGAGGACACAGTTTAAAGATAAAGGGTCTCCCATTTCAGACGGAGATGAGGAGAATATTTTCTCTCAGGGGTCTTTAGTCTGTGGAATTCTCTTTCCCCAGAGAGCAGTGGAGGCAGAATCATTGAATATTTTTAAAGCTGAGTTAGGTAGATTCTTGATTGTCGAGGAGCCAAAGGATATAGGGAGGTAGGCAGGAAATTAGAATTGCGGCTGCAATCAGATCAGCCATGATCTTATTAAATGGTGGAGCAAGCTTGTGTCGCCGATCATTCATATGTATGTATAAGCATGTGAAGGTGTAAGAATTTTAATGGAATTTAGATATTTTCAAAGCTAAATAGAAAAACCTTTAGGATTTAGGACACAGAGGAGGATTTGATTGAAGCATTAGTTTCTGTGCAGCAGAAATTGAGGATTTGAGGGAAAAAACTGAGTTACTACAGGCTCACTACACAGACGGCTAGAAGTACAACTGTTCCTTTAAACATCTCTCCCTACCCGCTTTACCTTTCCTTCAAACACAAGTGTTAGGAGGTCATGGATTTCTTTTTCATTGAGACCATCCATTTAGCTATCTGCTGTCTTCCCACTTTTCCTTGTCCATCAAGCCGAATCTCCTTTCAGGCTACCCCTGCCCTGGCCCTAAACCTGCATCTTTTTCTAGTTTCTTTCCTATTTTCCCTCATATCTCCAAGCTCATCTTACTCATGAGACCCATTCCCATTAAATTGCTGATCACCCAAACTCTCTTCCTAGCCCTCTGTTAAGCTGATGTTGTAAGTAGTTCCCTCTCTTAAGTAGGTGTTCCACTTTCTTTAAAAAAAAATCACTATTCTCTTGCTCAAAAAGTCCATCCTCAACTCCCCCCCACCCAGTCCATGCAAACTATTACCACATCTCAAATATCCCATTCCCCTCTCAAATATCCCATTCCCCTCCAAAGTCCTTAAACCTGTTGCCTTTGAAATTGGTGGGGTTTTTTTTTTCCTTGCAGCTCCACGTATGAATCACTGACTTCAGGTTTCATCCTGCCACAGCATTAAGGCTTTGTCCCCTTCTTCTTCCTCAGCCATGTGCTCTACCTTGTGAACATGGGGTCAGCTTTCACATTAAGGTGACAACACCCAGCTCCATCTCTACATAATCTCTCTCAACCCCTGTGCGATCTCTGTGCTGTCAGGCTGCTCTTCCAACATCAGCTTCAATGAGGCACAGTTTCCATGAGTCGAATATTGTGAAGGCCTGAGTCACCTCCCATCTGTGACATAAACTTCAGCTCATTTGAAATTCCGTTGCTTGCATCCTATCCCACTTATCTATCACTTGGCGTTTGGGTATCCCTCCATAATCACCTTCTTTGATTCAATAGAATTAGACTGGAAAAACTCAGCAGGTCTGGCAGCATCGGTGGAGAAGAAAAGAGTTGATGTTTCGCGTCCTCATGACCCTTCAGCAGAACTGATATGAGGACTCGAAACGTCAACTCTTTTCTTCTCTGCCGATGCTGCCAGGCCTGCTGAGTTTTTCCAGGTAATTCTGTTTTTGTTTTGGATTTCCAGCATCCGCAGTTTTTTGTTTTTATTTCTTTGTTCAATGTCTGTTTTTGTCTTTTTATGCTCCTGTGAAACACCTTGAGACATTTTGTTACCTTAAAGGCTTTATATAAACGTAACCTGTTGTAAGATGTTTAATAGATTAAATGGTTCACTGGCGGATATGTTGGAGCTACTTATTGAATCTGCACAACTGGCAGCGTACCTCACCCATCAGAATTGCAAATTGTTAATTTGGGTGCACACTTCATAATTTGCTGGCCATTCATTTTAACATAAATAAAAATACCTGGAAAAACTCAGCAGGTCTGGCAGCATCTGCGGAGAGGAACACAGTTAACGTTTCGAGTCTCTCCAATGTAGAGGAAACCGTATTGGAAGCAACGAATGCATTCTTATTGTGAATTACTTTACCATCTTCATTTACGTTTAGTAAATTAAAAGATGTGTAAAAAGGAAGCCAAAATCTATCTCCAACATTCACGACACATAGAGGCTTGAGGGGATTTTAGGGAGAGTTCCAGGGTTTGGAGCAAGGGGGTGAAAAATAGGGAAACGGAACAGAACACTTTTTGAGAAGGAACATGTCCCCATCATTTTCCCTCCCTGCAGTGGTCATGCAACTGATGTAAAAAGAGATTGTCAATAACACTGACAGGGAACACTGCCATTTCCCATGAACATTTTTTTGTTGAATGAGATTATGCACAATATTGCTAAGGATTCATGAGTGAAGGTTAAACCAAACTGTAAAGAGTGAATGTGCCATCCCATCAGTCATTGGCAAAGATCTATACGATAGCTGACCCAGAAATGTTTTATTTTTATATACAAGGTGAAAGTCTCCTGTTTTCTAATGATGTCACTGGAGTCTCGTTATAAAGTCTAATCATTTTGCATCATGACTGATGAACTCTTTCAGATGACATTTAAACTGAAGTCCCCTTTGTTCTCTCGGGTAGTTGTAAAAGAACCCATGGCACTACTCAAAAAACTGCAGGCATACTCTGGCCAATATTTCTCTCACAACCAACACCGCTGGCTATAGATTATCTGGATGTTTCTCTCACTGCTCTTTGTGGGATCTTGTGTGGAAACTGTCTGCTGTGTTGCCCAACCTTACAACAGTGCATCAAAAATCCTTCAGTTCTTTCTTGTTTTTATTTGCCTACTGCACACTCCGTGCTCTTAATAGATTAAAACTGGATTCACAGCACCAATGTTACAGCAACAGTGTGCCAGAAAATGGGCCATCAAGAAAAATAAGTTTCTATTGAGGTGAAATGGAAAAGTTATGGTATTTTTGAATTTTTTATTCTCCTTGAAGGAAGTGCTATGAGGTCAGCAATCATTCTTGTTTGATGCAAGGTAAAGCTCCCTCTGCAGTAATAGAGACATGGATTAAAAAGACTGATTGTGCTGTGTGAAATGTCCATTGCTCACCTGAGTCATCCTGATGATATATCTGAGTAAGAGTCTCAATTTAATGCCAGTGCTGCCAAAGTATGGGTTGTTTTGCACTGTGGATTTGTAAACTAAAACCAGATTAAGTCGGAAATGGTGGGCGGAATCGTCCCAGATTTGCATTAAGTGCGGGAGCAGGTGGGTAAAACAACATTTCGCCTGGCCGCGATGGCGGGTTTTCACGCCATATCGTCCCAAACCCACCGTATTACTTATACATTCCCAGGAAACACACTGCTTCCATGGCAGACGGGCTCTCATTCTCCCGCCATGCCATCACCTCGCCGCTTCATCACTCCGGATGCCATGTTTAAAGTCCAGCCGCGTGCACACATCTCAGTGCTCCCAGCCCGCGACTACTGCAGGGAAAATGCCCACGAAAGGGAAAAAGACCGCAGCCCCCAGGTTTAATGACGAGTCGCTGGAATGCCATTTGGACGCCGTGGAGACGAGTCATGATGTCCTCTGATCGCAGGACGGGCAGCGGCATCACCAATCCAGCATGGCAGACGGTGGCAGCGGTGGTCAGTGCCAATGCTGCACAGAAGAGGTTGGTCATCTGATGCATGTAGGGGATGAATGATCTCATCTGTGCAGCCAGGGTTTGGCAACCACCTCATCACTCTAAACTCACCCACTCAAGCCCATCACACATTCACTGGCATCTCACTCACTGCCAGCTCAAGAGACATCACCACCCATTCTCACACACATACCCTCACATGCCCGTCTGGCCTCATCTCCTTTGGAGACTGCCTCCTCAACCCTCACCATCTTGAGGCCAGTTGCACAGATCAACATGTGCCCCCACACACACCCTGGGATGCCCCCCTTCCCCAGTACAGCTCTCGTCCTGCAGCCTCTTCCCTTGCCTGAGGCCACTTCTCCCCCTTCCCTAAGCAAGCCCTAGCCCTGCAGCCATTGAAAAGCCACCCACATATGGCTGGTCCTATCGTGAGCCCCCTAAAAGTGATGTGGTGCTGCCTATGAAGCCTGGCGATGATAACTGAGAGTGCTGACTGAAGCAAGGTAGGCAAACAAACCTTGAAGTCCCAAATGAAGTGCAGCCAGCAAGGTGCATGTCACTTATGTGCTGTTGTGAAATACGGCATGTTTTCCCGCTGATGTGGGTAGATGATCCAGCAAGCGGAGTTTGGGGGGGGGGTGGTGGGGGGGTGAGTCCGGTAGGCTGGCCTAAATATATGCTGATGTATTACAATGAGGTTCCCTACGTCCGATGGCGGCCCGCCACTGGGGGGGTGCTGGGCGGACGATCGCGCCATATTATCCACTGATGCCACCAAACATGCCCAACGCCAGCAGGCACAGAAAATGCCGGCCGGTAGCATGGGAGTAAGTTTTGCACCCCTATTTTCAAAGCAGTCACAATAGTGCGGATGCCTAAGGCCTGTATAATAGGAACTTAGTTTAATTAAGTCTGTCACTATATGTCAGGTACATTATGGATGCACCTGCCTAATGAGTGCACAAAATTAATCCTATTGAAATTTTACACCAGCAGCAAAGAAAGGAGGAAAATATACCATGGATGATGTGTGCTGTTCAAGTAGTAAAGTTTTGTACAATGGATACATATCAAATATTGTTGTTTTATTCTTTGCTGTATCATAAACAAAGCTTTAACTTTATGGCTTAAGGATATCAATGAAGGAAAATGTGCATCACATCTATTAGGATTGTATTATAGACTGTGTTGGGGGTGTTATGATTCAGTTAGGTTGCAGTAACTTTTTGTTTGAAGTATAAAAAATTTGAAATCCCAGTTACCCACTAGGAGAATCAAGCCATAAGATTCCACTGTTTTAAATAAACAAAATAAAGTCAGAAAAGCGAAACAATTTACAATATCTAGCTCATACTCTAACATTCACAACCAACATGAGGTAAATATGAATTAACAGGAAACTGTGGTGAAACACACCACACTGTGCATCAAGTGGCAGATGTGACCAAGACAGATCCCACGGATTTCTCAGCAACTCGCCTAGATGTCAGTGACCACTGTGAGTCACAGAATCTCATTAAAACTCTGAATTCTTCACAAGGGATTTCAACTCTTTACTTTCGAGGACCTAGCCTCTGAATTACCTCAAAGGCCACTCCCACTCAGACTGCCTCAATGAGTACTCGCTTCCAGATGGTTCAATCTCACCTCCTGAGATTTCATTCCATGGGATTTACAAAGCTGCACTCCTGTCTATAATTACCGACACAATTCCAATTCTTTCACAGACCGCTAGCTTCGCTAAACTGGCACTGCTCCCAAATATCTCCGAATTTCAGTCCCCTGGCTGCATTGAGATATAAATGGTTCCCTGGGCTTCTCTGAGCCCTAACTGCCTGGAGCCTGCCTCTCAGCTCCCAGGGCATCGCTTTGAGCTGCAAACCACATGAGGTCTAAAGTGCAACCAACCCCTCTCCCAGAAAGCAAGCAGATAAATTGAAACCAGAGAATCTTGTTAAACTCCACCCATCTTCCATGATGACGTAGCCTTTCAGGGTTCACTGAATGCTTTTAAACTAATTTAGCTGTAACCCCAAAAACAAAACATCTCTCTGGAATGCACTTCTTTGCAAGCCATGTAGACATCATGTTTCCAGTTCTCCAGCTAAGTAAGCCCACCTGGTTTTCTTATGGCACCGTCTCTTCTATTCTGACTCTTTCAAACAAACATAGACAACCTTCTGAGGTGCCGTTTTCTTTTAGGTGTTCTGGAAATCTCTAAAGCCCAGCATTTTGATTACTTTACCTTCATAACAATAATCTTCCCAGAACTAAACATTACCTATTAAAATATTCACATGTACCAAAAAAATGGAAGCATTTTGAGAAGTCAGCACAAACTCACCAACATCTAGCTTTTACTCAGATAACAGTGGATTGGCATTTTAAATATGTTAATGAGGCGGGAATGTTTAACCATGGCTGGCTGGGTTCCACAGGCCTTGGGAAGCCTGGCAGCTACAGCAAGACAAGGATAGAATCAGGGAGCACTCCTTGTAGACCAGGAGAAGAAGCAGTGTTTCCTCCCAGCCCCCTAAGGTTTCCCCATCATGAGAACCCATACCCTGGTCAGGAAACAGACCCCATCTGGGATCAGGGATTGGAGCACCTTCAGGATCAGAATTCACCCCCACCCACTCTCCCCGGGGTCAAGGATCATGACCCCCCTCAGCAACCCCCCCCCCACCCAGGGTCAGAGATTGTATCTAACAGGTCATGTTCCCTACCCAACTGGAAACCAAGCCTTACAGTCAGACTGATTTCCAGGTATATAACCAGTTAGTGACGTTAAATGCACAGCGTGGGGTTAAGTTTTGTTTTATTCATTCATGGGATGTGGGCTGCTCTGGCTGGGCCAGCATTTATTGCCTATTCCTAGTTGCCCTTGAGAAGGTGGTAGTGAGCTGCCTTCTTGAACCGCTGCAGAGGAACCTAGACTTCCAGGTTTCCTGGGCACCCCACCTCCCCATTCCAGCGGGTTGAACTTTCCCTGCCTGTCTCCAATGCAGTGCGAGGTGGGAAGGCTGACGATATGGCATGGGAAGGCATCAGGAGATGAACCCAATATCTTCAAGCTGCCATTGCATACTGACAGCTTCAGGCTCAGCTGCCTGCCAATCAGCTAATTGACCTAATTCAGCTAATAAAATGGCCTCTTAAGGGCCACTTCCACCTCTGAGGGCACTTTGCCCATATCAGGAGGGTTCACTGCTGCATGGGGAGACCACTAGATGAATCCTGGCACCGTTCCAAGGGTTCCCTGGGGGCGGATGGGGCCTTCCTTGATGGGTGCTCCGTGACCCAAGGAGGAGCCCTCGGCTGCAATGGCCACCCCCACACTTAACTGGCCCTCGGTCCACCATAATGCCCACCACCCCCAATCTGCCTGCCTGCCTCCAGCTTCCCCAAAGACACTCACAAGACTTTAAGGGCACCTTGGCATTGAGGGACATAATCCAGGAGCTTCATCCTCAGCAATGGTCACCATTAGTGGTGGCACTGCTAAGGCTACCAAGCTGGTGGCCCTCTGATTGGCCTGCAGCGCTTTTGGGTAGGCCGACATCCTCAATTGGTATGCTCATTGACCACTATTAGCAAAATCCCAGGGTCCCTCCACCCACTGGACTGGGATCGGTTTCTGCTTTCAGCCCCAGTGCTGGCACTTGATCATCCGCGAAAAGTTTCAGCCCAGTTTGTAGGTGTGACTCCAATTGGAATAAATACATTGGAGCAAAGTTCCTCTGTATTATCTGGCAGTGTTAGTATTCTTTCATTCAGTTCTACCAATATCAGTGTTACAGTTTTAGAAACAAAGTCAAGACTGGGTTCAACATTGTGTAACGTTGGGTACCTATCCCAGATGTCACCTCAGTGTATTTTCGATCTGATCCATATTTAATGACTGTTTAGTCATCAAAAAGCTCTCCTATCACAATACTCCATGCTTTCAGAAAGAACTTATTACAATTGACAACAGTAATCCTTACAAATCATTGCATCCTTACGGCTGCAATTTAATCACATCAAAGATATTTTTAAATTCAAAATTATTTGTCTCTTTAGAAAGAAGGCAGTTTGTATTCATGCATGGTTATGCCTGTGTAACAATGTCTTACTTTAGACTAGTTCATTTAAAACTCTACTGTTAACAAAGTCAAAAACAAGTCTTTGAGAACGTATTTTACATTCATTGGAAGGCTTCCTCAACAACTTCTGGGAGCCCTCTTTCCTTTTAATACACAGAACACTCACCTTCAAAAGCAATGCAGCTGCCGTGTTTTTATTATCTGTTGGCAGAAGAAATTGAAAACAAATGAAATTTACTGGGTAAATCAGGGCATTTACTTGGTGAATTTGAATGTATTAGATTTGCAATATGCATATCTGGAATAAATTATCTGAAATAGATTGTTTGGGAATATTGCCAATGGGTACTTACATTTGATGTTCTGAGGTGGGATTTCTGAAGTTTGCTTTGTATCATATTAACAGCATGGGCTGCGCTCAATACGGATCCCCATCAGGATCCATCTGGACAATAAAAGCATAATTTGCTTGGTCTTTTCAGTTTAGATGAAACAGCAACTGTTGAGAACAGCTGTTTCTGTTACAGTGGCAATCACTGGTGAGAAATCAAGCACATCAATAGACAGTCGTGCATCCTAATCATCTTTCAGCTATCCTTTCATATTTGATTCAGACCATCATCTCAGATATTGACATTGGCCTTTCCATAGTAATGTTTCCAGCCTCAGTTGAAAGTAGCATATTTTAATGAACAACAGTGGGAACATTTCCTCCATGTGCCTCATGTAATGATATAAACACATACTTTGGAAACAGGTTTATTTATTTTTGTCATATATTGTGCAGAGAAACTATTGTCCCCATCTATTGTTCTTCAGACTGAGGTGCTAGTACACTTGCAAAGGCCTGCAATGTATTTTGGTATTATTGACCTGAACAGGTCTTCACTCAGGCACTGGGAGGGGCCAAGTTGACAGAGCACAATTCTCCACCTGCAATTCAGAGACCCAGGGTAATGCTTTGGGGAGCCGGGTTCAAATCCCATGGCAGATGGTGGAATTTGAATTCAATAAAAATCTGATATCATGAAACCATTGTTGATTGTTGTAAAAACCCATTGGTTCACTAATGTCCTTTAGGGAAGGAAATCTGCTGTCCTTACCTGGTCTGGCCTACATTTGACTCCAGATCCACAGCAATGTGGTTGACTCTTAAACGCACTCTAAACTAGGGCAACTAAGGATGGGTAATAGATGCTGGCCTGGCCAGCGACACCCACATCCCATGAACGAGTAAAAAAAAGGAATAAAAGTCATCTTTGCAGTTAAGAAACAAACAGTGGCTTGTCCAGCGTGTGCAGTTATTGCTGAATCTATTGAACGGTATTAACACATCAGAAACCAGCATCCTCGCTGGAAGAAGTTCATTGATATAAACGAGATTTAACATGTTCTCCTGTCCCACACAGTTTCCAACGAAGGTTTAATAGCATGTGAAATTGCAATTACTTTTTCCTGTGTGATTAGTTGCTAACTTAGCTGTGCTGTCAAAGAGGTGAGTGAAGACCAGGCTTTAGTCAACAGAAAATAAGAAACAATTTGGGGAAAATAAACACCAGACCATCTAATGCACCATCTCCCAGTATCTGGTTATAGTACATGGTTAGCACAGGCCTGGGAGCAAAGTTGCACACATGCACAGCAGTGCAGCAGCTTGGCAAATACTGCCCAGGCCTTGTTCTGGGTTAAATACCATGCATGCGCAGCCACACAAAAAATATTTAATGGCACAGTACACTGAAAAAACTGGCTGTGCGGAGCAATAATATTTTACGGAAAACATTGCCTGGGAGTAGGTCACTTGCCAGGCTTTCTATCGAAGATATATTCCACTGTCTGGATAAATCAAAAGAGAGGGAGGCAAGAAAATGTAATAAAACTTATGGAAAAACTCTGTCCCAATTTTCATAACATAGTCATTGTTGAGGAACTATTTTGTTCTTTGGTAAATTAATGCTAACTAGACAGCTGTGTATTCTCTATTCCAGTATATATGTAGTTATTTTAATTTAACATAGCAACAGCTTCAGTGCATGTGCTGTCAATCCAGCAGTAAAATTCTGTTCCTGCATGTTGTGCAGTGCAGAAGGAATCTTGTGCCTGATTTTCAAATGCTCCACAAGGCCTAGACTAGGGTAACAGGAGGTTCAAACCTTATTAAGAGTATTATCATTGGGGATGTGTCCTTATTGCTCTGGATATTTTGACGCAGGGCTGAGCTTTTCCATCAGGGATGAAGTCCCACCGCCAGAGCCAAAGATAGGTCCTACCACCAGGCCAGGACTGAAGATAGGACCTGACCCAACCACTGCCATCCCCCCTTTCCGCAGGCAGTGAGACCCTGGGGTGGCATTATACCAATGGTAGCCAATTAATAGGCCACCACTGGGAGCACCACCAAGAGCTGCTAGCCCAATCACAGAGCTGGCAGCTCGGCAGTCTAGCCAGTGCCCCCGTTAGAGGCAGCCAGTGCTGAGGCTGCAGGAGGAAGGAGAAGGCACCTCAATGCTGAGACGCCCTCGAAGGCAAGATAAGTGTTTTTTTTTACTGTGCCGGGCCAAGCAGGCAGCCCAGTGATCAGGTTGGGGCAAGGTGGTGGTGTTGGTTGGGGCACACTCCAACCATGGTGCTGTAGCCGCAGGGGTGACCATTGCCATCAAGGGAGCCCTCCATGGGCTACAGAATGGATATAAATGAAAGCCCCCACCCTACAAATCTGCTGGGAGCTGCCAGGGTTTACCTAGTGGTCTCCTCATGCGGCAGCAACCCCTCCCAATGCTGGTAAAGTGCTGGTGGGCACGGGAGGTGGCCCTTAATTGAGCCCCTAATTGGCACAATTTGCTGCCTCTGTGCAATTGGCAGTTGTGCCACTGAGGTTCCCACTGGCAGAAAGACACAGGGTCCCCTCCTGACGCTGCTATTTTACCAGCCCTCCTACCTCCCAACCCATCTCCTGAGGGCTGGTAAAATTCTGCCCATCATGTTACTGGCATAGAATCATCCATATGTACCTTAAAAGCTGGAGTACCATGCCCAGAAGGATCCTTAAAATCATCTTGCCTGATCTTTTGCAGTTATTGAGGAGATCTGGGGTTGAAGTGGAATGTGGGAGGGTTACTCAAGGAGCCGTGTACATCAGAGTCACATGAACATGTCTAACAAGCTGTGTATTCACGGATTACACTTCCCCAAAAGGCAATCACAGACCTTTGGCGTCTCCTGCAATTGGACATCCCAAGCCTCCTCTACAACTAGCAGGGCTCTTCCCATGACAATTTGGCTTGAACCAAATTACTACTCATTCCTTTCTAAGAACCACTGCCTGTGACTGAGACCTGAGGACCTTTTCTGAATGATGAGCGACATCTTCCTTTTTTCAGAGTGGGAGGATTCTCAGAAGTGCAGGGTCTCATCAACACAACCCATGTGGGCAATATGGCTCTGCCACTTATCAGGGTTTTTGATTATGTGACCTAGGAGAAATTGTATTGTTGCAAGAAGTTGCAAGTAAGTTGAATTCAGCATGAAGAATTAGATCCACAAACCAGCTGAAGAAACAGTGAGACAGTTGGGTGTTTGTTAAGGTATTCCAGGAAACATTCACATGAAATCCATGTTGTTGTGATGTGCATTATGAAATCAATTGAAATACACTTTACTTGAATGCAAAAGCAGTAGAACAAATTTAAAATTTAAAATTCCAGGTCTCTGATCATCTCACAGTGGGATTTTCATCAGTGCCATCTGAATTGAGTTCTGCTTTTCTTTAATTCATTGTCCTGAACCTAGGGAGGAAATTAGACAATATGTTATAAGTTTGGGCTCCCAATACAGATGAACATAGCAGAAAGTCACTTAAGTAATTAATTTTTTTGATAGTACTAACCTGCACTTCACAATTAAATAAAATCATTCTTCATCTCAGTGGAATTCGAACGTTAAATCGACCTTGAGAAACAGTTCCTCTTCTTGAATGAACATATGTTGCTGAATGTTAACATGTACTTTCCTTTCGTGAGCACAGTGAAATTTCTATTATCCGGCACTCTACCAACCAGAATTTCTACTAACCAGAATTCTGGGGTCGGGTCTGTTTTTTGATTGGAGATGTCAAACTCACTGGTAGTTGTCATCTGAGGCCTGTCCTCGCTCCGGTCTCAGTCTCTCCCTGTTCTGCGGCACCTTGTTCCCGCGGCGCCGCTCACTATTCGCGTGTTCCTGCACCTCAACATCCGCACGATCACTCTGTAGCTTTCTGACGGCACGAAAACACAAAACTCACTTAACCTGCATATGTGATTAACTGGAACCTCCCATTCCTGGAACATGCCGGATAATAGAGATTTACCTGTAGCGTGCTGTGTCCTGTTTCCACATTGCCTTGTTCAGCAGTTAACCTTGGTTTGGGAAGCTCATCTTTATAGCTAATCTTAAAACTGAAATGCATTAGAAAATGAATGAACTGCAAAATACGAAGGGAATAAGATGTCTGAATTTTTAACGGTTTTACCAGAGGAAAAAAGGCAGAACATTGACTTTCTTTCTTTGTGTGGTTCCCTCTCATTGCAGGCTCACCTTGAAACTGCCGTCTGTCCTTGAAATTTGAGGTATGATATTTGAACACACACAGCCATGAAAGGGTTAGGAGGCAATCGAAGCCGTCACCTTTCTGACAACTGCGATCCTACAAATGACCAAATGTACCCAAGCTCTACCCCGGAAAGGAATCCCTACCTGCTCAGTCCAGCAGCCTCGTATCAAATGGAGCATCACCGCTTCCCAGCTTCCAGCGCCATACAGGGGGACTGCCTCCTCCCCTTAAACAATCAGATTGCCAGCAGCACCTTCCCCAGGATCCACTACAACTCGCACTTTGACCTGCAAGATGAGTGTGGTTTCACCCCAAATACTTCCACAAGCAAAATTAATCGCATTCCTGCTAACCTGCTGGACCAGTTTGAGAAGCAGCTGCCTATTCACAGGGATGGATTCCACACACTGCAGTTCCAGAGGGGTGACAACAAACACCGGAGTGAAAGTCCAGGTCGGATACGCCACCTCATGCACTCCGTGCAAAAGCTCTTTGCGAAATCTCAGTCCCTTGAGGCTACCGGCAAAGGAAGTATGAATGGGAGCAAATATGGCTCGGAGGACTCCAAGCAGAGCAAGAGAAGCAAGAGCAAGGACCGAAAATTGGAATCAAAACGCAGAACAAGAACAAACATTTCAGGCTGGTGGAGTTCAGACGATAACCTGGATAGTGACAACTGCAACTACCGGAATCCAATGAGTTTAATGACACTTGGGAGGCGCACTGATCACGGACCTGCCAAATACTTCATGAATGCATATAACACAATCAGTGAACATACCCTTAAAGCTTCAAAGAGCAATAATGACTTGAAATGTTCACCATGTGTGAATATACCAATAAATGCTGACTCAAAGTACATAAAGAGGGGTTCCTGGTCCACACTAACCCTAAGCCAGACTCGAGAAGTTTGCCAAAAATCATCTGCAACTATGGACAAAGCACTATTGAAATCCAAGTCATATCATCATGATCTTGCTTCTCAGTACTTGAAGGTAGGTGATGTGTTTTGAAGGTTGGCGTGTTTCAAATATTCCATAAGGAAAGCCCATAATATATTTTATTCACTATTACAACATTCAAATTGCAGCTTTACAACTTTTAACTGTACTTTACACCATATTATACATTTCAATTACATTTCCTTTGGCACCCAGGAGGTGCCACGAATGTTAATTTAAAGACCGTTGAACAACATCCAACTTTTAACGTGCCCTTTTCATCTGATGAATGTATGGCATCATCAGCAAAAACTGTACAACGAACAATTCACAGCAGGGTTGTTTTAGAGGGTTGGTATTGCAATTTAGCAGAAATTGTTTAGTGTTCCATAATTTCTCAAACATAACTGCAAACCAAACTCACTTAATCCAGGCAGTCGACCATTAAGTGGCAGTTTAAATGTTCATTAGGAACTTGCGAAAATAAAATTGAACATAGTTCTGCATGGCAGTCTTCCTCCCCACCGCCTCCTCTGTCGCCCCCCCACCCCCCCCACCCCCCCACCACCACCACCACCATCACCACCACCACCACCAAAAGACCTTCTTTTTCAATGAGTTTCTCCCCTCCCTTCAACTGCAAGCATTTCCTCCTTGTTGAGGTAATGTCAGTTCAAAGTGCAGGGGCTCTCCATTACAAAGGTCAAGTGGTCCTCCATCAAAAGTAAACTTTGTGCAGAATTTAATGCAGAGGCAGTGGCTCCAGCAGCTGAAAAGTCAGAGCGAGCCCACCTCCGCCAGCCCAGGAAGCCGTGACCAGGTTTCACGGTCGTCAGGCAGTTAATCCACCTGAGGTCGTAGCTTCCACCTCCAAAAGGAGGACATTCTGCCTCAGTCAGCGGGCCAGCAGCTCTCCAGTCCCACCAGCAACACTGGAAGTGGTGGTCACTGCTGGGACTGCAGCCAGTACCCAGGCAGGAGTGTCATTGGAGGCCAGAGAACCAGCTAAGTGGTGAGGTCACACTGGGACATGTCAAAAAGCCCCTAACGAGGGGGCTCAGAGGGCAGCAATTGGGAGAAAGGTGTTCAAGGTGAGTGTCCAACAGGAGGGACTCCCCTCCCCTCCGAACCCAAAGCCAGGTCACCAGGCTTTACCTGAAAACCTCACCATGTGGCATGGGCACCCCCCTTTCACCACCACCTCCCCCCTCCCCCCCAGTTGCCACTGGTAAAATACTAGCAGCAGCGGAGAATGGCCCCCATTGCTTACCCACCTAAGGGTTTCAATTGACCCATGGGCGGGTGGGTCACCTGATACCTACCCCGCCACTGGTAAAATACCAGAGGAAGAGGGTAGGTGATGGGCATGGTGCCCCCTGGCATCCTGCCCAATTTTATGCCCCCTCCTCCCCCCACTACCTGTCTGCCAGCCTGCTCCTGAGGGATGTGTAAAATTCCAGCCTTCAACTCTGAGGGTTTCATTTAAACACTGGTGGAATCTGGTGACAGTGGATAAACCCCCCAATTTTACAAAGTGCCCACTTTTCCCGTGCACCAGTTTCAGACGATCTGCAGCTGCCAGTTTCATGCTCATGCCCAAAGTGAAAATTACTGCCTGAGTGTCTGCTAGCATCCACATTCCATTGGATTGTCAGCTCTGGTTGGACACCATTCTGGAGGTTTTATTGCGTGACATTTAATCACGTATCACATGCATATGGTTGCAAATGAAATTGAATTTATCTGATAAAGATTGGATTCCCTATACTTGAATGTCTTTGGTGCTGGTTCTGTCCCATGGATGTTCTGAGAACCAGGACGCTGCCTGTGAGCAGACTAAGAGAATACGCAGGTGAGAAATCCACGTAGAAGTGCATATATTATAACTAAAAATGATTGATTTCACATGAGCAAGTCAGATGCATAATCTCAGCATTAATTCCAAAGGGAGTCTTTTAAGTAAAAATGGTAATTGTACATAAATTGCAATACTCTGGCCAGAGCGCTCTGTGCTGTAAAGCATAACCCTGAAATCCCGATGGCATTCTGTGCAGCCATTACATCTCTGCACCTTAAACAGTAATGGTCACTGAACCTCAGACGTTTTTATGTTTGCTGCAGATTTCTGGCTATAAATTACTTGATTGCATGAATATTTATGATATTTCTCAGTTACTTCAGAATATATTTATCATTTCAGTAAATGCAGAGCTTAAGATAAGGGCCAGAATTTTCCAGCCCCGTGGTGGGTGGAACCCGCCATGGGCAAGGCGACGCCCCAGCCAGAAGTCCATTGACTTGCGGCGGGACTGGAAGATCCCAGCAGCGGGCTGGTGCGGAAAATCCAGCCCAAGGTCTAAATTATTTGTCTCTTTTTCCATTTAGCTTTTTATTCCACTGATACCTTTTAGAAAGTAAGAGTTTATATGGGCAAGAGGAGCAAAATGGTCCAAGGATGCAGGTTCACAAATTTAGATTTAAGTTTCATAGAATTATAGAATCATGGATGGTTATAGAAACTTGCAGTGGGAGGGGGAGTGGTCATGGTCCACATAGGTACCAACAACATAGGTAGAACTAGGAAAGAAGTTCTGCTTAGAGAGTATGAGCAGCTAGAGGTTATATTTAAAAGCAGAACCTCAAAGGTAATAATCTCTGGATTACTAGCTGAGCCATAAGCAAATTAGCATAGGGTAAATCAGATTAGAGAATTAAATGCATGGCTCAAAGATTGGTGTGGGAGAAATTGGTTTCGATTCATGGAGCACCGGCACCAGTACTGAGCCGTTGGGACAGCCTTCACCTGAACTATGCTGGGATAAGTGTTCTGGTGAGTCGTATAACTAGGGCGATAGAGAGGGCTTTAAACTAAATAGTCAGGGCAAGGAATCAAGTTTAGAAAGATGTGATCAATTAGGTTGAGAAGAGAAGGCAAATGAGCAAGGAACAAATAAGGGAAATGATGATCAGAGTGTAGCAGGAAGGGATAGAATGTATAAACCTAAGAGCACACCAGGAGATAAGGCTAGAGTTACAAAAATAGTAAAGACAGAACTAAAGGCTCTGTATCTGAATGCACAAAACAGTTGAATGTAACAAAACAGATGAATTGACAGCGCAAGTAGAAATAAATATTTTCCATTTAGATTTCTGTTCTGCTGATACATTTTGGAAAGTAAGAGTTTATATGGGCAAGATAGTCTTTACACATACGTGACTGAAGGATGACAAAGACTGGGACTTAGATATTCAAGGGTACATAACATTTAGAAAGGACAGGAAGCTAGGAAAATGTGAAGGGGTAGCTCTATCAGTTAAGGTTGCCATTGGTACAATAGAGAGAGATGACCTTAGTTTTGGAGATCCAGATGTAGAATCAGTTTAGGTAGAGACAAGAAACAGTAAAGGTAACAAGTCACTTGTGGGAGTGTTTTATAGGCCCCAGAATAGTAACCACACTGTAGGACAGATATACAGGAAGGAATAATGGGGGCTTGTGAGAAAGGTATAGTGATAATCATGGGCGATTTTAATCTACATATAGATTGGACAAATCAGATTGGCAGAGGTAGCCTGGATGATGAGCTCATGGTGTTTTGGGGGCAGTTTCTTAGAGTAGCATGTTTTAGCACCAACCAGAGAGCAGGCTATACTGGATCTGGTAATGTGCAATGAGTCATGAATTAACTATGACCTCATAGTGAAGTCATCCCTAGGTAGCAGTGATCATAATATAATTGAATTTCACATTCAGTTTGAAAGAGAGCGAGAGAGAGGGGAGTGGATTTAAGACTAGCGTTTTAAACTTAAATAAGAGCTATTATGAGGGCATGAAGACAGAGCTGGCTAAAGTGAACTGGGAAATTAGGTTAAGGGATAGGTCAGTAGAGATTTAGTGGCAGGTATTTAAGGAGATATTTTAGAATACGCAGAAAAGATACATTCCAATAAGAAAGATAGACTGTAAGGGAAAGACTAACCATCCATAGCTAACTAAAGTTAAAGGTCACCTCTCAATCTTCAAGATAGTTTCAAATTGAAGGAAAAAGTGTATAATTCCACAAAGATGAGTGGCAGGTCTGAAGATTGGATAGAATATAAAGAACCGTAAAGAATGACTAAAAGATTAATAAGAAGGGAAAAATTAGAGAATGAGAGAAAGCTAGCTAGAAATATAAAAACAGCTAGTAAGAGTTTCTGCAGGTATTTAAAATGAAAGCAATAGGTAAAGTGAATGTTGGTCCTCTGGAGTCAGAGAATGGGGAACTAATAATGAAAAATAAGGAAATGGTGGAAGAATTGAACAGATACGTTGCATCTGTCTTCACTGTAGAGGATACAAAAACATCCCAGAAATTTGTGAGTCAGAGATGAAAAGGAGGGAGGATTACAATCACCAGGGAAAGAATGCTAAGAAAATTGTTAGAACTAAAAGCTGACAAGTCCCCAGGTTCTGATGGACTTCATCCCAGAGACTTAAAAAAGGGGCTTCTGAGAAAATAGTTGCATTGGTTTTAATTTTTCAAAATTCCCTAGATTCTCCAAAGGTCTCATTAGATTGGAAAATAGCAAATGTGACTCTTCTATTCAATAAAGGAAGAAGACAGAAAGCAAGAAACAGGCCAGTTGGCTTCACACCTGTTTGAGGAAATTGCTGGAATCTATTATTAAGCAAGTTATAGCGGGGCACTTAGAAAATCGCAATGCAGTCAGGCAGAGTCAACATGGTTTTGTGAAAGGGAAATCATGTTCGACTAATTTATTAGAGTTCTTTGAGGAAGTAACAAACATGAAGAAAAGGGAATGTGTAGATGTGGTGCCCTTAGATTTACAGAAGACATTTGACAAGTTGCTACATCAAAGGTTACGATGCAAAATAAGAATTCATGGTGTAGGGGTTAACATATTAGCATGAATAGGGAATTGGTTAGCTAACAGGAAATAGAAAGTAGCAATAAATGGATCTTTTACGGGTGGGCAAGATGTCACAAGTGGAGTGCCACAGGGATCAGTGATGGGTCTCAATTATTTACAACTTATACTAATGACTTGGATGAAGGAACCAAATTTATCGTTGCTAAATTTGCTGATGACACAAAGATAGGTAGGAAAATAAATTGTGAAGAGGGCATGAGGAGTTTACAAAGGGAGATAGATAGGTTAAGTGAGTGGACAAAAATTTGGCAGATGGAGTATAATGTGGGAAAATGTGAAATTGTCCACTTTGGCAGGAAGAATATAAAAGCTGCATATTGGTTAAATTGAGAGAGATTGCAGCACTCTGGGGTATGGAGGGATCTGGGTGTCTGGTACATTAGTCAGGAAGAGTTAGTATGCAGGTACAGCAAATTATTAGGAAGGCAAATGGAATGTTGTTGTTTATTGCAAGGGGAATGGAATATAAAAGTAGAGATGTTTTCCTGCAGTTGTACAGTTGTAAAGGAGACCAAATCTAGACTACTGTGTACAGTTTTGGTCTCCTTATTTAAGAAAGGACTTAAATGCATTAGTAGCAGTTCAGAGAAGGTTCACTCAACTAGTAAATGGGATAGGGGGGATTATCTTATAAATCAAAGTGGACAGGCAGGGCCTGTATCCATTGGAGTTTAGAAGATTGAGAGGTGATCGTATAGAAACATATAAGATCCTTGGCAGGGTGGATGCTGAAAGGATGGGTTCCCCTTGTGGGAGAGACCAGAACTAGGGCGTAGAGTTTTAAAATAAGGGGTCTCCCATTTAAAATGGAGATGAGAATTTTTTTCTCTGAGGGTCATCAATTTTTGGGACTCTCTTCACCAGAGAGCAGTGGAGGCAGGGTCAATGAATACTTTTAAGGCAGAGGTAGATAGCATTTGACTCCTTTGTTAGTCAAGAATCTATCAAGGATAGGCGAAATATGGAGTTGAGGCCACAATCAGATCATTTGTGATCTTACCGAATGGCAGAGCAGGGCCCAGAGGCTGAATGGCCTACTCCTGCTCCTAATTTGTACATTTGTATGTTCATTATCACACAGAAGGAGGCCATTTGGCCCATTTTGTCTCTGCTGGCCCACTGAAGGAGCATTCACCTAGTACCACTCACTGCCCTTTCCTCATAGCCCTGAAATATTTTCCTTTTCAGCTAATGATCCTATTCCCTTTTGAAAGCCTCAATTGACCGTCCCTTCACCATACTCTCAGGCAGTGCATTCCAGATCCTCACATTTTAAAGCTTTGCTCCATGTTGTCATTGCTTCTTTGGAAAATTACCTTAAATCAGTGCTTTCTGGTTCCCAATCGGGACAGTTTCTCCCCATCTACTCAGCCCATACTCCTCACAAATTTGAATGCCCCCATCAAATCTCCTCTCAAACTTGCTTCTCTAAGGAGAATATTCCCAACTTCTCCAATTTTTGAAGTTCCTTGTCCCTGGAAGGATTCTCATCAATTTTCTACACCCTCTCTACTGTCTTCACATCCTTCCTAAAGTGTGGTGTCCAGAACTGGATTTGTTACAGCTCAGCTGGGGACAGTTAACATTTGAAAAAAGATCTGAATACCTCCTTTTACCCAATAGTATTATGCCACAAGGTTTCGCTTTTATTTTTAAGAAGACAGACTTATTGTCTGTTTAAAAATTAAATAAAACAAGCACTATTAATTTAGCAATATGGTTTCTAACTATATGTGTTATGCACTCAGCTTTACTTCCTACTGCACCCTAGAATTATCTTTTAAGACATATCAACCTTAAAGTTATTTACATCTATAGAATCTGCAAAGTGCCATGGTCCTCTGGGAAATTTTCCTCAGCTCCAGCTATTCTCATTCTTTAACCTTTCTTGACTGTGGAGGCCCCAGTCCCGTGTTCTGGTTACTTTTCCAATACTTTCAAGCTGATTTGTAGATTTGTTTCTTTTGCAATAAGTGCGCTGTGAGGCCCACTATAGATTTTCCCATTAGCTTTAAACTATGCAGTCTTCCAGTTTTTATTCCTCATAAAATTCAAACTGAGATTAAGCCTCAGCCAACTTCCACATGGTCAGTGATGAAGTTAGTGTTTTTTCTCTGCTTACAGTGCAGGTCTAACTGTCATTTATTTTTGCTAATTTCTCACAGTGAGCTGTAAATCACAAGAGGTCCAAGCTGCAACTAAAAACCTCTCCCAGCAAACATCCAGATTAATTGAAACCGGAGAGCCTGCCTCAGCTCCATCTGTCTCCATGACAACGTAGCCTCTTCTGGGCTATCCAGAAACTGACCTTTAAGATAACTATCCTTCATTTACATTTTCTCCAGCTAAGTCCACCTGCTATTTTATAGCTGATCTTTTCTATTCCAACTCTATTAACAAACATGGGTAACCATATGAACTGCATTTCTTTAGGTGTCCCAGCAGTCACTAAAGTCTAGCATTTTAATTACCATGAACTGGATATTTGCTATGCTTCCCCACAAAAAAAATGAAAATGTGTCAGCAATGCAATGTGCTTTCCTTTGTATCATGTAGAACTTACAACATGTTATATCCTAACAACTATCCTTACATGAAATATATCCTTACATGTTATATCCTAACAACTATCCTAAAAATGTAAGACACACAATAATCATGCCCCCATTGCCACAAGTCCATCAGCATTCTGCTGAATCCCATGTCCTGATTAAGATGAAAATTATTACATAGAAACATAGGAAATAGAAGCAAGAATAGGTCATTCAGCCCTTTGAGCCTGCTCTGCCATTCAGTATGATCATGGCTGATCCTCTTTCTCAACACCATACTCCCACTCTCTCCCCAAACCCCTTGATGCCTTTCAAGACTAGTAATCTATTTCCTTCTGAAATATATTCAGTGACTTGGCCTCCACAGCCTTCTGTGGTAGAGAATTCCAAAGGTTCACAGCCCTCTGAGTGAAGAAGTTTTGCCTAATCTCAGTCTTAAATGGTCTACCCCATATCCTGAGACTGTGACCCCTTGTTCTAAACCCCCGAGCCAGAGGAAACATTATCCCTGCATCCAGTCTGTCCAGCCTTGTCAGAATTTTATACGTTTTAATGATATCCCCTCTCATTCTTCTAAACTCAGTGAATACAGGCCTACTAGGCCCAATCTCTCCTCATATGACAATCCTGCCATCCCAGGAATCAGTCTGGTAAAGCTTTGCTGCACTCTCTCTATGGCATGTATATCCTTTCTTAGGTAAGGAGACCAAAACTATGCACAATATTCCAGGTGTAGTCTCACCAAGGCCCTGTATAACTGCAGTAAGACATCCTTGCTCCTATACTCAAGTCCTCTTGCAATGAAAGCCAACATACCATTTGCCTTCTTAACTGCTTGCTGCACCTGCATGCTTGCTTTCAGGGATTGGTGTACAAGGACATCCAGGTCCCTTTGTACATTAACATTTCCCAATCTATCACCATTAAATAATATTTTGTCATTCTGTTTTTTCTACCAAAGTGGATAACTTCACACTTATCCATGTTATACTGCATCTTCCATTACTTGCCCATTCACTCAACTTGTCTACCTCGCTTTGAAGCCTCTTAACATCCTCCTCACCTCTCACATTCCCACCTAGTGTTGTGTCATCAGCAAACTTGGAAATGTTACATTTGGTTCCCTCATCTAAGTCATTGATATACATTTTGAATAGCTGGAGCCCAAGCACTGACTCCTACGGTACCTCACAAGTCACCCCCTGCCATTCCGAAAAAGACACATTTATTCCTACTCCCTGTTTCCTGTCTGCTAACCAATTCTCAACCCATGCCAATATATTAGCCCCAATCCCATGTGCTCTAATTTTGCCCACCAACCTCTTACGTGGGACTTTACCAAAAGCTTTCTGAAAAGCCAAATGCACCACATCCATTGGTTCTCCTTTATCTATTCTGCCCGTTATGTCCTCAAATTCCCCAGTAGGTTTGTCAAACATGATTTCTGGAGTTCTTTGAGGATGTAACTAGCAGAATAAGTAAGGGTGAACCAGTGGACATGGTGTGTTTGGATTTTCAGAAAACTTTTGATGGCTTCCCACATAAGATGTTAGTGCGCAAAATGAAAGCGCATGGGATTGGGGTCTTATACTCTTAGGGAAGAATTTTCCCGTTGGTGAGCGGGGGCAGGGCCCACTCACCGACGCGTAAAATGATGCGCGGTGACCTCGGGCGTGCGTCCCGACATCACCGCACATCAGTTAGATTTTCAGTTCGGCAGGCACGCAGCCGCCGAACATTCAAAGGCTTATTAAGGCCATTTAAAACCTATTTATTCAATTTAATGAGCTGCCAGTCCAGCCTTAAGGTTCTCGGGCAAGCAAAGAGCCCAGGCGGCCTTTGCGTTTTTCATGAAACCTCAACCACAGACGGGATGAGGTTTCATGAAGTGCTTTAAAATCTAATAAAAATGTATACGTTTATTCTTTGACATGTCACATGAGGGGACATGTTTTATAAGTGTAAAAACCTTTCTGTAAAACTTTAGCACTGAAACAAATCTCCCTGAGGCACCTCTGTGCCTCGGGGAGATCTCTACGTGCACGAAAGAGCGCAGGGAACCTCTCAGGGAATCAGGACCACCCACAACAGGGAGCTCTGAGCTCATCCGGGCGAGCATCACGTAAAATGGCGGCGCGTCCCCGATCAACCCCCCTGACCGGGGTGGGGGGGGAGGGGGGGGTGGGGGGGTGGTGATTTCTGGCCTTAAAGTTTTATTCTGGCAATAATTCTAGTCCAGAGGTATGTCTGCAAAAGAAAATTCTACGTTGTTGTGCATAGATGAACTTTCAAGATCATTTTTAAGTCAGCTTCTGAATATTATTCTCTTCCTTGTTGGTAGTTTCCTCATCTTTAAACTGTACAAAGAATGTCTCCATTGAGTCCATAGTTAAATTGTCTCTTTCTTCTTTAGCTGTAGGCGTATCTTCATTTTTAAGTTCATTTTCCAGACTCAAACATTTTAAATTTTCTTTTCGATATAATAAATGGTTTCTTTTTGTAGCTAACAGCTCATTCTTTCGTTAATCAAAATCCTTTATGGCTATTCCATGAATGTTATTGAGATGTTCAATCAGAAAGATTTGATGTTCTTTGGTTTACATTGTTAATGGTTAATTGGGAAACAATACCAACATCAGATCCCTTTATTAGAGCACAATTTGGTCCGATCTTTGTTGTTTGATAATATGGCCTGGCTGAGAGCCCAGGCAGGTATTATAACACCTGTGTTCCAGAGGAAACATTGTTTGATTGATAGCTCAAGCTCTCTGATCTCTGCTGTCAATTTTACAATGTTTGTTTACCCAAGTTAATTTGTTTCAAGGGTTTGTATTTACAGTTTTTGAAACTTCAAAGGACCTGGATGGTTAACACTTTTATTAGCTTGCAGTCCAGACTTTTTTGCCATCATAGGAGGAAATTATCAATACGTTACTTATTTTCAAAGCTTTTTCTTACACATGCTACTATACATTATGAGGTTCAATGCTTCTAGAAAATGTACAGTGTATCAATGGGCATGGAAGTGCAACAACTTAGCGTAGAGGGCATGAGGGGCCATGAGAGGTAGGTAGAGCGACATAGGGGGCATGAAGGGCCTGAGGGGGTGGGTGGAAGGGTGGAGCTTGGCATGGGGGTGCATGAGGAGCCATAGGAGGTGGATGAGGAGTCATAATTTGGCATGGAGCATGAGAAGGACCTTTTGAACTTAAGTTTTAAAAGGTCCCCCTAATGCACACTAGGGTTCATGACACATCTGAGAGGATGTGAACCACGACGCTTTAAAAAAAAACTGGCCCGACTCCATGAAAATTGTGTAGGAGTTCCTTATTCTGCAATGGAGCCAGGCAGGTTGGGAGAGCAAGATGCAGGCTTTTGACAGGAACCAGCACATATACTTTAAAAGACGCTACTGAAAATAGCAGAGCCCGGGAATGGGATCAGGAATCTCGGAATCGGGGCCTGCCTGCCATTTTTAGAGAGGTCCCGAGTCAACCCGACTCAGTAAAGAACCAGGCCAGTCTTCAACAATAGTTTATTTTTATGTTCCTTTGAAATCAGCTGCCAGTTCACATTGAGCAGCAGTCCTAATTCACTGCGATTTCCTCAAAATATGGGGCAGAATCTCACCCTTGGCGTGTGGGCTGGGTGGGGGCTGGTGGAGGGGGGTGGGGGGGGTGGGCAGTCGGGAAGCTGACCGCCGCCAGCGATCAGGCCCAGAAGGCAATTTCACGCTGGCAGGCCAATTAAGGCCCGCCCAGCGTGAAACGCCAGTGGCAGCGCTGCCTTTGCGGGCAGGGTGAGGAGGGCGGGCCAAGCGAGCGTGACCTTTGCGCATGCGCGCGAGTGCACGCTACATAATTTCCCTGAGGCAGCTCTCTGCCTCAGGGAGGCGAACTGATGTCAAAAAAATTATTAAAGATTTTATAAGTGTTACGAAACATGTCCCCTCATGTGAAACAAAAACAGAATTACCTGGAAAAACTCAGCAGGTCCGGCAGTATTGGCAGAGAAGGAAAGAGTTGACATTTCGAGTCCTCATGACCCTTCCATAGAACTGTTCTGTTGAAGGGTCATGAGGACTCGAAACGTCAACTCTTTTTTTCTCCGCCGATGCTGCCAGACCTGCTGAGTTTTTCCAGGTAATTCTGTTTTTGTTTTGGATTTCCAGCATCCACAGTTTTTTTGTTTTTATCCCCTCATGTGATCCTGTCGCAGGAGCAGGGACATGTAATTAATGAAAAAAGTAAAGCTTTTATTTGATTTTTATTTGCTTTTGGAAACCTCATCCTGCCCATGGATGAGGTTTCCAAAAAAGTGCAAAGGCCACTTGGCCTTTTCACCTGCCCACCAACCGTAAGGGCAGAGCTTAGCAGGTGGCCGTTTTTTCCAGTCCCGCCTCCTTTTGGGCCCAATCAGGACCATGAATACCCAGGCCCAGGGATGAGAAACACTGATGTAATTTGCCTGTACTCAGGATTTCCAGAATGAAAATAAACTTGCGGCTGGATGCTGCCCAGATGTTAACCCAGAAGCAGCCCGATATTATGTTGCATAAAGATGAACCTGCATCTTGTTATGAAATTACATAAAAATGATCAGATTTGTGTTTCATCTGAAACTGCATTTTTAAAAGAAAGTGGTGGTATAATTCAAATTTTTCCCTAAAATAAATAAAACATGACAATATTATAGTCAACACTTTTTGCAACCTGTTCTCCCGGACAATCCTGTAGTTTCTGGCAAATTTGCAATAATAAAAAAAGCAAGAGGCCCAACGTGGGATTTTTACAAACATTCCCAGTTGCATCACTGTGTTTGTAACTGAATAATTAACAAGCTGTTCGGACTGAAACATTCATTCCGAAATTAAGTTAAATGCTCAAATGAAAAATGAATCTGGTGGGTTTTGGATTTTAAGATTTTTTGAAATAAAATAAGATCTTTCCATGATTGCACACCCGAGACTGTCTTTTCATCTATGAAAAGGTACTTAAAATGCTGAAGAAGGAGTAGTCTGTGAAGTATTATTCAGAGAAAAAACATTGATTAAATTTCATTACATACAAAACTTTTAAAAAGTACATACAAGAAACTGGAATTCTTCTTTCAAATTAATAATGAGGTTTAGGTAATTTGTGAGCAGAGGCTTTTACTGAACAATAAAGGTTGATTTAGAAATTTACTTCAACTCAAACTGCCCCAAAATAATTTCTCCTTTTTTCAATTTTTCTGAAACATTTATTTCCATTCCCCACCTCCTTTGTTATCTTAAACAAAAGCAACCTCTGTCTTGAAATAAAACTGAATTTAAAAAAAAATTAACGATTATCAAAGGTGGCACATTCATCAAATTAATACCTACATCTCAATACTGTGCCAAGTATTTCAACAGTGCTGGCAATAATACAAAGCATGGAGTGTAGAAAGAAAGAAGGACAGACTTGAATTTATATAGTGCTTTTCATGACCACTGGACAGCTTAAAGTGCTTTCCAACCAATGAAGTACTTTTGAAGTGTAGTCACTGTTGTTGGAAACACGGCAGCCAATATGAGCACAGCAAGCTCCCACAAACAGAAAATGTGATAATGAGCAGAAATGGTTTTTTTTGTGATGTTATTTGAGGGATAAATATTAACCAGGACACCAGGCATAGCTCCCCAGCTCTTCTTCGGTTTAACAGCTCATCCAAGAGATGACACCTCAGTTCTATACTGGAGTATCAGTTCTAATTTATGTGCTCAAGCCCTGAAGTGGGACTTGAACCCAGAACTTTGTAATTCAGAGACAGGTGTACTTCCAGCTGGGCCATCTTCGAAGACAGAATTAATGTACAATGCTACAAATAGTGACGCTACTATTTCCTGCCAGAATGGAAAATATTTGTGTCTTTTCTTTGTCAATTATGCCTGGAGTTCAAAACAAAAACAGAATTACCAAGAAAAATTCAGCACGTCTGGCAGCATCAGCGGAGAAGAAAAGAGTTGACGTTTCGAGTGCTCACGACCCTTCAGCAGAACAGTTCTGCCAGACCTGCTGAGTTTTTCCAGGTAATTCTGTTTTTGTTTTGGATTTCCAGCATCCGCAGTTTTTTGTTTTTATGCCTGGAGTCCACACTGGCATAACTGACTGCAATTAAGTTTATGCACATAATTTGTATGTAACTATTCCCTGTTCATTGTATTTTGATGGAGAAGTCACTCTGCTTTTGGCAAGAGAAGTTGTTGCAGTTTCAGCCATTAGATCCATTTCCTGTGTTTGGTAGAGCTCTTTATAAAAGCCTCATAGACTTTTTGCTGCGGGGTGCTGTCTAAACAGACTCTGTTTTCTGTTTGCCTGTTTGCTAAATAGACTTTGTGTTATTCCCGCTATAATTCTGCCCCGCCTGCAACTCATTAGCTGACACAGTGCCTGTCACAGTGATGTCAATACTCTCATGCTCAAGACACATCCCCCCCAACACAATGCTGCTCATGCACACACTATTACTAGTGCAGAAATTTGTGGCGAGGAAGTGATGCCTTATTAGTTACAGATCACTAAAAATTGCTGGATGATTTGTGCTGCTCCAACATTAGCCTTGCCAAAAAGGAGCTTCCCAACAATCTCCCCATGAGGTTCAAGAAATTGTTACACTTCCACTGCTTGAAGAAGTGAAATTTGCTGGAGAAAGTTAGGGCTGGTATTTAACAACATAAAGACCCTTTTGATGATGAGTTTTATGTTCCTGTAAATGCCACTCAATCTCTCCAGTCCAGAAAGGGAAGTACTGAAATTGGTGGAGGCCGCCAGCACCTCTTTACTTCAGCAATCCTACTTGCAGCCATCCAGGGATAACTGAGGCCAGAAAACATCCAGGAGCCCACGACCAACCCCAATGCCCAGGAACTGTCTAACCACCACCCCTCCCCTTCCCACTAAGAAAATCCAGTGACTACCCCCAACATCCAGGAGGCAAATCTCCTCAAGGGGCCCTTGACCCCAAATCAGTGACTACCCAACTCCTTCCTGGGAAAGAAAGTAAAAAGCCTCACAGCATATCTGCTGAATGCAGCAATACCAATAGTTGCTGCCCTATTGTTTCCCTTTGAAAGCTTGCTGGGCTCTGATCCCCTCCCCCCCCCCCCGCTACAGTGACCCGATGCATTTACCAAAGAAATGTGGAGGGGCTGGCAAAATTGGGTTCAGTTGCCTCTTTAACAACCTCAATTGCCTCTCAATCGCTAGTTTCAGAATCACGAGGTTTGCCGTGAACCGGTTGTAAAACTGCGGCCCGGTGTGATGATGTTGGGGGCCTAACCTGACACCATTGCACACAATTTTATGGCACCCCCTGTCTGCATTGCTGTCCGTTTCTGCACCCTAATCCTGGCCTCTTTCCTAATCCTTAAATTACAATGGTTAAAGGGAATATGCTGTTGGTCCCATCATTCACCAAGGTCCCAGATTCTGCATTGCCCTCACCACGCTGTTATCAACTCACAGATTCCCAGCACGTTGCATTGCAAAAATGTTTCAAGCTGAAGGTGAGTCAAATTAATCTAAGTAATGTGCATGCCATGAAGTGTCCCACTCCAACAAATTCTGGGTCAGAACTGAAGCAGAGAGATTCCTGTGTGTTACTATGCTGATTCCTGATTTTCTGGTATGCTCAAATTACAAATCCTCTGTTTGACAACAGACCTTATCATCCTTAAACCCCTTCATATCTGAATGAATTAGATCCTAAGCTTTTCTCTTACTCATGGAGAGTATTTATTGCAGTGCAATGCCAGACTTGTCAAAGATTCATTCCAGTGTGTTCAAGGCATAGTTTTAAAGCTGGAATTAAAAGTACTGCCTCAAGAATATGATAGTATAAAACAGCGAGCCAAAATGTCCTTCCTTAATTGCCATATACACTTTATGGACAATATTTTAAAGGCAATTAACAAGTAAAAGAAATGATCAGTGATGAATAACTGTTCAGAAACATATCCATGTCAACTTATAGGCTGTGATATATTGTGAGCTAATCTGTCCAGCTGCCTGTACAAATCATAAAGTCTTTTTGTACAAATTCACTTGAAGGAAACTGGCAGTCTTGGTTTATTAGTTGCCTTCTGTTGTTTAGCAATCCACAGAACCTCTTGTTATCCATGGCATAGAATGATTGCCAAGTGATATAAGACTGATTAGAAAAAGAAATCTGGAAATTCTTGAATTAGGGGAAGAAGGGAGTGCACATTGAGAATCAAATAAGCTGTGAGGTTCTCAGATTTAGAATTTGCAGTTGTAATTCTCACTTGTTGGATTTGTTTTTAATTCCCAGAGCAAACATTAGAAAATGATAAGATTCATAAAAAATCTAATTGATAATCTAATTATTAATTTCATCTTCTTCAGCTGTGTTCATCCAGTGTAGCATGTAGTCCTCCTCATGCCTTTTTCCATGAGGGTTTTCTGCCATATATGACACGCTGGTAAGGTGTGTTGACAGCAGTGGCCGACAAGGAATCTCACCCATTCTTACCACCTGCCATGGGCATACAGCTGGGATTAACTTGCTTGGTTTCATCATGAATGCTCCTTCCGTGGCAAACCATTCCTGGAGTGGGACTTAAACCTGGAGCTTCTGCCACTACACACTGCATCATAAGATCTCTGCAATTATCGATTTAACAGCCTGCAATTAAATAATGTATTCCACAACTTTGACAATACTCATAATCATAGAATCATACTATATAGATGAAGGTCATTCAACCTAACATGCCTGTGCTGACTCTTTGAAACAGCTGTCCAATTCATCCCACTGGCCTCCTCTTCCCTATAACCATGCAAATGTTTCCTTTGCAAATAATTATCCAATTCCCATTAGAAAGCTAGTATTGACTATGCATTCTTGATCATAACAATTCACAGTGTAGAAGAGTTTCTCCTCATCTCCCCTCTTTTCTTTTGCCAATTACCTTAAATGTGTGTCCCCTGGTTACTGACCATTCTGCTAGGGGAAACAGTTTCTCTCCATCTATTCTATCAAAATCCCTGATAATATTGAACATCTCTATAAAATCACCTCTTAACCTTCTCAGCTCTAAGGAGAACAGTTCCTTTAGTCTCTGCACATAATTGAATCCCCTCATTTCTGGTAACATTCTAGTAAATCTCCTCTGTGCCATCTCCAAGGCCTTGATGTAGTGTGATGCCCAGAATTGGACACAACACTCCTTTTGAGGCCTAGCCAGTGATTTATCAAGGTTTAACATAACCTTCCTTTTTATATTCTATGCCCCTAAGCAAAGTATCCCATAATCAGGCACCAGAATAATAAAACTATAGCCCAATGATGGGCAGGAGGAGAAGCTACTCTTGTACTGGCTCTGCTATAATATGTCTTTCATCCCCTCCTCAAAATCATTCCTGGTGCTGTGAATTATATTTCACACATGAAATAGCACAAATGATGTGTGGGCATTGAGTTCTTCACATATGCATGTGTATGTATGTCAACTGCACGTTAATTTGCACACAGGAAGTATTAACAATTTGCAAAAGGACTGTATTTTGATACTTAAAAATATTAAATCCCATACTGTACTCTCTTTGAGGCTTCAGTTTGTTCTGTAATCCATTGAGAAACCAACAGAGAACCAAAATACTCCATTGCAATCTCAATTTTAAGCCAATCCATTCCAACAATGGTTATGATGAGAGAGAAGATGTCAAAATCTTGCAGAAAACGGCACTTTAATAATGCTTGATCATTTGACTGCTACAATGCGGCTATTCAAAGAACACATACGGCAGAAGTCATAATTCATTGAAAATTCTGTCACATTAGTTGACCATTTGCTTTGCCTCTCAGAAAGCACAAAAGAAGGTCACTTGGGTGCATGAGTTGCGTAGTGCACTTGAGTTGATGTATACTGATTTTTTTCCCTACTACACAGAGGGAAGCAAAAATAGCACTGGAGCCTCTTGATCAATTGAGTGGAATAAATTTCCTGAATTAAAATGAGGGTACTTGTCTCCAGGTGGGGCTTTGTAAATAAAACATAAGTCCTATATTTTTTAACAATATACTTTAGTGACAGATATTTAATTTGGACCTTTTTGCTGATATAATTACCTGAAATTAAGCATTTTCATTTTTAACAACTGATTATTAAGACCCCTCTGAACATAAATAATTCCTGCATCAAACCTAGCTTGAACGACAAGATATGTTACAGAAACAGCATTAATAATAAATAATCTTAATAACATTTATGATCAAGAGGCTTAATTTATTTAATGCTCACTTTGCCCCATTCTTCTGCATCCTCTTGTGCTTTATTGTAAGAAGGCAGAACTTATATGTAAATAGCAGGTGGAATTTTCCGTGCCCGCTGGCGTCGGGCATGCAGCGGCGTGAGTGGACAATATGGTGAGAAGGCTAAAAATTGGTTTCATTCCATCGTAGAACCAGTTTGTGATCATCCGTTCAACCCATCAATGGCAGGCCACATTTCCCACCATCAGACGTTGGGAACCTCATTGTAATATATCTGCACATCATTATAAGGCTAGACTGTCAGACTCATCCCCTCAAAACTGGATCGTCTTTTCCGAAAAATCACGCCGATATGTTTCACCACTGCACATAAGCAACATGCACCTGGCAAGCTGCACTTCGCTCGGGACTTGACTTTGAGGTTTGTTTACGTACGTTGCTTCTGGCAGCACTTGCAATCATCAACGCCAGGCTTCGCAGGCAGCACCACATCACTTTCACGGGAAGAACTCTACCTACCAAACCAACCGTAAGGCAGGGGTGGCTTGGTACAGTTGCAGGGCTAGGCCTTGCTTGGAGAAGGGGGAGAAGTGACCTCAGGCAAGGGAAGAGGCTGCAGGGCGAGGATCGTACTGAGGAAGAGGGGCAGCCTAGGGTTTGTGTTGGGGCACAAGCTGATCTGTGCAAGTGGCCTCAAGATGGTGAGGGCTGAGGAGACAGTCTCCAGAGGAGATGAGGCCAGATGGAGATAAGGGTGCATGTGAGAGAGTGAGTGGTGATGTCCCTTGATCTGGCAGTGAGTGAGATGCCAGTGAATGTGTGATGGGCTTGAGTATGTGAGTTTAGAGTGAAGAGATGGTTACCATACCCTGGCTGCACGGATCGGATCATTCATCCTCTATCTACATCGGATGGCCAATCTCGTCTGCAGCATTGGCACTAATCACCATTGCCATCGCCTACCAAGCAGTACTGGTAATGTTGCTGCCCTTCTTGCAGCCGAAGCGGGGATAGGGGACATCACGGCGACCTCCATAGCATCCAAAAGGCCCTTGAGGAACGCGTCACTTAACCTGGGGGGTTGCAGTCTTCCTGCCTTTTGGAGACAGGTCTTATTTGCAGTTGTCCTGGGCTGGAAGCACTGAGAGGTGTGCTCGTGGCTGTACTTTAAATGTGGCACCCAGCATGATGAAGCAGCGAGGTGACAATGTGGCAGGTAAATCGGAGCCCGCCTGCCATCAAAACAACATGTTTCCTGGGAATGCATGATTAATGCGTGGCGGGTTTAGGACGATACTGCCTCATTGTAGGCAGCGGGTAAGATGTCGTTTTACCCACCCACTACTATACTTAGTGCAAATCCAGGATGATTCTGTCCAGCACCTTTCACAGGCTCAGGCACATCCAAAGCACTTTACAATCAATGAAATGCTTTTGAAGCATAGTCATTGTTGCAATGGAAAATGCAGATAATTTGAATAAAGCAAGGTTACAAAACAGCAGTGAGATTAATGATCAACTAAACTTGTTACTTTAATGACGTTGGTTAAGAGGTAAGTGTTAGCTGGAACTCTTGTTTGAATAGTCTAATGGAGAAGATAGGACATCAGTTTAATGTCTCAAACAAAAGATGGCAGACAGAATAATCCCAGATTTGCACTAAGTGCAGTAGCGTCCCACTTATACCCTCTCCACCTCTATTCATGCAGGATAAACTGGCACACAACAAGAGAGAGAGCTCGCAGCACGGTGAGGGAATGTCTGAAATCAAGGTCCTCACAGAGCCATCCAGCTGGCCGGTGATGATCTGCACCGGTCCTGTGCTGACAGTGAGGTCGGCGCTGCTCTACCAACTGAGGCTCCAGCAGTGCAACATCCAGCAGACAACCATACTGCGAGTGATGTGTCCTGTTTCACAGGCCATTGCCATGCACTAATTATCTCTCTTTGCTTTTGCAGGCACATCTGGGAAACAGCCAAGAAAGCCCATGACCCAGGGATTCCAATCAAGCCCTGAAGAAACCTCTGAAGAGGAATCTGTAGGCACCCTCCTTGAAGACCCATCACAGCGCTCACCCACACCCTCCACCAGCGCAGAGACACACATCTCAGTGGGACCTAGCTTTACAGTAGCCTCGGGATCACATTGTGGTGAGCACATCGCACTTTTTGATCTGCAGCAGGTGGTGACAGGGACTTCCCAGATGACTGGCACCCAAAGGACTGCTGGATGCCAGAAATGGGTACAAGGCAGATGACGATGAGCCTCTGGACTTGCTCATGTCACAGTTGCTGGAGCTGCAAAATCAAGCTCAGCAATATCAGGAAGGGATGGCAGCTGCACTCTTTAGATTGCAAGTCACGATGGAGTCCTGCCTTCAGGCTGAGGTGATAGCGCCAGCATGCCAACACATCGAGGTCAGCACAGGTAGGATGGCAGTGGCCATGGAGACCTTTGGCCAGGACATCGCTCCTGCACTGCTGCGCGGGCCCAACTCCATTGCTGACACCATAGTTATCCTCCAACAGTGTGTACACAAGAGGAGTGCGGAGCAGCCTGATCTCACTCCAGCTACCCCTGTTCCACAACGAGTCAGCCTGAGGCCCCCAGACACCCAAAGGAAGGAGGATCAGCAGGTGCACAACCTGGAACCGTCCATCCAGGTAACTCCGGGAGTGTCCAGCCCATCCGAATCTCCTCTTCCTGTGACCTCAGAAGCTCCAGCTCCACAGGCCGAGGAGGGTGCCACTGCCACGCAGCAAGACTCCGAAAGCAGGCCAGGGCCCTCCAAGTCTCAGCCCCCCAGAGGGCACCTGGCAAGGTCATCACAGGCAAGGCATTGCCATCAGCAGGCTGCCTCCACCTCCACTGTGGATATCCAGGGACCACCAAGACATAGCGGCAGGATTAGGAAAGTTAAGAAGATGTAGCTCTTTCGAGTACAAACACGTTTCCATCTGTTTCAGATGAAGTTACATTGTTTCATAGTTTGCCATTGTGGGATTTGAACTCTTGATCTTGGGGTTACAAACCCAGTACCATAACCACTTGGCTATTAGTTGCACTGCCTGGGCACGGGTGCTAATCGCTTTTTCACTATTGTCAATAAATTCCTTTCTTTTGTTCTTGTAACTTCTGGGGATATCTCCCAGACAAAGGGCCAACCCTGTAGTCAGGGGCCTTGTAGCAGCCATCTTTTTAGTTCAGCAGGAAATCCATTTTTAAAAATAGCAATAAGGATAAAGTTTTGAATACACAGTTCTGGTGTTCTTCTCATGTCATAGGGATCCAACACATTGTTGTCACTGAGTCCCCTCTCCCTCCACATGATGAACACTCCCTCCTGCCCCAAAACTGATCACTACACTGATCCTTGAACCTCTCCCATACATATATAAACAGCATTCTTTCTTTAGAAAGCCTCTAATGTAAAAAGAGGATCAATCTTATCACAAAACTTCCGCATCCCAACCCATTCAGGAGCATTTCAGTCTTCCAAGGACCAATTCACTGAACAATATCTTGGCCCTGCAATGGCTTGTACTGAGCATTTTTCTGGCCTGTTAGCACCACTGACCTCTCCCACCTAACACTCACCATCTTAACTGCTGCTTCCCTTCAACCTCTCCTGTTCGCTTTTTTCTCCTCTTCCTCTCCTCTTTCCCTCCTTCTATCCTTTCCCTTTCTTCTTCACGCTTCTTTGCCTCTTCCTGATATCTTTCCCCTTTTCATATTTTGGGTCCCTTTCCTTTCCCTTTCTCATGCCATTCTTTCTCCCTCCCTGAGCCTCTCCATTCTCACCTGCTTGACTCCACACACCAGTAACACAGGAAATCAGCTAGTTTTCTTTTAAGAATTGCTTTGTGCTCTGTCTTCGTTATGTGAACGATTTATCTTTCTTTTTGTAGGTTAATTGTGGAATAAGTTTAATGTTATGAAACAGTCAGGCATTTATGCTTGTTGAACCATTAATAGCTAGGGCCAGTATGAGAACATCTCTCTTCTTCACCATTGTATATGATGCATTTAATACAATCTGCTTGGGGAAGCGAATATAATTTAAATTGCAGTAATTTATCTATTAATGAGTTTGCTCCTCATAAAAGTCAGCCCGACGGAAGAGGAAATAGATGTTGATTTGAATTCATGAAAATCAGCTAATATGGACAAGGGGATCCTTGTAAAAGGCAGACTTCAGTCTAAGGCCAGTCAGAAAGCTTTTTTCAATTGCTTTTCTTTAGGTTTGATGATGGTTCACTCAATTTAGCATGCATCAATGACAGGATTTTTTTTTAGTGAGGAATTTCAGGTGGAACCAATTTCTGCCTTTAGCAGGCCTCTCCCAGGCTTCCCTGCTCTTCTCCAGCTCTCTTGCAATCCACTCACTAAGTAGCCACTGGCCTGATTTTCATACATCTAAGTGAGATTCAGTGGTGAAGCAACTCCAGGTTTCCAGATCTCAGCTGCATTCGGGGTAAGTTGCATTAAGTTCATTAAGACGCACCAGCTGATCAAAGTGGAAATGAGGAGCTCCTGACACACAAGAGTCTGGTTATCTTCAAATATAAATTTCCGCTGTAATTTTAAAACTTTTTTTGCTATTCCACCTACTAACACCTGCACTTGCAGCTCTGTTTCTCACGGGGGCAGACCTACCCTCCCCGCACCTCCTCAACCCCCCCTTCCCATCATCCTCCATCCCTACACACAGCCAAGGCATCTCAGGGGCATTTTCATTGGGCATTCTCGTATATTATTTTCATTGATGAGGAACAGTACCCAAGGATGGGGTAAAGGAGGCTCAGACAACTCTTATTGAAAAAGACTCACAATGCATGTCATCACTGAAGCCTTTTCTGTGGAAGAAAATCTACATTTGACCCCATAACTTTAGCTCTTTCTCCCTCATTTTCGAATTAAGGGACATTCTTTCAATGCTACCACATGAAAAAACACTGGCCCTCTTTGTCCCTCCATGCCCATGCCAATCATCATCATCTTAGTAAATACTTCCATTTCATTACAGTGAATTCCAAAGAGCAGTCTTAACACAATGCTTCTCCCAAGTGCCGACATGTGCCTTTTATTGCCTCTTCATTCTTGTGCTGCGTCTAGAGGCCACTTCAGGGCCAGGATTGTTTTAATCGTGGGACTGAGTTGGATCTTACCTCATGGCAACTTACTCCTTGGCAGCTTAACGTTGCCTCTCACATTCCAATGACTTAGTGTTAGCAGTGGACAGCTGGAGGCCTGGCCTGTGCCGCTGTGGATCTGCAGAAAAGGTGCCGAGTATAGATGAAGATCATCCCCTTGGGAAAGTAAAAAAAAACAAAAGAAGATTGTGCCGGTGTGGTCTTTCAGACAGGGAGGTCAGGACATCAGTATAAAGGCTAAGTCAGTAACTGATTCTGCTACTTGCTCCCACAAGAACTGGGTACCTCCCCATGAGCTGCGTGATCTTCTCCTCCAAGAAGAGAGCAAGAAAAATGACTGTGCTAGACTTGAGTTTGTGTTTACTAACTGTATCAGCTGAATCAGAGTAGAGGTCAACAAGGCAAAAGACGGCACATATCATCTTGACTGGCATTCTACCAATGAATTGGTAAGCAGCTGCCCTGTGTGTTGTAGGACTGTGCCATAAAGATCAGGATAATCTCAGGCTGAATCAGTCAGTGGTCTCTGGTCAGTGCTGAGTTAGCCAATGCCAATTCAAGTAACTACAAACCGGTGGATATAGAAGCATTTCATGGTGAATCTAGAAAAAATTATATGTTAACTATAACTCATTGAACAGCTACACATTGACTGCATTTATATATAACTGCCCTGATCAGTGCAACAGTTGCAGTAGAAATACAGAGTTATTGACTTCTGAACAAATCCAAATGGCCTCCGTCTGTGCTATGTTTTATGATTCTAATTTGCAAATAGAATAATAAATCTATTGGAAATGTTGTTTAAAAAAAAAGAAACGAATTCTGATTTGATAGAGAACAGAGGACACCAAGACAAGAGGTAGAGGAAAATAAGCTGAACAAGTTCAGTGTTGTAGAACATGATATGCTGAGCTAGATTCTATGAAAGGCCTTTTCTTCTTCTAACCTTCCTATTGGGTGGATTTTCCTCAGAGATCTTGTCTAAAGTTGTGGAACTGCATTGGAAATAGCAAAAGAAAGGGTAGTAAAGCCTCCTGCTACCTCATCACTGCCTCCACGATTTCCTCTACCGACACCATTGCTGTCTGGCTTCTTCCCAACTCATCACCTGAATTGGTGGCCAGGGGGTAGGAGCTGGGTCTTGTCGGATTTTCTTTCTTTTCACCCAAATCACAGCTACTATGAGAAGATTGTGGCTGGCCCCAGAAAGTGGTGGGAATTGCTTTGGGATACCATAAGGGTGAGACAGGACCTTTCAGCAACTTCCTCTCCTTCCGTTACATGCCAAATAACCTGTCTTTAAAAGGCCCTGGTCTTTGCTGAAGTCTTCAGTGGGCTTGCTTTCAGTTCTTCCCAGTGCTCCAGCCCCTTTGAAGAGCCTCACTTGATGGCCAGGTGCAGCACTGACATATCTACTGCAGCATCACAGGATTCTCCACCTCTTCGATGGTGGACTCCATCTTGTCGATACAGATCCTGTCAGGAGTCCAGATCAAGACTGGGTGGATTCAGAGGGCTCAGCAGAAGTCTGAATGTTAGAATTCTTCATATTTAAACTGTCCTTTTCTACTCTAATCTTCAAAGAAATATGTAATGAGATGATAATGAATAACTTCAAGGATAGATATTAATTTTAAATTAAGACCTAATCCAATTTGCAAACATCACAACACACTACACAAAATGGCTACAAGTGCTTTTGCAAAGTCATTGATTATCTGCCTTTACTGATCTAATGTTCAGTTTGAAGCCTCCTAAAAGTGTATTTCTAAACAAATAAAAAGCTCAGTCATTTGGTTCAGTGCTTCATTATACATTTTTGAATGAATTATCAATGATAAGTGTCACAAACTAATTACATCTCCCCAATTATTTCTTCCAGCCTGACCTTTGTATATTGGATCTGTGATTCTACAATTTAGTTAAATTGCTTTGATCCATATTATTTTCCTCCAAATTTATCATCTGCCAGTTATAGTTTGGAACAGATTCTGTCTTTAACTGCAGGCTATCTATACAGAGAAGTTAAATTGTGCAGCAGTCAGCATGGATCCTGTAATGCGTTGTTTGTCACTACTGCATGCCAATGACAGCAGAAAATAAGATGAACCCATCATATTTCTGAATTGACATCCAGGAACATTTTGGTGAATTTGTCTGTGCAACAAAAGCGCTGGTGATCTTGCACAAAAGTAAAATGGATTGTCAAGGGAAGTACTGGACAAAACACAGGCAGGAGTACATTACAAGGCTGCAACGTATCATGCGGTTAAGATGATACCTTTTAATGATGAGTGTGAAACCCAAAGGGTTTACCGACATTAAATCAGTCTGAGACCTGTTCCTGTACCATCATGAGATAAAATAGTGGACAGAGCTTCTTGTAATTGATCACCATTGTTTGACAAGTAACAATACTATGCATCATTTGACAAGCAGTAATGGCAAGACTTATTTCATTGAATATCGCACTGTAGAATGGCGTTTTGGATACAATATAGATTTTCATTGTTCTGTTGCTAATTTTAAGCAAGTGCTGAAAACTTCCACAGCAGTGTCATTTTTTTACAGTTCTTCTTGCAAGATTTGGCAAATGGTGGCAAACAAGGACACAATTGCCTAGAAAACAATACCAAAAAGAAAATTAAATATGAAGGAAATGCTGATTTATTTGTAATCATTGCATTACAATGTTGAGTTTTGCTTACACCAGTTGCACTTGGTGAGGAATTGAAGAGGTTTATGCTTCATGCTAATAACCACAATTAGCATGGCAGCATTATATCTTATATCATTCTGAAGTTAGAAGCTATTGAGTTTATATGGAAAATCAGAATAAGGAGCTATAGATATAAATTGATTCCTGGGTCCATGTTCTAACCTTCTGTGACAATACTCCACTCCAGCAATTTCTGCAATAGTTATGTCTTTATCCAGTTACCTTTCTTTAACTATTCAACTTCTTTGTGACTCAGTTAGTGTTATTTTTGAATGCTGTTACGTTTTGGACGTAGTTTTGAAAAAAATTGACATTTTATCTCTGGCTACAAACGAATGTAGCATGTTATGCAACAGAAGCAAAATGCCTGGCAATTCTTATCAAATAAATCATCTCCTTCTCAGTTATAAACTATATCTTATGTGCATTAGGTTGGATAACAGAGCCTACAAAGGAGAACGTTTTAAATGATTCAAAGTGTGTAAGTGTAATAGTTGTTCTGCTGAAAAGCAGCTCACCAAATTATACTGCTTACTTGTCTGAACAATTGCCACCTTACTGTCCTTCCCCCCTCCAAAAAAAAAACCATTCTAGCCAAATTGAATTTGACAAGTGACAAGTAGCTGAACTGTATTGAGCATGTTGTCGGACAGTTGAAGATTTTCAATATTATCTGTCGCTGACCTGCATTTCTTGCTGATTTATGAGCTGAGCTGCTTCTATCATCTGAATGTACATGATTGTCCATTCATAACAGGGCAGCTGTCAGAGAAACTCTTCAGCACACAGTAAAGCAAATAAATATCCATCCACAGTTAAGTTTCAAAGACTCTGAGGCTTTTCTCAAAACCTGTCAAATAAGTCAGTTGAGATTCTGGAATGATAAGAATTGAATGAAAAATGAGGGAACTGACAAAAATATTGCTGGACAATTTAACAAAGCGCTTCATAGCTACTTTCATACCACAAAATGAAATTTATTTTATGCTTTCTCATACACTTTAACCTTGAAACTTACTGTTTTTCTTCTTGGCGAAAGTATTTTAATAGCTTTGATCTGTGCTTATTCAATATGGTGCAGCTTATATTTACCAACGTATCTCGTAATCTGTCTAAAGATGAAGGCTAGAATATTATTGTCGCTGATATTATGGGCTGCAGTTTGTAGTGGCTGGACAATAAGAACTTACATTGGCAGCAATGATTCTATTAACATCTTTAGAAATTTTGGAGTTTTGTGGTGGTAAGCCCACTATTTCATTTTCTGTATTCTCTAATACCTCAAATTCTCGACCATACATTCTCAACCTTCTATAAATTTCTAAATTTTGCCTCTGCAGATCAGAAAGTTGCTGATGCCGAGTAAATGCCTCTCTTTTGGAAAATGGTCTTCTGCACAGCAGACAGCCTATTTTGTTCCAATCGGTCAGCTTTTCTTTCAGATCGTGAGCTGTCTCTTGCTCTTCTTCGTCGTTGTCTTTGCTACGATGCTACAAGTCCCTGTAGTGGACTTGACTTTCTCTTTAATGGACTTTCATTATCATTTTAAAGTTAATTTATCATAGTATTGTTGAATATTCATGTTTTATTCCTGAAGTAAGCAATAGAGTTGATGAAAACATACAAGGAAATGTTTATCTCAGTCAATAGAAAAAATTATTATATTTTTCGAGTAACTGAAGTATAACTACACAGCCACCTGCCCAGAAAAGCAAAATTATTGCCATTCTCTTGAAAAGAAGAAAATCTGGTATAAAATGTGGCCTCGTTTATACATTCCTATTAATACAGTAATGACTTATGTTCCTGGACATACCATCAGAGAAAGTTTTTCCACTGCTTTGCAAAATTGAGAGGTAAACATGGAACACACAGGAAAATTCCACTTTTAAAAATTCATTCACGGGATGTGGGCATCACTGGCTAAGCCAGCATATATTGCCCATCACTAGTTGCCCTTGAGAAAGTGGTGGTGAGCTGCCTTCTTGAACCACTGCAGTCCAAGTGGTGTAGGGACACCCACAGTGCTGTTAGGAAGGGAGTTCCAGGATCTTGACCCAGTGACAGTGAAGGAACAGCGATATATTTCCAAGTCAGGATGGTGAGTGGCTTGGAGGGGAACCTCCAGGTGCAGTGTTCCCATCTATCTGCTACTCTTGTCCTTCTAGATTGTAGTGGTCGTGGGTTCGGAGGGTGCTGTCGAAGGAGCCTTAGTGAATCCCTACAGTGCATCTTGTAGATGGTACGCACTGCTGCTACTGTGTGTCGGTGCTGAAGGGAGTGAATGTTTATGGATGTGGTGCCAATCAAGCGGCCTGCTTTGTCCTGGATGCTGTCAAGATTCTTGATTGTTGTGGGAGCTGCACTCATCCAGGCAAGTGGGGAGAATTCCATCACACTCTTGACTTGTGCCTTGTGGGTGGTGGACAGGCTTTGGGGAGTCAGGAGGTGAGTTACTCATCACAGGATTCCTAGCCTCTGAGCTGCTCTTGTAGACATGGTATTTATATGGCTAGTCCAGTTCAGTTTCTGGTCAATGGTAATGCCTAGGATGTTGATAGTGGGGGATACAGTGATGGTAATGCCATTGAACATCAAGGGGCAATGGTTGCATTCTCTCTTGTTGGAGATGGTCATTGCCTGGCACTTGTGTGGTGCAAATGTTACTTACCACTTGTCAGCCCAAGGCTGGATATTGTTCAGATCTTGCTGCATTTGGACATGAACTGCTTCAGTATCTGGGGAGTCGCAAATGATGCTGAACATTGTGTAATCATCAGCCAACATCCCCACCTCTGACCTTATGATGGAAGGAAGGTCATTGATGAAGCAGCTGAAGATGGTTGGACCTAGGACACTACCCTGAGGAACTCCTGCAGTGATGTCCTGGAGGTGTGACAACTGACCTCCAACAACCACAAACATCTTCCTTTATGCTAATTGTGACTCCAACCATCAGAGAGTTTTCCCCCTGATTCCCATTGACTGCAGTTTAGTTAGGGCTCCTTGATGCCACACCTGGTCAAATGCTGCCTTGATGTCAAGGGCAGTCACTCGCACCTCACCTCGGGAGTTCAGCTCTTTTGTCCATGTTTGAACCAAGGCTGTAATGAGGTCAGGAGCTGAGTGGCCCTGGCAGAACCCAAACTGGGCATCAATGAGCAGGTTATTGCTAAGCAAGTGCTTTTTACTAGCATTGTTGATGACCTCTTCCATTACTTTACTGATGACCGAGAGTAGACTGATGGGGCGGTAATTGGCGGGGTTGGATTTGTCCTGCTTTTTGTGTACAGGACATACCTGGGCAATTTTCCATATAGCTAGGTAGATGCCAGTGTTGTCACTGTATTGTAACAGCTTGGCTAGGGGTGCGGCAAGTTCTGAAGCACAGGTCTTCAGTATTATTGCTGGAATATCGTCAGGGCCCATAGCCTTTGCAGTATCCAGTGCTTTCAGCAATTTCTTGATATCACATGGAGTGAATTGAATTGGCTGAAGACTGGCATCTGTGATGCTAAGAACCTCTGGAGGAGGCCAAGATAGATCATCCACTTGGCACTTTTGGCTGCAAATGCTTTGGCTTTATCTTTTGCACTGATGTGCTGGGCTCCTCCATCATTGAGCATGGGGATATTTGTGGCGCCACATCCTCCAGTGAGTTGTTTAATTGTCCACCACCATTCACGACTGGATGTGGCAGGACTGCAATGGTTGCAGCATTGCAAAATGAGAAATTAATCAAACTTGGTGACCTTCATCTGCCTTATATCACTGCATGCTCTGTTTGGTCCTCTGACAGTAGTGACTGAATTTTACGTGCCCTCAGCTGGAGTGTTTCCCATGGGGAGTGTGGGGGTGGCGGGGGTCATATAAAATGGAGTGAGCGCCCATCCCACCATCTTCCTTCCCCTACAAGAGCTCGCCCCAATAATACAGAGGGGCAGGCGGGTGCTGAAATCGAGAAAAAAGCATTCTTCCATGTGAAAATCCTCATAATACTTGTAATCCTACTAGCTTTATCAACAGTCAGAAACCAGATTAAAGGGACAATCTGTTATTGCAACTTATTGAAACTGTCATTCATTCTCAGATGAATGAAATATCTACTGTGCTGAAAGCCATTAGCGTTTGAAACTCAACCAGGTATTGATATTGGTGACAGCCATTCAAACAATAGACTCCTTTCTGGAAATGAAAGAACAGAAGGTGTTCATTTTAATTTCAAAGGATAGTGCCTGTCAATCAATGTAAGGGAGCAGGTAGTTAGATTTTTTTTTAAATGCGGAGACTTTTTTGAGTGGTGATTTTTTCAAGTGTCAAAATTAAGGTTTGTTTTAATCAGCCGGAGCCATTTAAATCACAGCAGAAAAGATGACAGTCAGGATATTTTGCAACATATTTCACTCCATTATGGAGCTTTCTCCAGTTATAAAGCACTATGTTATATGTGGTCAATGCTGGTCAATGTAAGGGTCAACTTACCTGTAAAGGACAGATCTCTATGATGAATCACTGCATTAAGAACACATCTACATTACAATATAGCACCTAATTGTGACATCTGAAGGTGTGAAAACACTTTGTACTTAAGTTTCAGAATATCCTAGACTCCTCAGTAGGCTCACCATTTTCTTCATGAACTCTCAAACCTGGTGTGCTTTTAATGGGCTTTCAAAACCCCACATTACAGGGTGAAAATGATATGCGGGAGGAAATCTGATTTTTGTCCTTCATTTAAAATGGGGACCTGACCTTGGCAGGGACAGGGGTAGGGGGCGTGTCTGCATTTTGTACATTAGCCGTACCAGACCTGCAAAATGTCTATGAGGAAAATTGCACGGGGTCGGGAATGCAGAGGAAAATTGGATTTCCTAAAAAAAAACTGCGGCCATTTGCACAGTGAAACTATCTCTGCACCCAAATGAAAATTCAGCCCTTGTCCGGTGTTTCTTATTTGGTCTTAATAAGTTTTCATCACATTTACAATATATGTTGCATTTGAGCCTCAATTTAGCAGAGCATGCTGGTCCAGAGCTATTAAACGTAGATTTCTCAAATCACTTTACATTTTGAAGATTTCTTCCTTGATTCATAGATCAGTGAAGGAAGTGATATGGATGGTCTCATTGCACAAATATTTTCATATTACTTGCCATAGCATTGTACAAAGATGTACAATGTTCACCTGCAATAAATCTTACTTTATACAGAATGGGAACCAATGTGTATAAGTCGCCACTTTACCCTGCAGTGATTTGTAACAAAAAATAAAATTGTGTGCAATGTATTCTGAATGTCATGTTATACTCAAGCTGAAATGTATTTTTATGCTATTTGCAAAAGCTAAGAGCTTTGTTTTGAATTCCATATGTATAAAAATGTTGTTCAGTTTTATAGGTGATGGACAATGTGAACTGGTGGAAATTTGCCACCTCTAAATTAATTTTATGCAGATAATTTGCAGCCAGTAAATAGTTCTACTGCATTTTAGCATTTCTGTTATGGTGAGGAGTGTATGATGGGTGGCTGATCCGCTACCTCTAGTTTTCTAACTGGTGATGAGAGTTAAAATCACAGAATCTTAACGGCACAGAAGGAGGCCATTTGGCCCATCGTGTCTGCACCGGCTCTCCAAATGAGCATTATGATCTTGTGCCATTGCCCTGACTTTTTCCTGTGCCCTTGCACATTGTTTCTATTCAAATAATCATCCAATGCCCTCTTGAATGCCTTGATTGAGCCTGCCTCCACCACACTTCCAGGCAGTACATTCCAGACCCGAACCACTCGCTGTGTGAAGAAGTTTTTTCTCACGTTACACTTGCTTCTTTTGCAAATCACTTTAAATCTGTGCCCTCTCGTTCTCGATCCTTTTACGAGTGGAAACAGCTTCTGCCTTTCCACTCTGTCCAGCCCCCTCGTGATTTTGAACCTCTCTATCAAACCTCCTCTCAGCCCTCTTCTCGCCAAGGAGAACAGTCCCAACCTTTCCAATCTATTCTCGTAACTGAAGTTTCTCATCCCAACATCTCTGACTTCCAGACCCTCTTCCCACGTTTAATCTGCTGCAATAGTTTCATTGTCCTAACTAGGATACATAATTCAAGGCCGCCTCAGCTCTAAGCAGCATTTCTCTGATTAGTGATTCAGAAGCCTGGTTTGAAATTTAGATACCAATCCAAAAAAAATGAGGGCAATTAATACTAGGTTCTGCTAGATAAGCCTATCAGTAGACAGCCTTTCCTTGTATGTACTCCTACCTCCCTTGGATTTCAGCCCCAAAGTCAGTAGGAATAGTTCAGCGACAACGAGAAGATTTTGCTCATGTAAATCGTTTACATTGCTGTCCTACATATAGCCTTAGGGTTCATCTAGTAGCACGTTAGTCACCAAAACTTCAGTTTTGTCCATGGGCCAAATCTTCCGGTCTCTGGAGCATCAGGGGCCAGTTGTATGACTGAAGCTTCGCATTGGGAGCATGTGGAAGTCGTGACGCACAGACCAATGTGAGAATTGCCCTGGAAAGTTTAAACTCCTGATGGGTAATTCCCTTGCTCCCTGGGATCCTGCGTGAACGACTCCAATTCTGAGCTAAAATCAGGGATTTCAGAAGGTTCCATGGTACTTACCTGAACAGTTACCTAGCAAATTAGGCAGATTAAAACCTATTCTAAAACCTGGGAAAGTACACGCCCCACTTCCCAGATTATCCACCCCAGACCCAACTACCCCCAGACCTGATGACCCACTCACCCACCTCACCTACCTCAACCACCTACCACCTCACCCATTCACCCTACCCTAATCAAATCAACCATCTACCATAAATAAAAACAGAAAATGCTGGAAAACTCAGCAGGTTTAGCAGCATCTGTGGAGAGAGAAACAAGAATTAACGTTTCAAGTCTGTATTGCTCTTCTGCAGAGCTAAATAGAAATAAAAATGTGATGGGTTTTAGACTGCTTAAGAAGGGGTGGAGCAGGTGAAGCAAGATAGAAGGTCAGGGATAGGTGGGATTAAGGGGAGATTGACAAAGATGTCATGGACACAAGACAAAGGATGTGTTAATGGTGGTAAGGACTAAAGAAGATGCCGATAGTGGCAGAATGTGTTATGAGCAGAACAAGGGTGAACTCTCTGAAAGCACAACATAGTAACAATTGATAGATAGTCCTGTGGGGGAGCTGGGGAGTGGGTGCTTGGGGGGAAAAAGGATTTTTTTTAAATGAACAAATAAATAAAAGTAAATAAATAAAAATGAAAATAGATAAGAATAAAAATAAAAGTTAGAATTGAAAATTTAAAAAAATTAAAAATAACTTGGATTAAAAAAGGAGTAGATATGGAGGAGAGAGTTCATGGGCTGAAGTTATTGAACAGTGTTAAGTCCAGAAAGATGTAAGGTGCCTAATCGGAAGATGAGGTGCTGTTCCTCCAGTTTGCATTGGGCTTCACTGGAACATTGCAGCAGGCCAAGGACAGACATGTGGGCATGAGAGCAATGTGGTGTGTTGAAATGACAAGTGATAGTAATGTCTGGATCATGCTTGCGGACTGAGTGAAGGTGTTCAGCAAAGTGGTCACCCAGTCTGTATTTAGTCTCCCTAGTGTAGAGGAGACAACATTTTGACCAGCGAATAGAATAGACCAAATTTAAGGATGTGCAAGTGAATGCTGCTTCACCTGAAAGGAGCGTTTGGGCCTTTAGTCGATGAGGAGGGAGGAGGTAAAGGGGCAGGTGTTGCATCTTCTGCGATTGCATGGGAAGGTGCCTTGGGAAGGGGATGAGGAGTTGGGGGTGATGGAGGAGTGAACCAGGGTGTCCCGGAGGGAATGGTCCCTACGGCTTGCTGACAGAGGTGTGAGGGGAAGATCTGTTTGGTGGTGGCATCGTGCTGGAGCTGGCGAAAATGGCGGAAGATGATCCTTTAAATGTGGAGGCTGGTGGGGTGAAAAATGAGGATAAGGGGGACCCTATCATGGTTCTGGGGGGAAGGGGAAGGGGTGAATGCAGAGGTGTGGGAGATGGGTTGGACACAGTTTCAGGCCCTGTCAACAACAGTTAGGGGAACCCTCGGTTAAGGAAAAAGGAAGACACGTCAGAAGCGCTGTTTTGGAAAGTGGCATCATTGGAACAGATGCGATGGAGGTGAAGGAACTGAGGGAATGGGATGGAGTCTTTACAGGAAGTAGGGTGTGAGGAGCTGTAGTCAAGGTAGCTGTGGGAGTCGTTGAGATTGTAATGAATATTGGTAGACAGTCTAACACCAGAAATGGAGACAGAGAGGTTAAGGAAGGGAAGGGAAGTGTGGGAGATGGACCATGTGAAGCAGAGAGAGGGGTGGAAATTGGAAGCAAAATTGATAAATTTTTTCCACGTCCAGGCGAGAGCATGCAGCAGCACCGAAACAGTCATCGATGTACTGAAAAAGAGTTGTTGGAGGGGGCCTGAGTAGGAGTGGAACAAGGAATGTTCCATTTACTGCACAAAAAGACACATAACTGGAGCCCATGCAGGTACCCATAGCCGCACCTTTTATTTGAAGGAAGTGAGACCATTTAAAGGAGAAATTGTTCAGTGAGAGAACAAGTTCAGCCAGGCAGAGGAGAGTAGTGGTGGATGGGGATTGTCCGGGCCTCTGTTCAAGGAAGAAATGGAGAGCCCTCAGACCATCCTGGTGGGGGCTGGAGGTGTAGAGGGATTGGATGTCCATGGTGAAGAGGAACAAAAACAAAAACAGAATTACCTGGAAAAACTCAGCAGGTCTGGCAGCATCGGCGGAGAAGAAAAGAGTTGACGTTTCGAGTCCTCATGACCCTTCGACAGAACTTGAGTTCGAGTCGAAGAGGAGGCGGTTAGAACCAGGGAACTGGAAATTTTTGATGTGGCCTAGGGCATCAGCAGAATCACGAATGTAGGTGGGAAGAAACTGAACAAGGGGAAAGAGAATGTAGTCAAAATAGGAAGAAATGAGTTTTGTTGGGCAGGAACAGACTGACATAATGGGTCAACCAGGACAGTCATACAGACTCAAAACTTCAACTCTGTTTCTCTCTCCATGGATGCCGCCAGACCTGCTGAGATTTTACTGCATTTTCTGTTTTTATTTCAGATTTCCAGCATCCGCAATATTTTATTTTCATCAACCACCTACCCAACTCACCCACCTAGTCACCTCACATGCCTACCTACCCACTACAAACTCACCAACTCACCCAGCGACCCATTCACCCACTCACATACTAACCCAGTCCCTCATCCATTCACTAACATTCAAAGACTGGCCCTTTAAATATCATACAGCAACTTGTGCCATAAAAAGGGGCTGCGTCCTGTACCCCCACTCCCACTCACCCCAACTCTACTGTGCTTTGATGGAGTTCCCTGAGGGACAGTATGTTGAGCATTTCTGTGAAAGCTGGGATCAGAAGGCTCTGGAAGAAATGCGCAGCAGTGTCAAGACGGGGGAATTCACAAGCACAGCGGCGATCCAACCACCATTGCCACTGCTCGGAAGATCCGGGCCCATGTTAAACAAATATTCCTAATTACAGATTAATTGCTGATAATACGTTATTTATAAATGTTTCTCTTCTCCTCCCAAATCATAGTTCAATCAATGCAAGCGTTATGGATGAATTTTCAAAATGAATATTCTAATTTACTTTATTTGCTTTGTATATCAATATAATAACCATTATAATTCTCAATGACTGATATTTTTCAAAGGCACGTTACTGAGCTCTGCATAACTAATGAAACCTCATATTAGGACTTCCTGAGAAAATGAAAGTAAACAGATATAGTATTGAGAAAAGACATTGTCACTGATTAACCTCCTTTAACATGGTAAATAATGACTGTGTGAGCACAGTGATGTAAGTGAAGTACTGTAATTAAATGAAAACCAAGAGACACTAACACCTCCATAGTTTTTGGTTGATAAAAAACAACACCCACACTTCTATTAATCAGCAAATCTTCTGGAGCTGGTGTAAACATGATACCATAGCAATGGTCGTGTGCCAATAGCGTAGAGTTGTAATGTTTCCAAAGGTAAACACATTGGGGTCTATAATTTAATATTGCATTGGTCTAATGAGCCTTGGACTCTATCTCAAGGGATAGATGCCTTCACTCCCATTGCCATCATGATTGTACTGCTGGCAGGTTCGGAAGTGCCCATGTATGAATGTTTTACTTTCACAGTTTTGATCTGTCAACTTTTCAACTGGTATTGTTGATCAAGTTAACAGTTAAGACCATAATTATAAGATTAGAAATTACTTAAATAAATGACAATGATCCTTCAAATTCCCAGGAAAAATCTAATCTATAATAACATTTACCCTTGTAAAATGGCCAAGCATGAACAGTAGAACTTTACCTGATCTTGGACAAATGTTGGACTGGCGTACATACAAATGTTTTAGCTGTGACTGCAGATCTGACAGGAATGCCATGCACATCTGTAATTCATCTGATACATATCCAGCCTCTTTTATAATATCTATGTTCAAAGCACTTATTCTCCTTATGGAAAATATCCAGCATTTATCGAGCTACATTGAAAATAGAAACAGGCTGTTTGGCCCAACCAGTCCATGTTGCTGTTTATCTTCAACATGAGCTAAAGCCTTAATTCCAGTTACCACATGAAGGGTCTTAGATCTGAAGAATCAACTGATTGACTTCACTTTCTCCGCAGACACTGCGTGACTTGCTGAGCACTTCCAGATTTTTCTGTTACTGTTCTAAATGCCCTGTTCCCGTAGTACTTTATCCCCCTTTCCTTCAGCCTCCTATTGAACCTATCCTTAAAGGTTGCTGTGATCTCTGAGCCAATCACTAAGCCTGGTGGTGCATTCCATGGCCTTACAAGCCACTGTATTAAAAATGTTCCACCTACTCGCTGCCCTAGATCTCTTTCAATGTTATATCTTATGATGCTATATTGTAAAGCCTCGGAAACACTGTTTTGTATACTTTGACTTATCTCTTCAAAATGTGAAAAGACCTCTACGCAAAGTGTTCTGCCCTAATGACAACAGGCCTAATGATTCAAGTCTTTGTATTTGTGATGCCTCCTATTGAGGCAGAATCAGAGTGAATTATTGCTGTACTCTGTCTATTGCCTCAATATCATTCCGTGGAATCCATACTGTACACAATTTAAAGATTTATAACTATACCTTTGCTTTTATTTCTATGTCTTTTGTGGTAAGACCCAGCATTCCACTGTAATTTTATGACCGTATTTACTTAAAGTGATTCTTTAAATTTCTGTGAACCCTCAAATCTCTCTTTCCTTTCAGAATTCAAAGTATAATTATAGCATTTATTTTGATTTATCAAAATGCACCACACCACATTTACTAATATTTAACATCCATCTGACACTTTCTTACCCATTTTACCATATTAACAATATCCTCTTACAGTTTCATTTCATCTTCAGAACTCCCTCGAGGCCTACATCTAAATCACTGATGCACACAGTGAACAGAAGCAATCCTAGAATGAAACACAACAATCGACTTCCAACGACACTGAGAAACTGCCTTTAACTCCTACTCTTCCCCTTTTAACCAGTCATTATTCCACTCACTCTGGGCGCTTCTACAAACAGTAGATTCATGTGCTTTCAAGGTAGGAGCTGTTGCCCAATCAAGTTATGAGTGTTATAATATGAGTTCTTTAGATGTCTCAGTGATGAGATCTTGAGAATTGTATATTTAAACATGAACCCATTATTATTAATCTTTATCTATTTACAGATCACAGCTTATACTGTCATTCATGGTGCTGCTTCTTCATGCAGGCTGCTTCCAGAGTGTTGTCTCCAGACTGTTCTCTCTGAGTCTATTACCATGTGACTCTATGCATAATGCCATGGGGCAGTGCTATTTTCCAGTCCTATGTTAACCCTTGCTCTGCCGAGCACCTTTACATTGCAATGACACGCAGACACATGCAACATCATACGATATCCCCTTTCTTCGCCAAAGAAAACTTTACTCCTTTCCAATGGAGTATAACAATACAATCTTTACTTACTATTCACTTCTACCCCCACCTCAAGTCACTGACTTTATAAATTCAAACAGTCTTGAGGCTTGACAGTTCTTCCACATCGCAGTCTGTCACATTTGAGGAATGGTAATAGCACTCTGTGTTTCTGATACTTGGTTATCTCCTTTTGATTCACTTTTTGCACTCCTTTGAGTTGCATTTCTCTTTATTAACAACTCGTCTGCTTTTTTCGGACAGATGGGTTTATCCCATTCGTTCATAGAGTAGACTTAAATTTTCTTTCTCCATGGTGTCCTCCATTTTCTTGCTGGACCTTGGTGTTTCACAAATTGAACCTTCAATTCCACCTGTTTCACAATTTCAGGCAAACACTTGTTTGCTGTTTTATTTTCAAATTGCTTTGCAAGCTTATGAATCCTTTCATTTACCTCAACCTTTCCTTCTTCTAGTGCCTTGTGTTTCAGTGTCGGATTTACATTTTATGATCTTATTTCCATTTTTTTTTTACTGTCTGCAACAGAACTTTGTCCTTGACCTTCATTTTGGATTCATTGTTGGCCAGGTCTGTCTCTGATGAAGTCTTAACTTGTTTCAGTTCTGTAATTGTGCAACTCATGGCTTCATTCTCTGTTTGCAGTTTGGAAAGTTCTGTGGCTTTTCCTTTCAGGGCCTCATCTTTTCCACTCAATTGCTTCTTCAGCTCTTTAGTCTCTTTCTTGTAGCTTTTGGTTTCCTCCTGGAATATTGAACATTGCTGAGTCTGCTGTGCCAACTGATTCTTCAGTTTGTTCAAAGTGAAGTTAAATTCATTTTGCTTCTCTTCGGAATGTTCCAGAGGAATAAACTTTGACCTGAGGGATTCTTGTAGCGTGTGAAGGTCTGTCAACAGCGAAGCTCACTTGCTTCATCTTGAGTTTTTCTGTAATTCAGCAAAATCCGCTCTTCCATTCTACAGTTTAAGACAGTCTTCATTTCTACATGTTGCTGAATGGTTAAGCATTCCTTTTGCATTTGATATTGAAGAACAATTAACTGTTCTTTCAACTGTTTTCTTGTTGACTCTTGCCAATTCATTCTGGGTCTCAGTGCATCCGTTTGAATCTTGTGCTTTAAATCTCCCAGTTCAGTTTTCTTGCAAGCATTTTCCTGAGAACAGCTTCATTTACTTTTTGCATGTTTTGCTTCTTTTGAGTTACCTCAGATAGCTTTCCTTCATTCACAGCCATTTGCGTACTCCGCATTGTCATCTGCTGTTGCAGTTTGGGTACTGTGCCAGCATTTTCAAGAAACTTTGGCCAGAATTTTCCGTCCCCATTGGTGACAGCCATCATGGTGGGTGTGAGCAGACAGTATAGCAAGAAGGCCAAAAATCAGTTTCACACTGTCATTAAACCAGTTTGTGATTGCCCGCTCCACCCATCAATGGCGGGTTGCGTTTTCCAGTGCCGTACATTGGGAATGTTACTTTAATACATCTGCATCTAATTATAAGCCTTGCTCGCTGGAATCATCCCCCCACATCAAATTTCCTGCCCACATCAGTGAGAAAACACGCCAGCCCAGAACACGTCTTGACAAGTGGGACATGCGTAAGTCGGTACTTACCGTTAGGATCTTGCTGACATCACGGACATCTGAGGAGCAGAAGATGCTGGAGCCTTATAGCTACCAGACCCTGGAGGAACACATGCATTGCATGCTGGGTGGATTTTCCTGGACATGAGTCTGCTGCAAAGCAGCTCACGGAAGGTGGGAGGTCCTTGTTGATATCTGGGGGTCTGCCTCAAGACATCAGGGTCTTAATCATGGGTTGCTATGGTTGATCGTTAGCAAGAGGAGAGGAAGGTCCAGCTGTGAGTGGGAGAGGAAAGTGTACCGGGCAGGGGTGAGATAGGAAGGTCCAAGTTTAACTGTGGGAGAGAATGTTGTATGGGGTGGTTAGTTTGGGAGGGGGGAGCGAAGGTGTCGGGATGGGTGAGATGGGGAAGGGGGCGAATGAAGATGTCGGGGGAGGTGAGGTCATGGGGGAAGGAATGTGGGGGGGAGGAGGGTGTAAAAGGGGAGAATGTGTAAGGGGGAGGAAGGTGTAAGGGAAGAAGTTCAGAGAGAGGAATGGAGTCCTGAGGAGGAAGGAGTTTGGCATGGGAAGGAATCCAGGGGAGGAAGGATTCCGGGGGAGGAATGATTCTGGGGGAAGGAAAGAGTTCAGAGGGGGTGAAGGAGTCCAGAGGGAGGAAGGAGTCCAGAGGGGGGGAACAAGTCTGGAAGGGTAAAGGAGTCTGGAGGGGGAAGGTGTCTAGGGGAAGGATGGACTCCTCGCTGAGTTTGTGGGCAGCATGTTTTCTCCCTTTGGCAGTTATCAGTTCCCAGCAGCTTCCTATCCCTTGAAAAGTGCTAGCTCTGTGCAGGGATGGCCTTTAAATATAATGCCCGGTTTACTGAAGGGGGAAGGAGTCCGGGGGGAAGAGAGAGTAAGTGTGAAGGAGGGAGTAACAATAGAGGAGGGAGTAAGGTTGGCAGGATGTCCAGGTGAATGTGCAAGGGAGGGGTCCATGGAGTCGATGACTGCCCTCTGTGAATTGAACTGAGGGTGGGTGTGGTAGGAGGGAATTCTGAACATGAGAGAGGGCAGAATGAGCCGGGAAGGTGAGGGTGCGACAGTAGCGGTAGAAGGGACGGTAAGGATGGTTGGTGGGGACTCAGAGGCAGACACAGACCTTGGGTGTGGAAAGAAGGAGGTCGAGGAGGTCAGTGAGGATGGGGGTGGGATTCTTGGGAAGATAGGGAACGTGCACCTGAAAAGGGTTCTGTTTGATGGGTGATGGTGGGGAGGTGGATGGTGATGCCGGGGGGTTCAACAGTGATGGGAGAAAGGTTGTGGGTGACTGGGGAGGGGAAAGGATGGGGGAGCTGAAAACAAACCTTACCACAACCATGCTTCTGAAATCAAAAGTGAGCGGAGTCTCGTGTTGGGTGGGCCCAGGTGCTGCATGGGAGTGGGTGGGCAGAGATGCATGTCAGCCCAGATGGACAACTGAAACAGAACCCCGGCGGGCAGCACTGACAATACTCAGGACATTGACATGAGTGTGGTGGAAGAAGGTTCCATGTATATGGGAGAAGGCTTGCACAAGGCTTGGAAAGGCCCTGCCACACTTATACTTTTCCCTCCAGAATCACTCATGGCCCTGCTGCGTGCAGCTGAACTGCTCGTTGCGGGGGATGCAAGGGGAGGACTTGCAAAGCCTGTAATAGAAGCTGAAAGACACCATTTCACATTACTCAATGAAAGTGAATATATTTTCTGATTATAAAGTGACAAAATGTGTTCACCTGTGCAACCACTTGTGATCAGAAATTCTTAACTTTCCTAGGCCTACCACTTCTTCTAGGTGCTGCCTGACATCCACAGGAGGGATGAAGACAGCCTGGGCAATGGTTGGCCCTGTTGCCTCTGATGACTTTGACATGGGTCCTCTGGAGCACTGAGGCCTTGAGGGCAATGGTTTGCTTTGGCTGTCCTCCTATGGGCCAGCTGCTCCCTCTGCAGTGACAGAGGATGAGGCTGAGGGGCTCGCAGGCAAAAGGGACTCGGAGGGAGAGGACAGTGTTGAGTTTCCTGAGTGGATGACCCAGGATGTCCAGCTGCTGCTGCTCCTCCATTCGGGGATCTAACCCATGGCTCCCGCTATGGAGTGCAGGTCTATGCACATCTCCGCATTCTGCTGGACCAGGGTCTCCATGGCATCCATCATTGTCCCCAAGGAGACCTCCATAAGCACGCATGTGGGCACCACTTCAATAGAGAACAGGTGGACGCACTCCTCAGACTTGTGTGATTTTCTCCCGCCTTCTCCTGATTCTCCACGATGGATGGCCGAAACCAGAGGCTCGTCATCTGACTCGACCTCACTAACGCCTCTTCCCCAGAAATCCTCCAAAGTTCCAGGGAGCTTGGCTGAACCTGCCTCCTCCTGCGGCGGACATGTGTCCATGCAGTGACCACCAGATTGTGAATCCAAGCCTGCTCTAGATCTAGGTCCCAACGGGGTGTGTGTCTCTGCACTGGTGGAGGGTGTGGGTAAACGCTGTAACAGGTCTTCTAAGCTGCTTATTTCCAGCACTTCAATGGAGGAGGTGTCTTCTTGGCTGGAGGTGAGGATATGGATGGAGCTGAGGGACTAGCTGGCTGAGGGTGTCATTCGCTTGGCAGAGCTCCCTGTGAACCAAAGTTGAGATGATTAGTGCATGGCAGCAGAGTCTAAAGCAGGAGAGGGAGCACTCATAGTTGTGTTGAGAGAGGGATGATGTGGTGCAGGATCCTCATGTGGGTGTTCGCTGCCGACCTCACTGTTGCCACAGGCACGGTTCAGGTCCTCACCAGTCAGCACGATGGCACGCTCCTCAAAATGAGTGAGGGGTCCAATGTTGGACACTCCACCCCCAGTTTGGGACCTCTCCCTGCTGCTTTCAAACTGCTTCTCCTGCCTGAAAACAGATGGAGAGAGTGTGAGCAGGACACATGGCACTGTGTGGAATGTTTGTGCGGTGAGCGGAGCCATGGACAGGATGAGGACACAAGCTGCAAAGGATATGAGCCTGATGGAGATGTGAGGGTTTGTGTGAGAGTTAATGGTGTTGTCCCTTGAGGTGTGAAATCCCTATGGGTATGTGATGGGCTTGGGCGTGTGAGAGATGAGACTGATGGGAAGAGTGAGTTACCCTAGCAGAATGGAATGAGAGCATTCATCCTCTTTCGGCACTGGGTGGCTGTCCTCTTTTTCATGACGTTGGCACTGACCACCACTGCCACTGCCTCCCATACTGGATTGGTGATTTTGCCTGCTGGTCTTTACCCAGAGCAGGGGTAAAGGATATTGTGGTGGGCCTCCACTGCATCCAGTAGGCACTCGAAGGAGGCCTTGCTAAATTTGGGGGCAGCATGTTTCCTCCCTTGGGCAGCTATCAGTTCCCAGCAGCTTCCTACCCCTTGAAGAGTGATAACTCTGTGAGGGGTAGCCTTTACATATAAGACCCAGTTTACTGAAGGCCTGAGGTGACAACGGGGTGAGCGAATCAGCTACCCAGCGTGTTTCCCAGGAATGAATTATTAATGAGGCACTGGCATGGTCAGCAACAAACTTATGGTTTACTTTATTATCTTCCTCGCTCTGGGTCTTTTGGCTCCCTCACTCTGGGGTCTCTTGTTACCCTCGGCACTTTATTGGGAGTTGCCCCCTCTCTGGAGTCTCTTGTTGCTCCCGGCGTTTATTTGGGACATGCCCTCTCTCTGGGAGCTCTTGATGCCCTTGAAGCTTTACGAGAAAAGGCCTTCTCTCTGGGGTCTTTTTTTGCCCTCTCCTTATCCAAAATATGTCTGTATCTTCTAATTTTCTGTCATGGTCGTTTACTTTTCATGTAGTTACAGCTTTAAATGTCATTGCCCCTTTAAGACTATCAGTGCAGCAACTGTCTTTTTTTCACTTCAGGCTGTGTGCAACTGTTGGTTTTCTTTGTTGTGAGTTTCCTATGCTTTTCCAGGCTCCCCAGCAGTCCTGGGCTTTTTAAAAAATCTGTTTAACCTACCGCAATTTTTTCTCTGGGCTCAAAGACCAATTTTAGGGTGATTTTTTTGTTTTTTTATAACTGCAGGAATGTTCCTCTTTTTTTTTAATGTCCCACACTTGGAGACTTTTGGTGGGTGTGCTTTTTATTTAAACTTGCAAGCTGTCAACTCTGGAGGGGCTTCTAGAACAGCAGCCTCTCTGCCTTTAAACTCTGCAGGCTTTTCCCTTTTTTTTACTGTGACCTACAAGTTTCTCTCTTTGCTCTGCAGCCTTTGTTTTCTGTAGGTTTCTTTTAAACCTCAGTGCAGCATGGCCAGCACTGCTACAATCAGCTGAGCCTCTGGGACTGCCACCTATTCTAGAATGTAAATACAGCTTTTTTGTATTTTTGTTCACCCATATCTGACCAGGTTCCTTAACTCTGCATCACTCAGGATCTTGCAATTTTTATATTTGTGCTCACCCATCTTTGTGATCTGACCGGGTTTTTCTTTTTCGCTCTGCATCACTTGGGGTCTTGTAATAGACTTCCGCTCACTCTGCTTGATTCCTCAACTTCTAACTCTGTGCTGAAGCTTCTTCAATTGTTTCTTCTTAGGTGTGTTTCTCTCTGGTTTGGCTTCAGCTACTTTTAGTTTCTCATACCTTGGGAAGCTGTTCTGCGTTCATTGTTTAAAATGCCACCTTTCATATTGATGTCTTTTAGAAATGACCATCACTGTCAACCATGTTGTATTATGGTGTGCAGTGGTGACTCAATAGTGAGATCTTGAGACTTGTATACTTAAACATGAACTCTTTGTTGTTAATCTTTAACTATTTACAGATTCCAGGTTACTGCCATGCATTGTGCTGCTTCTCCATGCAGGCTGCTTCCAAAGTATTCCCTTTAGACTATTTTCTCTGAGTCCATTACCTTGTGACTCTATACATCATACCATGGGCAGTGCTATTTTCCAGTCCAACATTAACCCTTGCTCTGTCAAGCACCTTTACATTGCAATGACATGCAGGCACATACAACATCAAACAACATGAGTAACAAAATAGACCTAGTGGATGAGTTATGCATGTATGAGCAATTCTGGAGCAGTATCTGCAATATCATAAGGTTCAAGGTCCAAATAGTTAGGGACATAACAAAATTAATATATAACAAGGTGAGGAGTAAGCTAACTGACATGAGAAGGAAAGAAAAATTTTACATGAAGTTGCTGATCAGCAATGACTTAGGCAAAGAGACAGAGAGCAGTGTATCTAAGTTTGCTCATGATGAAGAGCTCGGTGGGAATGCAAGCTATTAGGAGGACACAAAGCGATTGAAAAGAGGTATAGACAGGTTAAGTAAGTGGGTAGCAAGGTGGCAGATGGATTATTAAATGGGGAAGGGTGAGGATATTCACTTTGGTCATAAGAATCGAAAAGCGTAATATTTTTTTAAAAGGCATGAAACTTGTAAATGTTGATGTTCACTTGGGTTTACATGTGCAATGAACACAGGAAGTTAGTAGGTAGATACAGCAAGCCATTAGGAAGGTAAATGGCATGTTGACCTTTATTTCAAGGGGACTGGATTGCTAGAATTCTTGTTGCAATTGCACAGGACTTTGGTGAGACACACCTGGAGTACTGTATGCTGTTTCAGTCTCCATATTTAAGGAAGAATATACTTGTATTGGAGTCAATACAGTGAGGGTTCACTAGATTGCTCCCTGGAAGAGAGTGTTGTGCTCTCTGGAGTTTAGAAGAATGAGAGATGATCTCATTGAAACATATAAGATTCTGAAGGGGCTTGACAGGGAAGACACTGAGATGTTGTTTCCTCTGGCTTGGGAATCTAGAAGATGGGGGCACAGTCTCAGGATAAGGGACTGGTCATTTAGGACAGATGAGAAATTTCTTGAAAGGGTTGTGAATCTTTGGAACTCTTCCCCAAGGGGCTGTAGGTGCTCCATTGTAGAATATGTTTAAGAGTGAGATAGATAGATTTTTGATCTCTCATGGAATCAAGGGAAAAGGCAATTATGCAGCAAAGTGCAGTTCAAGTTAATAATCAGTCATGATCATATTGAATAACAGAGCAGGTTCAACGGGTCATACAGTCTGCTCCTGCTCCTATCTCTTATTTTGTTGTGTTTGCCATGGGACATTGCATCCACACGTTGCATACAGATTTATAAAAATCTACACACGTGGACAATCACCATGCATTAATTAATAACTGCTGGCTAGGCCACATAATGCTGGTTGGAGAGAGTGCACACATTCTTCCCATTGGTACCTCAAAATTGCAATCAAAGTTCTATGTTTGTTGTAGGATCTCAATTTGCTTATTATTACCAAACTGGCAAGTGCTGTGGCTGCCTATCTAATGGCTCTTAGGGTTTTCTCTTATTCCTATTTTTATCTTCTTATCATATCTACATTGGCACTATGGATATTGAATTTAAAACATCAGATATGGCCGCTTAGAACCATAGAAAGTTACAGCACAGAAGGAGGCCATTTGGCCTATCTTGTCCATGCCATCCCGAGGACACCCAGGTGCCCTTTCTGATTCCACCTTCCTGCACCCGGCCCATAGCCCTGCAGCTTACAGCACTTAAGGTGCAGGTCCAGGTAATTTTTAAAAGAGTTTAGAATTTCTGCCTCTACCACCAACTTGGGCAGTGAATCCCAGACACTCACAACCCTCTGCGTAAAAAAGCTCTTCCTCATGTACCCCCGACACCTTCTGCCACTTATCTTGAATCTATGTCCCCTGGATCTAGAGTTCTCCACCAAGGGAAATAATTTTATCCTGTCCACTCTATCTATTCCCCTCATAATTTTGTACACCTAAGAAAGGGTAGCCTTGCCATAGAGCGAGTGCAATGAAGGCCCACCAGACCGACTCCGGGGATGCAGGATTGTGGTATGAGGAGACTTCTTCAATTTTAGTTTGTTTCTAACTTCTCCGCTTACCCATAGCAGTCTGAAACTTAAGGGTGTAGTGGTATTTTCGCTGGACTATTAATCCAGAGACCCAGGGTAATGCCCTGGGGACCCGGGTCGAATCCTGCCATGGCAGAAGGTGGAATTTGAATTCAATAAAAAATCTGGAATTAAAAGTCTAATGATGACAATGAAACCGTTGTTGATTGCTGTAAAAACCCATCTGGTTCACTGATGCTCAATAGGGATGGAAATCTGCTGTCCTCACCTGATCTGGCCCACATGTGGCTCCAGACTCACAGCAGTGACTCTTAAATTACCTCTGAACAAGGTCAGTTAGGGATGGGTAATATATCTTGGCCTAGCTAGTGACACCCACATCCCATGAATGAATAAAAAAACTCATTTCCCTCTTAAGTGGCATATATTTATTCTACAATTGTGTAATCGCCTATTTAAAAGGTATCCCTTTGCTGATCAATAGCCAATTTATCTTTCCACCTCAACTCAGTTAGCTCCTTCCTCATCAGTTATTTTCCAATCTTGTTCTTGTACCAGCTTTTCCTTTTCAACTTGGACTTTAAACCTTAACATATTGCAATTGCTGATCCCAAGCTGCTTGCACACATTTAACTCATCTACATGGTCTATTTTGTTACTTACAATTCGATTGGGCAACAGCTCTCCCCTTGCAGGCATGTGAATATACTGCTTGTAGAAGTACCTGAGTGAGCTGTTTAATGGTGATCTGTGGTAAACATTAATCAAGAGCGTGATTCCAAAGCTGTTTCCTTCTTCGCAACTTCCCCGAGCATTTATTATAAAGCTACACAGCAGCATTTGACAGCTACCCAGTGTGATACAACAAATTTAGGCTGCCAGAGCAACTAAGCAGATGTAAATGGCTGAAGGATTGTATTCATGATCTTATTTAAACATTTCATCAGTGCAAGGTAATTGCACCAGTGTATTGATCTTTACAAAACTGTATTACACATAGCAATATCACAATGGCAATCAAACTGTAATATTACGAAATGATAGCCTTGATAATGCAAGATTCCACATCCAGCATAGAATCTGACTTACCCAGAGATCTGGGCCTGAATTTTTGTATAGCTGAAGAGCCTCTCCATCATTATGAAAAGGGCTGCAGAAGCCTGGTTCCAGAAGTCCCTTCCTCAAACACAGCACCTAACTTTTTTGCAGCTGGGGTGGGGGAGGAATGGGGGCAGGTGCCACATTGCACAACTGTGGTTCAGGGAGGTAGCTGCCCATATAAAATAGCAGCTGCCTCTAGTCATGTCAGATTCTTGTCAGCTAGGAGTGGGAAACACGATGTTTGCAGATTAGGCCTGGTAGAAGCAGGTTTAAACTTTGCAGAGTTGTTTAAAGTGGTAAGGTAGCCTTTTGAATATGATCCTGGGACACCTTTGGGGGAGATCAACTGCCCTTTGGGAGAGGTAAGGTGGCCTTTGGGATTGTTAAACGTAGATGTGAATGTGCATAAAAAGTACATAAGCTCATTGGAACTGTCAAAATGAGCTGCCAAAAAGAACTGTCAAGCTGTCAAGGCATTTAAAACTCCTAGCCTTTAAATGTTTTTTTATAAATAACTGTCTGCAGTGTTTTCCTTAAAAAGTGTTTGTTATTTCACTGTGCCTGTTGACATAAGCCGAGAACATAACATAAGAAATAGGGATGGGAGTAGACCATTTGGCCCTTTGAGTCTGCTCCGCCATTAAATAAGATCATGGCTGATCTGCTTGTGTTTTGAATTCCACGTTCCCAACTACCTCCGAAAACCTTTGATTCCCTTGCCTAACAAGAATCTATCTACCTCTGCCATAAAAATATTCAATGACTCCGCCGCCTCCACCTTCTGAGGCAGAGAGTTCCAAAGTTGCACAACCCCCTGAGAGAAAAGAATTCTCCTAATCTGTGTCCTAAAAGGATGACCTCTAATTTTAAAACAGTGCCCCCTAGTTTTGGACTCAACCACAAGAGGAAACATCCTTTCCACGCCCACCTCATCAAGGCCGTTCAGGATCTTGCATACTTCAATCAAATCACCCCTCACTCTTCGAAACTCCTGTGGAATCAAGCCCAGCCTATCCAACCTTTCCTCATATGACAACCCACTCATTCCAGGCATCAATCTAGTAAACCTCCTCTGAGCTGCCTCCAATGCATTTACATCCTTCCTTAAATAAGGAGACCAAAACTGCAGACAGTATTCGAAGTGCAGTCTCACCAATACCCTGTATAACTGAAGCATAACATCCTTACTTTTAGGTTCTATTTCTCTCGGAGTAAAGGATAGCATTCCATTAACCTTCTTAATTACTTGTTACACCTGCAAACTACCTTTTTGTGATTCATGTACTAGAACACCTAGATCCCTCTGCACCTCATAATTATGCAGCCATTCTCCATTTAAGTAATACTCTGCTTTTTTGTTCTTACCGCCAAAGTGAACAACCTCAACTTTTCCCACATTAAACTCCATTTGCCAGATCTTTGCCCACTCGCTCAACCTATCTATATCTGTCTGCAGCCTCCTCATGTCCTCTTCACAACATACTTTCTTGCCTATCTTTGTGTCATCTGCAGGTTTAGCTACCGGGCCTTCACTCCCCTCAGCTAAGGCGTTGTTGTAAATTGTAAAAAGTTGAGGCTCCAGCATAGACCCTGTGAGACTCCACTCGTCATATCCTGCCAATCCGTAAAAAAAAACCTATTTATGCATACTCTCTGCTTTCTGCCATCCAGCTAATCTTCTACCCATGCTACTATATTACCCCCTACAGCATGTGCTTTTATTTTCAGCAATATCCTCTGCTTCCTCGAGATCCAAGTGCAGTCTGTCTTCAGGCTCTCCTTTATCCATAGCACATGTCACTCCTTCAAAAAAACTCCAATAAGTTGGTTAAACGTGATTTTCCTTTCATAAAACCATGCTGACTCTTCCTGGTTGTCTTGAGCTCTTCTAAGTGCCCGGCTATAACCTCCTATGATCGATTCTAACAACTTCCCCATGACAGACGTCAAGCTAACTGGCCTATAGTTTCCTGTTTTCTTCTTGAACAGAGGGGTTATATTTACTACTTTCCAGTCTGATGGGACCTTTCCAGAATCTAGCAAATTTTGAAAAATTAATACCAGGACATTACCCACCTCTTTTAAGACCCTAGGATGTAGTCCATCAGGACCTGGAGACTTGCCAGCCTGCAGCTCCATCAATTTGCTCAGTACTGTTTCCCTAGTGATTTCAATTTCATCAAGTTCCTCTCTCCCTTTCACATCCTGATTTGCAGCTATTACTGGAATGTTTTTTGTATCCTCTATAGTGAACACAGAAGCAAAATATTTGTTCATTTCTTCTGCCATTTCCTTATTATCTACTATTAACTCCCCAATGTCACTTTCTAGAGGACTAACACTCACTTTACTTACTCTTATCCTTTTTAAATACCTGTAAAAACTCTTGCTATCCATTTTTACATTTCTAGCTAGCTTCCTCTCGTACTCTAATTTCTTCCTCCTGGTTAACCTTTTAGTCATTCTCTGCCGTTCTTTATATTCTGACCAATCATCTGTCCTGCCACTCAACTTTATGGAATTGTATGCTTTTTCCTGAAGTTTAATGCTTTCCTTAACTTCTTTAGTTAACCACAGATTGTGGGTCCTCCCCTTGGAATTTTTCATTATAATAGGTGTGTGAATACTCTGAAATATCTCCTTAAATGTCTGCTGCTGCTTCTCTATTGATCTATCCTCTAGCCTAGTTTCCCAGTTCACTTCTGCTAGTTCAACTTTCATGCCCACATAGTTGCCCTTATTTAATAGCTCCTGAGAGATCTTACTGGATTAATGTTGCACGACTGATTTCACAACCTTCACAATTATTACAGTAGAGTGCCTCCGAGTTCTGTTTGATTGAGAGCTCAAAGTAGTTATAGTCTCCTTGAGGTGGGGCTATGAATTTCAATGCTTGTTTTTATAAGGGATTAAAGGAAGTTAAATATAATGAATGAGTTTTTATCAGTGAGAGCATTTTTTTCTGAAATAGTGAATTCTTTAATAGACACTTCATAACTACTTATCTCATCTCAGCTTGGGTCCTGAGGTCTGCCCTGAAATTGTGAGACTTCACTGGCGGCACAGATTTTCTCTTTCCTCATGCTGAGGGGATGCTGGGTGAGTTGGCATGGTAGGTATAAGGGCAAAGGATGGCAGTTGGGGGAATGGATTGGCATGAGTTTGCACCAAGTTGGCATAGGGTCTATAAAGAGCCATAACGATTGGGAAAAGGGGCTAGGTTGATGTAGAGAGTATGAGGGGCCATAGGAGAAGACTGGAGAGGCATAGATTAGCGTGGAGGGTATGAGGGCCATAGCGGTGGATGGAGGTGCATAGGTTGGCATGGAGGGGCCAAGGGGGGGGGGGGGGGTGAGAGGGAGGCATGAGGTGGCATGAATTGGCATGGATGGGGCATGGGGAGTGTGTGAGCAGGTTGTGGGGAGGACTGTTTTATGTTTTATAGCTTTTTTAAAAACCTTGACACAGTGCCGGTGCATTAAGGCAGGCCTTCAACCCAACCTGACTCCGCACCCAGCAGCCTCCTCACTTGTTCCAGGGTCGCCCACTGCAACTCTTGTCTTCACCCACCCAACCACCCCCCTCAATGCCACCCCCCCCCACCCCCCCCTTGCAACCCTCCCACCCGCACCCCAGACCAAAAATCCAGCCTTCTGGGACACTTTCTCCTGAGTCAAAATTGTGGAGCTGAGAATGTCTCAACTGTGCTGGGAGTGAAAAATCCAGGCCCTGATATGAGACTTGGTCTTGAGGGTCATTAATTTGGGGTGCTTCCAAATTTCTAGCCATTAGAATGAGGAAAGAGAGAATATGTGCTGCGAGTGAAGTCTCACAATTTCAGGGCTTTATTGTGCACATTCTGACATTACAGCATGCAATTTTCATTGAACTGAGCTGCAAAGCTAAACCCCATAGCACCGCTGGTGTCAGTGCTATGGAAACCCAAAGGTACTGTAAATTGTGACTGATCCACTTCTGGTTTGGCCACTATGGTATGCCATGCTTGGAAGGGTGCAAGCGTGGGCATGCCTGATGTGAACCAGAAGCACACAGAGTGGATAGATTTTGATGTCACTCAATGTCTAATGCTGATTTGGGGCCTAAACTGCCATGTTGGATCATACAGGACCAGTTAACGCCCTTGTTTAAACACTTTGAGACGAACATGCGTTAACTGCACAAGGGACCCCTGACTAGTGCCATTTAAAGGCATCAGCATGAGACTTTTAGGTGAGGTGCTTTTGGCTTTCTTTTGCTACTGCAATGTTAGTGGAAGTATTGTGTTCTGTATTATTGGAGGAATTCTGAAAATTTGTTGGAGTCAGAGGGGAACAGTGCTGGGATTGTCCACAGAGTTCAGTGGAGTTTAAAGACCTCTGAGCAGAAAGCCTGCTCTCACTCCTGGGGCTATAGTTTCAGACCCACTTGGGCTGCAGCACCTCAGGGAGATGGAGCACATGTGGCAGAAAGGGGAAGATTTGTGTGAACAGAGGAGGTGGAGGTTTCTTAATAAAAGGTCATACCCACTCAGGGTATTCAGAGAGCACTTCTACCTTCACTTCAGCCATGAGCAATGACTGAGGCAGCCACAGTTCACAATGAGGAGGCAACAAAACTTTGCCAACTCCTCCAACCAGACCTGCAGCCACAGAGCAGGGGGAGCGTGGTGTTGCCAGTGACCAAGAAGGTCACAGTTGCCCTCAATTTCAACGCCTCAGGGTCTTTCAAGATGTCGCCAACATTGCAAAGTTCACCACAAATCCCTAAATCAGGGAGGACACAGAGGCCTGTATGCGAGGAGACAGAACATTGTCTTCTCTCTGACCAAAGAGAAGCAGAAGGAGCGAACACATGACTTTACCTGAGTAGCAGGATTTCTATTGGTGCAAGGAGTCACTGAGTGCACACATGTGTCTTTGTGGGTACAACATCTCAACAAAGATGTACCAAACCAGAAAGAGTTCTGGCTCTGAAGAAGAGTCTTGAGGACTCAAAATGTTAACTGTTTCTCTCTCTCCACAGGTGCTGTCAGACCTGCTGAGTTTTTCCATCAGTTTCTGTTTTTATTTTCTTAAGTGCAGTTGGTATTTCACCATGCAAGGAAAACCATGTTGTTGAAGGGCCACTATCCACTATCCTGGCAGCAGCATTGATGCATTTATCCTCTGCCAGTCAGCAGTTCCTCCCCATATTCAAGCCACAGCATTGAGCCACAGCATGGCTGCTAGGTGAGGAGTGTTACCTGCTCTACATGTGTCTCTCTGTCATCTGAATACACGAGGAAGGTACAGTTATAATGAGAACCATGTGACAACCAGGAAAATTGTGGAGCAAACTATCAGGGTGCTGCAGCAACAACTCTGCTACCTCGGCAACATGAGGAGGGAGGCTCCTTCCAATATTCACCAGAACATATTTCCAAACTCAATGTAGCCTGCTGTGTCCTCCACAGCTTTCTCTCATAAGGCATGAGTCCTTGACACCAGGCCTATGGTGAGCACCTTGAAATGATGAAGAGGAGGGAGGGAAGAAGTATGGGAGACACCTTTGCACCGGATGGGCTGTCCGTGACTATCTCGTTGGACTCCAGCTTCCCAGAATACATCCTCACACCTCTGTTGCTGCACAATTCCTTACATTTCTATTCCCCTGCCATGGACCATCACAGTATCCCCTTGGCCAAAACACCACCAAAAATGTCCATCACAACTTTATCCATCAACACTTCCAATAATACATATAAAACTGAAGTAACCTGTGCTTTCCTTTAGTGCCTGTCTGTGGGTGCCTTTACCTGGCCTACTGCTCCTGAGCAGCACAACCCCAGTGGCTTCAGAATGGCTGGCGGAAGGCTGCCGACTTTCACTGGGGAAGTCTGCAGAAGGCCTTGGAGGATGACTTTGTGTAGCTCTGGGCCTTGCGGTCCCAGCTTCGGCCGTACTCTGGCTGACAGCAGTTTGGGGTGGCCAGCTGCAGGAGTGGCAGCGGTAGGAGCACGGATGCTGTCACTCTGAGAAAGGAAAGCATGTTCGTGCATCATAGAGGCCCTGCCACTCCCCCGTGGTGGCACCTCAGCAGTTCGAGTAAACCGCTGAAGCACAGGTTGCTGGGCTGCTGTGAGAGCCCACAAGACCCATCAAACACTAGGAATCTCAACCATAATTACAGCAATCTGAGCATCAAGCATGGATCTCATGACCTGAGTCTGAGCTTCCACTGCAGCACTGAGACATTGTGTGGTGTCTGCCTGTGCTGCAATGGAAGCTGAGACACTGACCACCAGACACTGCATCAAACTGAGCTCACAAGTGCTTTCATGGAGTTGGCCAGCACTTTCATACTAGAAAAGATGGGCTCCAAACTCTGCCCTCAAGCCTTGTTCAAGTTTGATTCCACCATATTCCTTGACAACGACAATAGTCCCTTTGGCAGGTTTGCTAATGCATCAAAACATTGCCATGTGCATTCTCATCAGCCTTTTCTTGGACAGGGCTCCATCAAAGTCCTAGTCTGGGTCCTTGCCCTTGCCCTCCTGGCAGCTGGCACACAACCTACGCTTCCCTCGCGCCTTGCAGCAGCTCACTGATGCCTGGTGACTCACCATGTGCAGATCCCAACTCTGTGCTGCCATCTGAAGTACAAACAGTTCCAGTAACTGAGCTTGCAGGTTCTCATGTCAGATCTAGTGTTGGTGCTTCTTCCTCAGGCATCTCCTCTTGTCTGCACCCTTCATGGCAAGGCACCACTGGCTGGCTAAGCGGCAAGTCTTGGGTGTCTGAAAGCATTATTGCAAAATGGGAGGGTTGGGTTGCAGGGAAGGTAGGGATTGGATGAAAAGCAAGAGGTCTGTAATAACACCATCTGCACCTGGGGGTGAGGGTGAATTGGGATTTGGGAGGGGGCATAGGCAGGAACATACCGTTATCCTGGATGTTCTCAATGATGGCCTCAGTGGCTGATGACAAAATGATTCATAGCATTGTCCCCTCCAAGGGGCCCCAAGGGATGCATTGGCGCCCGTTCCCTGCCAGTATCCTGCTGCTCCTTCCTATTATTGCTATGCAAGAGAGAGTGAAGAGTGCCAGTAAGTGAGTTGCAAGGTCTTTGGGTGATGTGTCTAAGGTAACTGAATAGCTGAAAGTATGTGGAAGCTGTGAAACGTGGATATGAGGCTTGCAGCATTGGTAAGTGTGTGAGGGTGAGGTGGAGCAGATGAATGTTACTCATGAGTCCATGATGGGGATGTGGTGCATTGAGCTGCAAGTGAGGGTGGTAGTGTGGTGGTTGGGTGATGGCATTTGAAGATGTATCCACTGACCTTGACCAGTTGTGATAGGTCATTGAACTTTTTGCAGAGCTGCAGCCAGCTCCTCGAAGCCATGACCTCAGTAGCTACCTGCTCGCATTCTCCTTGTGATGTAGGCCTTGAGGGCCTCTCAGCTCTTTCAGAAACATGATGTCTCTCCTCCTTTCCACCTTCTGAACTGACTGAGACCTCGAGCGCCACATCAGGGAAACCTGGGGGCCTTCTCTCTGGTCCCCTGTTCCATTGTCACCCTTTCTTCCTTCTCAAACACTTTTGGAGACAGTTCTACCATCTGCAGCCAGAGTGTCCCTTCTTTTTAAGAAAACAGGTTAGCTTTAAGAAGTGAAAGCTATCTTTAACTCATGCTAGCCATGCACACACCTGGACCCCCTCCTGAGCATGCAACCAGTCAGCAGTGTGTTCAGCGCTAGGCTGTATGCTGCAATCAAGGTGATGAGGAGGCGACACAAAGTTTCCATGTGCTACCTGCATCATTTTGAGTAGACTTGGGTGATCATGTCTGATGATATGTCATATGATACATCATATATCCCCCATGCTAGAAAACTGGCACTATTTAACTTTTAGGACATAATCTCAAAATATTCAAGAGAATAAAATGATATAGCAATGATATGCATTAGAAAAGCAAAAAAAAAGCATTCTTTATCTCTGCTAGCATCATGAAAATATAATAATTCTTATGATATTCTTGTGATTTATTGTATTAGTAGGTTAATAGTGGGGTTTGGATAGTTTGCATGTGTGTGTGTGTGCATGTGTGTGTGGAGTGGGGTGGGGGGGTGGTGGATAATTGAATTGGAGACAGTTGGTCTGGAGGCTTTGACTCATCAAAAGAAGGTTTGAAATGCTAAATACGTAAACATGGCTGAAGCCTTAGAATGTAAGAGGAGAATTTGCATTTTTAGATAAATCAAGGCAGCATTAATTTCAAATAGAAGAATTTTCTCTCCATCGGGGAGGCTGAGTTCAGGAGCGGGCACATGCAGGCGCACCGCCAATCAGTGCCTGCAACTGGCGGCGCGCCGCCATTTTATGTGGACAGGCCAATTAAGGCCCGCCCAGCGTGACGTCTGCCAGGAAGCGCTATGCGCTCCCTGTGTGGGTGGGGGGTAAATCCCCTCAGCCGAGAGTGCGCTCTTTTGCGCATGCATGCAAATGAGTGCACTCATCTCCCTGAGGCTAAGTGCTGCCTCAGGGAGATCGGCTTCAAATTTAAAAATGGTAAATGTGGAGAAATAAAATTTCTCTTACATGTCCCCTCATGTGAAACTGTCACATGAGTTGGGACATGTCTATCACTTTTAATTAAACTTTTATTAAAGTTTTAAAAACCTGAATGAAACCTCATCCTGACCGTTATGATAACATGATCAAGTTTCCCACATGGATTTGATCTGCCTGGCACACATCATCTGCCATGTCATAATACTAGATATGACAAATGACTTTTAACTATTAACATTCAAAATCAACAGCATGGCATAAAGAGTCATGTATGACCCCAAATTTTCTCAACTTTTTCAGTGAATCTTTGCACTAGAATGAGTTTTGTGCATATTTTGGTCTGCAAGTTAGGATAAATCTAATGTACATAGGTTTTTGGTCTATAATGGCTGTACTGTAATTTCTAGTCTGATCCAAAATATCTTTATGTGTGTGCACAGTTAAGCTGCTGGGAGGTCATTATCATATATTATATGATACGCAATGGTATAGGAGTGTCCAAATGGTGAGTAGCACCCTAAATATACCAAGATTAATTCACAATGAGGTGGTGCTACCATCAGCTGATATTGATGGAAGTACTTTCCTTTCTGCCATTTGGAGAATCTTTGAAAGGTGGTTGCTGAAGTTATGGAAGAACTTTTGAAGCAGAAATTTTGATTAAACTTGTACAGAGATAAAAGGAAAAGCTTCACATGGCTATGCAGTCTAGCAGGGGCGTGGGAAAAATTAAACAGTTCTTTCAAAGAGCTGGAACAAGCGCAATGGGCCAAATGGCCTCTTCCGGCGCTGTAGGAATCACACCCATAGAAAATGCAATTTTTTAGTGTACACAGTTTGCAAATTCAATAGTTCGTCATGTTTTCTTTTAAAAGTTATATTCAGAATTTCTTAAGAGAAACCCAAATTATAGTCTGAAAATTGTCCTTAATTCATGAAGCTATGAGAAATTAATGATGTTTTTAAATTACAAGCAGGACACTGTAGGGTTCTATAGATAGGCTGGAGGCTTTTTTGTGCATAGCATGGTCCGTTGGCAATAACATCCTAGAATATTGCTGGTCTCTTAAAGCTCTGAATACTGATGAAGCAAAGGAAAAAGATTTTGGTGGCTTATTTACATATCTGAAGGTTAAAACTTGCCTTTCATCCCAGATATAAGAAGCTTATAAAACTTCAAGGGCTATGGTGTCACTATATTTACACATATAATGCAATATATGTATCATAGGCAATAAGGTGGGCTTATAAAATAAAAAGGGTTATTATGTATAGAATAACAGCTGGGCTCATGTTCATTGCCACAAAGCTCAATCTGCTGGTGAATATGACCTGAACCTTGAAATTATATTAAAACAACATGATTCTCTTTTTACATTGCTATATTGGGGAGATGGTAGCTTAGGTGGTAATGTCATTGGACTAGTAATCCAGAAGCACAGGTTAATGACAGCTATCATCGATTGTTGTAGAAACCCATTGGGCTTTCCAATGTCCTTTAGGGAAGGAAATCTGTCATTTCCAATCAATCTGGCCTACATGTGACTACTGCAGATCCACAGCAATGTGGTTGATTCTTAACTGCTGTCTGAAATGGTCTAGCAAGCCACTCAGTTCAAGGACAATTAGGGATGGGTAACAAATGCTGACCTGGCCAGCGACACCCACATACCAGGAATAATTTTAAAAATTATTGTGTTCCAGCTCACCATTATAATGGTAGTCTGAGAATAATGGTGGATGTAATGTCATGTGATAGATGAGTGAGTATAATAGCTATCATGATGAATGTTCTCGGGTGCATTATATTATCTCACATGACAGGGCCAATAATACAAAAAAACGTTTTTGGTGGTATCATAAAAGAAAATTCAAACCTCCAGTATATTTTATCATAATGTATAAGTAATCTCCTTAGAGTAACATTATGCTGTTACTCTTTCATTATCATTGAAATAAATGAAGTGGAAAAGCTTTTGGTCTAATAAAGGTTACTCCATCTTGAGCAGGTCCCTCTCCACGAAGACTGGAATAGCACTCTTTCCCGTGGAAAAGTGGGGGAAATTCCCTGTCGACGAATGCGTAGCGGCAGCTACATAAAGGCAATGGGAGATGATGACAGTGAAGACTCTGAAATGAGCCCTAAGCCATCCCCAAAGACTGCAGCAAGACGTCAAAGCTATCTCAAGGCCACACAGCAATCACTCAGTGAGCAGATCAGTCAGCGGAAGTAAGTTTTCATACTCATTTCTTTCATACATCCTGCTGTTTTGTTGCAGAAAAAGCATTGTTTTTATTTTGTTAGGTAGTGCTTCATTATCATGACTTTCATATTTCTTTTGGGAATCATTAAATTGTTAAGTAGCTTTTGTAACCAGGGATTTGTGAACGGCTGTGCTTGATTCAAGAAATTGAATGTAAATAACAATGACAAAGTGATCTTGCTTTAGAAAATCATGTTTAGTGGAAGGAAGGTTTTCTTCGTTCCAAGGTTATTTCATAGTTTGGTGCTTCAAATAAATTCATGATTTGGTAAATCAAACTGCTGTCCTTTCCATTGAGAAATTTCAGTTGGAAACCAGCTCAGAAATAGAGAATTAAAGCAACATCTTTCTTAAAGGGCAGTCCTCATCTTGCTGACCATTTAAAATGTTGAGATAAAAACAAAAAACTGTGGATGCTGGAAATCCAAAACAAAAACAGAATTACCTGGAAAAACTCAGCAGGTCTGGCAGCATCGGCGGAGAAGAAAAGAGTTGACGTTTCGAGTCCTCAAAAGGACTCGAAACGTCAATTCTTTTCTTCTCCGCCGATGCTGCCAGATCTGCTGAGCTTTTCCATTTAAAATGGTGACATGTTTCAATGGACAATAGATTGTGCTATTTCTATTGTGATAACCATAACATTGGTTTAAAAAAACATTGTGCAGCCAGGACCCATAGCCCAGGATAACGCTTTCAAATGATCTGATAATGTAAGTTTCTGCCATAGTGACTCTAATATTTTGCTAACAAGTGGGAATAAAAAGGGATGTTGAGCACGCACACACACACATACACTCTCACTCATACACACACTCTCTCTCTCTCGCACAAGCGCACACACTCTCTCACACACTCTCACTCACTCTCTCACTCACTCACTCACTCATTCACTCACTCTCACATACACAAGCGCGCGCGCACACGCACACACACACACACACACACACACACACACACATACATTATTAAAATGGTCCATTGCAACATTTGCTGTTAACCAAAATGCAAAAGATTAAATTATTTACTCAATACCTTTCCCCCTTCATATTAACTCAAAGGCCAAAAGAACAGGTGCCTTAAAATTGGTTTTCCTTCTGGCACAAGGCTACTAATATTTTATTTGTAACACAAAAATATGGAAATAGTTGTACAGTGCTATTATAGGCCATCTTTTGATGTATTACCAGTAGTCATCGGTCATGTGTGCTCTGCCCAAAGGTAGGTCAATGACTCATTGTCTGCTAATGCTTCATCCTGAGCCATTTTCTTTCCAGTTTTTGCCAGTGGGGTTTTGCCATTGCCTTCTACTCTCAGGGGTAGGTCCCGAGTCTACCTGAGCCAAAACAGGAATTGAACCCATGTTGTTGGTGTTATTCTGAACCACACAGTAGCCAGCTAGCCAACTGAACTAACCAGCCCCCCATTATCAGTAGTGCACAGCACCAATTGTGCCACTTGTTGCTCACAGCATTTTTCTGATCCTGTCAAACAAATCCAATGCAGTTAAACCTCAAAATAACACAGTCATTGAACAGTGAAGCAATTAAACTAATAAGTGGTCAAAAACATGAATAAAGTTCTGTCTAAAATGTCACAACAAGGTAAGCTCTTAATGCTTCAATGTATTATTATAATAGAGTGGAAAGTTATAGATTTATACCAAAGTTTCTGCCACCCGGGCTCCTATGACAACATTTTAAAACAATTGAATAATTTTAATTGACACTAAAGGCTATTAAATCATGCAGACCAAAAATTTTCTAACTGGATAAAAGTAATGTGAAACTTGACAGGGGCATCATCTTTGTGAATATGTTTTTGAAATTTATTTCACTGATCTCGAAATCTGTGATGCAATGGCCAAAATTGCTTTAAACCACTTTACATTGGTTGCCTGTGACAATTGGCACATGGCTCTGATAGCAGGGCTCATGTTTCCATGAAAAGTCAACATTACAACCAGAGCCTTCCCATGAAACTAGGGTCTAGAAAATTAACCACACAGTGCCTGTTTTTCAGATGCTATATGCTTCCAATGTGGGGTAGCACATTGACATTCCCAGCCAGAAGCGTGCCACCCGCCACATTGAATAAAGTAGATGTGTTGGCAGCAGGAGTACGTGTCAGGAACATTTAAACGTCAGACAATTTATTCAGATTTGGGTCCTTCCTAACTTGCAAGACTTTCGATTGTCCTAGTACTTTACTTGCCATGTGCTGATCACACCATAGCAAAACATGGCAACCTGACCACTTGGTGAGGAAATTGTCCAACTCCTCCAAATTTGCCCAAATTTAAATTTTCCTAATTAAAATCAAATCAATCCAATTTGGATTTTACATTTAGCTCAGAGTTCTTCCCTAGTTATAACTGCATTTTCTAGTCTGTCAATTTGATTCCGAACTCTGAAGGTACATATTGAGTTAGGTCACCTCAATCACAAATGCCAGATTACACTGCCATATGCACCGGCAGCTCAGAGTTTCCTCTAAACACTTGAATCCTGCTCCCCTAACATCTCATGCAAGCCAGTGCTGCATCCAGCTAGTAGCTGACCAAAGGGATGGGGATCTGGAAAACCACTCCTCTGGTAACTCCTTGTGGAACTGTAACCCTTCCACTCGATGGCAGGAATGATTTTCCTGGGAACTAAATCATATATGTATTTGTAAATATTACTTACTGTCAATAACTCAAAGGCATATTTTTGTAAAAAAGAATTGAATTATTCTGCCATTTAAATTTATCAATTTTGAATTCAGAGTAGACTGAACTTGGTGGTTCTCTCTCTTTTAAAGGCAAGCAGAGGATCAAATCCATATAAGGAGTACAGCTTTGCAGGCACACCCTCTGTTAACTGGAAGTGCTAGTCTTATGCCAACAGGTAGCTTTTAAATAGCTGTGTTTATTCAGGTCATGAAGTGATGACACACAATGGAATATTGGTCCTTGTGTCAGCTCCTCAGCATATCCTATTGCAGGGTTACTTTGGATTTGATAACTACAAAAATTGTGTTGTTGCTGCTTGTAGCAACTCCCACCAGGAGATCTGCTGTCATGGTATGTCACGCTCTCCTGTCTCGCACCATCCTCACACATCCATTGTAGCTCTCCTGTGATGTCCATCATCCAACTACGCCTAGGTCGACCCCTCTTCCTGCTGCCTTCCACTTTGCCCTCTGCAACGTCTCAGCTCTGATCAAATGGCCAAAATACTGACATTTTCTTTTCTGGATGTCACTTCTTAAGAGTTCTTTTTGTACTTACCACTCCATTGGTCTTATGGCTTGTATGGTATTTTTAGCATAAGACTTAGCATCCACATTTCAAAGGGCTTTATTTTCTTCTACATATCTTTATTTATTATCCAGGTTTCTGAGGCATACTGGAAGGTGTATAGAATGTAGCATCTTATGAGTGTTTCCTTATTACAAGTTTGAGTGTCCTTGTTGTTAACATATCCTTCATCTTCACAGAATTATTTCTGGCTATCTCTATCCTTCCTCTAATTTCAGCATCACATCTACCATCTTCTGCTATCATTTGCCCTAAATAGACAAACTTATCTACTTGTTCTAATGTGACACCATCAACTTAATCTTCACTCTGGTTTCTTCTAATGCATTCCTTCTAACTACTGTTGTTTTTGTCTTTTTGGTGTTCTTACTCAATCCATATTCTAAACTTGTAGATTTTACGTGATCTAAGATATTTTGTAGAGCCTCTTTGATTCTGCAAATAGTGCTATTTCACCAGTGTACCACAGATTTGTTATATTCTTGCCTCCAGTTTGTTGCAATGTGATATAAATCTTTTGTCTTTTGGACAAGGAGTTAAATTGAGGTCCACTTAGGTAAAAGATCCCATGGCACAATTTCAAAGGGGAGGAGGGGAGTTATCCAAAGTGTCCAGGCCAAAAGTTATCCCTCAATCAACATCGCAAAAACATATTATCCGGTCGTTTTTGTTTGTGGGAGCTTGCTGTGCAAAAAATGGTGGCTGTGTTTCCTACATGACAGCAGTGACTACATGTCAAAAGTACTTCCTGAGCTGTAAAGCCCTTTGGGACATCTTGAGATGGTGAAATGCGCTCTATAAATGCAAGCCTTTCTTTTCAAATACGTTTGAGAAAGCCTGAATCTTAAAAGGAATATTAAAGCTCTCCCTTATTTAGTGCTTGCTCTCCACACACGTCTTTTACACCACACTGCAGGTCTGACAATAAGAGAACCAGGACTCTATTGCTTGGGAATCCAATAGACAATTGCCTCTAATAGGACAATGTCAGCTCAGCTCAATCTTAATTAGTCACATCCCAAAGGCCAGACAATCACACCTTATAGCTCCTTTGCAAATCTGAGGCTAACTACTGAGAAACTGCAGAGGACACCCTGGAGCCTGGATAGGAACACCTCTATCATTTATTTTAGGAGACTGTAAAGTCCTGGTATTGATGAAGCCATTCGATTAGACTAACCCTAATTATCAACTGGGCACCATTACAGTATTCACATCAATAGGATGAAGATTTCACTCTCACTAGAGTTCACTTCATTTTCTGACTCATTAACAAAACAAAACAATACAGAACTGACAATTTAATGCTTAGGGTCATTGTTTGCGTATGGTTGTGGCAAAAAAACAATAGTTTTGTACCCCATGCACAGTTGTAAAATTGCCAATGTATACTAAACACTGGTAAATTGAACAGACATTCCACAACTTGGTATTCAATATTTCCATATATTTTAAAATACGGCCTGTTGATGGTTTCAGACAGTTTCAGCCAGTTTCAGCCTTCGTGTCCAAAAGACAAAAGATTTATATCACACTTATTTCCATCCAAGAAAACTCAACACAGCAAGATCACATTTTCTAGGTTAAGAGCATGCGTTTAGCTACCAGAGTGATAACATTACAAAACCTTAATACCACTGAATGCCATGCAAACTAAATCTATCTCTGGCATATTTTTTCACACGTGAACCAGAATCTATAGCTGGATCTTGAATGAAGTTGAGTATTCTGATGCAGTACCAAACCTGCAAGTTGAGTCTACACATTGATCACTCTTTTTGTGAAGTTTTTCCTGCTATCTGTCCTGAATTGACTTCTCAGTTCTGCCCTCTTCTAACCATTGACTCAGCTTTCCTTCAAGTAGCACTTTGGATTTAGTTTATTAATGCCTATAAACATCTTATAAAGTCTATCGATTCACAATTGCCTGCCTTTATGGAAGACACATTGTTTTTGTTAATTCATCATATTCTTTGGTCAATTTATAAGCTTCTTTAAATAATTATGAATTGAATTCATAATTCAGCTGACCCAACCCCTCTAATAGTATGCCTATAAGTCAATGCAGTTACAGACACAATAATAAGCATCAGTCACTGTCAAACAGATGAGGAAACAGAGTCAACAGCAGGTGAGTGACAATTGTGCAGCTATATCAACTCAAGCTGCCAATATTTAAAATGCTGGTAGCTCAAGAAGCTAAGAAGAGCATTATGCCTACTTGCTATGATCTTTCCTTGGCCCCCTTCAATTTTTCAACAGTGTTGCCCCTTGGCGGCATCATCTGAATACACAGCATCAGTTTACACAAGTACGCCAGAGAATAACCTGCAATGGTTTTGCTTCCTGGTCCTGCATCATTACGTCAGGAGACCCCCAAGGATCTATCCTTGACCCCCCTCCTCTACAATTCCCATCTACATGCTGCCCCGCAGCAGCATCAACTGAATACAGATCAAGTTCCATGTGTACACTGGCAACACTCACCTCCATCGCATTACCACCTCTCTTGACCCCTCAACTGTCACATTATTTGTCCAACATCCAATATTGGACAAGTAGAAATTTCCTCCAACTAAATACTAGGAAGACTGAAGTATTGGCCGGGATTTCTGGCCTTGTTGTGGGTGGGACACGCCGCGGGTGAGGAGGTGCCCCAGCCAGAAGTCCATCGATTTGCGGCAGGACCGGAAGATCGTGGCACAGCTGGGAGTGAAAATCCCACCCATTGTCTTTGGTCCCTACCCCAAACTCTGTTCTCTGATCACCATTTCTAGCCCTCTCTCCGACAACTCTCTGAAGCTGAGCCAGACCATTTCCAACATCCATGTTGTGTTTGACCCCAGAATGAAATTCCAACCACGCATCTGCTCCGTCACCAAGACTGCCACCTTTATAACATTACCCGACTCCCACCCTGCCTCAGCTCATCTAGCACTGGGGCCCTCATCCTTACCTTTGTTATCTCTAGATTTATTAAAATGCTTTCTTGGCCAGCCTCCCACCTTCCAACCTAATAAACTTGAGCTCATCCAAAATTCTACTGTTCTTATTCTGGATCGCACCAAATCTTGTGTTCAACCATCGCCCCTGTGCTTGCTGACCTTCGCTAGCTCCCAGTTAGACAACGGCCCCATTTACAATCCCCATTCTTGTTTTCAAATCTCCCCATGGTCTTGTCCGCCAGCCCTACGAGCCTTCGAAATCCCTGTGATCCTTCAGTTCTGGCATCTTGCGCATCCCTGATTTTAATCATCTGTGGCAACTATGTGCCACTATGTGTCCCTAGGCTGTAAGCTCTGGAATTTCCTCTTGCAATTTAAATTTACAAATTTAGAGAGAGGATGCTCTGTAGAGGTGCTCCCCCACCACCCCTCTTCCCAAACCCAACAGTGGTAGTCCTGCTGCAAAAGTCATTATTTAATGGGGAGGGGAGGCGATGGCTGGACTAGTAATCCAGAGGCCCAGGGTAATTCTCTGGGGACCTGGGTTCAAATCCTGCCACGGCAGATGGTGGAATTTGAATTCAACAAAAAAATCTGGAATTAAAAGTCTAATGCTGACCATGAAACCATTGTCGATTGTTGTGAAAAACCCATCTGGTTCACTAATGTCCTTTAGGGAAGGAAATCTGCTGTCCTTACCTGGTCTGGCCTACATGTGACTCCAGACCCACAGCAATGTGGTTGACTCTTCAATGCCTTGAACAAGGGCAATTAGGGATGGGCAATAAATGTTGGCCTAGCCAGCGATACTCACATCCCATGAATGAGTTTTTTAAAAAAAGTTAAATTTTTAAATTTGGAGAGAGGATGCCTCCATTTTGCAATGTCCTCTCATACCTTCCCTTGCAGCCTGCTGCTCTCTCCAAGCTGCAAGGCCTCTCATTGGCCCTCCAGCTTTGACAGCCTGTCCGCCGTCCTTAATTGGATGGTATTAAGCCTGCCTATTGACCATTAATTGGCTGTCTCGGTGAAACTCACAATGCCTAACTGTTTCCTACAGAATGCGGGTATACAATGAGCCTGACAGCAGGGTTCAGACATCTGGGGGGGGAAGTCCTGTCCTTGCTGTCCGACTTGCACCACTCTGTTGTTAGCTTTGCGAAAACTGCATCTTACCCACCGCCTCAACATTGAAATGCACTGAACAATGTGAAACTGCTGCATTTGCTTGGCAGATACAAACTAAATTCACCACGGCACGTTAAATCTGATTAGCACAATCTCAAGTACTCTTTAACTTTGCAATAAGTGCTAATGAACCTGTTGTTGGAGATTTTAAAAATATCAGGTTACTCTCTGCCTCTCTACCTCGCTCTTCTGCTTTAAGGTGCTCCTTAAACCTTTAACTGAGGTTTTGGTCATCTATCCTGATTTCTCCTTCTGTGGCTCGGTGTCACAATTTCTTATTAATAACACTCTTGTTAAGCGCCTTGGGATATTTTATTGCATTAAATGTGCTATATAAATACGAGCTATTGTTGCTTTCAATCTCCTTAAGAAATTTTAAAATCATTTTACTTTCTCATTAGCCAGTTGAAAATATTCTTTAATAATTATACCTTTAACAGTGAATTTTAAAAATTCTGTAGAACAACAGAAGCCTGCAACAAAGTTTCCCATTACTCTTTGAAATGAAATCACTGTCCTGACCATAGGGGATGTTGCCACCTGCTGGTTGATATTTTTCTAACAAGCAAACTGTCTTTTCCTCACTGATAGAAAGTACAGATTCCTATCTTTAAGGTATATTAGGTCAGATGCTGCTGTTACTGGGTATCTAACAGCATCCACCTTTAGTTAAATTTGTCCTTGCACCCTTCAACTCAAAGCAATTTTTCCTGCAAATTTGCTGAAAGTGTGGGCTGAAAGTGATAGAAACAGGATATCTGGGGACCAGAGTGAACAGGGCAACCCTCCTTAACCAATCAGATTGAAAGATGGAAGGGAAAAAAACCCAAGGACAGAGTAAAAGGGTGAATTAAAGGAGTAAATCAAACCAGGTGCAGAAAGAGAAATAAAGAATGAGAAAGGAAGATTGAATTAAGGGAGAAAAAATAAACAAAAAGTTTTTTTTTACATTTTAAACTTGGCATTTTTAAAATCTCCAACAGGTTCATTAGCACTTATTGCAAACTTAAAGAGTACTTGCGATTGTGCTAATCAGATTTAACTTTCTGTGGTGAATTTAGTTTGTACCTATCAAGCAAATGCAGCAGCTTCACATTGTTCAATGCATTTCAGTGTTGAGGCGGTGGGTAAGATGCCGTTTTCTCAAAGCTAACAACAGAGTGGTGCAACTCGGACAGGATTTTCCCTTCAGGTGTCTGAACCCCATTGTCAGGCTCATTGTGTACCCGCATTGTATGGAAAGCAGTTAGGCATTGTGAGTCTCACCGAGTCAGCCAATTACTGGTCAAAGGGCAGGCTTAATGCCATCCAATTAAGGATGGCGGACAGGTTCTCAAAGCTGGAGGACCAATGAGAGAGGCCTTGCAGCTTGGAGAGAGCAGCAGGCTGCAATGGAAGGTACGAGAGGGCATTGCAAAATGGAGGCATCTTCTCTCCAAATGTATAAATTTAAATTAAATAATGGCTTTTGCAGCAGGGCCACTACTGTTGGGTTTAGGGAGAGGGGTGGTGGGGGAGCACCTCTACAGGGCAGCCTGCTGCAGCTGCTACAGCAAGCATCTAGGCCTCCAAGCAGTCTAACTGGCCCCTGTTACCTGCAGAGACCTGGAAAATCCCAGTCAGCTTCCTTCAGTTAGCCTTAAGTGGCCATCTCACCTCTACAAAAGTGACTTCTGGGTGGGATGGAGCAGGGAACTGTCACAGTGACCAGTGGGGCTATTTTTAGAATCGTCCCACCTCTGATCCCAGCCCCAGCATGGCCTAAAATTCAAGCCCCAAGTTTTGGGTATTGGTATTTAACCATGCATTTACTCCTAGCCTGAGCTTGCTGTACCCTTTATGCATAAATAACAGTAAAAGTGCCATTAGTCTCCCTGTTATTTTGACAGGAAAATCTGGTGCCTTGGTTCGGATTTAAGATACCATTCCCAAGTGCACTGTATTTTTGTCCCAGATACAGTGGGGCCAATTTTAACTTTGGGGAAACATTAGGCAGGTGGCAGGAGGTGTGATCACATTGCCTGCCCAATGTCCTTGCAAGAGACCTGAACCATTTCAATGGTTGAACCTTGAATCAACACGGCAAGCTGTGATGCTGAACCAGTGTCATAGGCAGCTCACCATTCAGGAGAAAGACACACAGGAATTCCAGTAGCTCCCATACGCGTGCAGAGGGGCTGGTTGTGGATACAAGATTTTTGTGGGGCCAGGAGGACTATTCATGATCTACCTGATCCCACAAAAGCTTTTATTTTAAAGTATTTCTCTGAGTAAAGTCACCAGGGGGCAAAAAATCAGGAAACTATGCCTGAGTAAGACATAGACCGAGTGAGTAGCGAATTAGGCTCACGTGGTAAGTTCTAGTAAGTCTTTTTCAGGTTTATAGATTATAGATTAAAAGTCAAGCTCTGACATAGAACTAACAACCTTCAAGTAAGTTAGACTGTACTTTGTTAAACAGGGAACTGCCTGCTAGTGGCAGTTATCTTTCAATCAGCTGAAAATAGTTGGTTCAATTGATGTTAATTACTGTAGCAGGAAGCTAAATTAGCTAGTGACTCATCAAAGGGTCTATAAAAGAATGGGGCTTTCAATGTGCACGGCCCGTTAGGGGCACACAGTCTGGAGATGATGCCTGAGTGAGACGTAGACCAAGTGAGTAACGAATTAGGTTTATGTGGGAAGTTCTGGTAAGTCATTTTCAGATTTAAATATAGATTAGGAGTCAGGCTCTGATATAAAACTAACAACCTTCAAAGAAGTTAGATTACCTTGTTAAACAGGGAACTGCCTGATAGTGACAGTGAGACGTAGACCGAGTGAGTAGCGAATTAGGTTCACATGGGAATTCAATGCATGAGGGAAAGAGGTGCTTTAAGAAAGATTTATTACAATGTGTAAAGTGTGTTATGTATCAGTCAGATTTATCAGTAACTAGTAAGATCTATCAATAGTTGTCAGGTTTACTAGGTTAAGGCCAAGTACAATTAATATAAGCAAACCAAAGTAAAATAAAGTTAATGTAAGTGAAGTTAAGACATGATGGAGCAGTTCAGTCACGTGGAATGTATGCACTATGTGGGAAGCTGTTGATGCTACTGGTGACCTAGAGGACCACGTGTGAAGGAAGTGTCACCAGCTGTAGAAATCTGAGCTTCGGGTTGCGGAGCTCGAGCGCAGCAGGAGTCACTGTGGCATATCTGCGAGGCTGAAGGCTATGTGGATAGCACGTTCAGAGAGGTAGTCACACATTAGGCTAGGAGCATGGAGGCAGAAAGGGAATGGGTGACTGCCAGGCAGCCCGAGAGAACCAGTTTTGTGATGTGGCAGATGATGTGTGCCAGGCTGACCGAATCCGCAAGGGAAACTTGGTCATGCTATCACAATGATTTTGCAATTTGTACTTATTATGAAAAGGTGTGTGCACTGAATTTAGTAGTAGAGTCCACTAAGACATTTAAAGATGTTAAAAATTAAATTAAAATATTTATTCACAAAATAAAAGATTTCAAGCACATACTTAAGACTACAATTACTTAATGCTATAACAAATCCTAAAATTCCTAATTAATCTGACTCCCAGTTACACACCCCTTTTAAGACAACAGTCCAAAATAGATTTTAGATTTAAAACAAAACAAGCAAGTTAAACACAGTACCCACTTGACTGTGGAATTCCAAATAGTATTCTCCAACTTCAGCCACTGGACATAACAGACTTATGCACTAACGGCTAGAGGCTTCTTGAAGGCTGTTTCACACACTCCTGTTAGATCTTACATGGCCCTCACCTCACATAGCCTTTTATTCCCCTTTATATATATTCCTCTCTCTTTAATATGTAAATTCTATTGTTCCATATGTCTTTGGAACAGTACCTTTCCCATAATATAAAAACTTTCATGTTGCCAATATTGTCAGTAACCTTTGGGAAAAATAAACACACTCCTTAGCCTTGCTTATCTGGCTAGTTGTAAACAGACTAACATCCCTTTGAAATCCAAACAATCCCTTCACTTATCTAAAAATGCAAATTCCCTTCACACCTTACATGCTAAGCCAGCATCCATGTTTACTCAGCATTTCAAACACTTTTCTATACCTAGCTTCTTTTAATAATTCCAAGCTTGCAGTCTCGCTGACTCCAAACGTAATTAAATCACACAGACAGACCCATCTACACTCACACCCATCAACCTACTTTATAACAAACCAGCCAAAATATTATGAAGGTTATCATACTTTCGTAACACCAGGCAGTTAGTGCAGGAGGTCCCTGAGGACCTGCTCACTAATCTTTTTTTCTGTTTTGGATACTGTTGAGGGCATTAGTTTCTTGAAGGAGTGTAGTCCAAGCCAAGCTCATGGCACTGTGGGCAGCTCATCTTACAGGAGGGGAGGAAGAAGTGAGGAAGAGCAATAGTGATAGGGGATTCATTAGTTAGAGGAGCAGACAGGTGTTTGTGTGGCCATAGACATGACTGCAGGATGGTATGCTACCTCCCTGGTGCCAGGGATGAGGATGTCACAGAGCAGCTGCAGGACATTCTTCTGAGGGAGGGTGAACAGCCAGATGTTGTAGTCCACATTGGTACCAATGACTTAGGTTGGACGGAGGATGAGGTCCTGAAAGCAGATTTCAGAGAGCTAGAAGGAGATTTAAAAGCAGAACCTTTAAAGCAGTAATCTCATGGTTACCTCTAGTCCTATGTACGCGCTAATGAGTATAGAAAAAGGAGAATTAAGCAATTGAACACATGACTGGAGAATTGGTGTTGGAGGAAGGGCATCAGATTTCTGAGGCATTGGGACTGGTTCTGCATCAGGTGGGACCTGTACAAGATGAACAGGCTGGACCTTAGCAGGACCAGGACTAACATCCTCGTGGGGACAATTGCTGGTGCTGTTGGGGAGGAGTTAAACTAAATTGGCAGGGGGAGCTTACATTCGAGGGAATCAAACTGGTAAACGGAAGTAGAAAGTAGAAAGCAAAAATAGAAGACAGACAAAGCAATGGCAAGGATCAGAATAGAGAATAATGTTAAAAAAGCAGAATTAAAGGCACTAGCTGAATGTATGTTGCATTTGCAAAAGGTTTGATGATTTGAATGCACAAATTGAGGTAAATGATTCATTGTGGAAGCATGGCTACAGGGTGACAAAATTGGGAATATCCACGGATATTCAGCATTTAAGAGGGATAGGCAAAAAGGAAAAGGGGATGGGGGAAGCACTCTTAATAAGGGATGAGAACAGTACTTTAGTAAGAGAGGACCATAAATCGAAGGATCAAGATGTAGAATCAGTTTGAGTGGAGCTGAAAAACAGAAAGGGGCAACAAACATTGATGGGAGTTGTTTATAGGCCACCACATTGTAGTGATAATGTATAAATCAGGAAATTAGAGATACCTGTAACGTGGGGAATATAGTGATAATGGATGATTTCAATTTACACATAGACTGGGTTGAACAAATCAGCACAAATGCTGTGCGGAGGAAATCCTGGGGCTGGATTTTCAGCTTAGTGTGGAGGCACAAGCATGAAATAGCTCGTGATAACGTCAGGTGAGCGTCCCAAAGTCATTGTGCATTTGCACAATATTTTGGTCTGTGGGCGCACATGAGAGTCCGCAGTGTGCCCACCGACAATTAAGAGGGCTGTTAAACCCATTCATAAATTAATTAAAGTGAATTTTTCCCTGCCCTTCCCTGTTGGTGGGTGGGCGAAAAGGCCAAGCGGCCTTTGGATTTTTGAGGAAACCTCATCCATGGGCAGGATGAGGTTTCCGACGTTAATTAAAAATAAAATAAAAACTTTTAAATGTCATTTTTAACATGTCCTTATTTGTGTGACAGAGTCACATGAGGGGACATGTTCACCTTAATTTTAAAACCTTTATTTTTAATGTTAGAAATCTTCAGCTCCCTGAGGCAGCTATGTACCTTCAGGGAGCTTTCACTGAACGCACCCGCGCAAATGTGCTAACTTCCGTGCTCATCCTCCTTTCCAACCCCCACCCAGGCAGCACTGAGTGTTTCAGCGTGCAATTCACACTGGCTGGCTGTTAATTGGCCAGCCAGCAAATGAAATCACAGTCAGGGCTTGAACGCGGGTGGTGGACCATTGTATGGCTGCTCCCAGGCCCACCCAACAAGGGGGAAATCCTCCCCTTGGAGTGTGTACGAGATAGGCTTCTGGAGCAGTACATTGAGGAGCCAACTAGGATCAGGCTATTTTGGATCTAGTGTTGTGTAATGAGAAAGGGCTAATTAATAACCTTGCTGTAAAGGAGCCTTTGGGAAATAGTGACCATAATATGATAGAATTTTGCATTAATTTGAACGTGATATGGTTATTCTGAAACTAGAGTCTTAAATCTGAAGAAAGAAAATTATGAAGGTATGAGGAGCAAGTTTGCTATGGTGGATTGAGGAAAAATTTGACAGCCAATGACTACTATTTAAAGAAATACTACTCGGTCTACAACAGATATACATTCCTCTAAGGCACAAGCACCAAGGGGAATGGTAAATCAATTGTGGTTATCGAAAGAAGTTAAAGATTGCATTAGATCAAAGGAAGTAGCTTAAAAGGATGCCAGAAATATTGACAAGCCTAAGGATTGGGAGCAATTTAGAACCGAGCAAAGGAGGATCAAAAAACTGATTAAGAAAATATGAATGCAAACTAGCAAGGAACAAAAAGACAGACTGTAAAAACTTCTTTCAGAATGTGAAAACAAAAAGATTAGCTAGGACAAATGTGGGTCCATTACAGGTGGGGACAGGAGAATTTATAGTGGAGAACAGGGAAATGGCGGCAAAACGAAACAATTACTTTGCATCTGTCTTCACGGAAGAAGATACAGAAGATCTCCCAGAAATACTAGGCGGCCAAGGGCCTTGTGAAACTGAGGAACTAAAAGAAATTAGTATTAGTAAAGAGGTATATAGTAATTAGGGTTTTATTTAGTGTGTAATATAACTTTAAGAATAATGCTTGTTAAAGAAGATCACATGTTCTTTAGTACCCAATAGGAGAGTAGCGTGGGCCCCCGCAGTAGTTAGTAGAGTAGAGATGGAGTTTGAGTTGAAAGCACACATGTGATTGCTGCTGAGTTCTTTGTAAATAAACTTTAAGTTTCCACCCAAGAAGTGTCTGCTGATCAACTCTATCAATAGTATCAACTAGGCCACCACTCAAGGTAGTACTTGAAATGTTAACTGAATTGAAGGTTGATAAATCCCCTAGACCAGATGAGCTTCATCCCAGAGTGTTGAAGGACATGGCTAGAGAGATAGTGAATGAATTGGTGGTTATGTTTGAAAACCCTATAAATTCTGGAAAGGTTCCTGCAAACTGGAAAATAGCAAATGTAACCCCGCTATTTTAAGAAGGGAGGAAGAGGGAGAACGGAGAACTACAGGCCTGTAAGTCTGAAGTCAGTAGTAGGGAAAATGTTAGGATCTATTATACAGGATGTAATAATTGGACCTTTAGAAAAGAATGGTAAAATTGGGCAGTTGGCATGGATTTATGAAAGGGAAATCATGTTTGACAAACTTGTTGGAGTTTTTTAAGGATATTACTTGTAGCATAGATAAAGGAGAACCAGTAGATATGATGTATTTGGATTTTCAGAAGGCTTTTGGTAAGATCCTACACAGGAGGTTAGTAAATAAAATTAGAGCACATGGGACTGAGGGAAATATACTAGTATGGATTAAGAATTGGTTAACAGGCAGAAAGCAGAGAGCAGAAATAAATGGATAATTCTCAGGACGACAGGCTGTTACTAGTAGGGTACCACAAGGGCCAGTGCTAGGTCCACAGCTGTTCACAATCTATGTAAATTATTTGGATGTGGGGACCAATTGTAATACTTAGAAATTTGCTAATAACTCCAAACTGGGTGGGAACGAAAGTTGTGAGGAGGATGCAAGGAGGCTTCAAGAGGACTTGGACAGGCTAAGTGAATGGGCTAGAATATGGCAGATGGAATATAATGTAATTAAGTGTGACATTATTCACCTCGGTAGCAAAAACAGAAAGGCAAATTATTTCTTAAATGGTGAGAGGTCGTGAAGTATGGTGTCGAAAGGGTGTCCTTGTTCATAAGTCACGAAAGGTAGCATGAAGGTGCAACAAGCAATTGGGAAGGCAAATGAGATGTTGGCCTTCATCTAAAGTCAGCCTCACAACACTTAGGGCAGAATTTTTACCATTTTCATCATGCGGGCGCAGCAGACGGGCCACGCAACGGACTGCTGCCCGCGATTGGGCTCCTATCGCAATTTTACACTGGCTATAGCCAGCCAGCGTGAATTGCGTGCTGCAACGCTCAGCGCTGCCTGGGTTGGTGGTGGGGAGGGCGAGCATGGAAGTCAGCACGTGTGCGAGGGTGCATTCAGTGAATGCTCCCTGAAGGCACAGAGCTGAAGATTCAGGGAGCTGAAGATTTTTAACATTAAAAATAAACAATTGAAAAATAAGGAAAAGATGTCCCCTCTTGTGACTCTGTCACATGAGCAGGGGCATTTTAAAAATGAGTTTTAAAACATTTTATTAAATCACTGGTTGAAACCTCATCCCGCCCATGAATGAGGTTTCACAAAAAATGCAAAGGCCGCCTGGCCTATTCGCCCACCCGCCAACCAAACGGTTAATTGATTAATTGATTACGGGTCCTAATAGGCCTCTTAATTGTCAGCGGGCGTGCTGCCACCTCTCATGCATGCCTGCTGAGCGAAACATCACGAGAGAGCGCGATGACGTCAGGACGCTCGTCCGATGTCACCGTGCACAATTTTTCTCCCATTCGGGTCAAGTGTGACAAAGGAAAAATTCTGTCCGTGACTTACTACTTCCCCGTTCCTGCCTAGTGAAAATCCGCCCCAGTCTTTTCAAATGGTTTCAGTTGCCAGTACAGTTAAAACTTATAAAACATTACCAGAATGATGAAAATGTAAATGATTCATTTTAATAGTAGGGCATGATATTATTAAGTCATTCTACTAGATCTCTGGAGTTTTTCTCCAGAGCAGTTCTACGCATTAAAGCATGTTTCTAAAAGTCGCGGCTTCACTAGATGATGTAATGTGATGCTCCCAATGTAATGTTTCTTAAATGCAAAAGCTGCGTTTACACTTAAAATTAACATAGCAAAATATCCCAGTATAGCAGCCACGAGGCAAGAATTGTCAAAAGGTTGAGTGGTGATGACAGACATATTCAACAAAGGTTTTGGGTTTTTTTTCCAGATGTAGCCCCCCACTGTACCTTTGAAAACAGAAAAACTAGTGGAAGAAAATAGAACATTCCTTCCAATTGCACTTTCTATACTTTTTTCCTTAACTAAGTAGCAGCTTTGGCTTTGTGACAGCATTCTTCCTTTTGAGTCAGAGAATCATGAGTTCAAGGTCCACACTTGGTTTTGAACACACAATCTGCACCTGACATTTCAGTGTTATATTTAAAGGGTGTTATACTGTCAGAGGTGCTGTTTTGGATGGAACATTAAACCAAGGGCCCATGCATCTTTTCAGAGATAACTAAACAATTCCATGTCACAGGGATCAGTGACCTGGGGCTCTGGAGCCACATGCAGCTCCTTTACATCTCACTGTGACTCCCAAACTTCTCATGTTGGATTACATTAATATGACAAAGCCTAAAATAAGTATTGAGAAGTAATTATTGTGGAGCTAAAAGGCTAATCATTCTGCTTGACTTTATGGTTTCAAATGAATGTTTTAATGAAAAACGTCATTCTGCACTAAATAAACCTGTTTGAATGGTGTAGGTACACTATGCTTATAATAATGCCATTGGTTCGAGGAACCTGGTTGCAACCATTTTTTTAAAAAAGGCTGAGATGATAAATTATTCCGAATGTGCTATTAGAAACTATTTTTATCACAAGAATCCATAGTCAAAAAAACTATGGATTTTTTACACATCTGTTTTAAAGCTGTCTTTATTAAAAGTCAAAAAACACAACAATTTAGAGTTAGGTCTATTCTAATATTGATTTTTTTTACGATTGATACATAAATTCAATACGTGTTTTATTTATATATGCAAATTATGCATTCTACCATAGATGCTGAATGGCAATTTGCCAAGTCTTTGGTTTGGAAATGTCAAATTTTCATTTTGTGCCCCCTCACCCCAGCCCGCCAATACATTCTATTTTGAAAAGGCTCTTTATCTTTTAAAACGACTTCAGGTAAAAAAGGTTGCTGACCCCTACCATGGCACATTTCAAGCAACAACAGCTCTCTTGGTGCCATGGCCTAGGCTCCTCCCTCAGCAAGCACCACAAAGAACTAATTGTTTGGTCATTCATTCATTCTCTGTTTGTGGGGCCTTGCTTTGTGAAAATTGTGTTTGCCTAGCTAATTACTGTGGCTTTACTTAAAAAATAATTGATTAGGTTAGGGAATAAGTTTGGGATATTTGACAATTTGACAAGGTACTATATAAGCTTTATAAACTATGTAAGCTTCTTTATAATTTATTCAGACAGCTCCCCAAGCATTTGGTCGGGGTTTGCGATGGGAGAGAGAGAGAGAAATACTGCACAGTATGGGCAGCTGTTGACAAGAGGATATGGGCAATTAAGCCAGTGAGGGTCATTTTCCTTCACCTGTCTTCTCATACAACAATCTCTGGTATAAAAAGCAGCTTCATGGCCATTGGGGGAAAGGGCAGCTAATTCACATTTGAATTCCAACTTTGATGTCCATATAAACCAAGGTAGTAAAGGTCCCTTCACAAAGTATAGTAATTAATATTTGTAATCATTGGGCCTGCCATCAGTTACAAAAGGGTTTAGTCATTGTTAAAATTGGCAAAGGATGCTTAAGGGTACCAGAGACGAGAATCAATGGCCAGAGTTTTCCAGCCCCCCTCCCCCATGTGGCAGGGCCAGGGAGCCATTGAAATCTCCGTTCACATCGGCGGATCTGGAAGATCCTGCGGTGGTAGGGTCTGCAAAATTCCAGCCAGTGTTACTCCCACTTTAGTTACTCCCACCATTGGAATACCCTCCTAGTAAAGGTGATTATTCTTCGGCCTACAGATGCAGAGCCAAATACGTGCTTCAACTTCTCACCGTGACGGTAGCTTTCTTAAAGAGACTTTGGAATTACTAAACTGGTCTGAAACCTTATTTCTGTCCAACAATAGACACACAACATGGACTTTAATTGTGTGAAAACATATCAGATCACTTGTATGCAACATTAAGGGAAATACAACTCTTTCCTCTCCACAAACACAGAAAAAAAATGGCATTTTTTTAATGAACACAGTTCTTCTTAGCATCAACATTGTTCTCTCCAGCACCAACAGAACATAAATGCTTCTTGGAATAAAACACATTCTCTTTGTAAATTAGCATATTACAGTTTCCTGAAACACAGGATGGACAATAGAATTTACTTTGTCCCACTGTCACTCTCCCTAGGTTGCAATAACAAAAGATGCCACAGAAAATGGTTGAAGTTAAAATTCTCACTAATTGTTTTATCTTTCTCTTCACAAGAAGTATTATATTAAATCAGGAAACAGGCAGAAATGCAGCAGAAGAAATTTGAACAAACTCAAAGCTTTGATATTTTGTTAGGCAACTCTGAAAGTACATCTCCTGTTCTTCAGTCGGTTGCCCTCTGGTGGATTTGAGTTGAATAATTGAGTGTAGCCTTCCTGTAGTGCTGTCTGCTGCTGTACTCTCCCTGTTTCAGACAGGATGACAGAACCTGCACTGTTGCAAGGCACAATCGAGGCCTTAACCTTCTGGTCGGCCTGCAGGGGCAGCATCACTCACCGACACATATAATAACGCGCGGTGACATCGGGCATGCATCCCGACGTCACCACCCGTCGTTCGGATCTTCAGTCCGATGGGCGTGCATGGGAGTTGGCTGCGTGCCCGTCGAACTGTCAAAGGCCTATTAAGGCCATTTGACAACCAATTAAAAGAATTAACAGAGCTGCCCATCCAACCTTAAGGTTGGTGGGCAGGCGAAGAGCCCAGGCGACCTTTGCATTTATCATGAAACCTCATCCACAAGCAGGATGAGATTTCGTGAAGTGTTTATAAATCCAATATAATTTTCTTTTAAACTTCATTGACATGTCCCAGCTCATGTGATACTGTCACATGAGGGGACATGTCTGAATATTTTTTTCCATTTTTTTTTGAAGTTTTAATAATAAAAATAATCTCCCTGAGGCATGGAGCTGCATCAGGGAGATTTCTGTGCTCTTTCGCGCGCATGCGTGAAAGAGTGGTGGCCCTGACACTCTCTCCTTCCCCCCGCCCGCGCAGGGAGTGTTCAGCCTTAATTGGCCCGCCCACGTAAAATGGTGGCGCGCAGTCGATCATGGGCAGCAATCAGCTGTGGCCCATCCACACCCACTCCCGCTCAGCCCCCCCCAACGGGGAGAAAATTCTCCCCCAAGAGTTACTGTAATCCCATGAGGGCAGAACTTCTCATCATGATGCACTTCTTTTTTAAGAATGTATCAACCTAACATGGGCTAATGCATATGAGAAATGATACAAACAAGCTTATAATTGATGTGTTAAGTGCTCATCAGAAGTCCTATTGTTTAATATCGTCTCAACCTTGGTTGTTGCTAACTTGGCCACTTTCCAATACATTATTCTGCATCTTGTTGAAAACATTTATATTATTGGTAAGCACGGATGGAAGGCTCTTTCAAAAGATCGGCAGGCTTGTGTACAAAATGGTTGGGGTTCATTTTATTTAAAGTGGTTTAGGGAGCTTTTATGAATTATGATGTAACTGTTCAGTTCCTGATTTCCTGCTTGAAAATCAGGGACCCATAAGTATGACACTGGACCACTTTTCCGTTATCTCAGATTTGCTGTGACAATAAGATCACTTTGATATTAAATGTGGCATTAAAATTTAAGGATAGACCAGCAGATGGAAGAACATCTTTCATTGTGCCAACAAGAGCAAGATCTTCACAAGCTGGTGGTTTGACAAAAGAAATTGCTAGGCTGGCCAGAAGGTACTGAGTATCATGCCATGCCTCAATGCCACTATTTATCCACAGGCAGAAATCAGAATTGTTGGGTCAAGTTTGAATATACACTGGCAAGTGTATAATGGTGCCTCACTTTATATCATCTGGCTTCCTCGCACTCTCAGCACCAATGTTATCACATATATCACAAACACATGTCAGACATTCGGTGCATATGTATATTATATGTAATACCTTAGATATGCCCATGGTTACACTCTGCACCTTTCTCAGCATTCTCCAAAGAGACAATTGAGACACCTTTTGTTGACTTCATAAGAGAAGCAGCCAATGCACCCAATCTTGTTAGCCTGCTTCCCATTTCATTTATCCTACCTACCACTGTTCCCCTCTCCTCAGACTCTGCCAACAAATTAACAATCACTGTCCTTCCTCACAACCAAGGTCCTTGCTATCCATGATTTTATTGTCGATGGTTACATTAACATCCTCGCTTTCACTAAGTGGGCTTATGGGGTGACACCTTGTCCCTTAATTAATCCTGTGTGGCAGGGTATACTTTCCACTACCTGGTCTACCTAAACGATCATAGAGATTGTATGGCCCTTATCGTTATATTGAATGTCAAACCTATTCCTAGAGTACCTTCCCTTCCTTCAATTGCCTCTCCCTTAAAATGCTCATTCTTTATCACCCACCTGAATTTATCAGCAAGATATCTTCCCTCCTTTCCTCTCTCAGCATCTGAACTGAACATTCACTCATTTTGGCAATTTTAATCTTCAACTCAATTCACCTTGCCTTCTCTCCTATGATTCACTGCCCTTCTGTCTTACCTAAACCTCTCCCTTCGTATAAACGCCTCTATTCATATTCATAGCTACCCCTTTGATCTTGCCAACTCACGTGGCCTCACTATTGCCATGGCCTTGATCACAGACAAGGCAATCTCCAACAACTTCCTTCCATCCTTTACCATCCACAAGTCCCTACCCTCTTCCAACCCACATCCTTCTGTAACCACCTCAGAAAGAAATCATTCTCCAAGTCACTTACAATTGCACTTCCACACTACCAACCCTCTACTCTTTGGCCCTCCAATTGCCACAATAGTTGAGCAGCTATCAATTTGCTCAATCTTTTTTTTTCATTTTTTGATGTTCTTGTCCCCACTAGAAAATATATTCTGCCCTATTGTGGTCCAGCCTCCTATTTATTCCATCCTCATTCCCTTAAATCCTAGAAGTATAAACAACTGTTTAAGCCATCCATCACCAGAGTTAGTTGGAACACATCAAGTACCATTCACTTCTCAAGGGAAATCTCAGACTTCATTGATCTAGCTTCTGTTTTATCATATATTCAAGATCTAGATGGGTTTCTTTGGGGTTTATCTATTCTCCAAAAGTAAGCTGCTTGAGACTGTAGTTTGTTCAAACCATTATTCTTTATTTACAGTTACTATGTACATATTGGGAACTCTGCACAAGGTTGAAACTTCAGCTCCCTCCAGATCTCTGTTACTTAATCATGTGATGTTACATCATCATTATATCAATATCGTGTGCTTCTGATGTTAGCCTTTTACTCTAGTTTATTTTCTCCATTATCAACTGTCTCCTTAAATAATTCACCTCTGTCTTCATCACACTCATGTCCAACAACTTTAAGGAGCTCATGGACTTCTTTGTCACTAAGACTGAGCCCATCCATTCAGTTGTCAATGCTGCTTTCCCCCTGCCCCGCCAACCACCCTCCGGCTTCCTTTCACCTATCAAGTGACATCTCCCTCCAGATCCCATTCTTTCCTAGCCAGGAACCCACAACACAAAAAGCTCTAAGCTAAGTCACAAATTAATAGCTTTTCTGACTCTACCCAGGGTGTATTATATCTGCACATCTTCCTCCAAAACTTTTGATGTCCTCAAATGCCTCTTCTCCATTCTGCAGCTCAGTGGGATTGCTCTTGCTTGGTTCAACTCTTACCAATCTGATTGTGACCAAAGCACCCTCAGTAATGGCTTCTCTTTCTGCTCCTGCACCATTTCTGAAAAAGACACTAAAGGCTCTTTCCTTGACTCATGTTTTTTTTTCTCATCTACACACTGCCCTTTAACATCATTAACCGCAGATGTGGGTTCTCATATTATACACGGATGACTACCAGCTCTACTTTTCCACTACCTCTCTTGACCCCTAGCTACCAATATTGTGAGACTGTTTGACTGACATCCAAGCTTGGATGAATCACAATTTCCACAATATAAACATTGGAAAGACCAAAGCTACTGACTTCAGCCTCATGACAAAAATTCATACCCTTGCCACTAATTCCATTCCCTCTCCAGCTACTGATCCAAAAAGAACCTCATTGTTTGCAATTTCTGTGTACTGGTTGACCCCAAGCTGATCTTCCAACTCTATATCCTCTCCCTCACAAAGACTTCCCACCTCCATAATAACACCTGCCCCCAAACCTGTCTAAGTCCAATAGCTGTTGATTCCTCATTGATGTCTTAGTCAGCTCCAGACCCAACTGTTCCAAAGTTCATCTGGCTGGTCACCCATCCTGTACATTCTCTAATCATCCGTTCTTCCAAATCACTACTGCCCATATCCTATCCTCCAGTAAGCTCTATTCCCCTTATCCTCACCAACCTACATTGGCTGCTGAGTCTCCCAGCATCTCCATTTAAAAATTCTCATTGGTGTATTTGTATTCTTTCATCACCTTCTGCCTGCATGTCTGTAACATTTTTTGCCCTATAAACCCTCCCCAAACTCAGTGCTGGTCTAACTCTGGCCTCTTGTGCATTTCAGCCCTGTCTCCATTTCTTTAATCCGTTTTTTGTCACCCCACTTACTAGCTCCTTTTTGGCTTGGCAGTTACTTTTGCCTTGCTCTTAGAAAAGTCTTCCAGGGGTGTTTCAATGTTAAAGTCATTATGTAAATGCATGTTGTTTTTACTTGTGTATTCTGGTATTGATGATATTTTGAACTTCAGTACAAGGAAATGTGCAGGATTACTATAAAGGCACAGCATCATTGGTATCAATTGGAGGTGTTTTCAAGTTGTATCACTTCAACAAGAAGCCAGGAACATAAGCTTCCCTCCCCGCATGTTCTCTCTCCTGCAGGAGTCCCATTTCTGCCCTTTTCAGGCACTTTCTCCACAGATGGAGATTAATGGAACTGTCACTGTGGAAGTATTATACCTGCTTCGCATTGTGACACCAATTTGTGATACCAAGCCATTTTGGCATCACCTCTGAAGTGCTTCAGTGCTATAGACATGAGGTAATTGCATAGAGGAAAAACAGAGTGCAGTAATATGGATTAAATATTTATTTCTCTACATTCTTTTCAATAACCATAGCCCCTTGGTCTATTTTCTTTCTTTAAAGTTGGAAATACCAGCTACATATGCACTCACTTTGGCAGTAAGGTACCATGCTGACTGATTACAGCAGATCCCTAGAGTTTGTAAAACAAGAGTTTAAGATATAAGGCAACTCCTGGTTCTTTTATTACTTTTCAAAAGCTATTACTTATACAGAAAAAGGAAGCAAAAACTGCTGCCCATGATATCACCTACAATAACTCAGTGCTGCTCAGTATATTACAGTGTGCATTTGTCCTACTCCCATGTATAAACCTGACATGTTTTGTGATCCTTAAAACACAGAGTTAGACATGCTGAAATGGAGATCACATTGTTAAAACTGACTTTGAACTACAATAGGATACAGCAGAAGACAATAACATGATGCACGCTGTAAAGTCTTTATCTCCAATTGCCAGTCTTATTTACCTAGTGCCTGTCCTGATCAGCTGGGGGTAGTTTCTGAATTCAAAGGCTCAGGCTCCAGGCTCTAGCTGTGCAGACAACTCTTGGAGTAAGGAGTATCATTGAATAGGAATTACCAATTGAAAGTCTTATACACTTAAAGTGCTAGTCACAGGTTCTTCCTCAATATTTATTATTTTACCAAGAAAATTGGATTTTACGAGGCTTACCCCCAACTAACAAGTCTAGTGGAGGTGGGGAGGAAGCCCACCACATTCCCGACAACTGCTCCTGCAGCAATTTACACTAGGAACAGCGTTAATTACTTTAAGGTGAGTCTTCCACCCCTACCCCAGGAGGAAATCCTGCCTTAGAAAGCTGCTGGCCGGTGGCAACTGCTGGGACTACAGGCAGTCCTGCCACACCGAGGAGCACAGGATCTCAGCAGGGAGCCGGCTTCAAGAGGACAACGGGAGAGTTGAAGTGGGGGGGGTGACCTTGCGGGAGGGTGTCTCCAATGGGCCAAGAAGACCCGCAAAGGAGGTTTCTCCTATCCCTTGCCCAACACTAGCCTGTGCAACTAAAGCTGCTGGGCTTCCCGAATGGCAGTCTTCCCCCGCTGTAGGAAATACAGTAGGCCCAAGAATGGGCAGGCCTGTTATATCAGGCGATGATAAATGCCCAAGCTGCTCAAATCCCAGAAGGAAACTTGAAGCAGCTGCCACGACTATTTGCAATTGGTACCTATTTTGAGGTGCAGCTTTGACTTCAGTAAAAGATGATGATCAAGTCTCATAGGTTTCTTAAAACCCAGATGCTGAACTGAAATGATTTCTGTTAATATGAAGGGTTTGTGTGTATATATATATATATATATATATATATTGCTAATAGTGTAAGTATATAGATAAGTATAGGAGATAGTATAAGATGGGTTATACAAAATTAAGCCATCTTTTTAAATTATGATCGTTTATTTTTCAATGAGGAGAGGGTATATCAGGAAGATATAACAATGTTATTGGAATTTATTGTAAAATAGTGGTATCTGTGTCTATATATATGTTTGTGTGTGTGTGTGTGTGTAAGAGACTTAATTAGATTAAAGGCAGCTAGTCTGAAGGCTTTGATATATTAAAAAATGAGCTAGGTTTGAAATGTTAAGTAGGTAAACATGGGGGAAGTTTAGAATGTAAGGTGTAGAAGGACATTTGCAGTTTTAAATAAACTAGACTAGATTGTTTTCAGAGAAGGGGTAAAATGTGTCACTTAGCCAAGTGAAGTTCTGAAACAGTGTGTTTATTTCTCCCAAAGATTACTGGCAAAATTAGTACTATGATAATGTTTTATGATCAGGGAGGTAAAGTCCAAAGACATTGTGAAACAATGGGAATTTGCATTCAAAGGAGAAAATATGTATAAAGGAGAGAAGGCTGTGTGTAAAGGCAGGCATTTTAAGGTCTAACAAGTATGAAAAACCTTCATCTATGCCTCATGCTGCTGTCTACAAAGAACTGAAGTTAAGGACTTAGAATTGGATTGTTCAGGTTTTCATGTTTGTTTGTCTGGGTCTTTTAAAACCTATGTGTCTTACTGTTGTCTTAGGAAAGTGTAACTGGGAGTTAGATTAATTAGGGGATTTAGAAATTACTAAAGTAGTTATTTCTAATCATATGAATGTGCTTAACTGCCTTGAGTTAAACACTTAAGCTGCATTGTCTTCCAGTCTTTCTTCCTGAACAATGTTATCAAACACAGTGCCAGCTAATTGGACTTCCACATCTTCTCTCTGCCTTTGAACTTCCTGTCCTTCTTGTTTCAACTTATCAGCCTGTGATCTTGTTATCACATAATATGGAAACAATCCAGGGTGTTCTCTCTTCAACACCTCTGCTGAAAACACTGCTACAGGTTGCTCAACTGCCATAGGCATCACCCAAATCTGAGACCCAGCTGTATCATTACCCAATATAAATTGAACCCCTGCAATGGGCAATTTTCCACTGCTCCAACAATCACTTTACCTGTTTTCCACTTACTCTTTAAATTTACCTTCCACAATGGAATTGGTTTAGCATCTCCGTGAACCCCACTTATTATCATCTGTTCCTGCAATACTCTCTCTGAACAACAAGTATCACTATCCCTCAACATTAAGGATTGACTATCCCCTGTGTCTCTTAAAAATTTAACATCTTTACCTACTCCACCCTGTACACAAGGAAAGACTTTCCCTTCACACATAAAATCTTTAAACATTGCTGCAACCTGCTTCTCAGAACTCTCTTAGGTAAATTGTGGCCACATTACCACTTCTTTACCTATCACTGATTCTTCCTGTTTTACTTGTACACAAAACACTGGTTTTTCCTGTGCCTGAACCTCAGAACCCACAGTACTTTTACTTCCAGTACATTTCCGCACCCTTATTATTCCAGCAGATTTTCCCTTCAATTTCCAACAGACTGACTTCATGTGTCCAACTCTACTACCATGAAAACACTTCAATTTTCAAGTGTCACCTCTACCCTCAGCACCTTCCTTTTTATTCTGGGAAGAAAACTTCCTGGGAATTTCTACCTGCTCCGCTTCCCTAATTACCCACCTTCCTTTCACCTTCCCACTTTCTATCCTTTTCTGATTTAATAGGGTGATGAAATAAAGGATTAGCTCTATGAACGAACTCATAATCATCAGCTATCTCTGTTGTTTGTCTTACCATTTCAACCCTCTGTTCCTCCACATGAGTTCTCACCACTGAAGGAATTGAATCTTTAAATTGTTTCAAAAGAATTACTTCTCTAAGAGCTGTTGTCTCTATCTTTAATGCCTGCATCCACCGGTCAAAATTATTTTGTTTTACTCTCTCAAACTCAATATAAGTTTGCCAGGCTATTTTCTCATATTCCTAAATTTCTGCCTGCATGCCTCAGGAACCAACTCATTTACATTCAAAATCGTCTTTTTTACCACATCATAGTTCACCAACATTTCTTCTGACAGTGAAGCATAAACCTCATGTGCTCTACCCACCAACCTGGATTGTAACAACAATGTCTAGTTTTCCTGTGGCCATGTTATCTGTTTAGCTTTCTTCTCATATTAAATAAAGAATACTTCAACATCCCTTTTCTCAAACTTTGGAAGTGCTTGTACAAATTTAAACACCTCCCCACTGGGTTCTGATCTGGAAATAAGTCCATCATCACCTTCTGGTGTCTCTTTTTAAACTGCCAGAATTTTAAGCCGGAATTCTCTGTCTCTCTCTTTTTCTCTCTCCTTTTTTAACCTTGCCATTTCTAATTCCTTTTCCTATTTTCTCTCTCTCTCCCGCGTTTCCACTTTTTCCCTTTGAAATGCCCTTTCCTTTTCTTTTACTGCCCTTTCTTTTTCTTTTTCCTCTACCTCTAGTTCTAATTTTTTCATTTGCAACTGAATTTGAACCCATTCCAATGAACCACCAGTTGGAGGGCTTGGCCTTCAATTATGTCTGATTTCCCCACCCCTGCAGGTAATCCCAATTGGAACTTATCTGCCAATTCCATTAACTTAAATTTATGTATCTTTTGTAAACCAGCCAAAGTTATAACTTTAACTCCCAGACAAGTCATAGCAACTGCCAAAGCCATATTGCAGTCTCACTGCTAAAAAAAATCCTCACACCAACTCCTGAATTCAAAGTGCTTCTCACACTCATAACCTTAAGATTCACCAACTCAAACCAATCAAGGAATTTCAAATATATCCCACAAAGGGCCATCAATTTTGTTATAGCAGGCAGATGGTAAATGCCCAAGCTTCCCAAATTCCAGAGGGAAACTTGAAGCAGCTGCCACAACTATTTGCAATTCATATTTATTTCGAGATGCAGACTTTAAATTCAGTAAAAAGAAGGCCACCAAGTCTTATAGGTTTCTTAAAAAACTAAATTAAATCTTTATTAAATAAAAAATGATTTTAAGCACATACATAGGTTTACAAATTACTACTGTAATAACTTTTAGCTCTCCTGATTAATCGAACTCCCAGTTACACCTCCGTTAAGGCAACAGTAAGACACACAGATTTTAAAAGACCCAGGTAAAGTAAAATGACCCCCTGGACAGTCAAATCCAAAGTGTGTTTTTCTCAGTTTTGATTCCTTATAGACAGCAGCTTGAGGCTTAGATGGTGGAGGCTTTTCACGCTAATTAGACCTTAGAATTGCTTCCCTTGCACACAGCCTTCTCTCCTTTATACGTTTTTTCCCCTCTGAATGCAAATTCCCATTTTTCAACATGTCTTTGGACTTTACGTCTCTACTAATAAAAATCTATCATAGTACCTATTTTACCACTAACCTTTGGGGAAAATAAACACACATGGCAGGATTTTTCAGTCAGCATGCAGGAGTGGGCCCGACACATAAAATGACGCATGATGCCATCGGGTGTCTGTCCTGACATCATCGCGCTGTCCCACAATGTTTCATTTGTCGGGCACGTACTGGAGTCAGCTATGTGCACTCCGATATTTAAGTAGCCTATTAAGGCCATGAAGTGATTAATGTAAATGTTAACACTGCCCATCCAACCTTAAGGTTGGTGGGCAGGTGAAAAGGCTAAGCGGCCTTCACGTTTTTTAGGAAACCCCATTCACGAGAGGGATGATGTTTCCCAAGGGTTTTTTTAATAAAATGAAATTTTTTTCCTAACTATAAAAGCATGTCCCATCTAAGAACATAAGAACTAGGAGCAGGAGTAGGCAATTCAGCCCACTGAGCCTGCCCCGCCATTCATTACGATCATGGTTGATCTCATTTCAGCCTCAACTCCAATTTCCTGCCCTCTCCCCATTACCTTTCAACCCATTACTAATTAAAAATGTCTATCACCTCCTTAAATTTATTCAGCATCCCGGCATCCACTGCACTCTGAGGTAGTGAATTCCACAGATTCACAACCCTTTGAGAAAAGTAATTCCTCCTCATCTCTGATTTAAATCTACCACCCCTTAGCCTAAAACTATGGCGTCTCATTCTAGAATGCCCCAACCCAATGACCCAAGGGGAAACATTCGTTCCACGTCTACTTTGCCTATCCCCTTTAGCATCTTTTATACCTCAATTAGATCTCCTGTCATCCTTCTAAACTCTTGCAAGTATAGGCCTAAACTGCTCAATCTCTCTTCATAAGACAATCATCTCCTGCATCTCTGGAATCAATCTAGTGAACCTGTTCTGAACAACCTCCAATGCAACTACATCCTTCCTCATGTAAGGGGACCAAAACAGTGCACAGTACTCCAGATGTTGTCTCACAGTTGTAACAACACTTTCCTATTTTTATATTCTATTCCTTTAGCAATAAATGACAAAATTCCATTTGCCTTCCTTATTACCTGCTGTACCTGCATACTAGTTTTCAGCGATTCACGTACGAGGACATCCTCTGTACTGAAGCATTCTGAAGTTTCTCTCCATTTAAATAATAAGTCGCCTTTTTATTCTTCCAACAAAATGGATAACCTCACTTATCCACGTTAAACTCCATCTGCGAAATTTTGGCCCATTCACCTAGCCTGTCCATATGTAAATTTCTTATTTTTCATTGCAACTTACTTTCCCACCTATTTTGGTGTCATCGGAAAATTTAGCTATAGTACCTTCTATCCCTGAATCCAAGTCATTAATATAGATTGTAAATAGCTGGAGCCCAAGAACTGAACCATGTGGCACTCCACTAGTTACAGCTTGCCATCCAGAAAAAGACCCATTTATCCTGACTCTCTGCTTTCTGTTGATTAGCCAATCCTCTATCTAAGCTAATATATTACCCCTAACTCCATGTGATCTTATCTTGTGTATTAATCTTTTGTGCGGCACCTTATCAAAGGCCTTCTGGAAGTCCAGATATATTACATCTACAGGATCCCCATTATCCACTTTGCTTGTCACATCTTCAAAGAACTCTAGCAAATTAGTCAAACACGATTTACTCTTTATAAAACCATGCTGACGCTTGATGGATTATATTTTGACTTTCCAAATGCCGCATTAATACTTCCTTAATAATGGATTCCAACAATTTCCCAAAAGATGTTAAACGAACTGTTCTATAGTTTCCTACTTTCTGCTTCCTCTCCGCAACCACCCCCACCCCCCCACCCCCCGCCCCTCCCCCCCACCTTTTGAATAAGGATGTTATATTAGCATTATTCCAATCCATTGGAACTTTTCCAGAATCCAGAGAATTTTGGAATGTTATAGCCAATGCATCCACTATCTCCGCTGGCACTTCCTTTAGGATCCTGGAATGTAGGCCATCAGGTCCTGGGGACTTGTCACCCTTTAGTCCCAATAGTTTGCTCAGTGCTTTTTCTCTAGTGATGGTGATTGTTCTAAGTTCCTCCTTCTTTATACCCTCTGCACTACCTGTTACTATTGGGGTGGTACTAGTGTCCTCCACTGTGAAAACTGAGGCAAAGTATTGATTAAGCGTCTCTGCCATTTCTGCGTTCCCCACTATTAACTCCCCAGTCTCATCCTCCAAGGACCAACATTCACTTTAGCTACTCTTTCCTTTTATATACTTGTAGAAGCTTTTGCTATCAGTTTTTACATTTTGTGCTAGTTTTCTTTCATAATTTACCTTTGTTCTTTTTATTATTTTTTTTGTAACCCTTTGTTGATCTTTAAAAGTTTCCCAATCTTCCAGCCTGCCACTGACAAAGGAATAAGGAGGGAGAAGATTAAATATGAGGGTAAACTAGCCAGTAATATAAAAGAAGATTGCAAGAGTTTTTTTAGATATATAAAGGGTAAGAGAGAGGCAAAAGTGGACATTGGGCCACTGAAAAATGACGCTGGTGAAGTAGTAGTGGGGAACAAAGAAATGGTGGAAGAACTGAATAGGTACTTTGCGTCAGTCTTCACTGTGGAAGACAGGAGTGACATCCCCAAAGTTCAAGAGAGTCGGGGGGCAGAGATGAGTATGGTGGCCATTACCAAGGAGAAGGTGCTAGGAGAACTGAAAGGTCTGAAGGTGGATAAATCACCTAGACCAGATGGATTACACCCCAGAGTTCTGAAGGAGATAGCTGAAGAGATAGTGGAGGCGTTAGTGGTGATCTTTCCGGAATCACTGGAGTCAGGGATGGTCCCAGAGGACTGGAAAATCACTAATGTAACCCCCCTGTTTAAGAAGGGAGTGGGGCAAAAGATGGGAAATTACAGGCCGACTAGCCTGACCTCGGTCATTGGTAAGATTTTAGAGTCCATTATTAAGGATGAGATTTCAGAATACTTGGATGAGCATGGTAAAATCAGGCAAAGTCAGCATGGTTTCATCAAGGGGAGGTCATGCCTGACAAATCTGTTAGAATTCTTTGAGGAGGTAACGAGTAGGTTAGACAAAGGAGAGCCAATGCATGTTATCTACTTGGAGTTCCAGAAGGCCTTTGACAAGGTGCCGCACAGGAGGCTGCTCAGTAAGATAAAAGCCCATGGTGTTAGAGGCAAGGTACTAGCATGGACAGAAGATTGGCTGTCTGGCAGGAGGCAGAGAGTGGGGATAAGGGGGTCCCTCTCAGGTTGGTGGTCGGTGACTAGTGGAGTTTCGCAGGGGTCAGTGTTGGAACCACAACTTTTCACTTAATACATTAATGATCTAGATGAAGCAACTGAGGGAATCGTGGCTAAGTTTGCAGATGATACAAAGATAGGAGGAAGGACAGCTAGTATTGAGGAGGCGGGGAGGCTGCAGAAGGATTTGGGCAGGTTAGGAGAATGGGCAAAGAAGTGGCAGATGGAATACAATGTGGGCAATATTGAGGTCACGCACTTTGGTAGGATGAATAGAGGCATAGACTATTTTCTAAATGGGGAGAGAATTCAGAAATCTGGAGTGCAAAGGGACTTGGGAGTCCTAGTCCAGGATTCTCTTAAGGTTAACTTGCAGGTTGAGTCAGTAGTTAGGAAGGCAAATGCGATGTTGGCATTATTTTGAGAGGACTAGAATATAAAAGCAGGGATGTGCTGTTGAGGCTTTATAAGGCTCTGGTCAGACCACATTTAGAATATTGTGAGCAATTTTGGGCATCGTATCTCAAGAAGGATCCGCTGGCCCTGGAGAGGGTCCAGAGGAGGTTCACGAGAATGATTCCAGGAATGAAAGGCTTAACATATGAGGAACGTTTGAGGACTCTGGATCTATACTCGATGGAGTTTAGAAGGATGAGGGGGGATCTGATTGAAACTTACAGAATACTGAAAGGCCTGGATAGAGTGGATGTGGGGAAGATGTTTCCATTAGTAGGAGCGACTAGGACCCGAGGGCACAGCCTCAGAGTAAAGGGAAGACCTTTTAGAACAGAGATGAAGAGAAACTTCTTTAGCCAGAGAGTGGTGAATCTATGGAATTCATTGCCACAGAAGGCTGTGGAGGCCAGGTCATTGAGTGTATTTAAAACTGAGATAGATAGGTTCTTGATTGGTAAGGGAATCGAAGGTTACGGGGAGAAGGCGGGAGAATGGGGTTGAGAAACTTATCAGTCATGATTGAATGGTGGAGCAGACTCGATGGGCCGAATGGCCTAATTTCTGCTCCTATGTCTTATGGTCTTATGGACCTTTGTAATTTGGTATGCCTTAGTTTTTGCTTTTATGTTATCTTTAACTTCCTTGCTTAGCCATGGATGTTTTTTCCCTCTCTTACCATCTTTTTTCCTCTTTGGAATATATTTTACTTGGGAGGAATTGAATATCTCCTTAATTATCTGCCACTGTTCATCAACTATCCTACCTTGTAGTCTTCCTGCCTAGCCTACTAGGGCCAAATCTGCCCTCATGCCTATGTAGTTACTTTTGTTTAACTCCAGAACACTAGTGTGGGACTCAGGTTTCTCGCTCTCAAACTGAACGTGAAATTCTAGCATGCTATGATCACTCTTCCCTGGAGGATCCTTTACTATGAGATCATTAATTAACTCCACCTCATTACACAAAACCAAATCCAGAATAGCTTGCTCCCTGGTTGGTTCCACAACATATTGCTCCAAGAAACAATCTCTAATATACTCTATGAACTCTCCCTTGAGGCTACCCTTGCTAATTTGATTAGTCCAGTCTATATGCATATTAAAATCACCCAGGATTATTGCCTTGCCTTTCTTACATGCTTCCAGTATTCCCTGGTTTATGCTGTGCCCTACTGCTGAACTACTGTTTGGGGACTATAGATTACTCCCACCAGGGACTTCTTTCCCTTGCTATTTCTTACTTCTACCCAGACTGACTCTACGTCTTGCTCTCCAGTGCCTATATCATTCCTCACTATAGCACTGATCTCTTCCTTTACCAACAAAGCTACACCACCTCCTTTTCCTTCCTGCCTATCCTTCTGAAACGCTGAGCACCTTTGGGTATTCAACTCCCAAACTTGTTCTCCCAGTAACCACATCTCAGTAATCGCCACCAAACCATACCTGGAGTATTGTGCGCTGTTAACTCAGTAGTTTTATTCCAAATGCTATGTGCATTCAGATACAAAGCCTTTAAGTTTACCCTATTATCAATTTTCCGTACTCTTGTATGATTCTTTGGTGCAATATGGCGTTCACACACTCTGTCCCTTCCTTTCGCTTTTTGGGAACAATCAGTCTCGTCACTAACCTGCACTCTTACCTTCTCCTTAAAATTTGATTTTTTATATTTCCATGCAACTGAACCTTCCCCCTCACTATTTAGTTTAAAGCCCTGTCTACAACCCTAGTTATGTGATTCGCCAGGACACTGGTCCCAGCATGATTCAAGTGGAGCCCGTCTGAACAGAATAGCTCCCTCTTTCCCCGGTACTGTTGCCAATGTCCCATGAACTCGAACCCATTTCTCCCACATCAATCTTTGAGCCACACATTTACCTCTTTAAACTTATTGACCCTGTGCCAATTAGCTCATGGCTCAGGTAGTAATGCGGAGGTTATTACCTTTTTGGTTCTGCTTTTTAATTAAGCCCCTACCTGCTCGTATTCCCTCAGCAGAACCTCTTTCCTGGCAGGAGTATAAAAATAGGGATAAAAACAAAAAAACTGCGGATGCTGGAAATCCAAAACAAAAACAGAATTACCTGGAAAAACTCAGCAGGTCTGGCAGCATCGGCGGAGAAGAAAAGAGTTGACGTTTCGAGTCCTCATGACCCTTCGACAGAACTTGAGTTCGAGTCCAAGAAAGAGTTGAAATATAAGCTGGTTTAAGGTGTGTGTGTGGGGGGCGGAGAGATAGAGAGAGAGAGAGGTGGAGGGGGGGGTGTGGTTGTAGGGACAAACAAGCAGTGATAGAAGCAGATCATCAAAAGATGTCAACGACAATAGTACAATAGAACACATAGGTTTAAAGTTAAAGTTGGTGATATTATCTAAACGAATGTGCTAATTAAGAATGGATGGTAGGGCACTCAAGGTATAGCTCTAGTGGGGTTTTTTTTTTAATTTTTTTTTAAATAATGGAAATAGGTGGGAAAAGGAAAATCTTTATAATTTATTGGGAAAAAAAAGGAAGGGAGAAACAGAAAGGGGGTGGGGATGGGGGAGGGAGCTCACGACCTAAAGTTGTTGAATTCAATATTCAGTCCGGATGGCTGTAAAGTGCCTAGTCGGAAGATGAGGTGTTGTTCCTCCAGTTTGCGTTGGGCTTCACTGGAACAATGCAGCAAGCCAAGGACAGACATGTGGGCAAGAGAGCAGGGTGGAGTGTTAAAGTGGCAAGCGACAGGGAGGTTTGGGTCATTCTTGCGGACAGACCGCAGGTGTCCTGCAAAGCGGTCGCCCAGTTTACGTTTGGTCTCTCCAATGTAGAGGAGATCACATTGGGAGCAACGAATGCAGTAGACTAAGTTGGGGGAAATGCAAGTGAAATGCTGCTTCACTTGAAAGGAGTGTTTGGGTCCTTGGACGGTGAGGAGAGAGGAAGTGAAGGGGCAGGTGTTGCATCTTTTGCGTGGGCATGGGGTGGTGCCATAGGAGGGGGTTGAGGAGTAGGGGGTGATGGAGGAGTGGACCAGGGTGTCCCAGAGGAAGCGATCCCTACGGAATGCCGATAAGGGGGGTGAAGGGAAGATGTGTTTGGTGGTGGCATCATGCTGGAGTTGGCGGAAATGGCGGAGGATGATCCTTTGAATGCGGAGGCTGGTGGGGTGATAAGTGAGGACAAGAGGGACCCTATCATGTTTCTGGGAGGGAGGAGAAGGCGTGAGGGCAGATGCGTGGGAGATGGGCCGGACACGGTTGACCGTCTCCCACGCATCCGCCCTCACGCCTTCTCCTCCCTCCCAGAAACATGATAGGGTCCCCCTTGTCCTCACTTATCACCCCACCTGCCTCCGCATTCAAAGGATCATCCTCCGCCATTTCCGCCAACTCCAGCATGATGCCACCACCAAACACATCTTCCCTTCACCCCCCTTATCGGCATTCCGTAGGGATCGCTCCCTCCGGGACACCCTGGTCCATTCCTCCATCACCCCCTACTCCTCAACCCCCTCCTATGGCACCACCCCATGCCCACGCAAAAGATGCAACACCTGCCCCTTCACTTCCTCTCCCCTCACCGTCCAAGGACCCAAACACTCCTTTCAAGTGAAGCAGCATTTCACTTGCATTTCCCCCAACTTAGTCTACTGCATTCGTTGCTCCCAATGTGGTCTCCTCTACATTGAAGAGACCAAACGTAAACTGGGCGACCACTTTGCAGAACACCTGCGGTCTGTCCGCAAGAATGACCCAAACCTCCCTGTCGCTTGCCATTTTAACACTCCACCCTGCTCTCTTGCCCACATGTCTGTCCTTGGCTTGCTGCATTGTTCCAGTGAAGCCCAACGCAAACTGGAGGAACAACACCTCATCTTCCGACTAGGCACTTTACAGCCATCCGGACTGAATATTGAATTCAACAACTTTAGGTCGTGAGCTCCCTCCCCCATCCCCACCCCCTTTCTGTTTCCCCCTTCCTTTTTTTTTTCCAATAAATTATAAAGATTTTCCTTTTCCCACCTATTTCCATTATATTAAAAAAAATTTTTAAAAAACCCCACTAGAGCTATACCTTGAGTGCCCTACCATCCATTTTTAATTAGCACATTCGTTTAGATAATATCACCAACTTTAACTTTAAACCTATGTGTTCTATTGTACTATTGTCGTTGACATCTTTTGATGATCTGCTTCTATCACTGCTTGTTTGTCCCTACAACCACACCCCCCCCTCCACCTCTCTCTCTCTCTATCTCTCCGCCCCCCACACACACATCTTAAACCAGCTTATATTTCAACTCTTTCTTGGACTCGAACTCAAGTTCTGTCGAAGGGTCATGAGGACTCGAAACGTCAACTCTTTTCTTCTCCGCCGATGCTGCCAGACCTGCTGAGTTTTTCCAGGTAATTCTATAAAAATAGGGCAGTGTTTTTACAACTGTACTAGGCATTGGTGAGACCGGACCTGGAGTACTGTGCACAGTTTTGGTCCCGTTACTTGAGGAAGGATGTGGTTGCACTGGAGGCGGTTCAGAGAAGGTTCACTAGATTGGTTCCAGAGATGCCAGGCTTGTCTTATGAGGAGAGATTGAGCAGTTTAGGCCTATAGTCACTAGAGTTTAGAAGGATGAGAGGAGATCTAATTGAGGTATATAAGATGCTAAAGGGGATAGGCAAAGTAGACATGGAGCGAATGTTTCCCCTTCTGGGGCATTCTAGAATGAGAGGTCATAGTTTTAGGCTAAGGGGTGGTAGATTTAAATCAGAGATGAGGAGGAATTACTTTTCTCAAAGGGTCATGAATCTGTGGAATTCACTATCTCAGAGTGCAGTAGATGCCGGGACGCTGAATAAATTTAAGGAGGAGATAGGCAGATTTTTAATTAATAATGGGTTGAAAGGTTATGGGGAGAGGCGGGAAATTGGAGTTGAGGCCAAAATGAGATCATCCATGATCGTAATGAATGGCGGGGCAGGCTAGAGGGGCTGAATTGCCTACTCCTGCTTTTAGTTCTTATGTTCCTCATTCTACCTATATCGCTGGTACCTACGTAGATCACGACAACTGGATCTTTCTCCTCCCACTCCAAGTTCTTCTGCAGCCCAGATGAGATATCTGTAGCCCTGGCACCAGGTAGGCAACACAGCCTTCGGGACTCTCGATCCTGGCTACAGAGAACAGTATCTATTCCCCTAGCTATACTATCCCCGATTACAACTACATTTCTCTTTTCTCCCCCGACTTGAATGGCTCCATGTACCACGGTGCTATGGCCAGTTTGCTCATCCTCCCTACAGTCCCCGCTCTCGTCCACACAGGGAACAAGAATTTCGAACCTGTTGGATAAGGGCAAGGGCTGAGGCTCCTGCAGTGCTCCTTCTTCGATCCCTCTACCTGCCTCACTCATAGTCACAACCTCCTGACCCTGACCACTGGTCAAACTTAAGGCAGTTAATCTAAGGGGTGTGACTGTCTGAAACACAGCATCCAGTTAACTCTCCCCCTTCCTGATGTGTCGCAGTGTCCGAAGCTCAGACTCCTGTTCATCAACTCTGAGCCGGAGTTCCTCGAGCAACCAACATTTGCTACATATGTGGTCACTGGGAATCACAATGGGGTCCACCAGCTCCCACGTCATGCAGCTACAACACATCACCTGGCCCTGCATCTCTATATTATTAAATTAGTTTTTCAGTTTGTTTTTTAAATTTCCTACTGGCCTTGAGTTTTTCAATTTGTAAAATATTTCTCCTATTAACCTTTAAGCTGAAAGCAAGTTAGAATAGAGATTCAAAATACACTTTTTAAAATCAACTGGAACTCGCTCTCTCTGCTGAGTGGAAGCTGAAGTGTTAGGCCTCCGATCCTGGGCCCCAGTAGTCACCTTTAATCTGAAATCAGCTTAGAATAGGTAGTTCAAACTGGCAGTTACTTACCAACCAATGAACTTATGGTTTTCCTGTGTGTGAAATGTTTCACCTAGCCAGGAGAAGTTAAGAAATCGGGGCCTGAATTTTTCAGGCGACAGGCAGGCTCAGTGGGAGCGATCAGGGGCGGTCCCCACTGTTACACGGTCACATGAGGGGGCATGTTTAAATACATTTTTATTCCACGTATTTAATAATTTCAATAGTGATTCGATCTCCCTGAGGCAGCTCCTTGCCTCAGGAAAATTGAAGTTCACGAAAGAGCGCTGGCCCTGACTCTCTCTCCTCCCCCTGCCCGCACAGGTAGCGCTACCGTTCACATCATATGCTGGGTGTGCCTTAATTGGCCCACCCGCGTAAAATGGTGGCACGGAGCAGATTGCGAGCGGCGATTGGCCCTGCAAGTGCCCCGCTCGCTCCTACCGAGCCCACCCACCACCTGAAAAATTCAGACCACGGTTTCTTAACTTCTCCTGGCTAGGTGAAACATTTCACCCATCTCTTTTGAATTCAAGCTAATCTGGTTAATTTAAAAATGCAAACGTTCCCTTTGCACCTCACATTATAAAACTTCCCCCATGTTTACCTACTTAACATTTCAAACCTAGCTTATCTTCTGATACATCAAAAACTTCAGACCAGCTGCCTTGAATTTTCTTTCTCTCTCTTTCTCTCTCACACACACACACGCACACACTACTATTACTCTACAATAAATTCCAATAATATTATTATAATGTCCTGACAAAGCCTGCTAAACACTATCTTTGTAGGCAGCTTCAACTTTAAACCACAAAACAGAACATCCCTCTTTTTCTTTTTAGCACAGGCAAAAACAGACATCAGAGATATACTTTGCACTGTTCTTTATTGAAAAATTCAATTCTTCTGGAACCAGTCCAAGGCGATTCTTAGCCCTTGAGAGTTCACTTCTGTTCTTTTCCTTTCTCAGCCTGGGGACCTTTAATCTCAGGACTGTCTTTTATAATGAGGTTTTTCCCTGCAGATACTTCCTCTCGCACAAGCTAGGCAAATATTCCAATTTTGGAATATTAATTTCTCAGTTTTAATTCTTCAGACTTTGGCCGTTTCAATCCCAGCACGAGCTCCCACCGATATTCCTGCCTGATGAGCCAAAGAGACTTTCAGCACCTAGCTGCTCTCTCTCTCTCTCCCCAGCAGGCTGCATTTGCCTATGAGTTTTCAGGGACACAATAGAAACCCTTCCCTTGTCAAAGACCATCTCCATGGCAATGTGAATCACCTGGTCCTTGTATCTAGGTAGAAATGCTGATTAGTTTTATTTGAGACCCTAACTCTTTTTTTGTCTTGGATGTAAGTGGAGCATTTAAAGCACAACTGTTTACAACACAATATTCTGCAACATTTTTCTGGAACTTTGGAGACTCACAGTCTACCCACTGTTAGCACACAGGCTATTGCCATTGTTTTCAAGTGTAAACACCTCTCAGCTGCCTCCCTGAAAAACAATCTGGCCGCCTTTAATTTCTAACAATCAAGCCTCCCAGGCTTGCTATCAGATAGACTTCAGAACAGGCCAAATGACTCCCTTCAATTTACCTTAAATAGAAGACAGTCCCAAAACATAACAATCTTATAAACCTCATAATTGTAACAATGTTGACGTCATTTGTAGATCACCTAGTTGAGAACAGTGAAATCATTCTAAACTAGAAGTCGTGGACCCCCACCCCCACCCCTGGTGAGGATTGCACAGCAATTGCTTGTGTGAAGTGCCAATGTCCCCTGGGTAATTGTTGGATCTAGTGCCCTTTGGTTTGTTGGGCGTTAAAGGATCCAGGTTGCTTTATTCGTGGTGGCCGAGTCAGTACATAGATAGAGAACTCTGTCTTTAATCTTCAGTGTCTAACTCAAGACTCTCTCACAGTGATGGCCCGTACTACTCTGCTATTGGATATTAAGATCATGTGACCTTACATTGCAATACTTGTCTTAAAGGTGTATTACCAATTGGGTTACTACATCCATCCCCCTGTATTGAAAAATACATTTTACAATTTTTCAATTTACCAAGCTATTTCCACAGTTCAATTATTTATAGAGCCAGAAGTCCATTAGTTCTTAGTTGGAAGTTTCATTCCTTTCCAATTTAATTTCTTTCAGCCAGTTTCATCCGAGGAGACTAGATCCCTCGCCTGCTACTACCATCAAGGGTGATCTCAGTGTTTGAGCTCCATAGTGTATCGTGACTTTACATACGCCCTTGACTTGTGTGTTTTGGATATTAAGATCATGTGACCTTAAATACAATACTTGTCTTAAAGGTGTATTACAAATCAGGTTACTACAGCAATTGCCCTGCATTGGGAACCTTCCGAAAATGCAACTTAAATCACAAACTTTGGATGGTTCTGACTATTGTTACATCAATAGTTATGCAGAAAAGCATTAGAAGAACTAAAATCACTTTTAACTTCTGAGTAACTCTTGTACGAACCCACGCCGACCTCCCTGTGCAACTCCTCACACACCCCCAAACCCACATGGGACTCCCCCATACCCCCAACTAAACCCCTGCAATGAGGCTCCCCATCCCCACGGGAATCCCTCCACGGAACTCCCCCCCCCCCCACCAAGGCCCAACTCCCCCTCCTGAGGCCTAACTCCCCACCTCTGAAGCACAACCCCCCCTCCCCCTCCCCCAAGAGTCATAATCAGACCTATCCACACCCCTAAATCATACCCATTCACCTTATACCTTTACCTTCTCCCTGGCTTGTCAAGGATCTTTAAATTTGGCCGGGCCTTTAACTTACTTGGTTCACGGCAGCTAGTGCTGTGTATAAAAAAGGGGCGTTGTCTCCTTATATCCGACTGAGCTGCCCTCAATGCTAGGACCCGGGGACGAGCTGCACTGCCCAAATCTCACCCAGCCTAAGTAGGAAGATCGGGCGAGATAGGATCCAAAACGATTTTGGGTAAGAAAGTAGGAGCAAAGTGGCAAGTTAACTCTGATTGCCACTCTGCAGACGTTCAGACCCATTATCTTGTTTCTCTCTACAGATACTGCCATAACCTGCTGAGTATTTCCAGCATTTTCTATTTTAATCAATACTAGGGGTGGAACCATCCTAGATTTGCACAAAGTGTGCGAGCGGACAGAAAAAAGCAGAAAAAAATCTGCAATGATACGTTTTCGTGCCATATCATCCCATTCCCATAATCATTACTTAGGCAGCCACAGGAAACACGCCATCTTGCTGGTGGGCGGCCTCCGATTTGTCTGCCATGCCTTTACCTCTCCACTGCTTCACGCAGGGCACCATATTTAAACTGCAGCCACGTGTACACTCCTCAGTTCTTGCAGACCAGGAGGGCACCGGTGAAGACATAGCCCCAAAAGCCAAGAAGTATGCAGGCTCCTAATTCAGTGACACATCCCTGGGATGCCTTCTGGACGCCGTGGAGGCCTGGAGCCACATACTCTACCACCACCCTGGCCACAGGAGACCCATCAGTCTCACCACTCCATCTTGGGAGGCAGTGGCAGAAATGGTCAGTGCCAATGCTGCACACGAGAGGTCCACCATTGATGAATGGAATGGATGATCGCAAGCTGGTTTTTGGCCTTCTTGCCATATTGTCCCCACCTGCCTGCCATTACACCCAATGCCAACAGGGCCAGAAAATTCCCACCTAGGACTTTAGCCATAATGTTTGTTGTGTAAATTATTGCATTAAGAATTGGTCCAATTTGACCAGCAGCATATTTCTCCATTTGCCTTTAACCTCTCTGTCCCAGTCAACCCGTGCGTTAATGTCTCCTTAGTTGTCTTGGCCTCCCCCACCCTATTAACAACTTCAGTAATCAGGAAGCGTTTGACAACACAGTGTATACAAGTCACAGTTCAGAATAAAAGAATCTAGGTAACTCACATTGATCACATCCATAACCTTCCTAAATTCTGTGTCATTAACGTTAAAAGGATTCATTTGCTCAAGACCCCTCAACTGATATTAACATGAAGCCAACCATATTGCTTAAAGAGGTATCATCCTGGTGAAATGTGTTTAGTGGACTTTCTTAATTTGACAGACAAGAAATCTGTAACAAAAACAGAATTACCTGGAAAAACTCAGCAGGTCTGGCAGCATCGGCGGAGAAGAAAAGAGTTGACGTTTCGAGTCCTCATGACCCTTCGACAGACCTGTACTGTGTTTGCACTGCAGTGAGATCACTTGCAAAGTTAGATATTAATTCGTCATGTTGTCAATTTGTAAATAAAGTGAGCAACCTACCAAATGTATGAATAAATGCATTTAACAAAGCATTCATGCACTGAGAAGAGGCTACCACCAGGGGTCATGGAACCATGAAAAGCAAAGTATTCCCAACTTCCAAATGTGGTTTATTTAAACAATATATTTGTATAGCTAGCAATCCTGCAACTGTTTGTTTGCAGCAGAGTCCCCCTGATTCTGGTGTTGGTTGGTATTTCTGTTGAAGAAACACATAAGTGACTTGCATTTGCTGTCTCCATGTGACCCTAAGCTCCATTTTGCAGGCTTGCTTGTTTTACTTAAGAACATAAGAAATAGGTGCAGGAATAAACCATAAGGCCCCTCAAGCCTGCTCCACTTTTCTGCTTTAACTCCACTTTCTTTTCTGCTCCCCATGTTGTTTGATTCCTTAAGAGACCAAAAACCTATCCATCCTAGCTTTGATTATATTCAACGATGGAACATCCACAACCCTCTGGGGTAGAGAATTGCAAAGATTCACATCCGTCTAAGTGAAAAAATTTCTCAGCTCAGTCCTAAATGATCGACCCATTATCCCGAGGCTGTGGCCCTGTGTTCTAGATTCCCCAGCCATGGAAACAACCTCTCTGTGTCTACCCTGTCAAGCTCCTTCAGAATCAGACATGTTTCAATTGGACCCCAGAGAGTATAGGCACAATTTACTCTGCCTCTCATCAAAGGGCAACCCTCTCATCCCACAGACCGATCCAGTAAACCTTTGCTGCACCATCTCCAAAGCAAGTATATCCTTCCTTAAACATGGAGACCAAAACTGCACACCAGAGCCCTTTACTATTGTAGCAAGACTTCCTTGTTTTTGTACTCTAGTCCTCTTGCAATAAAACCCAACATGCCTTTTGCCTTCCTAATTCATTGTTGTAATTGCATACTAATTTTGTGTTCCTTGTACAAGTACAACCAATTCACTTGGATATCAATATTTAAAAGTTTCATGTCTTTAGAAAAAAATCTGCCTTTCTATTATTACCAAAGAGAATAACCTTACACTTCCTCACATTATATTCCATTTGCCACCTTGTTTCTCACTCACTTAACCTATCTATATTTCTTTGCAGCCTCTTTGTGACATCACAACTTATATTCCCACCTAGCGTTGTATCATCAGCAATGGATGCATTACCCTCGGTCTCTTTGTCTGAGTCATTAATATAGATTGTAAATAGCTGAGTCCCTTGCACTGATCCACACGCCAATACTTACAGCCTAGCAACTTGAAAATCTCCCATTTATCCCTGCATTGTGCTTCCTGCCCATTAACCTGTTCTTCATCTATACTAATGTATTACTTCCGACTCTGTGAGCCCTTGTACAAACTTTCTGAGTGGCACCTTATTGAATGCCCTTTGGAAATCCAAGTATACCACATCTATTGTCTCTTCTTTATACCCTATTAGATACACCCTCAAGAAACACTGATAAATTTGTCAGACACGATTTCCTTTTCGGAAAAGCACATTGGCTCTGCTGGTTATACCAGATTTTCTAAATGCATTGTTAAAACTTCTTTAATAACAGATTTCAGCATTTTCGCAATGACTGATTTAGGTTGACTGGTCTGCAGTTCCATGTTTTTTCTCTCCCTCCTTTCTTAAATGGCGGTGTTACATTTGCTAACTTCCAACCAGCTAGGACCATTCTAGAATCTAGGGAATTTTGGAAAATCCGCTTTCTCTGCAACTATCTCTTTTAGAACCTGAGAATGTAGGCCATCAACTTTGGACACTTGTTGATTTTTTGTCCCTGAAGTTTCTTAATAATTTTTCCTCAGTCAATACTAATTACTTTAATTTCCTCACTCTTATTGGCCTCTTGGTTCACTTTATTTCTAGCATGTAATTTGCATCTTCTACTGTGAAGACAGACACAAAATATTTGTTCAGTGTTACTACTATTTCCTCATTCCACATGATACTTTTTGCTCTCACTGCCTCTAAGAGACCAACGTTTACTTTAGCTACACTTGTCCTTTTCAAATACTTATAAAAGCTCTTATCTGTTTTTATATTCCTGACTAGTTTACTCTCATATTCTATTTCTCCCCTTTTCATCAAATTTTTGGTTGCCCTTTGTTGGTTTCTAAACCTCTGCAAACTCTCATACTTACAAAAATTTTTTGCAACCATATTAGTTTCTCTTTTAATCAAATACTATCTTTAACTTTCCTAATAAGCCATAGAAAGATCTTTGTCGCTGAGTTTTTGTTTCTTAATGCAATGTAGTTTTTTGAACATTTTGAATAATTTCTTGAAATGTTTAATTACCAGCATATATTTTAGTCTCTTTACCAATCAACCTTAGCCAGCTGTACTCTCCTGCCAGTGTAGTGGCATTGTTTAAGTTTAAGATTCTTGTTTTGGACTGAGTATGCCATTTTTAAAAATCCTTTCACGGGATGTGGGCGTTGCTGGCTAAGCCAGCATTTATTGCCCATCCCTAATTGCCCTTCAGAAGGCAGTGGTGCGCTGCCTTCTTGAACCACTCCAGTCCCTGTAATGTAGGGACACCCACTGTGCTGTTAGGGTGGGAGTTCAGGATTTTGACCCAGAGTCAAAGTTAGCATGGAATTCAATTGTATTATAATCACTTTTCCCCCAGGTATGAGATAACTAATTATTCCTGCCCCATTGCATAATACTAGATCTAAAATGGCTTTGTCCCTAGTTGCTTCCACAATATATTGTTCTAGGAAGCTGTCACAGTTGCATTCTGCAAACTCATCTTCCTTTTCCCATTTAATTTGTCCAGTCCATATGAAGATTAAAGTCCCCCAATTATTCGGTTGCCTTTGCTACAAGCTTCAGTTATTTTTCCTGAATGCTCTATCCAATACAACAATAGTATAACGACTGTTAGAGAGTCAATAACATAATCCCACCAGCGTACTTAGGGCGGTGAGGCAGCGAGTCTCGTGAAGAAGTAGCTTATGCTGGGCACCAGTTCCACAGGCAGTGGTGGAAGCCCAGTGACTATTTTCACTTGTTATTGCGGACAGTAAAATTAACAAGTGGCTCAATTATGTGGACCAAAGAAACCAAGGGCATCAGTGCCCTCAGCTCGTGTGCACCCATGTGTTGTTCCAGCAAGTATCTCTGTACAATAAGCAAAACTGGGAACACAGGCCAACATTTCCCTTCCCAAGCTCAGGGAAACTGATACTATTTGTAACTTCCCACTTACTACTCAAGAAAATAAGAATTTAGTGGAAAGCATGGATGAAATTCTATCCTATTTGAGAGTTAATCCCATTCAGGACTAATACAATCTAGTCACCTCCAGAGAGAGAGCTGAGCAACTGCGTACGTGATCTAATGTGTTAAATTGCTCTAAAATATTCTGTCAAATTGAAATAAGAAAATGTAAATTTGTTCACAGTTCACATCTTAAATAAGTGTCACAGCCAGCAGGAACACATCTCCACCCATGAGGCCAACTATGATTCACATCATCAGCTTTCAAGTGCAGATTTAGTCCCATGTAGAGGTTTACATCTGTTCTCACAGGTGGTAATGACATCCCCAGACTGGAAATGATAAAATGGAATCAGCCAGTGTGGAGAATGCAGTTGTGACACATATCGATATTGTGCAAGGACATTTTCAGGCACCTGTATTCTAAATTTTCTTTTAAGATTGCGTGAATGATGTCACAATATCAAACCCTTCCTTGAATGTCATTCAGCCTCACTGAGATACATCCAAATAACAAGAAATATTAACACCCACTCTAAAAAAAAGAAAGCAAAATGTTTCACCATTAAAAATAATAGGATCTGTGATACCAAATAATAGTGTACTAAAGACAGAAAAGTTAACTTGGCATTCAAATGACATTTAAAAACGCAACCTGACCCTTCATTACATTCAAGTTCACAACTCATCTAAACCAACTAGGTAAATAGCTAATATTTACAATTCAATATTTATCTCATAATATTTTCCATCAATCTCCCTTCAAGCTCGAGCCAATAGGAGGCAGGGTTGCCAGTACTTTCTCCACGGATGAAAAAATATACAATTCCATCAAATATCTAAGACTAGGTACTGCCTTAAGTTCTGTCTGAGGACTGATCTCTAATTTATAAGCAGATCTAATTATTGAAATTGTTGGGGTTGGATGTGGAAACTCCATGGTTTATTAAATTCTCAAGAAAGGTCTGTCAGCATTTCCTGAATTAATGCTTTAAGTAGGACATTTGGCAAGTCTGCTCCTGGTAATTAATTTTCTGTTTATATTTCCTTCCTCACTGAAGGCTCCATTTCAGTCATTTATAAATCTTGAGAGTGTGGAAATGGAACGCAGTTAGATTAATGAAACATTCAGAGCTATTATTGCTTCATTTGATGGCTCTCGGTATCACATTCTGTACATTCTTCTACCTGCAGCAAATCTGTTATTAGAAACCACCACACACAGTCGCCTATCATGTTGTAGCATGGAGTTTTGTATTTTAGGTAGAGGAAGTGGCACTTATCATAAATGCCTTTTCACAGATCAAACTCTTGATTTTGGCTGTTTTAATTTATGAGGTTATTTTGCTCCCTCTATTGTAGACTATTTTTAAAAATTATAATCAATGACAATCAATTTTTCTTTAACAGCTGGGCATTCAGTAGCAGCTTAAAAGAAAATCGCTGGACTCAGGCAATGTATATTTAATACAAAGGACAAGCAACTTCATGGGCAGAATTTTCCTGTTGGCATGTGGGGGCGGGACCCGCACGTCCGCGCGTAAAATGACGTGTGGTGACGTCGGGCGAGCAACCCAATGTCACCATGCGCCATCACGATATTTTGTTGGACTGCGCGCCCGCCATTAATTAACGGGTCTCTTAAGGCCCTTGACTCACCAATCGAGGCTTATTTTTTGGCACCCGTGCAACCTTCGGGTCGGCGCAAGGCACAGCGGGCAGGCGGGTAGGACAATTTGTATAAACCTCACCCACGGACAGGGTAAGAGGACACTGGGGTCACAGGTGTGCTCGTTCAAGTATTGTCAAAGTTTTTGAAACTTGCCTGTGTGGTCTGCAATATTTCAAAACGCATACCAGCTGCTTTGTCTGGACTCTTAACCCTCAAGTCAGCACACTGCGGTGAGGAACCTTATTTGGACCTGCACTTTTCTGGAAACCTACCCAGAGCCTGGGAATGGGAGCTGAACTCTTCACTGGAGGTATTTCCTCTGAGGAGGAAGAGAGGGACTAGAAAGAGGAAGAGGCCAGGAGTGCACATTAAGCCTCCAGGGGAGCCACCTTTGGGAGGACAGGCGCAGGCACAAGGGGCAGAACAAGGTGGAAGGGGCCGCAGAAGATGCCACTATCCTGTTGCCAGGGTATACAGGCGGTGAAGCAGCTATCTCAATATGTCTGAGGTGCATTGCCGAAGGAGGCTCCATCTCTCAAGGGAGACAGTTAACTATATCTGTCAGATGATAGGGCCTGAGATCTCCGCTAACTGTGTGGGTGGACACCCCATGCCAGTGGCTCTGAAGGTCACAGCTGCCTTCAACTTCTATGCCTCTGGCTCCCTCCAGGGGTCGATGGGTGATCTTTGCAGTGTCTCCCAATCAGCTGTCCACACTTGTGTCAAGCAAGTTACAGACACTCTGTTCAGGCGTGCATTGATCTTCATCCACTTCCGTTGGGACCAGGCAAGCGAGACACAGTGAGCCAGAGGCTTCACAGCAATTGCTGGCTTCCCCCGTGTCCAGGGTGCAATAGACTGTACACATGTGGCCATCAGGGCACCAGCAGGTGAGACCAGTGCCTTTATCAACAGGAAGGGCTTCCACTCCATAAACGTGCAGATAGTGTGTGATCACAGGATGCTGATTCTACAAGTCTGCGCAAGGTACCCAGGCAGCTCCCATGGTGTCTACGTCTTCAGACACTCCCAGGTGCCTGGGCTCTTCAGTGCTCCAGCCCTGATGGATGGATGGCTGCTGGGTGACAAGGGCTATCCCCTCAGAAGGTGGCTCATGACACCTCTCCGCCATCCAAGAACAGAAGCTGAGCAGCCACGCTCAGGGCTGTGGTGGAGAGAACCATCGGTCTTCTCAAGATGTGCTTCCGATTCCTAGACTACTCGGGGGTGCACTCCTGTACCCCCCAGATCATGTGTCAGTGGTAGTGGTTGCATGCTGCGCTCTCCACAATCTTGTGCTGGAAAGGGGTGATGCAGTGGTTGATCAAGACGTCGATGCAGTGGCTGTGGCTGCACACGGTAAGTTCAGCAGTGAGTCCGAGGATGAGCAAGCACAGGGAAATGATGAGGGGGTAGTCTCTGACCCAGGCATACTGCAGGGAGGCAGGGACACCCGGGAGGCTTTAATCCAACGAACCTTCAGCTATACACCACATATGGACCTCCAGGATAAGCCTGGGCTGTAGGCTCCATTCTCGACGCCTAACTGCGAAATCTTCCAGGTTTGGAACAGTAACTAAGGGCCTTGTTAATAAAGCTGAATGTCCCACAAAGCACTCCTAACATTTTTGAAACCATACACATGCAGGAGAAAAGAGGCACTCTCAGCCATGGTCAGATGTCTGAATTCAATATCACAGGCAAAGAAACTTAATGAAACAAAATGACAAGGGTGTTCCAATTCTAAGCAAATCATAAAGACCTCATCTCGGGCCAACACAAAAGCACCAGTGATAAACCCATGGTGTGCCTAAGGTGCCTTATGTTTACGTTTCTGGGTGCTACGTCTTGGTGCTGCCCCATCGCTGGGAGTGACATCTGAGACAGCCTGCTGACTCTGCTTTCCTGTTGGCCTCGATGACCTGGGCAGTTGTCCTCTGGCCCATGGAGCCTGTGCTGATCCCACCGGGGAGGGGTCTGCCAGTTCCACAGCTGGCATCTCCCCAGTCGCCGCAGCCTCACCAGATACTACGGTCACTGGGCAAGGAAAAGAGGAACTGCCGCGCTCATCTGGAGCGTCCAGCAGAGATGACAGGCAGCTGCTGCGCCGACATGACATTGCTTCAGTCCTCCCTGCTCACCATGGATGGATGGGCACCGAGCTGGGAAACTTGGTGCCCAGATCATCTCCCACATTGGCACTGACCAGCTGAGGTCAATGCCAATGTGAGGGTTTGCTGGTCAGAGTGCATCCCCAGGAAACCCTGATGCGTCTCCTGGAGGAGCCTCTCCACGAGAGTCGTCACCCTCTCCACGGAGGATGCATGGCACTCGGACATGTGGCTCATTGCTTCGGCAATCTTCTGCGTAGACTCCTCCACCATGGAGACCAAGCCAAGCATAGCCTCATGTATCTCCCCCAGGTGCTCCCGCACACCCGGCTGCATTCCCCGCCCCTGCTGCATTACGGACAACTTCAGCGGCACATCATCAGGCACCGACTGAGCATGTGCCTGGTCCCCTACAGTCCTCCGACTGCTGGTGCCATGGGCACTCTCTGTCTCTGCCAGCTCCTCCAGTGACTGTGAAGTGCCCTCACTGCTGTGCACCGGGACACTAGTCAATGTTCTAACTCCCACGAGGTGCTGGTATCTGCGCTGGTGCCTGTCTGGCAGAGATGGTGTGACACTGGTGAGTCTTCAGGCCCCTCAGTGTGAGAGGGGGGCCTCTGCTGATCCTCCTCCCGACCCTGCTCCGCTGATGCTGAAAGGAAGAACAAGGACATTGGACCAGTTAACGTGGAGACAATGACAAAATGCATCCCTGTCCCCCAGATCATTATATGCTCATCCTTCCATAAGCAATGGTCAAGCAATGTTGCAAAATTAAATCACTTAACATTCAGCACTGTTATGGCTGTTGGGCGAACAATGCTGACCTCACTGCTGGGTCAGTCTCCCAGCCTCACTGACGCCAGTGGACCTGGGCACATGGCGCCTCTCCAAATCCCTCCTGCTCAAACCGGCTGAGAATGGCTAACTGCGCCTGGCCGCTGCCAGTCCTCACCCGCTCTGCAGCATTTTGAGCATTCTTCTCCTGAAAATAAGAGAAGAGCGTTGATTTGCGCAAATTGTACATGGACTTTTTTTGCGCATGGCCCATTCCAAACAAAGTGGGACATATCAGGGCTCCAGAGCCTCCTCACCCCACTGCTGCCAAACACTCACACAAAGATGCTAGGCCTGTTCCCCAGCTCCACAGCCGCCCTTGGCCACATGCTGCCTACATCACATTAGGCACCACACAGTATATCCTTCTATCGCAAGGATGCACAAGCATGTGGAGCGCAGAGGGCAGCAGATGGTTCGTTGCCATGCCACTTTGAAGCACCCTTCCCAGCATGTCATCCCCCTGACTTGGACATGTCCTGGAGTTCCAGCGCTGCGCCTAGGTGCAGCTCCTCCAGGTTGCCCCCAAAACAGTCATGTGGGACTCAGTGTATCACATGCTGCGGGCGCAGAACCCATCTCTTCACCACCCTCTCAGGGTGACCTCGGCATGGGCAGTATCTGCTGGCCCACCCAGCGAAGGACACTTGCCATCAATGATTCAATGCAGTCACTACACTTCGACTTGGGTGGGAGGGGGGCGGGGCAGCAGGGGGGTGTAAGCCGACCTGCTGGGTTAAGTGACCAATGCCAACATTGTCCTCGCCCTTCCAGAGTTCAACAAGTCGTTGATGCGCTTGCGACACTGGATCCAGGTGTGCCGCACCACGTCGTGGGACCTCACCACCTCCGCCACCTCCTCCCAGGCATGTTTCATCATGTGGGGGGGGGCCTCCTCCTCCCGTCGTGGGGAACCAGCACCTCCCGCCGTGCTGCCACCTCCTTGAGGAGGGCAGCAAGGCAGTAATCAGAAAAACGAGGGGCGCACTGGCCCCCCACCCTACCCTCCGGCCTGGCCTGCCCCAATGGCCTACCCTCCACGCTTGAATAACCTCCATTGCCCCTCTGCAGGGCCCTTCGCCCAGCCATTGCTAGCAAGCTTTCCTTTATACAGGACGCCAGGTCGCCATTGGACAAGGCGGGCTGAGCGCACCCGTCGCCGCCCGCCTACCCCCACAATGCACGGGAGTCGTGAAGTACGCTGGGCGGACCTTAATTGGCCCACCCACATAAAATGGCAGCACAGACCTGATCGCAAGCGGCAGTTGGGTCTGCGCCTGCTTCCGCTCCGCCCCCAGCCCCCCGCCCCCCCCCCCCACCATCCAGAAAATTCTGCCCCATGTTTTCATGTTTTACTTGCATAATAAATAAAAAGTAAGTTTTAAAGTGAATGCTTTTCGCTTACTAACAACAGACGCTAACCGTTTACCAAATGTTAATACATTGCATCCTTCCAGCAAACACGCATGGAAAATTTCTTCAAAACAGTTCATGCTGCTGTTAGAGAATTAAATACATATTACAACACAGAAATAAGCCATTCAACCTGTTTTTCCCCTCCATGTAAATCCTGATCCCATGTACCCATCTTGTTCCAATATCCCTGTATTTTTTTTTTCCCTTCATCCGCCTATCTAACCCATTCTTAAATGTTGATGTGACCCTGGCTTTCCTCAAACCTTCACTGTTCAAAGAAACCATGCACCTTTCACTCTGTTTCAGTCTGTTGACAGTAAGTTGGCACCAAGAATATCACTTGATTGTGGTGTATGTTAAAGGGGAATTATCATCATTCTAGTGAGGTTTATAAGTTACTGCTGAGAGGAATTAAAACTATATGCCTCTTCTTGTGATGCCTATGCTTCAAGGCACAGCGCTACTGTACTGCCCAGGGGCTGCACTTTAAAGTGAAGGAGTGTGATGCACATGGTTGCCAAACATATTTGCAAAATATACATCATGACAAAAACAGTAATTTTCTCATTTGTCACAAAGCATATGTGGAAGGTGAGATGTGCTGCTGTGCTTTAATGGAGCTGAGCCTCTAACTGGAAATAAACTAGTACCTTCTAGATGATGATGTATATCAGTCATTTGTTATTAGCTGAACCATAAATAGTGCTATGTCTTAGGTTTTGATCTATCAGAGTATGTTGAATTATACACTAAAGAAATTGGCTGCCAACAACAGTTTGAATTGGTACTATAAACCCTCAATATCCACTATTTTTATTTCTGTCATGAAGAGACTGGGTATTTTTATCCACCACACAAGGAATCAAAAGACAGAAGAAAACAGTTACAAAATGTCCACATTAAACTTATCAAGGGCCAGGGAGAGAAATCATGGGCCCTGGTACTTCTCTTTCCGGGCCCCTAATCCCACCCACCCCACACTTAACCCTCCCCCTCAGTTATGCATGATATTTTTCCCCTTTCAAGATTCACCAATCACAGAAAAGTCCTAGTAAAATGATAACGCCCATTGTTTGCATCTGGTTTCAAAAATCACCCAATATATATACAGCATGAGCCATTAATATTAAGAGCAGCAAAGGTATAATGCAGTGTAAGTTTGTTTAGGTTCTATAGGTGATCCCACCACAACTATTACCAAACCAGAGAGTTCAAATTTTACTTTAATGGCATTGTGCAATGTTGTTAATTTGACAAGATAATATCCTATTAGTTACTTATAACACTGTGCAGACCATAATACTGATTTTGTTGATTGCCTCAGCTCTCATTAACAAGTTCTGCACATTGTACCATATGAACACAGTGACAATAAATTCATATTAAGGGGAAAAATTCAATGCCTGTATCCCAGATAAACTGCAAAAGATCTTTTCCATTCTGTAGAAGAATTGGAAGACTTTATCTTGCCTGGGTGCATGATGTCATTCAATATAGTTACTTCATTAGAAGAGGTATAGTTGGATTCTATTTTATTCGTAATCTCACAGGGAGAAAGATAAAATTATTCCTGAGCGACAAAGTGGAATGATTGAACAACACAGGTCTTCACTGCCAGTGGGAAGCATTGGAGTCCTCAAGTGCCTCTGTGTGACACAACTTTTAAGAGGCCAGATGACAAAGAGCAAATGGTTCATAGTTGTATCTGTATTTCCTTGATCAGCAAGCCTGAAGACTGTGCTGATTGCTGCTTCTCATTAGATATATTTTCAACATCTGCTATGCAACATAACGTTATCATGATATTTAATTCCTCAGAAAGTTCATATCAGTATCAAGATAGAATGGGATGATAGGTAAGTAGACAAAAGGACAAGATTGAAGTCAATGAAAAAGACACTTGAGAATTATTTTCAGGATGAGCCTATTATGCACTCCTGTCCTGGTAATTTCACCACATAAAGCCTGCTCAGTAAATTTCCATTAGCAACAAAATAAACAGAACTCTAGCCATGATTCCACCCTCTGCATGCAAGATAATTATGCATGCCAAAGGCCATCTAGCCCAGCACATCTCATCCATCCCAGAATGATATATGAACATACATATTAGGTGAAGGAGTAACCCATTCGGCCCCTCGAGCCTGCTCCGCCATTTGATAACATTCCCGACATTTTACCAGTGACTACAACTCAAAATATTTAATTGGCTGTAAAGTGATTTGGGATATCATGAAAGGTGTAGTATAAATGTAGGTTTTGCCTTTGTTTCATTACATCTGCATGCAGTAGGCAGAGTGACTGTAGCAAAGGTAAAATTGGAGGCCAAATGCTGATCCTCTAAGGATAATTAATCATAGAACAATCAACTGATGTTTGGAAAGTGGCTACAAAGAAATCACTACATTTACAAAACAATTCAACTCTGTAGCTAATACAGCCTTACCACTCTGACTTATATGGTGCCAACCCACAACATACCATAAATGACACCTGCCCTTTTTACGTAAATGACAGCATCTCCAGGATTTGTTAATCAGACATCTAGCAGCTTAGGAAAATATAGACTGAATTGTTCATCTGAATTTTTTGGAGAAGAATGATACAAGGTACATAAATTCTGTAAAACCTTAACTCAAGAACTGGATTGTTTCTCCTTCTCCCAGAAACTGTCGTACAAATTGTGTTGTAGACTGTGAATTTACAGCCTAAAATGGAAAAGTGTAATCAATAATTAAGAAACTCCAACAACAAAAAATGTGTATACTCCCACCCCAATTCATGCCCCCAACCTCTCCCATGCCACCCCTGACACTCCCACCTCCGCAACTTCCCCCACCCCTCCAACAGCCCCCAACTTCCCACCCCCATCCCTCCAACAATATCCAACCTCCCTCCCACTGCTCCAATACCCCCCAAACTACCCCCACCCACCAAGACTCCCCAACCTCCCCCCATCAACCCCAGCTTCTCCAACAGTATCCAATTTTGGCTCTAAACTAGAGATTTTGCATACCATTTTTCAAATAAGAGCTCACTTATTTGCTGTACTGCTGTTGACCTTTGGGCAGCTTCGAGGTTGTTTGGTGGGCTTTTCCAAAAAATCAGAACCACGAAGCTCCCCAAAGGTCAGAAGCAGCAGCGCAGCAACTCAGTGAAACTGACATGAAAGAGCGACTTTTTAAAAAATCAGAACTCTCAGTCTGAAGGTTCCAAATTTTTTAAATTGAGCCTTTAAGATCTGCAGCTCTGCCTCTAGCTGCTCAGGCTGGGGGACAAGAAACTTCATATAGAGCATTTACCTGCACCCTACCCACCCAACCCTTCCCAGTCCCTGGGCCCCGATGTTTGGCATTGCTTGCACTCCACCTCTCCCTGGCCCTGAACCTATCCAGAGGTTTCAAGAGCAGGACATGCCTAAGTAATCATAATAAAAAGATCCAACATATAAATATTAGAAAAAAAAGATGTATCTTCATTCTGAAGCTTTCACCACATGGCTCAAGAAGGCAGCTCACCACCACCTTCTTAAGGGCATCTAGGGATGGGCAACAAATGCTGGCCCAGCCAGCAAAACCCACATCCCATGAATGAATAAAAAAAACACAGTATGAGTCTGCCCCTTGTCCTGTTGATCCTGGGCAGTCAGGTGCCTGGAATAGAGCAAGTGATGCCATGAAAATTCAGCAGGTCTGACAGCAATGGCAGAGAAGACCTGCCGAGTTTTTCCAGGTAATTCTGTTTTTGTTTTGGATTTCCAGCATCCGCAGTTTTTTGTTTTTATTTTTATGCCATGAAAATTATTGTTTGACACATCACTCATGCCCTCTATACAAGATATACAAGTGTAACCAGTTCCAGAATTGTATCCTTTATTACGTGGTGCCATTAAAGTTACCTTGCACTCGGGACATGTTTTCAAGGTACCTTTTTCCCTACAGAGCTTTTTTTTAAAAATTTTGTCACCCTATTCTTTTCAGTTGTGAAAAAGGAGAAAAATAATAAAATAAAGAATACTAGAAGAACGAAGCAGTTGCAATTAGCAGAACCATCACTATGGTTTTCTCATTAACCACCTGCGCCACCATCTTTCGCGTATGCATGTTTGCTTCTGCTATTATGCAAGGTTAGATTGAAGGGCATGACTTGCCATGAGGTGCTTGATTGGTCCGCTTTCCAGCTCATATATCAACTTCCTTTGGACTGCCTATAGAAAAAGGAGAACAAGTGTTATTTATTAATGACAACTTTATGGATGTAGAAACCAACCTTACCAATGCACCTTTTAATGACACTGACTAAGTAGGATGGTGAACAAATATGAACACTGTGGTGTCAGTAGATCTTCTATTTCTCCATTTCCTGTATGTGGGCTCTTCCCTGGATCTGGAGAGCTACCTCGTCAAATGCTGTAACATGACAGAGATGTTGGGGTCTGCCTCTCCATGTTATTCTCTTGCTTGTAGAACACTTGCTACAACCAGTTCCATCCAACTGCCATGGGATAAGTGTGGCCTTAACAATCAAGACTTGGGTCTGTCCCCATACTTTTCTGGTATCTTCTGCTCCTTTGATTAGCTCATCTTGTTCCATCCCCAACCACAACCCCCACCCCAAAATATTCTTGCTCAGCTCCTCCCTCAACTTCTACATTGAGCCCAGTGATTTCACCTGCTATCTCAACACACTTTGGGCTGAATAATACAGGGGAGGAGGAAGGGGCAGGGGGCAGTGGGTGGGTGGCATGTGGAGCTGACATGCTCCATGTCGACCTGCTCTGCAGCCATGACTTCTGCCCACCCTCTGGGGCTGCCGGTCAAGCTAATCGGCTAGCAGCTGCATCAGTCCCAGTTGCCCCAGGAGGGCATCAGTGGCCGCTGCCAAGAATGCAGGAGAAGAAGACGACCAAGGCCCATGGGTCCCCAGGCAGGGTGTTTTGGATAGGCAAAGAGGGAGTGGTTCTGAGCGAGGGAACAGGTAGGAAGGAATTGGGGGGGTTTGACCTAAGCGGGGGCTGCCTAAGGGGGGATCAGCAAAGGGCAGCCCCTGAAGAGTGACTCCCCCCCCCCTTCCTTTCCATCCTTTAAGCATTTGAGTGAAAAGATCAGCCTTCCCGCTCCTGCCTGGCTGCCCAAGCCAAACATTTTATGGCATGGACAGCATATTATCAAGGTCAATTGGCTTGATAACAAGCTTAACTGACCCTTGATTGGTCATTTTAATATAGTGGGCGGGGTGCCCCCTCCCAGCCCCCATATTATAGGGGTAAGCTCAGGGGTGAGTGGAAAGGTGGTGGGATTGGCTCCCGCCCTTTTTAACATGTTCCCCGCCCCGGTGGGAAATACCCCCTCTGGGGCCACTTAGAATTCAGCCCTTTGTCTTGTCTTCTCTGATGTCACTGCCCTCAAGCCCTCCTTAAACACTCTTCCTCATTTTCATAGCCCACTGCCTCGAGCCTTCCATCTTAGCTTACCTCTCTGCTCCCATGACCTTGATCACAAACAAGACCATATCCAGTCAGCTTCTTGTATCTACTGGAACCCACACTCCCTGCCCTGTTCTAACAGCACCAGGGCCTAGAAAAGCACTTTCAAGCTGCCAATTTCCTAGACTTTGGCTGCCAATCACCATGATCCTTCTGAAGATGCTAATCTGCTCAACTCCCTCACCTCCACCCCTGATGGCCTTGTCCCCAGTAAAAGCTTTACCTCTCCCACCAAGATTGAAATGGTCCATTCTGCTCCCTTTGCTGCAATCCCCTGTTGTATTCCCTTCACCAATCCAAACTTCCCCACAGACTCTCTCCTGTCTTATCCCTGAAACTGTTTGTGCCTTTCTCCAATTTCTTTAGGTCATGCCTTGTCTCCAAGTTTATTTGCCCATGAAGAACAATGTGTCCTTGACTCCATTCCTACTCACCTGGTCAGCTGACATTTTAAATGGTTTCTTCTCCCTGTCCCTTTCAAAACTTCTGTCATCATGTCCGTTCATCTGAAAATCCGCCCTTGATCCCCACAATTCTTACTTCCTTGACAACTACCAACCCATTTCCAACCTCGCTTTCCTCTCTGAAGTCCTTGAACATGTTATACTTCCACAAATTTGTTTCCATCTTTTCTGCAACACCAGGCAGGATTTTCATGGTGAGATGGGGGCAGGAATGAAGCAGGCAGGCCCAGAATCTCCCACTGCCAGCTGGTGATAGTCCAGACTATCGACCATTTTCCAGGTTTATCCTCAGATGAAGTATGTAGAGTGGGAGGAGTTCATGTGCAGCAGGAACACTGGCACAGACCAATAGGACTGCATGACTTGTTTCTTTGCTATGAATTCTATGTAATCTGCATCAAGTCTCGCTCATTTATCAGCCCTGTCTTCATTGATTCTCGTCACCTTCCTCCCATATCTCCTTGATGGTTCAACATCTGAAAACATCTCTTGTGAAGTTCCTTTGGCCCTGTTCCTGCATTGTAGATGCTATATGAATGCAAGGTGGTGTTGTTGTGATCAATTTTCACCAACCATCTACTTGTCTACTTCCAAAGTTTGTAACAGCAAGTGCAATAGTTTGTGTTTTGATGTTATAGGTAATCTGTTTACCCTACTTTCATGTGATTTTTATTTTGTTCTAGCATTTTGTTTGAGGTTGGACTGAAGCCCATTTCTATTAGAGTTTATGCGGTCACCATTTCAGCTTTCTACAAAACTTTCCATCCCAGTTCATTAAGGGATCATTTGTTGGGTTCGCATTTTACGAAGGTTATCTGGTTCTCATTTACTTGCAAATCCAAACTGTAATTTTACAGAAATAATGATTGACTCATCTAAACCTAGGAGTTCCTTTAGTTGAATTTATTTCCCTGAAAACTGAATTGCTGTTTGCACTTGTTTCAGCATGTAGACACTTATTATGACTAACTATATTTTGTCTGGTTCATGCTCACGACTCTGCCTGCTTTCTTACACAATGTAACCTCACTTTCATTTAAGATTTGTGATGTTATTCCTCCATCTCACAAATTTTATTGCCAACTGCATTACCTGCATACTTATAGAGCTTCCTAGATTATTTCAAATGCACAGAACATTTCCATTAATCATGAGAGATTTAATTTCCCGTAGAAGTAAAACATTAATTTAATGAAATAAGTAAGCTAGGGTAGCTAAATCTGTGACAGAATGCATTCTGTATTATTCCTGGCTTTTGGAATCCAATCCCAGAGATCATGTTCGAGGCTGTCATATTCTGGGTTTCCCTTAATTCAATGTCCATTGGACTAATTTGCAAAGCTGTTCTTAGGAGTAATCCCCTCACATTAATGAAGCACTACTGATGGGATCTGTTGACTTCCTTAAACATAACTTTTGGCAGATCCATCCACTTCATAGGTGTTAAAATGCTGCTACGAGGCACTCCTCCGCCTGAATCTCCCTATTCTTCTCTGCTCTTACCTGAGTGGACAATTCTGAATGAAGAAGAAAGATGGACCACATGGACCATTTTTTGAATGAAACCATTCTCCATATGTGACACTCCCTCCTGTCCATCCCCATGGGCTCTAATAGGAATTTCTGTCAGAATCAAGATGTATAATACAGCCAGAAACTGCAGTAAAAGTCAAAACAACCTAAGGCAGTTCACTGGGGGTGAAATTTAACTATTGGTTATAGTGGAAAATGGACGATATTGGAACAGCTGTCCCATACACTTCGTTTGGTTTTCCACCTCAATAACTTCATGGAAAGGAAAATTGGATGAGTTATATAACAGGCAGCCATTTTAAATTATTGACAAAGATAAAACTGCCCCTGCTGACATCATTTTTTGGGGCACATGAACAGTGAATTGCATTTCAACAATAATACTTCTGACATCAGGTTCGGTATATGGACCTTTGTCTTTGGACTCCTCAAGACCAATGGGAGAACTGATAGACTCTTCACTTTGTGGAAACCTTTTCAACACTTCATCCTAATTACAGAATTCAGTTTAAGCATTTTTTTGGGGGTTATTATATTGCACAATTTAGGCCAATAAACAGCATCTTCTGCTTTGTAATAATGCAAACTAGGCAGCCAAGTTTGGGAAGTGCGCTTGAAGAGCCAAGAGCTGGCTTCAGCATTGCTTTAGCTTCACAACTGCTATAGTCTGATTGTGGTGCAAAGACAAATTTTAAACTTGTCCTGTTAAAAGTTAGGAACTTTTTCATGTAATCTATAAGTATGTGGCTAATACCTGTAACATGATAATGCTTTAAATCTTTTGCTTTATGATATGTGAACCCATTGATTATACTATAGTAGCATTGTTACCTCATTATTATTTGTACGATAAGGCAACACTGCACAAAAAAATTTAAAATGCACACGATCCATAGTAATAATGGACTCGGTTTTACTGGACACCCTGGTCCCGCACTTCTGGCTAAAATGTTGGTGGCGAACCCATCCACAATTCCACCTGCTACTCTGCATCAATTTAATGCTCTGAGCAGTGGTAATTGCTTCAAGATGAGATTTCCATCCCGATTTCAGGAGAAAGCCCCACCTCAGAGAGCTGTCGGCCAATCGGATAGCCAGCAGCTCTGCAGTACCAGAAGCGCCAGGGAGTAGTGGCCACTACTGGAACTACAGCCAATCTCAATGCAGAGCCTGGACTCAAATGTCAGTCCAGGGTGTGGCCAGGGCCAGACTGTTGCGAAGGGAGTGAGGGGGATAGAGGGCCTGGTTGAGAGGCCAGGTCGAGGCTAAAGGGGGGAGTGTGATCTTGTGGCCTAGGAGACTCGCAAAGGGGGTCCTACCCACACTGGCCCAACAACAGCCAGCGCAGTTAAAGCTGCTGGGCCTCCTGCATGGCATGGACCTCCCCTACCATGGATTAAAAACCGGTGGGGCAGGCTGAGGCCTTTAAGTAGCCGTTAATTGGCCGTGTAAGGGCCTCAAAAGGCCAAAAGGCAGGAAGGTCACCTGGATTTTATGAGCGCCCCCCACCCTCCCTGCCTTCAGACCCCCTGGCGGGGGAGCATAAAATCCATTTTGTCCAAAATGAAAAGTATCACAGGTAACTGGTGTTCTTTTCTGTAGCTATACTGTATTTTGCAAAAAAAAACCATTTCAGTTTTGAGGTATTTTTTGCTCCACAATTTTGTGAAACTAATGTGCTGTTTGTTGCTCTAATTAGAATTTAAACATATGTTGCTAATGTTTGGGTGTTGAATTATTTGTACAGCCCTAAGTATATACAAAAATTACATAATCTGTGCTTTATGTGTGATCCTAATACATTCTAAACACATCTGTTAGAATCAACTTTTGTAGTACTAAATTGCCTGAAAAAAACTATTTAAATGTATATTTTTTTAAGTTCCAATGACATACATACATTTGAACTCTGATGCTTTATATTTAGATGAAGAGGAGTAGGAAAAGATAGTGGTGACCATAAGCACCAACATGGAACAGTTGGGCTAAATGATCTATTCCTATGGCACTGTACGTTCTACGTAATTCTGTGTAATTCTTAAAATATCTTATTCTTAAAAAAAGTTTTAAAATGTGAATCAGCATACTGAATGCAAAGCTGTTTTAGTGAACAATCTTCAATACTTCACATTGTACAGCCACAGCTATCTTGCATCAGTGAGTGAGTCCATCCACAGGAGTCTTGATTGCCTGGATACAGCAGAACTGAATTCACCCAGCTTTCATGGATGGAATGAGGACTACATGGGAAGCTCAGATACCCTCAAGTCCAACCCCACTAACCAGGTGTGTATAATTTTTGTCTCTTGACATAAACAATACCCTTTAGGGCTGTCACTGAATATTTTAAAACAAACTAGAACAAGAATAATCAACTGATTTTCCAGTTAATTATTGAAATATTCTGGCAGTCTCCTGTGACATTGTTCACACTGATGTTGTTACAAAGTTGTGGAGGTCAAAGAAGGGAGAGCATCTTTATTCAATAAAATTAAAAAGTAATCTGTATGAGACTGCCTCACAGCCAGTGATTTTGTTTTTTGACTGAGTCCTGAAAATTAAATGAATAATGTTTTTCTTATTTAATGTAGGTATATATTAGGTAAATATTGTGATAATGAGTGAATGCCACGGTTACTTAAATAAATCAATATTTAGTATACTTAAGCATTTTATGTTCAGATTTCTGTTCAGAACATCCCTTCAACCCTGAATAATGAACAATATTTGTTTTTGATACAAATAGATAAAATAATCACAGCCACCTAATCAAAATATAATATATATAAAAGATGATTTGACAATTGATAATGTTTAAAATTATAGTGGTCACACCTTCAAAATCGTGATCTAAATTGTATTTTCAAGAAAATTACTTCAGGAAAATTTGAAGCATTTATATTTTACGTTATCTTTGATATTTTATGAAAAAACTAAATTCCAGTTACTTTTACTGCCTTGAACCTAAGTATTTTCCATCATAAGAATTTTATTCTTAAGTTCTCAAGAATTTTATTCTAACAGTCTGCAAACTCTGGTGCATTGTTCGAATAGCCTCCAGTGCAATTGCCATGACAGTGCTTGATCGAACACTGTACACCTAATCTGTACTGTTCCTGGTCTGATAATACTAAAGGGAGCACTGTGGAGGGAGTTTTACATATTGTTCAGCAATGACGGTTTAATGGGACAGTGTAGAGTACACTTATATACAATTAAACTGTACTTTACCTGAGCTGTGGGTGCCCAGTTGAGTAATATATAGTGACCACAAGACTTGACGAAGGGCTTCAGAAAATCTTAAGTTAAGAGCAGGTTAAGTATCTATTACCCAATGTGCAGGATGAATACAATTAGTAACTACTGAAAAAACAACATTACCATAAATACATTAAATAGTGATTATGGTGCGGGGGTTGCGAAGGATTTTTAACCTGCCAGAGAAGCAGGTGTTGGTTTATGTGGGAACTTAAAGAAGTCAAAAATACTGGAGTGTTGGGAAGCTGACAGAAATCTGCCAATTTCTGCATTTAACTTGTATGCGTTTTCTGCTCTGGCTGGATTCCCACAGATACAGGGAGTTATAGACTGCACCCACGTGGTGTCCTCAGATCAACCAAGAGTATTTATTAGTCGAAAGGTACTCCACCATTAGTGTTCAGCTGGTAGGTAACCACAAGAAGATTATCATGCATGTCTATACAGGATATCCGGAGAGCCACCATAAACACCTTTCTTCTACATCAATCAAGTCTGCCATAGATATTCGCGCCTCAAAGCAGCGCGTCCTTGGAGACAAAAGCTAGTCTGTAAGGGCATGTCCGATTACGACTAAGGGGAGCCCTACCACTTACACACAGGAAACATATGAACCGAGTCACATGAGTACAAGAGTGGTTATTGAACGAGTTATTGCTATACCAAAGATGTGATTCAGATGTCTAGTTAGATCTGGGGTGCCCTTCAGAATACACCAGCAAGGGCGGCCAGAATGATAGTGGTCTGCTGCACCGTGCAAGACACCATGCAGCAGAGAGAACTGGAGCTGCGTGGGGAGGAAGGTGATGATTTCTCTGCATCTTTTGACGGGGAAGAGGGGTAACAGGAGGCAGAGAATTATATTGATAATGAATAATATTGTAGCCAGGGTACCTTCAGCCACAAACTTAGCTGCTAATGATAAGCTCATTCAGACACACTTCAGCCGATCTGAAGTATTTGCAGATAATTTGTCTCACAAATTCTGGATCCATTGTGCCAACAGCTGCACCACCACCACTACCCCACCCCTGCTATACCCAACACAGCAGTCCCACAGTCAACAATCCATCCCTGTCACTCACACCCGTTGCTCCTTTTCTACTCTAGTCAAACATTTTCCTCAAAGCTGAAGGCCCTTTGGCAGACGACAGGCAACCATAGGGTTGACTGGACAATGGAACTTTGAAAGTAAAGTTGATAGTGCATGAGACAAACTCTTCCAAGGTCCTTGGGCCAATTTCAACCAAAGTTGGTGAGATGATGCCTTGGAAAAGGGGCATGTCCTAGGGGAGTTGACATCTAACCACCTCCACCGGGGTCTCCTAGCAGGGAATTCTGCAGCCCTGCCTACACTGTGTCTCTTCTGACACAATAACTCAGACTTGCTTTAATCAACCTTAATCATACATTCCAAGAAAGTAAAGGATGGATTAATGTCATAAATCCCTGACTTTATTTCATATTTCATTTTGTTTTTTTCTCATGTTGTTTGTTTAATATGTTATGTGTTCTGAGACGCTACACATTATTACTTGGTAAGGGAAAGCGACAGGGGACATGTAAAGCCAGAGAAGATAAAATAACTGGAGCAAAAAGTTGACAGAAAATGACAGGCAGCAATTAGAGAAAGGGAAGATGAAGAGACTGGAGCAAGCAGTTGACAGAGAACAACAAGATGCAAGAAGAGCCAATGCAGCAAGTAAGAGACCAAGACTCTTTAAGGAAGCTTTCACCTATGATCCTCATAATAATTGTAAACAGACCCATGATATGATATGATTATTTGGCAGTAGATCAGAGGTATGTGAATATTTTGGCGTAATAAAGTGGAAAAAAGAGCCACCTTCAATGCGTTGCACAAATGGTAAAGTACAATTGCCACCCTTAACTGAGCCAGCTGACCCACTGGATGTTCTTCCTATGGGAACAACAACAAAATCAAAACGCTTCCTGAAAAACATCAGAAGATATAACAGCTGAGTAGGATCACCTAGAAATCTCTCTACTTTGGCTCAGGGATGAAGAATTTATAATGTGGTCTATCATGAAATATTTAATGTTTCAACAAACATTGAAAATACAGACAGTGACACTGAAAATGAAGAGTGATACCACAGATGTTGCCTTTGACACTGATGATGAAATATTCAGAGTATTAACAAACATTGAGGAAATAAGAGTAGATGGAGATTTGGGTCCTGGGGACACCAAGGATGAAGAATGATTCGTAGCAATCATATTGTAAAAATTGTAAATCTACCTAAACAAGAATCAAGCCAAGTCAAGTAAAGCAAATTAAACTCATTGTAAAAACAAAAATATATTTTGTCAAATAATGTTCTGAGCATAATCATTTTGTGTGAACTTAGATATTTATGGGATTAAAATAATTCTGTGAAAGAAGATAATTAAGGGAATTGTTGAATGAATTCTGCTAGATATAAGAAAGGCTTAAACACCCAAGTGATTTCCCTCGTGAAAATCCTTTCTCTTCCTTCTTCTATTACTCCAATATGGTGCTACCCCTGTTGCTTCAGCAGAGCTAGAGGCAGGCAGATCATTCCCCTGCTCTGACTCCTGAGGTGTTCGTGGCTGATGTCCTTTTGGTTTTGGAGCCTCTAAAGGCCCAGCCAAAGGCTGCCCCACCTATACCTTTGCAGGGGCAGAATCAGCCATCAGGATAGGAGCCTGTGGAGCTCCGACGGGGGGATGGGGCAGGCAAAGAAGAAGTGGGAGTTCTTTGAGCATTGCCATGAGCCTTTTCTCCATCTTCCCTCACATGGTCTGCCTGCACTTCCCTGCTAGTCAAGAACTGTTGCACTTCAATGAGGCACTGAATTACCACTCTACTTAAACTGACAGGCTGAGTGCGTAGGCCATTGGTTAGGGCCAGTATGATACCTGCTATATCTGATGTGCCAAGGAGGTGGTCACTCTTTCCATGGAGTTAGACATTAGTGAAAAAGCCTGAGACACCATGGCACTCATGGTAGAGATGGACTCTTTCATTTTCTTCTTTTTATTCATGTAAGGGATGTGGGCTTCGGTTGCTAGGCCAGCATTTATTGCCCAGACCTAATTGCCTTTGAGAAGGTAGTGGTGAGCTGCTTTCTTGAACCACTGAAGTCCATGTGGTGTAGATACACCTACAGTGCTATTAGGCGGGGGGGGGGGGAGTTCCAGAACTTTAGCCCAGCAACAATGAAGGAATGGCGATACAGTTCCAAGTCAGGATGGTGAGTGGCTTGGAAGGGAAATTTAGGTGGTGGTGTTCCCATGTATCAGCTGCCCTTGCCCTTCTAGATGGTAGCAGTCATGAGTTTGGAAGGTGCTGTCTAAGGAGTCTTGGTGACTTTTTGCAGTGTATCCTGCAGATGGTACACACTACTACCACTGTGCATCAGTGGTGAAGGGACTGAATGTTTGTGGATGTGGTGGCAATCAAGCGGGCTGCTTTATCCTAGATGGTGTCAAGCTTCTTGAGTGTTGTTGGAGCTGCACTCATTCAGGCAAGTGGAAAATGTTCTATCACATTCCTGGTTTGTGCCTTGTAGATTGTGGACAGGCTTTGTGGAGTCAGGAGGTGAGAGGATTCCTAGTCTCCGACCAGTTCTTGTAGCCACAGTATTTATATGACTAGTCCAGTTCAGTTTCTGGTCAATGGAGACCCCCAGGATGTTGATAGTGGGGGATTCAGTGATGGTAATGCCATTGAATCTCAAGTGGTGATGGTTAGATTCTCTCTTGTTGGAGATGGTCATTGCCTGGCACTGGTTTGGCGCAAATGTTACTTGCCACTTGTCAACCCTAGCCTGGATATTGTCCAGGTCTTGCTGCATTTGGGCATGGACTGTTTCAATATCTGATGAGTTGCGATTGGTGTTGAACATTGTGCAACCATCAGCGAACATCCCCACTTCAGACCTTATGATGGAGGGACGATATTGATGGAGCAGCTGAAGAGAGTTGGGCCTGAGGAATTCCTGCAGTGATGTCCTGGAGGTGAGATGACTGACCTTCAACAACCACAACCATCTTCCTTTGTGCTAGGTATGACTCCAACCAGTGGAGAGTTTTTCCCCGATTCCCATTGACACCAATTTTGCCATGGCTCTTTGATGCCACACTTAATCAAATGCTGCCTTGATGTCAAGGGCAGTCACTCTCACCTCACATCTGGAGTTCAGCTCTTTTGTCCATGTGTGAACCAAGGTCAGGAGCTGAGTGGCCCTGGCGGAACTGAAACTGAGCATCAGTGAGCAGGTTATTGCCAAGCAAGTGCCATTTGTTAGCACGGTTGATGACTCCTTCCATCACTTTACTGATGATCGAGAGTTGACCGATGGGGTGATGATTGGCCAAGTTTGATTTGTCCTACTTTTTGTCTACAGGACATACCTGGGCAATTTTCCACATTATTGGGTAGACGCCAGTGTTGTAGCTTTACTAGAACAGCTTGGCTAGGGGCACGGTAAGTTCTGGAGCCTTTGCAGTATCCAGTGCCTTCAGCTATTTACTGATGTCACATGGAGTGAATCAAATTTTCATCTGTGATGCTGGGGAATTCTGAAGGAGGCCGAGATGGATTATCCACTTGGCATTTCTGGCTGGAGCTTGTAGCAAGCTCTTGAGCCTTATCTTTTGCACTGACATGCTGGGGCTCCTCCATCATTGAGGATAGGGATCTTTGTGAAGCTTCCTCCTCCTTCAGTAAGTTGTTTAATTATCCACCACTATTCATGGCTGGATGTGGCAAGACTGCAAAGCTTAGATCTGATATGTTAGTTGTGTAATCGCTTAGCTTTGTCTATCACTTGCTGCTTATGCTGTTTGGCACGCAAGTAGCCTGTGTTGTAGCTTCATCAGGTTGACACCTCATTTTTAGGTATGCCTGGTGCTGCTCCTGGCCTGCCCTACTGCACTCTTCATTGAACCAGGATGACCCCCTGGCTTGCTGGTAATGGTAGAGCAGCGGATATGCCGAGCCATGAGGTTACAGATTGTGTTTGAGTACAATTCTGCTGCTGCTGATGGCCCACAGCACCTCATGGATGCCCAGTTTTGGGTTGCTAGACCTGTCCGAAATCGATCCCATTTAGCACAGTGCTGTGCCACACAACACGATGGAGGGTATCTGCAATGTGAAGACAGGACGACAGGACTTTGTCTCCACATCAACAGTGTGGTGGTCACTCATACCGATACTCTTATGGACAGATGCATCTGCGGCGAGCAGGTTGGTGAGGATGAGGTCAAGTATGTTTTTCCCTCACCACCTGCTGCAGACCCAGTCTAGCAGCTGTGTCCTTTAGAACTCAACCAGCTCAGTCAGTAGTGGTGCTACCGAGCCACCCTTGGTGATGGACATTGAAGTCCCCCACCCAGAGTACATTCTGTGCCCTTGCCACAATTCCTCCAAGTGGTGTTCAACATGGAAGAGTACTGCTTCATCAGTCGAGGGGGTGGTGGCGGTACGTTGTAATCAGCAAAAGGTTTCCTTTACCCATGTTTGGCCTGATGCCATGAGACGTCATGGGGTCCAGAGTCAAGCATTAGCGGACCAGATGGGTTTTTACGGCAATGGTTTCATGGTCATCATTAGGCCTTCAATTCCAGATTTTAATTGAATTCAAATTTCACCATCTGCTGTGGTGGGATTCGAACCCCGGTCCCTAGCATTAGCCTGGGTCTCTGGATTATTACTCCAGCGGCAATACCACTACGTCACCACCTCTCTCTTCAGTCAGGTGCAGTGCCTCTGGAAATGCTAAACTTCAAACAATTTCTGCTGCTGCTGCTACAGAATAGTCTGCACCTGCACCGAGCTGAGCAGAACTTGGAAGGTCCTGCTCCCTCTGACAGGGAATTTTCACTGCTGTCCCTGTCTCCAACATCTGCTCCTGTTCGCTTGTGATGTGTAGCTCACCATGTAACAACTTGGAGGACCCAATGAAATTTGTGTATCTGAGCTGGTGGATGGTGTGCATGAGTCGTGTGACTGTGCTTCCTCGACCTCCTCTGAGGACTCTTTGTCCTCTTACACAACAGCTCTGAGTGATGCTTGAAGGTCCTATCGGAGATGAAAACATCAATTCGAACTGACAAGGTGAAAGTATTCAAAGTCAACAGATCAAAGTGCAGATCATCATTATTTCAGTAGCTGCTGAAATCAAGTCAACATGAATGAGTGTTGAGTGCCATGTGGCTGTAATATTTAATTCTGTCACCAATGGCCATGCATTCCAAGACTCTGCATATCTCCAGTGCGTCATCCTCCAGTCAGGGTGGCTATGACTGCAAGGATTCTCTCTCTCCCCCTGGTGTTCTGCACCCTCTCCCTCCTGCATGAAGAAAAAGCAGAGAGTTATGAATCTGAGAAACGGAATGTGTTGAGAGGATGGAATGACAACATTGTGGAGGGTGTCTATGAGGGATCGGTGTGAGACAGCAATAAGATGAGGCTGTGGCCATTCATACGGGGATATGAGGAGGTGCCTCAAGAGAGAGGAATGGTTGGACCTGCAACATTTGTTATTTTAAGAGCTGTGAAGGAAAAGGCTGGGGAAGTCAGAGATTGAGGTTATTGTATTCTAGAGAACAGGGGGATGAAGGATAGAACTGGATCCAATCTTAACACTTTTATAAGCATTTATTTACAGAAATACAGGTTACAAATTAACTCAGCCACTACAGTTTCAAACTGTTCCTATTTATAGGATCACAGATGAATCACCAGTTAATGCCCACCACCTGCATGCAATTAAATACAATGAATATGTTAACAGGGGTTGGCACCTAAAAATAGTCTGCCACTCATCTACCCTGCTCTGACGAGGTCATTGATCCTCTTGCAGCATTAGGTCCATGAGCGAGGGACCACATTGCTGTTGCTCACCTCCTCAGTCACCGAATGGCCCTCCAGCTTCAAGAAACCACCTACACCCTTAATTGGACAGGGAGCCTGTCTCATCGTCAAATAATGGGAGGCTTTTGTGAAAATCCCAGGTCAGTGACTGTTTCACTAAGGTGGCAGGTTTGGAACCCAGAAACAGTCCTGACTCCTTTTTCCCGCCACACATACAGAGAATTCAGACTCTAATTATACTGGGTCTCGGCCATTTCCAGGAACTATTGATTGACTCACATTGTAAGGGGTAGAACCTCTAAGTACCCCTTACAAGGCAAATGATGGACAGGCTCCACATTGGGAGTATGGTTCTGGCATAGGTGCCACAGTCAGATCCTGAAAGGTTTCAGATCCACATATGTGGCAATATTTCTTTTTCAAGTATACTGAGCTATTAGAAAAGGCTAAAACGGGTATTCCCATAATATAATTTTAAAACAGTTAAATCAGCATTAAATACTCAGCTCTGTATAGTCGTAGTTAAATATTCCAACCATTATGCTCAGTACTGAATTAGCAAGTTTTATTTCTCAGCAGTGGTGTTAGTTTGCCAGATATACCTTCTGGTATTCAGTAGCATTATTCCCTGAAGTGGTTTGAGACTTTTACATTAATGACAGCTGAACCACACTGCCCCAACACCTAGCCATAGAAAGCATAACCTGAGGATTTAATAATATCATGTCTACGTGGTTTGAACAAGATACTTGTATCTTTGAAAGATTCATCTATTCAATCATTAATATGGCAGCTTAGTTACCACCTGGTGAGGGAAGACAAGATACAGAACTTTACGCTGCTCTATTTCATGTCCAGTTAAAGGTATAGACACTTACAAATGTTTTCAATTATTTTGCTACAATAGAACTAACTCTTGTGCAAAATATTCAACTTTTTTTTACACAGCGAGTGCTGAATGGATGATAGAAGCAGATTCAGTAGTAACTTTCAAAAGGAAATTGAAAAGGAAAAAATTGCAGAGTTTTGGGGGAAAGAGCTGAGGCAGGGAATTAATCTGTTGCTCTGTAAAGGGGGAGGCACAGGCACAAGGAGCCAAATGGCTACCTTCTGGCTATATGATTATCAGGATATGATTCTAAGAATAAAGATGCTCCACTTCTGTGACTCATCTTGCTTGATTTAAAACTAATTTCCTAGCTCGTCTCTCCCGAGTTTCAACCCCTCGCATATCCCTGATGTCCTACTAAACCCTCCCATGCAGTTTCATTGCACTTTCTGTTTCTCACTCAAAAACTCTGCCCACTGTGCCTGTCCTTTCAAACTACCTTGCCAGTTCTAGCCTCCCTTTCCTCTCCAATCTCCTTGGATGAACTACTGCCTCCAAGATCCATGCTTACCTCTCCTGCAACTCCCCATTTGAATCACTTCAGTCAGGTGCCTGCCCCTTTCGTAACATCAAAATGGCCCTAATCAAAGCCATACATAGCATTTGTAGTTTAAAGGGGAATTTTGAGATGATGGTTTTGCAACTACATTGCTACTCTTGTGTTCCTTGGAAGCAGAGGTGGAAAGGGAAGTGGGTGCAGTCATAGTAACATTATAGCTCATCCATGTTGCACACACAACTTGCCAGTGATATATGTTACTTAGAATTACATAGGCCGGAATTTTCACTCTGGAGTCAGATGAACAGAGTCAGGAAAATTTCAGATTCCCAAAATCTGATTTGGAAGAAACTGCCTCAAACCGCCGGATCTTCATTCCGGGTGGGGGGGTGCTAACTGGAGTTGGGCGCACCGCCTCCTGAAACAGTTCAGATGCTGCCAAGTACTGATACAGGCTGTTTAAGGACTTTGTCCCAGTTATAATATCAACAGTAAGGCTCTCTAACCCTCACCCCTCATCTCCCCACACACTCCCCATGCCCTATCCATGCTAACTCAAGCCACCTCATGCACCACCGCCCCCCCCCAGCCACCCCCATGGCCCCTCATACCCTCCATGTCAATCTGTGCCACTTTAACCACCCTTGTGGCCCCTTATAGCCCTTGTGCAACTTTGTGCCAACTCATGCCAACCCATGACACCCCCACCCACCACACTTTGCCTTTACACTCTTCGTGCCAACTCACTCAGTATCCACCATGGGCAGACCTCTGGAGTCATGCTGAGATGAAATAACAATTGTAGACTTCACTGTATTAAAAAACTCTTTGAAAAAGCCCATTCAATACATTTAAATTCCTTCAAGTACTTAATCCCTTATAAAAACAAATATATGTAATTTTTAGCCCCAAATCAAAGATGGTTAATCTATTTATGACCACTTGGAGCTGTCAATCAAATGTGAACTTACAAGCCCCTGCCCTACTGTGATAAAGATAGGTTGTGGAAGCAGTCAAACAGTCTATTAAATACTATAATGATAGCCCTCAGGCTTATGTCTACAAACAGATTTTGTAATTGCAAATACCTTTTATTCCAACTGAAATATACAGAGGGCTGTTTTTTCTTCAAAATTTAAAGAGCAGGGGATTTAAATAACTTGACAGCTTGACAGTTTCACAGATCTTCAATCCATGCTCAATTTCACTTTACTTTATTACATTTAAAGGAGAGAGAAATGGATTTCAACAATCAGTATGAAAATATCTGCGAGTCTGTCTTCAGTGAGGTAGACTCGCAGGCAGTGGATGCCCTGGACCTGCCCATACCTGGCTGCTTCCGTTCAAGAAGTCACAGCTATCTAAGAGCTATCCAGGCTGGCTGTTCTCAGGATGATGACAATGTATCCGTCCGCTCGGTGTCTCCTCCACCTATAGCAACCACAGTTAGAACCATGCAAACCAACACCAGTAAGTACCACATAAACAGTCTAATTCCCATTCAGTAAGCAATGATACTTTGAAGGGTCATAAATAAGCTGCTTAAATACATTCTGGAGAGAAAACATTTTGTTCCCTCAGATAGAGGTTATTACATTATAAAGGTCCTTGGTATATCACTTACATCCCAATAGTGAGCTGACCTGATCCTCCAACTATGAGGTAGTTCATAGTGAGCTGTGGCCAGCATCACAAAAAGGATATAGATCATATCCAAGGGTATCCATTTAATTTATACACATATCTTTTAAAAATTAATGAGGCAAAGGTAAAAAGAAAAATGGTTTTTAATAATGACTATGGTTTAGTTTCACTGAGGCCAGAAGTCGTACAAATGTTAATATGTTATTTGCTGTGCTTGAGGGTTTAGAATGTTTGTTGTGGGCATTCAGTTAGTCTGAGGTGAATATAAGATCTGAATATAGCACTTACAAAACTCTAATTATATAATGCACGTATCAAAGAAATGCATTTTCATTTTTAAACATTTGTATCAGTGTAGGAAAGCTGAAAAAATGCAGTACTGATTTTGTGGTATAAAAAAGAATTTAAATTTTTGATGCTCCATTTTAATATGGATATATGTCATGGCAGAGAAATGTTACAGATGTGCATGATGATTTGCCCGCTGTGCTGCCATTGAATGTGTCATCCCAATTGGATATTGAAGAGATTGTGTTGTAGATGGTTAGGCCCTAAGTTTTGTAGCGGATTTTAAAGTGTTTGAATAATGCTGAAGATGGTAGTCACTTGTTGCATTGCAAAGTACAGCATCGTATCACTTGTTTGTGTGTAAAATTTGGGACTGATTTTGTGACAATAATATTACATTTTTCATGAAGAAAATGGTTGTTTTTTAAATGTTGAAAAAAGCATTTTAAATATATTTTCTCTTGCTCTCCTGAAAGCAGTGATTAAAATATGATGCATAGCGGACATTAATTTCATTCATTCTTCATTACTCGAATTCTGTTTAGTTGTGGAACTTATAATGCTAACCTTATGGAATTTCTGTTTGTATAGGAGAGTAAGTTATTGTTTTTTCTGTTGGACAATATATTTATGTATTATTTGTGATAGCAAAAACCAAAAAGTTGTCATGACATATCACAACAAAAGCTTCATGTTTGAAAGGTGATGGGGTGGTGGCGGCGATGGATGATGAATCTCGCAAGTTTTCGATCTCACCCATGCCATCGGACAGAAGTACCAAGTGGATACCAGCTACTTTCCTACAAAGAGATCTGGAATATCATTGGATGTGTCATCCTGGGCCATTATTTTGATGTCAGCGCTAGTGTGTCTTTTTATTGCCCAAGCACCATTTAAAGGTCCAAAAATAACATGAACAAATGTTGATCTTGGCATAAATCCAGCTAAATTTTGTTACAATTGTGTTGTGAAACTGCACTCAACAAGGGAGCAGCAGGTTGACATGCCTGGCCAGTAATCTGGTTGACCCACCCTTTATGGACCTACCTGTTTTAACTAGGCAGGTTCTATAATGGGCAGGCAATCCACTCTGTTAGATTATTGCCAAGGTGATGAAGACAAAAATCAAGCACACTGTCTTTACCTTTGCAGGGCTTGCATCTGAACTGAGCCAGACAGATGGACTAAGCAGATGGTTTTAAGAGCCTTACATGAAACTAGTTTGGAATTACTCAACCAGTTCCTCCATAAAATTGCTGTAATTGTCACTTATTTGCTTTAAATATCAAACTAGGATGGCTGATGCGAGAAATGGACTGTTACAGTAGAGGGCTCACGAGGTACATTGCTGGAAAAAGGTGAGTGATTTTATCCAGCATCTAATCCATAGATCAGAGTGCTTGACACTGACAGTGGATGCCCAAATAGTGTTCTGTTTTAAACACCAATGGCCCTCACCTCGATGATCATAAAATAATGTCATTTGAAAATAGTGGCTCTTGAAATCCACAATGGACACATTTTGTCATATGAGCCTCAGCCACTAACCGTACCAGATTTTCTGTGGTCAGGGATAAGTCCCCTTATTGCTTGCCAATGAGCCACCTAGGCTACCTATAATAATAAAGATCCTGGAAAATCAGGCAAGGGTGGCACAGCCTAGTGGAGTGTTGAGGGGCCCTGAACAAAATATATCATTGCCCCTGTAAGGAGGTTTTTGCCCAAAATGATTTTTGAGGAAAAAATTTATTCCACAATCTGGACCTGGAATCCCAGCTCCCCACTTCTGTTCCTTGGCTATAGGTAATGAGAGTTGAGTTCTCTGCCACCTCCTACCCAAATAGCCTTTTAAGGGGAAGATGGGGGGACCTATCCTCTTAAAGTACCCAGCTCATTTTCAGCCAATTTGGTGGACTCCCATCGAAGACTTCCAGGGTCAATTCTTATTGCAACCAAGCTATGAAATACAGCATTAATTTACATGTGACCCAACTTAATCACATCTGAGTGGTCCACAATTTTAAATGATCCATCTTCCTTATGGGGCAAGGATTGTATTGCACAGTTCAGCGTGGATAATAGCTGTGATTTATAGTGCTGGGTAATACTTCATAAATAGTCTGTGCAGATTGAGTTGCCTTCCAAAATGTCACCACAAGCAGGAAATAACCTTGTGAAATTAGCAAAAAGGTGCAGCAGCTAGCCCTGTCATTAAGTAGCTGCATTGACTATGCACTGCTTCTGGTAACAAGTGGAATTTATTCACAATGACTTCCATCATTGCTATTATAGTGTTATAAGTACTTTTTTTAAAATCTTACTCTGATTACATGTACTCTAAGCACAATAACATTTAGGAATCATTTATTCCTGGGAAGATGGGAAAGGGGAGATCATTGAGAACAACATCACATTCATCAAGTAGAAGTCAAGAGAAGAAAATGTTTAGTATTCCACTAGAACCTAAATTAGCCATATTGGATTAATTTAAAATGACTGTGTTAGAGGCTCAAATTGTTTGCTAGGAGTGTGTTCAAATATATAACTTTGAGTTTTATGCATGTTTAATATACCAAGAGCTGAGAATAGGACATTTTGACAAAAAATGTTTCCACCTGTACACATTCAAGCATATCATTGCTATTAATATGGCGTAGTATTCCTGCGCATCCTCTATTAATCTGAGCATCAGCATGGGAGAACCACTAGTTCATTTAAAGCATTAGAAAAAATATCCTCTCTTAATATAGAATTTGACTACAGGCCCTATTTTAACTGGAGGTGTGAGTGAGACATGGGGGAAAGAAGTGAGTGACAAATTCACATGGTTATGCCAACATGAGGCTGGACCTTTTTAACCTAAGTTTGCCAATTCTGGTTGGTCTGGATGTTAGGCGGTTTCATGACATAACCTCTGCCTCCAATGACAACACCTCCAGATTCCTCCCAATGGTCACCTGACAGATCAATGCTCATGCCAGTCAGTCAACAATAGCAGCTCCAGTACTCACTGTCCACTGTGCTTCAGAAACTGTTTTATCCATTGTAATTAAAGCATGCACAGCTCAAGTCTGCATTGCATTATGGCTCTGTTGTTTGTGAGTCTGGCTGAAGTGAAATGAGAGAGGAAAATTCTCCCAAGTTGCTCTCAGCAGTGTTCAGGAGTCATTTTTTTTAAATTTAGGGTGACTCCAGGTCAATTGGAGAGGGTTGACAAATCTATTATAACTGTTAGGCCTCAACTATACCCTGGAACCAAGTCTCTGGCCTGAATCAGCAGGAATCACTAGTTGGTTGATGAGTGGGAGCAAGAGTTTGAACAGGAGGAAGCTAAAAGTACGATCTGCATACTAATCTAAGTCATGGGAAGTGGTGTTTCGGAAGAAATGATAGCCAGGGAAGAGGAAATGCCTGGGACAGGAGATACTCACTGCTTCTCTATGGGGCCCAGAGCAACACTCTAATCCTCCTGGCCCACAAGGAAACCAGCAAAGCTTAAAAATCTTACTTTGTTGGGCCTCCTCTGGCCCTGGACTGATCTACTGTCAGCGTTCCCCATGCTAACACTCTATAAAGACCTCACATGGTCCAGGCTTAAAATGTCATTGGGGTCTGGATGATGGCTAGATATGAGTGTGGCACAAATGGGGAAGTACCCATTCTGATCCTAGTTTAATTGCCAGTACACCCCAATCTCCTCAGACGTGGAGGCGGGGGTTAATATCGGGTCATATGTGTTTTTCCATTTAAAGAAATTTAAACATTGTCAGTATAATTTTTGTTTATAAGAAGTGCAGTAGAAGCTAAATGCCTCACAAGTGTGTCTGCAATTATGTAGTGATGTCCTTAATTAAGTGCAATAGAATGTTTGAGTGTGGGTGGTTCACTTATGTAACCAGATATTTAACCACACTCTGGAGCAAGTCTGAGTGTCAATGAGCTGTCTCAGCTGTATAATCTAAATGTGTCCATTCCTTATTTGTCCTTTCGAAGTATGACTTGAGAACCCAAATTCATTCAAAAAATCTTTTGTAATTTTGTTGTTTGATAATGAAAGATAGTAGCGCTACCTGACAAACACCTTGATTTTTGAAAAGTTAGCACTTTGAAAAAAATGGCCTATGAAAATGGTCTATGTATTGATGGCTAAAACTGTCGATCAGCAATTGGCAACAGTTTCAAGAAAGCAGTTGGTCAGAGAAAATGAGAGCTCAGGTGAAAAACTCAGTTCGAATGATTTCTATTTTTCTGTTGATAAAGATCACATAGTAACATTTACTACACTATTGTTACACTCCTTTTTGTACTAATCCATTGTGAGTGATTACAGCATGTGGTATCATGAGGAGAAATGATGGGGAATTCAGTATTACTGGCAAACAAACAAATTAGCACTAATAGGAATCCAATTCTCCATTGGGTCTTAATTGCACCAGCACCATCTTGGTATTGGTGAGTCTCAGCAGCTAAACCTGGATTATGATCTGAAGAATTTTGATACCCAACTGCTGTTTTCAAACCTTAAATTTTAGAAAAAAATATTATCCAAATTGGTTTTAGCTGGACACCTCAATTCTCCTCAAAGATACCATTGTTGTATTTTCCTCTTTTTATGACCCAGCAGCTGACAGGTTTTCCTGTGAGAAAGGTCTAAATTGAGAAAGGTTGTCCTGAGTAGCAATGCTTTACAATTCTTAATAACTCAAGCATCTCACAAAGTCCCTAATCAAGAGGCTGGTTCAGAGTCAGTTCCTACACTTACATCAAGGACTACTTTGTTATCTTGTCAAAAGTAAATATTCATCAGGTGAGTCTTCTCAATAACGTTAATGTATGACACTGCAAGACAACATTGCCTTAGACCCAACCTTCATCTCTTTGTTTTTTCACGTTAAACGTCTCAGAGAATCAGATGACTGACAATGGGAATTGTTTCACCTATTTGTCTAAACAAAGCAATATATTTATACGATTTTTCTAATCTCTTCAATTGTATCCACATGTCTACATGTTCTTTTGTAAAGTGGAGGACAAGAGGTGCGGGTAGTCTGAACTGAGATGGACAAAGTGCTGTATCTGTTTCCCCCAAGCGGAAGCAAGAAAAGTCCCTTATTAGGTCCTTCAGAAACATTCTAAAGCCTGTCATAGAATTATATAAGTACTTCAGTCATTGTGTTGGTGAACGAGACAGCCATTTTGCACATAAATTCCCTCAAATAGTAGTGAGAAGATTTTTTTTATTCGTTCGTGGGATGTGACCCTCAAAGGCTTGGGCAGTATTCATTGCCCATCCCTAATTACCCTTGTTCAGAGGGCATTTAAGAGTCAACCACATTGCTGTGGGTCTGGAGCCACATATAGGCCAGACCAGGTAAGGACAGCGGATTTACTTCCTTAAGGACATTAGTGAACCAGCTGGGCTTTTACAACAATTGGCAATGGTTTTGTGGTCATCATCAGACTTTTAACTCCAGATTTTTTATTGAATGCAAATTTTCACTATCTACCATGGTGGGATTCAAACCTGGGTCCCCAGATGGTTACCCTGAGTCTTTGGAATACCAGTCCTGTGAAAATACCACGATGCGACTGCCTCTAGGGTTTTGATTGAGAAAGGATTGTTCACCAAGACACAAGACCCTGACTTCTTCAAATAATGCTATAGATTTTTAATGTCTGCCTAAAGTGGCCTTGGTTTAATATCACAACTGAAATACAGCAAGTTTGGCAGAGCAGTACTCCCTCAGCACGACAGTGAAGTGTTTGCATAGTTCTAGCAGTGCTCTGTCAAAAGAAGCTCAGTGATAGTTCTGACAGTCAAGTCAAGTTATTTAAACGTTATTACTAAGTGAGTCTACATTGTACAGACTGGAGATAAACATGATCAGCTCCATCTGTAAGAATGAATTGAATAATACCAGTGAGATATTGGAGAGCCTGAAGAATTGATCAGTACTAATTCATCATTCTTTCCATGCTACATAAGATTCTCATTTAATAGAGGAAATGGATGAGTTAATTTTAAAAAGTTGGTATTCATTCCCTCAGGGAAGCTTAATTGTCAATAAGTGTTGATTGGTGTAACAGTTAAAACCTGCATAGATTGCACATCAAAATAAAACCGAAAGCGTTAGACTGTAAAAATGACATTTGAGTTGTACAATGTCACAGATTACAAGAAGCATGAGATCTGACAGTTCTTATTTTTCTTATACAATTTACCATGAAATATCATGTTTATTACAGCTGGGCCCCAGGTGTTCTTGTAGCTCTCAGCAATGTTAAATTCTTGAACTAATTTTACAGTTTCTAAATTGGTGGCAGATAGAATGCAATTAATTCATACTTAACAATTCTCATCAGATCTGTAGATGCTCCTTGCTATGGATTTAATACTGATTTTCTGAACCATGAGTCACATCAAATCTTTATTTTTAAAGCTGAATAATTGATGAGATCCATGGTGGCATTACCAATTGCATTACTAATGTACTTCTTAATGTGTTCTGACAGCCCTACCATATAGGATTCATTGTGCCCTTCTCCTTGTGTCATTCATTGACAATAACCTACTTTTAGTCCCTGTAAATATCTTCCAGACTGAGATAAAGATACAAAATAAACCAAGCATGTTTAAGATATTTTCTTCAATAAATGTTTATTAACATTTTGTGTTAATACTATTGTATTGTCAAATGTTATTTTATTTTGAGTTTTAGTGATTTACTGCACGTTAATCTAGCAAGTACTGTGATATAAGTTATGACTAGTTTATATTAGTTAGGACTAGTCTTTGTCATAATTTTAAGGAAGGTATTAACCAATATATCTTAAATGGGTTAATCTTTTTGTTGAAGTAGCAGAGGAATGCCATTCAAATGTGGTATAATTTATTGCTTAAAAGCTTTAAAAAAAATTGCTTAAAAGCTTTTCATAGGTTATTGTCCATAATTCCAGAATAAAATATCTTACTAGCCTTTTGGAAAAACATGTCTTAAAATTACAATAAAATAACAATTATGTCATTAAGTTGTATGGGAAAATGATGATGCCATAATGGCAGGCAATGTTCAATGTCTCAAATACCACCTAAAAATCTAATTATTTGAAATGTGTGTATATAGCATTCAGTTTCTTTTGCATTTCCTTATACCAACTAACTTGCCCTCCTGGTCTCCATGTGAGTCAATATTGTTAAAAGTTCTCTCTCCTACCCCTCTCTCCATAAATCTGCTGTTGTCACCCTCCCCTCAAAAAAATCTACTATTGACTCCACTGTCGTTGCATACTGCAATCTTATTTCCAATCTCCCATTCCTCCCCAAAGTCCCTGAAGTTGCTGTTGCCTCCCAAATCCGTGCCAATCTTTCCCAGAATTCCATGTTTGAATCAGGTTTCCACCTCTGGCAGGGTATCAAAATGGCTCATCAAAGTTGAGGATGACATCCTTTGCGACTCAGGTAAAAGTAAGTGATCCCTTCTCGACCTGTTTTCAGCCTTTGACATGGTTGACCACATGATCTTCCTCCAACACCTTTCCACTGTCATCCAGTTAAATGGGACTGCTCTCACTTGGTTCTACTCTTATTTCACTAATTGTAGCCAGAGTATCACCTGCAATGGTTCTCTTCCTGTTCCTGCATCATTACATCAGAGTCCCCCAAGTGTCTGGCCTTCACCCCTTTCTATTTCTCATTAACAGGCTGCCCCTCAGCAACATCACGCACAGTGTTAGTTTTTATATACGTTGACAACCCACAGCTCTACCTCACCTCTCTCAACTCCTCCACTATTGCTAAATTATCAGACTGCTTATCCAATATCCAGATAGAAGAATTTTCCTCCAATTAAATATTGGGCAGAATGAAGCCATTGATTTTGGTCCCCACTCTAAACTCTGTTCCCTAGATATTGACTCCATCCCTCCCCTGGCAACTGTCTGAGACCAAATCAGACTGTTCACAACCTTAGTGTCATATCTGACCCCATGATGAACTCCTGATCACATATTCACACCTATAAGACAGCCTATTTCCAACTCCACAATATCATCCCTGTCTCAGCTCAACCTGCTGAAACTCTCATTCCTGCCTTTGTTACCTCTGGAGTTGACTACTCTAGTGCACTCCTTTTTTATTCATTCATGGGATGTGGGTTTCGCTGGCTGGGCCAACATTTACTGCCCATCCCTAGTTGCCCTTGAGAAGGTGGTAGTGAGCTGCCTTCTTGAACCACTGCAGTCCATGTGGTGTAGGTACACCCGCAGTGCTGTTAGGGAGGGAGTTTCAGGATTTTGACCCAGCGAAGTGCAGGAACGGCGATATATTTCCAAGTCAGGACGGTGAGTGACTTGAAGGGGAACTTCTAGGTGGTGATGTTCACACCTAACTGCTGCCCTTTTCCTTATAGATGGTAGTGGTTGTGCGTTTGGAAGGTGCTTTCTAAGGAGGCTTGGTGAATTCTTGCAGTGCATTTTATAGATGGTACACACTGATCTCCTAATACCTAACTGATCTCCTACATTCTATCATCCATAAATTTGAGGTCACCCAAACGACTGTCCGTGTCTTAACTCATGCCAAGTCCTGTTCACCTATCATCTTTTTTTTCATTCATTCAAGGAACATGGGCATGGCTAGCAAGGCCAGCATTTATTTCCCACCCCTAATTGCCCTGTGCTCAATAATCAAATTGGCTCTCAGTCAAGGAATATCTTGATTCTAAAATTCTGAGCTATGTTTTCTAATCCCTCCATGGCCTTGCCCTGTGAAGTGCCTTGGAATGTTTTATTACATTTAAAGCGTTATATAAATAAAAGTGGAACCACACTCAATGGGCAGAATCATCCCAGATTTGCACTAAGTGCGGTAGCGGCCACAATTGCAGGTTTTCACGCCATATCGTACCAAACCTGCCACGTTACCTATGCATTCCCGGGAAACATGCCGTTTCCATGGCAGGCAGGCTCTCATTCACCCGCCACACCATAACCTCACCGCTTCATCACACCGGGCACCATATTTAAAATCTAGCCGCGTGCACACATCTCAGTGCTTCCAGCCCACGACTACGGCAGGGAAAATGCCCACGAAAGGCAAAAAGACTGCAGCCCCCGGGTTTAATGACACATCACAGGATTGCCATTTGGATGCTGTGGAGGCCCGCTGTGATATCCTCTACCCCCTACTCTGGTCACAGGACAGGCAGCAGCATCACCAATCCAGCATGGCGGTGCCAATGCTGCTCGGAAGAGGTTGGCCATCCAATGCTGAGAGAGGATGAATGATCTCATCCATGCAGCCAGAGTATGGCAACCATCTCATCACTCTAAACTCTCACACTCAAGCCCATCACACATTCACTGGCATTCACTCACTGCCAGATCAAGGGACATCATCACCCATTCTCATACACATACCTTCACATGTCCATCTGGCCTCACCTCCTCTGGAGACTGCCCTCACCATCTTGAGACCATTTGCACGGATCAACATCTGCCCCCACACACACCCTGGGATACCTCCCCCCTGCCCCCCCCCCCCCCCCAGCTTCCCCAGTACAGCTCTCCTCCTGCAGCCTCTTCCCTTGCCTGAGACCACTTTCCCCCTTCCCCAAGCAAGACCTCGCCCTGCAGCTATTGAAAAGCCACTCACATATGGCTGATCTGGTAGGTAGAGGCCTACCAGTGAGCCCCCTAAAAGTGATGTGGTGCTGTCTGTGAAGCCTGGCGCTGATGACTGCGAGTACTGACCGAAGTAAAGTAGGCAAACAAACCTTGAAGTCCCAAATGAAGTGCAGCCCGGCAGGTGCACGTCACTTATGTGATATACGTCAGTGTGTTTTCCCACCGACATGGGTGGACAATCCACAGCGGGGAGGGCGATGAGTCCAGCGGGCTGTCCTTATAATGATATGCTGATGTATTACAATGAGGTTCCCGATGTCCAATGGCGGGAAACACAGCCCACCATCAGCGGGCTGAGCAGACGATCGCAAATTGGTTTCATGCCATTGTATAACTACTTGTGTCATATTGTCCACTCACGCCACTGAACATGCCCGATGCCAGTGTGCACCGAAAATTTTGGCCAATATTAACTTTCCACCGGAATGGGGTATATAATTGAAAAGGAAAAATTGATGGAGCTAAGAGGAAAGAGCAGAGAAGTGGGAATAATTGGATAATTGATTCAAAGAGCTGGGACAGGCACAATGGGCTGAATAGTCTTGTTTGCTGCTGTGTGATCCTATGAATGTACACAAATATTTTAGTGTGCGGCATTATGCCACTATCAAGACATGTATTTAAGTCCACTTTGTGTGCCTATAAGAGCTGCTCTGTTTATGCTACATTTAATTGTGAAGTATCTTTGATTACTGTCAACAGGTCATGCCTACCCATACAGTTTGAAGGCATGAAGGGAACTAAAAAAAATTATCAGTTACTACTGAAACTCCATTGGCTCTTCTGTTGCCAGGCAACTGCAGAACCTCCAGTACATACATGTCTGTGTTGCTCTGATTATAGATTCAAACTGACAGAAATCAATGTTGAATCCGGTAAGGTTTTTGCTTTGATGTTACTTTTAGTCGGGTTCTCTGCTATCATTTATGGATTCATTATGGATTAAACTCGTGAAAATTATGGTAATGATGATATTAAGTAAGTTAGAACAATCAAATAACTTCAGTGCAGTTCAGTGAACTTCTTACCAACAAGCTAAAATGGTTGTTGCAGCATGAAGTAGCCATAAGCTAATTATTGGGCCAACACACAAACTGGTAAAGACAGCCAATAGAGTTCCATTTCATGAAATGTAGCAGAAACAAAGTTAGTATTCTGATGGATGTCTGTTTAAAGTGAATAATCATGGAGTAGGATTTTTCCTGTGGCCTTCAGGACCTCAGCCTCAGGCTAAATGGGGGTCAGAAGCCCACACTGTGTGGAGAATAGTCACTCACCTATGATTTTCTCTGAATAGGCCAATCAATGGCCAGAGAGTGCCCTCCAGCTTGTAAACAGCAGCAGGCTGCCATTACAGGTAAGTGAGGGAGAGTCCCTCCAACTTCTTTTAAATCTTAAATTTAAAAAGCCCTTAGCACCAGGCCACCACTGTGGTGAACGAATCACTCTACAGGGCCACCTGCCCAGCTGCAGCTGAAGCCAGGCAAGCAGGGAGGTTCTCGAAACCTGCCTGAAGCATGGCTGCCTCTCCCCACAGCAACCACCCCCCCCCCCCACCCCACCTCACCTCACCTCACCCCATCCCAACCCCAGTTTGTTACCGGGATGCAAGTAACTAATCAATTATTAGTGATTAATCAATCACAGTATCCAAACCATACAGCATATGCCATTAAATAGCAAGGTACAGGTTTCTTGATAGCCCACATAAGGAGGTGTGCCCTCTGCAGTTGCAGCGTCACCAAATGCTGCCTCTGGGAAAATAGCCTGGAAGCAGGATGGAGCCAGGAAACAACTAGGTTGGCCAACAGCAGGAAATTCTGCTTGCCTCCACGCCTGCCCCCATTGGGGCCTAACTGTTTAGCCCATTGTTACAATAGAGTGAAGTTGTGGTAGATTTTCAGCTTGACACCTAGGTGTAACCATCCAGGTGTAAGATTAGCATTGCAAACCAGGTGCTTGTTATACTTTGCATTTCCTACATTACAACAGTGATGATACTTCAAAAAGTATTATTGGTTATAACACACTGTGGGTTGGCCTGAGCTCATGAAAGGTGTTCTATAAATGCAAGTCTTTCTTTCTTTATAGAAAATAGCCTGACTTTTCTTCCGACTAATTTCACATGGAGATGGATATTAAGACCCTGATGAAGGTCCAAAGGCTGTCAGAATGTTGGAATTCTTGCCCAGCATGTGATGCTGGAGAGCATTTATTGGAAACCTCTGCACATAAACCCACTGAAGTATGTAGGGTCAACCTATAGGGTCAATGGAAGGTTTCCTTATTTGCATGTAACTGGAAGTACCTGGCCCTCTTGGATTCCCCTCGGAGCTGGAGGGAATGGGGGAGGGGAGCAAAGCTGGCTTGCCGTTTGCCAAAATGTGTCAATAGCTTTTCCACAGCTTTTGTGACCTGAAGTTGCAAGGTGATATACTTTTTTGTTATAGTTTTGACATGATGTTAGATTTGTGTAAACAAGTGTATTTGGATTGTTTGTAATTTGACACAGACAAAAGTGCACAAGCCTGCAAAATATAATTTCTAAATATTTTTTCTTCCTCATCTGGCTTGCATTTCAGCGATAGCCAGAAAATTCCACTGGGATAGTGCAAAGAATATAGTCACCTACTCGGTCTTCCTTGCCTGGCCTGTGCAACCACATGCATCAGGATACTTTCTTCATATAAGGACATGTCTGTTGTTTGCATTAACTAGTGTTTTTATATGGCTGTAGTCCTAATATAAATGACTTAAATTATGGTTTGACTAATGACTCACCTTCTTGTTGAAAATAGAGAAAATATCACATTTTTATAGGGCTCCCTTCCATTGTTGAAATGTATTTAACCACTTTGCAAAATGAATTTCTTGTTTTGGGATGCTGGGACTTTGTTATGTAGCCAAAGGAGCAGTTGTTCTCTGCCAATAACATCCCACAGAGATGCCATTAATGCACTATTCATCATTTTGTTTGAGAAAACAGTTGAATGGTGCCCAGGACATGAGATAAAGGTAAACATGTTTGTATGCATTAAACAAGCCATGGTGCAAACCAAATTTTGCAATAAGATAGGTAATTGAGGAAAGAATGAACAAACTTGCATTCATGCTTGTTCATTATTATCTTCAGGCAATTAACTTCTTAACACACCCGAAAACTCCACGCTACATTTATACATTACACCGCACTCTCAGCAGAAATGTAGCCTGAGGTTTTCCAGTCCCACCAACCAGGGCCATCATCATAGGCAAGGTGGGAAGATTTGGAGAGCCATTGACTTTTAATACCTCTCCAAATTTTCCTGTCCCGTCAGTGTCAGGCCAAAAAATCCCACCCCTATTGGTATCGTCCCAGATTTGCACTAAGTGTGGTAATGGGCGGGTAAAACAATGTTAGCTTTTCACGCCATATTGTCCCAAATTTGCATTGGCCTTCTCTTGCTCCTATTTCTTATGTTCTGATAAGATATTAGTGTTTCTTAATGAGCATGATAGTTATATATTTTTTACTAATTTAAGCATAAATTTTAAAGCAGCTTAACTTGGAAAATCACCTAAATTCTATAATGCTCATGAAAAGTCATTCTGAGATACTGAGGATTGGTAAAGTCATTGGGCCATTTTATTTGCCAGACTTCAAAGTCTTGCCATTAATGTCAGGACCTTGAATTCCAGCCAAAGTAGTTTTGATGGCAAATGAGAGATGAAAATGCAAAGTTTTTAATATTTAATTAACAGCATGATGCATATTTTGAAGCTTATTACCTATTCATGGTGGTAAGTCAATTGAAGAATTGTTATAGAAATCCTATTGATTTGACCTTCAGACCTCTTTGAAAATAATTAGATTGTTTTAGGTCCATTACATTTTGTTAGAGAGGACCCTGTGAAGGCGAGGCAGGATATTTGTGGGGCACTGGCCATCGTGATGACAGAACTGCTGAGCATTTGCGAAAGTTCCACAGAACTAGAGTTATGAATATATAAAAGCTGTGTTTAGAAAGAGTGACAAACCTGATCTAAACAACTACAGGTCAGTTATCTTTATTAGGAGGATGTACCTTATGTTTTAATGAAAGCCTGTGGCCCACAAATATCCTGTGTGGTCTCCTTCGACATTATAGTTAATTATTATCTGGTACAGGGTCCTCTTAACAATAATTAATGAGTCTAAAACAATTTCATTACCAAATAATCATATAAGTTATTAGGAGCAGGGTGGAGGAGTATCTACTGTTACAATCCCTATAGAGATTAATAACTTCTAAGTGACCAACACAAAGAATTGCACAACAAAATTTCATATTTTAAGACTTTTACTGTAACAAACAAACTAAAATCAAAATCGACTGAACATGATTTAGTAGGAAACTAATACACTAAATTACAGAAATGATAATCTCCATTAACTTCTTAACATACCCAGAACCCCCATGCTACTTTTAGATATTGCACTGCACTCTCAGCATAAATGTAGGCTGAGATTTTCCAGTCCCACCAGCCATGGGCATCATCACGGGCAGGATGGGAAATTTTTGAGAACTGTTGATTTTTACTGCCTCTCCAAATGTTCCCGTCCCACTGGTGTCGAGCCGGAAAATCCTACCCGTAGTCTTTTGTATAACGTCCCAATCTCCTCTTGGCTTCAACAGGATCTATTTTCCCTGCCCCATCAGGGTGAACCTTCCAGTGTCCTTTTAAAAGAAAGTCCCTTCGTTCAATCTTCTGAGCAAATTCAAATGGACATCCAGTAGCAAGACAACCACTGGTGAATCCTTGATCTTTAAATCTCCACAAGCCTCATTGCTTCAAACATGGATCGGTTCTCACCAATAGTCTGCTTGGCGATTAACCAAAAAACAGCCCTTCCTTCTGCTTGGTATTGCAGCACCTATTTTTTGTTCTTCCTTAAATCTCTCTGTCTGACTGACTTTGAGAACCTATAATAGGGCAGAATTTTGATGTCGGCGAGCAGGGGACGGGGCCCACTCGCCGCCGCATAAAATGACACGGGGTGACGTTGGGCGGAACCCCCGGCATCATCACCCCCCCCCCCCCCCGCCCCATTTAAATTTTCAGGAAGGCGGGCCCGCAACAAAATCAGCTGTGCGCCCACCAACCTGTCAATGGCCAATTGAGGCCATTGACAGGATCAATTATACAATTAAAGGACCTGCTTGCTCAACCTTAAGGTTGGCGGACAGGCCAGGAGCCTGGGTGGGCAATAGAGAAAACATGAAACCTCATCGACCGGCAGGATGAGGTTTTATGTAGGGTTTCAAAAAAGTTTAATAAACTTATTATGTACATTATGAACATGTCCTATCTCATGTTACATTGTCACATGAGGGGGACATGTTAGGGAATTCTGTTTTTCTATTTTTCATATTTTTAAAAGTGTAAGCGATCTCTCAGAGGCAGCACTTAGCCTCAGAGAGATGTGCGCTCCTTCGTGCGCACACGTGAAAGAGCTCAGTCTCGCTTTTGGAGAATCCCCCCCTGCCTGCACATGGAGCGCATAGCGCTTCCCGCTGGACATCACGCTGGGCGGGCCTTAATTGGCCCACCGGAGATAGGTTTGGGCCCACCCGCCGACAGGCAGAAAATTCTGCCCTATGAGTTTGTACCCAGCTGCCTCCTGCTTTGTGTTCTGGTATTAAAAGTTTCACCTTACTTCCTGGGTCTGTTCCCATGCTAACCAGGTCACATCCCCCATTCCAGCACATTTTATCTCACTTTAAATTTAAAACATAACCGTCTTATAAAGTTCAACGTTTGTAAGACTGCACAGCAATAATAGCTTAATTAGTGATAAACAGCATGGATCTTGAAAGTGTAATTGTGCTAAACAATTTATTAGATTTCTTAAAAAGAATCGTTCCAGATAAAGTAAAGTAATATTCCTTATGATGTTATTGACGGGTAGCAGAGTCTTCTATATCCTTTAGAGAAGTGCAGACTGAAGCAAGTTAATTGAGGTTTATAAAATAGCAAAGAGACTAGTCCAAACATAAAAGCAATATTCATTAGTTGCTAGAAATCTTAAATGAAGAGACTAGACCATGCTTGTGCAGGCAAATAATTTCAGTTGGATTGTTTAGGGAGGACCGATCATAATATCAAAAACAAAAACAGAAGCAGAAATAACTGGAAAAACTCAGCAGGTCTGGCAGCATCGGCATTGGAGAGCACAGTTGACGTTTCTGTTGAAGGGTCATGAGGACTTGAAACGTCAACTGTGCTGTCCTCCGCCGATGCTGCCAGACCTGCTGAGTTTTTCCAGGTATTTCTGCTTCTGTTTTTGTTTTGGATTTCCAGCATCCGCAGTTTTTTGCTTTTACCAATCACAATATCAATGGGCAGAACTTTTAGCTTGGCATGCGGGCCCATGCCCGACATGCTTAGCGTAAAATAGCTCGCGATGACGTCGGGTGAGCATCCCATATTTCTCACGTGATATTTCAGTTAGCGGGCGTACGCGAGGGTCTGCAGCATGCCTGCTGACAATTGAGAGGCCTATTAAGCCCATTAACGGCGCAATTAGCTGGAATTTTTCGCTGCCCATCCAACATTATGGTTGGCAGGTGGGCGAATCGGTCAGGTGGCCTTTGCTTTTCCAGGAAACTTCAAGGTCGGGATGAGGTTTCTGAGATTAATTTAAAGAAAGATAAAACGTTTGGCCACAAATTTCAGCATCCATATGCTTAGGTGACTCATTCTGATGCATGGGCATTTTCCTGGGTTTTTAAATCTGTTTTTATTGAATTTTAATTCTTCAGCTCCCTGAGGCAGCTCTCTGCCTTCAGGCAGCTTTCATTCTGCCCTCCCCCGCGCCGACGTTGACTTCAAGGCTCCCCCTCATCCTGACCCCCCACCCCAGCAGCGCTGAGCCTTTCAGCATGCCTTTCACAGGTGAGCGTCCCGATGACATTGTGCACTCGTGGTCGGGGGGCCAATCGCAGGCGGCGGTCCATTCCCTAGCCGCTCCCGAGCCCACCGATCGCAGCCCTGATCCAAAAATCCTGCCCAATAACAACTTGCATTTATAGAGTGCCTTTACCAAAGCAAAATGTCCCAATGTGCTTTGCAGGAGCATTATGAAAGATAACTTGAGACAGAGACACATATGGGGTTATTAGAGCAAATGATTAAAAGTTTGGTAAAACTGGTAAGTTTTTCCCAGAACCTAAAAGAAGGAGGTTGGTTTATTAGGGAGGGAATTCCAGTGCTTCCTCTCCAGGTAGCTAAAGGCACATCCATCAACAGTGGAGCAATGAAAATTGAGGATGTGTAAGAGCCCAGAATCAAAAGAATGGAAGTTAGGCAGGGGTAGAAGTGGGTTGGCTATTAGGTGATTCACCTCTTTCCAGCTAATAATAGATCTGCAGAACAGGTTGCTGGCTTGTGTGATGAACATGGATTCATTGCAGATCTTCAGCAGAGAGCTGGACCTGTTTCTGGCTGGAGCTGAAACCTCTTCTTACAGGAAGTGGCTATCTTGTAATATAAGGCAGGGTCAATACAGTCTCCTAAATTAGTTTCAGTCACCTACAAAGGTCAGAAAGGAACTTTTTTCAGATTTCTTCCCTATTTGGTCTGGGTTTTTGTCTGTTTTGGCTCCAATTCCAGGATTCCCAAGCCTCCAGTTAGGTATGGGGTGCCTTTATCATGATGCAATCCTATTGTGGAACACACTGACTAACCAGGTTTTCTCTTCCTGTCGATATGTTCATATTGAGACTTTCAGAAAGCGTCTCACAAAATTCTAATTGTAAGGCACTCAGCTAAAGGGGAGGATTTTTGGTGGGGTGGGGGTGGGGGGGGTGGGGGGTGGTCGGGAAGCTGATCGCTGCCCGCGATCAGGGCCGGGCCGCAATTTCACGCCAGTTAAGGTGCACCCAGTGTGAAATGTGAGTGGCAGTGCTCAGCGCTGCCTGTGTGGGCGGCGGGGGAGGGGGGGGTGGGGGGGAAGGAGGGCAAGCATGAACTTTGCACACGCACTTGGGTACATGCTGGAAAAGCTCACTGAGGCACAGAGCTGCCTCAGAGATGAAGAGTTTTAAAAATTAAAAATAAAGATTTTAAAAATATTATAAAACAATGACTCTTGTCACATGAGCGAGGACATGTTATAAATGAAATTTAAAACTTTCTATTTTATTTTTATTTGCTATTGGAAACTCATCCTGCCTGCTCGGCCTTTTTGCCTGCCCACCAACCGCAAGGTTGGAAGGTAGTGAAAAATTTTTTCGATTACCTTTTTAATGGCCTTAATGGGCTTTAATTGTCAGCAGGCATGCTGCCGACTCCGGCGCGCGCCTGCCAACCAAAATATCGCGCGAGTGCGAGATGAAGTCGGAACGCTCACTCGACATCATCGCGCATCATTTTACCCTCGGTCAAGTTGGCTGCATGCCTGCCCCAACGGGCTAAAAATTCTCCCCAAAGTAAATTTCAATTATAGTAAATGCCACAGGATTCCATTAAAGAACTTGGGACTGGTTGAGAAATAATCATACGATAGGAAACAAACAGTACTTGTGAGAAATTTCATGACAGGCTTAGGGAGGTGTTGACTACAGTCCCACAAGGGTCAGTGATTGGACGCCTAGTATTTTGGCCCTGTATAAACAACTTGGATTCTGAAACCAATTATAAACTGAGCCAATTAAAATTGCTATTCGTGGAAAAGTAGGGAGAACAGTCAAAACTGAGAAAAAATTAGTCGGGTTTAAATCAGCTTTGCAAATCGGTAGATGCATGGCATATCAAAGGTGTCAAATTTATTATGATAAAAGTTCTACGTTTGACGGATAATAAAAGCAAAATATTGCAGATGCTGGAAATCTAAAATAAGAACAGAAAGTGCTGGAAAAACTCAGCACCTGAGGAGAAATAAACAGAGTTAACAGTTTGAGTCCAATATGACTTCTTTGGAGTCCTACATTGGAGTGAGTTGTCCAAATAGGGAAAAGTAACATCAATTTAACTGGTACTTGGGACAGATTTCACTGCACTTGCACTTAATGACACACAAAAAAACAACAAAACTGATTCCAAATATAAGAATTGAGCTATAAAGAAGTGGCAGGGAAGCAAACACTTTATAGTCCAGAAAGAAAGCAGTTAAAAGGAGAATCTCATTGAAATATACACAGAATTACCAAATGGTACCAATAAAATAAACCTAGATTATAAGTTCATAGCATGTTAAGTAGCATCAAAGGACATGGGAACAGGAGTAGGCCAATTAGCCCCTCAAGTTTGTTCCAGCACTCAAGGAGATCATGGCTGATCTGTGATCGAATTCCATTTGCCTGGCTTTGCCCATATCTCTTGATGTCTTTGGTTAACAAAAATCTATAGATCTCAGTTTTAAAATTAACAATTGATCTAGCATCAATTGCCTTTTGCAGAAGAGAGTTCCAAACTTCTACCAGTCAATGTATTTAGAAGTATTTAAGTATTTCCTAATTTCACTCCTAAAAGGTCTCGCTCTAAATTTTAAATTATGCCCCAGAATTACAGGGCTGAATTTTTCCCTTGATGGGCAGGCAGGCCCAACCAACTCAGCGGCGGACGGGCAGCCGATCACCACCACCGAATCGGGCCTCGCCGTCATTTTAAGTGGGCGAGCCAATTAAGGCCCACCCAGCGTGACGCCCGATGGGAAGTGCTATGTGCTTCCTCTGTGGGGGGGGGGCCCAACTGCAAGAGTGTGCTCTTTCATGCTTGCACGCAAAAGAGCGCACATCTCCCTGAGGCTAAGTGGTACCTCAGGGAGATCGCTGAGAGGCTATGAAAGATTAAAAATAGAACAATAAAAAAAATCATTAACATGTCCCCCCTCAGGTGAAAATGTCACACGACATGGGACATGTTAATGAAGTACACAAAAACTTTATTAAACATTTTTAAATCTGATATCAAACATCATCCCGCCATGGGATGAGATTTGTTAAAAAATCACTTACCCACCTGCCTGTTGGGCCCGTGCGCCGAGCCAAAGTTTGCACGGGCCCCTCAAAATCATCGATGATTGGTGACTTAATGGCCTTAACAAGGCCTTTAATTAATGGCGGGCGCGCTTTGCGCTGCATCGTGCGCCCGCCGACCTAAACATCGCGACATCAGTGCGCGACATTTTAAGCGCTGATATGCGGGCTCCGCCACACACACATCAGCCAGAAGATTCTGCCCCTAGAGTTCTCTTCAAGCAGAAATAGTTTCTCTCTACCTACCTTACCTGTTCCCCCTACAAAATTAAAAACCTGGATCAAATCACCTCTTAACCTCCTAAATCCCATGGAATACAAACCTATTTTGTGTAATCTCTCTGTAATTTAAGAATTGGAGTCAGTTATCAGTCTGGGAAACCGGCGCTGCACATCCTCCAAAGTCCTTCCTGATGTGTGGTGTCCGGAACTGCTCACAGTATTCCAGGTGTGGTCTAACCAGGGCTTTGTATAGCAGAAGCATGACTTCTACCCTTTTGTATACTAGTCCTCTAGACAGAAAGGCCAGGATTTCATGAGCCTTTTTTTATAATTTTCTGTACCTGCTAATGACGTTTTAATGATTTATGTACATGGACCCTCATACCTCTTTGGGTCTTCACTGTTTTTTTTTTAGCTTTACACCATATAGAAAGTATACTGTTCTATTCATTTTAGCTCCAAAACACTGGGGGGGAAAATTTTCTCCCCGTTGAGGGGGTTGTGCAGGGGCAGGCACGAACCCGATCGCCAATTAAGGCCCGCCCAACGTGATGCTTTCCCGGAAGCGCTGAGCACTCCCTGTGTGGCCGGGGGGGTCTCCCTGAGTCGGGGCTGGCGCTCTTTCATGCAGAAATCTCCCTGAGGCATCATAAGGTTGGACGGGCAACTCATTTAGTTGCTTAAATTGCTTTTTAACAGGCCTTACTAGGCCTTTGACAGTTTGGCAGGCACGCAGCCGAGTCAGCTGCACACCTGACAAACCAGAAATCTAAATGGTGCACGGTGACATCGGGACACCCGCCCGACATCACTGCGCGTCATTTTACCCGCCGGCGAGCAGGCCCCGCCTACGCTCGCCGACTGGAGAATTCAGCCATTGATCTTACATTTGTCTGCATTGAAATCCATTTGCCACAATTTTGCCCATCCACTTTGCTTACAAAGAGATATTGATAGGCTGTGTAGATGGAATATAATATCACAGTGCCTCCAAATAATATGGAAGAGGAAGGAACAAATCTGCAGGAAAATCACACCGATGTGCAAGAATAATAGAGTGGTGATATGTGGGGACTTTAATTATCCAAATATTGATTAGAATGATGTTAGAGTAAATGCAAAGGAGAGGGAGGAGTTACTGAAAAGTGTGGAGGAGAGCCTCCTTAGCTAGTATGTTCTCGGTCCAACAAGGAAGGAGACATTGCTGGATCTGGTGCTGGGAAATGAGGTGGGTCAAATGGAGCAAGCATCTGTGGGAGAACACTTGGGTAAAAGTGATCATTGTATCATAAAGCTTAGATTAATAATGGAGAAGAGCAAGGAACAATTTAAAGTAGAACTCCTAAATTGGATGAAGGCTAGCTTCAATAAGATGAGAGTAGATACGGTCAGGGTAAAATTGAACTAAAGACAGAGAGGTGTTATGACGCAGCAGGTGATGTGTGCCAGGTGGATCAAATCCATGAGGGAAACTCAATCGCGCCATCACAACGGTTTTGCAATTTGTATTTATTTCGAGATGCATGCGCTGAATTCAGAAGTAATAAGTCCGCCAAGACTTTTAGAGTTTTTTAAAAACTAAATTAAAATATTAACAAAAGAAAAGATTTTAAGCACATACATAGGACTACAAATCACTTCTATAATAACTCCTAAAATCCCTAATTAACCTGACTTCCAGTTACACCCCCTTTAAGGCAATGGTCCAAAAATAGATTTTTAGATTTTAAACAGATCCAGCAAATTAACACAATACCCTGGACAGTGGAATTCAAAATAGTTTTCTCCAGCTTCAGTTTCTGTAGACAGCAGACTTATGCACAAATACTGGAGGCTTCATTAAGGATATTCCACACACTTATGGTACATCTTACAATGCCTTCTCCTGACACGTAGCCTCATTCTCCTTCATAAATGTTTCTTTCTTTTTAATATGTAAATTCCATTGTTTCCATATGTCTTTGGAAGTTTACCTTTCTCATAATATAATTTTTTTCACATTGCTAATATTTTCATCAACCTTTTTGAAATTTAAATCTATCTTCATCTGTTTAAAAATGCAAATTCCCTTCACACCTTACATGCTAAGACCCCAACCATGTTTTACCTACTTAGCATTTCAGGACATTTCCACAGCTTATTTCTCTTGATAACTTCAACTTGCAGTCTGCTTGGCTACAAAATGTAACTAAATCACACCCAGACAGAAAAACACAACCCCACCACCCACCACCCCCCCCCCCCCCCACCCCCCACCCACCCCACCCCCCCATAAGCCTACTTTACAATGAACCAAAAAAAATTATGAAAATTATTATACTTTTCTAACAGAGGAAAACTGTAACAGAACCAATGGGATCTTTAAGGAGGAGCCGTTGCAGATATAGGCCAGGTGCATTCCAACAAGGGTGAATGGTAGGAGAACCAAAGCCAGGATGATGAGAGAGATAGAGAATATGATGAAGCAAAAGAAAAAAGGTCTGATGCATGTCAGGTGAATTCTCCAAGTGAGAAAAGGCCAAATGCAATAAGTTGAGTAAGGTAAGTGAAGAGGAAAGTAAGATGGGCAGAGAGAAAATACAAAAATAGAATGGCAATTAACATAAATGGGAGCCCAAAAATCTTCCACTGGAATCTAAGACATATAAATAGTAAGTGGGTAGGAAGAGGCATGTATGGTTACTATTAGGGACAAAGAGGGTAAGAGGGTGATATACGCTAAGAGGCGCTGGGCAAGGCTAGAAAGCCAAAGCTTTAAGCCAGTATTTACTAAGGAAGAGGATGTTGACAAAATATTATTAGAAGCAGAGATGGTAAGATAATGGATGGAGTGCAAATTAGCATGCAGGATGGGCTGGAAAGTCTGGGTATGCTTAGAGTGGACAAGTCACCTGGATCAGATGGCTTGCATCTCAGGTTGCCAAAGGAAGTGGGGGTAGAGGTGGTGGAAGGGTTTACCATAATCATCTAATCTTCCCTGGATACAGGAGAGGTGCCAGATGATTGGAGAGTGGCAGATGTGACACCCTTATTCAAGAGAGGGTCTAAGGACAGTCCTAGTAACTATAGGTAAGGTTTGAGAAACAATAATCAGAGAAACAAAATAACAGGCACTTGAAGAGTTTTGACAGAGGGACCTGGAGGTTCAAGGGCATAGGCCTTGGATGGTGGTGAGATATATTGAGGGAATAATTACAAAGCACATCTGGAGTTTCATAAATAGAGGTATTGAGTACAAAAGCAGTGAATTTATGCTGAACCTTTATAAAACTCTAGTTAGGCCACAAGTAGAGCATTGCATTCAGTTCTGGTCATCACATGTTAGGGAGGATGTAAGTATCCTTGAGGGAGTACAGAGAGATTTACCAGAATGGTTCCAGGGATGAGGAATTGTAGTTACAGCTTTGAGAAGTTAGGGTTGTTCTCCTTGGAGCAAAGGTGATTGAGGGGAGATTTAGTGGAGGTGTACAAGGTCGTGACAGGTTTAGATAGGTAGTTAAATGCTGTTCCCATTAACTTATGGCAGAAGGAGAGGGAACACAGATGTCGAGGACTCCCAGGGCAACTCCCTCCCGACTGTATATCACTTTGCTGCCACCTCTGCTGGGTCTGTGCTACCAGTGGGACAGGACAAACCCAGGAATGGTGATGGAGGTGCCTGGAACATGTGTAATATATGATTCCGTGAGGATGACTTTATCAGGCTACGGCTTGACTAGTATGTGAGACCACCAATTAGAGTACCTGCCCTTAATCCCTAATCTCTGTCCTCTGCTACTCAGCCAATTTATGAATTTGGTCAGTAATTTGCCTTTAATTGCATGAGCTTCAACTTTAGCCAGCTGTCTCTTCAATAAATTCAATCCGATTTGTCAGGCATTTCCATCCTTTACAAGTCCATGCTGACTCTCTGATCGGCACCCTACCTTTATCATAAACTGTAGTAAGTTACCAACAATAGATATTAGGCCAAATGGTATGTAATCCCTTGGCTTCACCTTTCTTGAGTAGCAGAGTGACTTGTACAATTTTCCAATATAGAAGAACAGTTCCGGAATGGAGAGAATGTTGGAAGATTGTAGTTAGGGCATTTGCAATCTTCTCTCACACCTCCTTTGAACCCATGAATGGAAGCTATGGTCTTTTGTGTTTGTCACACTTTTGTGATATTATTTTCCTTATATTAACTTTGGCGGATCCCTGCCCTGAGTCAATGTTAATTTTACCATGCTGACCTGTTCAGTCCTGTAAATACAGATGCAAAGTAACTATTCAACCTGTCTGCTTTTTTCTTCTTTTTATTGACAGTATCTCTGTTATCAGTTTTTAAAGGAGCCCACATTGCTCCTGGCCATTCTAAAAACTAATGTAATTGAAAGAAAAATTTGTGCATCCCTTGCAATTTTCTTTTCATACTTCCCTTTTGAAGCCCTTACCATTTGTCACCCTTTACCTTTGTTTGTATCTTGCCAGTTTCCCAGGAACTATGTTTATTATTTTGCATTTTTGTATACTTTTTATTTTAATTTCATGTTGTCTCTTACATCCTTAATGGTCCATTGCTGTCTTTTCTATCAAGTAGAGCTCTTGGCCTTTAGAGGTATAAGGTGGTTCTATATCACAAATTCTTCTGTAAACACCTCCCACTGATCTATGTCATTTTATCCATTAACATATTTGCCCAGTTTACTCTGGGTAATCTCTGTCTCGTCCCAATGAATTTAGCCTTACCTAAATCTAGAATCATATGAGCTGTTTCATGTTTCTCCTTTCAAGCACTACATTGAACTTGATGATATTATGATTGCTATTAGATAAACACTCATGCACTGTTAGACTGCTAAATAAATCCAGTTTATACACATTACTAAAGCAAAAATTTCATGTATGCATGTTGACATAAATGGAAGTTTGTTTTAAACTTACTTTTCACTAACTTCCATAAGCAAGAAAAGCTTATTTTTGCCCATAAACTTTCTTTAAGCTTTTGCACTGGTGATTTAAAATCTAGTTTGGCGTAGTTCCATCAACAGAGGATCAGAAACTTGTGAGATCAGGCCAGGGCAAGCAACAATGTATTTTCTTGACCAGTCACATTAAAGAATCCTTACTGAAGTATGTAGAATCTGAACAAGGAAATGTTGGTTAGAATTTGCCAAATCATATATAGAAAGTGAAATAAAGAGAGTAAAAGAAATATGGAATTAAAAACAGAGATTAAAATACAGAAAGATTTTTTTTTAAAAATTTACAAGTTTTAAATTTCCAGCAATAGCCAAAAGCTGAAGGAATGAAACTCCAGACTAGTAAAAGGTAATTTTCAGTGCCAGAGAGGTTGTTGTGGCAATAATTAAGCCATACCACACCATTAAAATTGTACTTACATTGTACTGGACAAGCATTACTTATTCTGGCGAGTTTAGTGGGTGTCTATCACGCAAGTACAGCATGTACAGCCATCTACATGCTGTTCCATGTGTTTCAATGGTGAGTTTCTCAGCAACATGCAGGTATTGCATAGCCTCTGGAGGAGCAGACCAACTCAGATGGCCAATTCCTGATTTCTGTGTTTAACTCTGCACATGTGGTTGCTGGAATTTGCTGTTTGATTTTCTCTTTAATAGCAGTGAGAACTGCTGATTCCTTCTGCCACTGCATTTAGTTTACTGCAAAACCCTGGTAGTGTGATCAGTTTTGGTCACCACATCAATAAAACAAATTGATTGTGGAACTGTGCTTACAGTCAACTGTCAACTGATGGTGGTCAATTGCTTTTAATATTACAGCATAATTTCAAGATGAACATATATTAAATAATCTACTAGACAAAGTAATAGAGGCATAATTATTGGGGTTATTTAGAGTATAATCAGATTCCATATTGGGAGTCTTAATATACAAGAGGGATAAGTTTCAATGAGCTGAATGGCCTTTACTCAGTTTTGTTTTTGTTAAAATTCCCTTGTGCACTCCTTATCATATAAGTCATAGAAGCTTAAAAAAACTTAAAACACAAAGGTCTTTCTTATTATGGGGCAGAAACAAGATGCCCTCAGTAACCTGTTATAGCCAGACCTTGCGTTACAGACAGATGCACAGCTAAAATTGGTTCAATGGAAGTAACTGCAGTTTTAGGTAGGATCAATGCATTTAAAGCTGATCATGTTGCTGGAACTCTCCCAGAGGGTGATCCTAAACATCCAGTCATCATGTGTGTTATTCTCTATTACTTTGGAAAGGACCATTGCTGTTCATTATTTTCATCAATAATTCAGCTGTGGGCAATAATTGAATTATTCTTAACTTTGCTAATGATACAAAAAAAGTCCACAGGGGCTGGTAATTTATACCAAATCAATAAATTACAGGCTGATTTAGACAATTTAAGAGAATTTGCCCATGTCTGCCTGATGTCCTTTAATGTGAACAAAAACACAAGTGTGCATCAACAGTTCGAAAACTTCAGATATATTTGTACTGCAGGGGGACCTGTGAAGGCATCAAGAAAGAGATCTAGGGGATAGCTGATCAGTCAGTAAAGTTACATAGGAAGTGTGAGGTAGCTAGAGAGAAAATAGAGTATTCTCTTGCGTTGTTGGGACCATTCTGTACCAAATATAAGGCACTATACTATGTCTATATAAGTGTGGCATGCTAGTTCTTAGTGCTCCAAGTTCAGTTCTGGATACTGAGTGTCTGGGCAAGCTTGGTTGGAACAGTGCACGAAGCCAAAGAGTGAAGATTAGTTTGGAAATGAGATGGTGCGCTCAAGTGCTAAACCACATGGAGGGTGGCTTCACAGTGGGAAATTATGATACTGACTTATCTGTAGCTCAACAGTATATAAGTTGTCACTGCTTAGAATCGTGGAATGATGCAATACACAAGGGCCTCCCAGGCAGGTTGGCAGCTGGGGGGTGCTGTAAAATTGGTTTCTGTGCCATGGATGCATTCCCAGTGCTTACCCGTCTAACCTCGAGCCCACTGCAATTTTACAGGTGGCTGGGAAAGCATTAGGAAGCCCTGCCAGCCCATAGGCCAACTGAGGCCCTTAAGTGGCCAATTACTGTGCCCATGAGAGGCCCCCTCAAGGTCTTTCACCTGTTGTGTTCCCCCTCCGACTATCCGGGGGAGCTTGAAGGTGGCAGGGCAAGTTGAGAAAGTATTTAAAAAGGTATACAATATCCTGGGCTTCATAAACAGAAGCATAGAGTACAAAAGCAAGGAGGTTATGATGAAACTTTATGGCCAGGATTTTCCAGTTGTCAGATGGGCTCAGTGGAGACGAACGGGAGTGGCCACAAATCGAACCACCGCCCACAATCAGGCCGTGACCGCCATTTCACGCTGGCTGGCCAATTAACGGTCAGGCAGTGTGAATCGCGCGCTGCAGCGCTCAGCAAGGCCTGTGTGGCAGGGGGAGGCGGGCGAGTGCGGAACTTTGCGCATGCACGTGGGTGCACGCAGTAAAAGCTCCCTGAGGCACAGAGCTGCCTCAGGGAGCTGAAGCTATTTAAAAACTCTGTCACATGAGCAGGAACCTGTTAAAAATTAGTTTGAGAAATTTTTACCCTTTTTTAAATCACTGATCGAAACCTCATCCCGCCTGTGGATGAGATTTCACAAAAAATCTAAAGGCCGCTTGGCCTTTCCTCCTGCCTGCCAACCATGAGGTTTAATTAGATCTTTAACGGCCTTAATAGGCCTGTTAATTGTCGGTGGGCACACTGCCGACTCCCATGCACACCCGCCGACTGAAATATCGTGTAAGTGTGCGATGACATTGGGACACTCCCCTGACGTCGCCGTGTGTGATTTTATACTTGTTCGGGTCTGGCGCGTGCCCTCCCTATGAGCGGCATAATCTGCCCTATGAAACACTGGTTCAGCCTCAGCTGGGTAGATTTTAATGTCCTCCCCCCACCCCCCAAACCCAAAGTGAGTTTGGAGCTGGGTGTGCCATTTGATGAGGCGGGAAGGTAAGGGGCTGGAACCCCACTGCCTTTCAATCCCTCCCCCCCGCCACCACCTGGTCAAGCTCTGGGCAGAAATGTCGGAAGGTATCCTTCCTGCCTGGAGGATTCTGCTGCCATTTGTATTCAATCAGTGGTAGTTGCGGGCTCACCAATCATGGAGGATGCCCATCAAACCCTGTTGGGTTTGCCAGTGCCCTACTGGGGTGAGGGGGGGGTTGCTGTGCGAGGGGTGTGGGTTTCCTCATTCAGGTGCACCGTGCCCAGTCAGGGGATCCAGCATCGGGAAGGAGCAGGCCTGGTGAAAACCACCCCCTTGCTCTTGTTTCTGACCACCCTACCCCATTCCCTCGCCAGTGACTCCCACCCTGGCTCCACTCCTGCACACACCCATCTCTGACTGGGAATCCACAGCTAAGCCCCCCTGCAGGCGTGAGTGTTGTATCAGCAGTGAGCTCTGCTCCCAGTGGTGCTGCCAGCCTCTGTTTGCCAACCGGTGACAGAGACACCCGTTCCACTCATTAAATTCCGCCCGTTGTGTCCAATTCTGGAAACTACACTTTAAAAAGGCTGTGAAGGCTTTAGAGAGGGCGCAAGACATTAGGGATGAAGGGCTTCAGTTAGGTACATAGATTAGAGAAGCTGAGGTTCTATTTAGTGAAGTTAAGATAGAGGTGTTCAAAATCAAGGAGTGGATGGAAATTATGCCCATTGGTGGAAGGATCTTGAACTAGAATCCACAGATTTAAAGTGATTGGCAAAAGAACCAAAGGTGGCATGAGGAATACCTTTTTTATGCAATGAGCGGTTAGCATCTGGAATGCACTGCCTGAGATGGTGGTGAAGGCAGATTCATTGCTTTCAAAAGGGAATTGGATAAGCATCTGAACAGAGAGAATTTGCAGGGCTATGGGGAAAAGGCAGATTAATGGGACTAGCTGAGCTTCCCTTGAAGAGAGCCAGCATGGATTCAGTGGGCTGAATGGCCACCTGTGGTGTAACCATTCCATGATTCCACAGTTCTCTTGCCAAACAACTTAAATCTGTGTCCTCTGGTCGCCAACTCTTCTATAGCTAGAAACAGTTTCTTCTTATCTACTCTATCAAAACAATTGCCAGTGAAACTCATGGGCCAGAAACTCACCTGTGTCGGGTGGGCTGGGCGGGGCTGGGCACAGAGCCAATCACCGCCCACGATCAGCTCCATGCTGCCATTTAATGTGAGTGGGCCAATTAAGGCCCACCCAGTGTGATGCACAACGAGTAGCGCTTGGCACTACCTGTGCAGAGGGGGAGAGGAGGGAGAGTCAGGACCTGCGCTCTTTTGAGCGCAGCAATCTCCCTGAGGCACAGAGCTGCCTCGTGGAGATTAAGTTGCTTAAAAAGCTTAGTTATAAATAAAGTACAAAATTATTTAAACATGTCCCCTCATGTGATAGTGTTTTTATATTCAGGAAAATTTTATAATTTAATTAGTAAAAGCTTCAGGAAACCTCATCCCACTCGTGAATGCGATTTCCTAAAAAACGCAAAGGCCGCTTGGGCTCTTCGCCTGCCCGCCAGCCTTAAGGTTGGACAGGCAACGTTGCAAACAACTTTAATTGTTTTTTAATAGCCTTAATAGGCTGTTGACAGTTCGGCGGGCGCACTACCGCCTCCGGCGCAAGCCCCACGAATGAAAGATCCAAATGACGCACAATGATTTCGGGACACATGTCCGACATCATCTCGCATCATTTTGCACGTCGGTGTGTCTGGCCAGCTCCATGACGCCAACGGCAATATTCAGGCCATGATATTTTGAATAAAGCAAACAATTACAGCAAACTTTACAGCAGCAAAGAGATAGAGAAATTTCTTTTGAAGTTTGCTGAGCTTCAGATTCCGCTGTTAATGTAAGATGATTTAAGTAGCATTTTATACTGTATTAAGTTATTGGCATTTGCTAGTGAATGCTAAAAATTATTGCATCTTAAGTAGGCCAATAGAAAGGTATTGTCCTTGTAACTGATAAAAAGCCTTTAGAGTATTCGGAAGGAAGCAGTCACAGTCCATCTTAAGGAATCAAAAAACAACCTCCTCATGATTATAGTCAGAAAGTCCTTTTGAATTCCGACATGACGCTGGGTGTCTTTAGGGAAGATAATTTAAGAATTTCTGAGATAAGAGTTGCTTTACATTTTACTTTAGCTAAAGTTCTAAATTGTACAACTTTGAAAGACAGTTTTTTAAGCATCAGAAACAAAGAAAATGTTTTCCAAGGTTTTGATTGTCTTTCTACACAATTGAATAATGGACACAAATCTTTATACTTATATGTGTGTTTGTGTCAATTTTTGCTGTCAACTTTTGGGGCAGAATTTAGCCCTCGATGGTTGGGCGGGCCCCACCGGCTCGGTGGCGGGCAGGCAGCTGAACTCAGCTGCCAAAATGGGCCCTGCCGCCATTTTGAGTGGGCAGGCCAATTAAGGCGCACCCAGTGGCCTGCCCGATGGGAAGCGCTATGCGTTTCCTGTGCGGGAGGCGCTGACAGTTTTTAAAAAAATCAAAAATAGCGCAATAAAAAAATTATTAACATGTCCCCCTCATGTAACAATGTCACACGAGATGGGACATGTTAATAAATATTACATAAACTTTATTAAAGATTTTTAAAACAGACATGAAACCTCATCCCGCCGGTGGATGAGGTTTCATGATTTTTCTCCTTCTCGCTGGGGCTCCTGGCCTGCCCGCCAGCCTTAAGGTTGGATGGGCAGGGCCTTTAATTACCTTAATTATCCTGTCAATGGCCTCAATTGGCCATTGACAGGTTGGCGGGCGGACAGCTGATTTCGCTGTCCGGCCACCTTCCTGAATATTTAAATGGGGCGGGATGACGCCAGGGGTCCCTTCTGATGTCATCCCGCGTCTTTTTCCCGTCGGCAAGTGGGCCCCGCCCCCAAATCACTGACGGGAAAGTTCTGGTGCTGGTGTTTAAAGGTCTGTGCTAACATTTCCCATTCAATATTGCTATGTCAACTGTCATAATGTTGTTGTTGTGGAAATAAGAATCTGCAGATATGTTAAACTGGCTGGCGACTCGCCATCATCACTCGTTATACATTATCGCACAAAGTCACTCTCCATTGTGTTGGACAAAGGAACTGGAGCTGCTGTCCCTTGCCCTGTGTGCTCTTGTCTGTTGCTGTAATGTTCTCTCTGTGTGTCTCTCTCGCCTGTGCTTATTGCTCTGCTCTCTCTCAGACAGCTCTCTGCCACCAACTCGATCTCTGTTTCTACTTCTTTTCTCTCCACCTCATGGCCAAATGGGCCAACATCATTGCATGCACAGGCGTGCAGGGCACATACACAAAAATCAAAGACACAAGCGCAGTGGCAAGAGGGGACGCCTTGCAGTTTCCCAGTCGCTGCCTGAGAAATACAGGACAAATGGAGTCCCAGGGAGCCAAAGGGAGAAGGAGTTGTTATTTTGAAACACATCAACAAAAGGACATGGGATGAAATTATGGGACAATCCTGTAAAATACGAAACTGTTGGTCACCCCGTGTTCGAGTGTGATTGGTTGTGAGCATTTGGGTGTTGACATCAGTGACCCTGAACTGGAAAGGGGGAAATTCAACCAGGGTTCCTGTTCTCCAATACAATCTGGTGGTGATGTGCTGGGAAGTGTACATGTGTGAATATCTGTAATCAATACACATCAAACACTAAACCTGGTTTATTTGACTAAGTGCTTTCCTGGACTATTTGGCTAAATGCCACACTATACTATACAACTTACTCACAAAGCTATCAAGGAGATGTTTTGTTTGTGTTTCAAAATATCAATTCCTCCTCCCTGTTATTATTGGTGTGTATTTCCCCTTTTGTAATTGAGGCAGGTGGATGATAGATACAGGATATCTTTTGATGGCCTGAGGGAAAGGTGTTACAGCCCAGATAGTTTCTACAATGAAGTCTGGCAGTCTCTAGAAGAGAAATAGTAATCATGGCAGCTTTAGAAGTTTGGAACTGTGAATCACAATTGCAGCCATGGGAAGGGAAGTGATGGGATGTTCCAACTTCAGAGCAACCAGGGAGAGAAACAAGTGTTAAGACGAGGGCAGATGCTGTAATTCAAGTCATGATATATTCTTTCTTATTTCACATATCTGACACCATGGAAATGAAACAAAATGATCATGTAACCTGTTTGATCAGATTTCAAAAGTTTAACATCTTCCTGCAAAGCTCTAAAAATTGATTAATTTTCAGGGATAATAATGGAAATTGTTGCCGTTTGTAAGTATGAGAATGGAGCTAAAGTTTCAAGAACATAATTATTGCAAGCCATCAAAAATTAGATGTCACATGATCTTCATTGTTGGGCTGAACTTTGCCATGGGCATTGAGAACCCGATGTCAGGGCCATTTCTGGGTCGTGAATCCCACTCAAGCAGAGGCATTCCCTCTGAGTTTTATGGGAGGCGGGCAATTACATGGTCGCCTCTGCTTTCGTTGTCCAATTAGGGACAGCGGATGGGTTTTGGCGAGGGAATCTCAGGACCCCATGACCCACTGCAAGGGAGGCCAGCGCCCCTCACTGTGTGACCAGTGGGAGCACTACTGAAGGCCAAACAGCACAAGTGGCAGGGAAGTCCTGCAGGTGCCATCAGCATCAGGGGAATGAGTAAGACCTCATTGGACTCATGAAGATTAGAGACATCCATCTCCAGGAAATCCTCAGTCAATGGCAAGGCTGTGACATGGACAAACAGTAGCTTTGCCATTTTCTGCCAGTAATTGTTATAACTACTTCAGTTCTTACACAGCTCCATCCTCCCACTGTGAAGTCTTAGTTGCCATAGTGCTGACATATCAGGAGATCCACATGGCGCTGAGAAACCTGGAGTGTCGCGTGAAAGTTGATGGTTAGTTATTCAGCACCTTAATGATTCCTGACATTGTCCTGACAGGGGAGATACTGACGTAGTGTCATTGGATTAGTATTCCAGAGGCCCAGGCCAATGCTCTGGGGACAGGTGTTCAAATCGTACCTTGGCAGCTGGTGGAATTTAAATTCAATTAATAAATCTGGAATTAAAGTTAATCTCAGTGACCATGATAAATATCATCGATTGTTGTAAAAGCCCATCTTCAAGGAAGGAAATTTTCCGTCCTTACCTTGTCTGGCCTACATGTGACTCCACATCCACAGTAATGTGGTTGACTTTTAACTGCCTTCTGAAATAGCCTAGAAAGCCACTCAGTTCAAGTTAGGGATCAGCAAAAAGTGCTGCCCTGCCAGTGAGGCTCACATCCAGTGACAGAATAAAGAAAAAAAGTCCTGCCCACTGGAGGCGTGAACTCATCGGCAAACTGGCCCAACACCTATTTAGTGACAGACCTGTCAAGGAGACGCTTGCTCCTCCTCCACCCCGCCTCCAAAGGCCTGGGAAAATCCAGCCCATTATGCCGTAATATCCACCATTCAATGCTGCAGTTACATTTGTCCATTGCACCACTGCCAATACAGGAAGATTACTTTGTCTCCCATTTCAGAAATATTACAAACATGGGCCATTAGGGATATAATTCAGTCTGCAAACATATTCATCACATAGGAATTGTCAAAAGCTTAATTGTGCAACTGCATATCTAATTCAGTGCTCTTCATAAAGGACAAAACATTCTCTGTTTACTACATTTCTAAAAGCACTCTGTTGTGACTTTGTAAATCTACATTATGCGATTTTTGAAGAGTATGCAAAAGAAAAGATGCACAGTCTTTAGAATATTGAAGGGAAGTGTAAGAAGATAAGATGAAGTCATTTGGCCCATCAAAGATCAATGTGTGTTCTATTATTCCATGTCGTCCACCCCCACAACCCAGCCTTCTGATCTTATAATGTAAGTGCTCAACACCAAAAGAACTAGTGAACAGATATCAAGTATTTTCAGAACAGAGGGAAGTTAATGTTTCCGACAAAGGATACTCTTCAAAGCCTGGTGTTTTTCATGTATTAGTAAAGACAACAACAAATAACAATTGATTGACTGAACAGAATTGTGAATTGGAATAATGACTTATTATTCAGATTTCAAAATAGTAATAGAAGCTGCCAAAATTAGTCCTGACAATGTATACAGATTGTATCATTATATTTAAATTAAAATGCTGAATATATTCATTCTAAAGCAGTTAATATTTTGAAAACTCATTGGAAATAAATCAAGTAAAATGATAATTTAATCATTCTGATGACCTTTATGTAAATGATTACATAGAGAATAACAAATGGCTGGCAGTGGGAAGCTTCAGCAATTTATAAATGTCATTTTAACCCTTCCAGTGTGTTGCAGCTTTTTAACACACACAGTTTTTATCTGACTGTTCCAGTTTGATTTTTCTAAATCTATCCTATTTGCAGATTTTCTCGGGGAGTTCCCTGCTTTGGCGTCCCCACTATCCATTCCCATGTCAAAGTTTGTGGTGCAACTCCTTCTTGTCAGGCGATGAGTAATGGGGAAGGTGTTGAACAATGTTCCAGTGCTCGGCCTATATTATAATAAGATCAGTCATCACACTCTGTACAGTACTCTGTTTTGCAGAATGAAACAATCCCGTTCATTGTAAGTTATAAAGTTGTAAGTTATAAACTGCCAATGATGTCTTGTTGGTATCAAACGGGCAGATATTTAGGTCATCCTCAAGTAAATTAAGAACAAATTCACGTTTACATTTATTTCAATCTCCAGGTGCATTTGATTCTGCTCTCCAGAAATGTCAAATTGGCAGCAGGTAACTTTCGATTTTCAAGGGCACCTACCTTTGTTTTTATTCATTCATGGGGTGTGGTTGTTGCTGGCTAGGCCAGCATTTATAACCTATCCCTAATGTGCTTGAGAAGGTGATGGTGAGCTGCCTACTTGAACTGCTGCAGTCCATGTGGTGTAGGTACACCTACAGTGCTGTTTGGGAGGGAGTTCTAGGATTTTGACCCAGCAACAATGAAGGAACAGTGATCTACTTCCAAGTCAGGATGGTGAGTGGCTTGGAGGGAAACTTGCAGATGTTAGAAAGGAGGAGTTTGCAGGCCGACAGGCTGCGTTTCCCGTTGTGGGTTCCAGTGCCTAAGTCAATGCCGGGTGGTCCAAGCGGTTTCATTATAGACTTTCTAGTAGTTTGAAGTGACTGAGTGGCTTGCTAGGGCATTTAAGAGTCAACTGCATTGCTGTGGATCTGGAGTCACATGTCCTAAAGGACTTTAGTGAACCAGGTGGGTTTTTACAACATTGGTCATCATTAGAGACTTTTAAATACAGATTTTCTTTTCTTGAATTCAAATTGCACCATCAGCCATGGTGGGATTCAAACCCAGATCTCCAGAGCATTACCCTTGGGCCAGAATTTTTCCATTGGCGAGTTGGGGGTGGGGCCGACACCAAAATGATGCAGGAAATGTCGGAGGAAACCCCCGGCGTCATCCTGCCCCATTTAAATATTCAGGAAGGCAGTCAGACAGTGAAATCAGCTGTGCGCCTGCTGACCTGTCAATGGCCAATTGAGGCCATTGACAGGGTAATTAAAACAATTAAAGGCCCTGCTTGTCCAACCTTAAAGTTGGTGGGCAGGCCAGGAGCCCCAGCGAGAAGGAGAAAAAACATGAAACCCATCTACTGGCAGGATGAGGTTTTATGTCAGTTTTTTAAAAGTTTAAGTCGTATTTATTAACGTGTCCCATCTCATGTGACGTTGTCACATGAGGGGGACATGTTAATAATTTTTTTATTTTTCTATTTTTTAAGTTTATCAAACTGTCAGCGCTCTCCCTGAGACAGCACTTAGTCTCGGGGGATATGCCCTCTTTCGTGCGTATGCGTGAAAGAGCACACTTTGACTGTTGGGGAATCCCCCATCCTACCCACACACACACACACAGGAAGCCCATAGCATTTTCCGTTGGGCAGCCCGCTGGGCGGGCCTTAATTGGCCCACCCAGCGGAAAGTGCTATGCGCTTCCTGTGTGTGTGTGTGTGTGTGTGTGTGTGTGTGTGTGTGTGTGTGTGTGGTGGGGGGGGGGGGGGGGGGGGGGGGCGGTGGAGGGATTTCCCGACTGTCAAAGTGTGCTCTTTCGCGCATGCGCACCCATTGAGGACTAAATTCTGCTCTTGGTCTCTAGATTACTAGTCCAATGACAATACCACTACACCACCACCTGTCCACGGATTGTTACCTTTACTTAATTTGAAAACTTAGCTTGCATCAACAGCAACAGTATAAACTAAAAGCAAAAGCAAAAAACAAAGAAAACAAGGCTGCCAGTCAAGTACTTTTGTCAGGAAAGGTATTTAGTGCACAGGGTTTTTACGTGAATGAAGGCAGAAAATAACAACAAGATTGGTTCCATCAATATTGCAGTGATTATTGTTAATCATCTTATAAAGCCAGACCATCTGTGGCCTTGGTTAATGCACTGAAAGCTATTTTCAGATTTAGTCTGTGAAATATTGTTTTGCTAACATACAATTCAGAAGTAATCACAACAATAATGTGAATTGATTGATTTGTGTTAAGTTTGTTGCAAAGGATTTCAGAATGTACATTACCTGTGCTTAGCTGTCGCCTGCGTCAACTTTTTTGATAAGGGAAGGAGATGGATTTGTATGGAAGCTCTCCTGCTCATCTGCTGCAAACTATCTGGCTTCTATCTTGTTTACACTGTTTTCCCAGGATTCCCATGGTTTTTCTCTGTAACTATGGTAGAAGGGCAGGAAAACTTAGGGAAATGTGTCCCCATAGAAACTGCAAGATTGTGAAACATCTGGCACCACAACTAACATTATGGCTACTCTAATAATCTGTAGACCATTTCACTTTCTGGAAAATGAAATTCAAAATTTTTTTTACTGAATATCTAGAGGAAGGCTATTTACATTTCAGTGCAATTATTTACTTGTTACATATTCCTTAAAATAAGACATATTTTGAAAGAAGCAAATCTGTTAGAGCATATTATGACCATAGTCTAACTTAAATTAATGTAACTCTTGCTGTTACGATGCAGGAAGGTAAAATGAAAGATTTTTTTTGATATAAGTTTCCTGAATAAATAATAGTAAAAAGATAATCAACCTAGATGCGGGGCATTTTATTATCCCCTTTTAGATCTTTTCCCTCCATTACAGCAGAAGTATACAATTGACTGTTTTGTACAAAATGTGTTAATGGACTCATGTTCATTTAAAACCCAACCTGTAAAATGTTGCTACAAGCCATAATTCATTTAGGGCAGAATTTAGCCCTTGGCGAGCAGGTGGGCCCCACTGGCTTGGTGGCGGGCAGCAGCCAAACTCCGTGCTGAAACGGGCCGCGCTGCCAGTTTGAGTGGGCAGCTCAATTAAGGCCCACCCAGCGGCCTGCCCGCCAGCAAGTGCTTTGCGCTTCCTGTGCGGGGGAGAGGGATTCCCAACTGTCAAAGTGCGCTCTTTTGCGTCTGCGCACGAAAGATCACACAGCTCCCCGAGACTAAGTGCTGTCTCAAGTAGATTGGTGACAGTTTAAAAAACCTCAAAAATAAAAAATAAAAAATTATTAACGTGTCCCCCTCGTGTGACAGTGTCACACGAGATGGGTCATGTTAATATATATGACATAAAGTTTATTAAAGATTTTTAAAATGGACATGAAAGCACATCCTGCCAGTGGATGAGGTTTCATGTTTTTTTCTATTGCCCACCGGGGCTCTTGGCCTGCCCGTCAACCTTAAGGTTGGATGGTCAGGGCCTTTAATTGGATTAATTATCCTTTCAATGGCCTCAATTGGCCATTGACAGATCGGCGAGCGGATACCTGATTTCGCTCGCTTGGCCTAAATAGCCAAGTGGTTATGGTACTGGGCTTGTAACCCCAAGATCAAGAGTTCAAATCTCACAATGGCAAAACTATGAAACAATGTAACTTCATCTGAATAGGAACAGATGGAAACGGGTTTGTACTCAAAAGAGTTACCTGATTTCGCTGTCCGCCCGCCGTCCTGAAGATTTAAATGGGGCGGGATGATGTTGGGGGTTCCTCTCGACGCCATCCCGCGTTGGCGAGTGGGCCCCACCCCCAATTTGCTGACAGAAAAATTCTGGCCTTAATTCTAACCTTAGTTTCTGAGTGAAGAGTTCAATTTTAAGTCTGTTCTGCTTAGCAGCTTCTCAAGATGGAGAAAAGTCACCTGAGTTGCTTTTTCATATCTCCAAATGACTGGATCAAGACTAGCTTTTCATTTAGCCCACAATTCTCCAGTTGAGATGGTAGGCAGGTGATTTTCTTCCAGGCCTTTTCCAATGATATTCTTGATTTTACTTGAAGGTGTGTATAACAAGCCCAATGGGATTGATTAACTTCCCTCCTTCTTTACTGGAAAGGAAATAACCTCAGTTCTGTACGTCCCCTTGACATTATGGCTGAAGTCAGTACCTTCAAGCATGGAACTCATCATCTACCATTCATTGGAGGACAGAGACGCCAAGCTAACACACCTACATTTTATTTGTTAATTTTGCAGTGTGACGCTTATCAAAACTAAGGAATGGAATCTTTTCCTGCTTTGCAAACCGGGGCAGATTTTCTTAAAAACAATTGTCAATTAATAAGCAGAAGTGAGGCTAATCAGAAAATTAATAGAGTTTTGCCCAATTTCCACCTAATTAGTGTCCTGTCAAATGTTCTATTTCAGTTTTGAATGGCTGCGTTTGAGAGGAGCAATTTTAAAACTCGTCCACATGATATTTAGATATTCATGCAGTTTTATGGTATTTACTGCCCATAGGAAATGGCCATCCTGTTATGGGGCTGAATTTAACCCATCCCCCCATTGGGGGGGAAGTTGATGGGCGGGTGCGCTTCCAATCAGTGCCCCCAATCGGAGGCGCGGTGCCATTTTAGGGCCAATTAAGGCCAGCCCAGTATGACGTCCGTACAGAAGCGCTATGCACTTCCTGTGCGGGCAGGAGGGAATGCCTAAAATCGAGAGTGCGCTCTTTCGCGCATGCGCATGAAAGAGTGCACTCATCTCCCTGAGGCTAAGTGCTGCCTCAGGGAGATTGGCTCAAAATGTGAAAAAGCTCAAAACAGAAAAATAAAATTTCCCTCACATGTCCCCTCATGTGACAATGTCACATGAGTTGGGACATGTTCATAATTTCCAAAAAGATTTATTAAAATTTTTAAAATCCTACATGAAACCTCGTCCCGCTCGTGGATGAGGATTCATGTTTTTTCTAGTTCACGCCGGAGCTCCTGGCCTGCCTGCCAACCTTAAGGTTGCATGGGCAGGTCCACTATTTACTTTAATTGCTCTGTCAATGGCCTCAATTGGCCATTGACAGATCGGCGGGCACACAGCTGATTTTGCTGCGTCCCCACCTTCCTGAAAATTTAAATGGGGCGCAGTGAGGTTGGGAGTTCCGCCCGACAACACCCCGCGTCATTTTACGTGTCGGCAAGCAGGCCCCACCCCCGCTCGCCGACGGTAAAATCCAGCCCATGGTGTGCTGTTTCAAGAAACATTGAGTAACTTTTATACCTGCAAGTGAGGCGGTTTCTGCTTATTTCCTGGACTTGATTTTACAGATGGTGTACTGCTTGCAATGGTCCCAAGTTCATCCCAGGCTTTAGGATGGGAGGAATGAGGCACCCGGGTTGGTGTTTGGGGGAGGGGAAGTGGGGAGCAGGGGTGTTAACTGGACCCAAGCCAAATTGGTAAGTATGAAACAATCTTTAACAACATAATCAACAAACCATTAACAGGCTGGTGGGGGGCACGGTTTGAATGCCAGGCATGAAAGTCCAAAGCGGGGAGGGGTAACATCTTCAGGGAGAGGGCTTCACCTTGAGGCACATAGAGCATCCCCTGAATGATGTGCCTCCCTTTCTTCCCACCTTTTTAGCAATGTTGTTGAAAGAAACAGCCCTCCCACTATGTACTGTTTCAACAGAGTGTGTAACTCTTTCAAGTACAAACCCATTTCCATCTGTTTCAGATGAAATTACATTGTTTCATAGTTTGCCATTGTGAGATTTGAACTCTTCGATCTTGGGGTTACAAACCCAGTACCATAACCACTTGGCTATTTAGGCCAAGCTCCAGCCCTCCCACTATCGCGCACTGCCAGGCAGTGGAGGTTGATTGAAGCCTTAAGTGGGCAATAATTGGCTACTTAAGGCCATCAATAGGCCTAAGGGCCTATTTGGTTGATTGCAATATCTTCTGCTAAGTCCTCTAGCATTGCTATTGTTTTGGCATGTCCACTATATTGAGATAGTGGATTTCCCAATAATTTTCCTTTATGTATGTTTTTGAAGATGATATTATGGAAGGATCCCCTCTCTAGAAACACTTCCCTTGCTCCTCACTCTCCTAAAAAGTATTAAAATCATGATCCCTTGTCAACAGCTTCCAATCCAGAGGCATTAGTGTCCTGTTGGGATCCCAGCTGCTGTTAATACTGGATGAGTCAGATCCCAGAGTGAAACCTGGCCTGATAGATCCTAACATTTTTTTTTAGAAACTTTGGAGGACAGTTACTAAACAAATTCATAGGCCTCTGCTGATGAACTTTTAACACAAATTAAAACAAGAAAACTGAACGATATTATACCAGACAAAAAGGTTGGAAAGATCTTGATACAAACACAAGAAGATGATTCAAATTCCCATTAGTTCTTTACCCCAGCAATATCTTTATAGATGCATAACACCACTGAAGAGTTACCACTAGCTTGACACAAGAGCTTCTTGCCTGGCACAGTTGCAAATAGTTTTCTTTCAGTGAATGCCTCAGCATTCTCTCATATCTCTCCCCAAGAACTGCAAACTAAACTCACTGTATCTTCAATAGCGGAGCAAACAAATGAGTTCCCTAAATTCAGTCTTCCAGTAAAACCTCGGCTAAACTGATCACTTTACTGAGTCACATAACTGATTATTCAGTTAACTGCTGTACCACTAGCCTTGCAGTTTTTCTTCTCAGAGAGCTTACAATCCCTGTCTTCTCTCTGTGACACACACTCACTAAACCACCACCACCCCCCCCCCCCACCCAGCTCTTAACTCCTGTATTTCCAGTGTCCCTGGATGTTGCTTGGCAATAGTAAAGCTTTCCTACTTTGTTTTTTTTTCCGGAATCACTGAATTTTCAACCCCTTTTAATCCATCTCTTTTACTTCAGGGGTTGTAAGCTCTCATTAAAAATGTATATATAGAAACAAAGTCAAAAGACCTGAAACCCTTCAGTCACCAGTCTATCCAGACTCCCAGGCACCAAGGTTCATATGCAAAACATAAATGCAACTGAAACTATTTTACCTTTCTTAATACACACGCATATATATATATTCCCTATTCACCATGATAAAACTCTTCATAATTTTTAAAACCCTTTGGCTTACTTCCACAGTTTGGTCCCTATAATGCACACAAAGAACAGTACACTATCTGTTCCATATTTCATAATTCCATCCATATGGATTCTGTCTGAATACTACTTCCATCAGCATCCTTACAGACGTGCTCTAACAGGATTCTTTACTAATATTGCTACCACATCTCCTTTACTCCCTTCTTATAAATTTTTTCTGAAAATATTATCAGCAAGAAATTTGAAGTTCCCAGTGCTGTCTAAAATTAAGCCAGATCTTTTTTATAACCACTATATAATTTCCTCTATAATTATGAATATTTTCAACTTGCCAATTTTGTTTTTAAGATTTTGTACATTTGCATGGAAACCATTCAAAGCTGACTCCAACTTCATGATTTTCTCATTTGATCTTCTAATGTGCCTTTTCATTTGCTAATGATGTTTTTAATCCCAAATTATCTTAAAGCCACTTCCTTTCCCTGTTCTCTGCGAATACTATTTTCTCATTAAACCTTCTGGGCGCAATTTTCCCCAGGTACACTGGACGCTAAAAGGCCTCTAAGGTGGCTAAGATGGGGTCTTCAGATGAAATGTCAGTTTAGCAAACATTTAGTGCAAGACAACATCTTGGTAAAGGATTTGAAGCTTGTGCTAGGAACAGCCTCCCAAAGCATTGTTATGGGGCTGATTGCCACTTAAATTACCTGGCAAGTTCATTAAGGTTGTTGCATGGTATTTTGGTGGCTAACACTTGATGTAAGGCCCTCTCCTTACAGTAACCAGCTGATTAGAAGTAAATAAATTGTCGCAGAAGATTTTGAGCACTACTTAATGGTATAATACATTTTATTGTTCACTTGCTCCAGAAGTTTGAACAAGACCGACTGACACTCTAGCAACATTTATTCTGGAAATTCGGTCAGGATTTTACCTAAAAAGAGTAAGTGCTATGCAACTCTACCCATTGGACTCCTTACAGGAGTCTCCAGCAAAAAGGGAGTACTTGATCTGGGGCATCTTGTTAGGAGTTTCCCTTGGCCTGCAGGTGGAATGGGAGAAGGTCATGAGGCTAGGCAGAGCAGCACCAGCTGCTTCAGGAGAGAGGGAGAAGAAAGTAAGGAGGACTTCTTCCCCTCACTGCAGGTACAGGGCATTTCTACTGCTCTGGCTGTCCTCTGCCAAGACTTTTGTGCCATATGCGAGAAAATGTGCACCCTCTCAATCGGTCCCTGAGCCATCCTGAAACCTGGGAGTGAATTTTGCAGGCCCCCCCTCCCCCCCCCCCAACCGGAGTATTTGAAGGCAGGGGACACATAAGATAAAACAAGTGGCCAGCCCACCGCCTTCCTGCCCATCCCTGAGCTGTCTGCCACATTACCATAGCCAGGTAAGGCAGCCTGCCCACTCTGGGTCCTATTGAGGCCCTTAAGGGGCAAAATAGTGGTCACTTGAGGACCTCATTCTGCCTCCGCTGCTCTTGTATGTGCAACTGGGGATGGCAGAAGTAAGGTGGTGAGTCAGCAGGTTTCACTGCACTGGTAAAGGTGGTGAGGAAGAGGGGGTGGGGCTTGGGGGGGAATTCCCACTTTAGGTGCCTACTGGGGACACCCTCCACCCAGTCTCTAAAACACAATGGCACCACCCCCGTCCTCCCTCACTGGAGTCTCTGACCAAAATGCCCAGACTTATCTTAAATTCGAGTATTCATGTTTTTACTTGCTCGGTACTGCTTGTAGTCCCATCAGTTGCCACTACTGTTTTCCAGCGCTGCTAGGGATACAGAGCTTCCGGCCAATCAGATTTGCTGTCAGCACTCTAGGGCGGGACCTCCTGTCCCTGAGTGGTAGAAATCCCACTCTCAAGTAGTTAAGGCCACTGCAAGCGGACGAATTTAAAGTCGGCGAGGTGCCGATCGAGGGCTGTTGGGGGTGAGGAATAAATATCCCTGTGAAATTCACCCCCTTAACTGTTTCAGCCAGCCCACTGCACACCTTCAATGAAAGTGGGTGTGTGGAACCCACATTTACTGCTCCAAGAAAATTGGCCAGAATTTTACAGCCCCACCACAGCGGGAACAGGTTCGTAAAATGCGGCGAGCCATTCTAAACTCCATTGACTTCAGTGGGACCATAAAATCCCCCGGTGTAAAATTCCACCCATTGTGTCTAATGCATGCTAAGTCTGCAGGAGTCTCTGTTCTAGCGCTTTCAGGTAAATTCAAATTATGATAATCTGCAACCAGGACCAAAATTGCACACTGAAGTCAAACTAACAAGCAGGCTTATTTTATTAGCACAACAACCATTAAACATCTGTTTTCACCCTTTCACCAGAATAACCCCACACTTCCTATTCTATTAAACAAAAATAAAAATACCTGGAAAAACTCAGCAGGTCTGGCAGCATCTGCAGAGAGGAACACAGTTAACGCTTCGAATCCGTATGACTCTTCTTCAACAGTTCTGTGAAGAGTCATACAGACTCGAAACGTTAACTGTGTTTCTCTCCACAGATGCTGCCAGACCTGCTGGGTTTTTACAGGTATTTTTATTTTTGTTTTGGATTTCTAGCATCCGCAGTTTTTTGCTTTTATCCTATTCTATTAACTTCAGTTCTGCTCTCACACTCTCTAAAACAGATTTTTCTGTATATTTGTGTAAATTCTCCCATCTCTGCAAACAAGTTAGTGCTATTCCAGTTCAAGTGAAGATCTTATCTTTGGCACAGCATTAACATATTCAACATTTGCACAGAAGAAATATCTTGTGAAGGAAGACGGAGTTAAAGGTTTAGAAACATTTGAACACCAGATAGGTCAAGTAAATATGGGCCAAATGTACTCACTAAATGTCTCAGTTTGGCAACCTTAGAAAGTTATGGGTGAAAATCCCACTCTAGAACTTGAGAGCATAATTTAGTCTGAACACTTCCATGAGGTGTTGAGGGAATGCTATAGTGTTCGAAGTGTCACCTTTTGAATGAGGCATTAATTTATCCTTACAGCCAATGTAAATCAGCCCATGGCACAATATGAATGAAGTTATCCTGATGTCCTGGCCAACATTCATCAGTCAACCAATCTAGCAAAAGAGATTACAAAAACAAAAATAGCTGGAAAATCTCAGCAGGTCTGACAGCATCTGCGGAGAGGAATACAGTTAACGTTTCGAGTCCATGTGACTCTTCATCAGAACTAAGGAAAAATAGAAATGAGGTGAAATATAAGCTGGTTGAGAGGGGGGATGGGACAAGTAAAGCTGGAGAGGGCCAGTGATAGGTAGAGGCAAAGGAGAGATTGCCAAAGATGTCATAGACAAAAGGACAAAGGGGTGTTGACGGTGGTGATATTAGCTAAGGAATGTGCTAATAGGGACATTAAGGGTACAAAGCAGGACAAGCAAGTGACAGATGGCCCTAGTGGGGGCGGGGTGGGGGGAAGGGATCGAAATAGGTTAAAAGATGGCGATAAAACAATGGATTGAAATAAATTTAAAAATAATAGAAATAGGTGGGAAAAGAAAAATATATTAAAAAATTTAAAAATTATAAATTATTGGAAAAAGAGATTAATTGGTCATCTTACACATTTGCTATTTGTGGTCCCTTTCTGTGTGCAGATTTGCTGCTGTATTTGCCTACTTAACAAGACTTAATAAGTATCTTGTAGGCTGCAAAGTAATTTGGATTGTCCTGAGGCTATGATAAGTTCTAGATGACTACAAGTTATTTCTTTCTTACGAGAAAACTGTTTGGCTTTTATAAATTTTTTAAAAACAATTTTCAATAAATTATCTAAGAAATATAAAGAATAAATAAGAGTCATAAATAAGAAAATAGGTATAAGACTGGTTTAAATGATAAATATTGCAAGCACAATGTCAAGGCAATAAAAGGAGTGTCCATCACGTGTGTTGCCAAGGGTTTGCACAAAGGACACTGAATAAACAGCTGTAACAACACCGGAATGCTCAAGCAGTAATTGTCATCTAATCAGGTACCTGTAGTACCAGTATAACCCTGAGCCAACAAAATTGTTGCCCACAGCCATCGGTCTTCATTCATAATAGACTGGAGTATAAGTTTTTGCTTGCAAGGTACCTCAACCATGTAAAGCACTTTAAAGCATAAAATGTGGGAACAAAGAAAGATTTAATGACAGATGGCACATCTTTCCTTTTTTCAACTTTCTCATTCTATTTTCTTTTTTTTTAGCTTCCAGGCTTTACAATCTTGTCTCTTTTTTTGGCTATTGACTGTACTTATTTGGTTGTCTCTTTGTGTACATATGTAATTTATTCCATCAGTGATGCTTCTCCCCAGGAATCAGCATGCCACAGGGTTTGACTGGAATAGACCATATGTATAATCTCGGTGCTATGGAAACAGCATTGTCTGCAATCAGATTTTGCATGTTTTCAGTCACTGGGGGAAAGACACAAATGAGAATCGCAGACTTGATCTGTGATGGTTGCAGCTAATTAAATTTGGAAAATGATGAAATAAGAACAATTCTAAGTTTTAAAAGAAAGCTTCAGGTGCCAAGACAGACCTATTTCACCCCATTTACACCAAATAGGTAGACTTAGAAATTTTGTTTGAAATTAAGCTCAAGTTTTTATTCTGGATGTGCACAAATTTCTTCCTTTTAATCCCACAAATTTTATGCATTTGATCAGTGGCAGAAAATTAATAAATCCTTTACAAAGCAGAATATTCTCTCCGTGAGAGCAGAAGCAGGACAAGACAACAAAAGCAATTATCAGTCAATGTATGTACATATTTAACAGTTCCAACAGGAAGTTAAATTCATCTTTGATCTGTTCTTTGTCTCTGAGTTCCAGCATGGTCTGCTTCACTATCTATTTGTTCAAATTGGGATTGCTGCCAGGTAATGTGTTCTATAGAGCAGAATAAGGAGATTGGAGTTGTTGCCAGATTCCGGGTTCTAATAGCACAAAATTGGCAATGATTAAGACTGGATTCTGGGAAAGCAGTGGGGGTATCTGGTATCAGTCAAGTGACAGACCAGACAACTGAAGAACAGAATAAGCTGAGACATTTATTTGTATTTTGTTTATATACGGATTTCCTACAACTCAAAATAGGAACAGAGGTATGTGGAAAATGGATTGTATCTATTCGCTCTTGAATTCAAATAATGATCAGGAAATTGAAGGGTTTAAGTCTTAAAGAGCATTTGACAGTATTGTACTTACATAGGGATCATTTGGTTAAATATTTGAGACCACTTGCATACTGAAGTGTGCAATGGTGCTTTTGTGATGTAGACTGCAATATTTTAAGAGGTCATTGTAACAAAATGTGCACAATAAATATTTGTTGATCTTTCATGTACACTAAGCTTCTCAGTACCTGTGTGAATTGAATTAATTCAGGAGAGAGAAAAGAAATCTACATTTTAAGAATTTTGTTCACTATCTATCCAAGGTTGCAATGTAAAACGATTATTTCTCCCTAGTGTTGAGAAACAGCTGATACACTCACACCAGTATAGCACTGTTAATGCTGCCTTCAGTTCTTGCATACAAAAGAATTGTAGCTGAATTTATTGAATGATTATGTCTTTTCAGTTAGATATACTAAATGGACCATATAAGCGTATAGGAAATATGGATATGGGCAAGCTTTCCCAACTATTCAATGGAGTGGATTAGAAATTCTGGAAGCCTGGAAGAATGAGAAGATGCCATAAATCCTGCCAAGGGGTTGTAGTTTGAGGTGGAACACAGATTTGCCAGGTTTCCGTTCCATGCATCTGTCCCTGGAAATTGCACAACAAAGCGGGAAGTGCCTTCTTAGGCTTTCTCCCTTTCCATTCTGCACTGATTTTGGGGACATGATTGGGGGTGTTCCCATTCTACTTCAGGAATATATCCCAGTTTGCTCCTATTACACTTAATGGATCCCATGCCTGCTGGATGTAGATATAGGGGTTAATTTTCCCAAACTAGGGAAGGTGGGTTTGGGTGAGTGCAACAAGTTAATTCCCCTAAAAGTAACATCGTCTTGGGTTCAGTGAAAATGAAGAGCTTTAGCCATGGCCAAGTGAGGCTGTAGCATCAAATCTCCAAGTACTGGTCACCATTGTAACCCATGATGGTGTCCCTTTAATTGGAAAGCCTTTCTTTTACAGAATGGACACATTGTCCTTCCACCATGCCTAATTGCATGGGGAAGACAGAGGCAGGATGACAATGCCCTGACTCAGTTAAAGAGCCACGGAAAAGCCTTCCCTCCAACATTCAGGTTCCTGACATATGAATGGTTGGGCTTTTAGGTCAGGGATTAATTACACCCATGGGGCTGAATTTTACCCCCGTTGGGGGGGGAGTTGAAGGGCGGGTGCGCACAGGCGCGCTTCCGATCAGTGCCTCTGATTGGAGGCATTTTATGTGGGTGGGCCACTTAAGCCCACCCAGCATGATGTCCACACAGAAGCGCTATGTGCTCCCTGCGGGCAGGCTGAATCCCAAAATCGAGAATGCACTCTTTTGTGCATGCGAAGGAAAGAGCGCATTCATCTCCCTAAGGCTAAGTGCAGCCTCAGGGAGACCGGCTCAAAATGTACAAAACCTAAAAATAGTAAAGTAAAATTTCCCTAATGTCCCCTCATGTGACAGTAGAAAAGTCTGCAAATACAAAGGCAGGTTCTTATGAAGGTTACATGTTTTTTCCTCTTTACAGATGTTGACTGTATTGCTGTTTATTTCTATCATCTTTTATTTCAGATTTCTAGCGTTTTGAGTATTTTTTTCCTTTCGTGTACTGGTTTAAGCTGGGTACTTTTTGACCACCCCAAACAAAAATCAGAGAGAAATGATGCAGGCTTTAACAAAATCGATTTCTCACCCACTCTCAGCAGGTGTAGGTCCTGCTAGGCCGATCGGGGGCATGCTGCTAGGCCTGGATTGCACATTTCTCTGTTTTGCCCAGTGTATTTATTGTCACTATTATCTGCTGTATTTCTCTTGTCACAGCATAAGAAATAAAGCAGGTGACATAGATGTGGATGAGGTTTCATGCTTTTTCTAGTTCTTGCTGAGGCTCCTGGCCTGTCCACCAACCTTAAGGTTGGACGGGCAGGTCCTTTAATTACATAATTGACTGTCAATGGCCTCAATTTGCCATTTACAAGTCAGCAGGCACACAGCTGATTTTGCTGCGCCCCCACCTTCCCAAAAATTTAAATGGGATGTGGTGACATCGGGAGTTCCCCCCAACTTCACCGCGTGGCCCGCTCACTGACACGTAAAATCCTGCCCACGGTTTCTGCCATAACCTCCAGAAAGCTCAAGACATTAAGGAGAGGTCATTTACCTTCACACTTCTTTGGTTTCCTGCAAATAGTTAAGAATTTTGTACCATTTAATCTTTGGCCAATAATTGGTCTCTTCCTACCAATGGCAAAACGGGATATGTGCCTCTTAGCACCTTGAAAGACCCATACAGCAAATATTAAAATGGTGCTATCCCTGAGGTTTTGGATGGGGTTAGTAGATTGGCAAAGCAGTGGTTGGAAGTCCTGGAAGCCAGGCCCATTGTGTAGAATGGCACTGAATCATGCAGGTCAGAAGGGCTCTTCTCAAAATCCTTACCATATGCCGAGATGGCCGATCTCAGCTACTGTTGCAATAGGGCACTATATTTCATCTCAGCATGCCCGAGCTACTGAGAAATATTAGTGTGTGTATGTGTTTGTGTGTGTGTGTATGAATGTTAAATAAGGATGTGATCAGAAATAGCTCACTGTCCATGCTTATTTGCAGCTGACAAATCTATGTGAGATGAACAACAGTCACAAAGATCAGAAATAATTAAGTCACTTGGCCCAGGAATGGCCAATAGCTTTCAGGGTAAATACAAGTGATGCATATTAGAACAGGAAACGGTAAATGATAGCTATTTGGATGAGGGATGAAAGGGAACATCTGTGTATGGAACCAATCCCCACTATTATTTACTGCCTTAGAAGAGGAAGGCTAAGATTAGAGAAGTGTGTGGGGGCGGGGTGCAGGGAAGAGAAATATGTGGAACAATGGACCTTGATTGATACTGTTTGATATGGGGCTGACCAACAATTTGGTTCTTCCTTCTTATTGCTAAATGTTGAAAAATGGGCAAACCTCTGTTTATATTTTACTGCTTGCATTGAGAGGCAATTTTTTTTATTGTCCATGTCACCTGCTTTAGTTCTTATGCTGTGACAAGAGAAATACAGCAGATAATAGTGACAATAAATACACTGGGCAAAACAGAGAAATGTGCAATCCAGGCCTAGCAGCATGCCCCCGATCGGCCTAGCAGGACCTACACCTGCTGAGAGTGGGTGAGAAATCGATTTTGTTAAAGCCTGCATCTTTTCTCTCTGATTTTTGTTTGGGGTGGTCAAAAAGTACCCAGCTTAAACCAGTACACAAAAGGAAAAAAATACTGAAAATGCTAGAAATCTGAAATAAAAGAAGATGATAGAAATAAACAGCAATACAGTCAACATCTGTAAAGAGGAAAAAACATGTAACCTTCATAAGAACCTGCCTATGTATTTGCAGACTTTTCTACTTTATGTTTTAAAACAAATAAAAGTCTTGTATTAACTAAATACAGTCAAAAGATAAGTAGAAGGAAGTTATATTTCCAGTATCAGTATTCTTGTCCTTGGTGTGATATTTCAGGGGATTAAATGATTTTTGTCTATTTTTGGATGCTGACAGGCAGATTGCCCACAGTAGCCACATTTTTGGCTTCCAACATTGTTATGTACCCTAAAAAATGTACCCTCTAAAAGATTCAACACAGGTAAATCTCAAAAGCTTGTAAATGGAGAACTTCTATAAAATATGCAATAGATTTAACTTGGAAACAAAAAGGTTATACATTCTATACTGTTTCCTTGTTCATTTTATTCTTTCATTTAATTTTCTTATTCCTCCTAGCATGAAGATAGTGAATCAAACTGGGGTATTGTTCCACTGACAATGGTGCCTTCTAGTTCCTCTTTACAAGTAACATTCCTTTATGTAGAATGGAACTTTTACACTGAGAGAGTACTTCTGCTGTCATTGACACACTTTAATGTGAAGGATTTGGCAGTGACCCTGATTTTCCGTTGGGTCTCACCAGCTTTCGTTTGATTCCTTGGCCTGAATTTTTCAGGTGGCAGGCAGACTCAGTGGAAGGGGGCAGGGGCGGTCATGGAGGCGATTACCACCCGCAACCGGCTCCACGCTGCCATTTTACGCAGGTGGGCCAGTTAAGGCCCACCCAGCATAAGTTGCAAGCGGTAGAACTCATCCCTGCCTGTGCAGGCGGGGGGAGGAGGGAGAGTCCGTCTGCGCTCTTTCACACATGCGTGCAAAAGAGTGCTTCAATCTTCCTGAGGCAGCTCCGTGCCTCAGGGAGATTGAATCGCTATTGTGAATAGTGAATAAAAGGTTTAAAAAGTTATTTAAACATGTCCCCTCATGTGACTGTGTCACATGAAATGAGACGGGTTCATATATTTATGAAAAATGTTTTATTTAATTCATAAAAGCTTTAGGAAACTTCATCCCACTGGTGGATGAGGTTTCCTAAAAAAGATGAGAAGGCCACTTGGCCTTTTCGCCTGCCCGCCAACCTTAAGGTTGGACGGACAGTGTTAACAATGATCTTAATCAGTTCCTTAATGTCCTTAATAGGCCGTTTACATGTGCCCACTGAATGAAATATCACGGGACTGCGCAATGATGTCGGGATGCCGCCTGACATCATCGCGCGTGATTTTATGTGTCAGTGTATCGGGCCCGCCCCCGCACGCCGACTGAAAAATCCTGCCCTTTGTCTTTTTACTAAATGTGTTGAACTGCATTTGCATTTATGGGTAGAATTTTCAACTGATGGGCCTTGCTGAAACAGCAGGACGATGAGGGAGGTTTGGGATATGATTAACAGCTTCAGTGGGCTTTTTTAAGGATCTTAAACTGAGCCAACTCCAGGTTCCCTGGCCAATCGAGAAGGCAGGTGGAATGATGCACCCGATCTGTCAAAGGAAGGATTTCTAACTAAATGGATCCAAGCATGGGTTAGATTGGCTCAACTACACATAAATTTTTGAGGTTCCAGCAACCACAAGAATGGAGAGGAGATCTGGGAGACTTCTCCCCAGGTCTTTCACTCTTACCTGGAGATCCTGTTGTAGGGTCTGAGGTAGGCTCTCTTAAGGACAGGAGGAAGAGGCCAATCAACACTCACACTCACTTATCCTGTTGCCATTTCTCATCCATGATTCACAGTCACCCTCCATAAATGTTGCCCTACCCTCCTCTCCACACAAATCTGTTCTTTGTACTCATAACTTCTTGCTTTTAGCTAATCATTTGCTATTCATAGGGTCTTGCTGTGTACAAATTGGCTGCCATATTTGCCTACAGAACAATAGTGTTGGTATTTCAAAAGTACTTTGTTAGTTAGGCATCACTTTGGAATGTTCCAAGGATGTAAAAGATGTCAGAAAGATGCAAAATCTTTCTCCTATTGATGTTGATTAAGGGATCAGATTTGTTCCCCCTAGTTGAATTTTTAATGGAATGCTTCTGTCCAATCCTGTGGAATTTCTCTAATATTTAATGATTCTTATGTGATGCTCAACTGTGCCCCACAATTTTTCTTCATGTCTCCTTCAGCATCTTGCAATATTTGCTGTCTAGGGTGTTCTGATGGCTCAGTGCCATTACATGTGGTTTGTTCATTTATGTCTCTGTAAATACTGACTGAAAAATTACAGCTGATAGAGTTTATATATCTGAATGAGTCATGGTATAATTGAGATTACATCACTCAGAGGTAAGGACAGAAAAGAACCAAATGGAAATTGGAATTACGTTCATTGTTGGCATATGAGCATGGGAGGTTGAGCTTGTTGTTTACTAGATGGCAACAGCAGAGAGACAGCTTAGGGTGTTCATTAATATATTGGATGGAAATGGGACATTGTTGACTACCTTCCTTGTGGTTTGATACTCTTAAGGTTGAATTGTGTCGATGTTAAAAATGGAGGGTTATGTTAATTGGAAGAGAGGGGAGTCAAGAAATAGGGGCTCACACATTTTGGTAATTTTCCATTCCAGGTGCAACCTTTGTGATGCCCACTCCAATTAACAGATGCCCTATGGTGTTTTGTCTACATGAATATCGTATAGTGGCAAGAGCTGGGCTGTGCTGCAGCTGGGTTATACATTTTCTTACTGCATGCAGGGAGAACTGTGGCAGACGACGCGATGCATTTGTCTTCAGATTCCTACAACATAAATGTTTGCTGAAACATTAAGGCATACCAACCATTAATGACAACATTTAACATTGCAGTGCAAACAATATAAACTCTTACATTCAACCTGTCTACTTTGCAAGGTTTGGAAATGCAGGAAGATTCAGATGGCTAATAAATCATGGTGGTGAACTCAGAGATTAAGGGACTGATATTGACAGGGATATTTGTAGGGATCTTATGTTAATTGAGACATAAGGGGTTCTTGAAAGGGTGGATGCTGGTAGGATGTTTCCCTATTTGGGAGAGACTAGAACTAGGGTACACAGTTTTAAAAAAAGGGTGTCCCATTTAAGAAGAGATGAGAAGAGATTTTTTTTTCTCTCAGAGGGTCGTGAATCTTTGGAACTCTCTTCCCCAGAGAGCAATAGAGGCAGGGCCAATTAATATTTTTAAGGCAGAGGTGGATAGATTATTGCCTAATAGGGGAGCCAAAAATTATTGGAGGTAGGCAGAATGTGGAGTTGAGGCCACAATCAGATCAGCCATGATCTTATTGAATGGTAGAGCAGGCTCGAGGGGCTGAATGACCTATTACTCCTCCTTGGGGGCGGTGGTGAGGTGCAGTTTTACTTTGTAACAGAATTTCAGAAAATTATTTACAGCCTAATTTAATGTTACAAATTTTGAAAACTTCGATTTTCTGCTAAATATGACAGGATCCAAAGATTTCCAGAATTGATCTGTTTAATTTGGCTTGTAACCTCTATAAGCAAATTGCCCCTCTACTACAGTTTAATTTCTAAATCATGAACCTGAGCTGTCATTATGCAGTTGCTATTGATAACTAGATCACCATCGTATTATCTGGGGACATTAATTTGCGAGCATTATTCAGCACATACTATAATATTAACTTATGAAGTCATAGTTTATGTAATAGGATTGGGGATGGTAAAAACAATAAAGCAGATTTGTTCAATAGCCTGCACATAATCATATCTATTATTTTTCTCAGGTAAACCATCTGGTTTCATATTGTTCCACGAGTACATTATTGTATTCTAGAAATACTGGGGGATAAAGGAAATGAGAGTTTAATTTGTACGATTTGTTTAGCTGTTTAGCCATTTTCCTCCAGGAAGTAAGGAAGACAGGTAGTAAATAATCTGTAGCTAAATCTGGGTGTGCTGTGCTCTGCAAAAAGCTCCTCAGGCTTTGTTGGGAAAGGTTCCAAATTAAAATATTTTTTGCAAGGTACCAGGGTATTTTTACCTGTTGCACCAGTACACTTTTGTGCATGGGACAGAAAACAAATTCTTATTTGCCTGGTGATAGGGGTTACCTTAAACATGAGATTGTCAGACAAATTGGTGATGCATATGAAAAAATATTCTTAAATTAATAGGGCTGTGCAATAATCGTAATCTTTAAACCCAGGAGACACCTCAAAGCAATAAAAGGTATAGCCATTGCATAGCTACCAGCTGCACTGATTCCTTTCAGGAGTGAGGCAGTTTTACACTCTTTTGCAAGTTCAATTTTCCAAAGACTGCTGGGCAATCATTCTTACCTGCTTTATTGCACAAACTCAACTCCTCCATCCCCTAGCTTTCACTCCACCATCGCTCTTCCACTGCCTTCAGCTTCCTTCTTTCCCTATCTTCACCTCTACCTAATTTAAGGTTGTGCAAAGTCAGCAGGTACACAGTGTGGGTAAGAAAAAATGTAGACACTGCCCTTGTAGGAACCACAATACCCAGGATCTGATGAAAATTATCATGTAGCCAAAATTCTGAAATGCAGCCTCCAAAAATGATTAGAGGAGTTTTAGGAGTAGTGTAGTTCAATAACTACAACAACCTCCTGCATTTATATAGCATCTTTGATGCATTAGGACATCCCATAGGCATTCCTTGCAAATTTCTTTCATACACACCTCCTGAAAGTTTTGACTCAGCTGGCATTTGGGTTCAATGGGTGCTAATCTTCTTCTGTAAGCCTAGATAGTGAATTCTAGCAGACTACTCATCCATAGGAGGACTGCAGCTGGGGCCAAAACTCTTCTCTTCAGGCAATCTTATTTTTCCATTGGGTTAACTTAATTGTTAGCAGCATGAAGTTACCTGATTGTTGTCTTCCCAGGTCGACTGGTATAGATGTGAATTATACGGCACCTTTTGCTGCACCAGCTGCAATCAGCTAACTCGCCATAGGTCAAAAGACCTTCCAGTTTGTTTGGCTCAGCTCTGTGTCGACAATACCAACTAAACCAGTGAAGCAAATGAGAGCTGCCATTTTGCATCTAATTATTAAAATTCTTTTTTATGATATGGTCTGTACAAAAACAGAATATACTGTGTGGCTGTGAACAGCAGTACATGTTGGATTTTTCAATATTCCATTCACCATGTAGAATGCCACATGCAAATATCATCTATTAGGAATTCAGGTGTGGATGTTGGCAGATCCCATAGGATTCTCTAACTATTTAAGTTTGTGGGAGCTTCAATTCATAAAATCTAGCAATCTGCCTTCCTCGCTCTGCCCACCTCCACCAATAATAATACTCCAGTGTATCCCATCAAATTGTCATGCTTTATAAACAAAAAGATGTGTGTAGTACCTTAATTAACACAAATCCCCATGCAAAGGATGCACCAAGTCTGCACAGCTTTAGGCACCATAACTTAAAGCACACAGAGATAATGGGCGGAATTGTCCCAGATTTTCACAAAGTGCAGTAGCAGGTGGGTAAAATGATGGTTTACCTGCCGGCCGCAATGGTGGCTTTTCTCACCATATCATCCCAAATCCGCCTCATTAATAATGTATTCCTGGATACACACCATTTTAATGGCAGGTGGGATCCGATTTGCCTGCACGCCTTCCCCTCGCCACCTCAGCATGCCAGGCACCACATCTAAAGTGCTTCCAGCCCAGGGCTGCAGCAAAGAAGAAATGGCCCCGAAAGGCAAGAAGATTGTAGCCTTTGAGCACATGTTGGATGCCGTGGAGGTCCGCTGTGATATCCTCTACCCCCGCACTGGCCACAGGAGGGGCAGCTACATTACCACTCTGACCTGGTAGGCGATGGCAGTGGTAATCAGTGTCAATGTTGCATAGAGGAGGTTGGCCACCCAATGCAGATAGAGGATGAATGATCTCATCCGTGCAGCCAGGGTATGGCAATCACCTCGTCACTCTAAGTTCACACACTTGAGCCCATCACACATTCACTGGTATCTCTCTCATTACCAGCTCAAGGGACATCACCACCCTTTCTCACACACATACCTTCACATGTCCAGCAAGCCTCATCTCACCTGGAGACTGCCTACTCAGCCCTCACCATCTTGAGGCCACTTGCATAGATCAACATGTGCCCTCACACACACTCTGGGATACCCTCCTACCCCAGTACAGCTCTCGTCCTGCAGCCCCTTCCCTTGCCTGAGGCCACTACTCCCCCTTCCCGAAGCAAGACCTTGCCCTGCTGCCATTGGAAATCCACCCACATGTGGCTGATCTGGTAGGTAGAGACCTACCCATGAGCCCCCCTAAAAGTGATGTGGTGCTGTCTGTGAAGCCTGGCACTGATGACTGTGAGTGCTGACCGAAGCAAGGTAGGCAAATAAACCTTGAATTCCCGAGCAAAGTGCAGTTTGCCATGTGCACGCCTTATATATGCTGTTGTGAAACACGTCAACATGTTTTCCTGCTGATGTGGGTGGACAATTCAGCAGGGAGTGATGAGTCTGGTGGGCTGGCCTTATTATGATATGCTGATATATTACAGTGAGATTCCCAACATCCGGTGGCAGGGAATGTGGCCTGCCATTGGCAGGCAGAGCAGACGATCACAAACTGATTTCACAACATCATGAAACCGATTTTTGGCCTTCTTGCCATATTGTCCACTCATGCCACCGAACACACCCAACACCGTCGGGCAAGGAAAAACTCGGCCAGCATTACATAGGACGTAGTGCACGTTTGTCGTCAAGATGGGCAGATCTAACTTCATTACACTTTCGCAAACATTGTTGCTCACTTTTTAAAAAGTCTCACTCACTCCCAGAATCTTTGCTGAAGCTAACTGGAATTGCTGTCCTTTAGTGGAGGGAATTCCAATACAAGACATATATTTTGTTATTAATTAAGATACAGCTTTTAATTCAGGATTGAAGTTGCCGAGTGCAAAACAAAAAAGAGGAACAGGAGTTGGCAGTTCAACCCCTCAAGCCTATTTCACCATTCAGTGAAAAAATGGCTGATCTGCAACCTAACTCCATATTCCTGCCCATGTCCCATATCCCTTAATACCTTCGATTAACAAAAATCTACCAGATTTAAAATTAACAAGTGAGCTAGCAATAACTGCCATTTGCAGAAGAGAGTGTGAATCTTCGCTGTCCTTTGTGTGTAGATATATTTCTTAATTTCATTCCTGAAAGGTCTAGCTCTAATTTTTAAGACTGGTTGGTCCCTGACTTTTCTTCAGCTTGGCCACCAACACTTACACAGCTGCAAATAGCAATAATACCAGGCAAAATAAAAAAATGGTGTAATCCGCAAAGTCAGGCAATTAAGGATAAAACTAGAGCCCATTTTTTTTATATACTATACAAACTTCAATTTACAGAGATACTCATTGTAGACATGCACCTCCTAACCCAACAATCACAGTTTCAGTCTGCTCCTATGGATCGGAGCACAAGCAAATCCCTGTTAATGACCACCCACCTGACCACAATTACTTTACAATTAACAGTGGAAAAATCCTCTCTTTCAAATCTCGATTCACACTGTTATGGAATAGATCTATTGGGCAGAATTTTGCCCTTGGTGGGCGTGGGAGCCCCACCGGCAGGCAGAAAGGCAACCCCCGCCGCTGAAATGAGGCCCGCCACCATTTTGATTGGGCCAGCCAATTAAGGCCCACCCAACAGCCTGCCAGACAGGAAGCACTTCCTGTGCAGGGTGGGGAGGGAATTCCCCAGCTGTCAAAGTGACGAAGGAGTGCACTGCTCCCTGAGACTAAGTGCTGTCTCAGGGAGATTAGTGACAGTGCACAAAAGTTAAGAAATAGAAAAATAAAAATATTATTAACATGTCCCCCTCATGTGACAATGTCACACGAGATGGGGCATGTTAATGAAAAAACGACATAAACTTTATTAAACTTTTTTTTAAACGGACATGAAACCTCATCCCCACCAGTGGATGAGATTTCATGTATTATCAGGAGCCCGCTGGGTCTCCTGGCCTACCTGCCAGCCTTAAGGTCTTTAAAGATGTTAGTTAGCCTGTCAATGGCCTTAATTGGTCATTGACAGGTCTGCAGGCAGACAGCTGATTTTGCTGTCCGCCCACCATCCTAAAAATTTAAAGGGACCAGGATGACGTCGGGGGTTGCTCCCGATGTCGGGGGTTCCTCCCAATGTCATTCCGCATCATTTTCCCGTTGGTGAGCGGGCCCCACCCCCAAATCGCCAACGGGAAAATTCTGGCCATTATCTCTGAGCTTTCTGAGACTCTGAACGCACATGTTTTGAGTACTCCTCTGGTTGCATTATTCTGTACGTGCTTGTTCAACTCTGCCTTTATTGCAAAGCTACTTCCATTGTACTTCCTACATGTTTACTTGACCAGTGAGCCGGTGGTACTATTATTTCTATTTGATTTGAGTCATGATTTCTGAGCCTTTGTATACACAAGCTGTGTCATCCAGGAGCTTCAAATCATCTGAAATTCCGTTATGCATTAAAATCCACTCATCTACCATCCCATCTTAACTGATTTAAATTGGCCCCCAGTTCCCCCTTGGAGCAAATTAAAAAAAACATTGGTCTGATTTTAAACTCTTGTGTAAGTGAATGGGTTTTGAGTGAGTTAAAATCTCACCCAGGTCTCTACAGTCTTACCCCATTCTACCTCTGCAAACTGCTTCAGTTTTACATTATTTCCTATGTCATCTAGTTTGGTGACTAAAGGTTCCTTTACATTCTCTCCCCTCCAATCTACCTTTGGTGACAGAGCTTTTAGTCACCTCAATCCTATTCTTCAGAACACTTTCCCAAACCCATCTACCTCCCTCCTCACTAAAGACTTCCTCGAAGCCTTTTTCTTCAACCATGTATGCAGTCATCTTGCTTAGCTGTTAAGCTTTAACACCCACTCCTATTCTCCTCCGACATTTTCCTTGTTAAAGACACTATATAATTGCAATTTGGTATCTGTTGCATTGTTTTCTGTGCATGTGTAAAATTGATAATGGAGACTAATAATGCATAAATAATGTCTATTGCACTGCTTTCCCTGTGTTTATCAACAACATTTAGGGTTTATTGTACCATGTTATTTGGAGTACCTAAATTCGGCACATGCATGCTGTTTCTGTGCAATATCCTGTTTTACTGCTTTCATTACCTACTGGGTCAGCTGTTGTGGCATTGTAATCAGTAGTATCTGGGGCTGTGCAAATGCTGTTTGTGGCACTGCAATCTCTGTTAACTAGAACTGTGGGCACACATTCTATACCCATTACCTGACCCCATCCAAAACTCTGCTGCCTTATCTTAACTCGCATCAATTCCTATCCACCCTTATTCTCACAGCCTCATGTTAGCTCCCAGTGCATTAGCACCTCAGAGAATCATTTAATGGTTCTAGCAAGAGGCCTATGAAAGGCCTTACAACCCTTCACTCAATTGAAGGAGTTATTTCAACGCAAGTTGTTGTTACAGAGCAATCTGTGCTTTAAACGTTGACATTTAAGGCTTTGCCCATATGTGCTTTTTCTATTGTAACACGTGTCTCTGTTGTACCTTAAACTCTGATATCTGAGTCTGTGCATACATATGCTACAACTGTGGTAGTGGTGTAACTGTGCTTTAAATCATAGTGCCTGGGGCTCCTCGCACAGGTGCAATATCTGTTACATGCTGACTGTGCTTTAAAATGTAGTAACTGAGATTCCGAGTACAAATGCTATGTCTGTGGTATTGCCTTAGCCTGTAAGCTCTGCTTTCGCAAACAGAGTAGCTTTGGAGAAAGAGTAGGCGCTGTCCACTGATTGGCATAGTGGCTAGCAATAATGAGTGGATGCTGGAAATACGAAAACAGAACAGATAAAAGCACAATACTGCATATGCTGGAAATCTCTCCTTTGTCCCCACTGGCCTTCTATTCAGCTTCACCTGCTCCACCCCCTTAAACAGTGTAAATTTCATCACATTTCCACTTCTCTTCAGCTCTGAAGAAGGGTCATACCAACTGGAAACGTTAACTCTGTTTCCCTCTCCACAGGTGTTGCGAGACCTGCTGAGTTTTTCCAGCATTTTCTGTTTTTATTTCGAAAACCAAACAGGCTGGGAATACTCAGCAGGTCAGTCAGACAGCACCTGTGGAGAGAAGTTTCCTCTACATTGCAGAGACCAAATGCAGACTGGGTGACCGCTTTGCAGAACACCTTCGGTCTGTTCGCAGGCATGACCCAGACCTCCCTGTCGCTTGCCATTTCAACACTCCACCCTGCTCTCATGCCCACATGTCCGTCCTTGGCCTGCTGCAATGTTGCAGTGAAGCTCAACGCAAACTGTAGGAACAGCACCTCATATTCCGACTAGGCACTTTACAGCCTTCCGGACTGAATATTGAGTTCAACAACTTCAGACCATGAACTCTCTCCTCCATCCCCACCCCCTTTCCGATCCCCCTTTTTTCAAATAATTTATATAGATTTTTCTTTTCCCACCTATTTCCATTACTTTTAAATGTATTTCCATCCAATGTTTTATCTCTACCTTTTAGCCTATTTCAATCGCTTCACCCCACCCCACTAGGACTATCTGTACCTTGCTCGTCCTGCTTTCTACCCTTAATTAGCACATTCCTTAGATAATATCACCACCTTCAACACCTCTTTGTCCTTTTGTCTATGACATCTTTTGGCTATCTCCACCTATCACTGGCCCTCTAACCAGCTCTACCTGTCCCACCCCCTCCAAACCAGCTTATGTTTCACCTCTTCTATTTTTCCTCAGTTCTGTTGAAGAGTCATATGGACTCGAAACGTTAACTGTATTCCTCTCTGCAGATGCTGTCAGACCTGCTGAGTTTTTCCAGGCATTTTTATTTTTGTTGTGAAGAAGTTAATATTTCAGATCAATGAGCTTCAGTCCGAAGGTCAGTGGTCACGATTTAAAGTTTGATGAATTTCCTTTTGGCTTGGTGGTTCAGTTTTAAATGAATTGAGCACCCGAGGGGAGGTTAGATCGCGGGAAGACACCTTGCCTTCAGACAGGGAGCAGCATCCGTTCCAACGCTTTGTTGCAAATGTGGCTCGTGTCGCTGAGCCTCTCCCGCACCCCCCCCCCGCGCCGGGCAAGTGGGCGTGGCCTTCGCTCCGGTTCACGTCACTTCCTGTCTGTCTGTGCCTGTGTGTGTGTGTGTGTGTGTGTGTGTGTGTGTGTGCACGCGCGGGCGCCATGGCGGGCTCGCGGCTGGGCGGAATTTTCAGTGTAACGGACGCGCGCGAGACGGCGGAACCCCCCCTGGGAGACGGTCGGCGCTGGCAGGTGAGTGAGTGTGATAGACAGGCGGAGGAGGAGGGGCAAGGAATAAACCCTCACCCCGGGGGGGGGGGCCTTTAAACCTTCACCTCTGGGCCCCTTTAAACCTTGGCCTGCCTCAGCAACGGTATGTGTGTGTGTGTGTGAGAGAGTGTGGGTGAGTGAATGGGGCGTTCCGGCCGCCGCCTCTTACTCGCGGGGAAAGGGAGGGAGGGGCGGCCCGGCCCCTTACCGTTCTCTTTGTGCTTGTATATTTTTTTTAAATTGAGGGAGGGGGGGATATAACCCACGTTTTTAGATGCAACTTTGAAATGTTATTACAAACGGCTCCGGATTAACGGCACCGGCCGTCAGTCCCCTCCCCCGGAGATTGATCCTGATCCCCCTCCTCCCCCTGCTGCTGCTGCTGAGGGAACCGGCGAGCGGAGCCCCGATTATCGGCTCCGGGGAAACCGGTTCGCTGTCGATTCCCCCCCCCCCCCCCCCCGGGTGTTGAGCAGCAATCCCGGTCTCTTCCCCCTTCCCCCACCGCCGGGAATAGTCTGGAGTTCACCCCCCCCCCCCCATTTAAATAGGGCCAACTTCAGAGACGGCGGCGAAGAGACTTGAAACTATTGAGAGCAATGTTGTCAGCTCCCACTTGCCTTGTCTGCATCTCTCTTCCTCCCCCTTTTTGTAAGTTGTCAGTTGTTTCATGACCACTTACGTGGCCAGAGTCCCTTTCTCTCCTATCTCTTGATCGCCCCTTTTCCTCGTGTGAAGTTGTGTCGATGCGATCGCAAGAACACCCACAAGGTTTGAGCGTTAAATTTTTCAGATTCATTTCCCCAAAGTTTTGATTCCGCCCAAGCTGTAAAACTTTGTGGTGCTTCGTTTCCCGGTAATTCTTGCTTGAAAAAGGAACACTTGATGGAGACAGGTTTTTTTTTGATGAGCTTGCTGTATGTAGCACGGATGCAATTTATTGTAGGCAGAGAGTTGAACACGTAACTGAATCCATTGCCAACTTTTTAAGCTTCGTGGTTTTCCACTCTGATTGTAATGTAGGGTGGTGACCATGGAAAGGGTGGTACTAATTTGGAAGGTTGTAGGAAATTCAGGACCGTAGAAAAGTCCTTGAGCATTTGTTGTATTTCCCTGTGAACAATGAAGCACAGTGTGCAGCAGTCTGAAGTCATGGTCCAAACATTTTTGCTGAAATAATGCAGAGGGAGTTTCTGAGATTGCATTAGTGGTTGTGTGTTCCTGTAATACATTGGTTTCAGTTAGCATTTTGGGTAGATACAGATTTGATTGTTACAGCAGAGGAACCTCATCATCTCAGACTTTTGTAAACTGTTCCACTTAAAGTCGGGGTTGAAGGGTCATGAGGACTAGAAACGTCAACTCTTTTCTTCTCCACCGATGCTGCCAGACCTGCTGAGTTTTTCCAGGTAATTCTGTTTTTGTTTTGAATTTCCAGCATCCGCAGTTTTTTGTTTTTACCACTTAAAGCCGTCTGATTCTGCAAAGCTGTGTAAAGTATCAATACTGGTAAGTGTAACACCAACTTGTTGCTGTATATTCAAGAGCGTTTTTTCTTGTTAAACAGTCAGAAGAGCATCTTTTAAAGAACTTCCTGTGGTAATGGTGGCAGGAAGAGACAGGGCATCAGAGTTCAAAGGTGGATGTGGTGAAGCAAATTGGACTTGAGCAGCAAGTAATTGCCTCAGTCAGCTGTAAACAAATTAATTTGATCTCTCTGTTTCAAGTCCATCTTGCAGTTTGTTCAAAGCTGCTTATGTAAATGAGGGATGAAATTCTTTTATTTGCTGAAATAATAGATTATGGCTGTGGTAATTTGATACAACCAAATGCCACTGATAACATTGTGACTCTCAACAAATTAAAGAAACCTGACCAAGTCAACACACATAGGAATCAATAAAACCCAATTCTACAAAACCGATTGGTCTGTGACAAAGAATGTGATTGTGAGTACCCTTTTGTTTAAATATGATTAAGTGTCTGAATCATTTGTTACATGAATGCTGTCTGAGCAGTAGGTGCTTGGCAGGTTTTGATGTGTGATGAGACATTCTGTATAAATGCAAGGCTGTCTTGGACCATTTTGTGGATATCATAGTATGTCTTCAGTGTTGTCAAAGCAAGATTTTTTTTAAATATTGGTGTTCATTCCCTCTTTATTTCAGTCCCTCACTTGAGCAGCCTGTGAACCTTCCACTTTATTGAACAGCAGCTCAACCATCTCCAGTTAGCTGAACTTGTTCTCATCTTGAACCTCTTCATTAACAACTCTTCCTCCAGATTAAAAGTATTTCTTTGGGAACCCACATGGTTAGAGCTAACTTGTCTCTTTATAGAGTTTGTTAAAAAATATAAGAAAGAGAAGCAATTGTCTTTGGTCCCCTGCCACAAAACTCAGTTCTCTAGTCACCCTCTCATCCCTCTCCCCGATAACTGGATGAGGCTGAAACAGACCATTCACAACCTTGGGTTTTTTTTTGTTTATTTATTCTTTAATAGGATGTGGGCATCGCTGGCAAGGCCAGCATTTGTTGTCCATCCCTAATTGCCCTTAAATTGAGTGGTTTGTGAGACCATTGCAGAGGACGGTTAAGAGTCAGTCACATTGCTGTGGGTCTGGAGTCACATGTAGATCAGACCAGGTAAGGGTGGCAGATTCAAAAACAAAATACTGCGGATGCTGGAGATCTGCAATAACAAATATTACTGGAAAAACTCAGGTGAGGCAGCATCTGTGGAGAGAAAGAGTTAACCTTTCAGGTCAATGACCTGTCATCAGAAATGAAGAAAAATAGAAATGTAAGAGTTTTTAAGCTGGTAGAAGGGGGGAGGGGACAGGAAGAACAAAGGACAATGTTGTGGTTGGGTGGAGGGTAGGAGAGATTAAAAGATTTTGTGATGCAGCAGCCAAAGTGCGTGGTGATGGATATTGTAAAGAAACAAAGGTGGTGTCCGAGTGAGACATGAATGACTACATAAAAGCTACCTGAAGGCAACATGAAGGGATAAAGAAAGAGATAAGACAAGACCAACCCAGCAAAACAAAAAAAAGAGAAAAAAGCACACAACATGATGAAGGTAGTGGTTATGATCTAAAGTTATTGAGCTGGATGTTAAGCCCAGAAAGCTGTAGAGTGTTGAGGTGAAAAATAAGGTGCTGATCTTCAAGCTTCCGTTGAGCTTCATTGGAACACTGTAGCTGGCCATGGACAGAAAGGTCCACGAAAGCATGAGAGCAAGGAGGAGAATTAAAATAACAGTAGGAAGCTTACAGTTTAAATAGAGATGTTATGAACATACAAACATACAAAATAGGAGCAGAAGTAGGCTATTTTGCCCCTTGAGCCTGCTCTGCCATTCATTAAGATCATGACTGATCTGTTTGTGTTTCCAGTTCCAATTTCCCATCTACCCCTGATAACCTTAGATTCTTGTTAGGCCAGGGAATAAATCTACCTCTGCCTTAAAAATATCCAGTGTCCCCACCTCCACTTCTGAGCTAGTGTTCCAAAGTCCCTCAAACCTCTGAGAGAAAAAATTCTCCTCATTCTGTCTTATAACACCTAATTTTAAAACAGTGCCCCCTAGTTCTGGACTCACCCACAAGAGGAAATATCCTTTCCACGTCCATCTTGCCAAGATCATTCAGGATCTCATATACTTCAATCTATCACCCCTCACTCTTCTAAACCAAGGTGGAAACAAGCCTTCTGTCGAACCTATCCTCGTAAAACAACCCACTCATTCCAGATATCAATCGAGTAAACCTCCTCTGAACCGCTTCCAATGCATTTACATCCTTCCTTAAATAAGGAGACCAAAACTGCACACAGTATTTGAGATGTGGTCTTACCAATGCCCTGTATAACTGAAGCATAACATCCTTACTTTCATGTTCTATTCCTCTCATAATAAAAGATAGCATTCCATTAGCTTTCTTGACTACATGCTGTACCTGCATACTAACTTTGGGGACTCATGCACAAGAATACCAAGATCCCTCTGCACCTCAGAATTCTACAGTCGTTCTCCCTTTAAGTAATACTCCACTTTTTTATTCTTCCTGCCAAAGTAAACAAGTTTACATTTTCCCCACATAATACTCCAACGCAATTACCCAATCTGTGTTTGGCCTCCCCAATGTAGAGGAGAGGATGGCAAATTTCCTTCCCTAAAGGACATTAATAAACCAGGTGGGTTTTTACAACAATCGATAGTTTCATGGTCACCATTACTGAGACTAGCTTTTGATTCCAGATTTTATTAATTTAATTAAATTCCACCAGCTGCTGTAGTGGGATTTGAACTCATGTCCCCAGACTTTTAACCTAGGTCTCTGGATTATTAGCCCAGTGACATTATCACCATGCCACTTTGATCCCAATTTCTAGCTACCATTTCCCTGCATGCCCCCCCCCCCAAACCCAGGCCTGTGTAAGTGCTAATAATGCAGCATCTTCCTATTCACAAAAGCAAAAATCTGTGGATGCTGGGAATCTGAAATAAAAACAAATGACTGGGAATGCTCGGTAGGCCTAGCAGCCCTCTGGAGGCAATGGCGTAGTGATATTGTCGCTGGATTAGTAATCCAGGAACCCAGGGTAATGCTGTGGGAATCCGGGTTCGAATTCCGCCGCAGCAGGTGGTGAAACTTCAATTCACTAAAATCTGGAATTAACAGTCTTATGATGACTATGAAACCATTGTCGATTGTTGTAAAGTCCCACCTGGTTCACTAATGTCCTTTAGGGAAGGAAACCCGCTGTCCTTGCCTGGCCTACATGTGACTCCAATAACCTGCTCACAGTTTTGGGTCCCGCTAGGACCACTCAGCTCCTTTCCTCATTGCAGCCTTGGTTCAAACATAGACAAAAGTGCTGAACTCCCGTGGTGAGGTAAGAGTGACTGCCCTTGACATTAAGGATGTATTTAACCAAGTGTGGCATCAAGGAACCCGAGCTAAACTGGAGTCAATGGGAATCGGTGGGGGGGAAAACACTCTGCTAGTTGGAGTCATACCGAGCACAAAGGGATATGCTTGTGGTTATTAGAGGTCAGTCATCTCCGCTCCAGGACATCACTGCAGGAGTTCCTCAAGGTAGTGTTATCAGCCCAACCATCTTCAGCTGCTTCATCAATAACTTTGCTTCCATTATAAGGTCAGAAGTGGAGATGTTCTCTAATGATTGCACATGTTCAGCACCATTCACGACTCCTCAGATACTGAAGCACTCCTGTCCAAATGCAGCAAGACCTGGACAATATCCAGGCTTGGGCTGACAAGCGGCAAGTAACAAGTGCCATGCAATGACCATCTCCAACAAGAGAGAATCTAACGATCGCCGGTTGACGTTCAATGGTATTACCGTCACTGAATCCCCCACTATCAACATCCTGGGGGTTACCATTGACCAGAAACCGAACTGGACTAGCCATTTAAATACTGTGGCTACAACAGCAGGCCAGAGGCTAGGAGTCCTGCGGTGAGTAACTCACATCCTGACTCCCCAAAGCATGTCCACCATCTACACAGCGCAGGTCAGGAGTGTGATGGAATACTCTCCACTTGCCTGGCTGAGTGCAGCTCCCACAACACTCGAAGCTTGACACCATCAAGACAAAGCAGCTCGCATGATTGGCATCACATCCACAAATATTCACTCCCTCCACCACCAACGCACAATAGCAGCAGTGTGTACCATCTACAAGATGCACTGTAGGAATTCACCAAGGCTCCTTAGTCAGCACTTTCCAAACCCACTACCATCTAGAATGACAAGGGGAACAGATGGATGGGAACACCATCACCTGGAAGTTCCCCTCCAAGTCACTCACCATCCTGACTTGGAAATATATCGCAATTCCTTCACTGTCATTGGGTCAAAATCCTGGAACTCCCTAACAGCACTGTGCATGTACTTCCACCACATGGACTGCAGCGGTTCAAGAAGGCAGCTCACCACCACCTTCTCAAGGGCAATTAGGGATGAGCATTAAATGCTGGCCCAACCAGCGAAGCCCACATCCTGTGACCTGAATAATAAAAAAAGAAACAATTAACATTCAGCTACCTTGACGACACTTGCTCATGCGCTGCTTCCTGTAAGGACTCTATTCCACACTCCTCTGGATACATTCTTACTTCACTTGTCCCATTACCATTCCCTTTGGCCTTGCAGCATCAACTCTTCCGTTACTTAACCTCTCCTGCCTTCCACCCTATGGTAGACCTTCCCTCCTTTTTTTACAGCACGACCCCCCCCCCCACCCCCAACCAAATCAACACATCCATTTTCACTTATTAAAAGATATTACATCTCTAACCTTTCTCAGTTCTTAAGTACGGTCATCAACCTGCAGCGTTAACTCTGTACTCTCCACAAATGTTGCCAGACTTCTTGAATGTTTCCAACATTTTCTGTTTGTATCCTCCAATTTAGCTCTTCCCATACTATTCTCCAAAGGCCCATATATTCCTGCATAAGACAACAGCTCCTGTACACTTCTAACCTAGTGAACAGTATTTGCTGTTCATGGTGCAGTTACTTCTGCACTGGGCAGACGATGCTTTGAACACCTTTGATTAGTCAGTGTGTACCTCTTCAAGCAACCTGTGGCTTGCCAGTCTGTGCAGATGCTGTCAGACCCGTTATGTTTCCAGCACTTTCTGTTTCTTGCTTCAGTAATATTTTCCTTCATAACATTCATTAAACGTTTTCTAGTTCTTTTTAATCTGAAGTATATATCATAGAATCTGCTGCACAGATTTAGGCCATTTTGGCCCAACCAGTTCATGGTCGGGTTTATGTTCCACTTTAGCTTATCACATAAATACTTTTCCTGTGAGAGAGAATGTTACCCAGTATGGTGTTTTTTCAGTTTGAACACTTGTTAAAACATGATACTTAGTGTTCAAACTTATTTTGTAACCCCCAGTAATGTTATTTCATATCTAAATATCAAGTTCCAATCTGTTTGAATGATAATTGTTTGTTCCAACTTTTGCTGCTATGTAAATAAGATGTACCAATTGGGTATGAATTTGCAGTGGTATAAAATTATGGGCCAACTTTTGTGTGTTTTTAAAAGTTCCAATTACTTGCTGCTGCTTTTTATTAAAAGGGCTATTATTAATCACTGCTAAACCATCTTCTACAATTTGAATATGTAACACTAATTTTAGACAAAGATGTCCGTCGATGGTGAAGGGAGTGAATGTTTATTGTGGGGGGGTGGGGTGCCAATAAAGCGGGCTACTCTGTCCTGGATGGTATTGAGCTTCTTGAGTATAATTGATGCTGCACTCATCCAGGCAAGTAGAGAGTATTCCATATGTAGATAGTGGACAGGATTTGGGGAGTTGGGAGGTGATTTACTCTCTGCAGGATTCCCAGCCTCTGACCTCTCATAGCCACAGTATTTATATGGCTAGCCCAGTTCAGTTTCTCATCAATGGTAAATGATATAGGTTGTTGATAGTGGGGGATTCAGCGATGATAATGCCTTTGAATGTCATGGGGAAATGGTTGGATTTTCCCTTGTTGGAGATGGTCATTGCCTGGCACTTATGTGGCGTGAATGTAACTAGCTATTTATCAGCCTGAGCCTGAATATTGTCCAGATCTTGATGCATATGGGCACATACTGCTTCAGTATCTAAGGAGTCGCGAATGGTGCCAAACATTGTGCAGTCCTCAGTGAACATTCCCACTTCTCACCTTAAGATGGAAGGAATGTCATTGATGGAGCAGCTGTAGATGGTTGGGCCTAGGACACTATCCTGAGGAACTCCTGCAGTGATGACCTAGGACTGAGATGATTGATCTACAAGACACAAGTCAGGAGTGTGATGGAATACTCTCCACTTGCCTGAATGAATGCAGCTCCAACAACATTCGAAGCTCGAACCATCTGGGGCAAATCGGTCTGTTTGATTGACATCCGGTCCACCTCCTTAACTTTCACTCCCCCTACAACTGACGCACACTGGTGGCAGTGTGTACCAGATACAAAGTGCACTACAACAACTTGTCAAAACCTCCTTCCACAGTACCTTCAAAACCCAGACCTCTAACATCTAGAAGGACAAGGGCAGCAGACACTTGGAAACATCACTGCCTGCAAGTTCCCCTCCAAGCCACATAACATCCCGACTTTGAACTATATTGCCATTCTTTCACTGTCGCTGTGTCAAAATCTTGGAACTCTTCCTAAGAGCTCTATGGGTGTACCTACACTACAAGGACTGCAGCCGTTCAAGAAGGCGGCTCACCACACCACCTCAAGGGCATTTAGGGATCAGCATTAAATGCTGGCTTGGCCAGTGACGTCCACATGAATAAATTTTAAAAAGCTGCTTGATAACTGGCTATATAACTGCAGAGTTGAGAAGTCAACATTTGGCAATGAAAAACTACTGTCAAAATTACTGTTGTCTGCCTGACAAAACTCCTATGCTCTATGGTAGCTTTAGATCTTGTCACTGCTAACTTTTTCATTCATGTGTTTTACATTTTAAATGAAATCCTAATCATGTAATATTTACATCAATTAGCAGTTAGTTTGAAATCTGTTATTCAATCTGAGTTCTGCATTTATAAACGGTTGAGTTCTGGTTCATGATGACACTAGAAAGGCATGAATGATTTCTGGCCCTGTGCTTCGCTGCCCGATATCGCATATCCTATAAAGTATTGATGCAGTTACTCACAAGAGCAGCGTTGCTTGAAGTGGCAAATGGCTATTTATGAAGTTCTGAACTTTACCCTGTTCTGATTGCTTGGTGGGTTAATTCATTGCTTGATGTTGAATTATTTATTAGAATGATTGTATGTTTGACCCTTGTCAAGATTTAACATACTTTTGCAGTAAGTAAACAGAGGGGTCTGCTGTAATTGTCCTCAGTGGCTGAGGCATGTAGAAAATCTGCCATGGTTTTAACTCATGGTTTCTACTTTGTGACTTGTGTGAGCGCATACATAGGGTTCAATACTGGATTGCAGGAAAGATGAGGCTTTGTCCTGGCTAATATTTGTCCCTCAAACAACACTAGAAAAGAGATCATTTATTTGGGAATAAACTGGATTGGGTTGATGTATTTTTGTGGGTAGAACATACCTGGGCAATTTTGTAGATTAAGTAAATGTTAGTGTTATAGCAAGCAGCATTGGAATAGTTTCATTAGGGGCACAGCTTGTTCCTGAGCACAGGACAACAGCCAGGATGTTGTCAGGGCCAGTAGCATTTGCTGTGTATTAACTACTGATCTTGGAGTCCTATCTTAATTTGTGTACATTTTTTAGGTGACGTACTTATGGTAAGGATTGAGTCCTTTACCTTATTGATGGCATTGCTTTCAGTCCTTTTCAGTGATCTGTGTTCCCTGTTGTATCCTTATGCTGAATTTCAGATGTATATATGTGTAGAAGTGTGGTGCTGACACTGGCCTCTGGGAAACATACTAGTGTATTGGAGGGACATAAATATTGTATACCAATATTTATGTCCCTCCAATCCAGAAGAAGCCTTGTTAACCACTACCCAAATAATGCTACTGCGTTTCCTTTATACCATACACCCTAATCTTTCAAGTGAGCCTCCTTGACCATATTTCATGGAACTCTTTTTCAAAATCTTCCAACTGAACATCCATGATATTTCCTATATCAAAGTTCTTTTGATTTTTTATTAAACTTTAAGGTTGTCACACATGATTTGCTTTTCAAATATCCATGTGAGGGGATGTTCTTTATTAATCCATCTCTTTTTCTAGGTTAGTCTTTAGTACTTAAAATTGACTAGATATTGGTAAAACCAGTGGCAACAGATTCTTACCTGAATTTGAAATGATAACATCTTAGTGCTTCTTGGGATTTTTTTTCAGTTCCCAGTACAGATGCTTAAAAAAGGTTTTAATCCTGGAGATCAGCTTTAAGTGACAGGTTTATTGTATTTGTAAATACTGTATTTGTGACTGATCAATACAAGCTCAGACTGAAAATATTTTTAGGTTTGAAACCTTGCTGCTTTTCTATAAATCTTCAGTGAATGTTTAGGCTTTTTAATCATTAGTTTGGGGGAGAAAAAGCTTTTTGTGGGAGACCATTGTTCTTTGTCAAAGTGATTAGCTTTTATATGAATGTCTTACTGGAGGTGTTAATGAACTGTGGTGAATATAAAACCTATCACAGTAGGGAAGTGACTTGAACAGATCCTTATGCAGCTTTACTGTAATTAGAACATAATAGTGCTGGAAACCTAGATCATCTTTGCTTTCAGTTTTTGTGATGTAACATAATGGAAGTAACCTATTTTATTGAGCAATCATTTCACAGTGGCTATCTTATTCCGTGCTGCAGTGAAAATGACATTTTCTAAAATTCTGTTTAAAGATCCAGCGCAAATCTAGAATACAGTCTTTTGCTCCTCTTATACTGCATCTGAGATTGGAAGCTTTAGTGAGTGGGTTCATAGATGTAAGTACCCTATTTGTGCTACAAGCTTCTAATCTATTTTTCCACTGTTCTTTTCAAAACATTAAGAAGGTGTTGTGCCAATTAGTTCAGTGGACCCCATAATCATTTTTTCAGGTAACCTGCCATTGCTATGGCATTGTGTTCTATGTGGTGTCAAGCACATAAGGTGCAAGAAACACTCTCCTACTTCATACTATTGCACCTGTTGTCAGATTGACACCAGGTTCCAGAGTTGTAATTCTGGTGAAGAGTCATACGGACTCAAAACGTTAACTGTGTTCCTCTCCACAGATGCTGTCAGACCTGCTGAGTTTTCCCAGGTATTTTTGTTTTTGTTCCAGAGTTGTACTGGCATTTTTCCATAGCTGCAAAACAGAAACTGCTTCACAAAAATGCTGCTGTGATGGTCTAATTGTCCTGGTGTAGAGCCATAGCATAGGTTTAATATCAGTATTCACTGTCCTCGTGCGACTGTTATGAATCACTTTAGAAATACTAATGCAGACTAAAAGACAATTTAAAATTATTTCTTTAATTCAAGAATCAGAAAGTCTTAATGTCAGCTTTTTCAATAGTTACCTAATGACATCTGTTTTGTGCAAATGTAATGTATTGCTGTTCACAGATTCTATTTCAATGCAGCCATTGCTGTGCACCAAGTCTCACAGAGCATGCACACCCATTATCATACACAAGATACCCAATGGAGGCCACAGGACTGAAGCAATCAAGTTGCCTGCAATTTCCACTTGTAACAGTGTTCTCCAGAACAACCTCTTGATAATACAAATTAAAATTTTCTTTACAGTTACATTATATATTTTCTTTATTGTTTTTGTGAATAAGTCAGCAAATCTCTATTTTATCCCTTATGGGTCCCTACAGTACCAATTCACCATTCTTAATGACCTAAAGAACTTTTAGAAGTTAAGGCTCAGCAAATATGTGATCAGTCATTTGCATTGGTAATAACCATTTTATTTGTTCATGGCAAGTGGGTGATGTTGGCAAGGCTGTTGTTAATGCCCTTCCTTAGTTGCTCTGAGAAGATGTCTCCTATGTGACAAGAGAGCTAGGGGACACAGCTTAAAAATAAGGAGTCTTTCATTTAAGACGGAGATGAGAAGAAATATTTTCTCTCTGAGGGCCATGAGTCTTTGGGATTGTCTTCCCCAAAGACCAGTGGAGGCAGCATCATTGAATATTTTTTACGGCTGAGGTAGATAGATTCTTGACTAACAAAGGAATGAAAGGTTATTGTGCATAGGCAGAATGTGGAGTTGAGGCCACAATCAGATCAGCCATGATCTTATTGAATGGCAGAGTAGCCTCAAAGGGCTAAATGGCCTGCTCCTAATTCATATACTCATATGGCCTTTCCTGAACCACTAAAGTCCTTGTGGTGATGGTTGTTTCTCGGATAGTGTTAAGTAGGTAATTCCAGGATATAGGAACACCAACTATCTATCTAAGTGAGGGTGGTTTGTGACAAGGAGAGGAAGATCTTGGTGCTTTTGTCTATCTTGGAAGAATAAGTCATATCCTGCAAGTACAGTGTCCTGCGTATAATGTTTACTGCTGCCGCAGTTTGCTGATGTTGAGTCCAGTAGCAGGGGTGCTGTTTAAGTAAATGAGTCTATCCTGGTAGATGTTCAGCTTTGAGTATTGCTGTGGCTGCAAATGGTGAGTATTCTAGTCGAATAGTGAGTATTCCATACCATTCCTGAATGTTTTGTAGATGATGCAGAGGCTTTGAGGATTCAGCAGGTTAGCTACTTGTTACAGGTACTAAGTCTGTGCCAATTGTTATAGCCAAGATGTTGCTTGGTTGAATCCAATTAAACCTTCTGGCCATTGGTTTCCCTTAGGTTATTGAGGGTAGAGGACTTGGCAATGTCATTGAAAGTTCGAGTAGGTAGTTTAGCTTATCTTGTTCAGATGCATTTATGTGATTAGAATGTTATCTGCCACTTGTCAGCCCAAGTTTGTGTGTTGTCCATATTCTTACATTGGCTGGAATTTTGTGTTTCCTGTTGGTGGAGTTGTGAATGGAGATGAACACTCTGGCATATCCAGCATCCACCCCAACTCCTAACTTTTATGATAGAGTGAAAGGTATTGGTGAAGCAGCTATGGTTGGACTGAGGAACTCTAGCAGTGATGTCCAGGACTATATTAATTGACGCCCAAATCATATAGTTGTTTTGTAGCACAGAACTTGAGTATTGCTGAAGAAAGAGACATGCCAAAGCTTTTTGTCTTGCACTCATCAGGACACTTCGCAAGGATACCACTGTAAGGGGAAAACAAATGAAGACTTTGGAGCTGTATATCAAAAGGAATTGGAAGAGTGGTTATTGCTATCATTCAGATGCACCAAGGAATATTTCCAATGCAGTGGGGTACTTAAGGAACAAATACAAGCAGAAGATTGAGATCAGAGCACTGAAGAAATTTTGTGGTCACGTGGCACAAGGGGATCCATGATATTAGGCAGGTTTTTAGCATGTAACTGATTGGTTTTGGGCTAATTGCAGGCAATATAGTGCTAGGCTACAGTGAGATGCGCTTGGCCTAAATAGCCAAGTGGTTATGGTACTGGGTTTGTAACCCCAAGATCAAGAGTTCAAATCTCACAATGGCAAACTATGAAACAATGTAACTTCATCTGAAACAGATGGAAACAGGTTTACTCAAAAGAGTATCAAGAGTTCAAATCTCACAGTGGCAAACTATGAAACAATGTAACTTCATCTGAAACAATTGGAAACAGGTTTGTACTCGAAAGAGTTACAGTGAGATGCTTCATTTTCCACACTTAAGGATGTTGTGTGAAAAATGCAAATTATGCTCTCCCGAAATAGATAACCACAAATGCACAAATCTCCTGCTTGTCATGTTAGTGTGAAGGCAGTGACTCTGTCTTTTAGGAACTTACCTTGATTTGATGGTGGGCTATTGGGAAGGCTGATTTAAATATGGAGTACACACAGTGGCAGAAGTGTGTACTGCTTGCAGCCATATCTAAAATTGTGCATCTGGCTGTTACCTTTGCTGTGATTGATGCATAATCTGACCCCATGTCTTCTCGGGTTAGATCTTGGTGTTTCTGATACTGGCTGTGCCGTTTTGAAAAGCTGGCTTCTGTGCTGGAATTCCCTCATTAACTCTTCTTTGCAACTGTTTCGCTGGCCACCTTTTGCTTTTCCTGCCGCAATATTCTCTCCTCCACTGCTTATAATTGTGAATAGCTTCTAATATTGGGTGTATTTTAGCTCAAACTGTAAGTTTAAAGATTGAGACTCACCATCTGCTCACCTAATCCTAGTCCTACCAGCCGCTTTACACCATGTTCTTTCCTGGCCCCCTTGGAACTTGACATTCTAAATGTTTCTCTCTTCTTGGTTCCTGTCCCTTTCCTCTTACAATGCAAGCATTTGCTTCCATGATTATGCTGTGCCACTCAAAACATTTGAAATTGAAGGAAATCTGATCCAAGCTGAGTTTACCTTGGCCTACACTGAAACTTCCCCACCTGCCTAAACTTTCTACCAACTGTGTTACCCAAACTATCGATAGTGGTTGCATAGACCTTATCATCAAATCACCTCTTGGTGTCTCATCCTACACCTTTGGCACCTTCTCCTTGCTCCACATCTCTCTCCTACTTGAAAATGCTATTGTCCACAGCCCTATATCCCATCCTGCTGTGTCCAAAGTTTCTCCCAAGATATCCTCCTTCCTTTCCTCTTGTTCTGAGCAACTTGTCATCCTCTGAGATTTCCATCTCCATCTCAAATCACCTTGCCTTCTCTGATGCCACTGCCCTCCTGTCCATCCTCAGTTTCTCCACATAAACTCTCTACCCATTTTTTCATGGCCACCCTCTTGACCTTGCAATGTCACAGCCTCTCTCCTACCGTAATATCATTCACAGAAAAATGACACTTCTGACCACTCACCTTGTATTCCCCACTACCCATATCCTCCTTTCTAACCCCACTTTATCCTGTAACTGTCTCTTGGATGTCCTCTAAATCACTTAGTTGGTAGCTTGAAAGTACAACTACACAGCATTTAGCCTTCGATTCACAACAGTACTTCTGCAACTTCTGCTCAAACATCCTGTCATCTCCAATTTTGATGCTCTTGTCCCCTGTTGAACCATTACTTTGTCCCATCCTGTTATGTCCTCCTTACATATCCTTCATCTTGGCTTCTTTTGGTCCAAAGTCACCCATCTCCAGATCTCCGTGGGCCATATCAAACATCACCTGGCATTGCTTTACTTTGCCAAAATTGTTCCCAACTCCATGATCATTTGGAAAGCAAAGTTAACCCCTACTTTGTATCTTCATTGTTGACTGCCTTTCAAAATCGCTCTCCCCTGCTCCCTCCCTCTACATAAGAAATAAGAACAGGAGTAGACCATATGGCCCGTCAAACTTGCTCTGCCGTTCATTACAATCGTGGCTGATATTCAGCTTTGACTCCGCTTTTGCACCCACTTCTCAAATCCCTTGATTCTCTGAGAGACCAAAGATCTGTTTATTCCAATCTTAAACATATTCAGTGATGGCGCATCCACAACCATCTGGGATAGAGAATTCCAAATAATCACAATCCTTGTGAGTGAAGAAATTTCTCCACATCTCCAATGTGATCGGCCCCTTATCCTGAGATTATTTTAGATTCCCTAGTCGGGGAAACAACCTCTGTGTCTATCCTATCGAGCCCCTTTAGAATTTTGTATGTTTCAATGAGATCATCTCTCATTCTTCTTAACTTCAGAGAATATAGACCCAACAGCCTCTCAACAAAGGACAACAACCATCTCATATCAGAGACCAATCAAGTGAACCTTTGCTGTACTGCCTTCAATGCAAGTATATCTTTCCTTAAATATGGAGACCAAAACTTCACACAGTACTCCAGATGTGGGCTCATAATAGCTCTGTACAACTGTAGTAAGATTTACTTTATTCTTCTACTCCAATCCCTTGTCATTTGCCTTTCTAATTGCTTGCTGTACCTGCATGCTAACTTTATGCTCCTTGTATGAGTATACCCAAGACCCCCTGAACAACATTTATAAGTTTCATGCCTTTGAAAAAATGCCCTGCTTTAATATTCTTCTGACCAAAATGAATAGCCTCACACTTGCCCATATTATAGTTCATCCGCCACTTTGTTGGCCACTCACTTAACCTGTCTATATCTCTTTGCAGCCCCTTTATGTCCTCCTCACAGCTTGCATTCGCACCTAGTTTTGTATCATCAAACTTGGTACTCTCTGCAGTTAATTCCTTTTAATATCCTAGATGCAATCCATCAGGTCTGAGTGACTTATTGGCTTTTAGCCCTATTAGTTTCCCTAGTACTTTTTCTCTAGTGATAGTTATTGTATTTATTTCCCCCCCCCCCCCACTCCTTTTGCCCCATTTAGTATTTTTGGCATGCTGTTAGTGGCTTCTACCATGAAGACTGATGCAAAGTATTTATTCAACTCCTTTGCCATTTCCTGATTCCCCATTATTATTTCCCCAGCCTCATTCTCTAAGGGGCCTATATTGGCTTTGGCCTCTCTCTTCCTTTTTATATATTTAAATAAGCTTTTACTGTCCATTTTTATATTACTTGCTAGCTTACCCTCAGTTTATTTTCTCCCTCTTATTATTTTTTTTGTCGTCATCTGTTGGTTTTTAAAACTTTCCCAATCCTCTGGCTTACCACTAATCTTTGCCACATTGTATGTTTTTTCTTTCACTTTGATACTATCCTTAACTGCCTTGGTTAACCATGGCTGGTTTATCCCCTTCCTACAATCCTTTTTCCTCACTGGGATATACCTTGGTTGTGAGTCATGAACTATTTTTTTAAACATTTGCCATTGTTCATCAACCACCTTTTCTGCTAAACTGCTTTCCCAGTTCACTCCAGCCAGCTCTGCCCTCTTTCCTTTGTAATTACCCTTATTTAAGTTTAGCACAGTTGCTTCCAAACTAAATTTCTCACTCTCAAACTGAATGCTGAATTCCACCACATTATGATCATTGTTTTCTAGGGGATCTTTTACTCTGAGATCATTTATTAAACCTGCCTCATTACATATTACCAGATCAAAATAACTTGATGCCTGGTTGGATCCACAACATTTTGTTCTAGGAAACAGTCCTCTGTCCTACAGCATAGCTACTGTTAAGAGGCCTATAGACTACTCCCACCAGTGTCATCTTCCCCTTGTTATTTCTTACCTCCACCCATATGGATTCCACATCTTCCGATCCAAGATCATTTCTTGCTATCATACTTATTCTATCTCTTACTAACAAAGCTACCCCACCACTCTTTCCTTCCTGCTTGTCCTTTCGAAAAGTTATATACCCCTGAATATTTAGTTCCCAGTTTTGATCCTGTAACCATGTCTCCATAATGGCTATAAGATCATACCCATTAACCTCTATTTGTGCTGTTAATTCATTTATTTTGTTCCGAATACTACATGCGTTTAAGAGCCATTAATTTTGCCTTTTTACCATTTTCTCCTCCTTTGACCCTATTTGCTACTGTTTTTTTAATGTTTGTACACTCTGCCCCTTCCTGTCACACTCTGGGTATCATTACCTAAGTAGTTTCCCTGCAATGCCGCCAAAGCCTTTTGTTTTGTAAGCCTACTTATCGCCGCTCAAGAACCCTACCCCCTCTATTTCGTGTAAAGCCCTCTCTACTGCCCTAGTTATTCGATTCGCCAGGACACTGGTCCCAGCATGGTTCAAGTGAAGCCCGTCCCACCGGAACAGCTCCAACTACTGATGTCAGTGCCCCATGAACTGAAACCCATTCTTCCCACACCAATCTTTGAGCCATGCATTTAACTCCTTGACTTTATTTACCCTATGCCAGTTTGCCCATGGTTCAGGTAGTAATCCCGAGATTATTACCTTGGAGGTTCTGTTTTTTAATGTAGCTCCTAACTGTTCAAATTCTTTCAGCAGAACCTCCTTTCTAGTCTATCAGAGTTGTCAGTACCAACATGGACAATGACGACTGGATCCCTCCCCTCCCACTCCAAGTTCCTCTCCAGCCCTGAGGAGATATCCTTAACCCTGGCCCCAGGCAGGCAACGCAGCCTTTGGGGATTTGTCAGATGCTTGTCTCAGATTTCTCCAGTACTTTTTCTCTGCTGATACTAATTACCTTAATTTTCTCAACCTTATTAGATACTAGGTTACCATCTAGTCCTGGGGGGTTGTTTGTGTCTTCACTTGTGAAAGCAGAAACAAAATATTTGTTCAATATCTCTGCCATTTCCTCATTCCCCATGATAATTTCTCCTTTCTCTGCTTCTAAGGGACCAATGTTTACTTTAGCTACTCTCTCCTTTTTAAACATGTAAAAACTCTTACAATCTGTGCTTATATTCCTTGCTCGTTTATTCTATTTTCCTTTTTTTTCTCCCTCACTTTGAGAAGCTTATTGACTTCTTTGTCACTAAATTTGGGATAATCCATTCAGCAGCCACAGCTACCTTCCCCATTGCCACCAAGTTGAATCTTTGTAGGCTCTCACCTGTCTTAGACATAATCCTGTCTCTTTCTGTAGTTTCTCTTGTTCCTTGCAAGCTCATTTTGTTCACAAGGCTCACCTACCGTGATCCTACTCCCACCAAAGTGCTAACTACCCAACTTTGCTCCCTGGCTGTCTTGTAAGTTGACATTGTAAATGTTTCCCTATCCTCGGTTCTGGTCCCTTTTCCCTTTCAAAACAGCCATCATTTCAACCACCCTACCCCTCCCCACCCTCGAACAGAAAAATCTCAAACTTGACCACTGTGTCTTTGCAAACTACTGTTCCATCTGAAACCCCCCTCCCTCTCCACAGTCCTCAGTCACGCTGCTACTTCCGAAATCTGAACCCATCCTTCCTGCAAATCCCTGTTTGATCTCTCCAATCACTTTTTTGTCCTGCCTCAGCACTTCAATGCCTGAATGAAAGTCACATATGATATCCTTTGTTACTGACCTTTTTTTCCCTTCTCATCACCTTTGATAAAGCAAACCATGCCATCCTTCAACAGTGCCTCTCTCTTCATTTGTCCAGCTCTGGGGAAGCCCTTGCTTGGTTCCATTCTTGCTGAGCCAATTGTAGCAAGAGTAGCAGCAGCAATGGCTTTCCTTTCTTTTGCCCTTGTACCATTGCCTCTGGAGTCCCCATGGATCTAACCTTGGCAGCCTAATCCCTATTTAAATGCTGCCCCTGGTGACAATAGAGGACTACACAGACGACACCCAGCTAAATGTCTGCCCCACCCCATCAACATCTTCACTGTTGTCAGATTGCTTATCCGACGCCCAGTTTTAAATTAGCTACTTTCCTCCAGTTAAACATTTTTAAAGTCAAAATCATCTTCCCTGGCTCCCAATATGGAATCTATACCTTTTCCACGAGTTCTACCCACCTGCCTAGCTGCTGTCTCATGTTGAACCTGGCTGCAGAAAAAAAGTACTGCAAACGCTGGAAAATTGAAATAAAAACAACATGCTGGAAGTGGGTGAGTTCTGACAAAACGGCTTGGAACATTAACTCTATTCTGCTCTCTGCAGATCCGTGAGCATTTCCAACATTTTTTGTTTCTAATTCAGACTGTAACCTTGGCATCTATTCAAGCCTGAGCTTTAATTCTGACTTCATAACCCCTCTATCACAAAGACCGGCTCCTTCCACCTATAACATCACCACCTCCATGCATCTGTTACTGATACTGTTGTCTGCTTTTGTCACTTTGAGGTGAGTATTCCAGGACAGTGAAACAACGGCGATATATTTCCAAGTCAGGATGGTGAGTGACTTGGTGGGGAATTTCCGGGTGGTGGTGTTCCCATCTATCTGCTGCCCTTGTCCTCCTAGATGGTAATGGTCGTGGATTTGGAAGGTGCTGTTGAAGGAGCTTTAGTGAATTCCTGCAGAGCATCTTCTGGATGGTACACACTGCTGTTACTGTGCATTGATGGAACGAGTGAATGTTTGTGGTGAGGGCAGGCTTCCTGTCCAAAGCCCTGCCCACCCCAGAGTAAAACCGCAGCAAGGTCAGGGTGGGCAGGATCCTAGAGGGAATCTCATTTATGCAATTTCACAGCCCCTAATCCCTTTACCCCCCCCACCTCTCCCTCCGCTTCTGAACGAATCGGTCGGTGTTCTGCTCATGGAAAACTCTAATATTGGTACTTTTCCTGCACCAAGTCCCACTCACTGCTGACCTTTCTCATTGCTTATCTATTTTAGCTTCTAGCCTCCCCCCAAGCCCTCCAATTTAAAATGTTCAACCTCATGGCCAGAATTTAATGCTCTCCCCCCCACTTGGTGGGTTCAGAAGCGGAGGGGGTAGGGGTTAGGGGTTGTGAAATTGCACAAATGAGATTCCCTCTAGGTTCCTGCCCACCCTGACCTTGCTGCGGTTTTACTTTGGGGTGGGCAGGGCTTTGGACAGGAAGCCTGCCCTCACCCCAAACATTCACTCGTTCCATCGATGCACAGTAACAGCAGTGTGTACCATCCAGAAGATGCTCTGCAGGAATTCACTAAAGCTCCTTCAACAGCACCTTCCAAATCCATGACAGTTACCATCTAGGAGGACAAAGGCAGCAGATAGATGGGAACACCACCACCTGGAAGTTCCCCTCCAAGTCACTCACCATCCTGACTTGGAAATATATCGCCGTTGCTTTACTGTTGCTGGATCAATCTTGGAACTCCCTCACAACACTGTGGGTGTACCTACACCACATGGACTGCAGCAGTTCAAGGCAGCAGCTCACCACCACCTTCTCAAGGGCAACTAGGGTGGGCAATAAATGCTGGTCCAGCCAGTGAAGCCCACATCCCGTGAATGAATTTTTTAAAAATGGAGGCACCTAAATGGCCAATTAAGGGCCCTTTCCCACCCAGCCTTGCAGTGGGGGGGATGCTGTGATGGAAGGCAGAAATGAAGAAAGGTCGATCTTGGCCCGGAGGTGGGTGGTGGAGGGGCCTCCAGACTTCCCTTCTCCGTCCCTCCCCCTGGCCTATCCCCCAAAACGCTGATTGCGCCCCTCACAAACTAGCCCCGGCTCCCCATAGGTCGTCCCTAACCTCCCTGCCCTGGGACCTCTGATACTTGCCTGGGACTTAGGCTTTGGCAGCTCAGTGCAGTGCCTCTTCTGGCCATTGCTGGAGGAGCAGGAGAGCTGCTGGCCAATCTGATTGGCAGCTCACCAAGGCAGGACTTCCTCCAACTGAGGGGTGGTAGACCCACCTTATGCCAATCAACATGCATTAGAGCGTAAAATGGCAGCAGGGCTCTCTAAGTCGATGGGGATGTGTTCCCTGTTGACTCAGCCCCCTCTATCCTAAAAATTCAGCCCATGTTTCAGTTCGTTCAAAGCCACACACACCCCGATCTCAGCCTCCATCCTGTAAAACTGGTCATGTCAGATTATGGTTGCATCTGTGTAGACCTTACTATTAGGATTTGTAGCCCTCAAATCCGCAACTGAATTGTAACCTTGCTGTGACAGCATAAGATTTTAAACCTTTTATTTCTCCTGCTGGACTCATAAGCCCTCTGATTCTTGGATTATTGTGGTTTAATGCCTCTCCTTACTTGAGCTGAATAGCTCATTTCCTGGCTATATGGTGACTTGCATGCAAGAGCTGAGTAAGAGTAAATGCCATTGTTATTGCTCACTGACTGTGTTCTTGTTCAGGCACCAAACTTGTTCAGAAGACCATTAGTCAAGTAATGCTTTCAATACAGGAATGGTAGAAATTAGAATATCGACGAGCATCGCAAGTCCATTCATGGCTATGTACCTTCTGTACTTTATACTGTTCTGTGATATCTTGTACATATAATTATTGAGATGGAATCCAATTTTCTTTCTCTTAACATCGCTTAAACCACTTCAGGTTGCTCTCTGATTAGTCATTGGGGCTTATGTGGTTTTAGATATGTTGCAGAAAAGTCACGGTCTCCTAGGGAATTCTAGCATCATTGTGGGTTCTCTCTTCATTTATTTTATTGGTTACCATGCATCAGCACAACCAATGGGTGGTTGGTAAAATATGAATTTGACTCATTCTATCTGTATATGAATTTTATTCAATAATGGTAATGTACACTTAGTGCAAACATGCATATGGCAACCCAGAAATTTTAATTTTTCTCAAGCAGTATCAATCTTCTTGTTTAAAGCAGACTGTTTGACTGCAGTAGATATCACAGTTTAACCTCCCTCCTTGTCCACAGCTGTGTTTGCACAGTGATTGGGAGCAGGAATCCTGAGGAGTTCTCTTCCTCCTCCTCCTCCACAGCTACAAACTTGAGCTGGATTCATTTACCAAAACCAGAAACTGGAAATCTGAAATAATGCAAGATGCTGGAAACACACTTTGGCTTCAGGGAGGAGAGAGAAGAGCATGCACCCTTTGTCAAAATTGAAAGATCTCTCAACTAAGCAACATTTAAAGAGGTCTGAAGAATTCATATCCAAAATAAGAATTCTGCCTGTTCCATTGAATGTTTCCAGTGCTTTCTGATATTTTGATTTCCAGTAATTTGCTTTCTGAGCATTTAAAACAAAGAATTAAGGGAAGGAGAGAGCATTTGCATGAAAAAATAAATACTTTTTTTTAAGTGTTTTAGTGGAAAACAGGAAATGGCAGAAGTAAGACAGTGGGAGGCATAATGAGGAAAAATCTAAGACAAAAATGTGTGAATAGCTGAAGTATGTGGAGGATGAGACAGATAAAAATAGAATCTCAAAAAACTAGCAAAATAGAGCAGGTTGCAGCAGTTTAGAGGAATCAAAGACTGCAGCCCACCTCATCAGCTTGGAGGGTCCCCACCCCAAGTGCCAAATTGTTCTTGCTACTGCTTCACACCCCCATCCATCAATAGCCAGCATTTTACCTTACTAGCCACTGGGAACCATCTTAAATGGTGAACATTGTACTTAGAATCTCAGTGTCCAAAGAACTGTGCTACTAGTTCTGTAGTATAAGAAGCAAAGTTCATAAATGTTTTTTACTGCAACTCTTTAGAAAGGAAGACAACATCTACTATGGTCGTGATCCCTCTGCAGACTTGACACTTCACTTTAGAAGTAAATACCACTTTCTATCCTCTCTTTTCCTTTTTATGTACAGTACTTGGAAACCAATTAGAAATGGGTATGTTAGGGAAACTGGGCAGCTTGTATTTTAACAGTGAGCTCTATAAGGGATGTTCTTCGCATCATAAACACTCACTTTGTACAGTATGCATCAATGCTTCCACAGATGGTAATTTGTGGCCTCAGAAAATGTACTTAATTGCAAATTATCCAAAGTTTGGTGTGACTGTGTTGTTTAAATTCTAAAATTAAACCAGATAAATGATGAACAATTTTGGTGTGACGTTAAATTTCCACCAGCGTTTCTTCTCTTAATGGTTGATTGGTTGACTGTTGAGTCTGGTGTGTGTCATTTAAAAAAAACAATTTTTATCCAAAAAATAAAATATTTAGAAAATATGCATCTTTGTGTACTTTTGATTTTGACAAAAATGGTGAGGTTCACTTTTTTACAATTTTTTTTGGCGGGGGTTGGGGTGGCATCTTTAAGTGTTCAATATAACACCACCTACTCACTGTATGACTCTCAAAATTACTGGATTTTGATAGGCAGGTGGAATCTTCTCAGTGTGCATAAAACTTATGTTTCACTTATGGCTTGCAGACCAAAAACTATTTCTGAAATATTATTGCATTTTTTAAAAAAAAATTATCTGTTGTTATGATCCCGACCCAAGGAGAGAAATCATTCGTCCTGGTGCTTCTCCTTTGTGGGCTCCTTATTCCCTCACCCTCAATCATGCATGATATTTTTTCTCTGCTTGAGGATCCACTAATCAATTCACCAAACAATCACAGAGGTCCTAAAATGATAACGCCCATCGTTGGCAACTGGTTACATATATCATAATTATATATGTAGCATGGGTCATTAATTTAAGAGCAACAATGATATAATGCATTGTTAGTTTGTGTGTCCCTTATAAGTGATCCCATTATGCTTATTAAATAAACCAGAGATTACAAATTTTACTTTTAACAGCTTCATGCAATATTGTTAATCCACAGGAAAATATCCCGTTAGTTATTTATAACGCTGTGCAGATGATACTGATTTTGGTGACATCCTCAGTCTTCATTAACGTGTTCTGCACATTGCACCATATGGACATGGTTACCATAAATTAATATTTGGAAGAAAGATTCAATACTTTCAACCCAGATAAACTACAAAAGATCTTTTCCATTCTGTAGAAGCAGAATAAGACCTTTTCTGTCTTGCCTGGATGCATGATATTATTCAGTATAATTATTTCATACAACGGGTGTAATTGGATTCTACTTTATCAGTAATCTCACAGGATAGGAAAATCAAGTGACTTCTGAGCTCCAAAGTGGAATGACTGAACAACATAGGAATTCATTGTCGGTGAGAAACGTTGGCGCCCTCGGGTGTCTCTGTGCTGCATAACTTTTAAGAGGTCAGAGGATAATGACTGAATGAATGATTCACTATTGTAATCTGTGTTTTCTTGATCAAGTCTGAAGACTCTGCTGATTGCTGCTTCTCACTACAATACATTTTCAATATCTACTTTGCGGCATAGCTTTATCATGATAATTCAATGCCTCAAAAAAACTCTTAAAAGCACCAATATAGGGTGGAATAGTAGGTGAGTAGACAAAAGGGCAAGATTGAAGTCGATAGAAAAGACTCTTGAGAATTATGTGCTGTGTAAAACAGATTAACTATGAGCCTATTAATACACTCCTGCCTGGCAATTTCATTCCACAATATCTGTTCACAGTAAATTTCCATTAGCAACAAAATAAACAACTCCAGCCATGATGCCGCCCTCTGTTTGCAAGATAATTATGGATGACAAAGGCCATATAGACTAGCTCATCTCATCCATCCAAATGACATAGGAAATAGGAGTGAGAGTAAGCCATTTGGTAACTCGAGCCTGCCCTGCCACTTGATAACATTGCCTACATTGTACCAGTGACTACAACTCAAAAGTATTTAATTGGCTGTAAAGCGATTTGGGACATCGTGAAAGGTACTGTATAAATGTAGGTTTTATCTTTCTTTCATTACACCTGCATGCAGTAAACAGAGTGACTGTAGCAGTGGTGAAATTGGAGGCCCAAAACTGATTCCCTAAGGATAATTATCACAGAGCAATCAACTGATGTTAAGAAAGTGGCTACAAATAAATCATTACATTTACAAAGCAATTCAACTCTGTAGCTAAAACAACCGTACCATTCTGACTTCTCTGGCGCCAGCCCATAACATACCATAAATGGCATCTGCTCCTTTTAAACAAATGACACGTCCCCAGGATTTGTCAGTCAGACATTACTAGCAGCTGAGGAAAAATGTAGATTGAAAATTTCTGAGCAACATTTCAGAGAAGGATGATACATGGTACAAAAATTCAGCATGGCTTTAACTCAAGAACTGAATTGTTTCCCCTACCCCCTAGGCATTTTTGTACAAATTACGTTGTGCACTGTGAATTTAGAGGCTATCTGGGGTGAACTTAGGATGAAGTAAAGATTTGTAAAACCTTTAAGCAAAGATTTCGTTCCCAGACTTACAAGCGTAATAAAATGGGCAAAAATGAGTCAACACCCTGTTGTCTTCATTCTTGATTTTTATTTTCTTACATTTATTTTCATGAGGCCCAAGATTCTCAAGCCTCTGGTACGTGAACACAACATGTCATCAAAATTATGTCTACTTTAGGGAATAATGAAAATTTGGACTGCTTTTTATATGCAGGTTTAAATTCAAAAGAAAATTCTGAGAAGTGTGCAGTATTTATTTGTGTGGTACAAAACCTTAAAAGTGGCCTTCCCACCCTCACGCCCCACATTCCCCCACTCCTCACCCCACCACCCATGCCAGCACCCTAGCAGCCACCCCCCCCCCCCCCCCCCACCCCCCACCCCCAACCCTCCATACAGCATCAAATTAGCTCTAAAATGATTAAAGGGACTTACCATTTTTCAAGTGGATATTCAATTGCAAGCTCTCACCTAACTGTAGCTGTGAATAAGAACTGCTGCTGCTGCTGACCTTTGGACAGCTTCATGGTTTTCTGGTGGGCTTTTCAAAAAAAATTGCAACCATGGAGCTGCCCGAATGTTGGAAGCAGCAGCAGTTTCTATTCACAGCTACTGTTGGTGAAAGTGACCTGAAAGACCAGTTTTTTAAAAAAATCAGAACCATCAGGCTGACTGTTCCGATTTTTTTTAAAGCCGGTTTTTCAGGTCTGCTGCTCAGTCTAGACTCCTTTTTAAATACAGCCCGAGCCTGCCTCTGGGCCCCGGTATTTGGCACCATCTGTGACCCCTCACCTAGGTCCTGGTTACGATTAGGTGAAAAGAGGGAGATTGGCTCCCTTTTCCCACTCCTCATTTGACTCATGATGGAAAAAGTGTGCTTGCTAATTCACTGAGTGTTTCAGGGCTGTGACTGTAAAAGACACACACACAAACAGGTTTTCTTGTAAGCTTATTTTAAAAGAAAAGAGAATAATGTTTATTGTACTTAACACCCAATCAAATAAAAATCATAAAGCTCCAATTCTCTCGCATGCATGCATTCAAGAGTACACATACACACACGTGCATTACAAAGTGGGAAAATAGATTAAACAGCTTTTAAAAATCCAAAAGACATTCTACATGGATTTGGTAGATAGATACTTTGGATGATTTCAAACTGGACCCAGTGGTCTTTCCAAGTTCTGTGATGGGACAACTTAAAGATGTTGATGGACAGTTTCTATTTGATCTCCTGGAGCCAGCAGCTGCTGGGTTAATTCCCAAAACACTGCTTATAGAGTGTGGACCGTCAAACAACAAGCAGGGCTTAGGTTTTCAGGCTGGATGGAGAGAGCATCCACTCAGCGTTCTGCTCCTTGTGTTCTCTGCTTTTTCTGTTCTGAGAGCTGAAGAAAAGCAGTTTCTCAAATGCAAAGGTTTGGCTCAACACAGAATTCCCTCTCACCAACTGACCAATTACCCAAACATGGTCATAGCAAGTTGATTCCAGGTCCATGGTTTAGACATGATTAGAGTACGGCTGGACACCATAATCACCCAGGATCCATTGCCAAAGTGATTGTGTCTAATGGTTTGCTCCACACCCAGTTGAATGCACGGGTGACTGGCTGTTTTGTAAGTGGTTCAGAGATGGGGTCATTCGCATTCCTCAAAATTGATTGTCTTTGGGTTCTTGTAGACATTATGACTCCAATTTAATGGCTTTGGAATTTGTAAGCCCAGGTATGCAAATGTTCAGTTACCTTGGAAGCTGCTTTTTTAAGTCACTGAAATGCTGTTGTTCATCTTCTAAAACTCAACCGGTTGCTTTAGCCCAATAAATACATTTATTTTCGATGTAAAGCATGTCTTTATAATAATATGTTAAATATGCTTATATAAATGCAAGTTGTTGGCATGCATACAAATTAAGCCTACAGAAATCTTTCTGTGCATTTGTCCTTTTTAAAATGAATCAAATAACTAAGTACAGAAACCTACAAAAATAAGTGATAATTTCAGAACTGTTGAAGTCTTGTTAAAAATATTTGCCTACATTTGACTGAGATATAAAAGTTTGTGATGTCAAAGTTGGTTTTTGTTTACTACTATATCAAATTATTTGAAAATTTGGTGGAGTCCCAGCTGTTGCTTTGTGTATAAAATCTATCTGCAGGGTAATACGCTTCTGTCATCAGAGCTTAACATGATACACTTTCAGTTTTTGGATTTGAAACAGTGGTGAAATATAGTCAGGCGTTAGCCTGAGCTCAGTGGTAGCACTACCTCTTCTGAATCAAAAGGGGCTCAAGTCCATAGTCCAACCTGACACTTCAGTTCACTACTGAGGGACTTTTGCACTGTTGGAGGTGCTGCCTTTTAGATGAAACATTAAACTGAGCACCATTTTGCCCCTCACATGGATCCAAAGTATCCTATGGCACTATTCAAAGAAGAGCATGATAGTTTTCCCAATGTCCTGGCCAACATCAGGTCTTTTATTTAATTGCTGTTTTAACAATATTGCTGTGCTTCCTAAGTAACAACAGTGATTACACTTCAGCAGTAGCTATAAAGTACTTTGGGAACTCCGGAGGTTGTGAAATGTGCTGTATAAATGTGAATTCTATAAGTAATTGCAGTCAGAAAAAGATCATAAATTTCTTAGAGATGCAGACTGCTGACATTGTAAACTGTCTGATTGTTATGTTATTTATCCCAAAACTGAATGGTAGTTGGATGCTGGTAATTTTTGAAATGTCATTTTCAAACACGTTCTAAATACTGAAAATGCAGTATAAATTATGAATACACGCACCATATTTTGCAATAGAAATGACAGTGAAGTCTATAAGCATTCACCACTATTAAGGAGCAAATTGAACAACTTCTGGTGCTCATACATGCGCCGTGCAAAGTTGATATCTGGAGGCTGGTGTGAAAGTTGCTCGGCTCCTCCAGAAATTTCGCTCTAACAGTATCTCACTGAGAGACCTGGTATTCACATACATAGAAGAATGCAAATTTTCAGTACTTACCACTCGAAAACCAATAAAAGGTTAGGGAAAGTATTTTTTTATGTTCCTTAATAGTGGTGAACTTTTGGTCTTCACTGTTACATTTATTGCAAGATAAGGTCTGTGTGTACTATTAAAAAAAATGTACCTGGAATAATGTCGAGGGTCAATTTTTAAGCTGAAGCCAATTTTAACATTGGTAAACTGGATTGCTGCCCATTTATTGCATTTTAAAATTCACACTGAGGGATGATGTGCTGAAGAGTTACTTAATTCATCACCTTACTTTTGCCTGATTTCTCCCCTCATCTCCTTAGCTGCAGGTGCTCACCTCTTGCTGACATTTTGTTCTGAGTGCTTGATCCTTCAACGAAGTCGCTATCATCCCTATGTGAGCCTTGTTGTAGATTTTGGTGCTGTTTACTTGTTTGGGCTGACAGTGGGGATTTAATGATTGCGTAGTTGAGCTTTTTGCTCTCCTCACTTGAACCTGTATTTCTTCCATCAGGAGTTGTTGGATAGCCCTCAGGAGAAGAAACATTAAAGTGATTTTGTTTCCCCATCCTTAGCACTAGAGAGCTAAGCCCAATTGTAGCACTCTGGCCATACCCAAGTTGTGATCAGCTAATGGATCATAAACTGGGGATTGAGCCAGTTACTAGATCAACTTGCTAAACCATTAATCACATTCCTTAGGTAGCCGTCATGTACTTAATTTTGCGTGGATTTTTTTTTTGTTAATCCATGTGCCTTTGGTCAGTAGTATTCTGTTTTTGGGGGGGGCCATTTTTCCCATCAATAAACAAAGATGAGGGACAAATGAGCAGACAACTACAGAAGCTGAAAATTATGAGACAAGATCAGGTAAATTTGGGTTTTAAAAGCCTGACAATTTGTCAGATAAAGAAAAGACTGAGAAGCATTGAGAATTGTTGTGATTTGAGTGGATTCCAGCTGCTACTACTTATTCCCGCCCTCTTCCACGTGAGCATATGCTTTTTTGTAATTGAAATGCAGACATAGGCTAGAGGTGATCTGGGATACTGGCAATGGTGCATGTGGATGGTTTTAATAGTGAGATGCACACACAGAATAAACTTGTCATTCAACCTTGAAGAAATGGATCGTGTTTTGCTGTCCTTATCAGAAAGAAGAATTTTATAACGAGATTCAATTTAAATTTGCACTCCACACAATATTCTGTTGCAAGGGTCTTCAATCCATCATCAACCTCTGGTTTGCATCTAATGTGTAGTATGCTATGGAGCTGATTTTCTACAGAGAACATTGGGAACTTAAGTACTTCAGAAAGAAGCGAATCCAAATTAGATGAGGATAGATTTGTTGTTGTCTGTCTCTATTCATTGTGTTAAGCCCAGACTTTTAGTGTTTGGAATCTGTATGCCACAAAAACCAAGAGTGCTGCGATCAAGTCGGATATGAAGGGATGTCCATATGCCTGTGAGGTTGACTCCATAATTTGCTGCAGAGAACTTGAACCAGTGATGATTTCTCGTACCAGACCAAGGGATATTGGTGCACATTTCCAAATTATTCCACCCCGGAAACAGCTGCCTAAAAAATTTTCGTTTTGCACACAGATAAAAACCCGGCCACAAACTTTGTGCTGAAGAGGAACTATTCTGAGTCTGCTGGTAAGATATACTGTGTTTGTGATGTACGATGTAATACGTACGAGAGCCTTCAGAACTAACTTATTCTTGGCTGCAGGAATGCAGCAGGTGCATCGTCTGATAATTGGGCTTTTGAATGTGAAAATATGTTGCTTTGTAAATTAAAAACTCAAGTTTCCTTGTCCTTTTTTCTATCCACCACTCTTTTCCGTCTTACTTAACTGTCTCTTTGATTTCTTCCAGTTTATGCTATCTGTGTTGACTTTATTTCATTCTCTGTCCTTGCTGACTTTGTATTTTCTTCACTGGTGCCCTGTTTACACTGGAGGCTTTATTCCTGTGCAAACTGCCAAAAATGTTTCCAGTGTGAAATGGCCGTAATAGCACAGCTGTGGTGTAGCACTTAATTTTCAACCAGAATATTGGCAGTGTTGATGTTTTCTCACTGCAATAATGGAATACCTGTCTGATTGGCCCATGACGTATCTTGGAAACGTGCATTTGCATCATGATGCAGGCACATAATGCAAATTTTGATTTCTGGGCTACTCTCTGCTTGTGCATGCACCCTGTATTGTGTTACGCTGCTATGATGTGATAAGGAACTAGTTCTGCTTTATGCCTGGATAAAATTGGTACAATTTAATTAATAAATGCAGCTTCAGCATCAAGCAAAGTGTTCTACAACAAGTCAATCCGAAATGTTTTTATAGCATTTCACTTGGTGTATTTTCGGACACAGTTTAGTATATAGAATCATCTACCTCACTAGTTTTATCGTACTGTCTGCTTGGGGAACAGAGCACAGTTATGTGCAGTTGAAGCAGCAAGATAAAGATTATCTGTACTTCAACATTTCCTACTCAAAAAGTCCAAAAAGGTGGTATTTGCATTGGAAGAAAGAGGATTTTTCTGAAGTGTTTGGTTGCGGGAAGCGTTAAAACTAGTCTGTCTGCTGCATCTATGTGCAAGTGCACTAGTTCACTGTCAGTTTGTTTATGAACTGTACGTATACATAACTACGTTATACATGTGTGTAATTTGACTCCAGTTTCACTAAGTGTTTCAACGGCAGTAGAGAACATCCTATTGTGTGTACTTTCTGTATCTGCAATAACTGATGTACTGAATTCTGCTAAATATTTACAGAAACTGTTGGCTTTCTCATTGGGATAATTATTGTGTTCAGTAAATACAATTCAGTGTTGCACATGCACTGTAAAACATGTGTTGGATTTTTATTTTATATTAACTGAATTTTATGGTGGAGTTGCATTTTTAGTTTCTTCGTTTAACCTTATTCCAGTAGCTTGCTTGTGTTTTTTTCAAAAAAATTGTTTGTTCAACATCTATTTTGTTTTCAAATTGATACTGTTCTCAGTGTTACTGGTTATACTGTCAGTCAGAAATTCAAAATGAAATTACTGTTGCCTTTCCTGTCACCATCCAATTTAAGTCAAAAATTCATGCTTGAAAGTTAACAAACTTGCTTTTACAGACTGAGGTTGTGCAGGTGACTTAAGAATTGATGATATATAATGTGTAAGTACTTAACAGCACAGTTAAATGTATACTTGGACTTAATCGTGTTTAGTGGCTACTTATCCTAGACCCAGCCAGCAGTTAACTGAATTAAGTGGGAATTGACCTTCTATATCGTATTCATCTTTGTATTGTGTGTTGTTACCCAGTGGAGCCATTCTGGATTATGGCCACAGGAGCATGCCTTTCAATTCCAAAAACCTATTTCAATTGACGTAGCATCTACAACCTTTTGGTGGAAGAGAATTTCATATTTCTACTATACTTCATTTGAAAATGCCCCTCCTGTTTTCACAACTCAATAGCCTAGTTCCAATTTTTAAGATTATTCCCATATTGTGGATTTTTCCATCAGAGGAAACAGCATCTCCGTATTTACTCGATCGTCACTTAACCATGTGCAATGGCCTAGCAAGTCATTCAGTTGTATCAAACTGTTACAAAGCCTAAAAGGAATGAAACCGGATAGAACACTTGACATCGATCTAGGCATTGGAAACGACAATGGCACACCCAGCCCTGTCCATCCTGCAAAGTCCTCCTTACTAACATTTGGGGACTTGTGTCAAAATAGGGAGAGCTATCCCACAGACTGACCAAGCAACAGCCTGACATAGTCACACAGAATTGTACCTTACAGACAATGCGCCAGACACCACCATCGCCATCCTTGGGTATGTCCTGCTCCACTGACCGGACGGACCACCAGAAGTGGTGGCACAGTGGTAGTGGTATACAGTCGGGTGGAAATTGCCCTCGGAATCCTTGACATTGACACCGGACCCCATGAAATCTCATGGCAACAGGTCAAACATGGGCAAGGAAACCTCCTGCTGATTACCACCTCCCATTCCCCCTCAGCTGATGAATCAGTACTCCTCCATGTTGAGCACCACTTGCAGGAAGCACTGAGGGTGACAGGGCACAGAATACACGCTGGGTGGGGGACATCAATGTACATCACCAAAAGTGGCTCAGAAGCACCACTGCTGATCGAGCTGACCGAATCCATTAGGATATAGCTGCTAGACTGGGTCTTTGGCATGTGGTGAGGGAACAAACAAGAGGGAAAAAACCTACTTGACCTCATCTTCACCAATCTACCTGTCACAGATGCATCTATCCATGACAGTGTTGGTGGGAGTGCCCACCACACAGTCCTTCCCTCCATTGTGTTGTGTGGCACTACCATTGTGCTAATGGGATAGATTCTGAACAGATATAGCAACTCAAAACTGGGTGGTGTCTAAGAGGTGCTCTGGGCCATCAGCAGTAGCAGAAGTGTATACAACCACAATCTGTAACCTCGTGGCCCGGTATATCCCACACTCTACCATTACCATCAAGCCGGGGGATCAAGTGTGGCTCAATGAAGAGTGCAGGAAGGCATTCCATGAGCAGAACCAGGCATACCTAAAAATGAGATGACAACCTGGTGAAGCTGTAGCACAGGATTACCTGCATGCCAAACAGTAGAAGCAGCATGTGATAGACATAGCTAAGCGATCTCATGACCAACAGATCGTGAGATCTAAGCTCTGCAGTCCTACCACATCCATTCGTGAATGGTGGTGGACAATTAAACAACTCGCTGGAGAAGGAGGCTCCACAAATATCCCCATCCTCAATAATGGGGGAGCCCAGCACATCAGTGCAAAAGAAAAGGCTGAAGCATTTGCAGCCATCCTCAGCCAAGACAGAATCTCACCATCTCCCCATGACATTCAATGGAGTTAGCATTGCTGAATCCCCCACTATCAACGTCCTGGGGATTCCCTTTGACCAAAAACTGAACTAGACTAGCCCTATAAATACTGTGGCTAGAAGAGCGGGTCAGAGGCATGAAATTCTGAGAGTAACTCCCCAAAGCCTGCCCATGTCCCTACAAGGCACACGTCAGTAGTATGATGGAATATTCTCCGCTTGCCTGAATGAGTGTAGCTCCCACAACACTCGAAGCTCAACACCATCCAGGACAAAGTAGCCCACTTCATTGGCACTCCATCTACCACAATAAACAACTCCTTCCACCACTGCAAAATGGCAGGACTTTATATCATCTACAAGATGCAATGCAGCAACTCGAGGCTCCTATGACAGCACCTTCCAAACTTGGAACCTCTACCATCTAGAAGGACAAAGGCAGTAGATGCATGAGAACACCGCTACCTGCAAGTTCCCCTCCAAGCCACATACCCATCCTGATTTGGGACTATGTTGCTGTTCCTTCACTGTCACGGGATCAGAATGCTAGAACTCACTTCCTCACAACTCTGTGGTATTCCTACAATACATGCACTGCAGTGGTTCAAGAAACAGTACACCACCACCACCTCGAGAGCATTTAGTAATGGGCAATAAATGCTGGCCTAGCTAGCAGTGCCCACATCCCATGAACAATTTTTCTTTAAAAAACCTCAGTCAGGCTTAGAGGTTTTGGATGGTTCAGGTCAGTTGATTTGTCAGGCCATTTTACCCCTGGGTTTTAGTTGTGTTCTGGAATTAGCATTTATAGTGACCTGGGAAGAAGGCAATCAGTTCTCTGCCCATTTTTCTCTGGATCAACTCATGGCTTTGAGGAGCTTCTGGAGAGAGTGACTATATTTGAGGAGCTGTGCAATATTTTGCCATGTATCCCTGGAAGTTGCCTGGATGTTCATGCAGGAACTGACACTTGGTCCTTAGTTTATGAAAATGTGCGAATGGAGCACTTCAAAAACCACTTGGAATTATAGCTTTGTATATTATGCATAGGTATATTTCAGGATATACATATTAAATGCACCATTATGAACTTACTCGCTTTGCTGAGATCCTTGATGAGGTGGCTACCTATTTAGTTTTGCTCAATCCCTTTAATGATGGTTATAGAGTAGTTTCACTGTATTGATATGCTGGTATTACCCAAGTAATTATTTACACTTTTTGTGTTACGCCGAGTCAACCATGTGTGAAGCAAAACAATCTTTTATCCACTTAGATTAGTTCCCTAACTGTAATATGCCTTAAATTTGGTGGTGACCTTATTTCAGTAAGTTTTTTATTGGTAATTAATTAAATTTAATTGACATTGGTTTTGTGGTGATTTGCAGCTATGGTTTAGCTACCTGTACTTGGTTTACAATACTTGCGATTTCTCACCTGACATTTTCAACAGGATTATTTTCTCATCTGTTGATATACATATAAAACAAGAGAGCATTCTAATGTTAAGTACTTCTTCACCCTGAAGGGTACAGCTGGTATTAACAAATTTGCATTAAGGTCATACCACTAGCATTGATATAGTCCATAAAACAAAGACCTACCTGTATGTGAGTTAATACGGTAATGCATTTTTTAATGACAGTATTATAAAACCTCCTTAAGAATAACAGCTGCCATGCTGATAAAGTGATTTCTGTTGCTATAGTTTCATTCTTGCTCACTTACATAACTCATGCTCATCATGTCAAGGCAGCTGATACTTCATGCAAATTGTACTGTACCTGAAATCTGATAGTCAAGATTTTTTAAAACTTTGTTTATCTTAGAGGCTCAAGTTTTAACTTTGAAATTGTAGGAACAGAAGGAAGCCATTTAGCCACTTGACCCTATTCTGTCATTCAGCTGAATTATGGCAGAACTAAACCTCAAATCCATTTATTCGCATTTCTCCATATGCTTAAAAAAAACAATCGATTTCAAGTCTTGAAAATTTAAATTAACCTAGCATCCGCAGCCTATTGGTGGAGAGAATTCCAGATATCTACCACTTTTAGTGTAGAAAGGGGCCCCTTGTTTCACTCTTAAATGGCCTTCTAGAGTGGTTCTTTTAAATTGTTCCCCCTTATTCTGAATTTTCCACCAGTAGAAACAGTTTCTGTATCTGTCCTATCAAGATGTTTTATTATTTTAAATCACCCCTAAACTGTCCTCACTGATCAAAGTCCTGGAACCCCTTTCCCTAACAATGCTGTGGGTGTATCTACACCACATGGATTGCAGCAGTTCAAGAAGGCAGCTCACCACCACCTCAAGGACAATTAGGGATGGGCAATAAATGCTGGTCTAGCCAGTGATGTCCACATCCCTTGAATGAATAAAAATAAATCTATAACCTGCACAGCTGTACCAGTATCTTCCTCTTGGGAAGGTTAGTTGGGTAAATATCCTGTTCTTTTGTAATTTCCTGTTCCCAACTACACAACTTAGTGTACCTCCTAACATGGTGTTATCTGGCCATCTACACAGCTTAGTACCTCCTTACATGGTGCCATCCGCAAACTTGGAGATACAACTCTCATCCAAGTCAGTATATAGTGAAAAACTGAGTCTCCAGTACCATTGTCTGGGGAATACCACTTTTCACATTTCACCAATAAAATAATTTTCCCTTTCTGTCTCTGGCCTCCCAACCAATTACCAATCCATCTGATAAGGTTAGTTCCAATTCTGTCCACTTTGCTCCAGTATAATTCAAAATACTTTGTCATATCAAAAGTATGGAAGTGGAATGTGAAAACATGGAATTCTTCAGAAGGAAAAATTAGTTTTCAGCAAATTAGAAAATTTAATTATGAAATTGAAATTTTATGTTAAACTTTTTGTTTTTCCCTCTTTTCCACCCTCTAGTGTCATCGTGCATAACCACTTATAAGAAGACTCCTCCACCAGTTCCACCAAGAACCACATCTAAACCATTTATTTCAGTTACAGTCCAGAGCAGCACAGAATCGGCACAAGACACATACCTCGACAATCAGGACCACAAGAGTGATCTAAACAGTCAGTCCGGTCTCAGCAATTCTTCGGATAGCTTGGATAGTGCCAGGGCTCTGAATACTACTAAAACAGGAAGCATCAGTGCTCCAGTTCGTGAACAGTTAGACAACCAAAACCAACACAGAAATGCTACAGTGACAACTGAGAAGGGACCACTCGTTACTGAGGACCCAAAGGTGGAACCTCCTCCGAAAAGGAAGCTCTCTTCTATAGGGATACAGGTAATTTCTGCCAGATATTTTGCAGGTTAAAAGTGCATTACAGGATATTCAATAAATTCAGACTTGAGCAGTTTTCAAGCAGTCTGCTGTGTCTTAGGTCTTGATGTCATTTGGAAGATTTAACTTTGATAGATTATGTGAAAAACCAACTAAACACTTTAAAGTTTGGATTCTAATTGTTGATGGGTGAGAACCAAATATGAGGGAAAATGGCGTTTTCAGTGGTGGCTTGAAGACTGTTTTGGCACCGCACCATGTTGATCAAAGACTATCTTTTTGGAATGCTGCAAATAAGTTTGGATTTAGTTAACAAGGTGCTGCTCTTTTTATAAGAATGCAGTAGTGCTACTTTTTCAACAGTACAAAGTGCTTTTAAATTTGCATCAATGTAAAAATGGCAGTACTACTCAGTGAAATTACCAAAAACATTAAAATCCTATGCTGCGAGACCTAGTTTTTAAAAAAGCTTTCTCCTCATAAACTTGAGTTTATCTAAGGGCATTATGACCCCAAACCTGACTCAAAACTTCAAATAATCACTCTTTGACTTGCATCCCTGGTTTGTCCTGCACCAGGAGTCATGTTCCCTAGTGCTCTTTAGGGCCAGAACACAATATCAACTTTTACCAGTTTCCCTGTGATTTTAGGAAGATTATTATGCCCCAAAGAACAGATTTTATTACCTGATAGGATCATCATATTTTTAGTTTCTGTAATTTGATGACTTATTAGCAAATTATTTCTAATGCATATTAATAATGCTTTCTGAAAATACATTATTACTTTCCTTTAGGTGGTTCATACTGCCTTTCACAAGTTAGCACAGGGGTCCTTGACAACATGTTGATATTTGCAGGGTTTCCTGTACACATTAGATACATCCTTAACTCCTTGGGCTTGTAATAATTTTTTTAATGCCTTTATATATGCTGTTTTGTTTGCTATTCATAAAATATGACCTTTTTCACTGTTCAGCTACCTAATGTACCAAAGTGTATCTTTTGCTGTACTTCAAAGAATAAAAGGTCTATCAAATCTTACTATTTTTAGCATTCCTGTTTTATCTTGCATTGTTCCTTCTTTATTTGTATTCCTCAAAATTATCCAAAAGTGGGAAATATGGGTGGGCCAGTGTCTAGCATCTTTCATCTTTAGAGAGGCCAAGCAGTCTATGCGATGTCTCAGTACTTTTCCATCCTTATCTTCCCCACCCCAAATCTTTGCCTGGACTCTATATGGACTTATTTTATGGTTGTGTACCTCAAAAAATGCTTCTGTCAACAGCAGTTGTCCTGTTGTTTATCCTAGGGAAAAGTTCTTCAGCTTAGTGTTCACTTTTTCGTCCAATAATCCTATGTCCTCTTTTGACAGTCCAAATACTTATTTTCCCCTTACATTTTAGCTTTCTAATTCTATGCCTCCAATAAGCAAGATTGGGAGTGTGCTTTCTCTTGTGTGCGATCCCTTAAGGTACACATTGAGTTGCTGTTCCTTCAGTCATTGTGCCATACTACTGTTAGTCAGTATTGTGTGCAGTTGATAACCGCATTTTTAAGATTATAAATCCTGCCATTCTAACAGGTTGTTCCCACCAAAACAGTCTCAGTAATATATTTTTCTGTGATCTCCAAACAAAGGTATTTAAAATAAGATAAACCTGTAGACTTCTCAACTGTTGGTGCATTAATTCATGCTGGAAATTTTGAAACATTCCTTGCCAGTTAAATCAGTACTGACCAATGATAGTAATTGTATAAGGTGGCTATATCAGTTTAGCACTTTTCCGAAGAGGACCACTGCATTCATTTCCTAATGTAAGATTTTTAGTTGGTCCATAATACGAGTTTTAGTGTGGTTCGTTTAAAAGCAAGTTACATTGTTTTAATGCTTCAAACACAGTTACAGGAAAAAATGGAATAGACAATTGCCAAATGTTATCATTGACTTGTAGAGATTTCTTTCTTTTTAGGTTGACTGTTCCCAGAACTTAATTAAGGAACAAGATTCTCAACTTATCAACAAATTCCAGTCTATTGGAATACAAGTGGAAGACGAGTGGCAGTAAGTGAAATTAGTTCAACCAAATGAATAGATTTAATCTCCTTGAAACCTTCTTCATTTCTGCACATTCCACCCCATTTGCTGATTAACCTTCTCCAAGGCACTTCTATTCGTACTCTGCAACTACTTGGAAATATTCCATGTTGTCTTTCTTTTGAGCAAGCTTGGCTGATCCTTTCTCTTTGACTTCTGGTATAGTGAGCAACAGCATTATTTATACAGCACCACTAATGTTATGAAATACCCCAAGGAACTTCACAGGAATATTATAAACAAAGTGTGACGAAGAATTTGATCAAAGAGGCAGGCTTTAAGGAGTGTCTTAAAAGAGGAAATTGAGGTGGAAAGGTATAGGCAGGGTATTCTAGAGCTTGGGGTCCAGGCAACTGAAAGCGCAGCCACCAGTGTTGGAGTGATAAAAATCAGGAATGCACAAGAGGCCAGAATTAGAGGAGCGCCGATATCTGATACGGTTGTGGAGCTGGAGGTGATTACAGAGAGGCCATGGAGGGATTTGAAAACAAGAATGAGAATTTTATCAAGACACTGCTTGACCAGAAGCCAGTGTGGTCAGCGAGCACAGGGGTGATAGGGGAGAACAGTTCTTCTGTTGAGCTGAGATGGATAGCAGAGTTTTGGGTGACCAAGATTATGGAGGAAAGAATGTAGGAAACCAGCCAGCAGTGCACTGGAATAGTCGAGTCTAGAGGTATCAAAGGCATGAGGATTTCAACAGCAGGTGAGCTGAGATCAGGGTAAAGTTGGGTATTGTTACAGAGAGAGAAATAGGCAGTTTTAGTGATGACAAAAATGAGTTCAGAGGTTACAAGTAGGCTGGCTTAATCTCAGACTGTTGCCAGGAGGACTTGCTTTGTAGGAATTTCCATTGTAACATGGTTATATTAGGATTGATTGAAAAAGATTATAGTAAATATTCACTACCTTGTTCCATAAATAGTTTGTAGATATTTTCAAAAGGTTCACCAATATTATTGGCTTGTAGGCAGTGGGTTGCTGAAAGTGTACCATGCCTTGAAATCAAGATGAGCTTATGAGGCAATAACCAAACTCTGAAAATTGTAGGATGATTACTTGAGCGCCTCTCTCTCCCCTTCAAGCATCAGCCAGCTTTCAAATAGCATTATCAAAAGTGAAGAAATATAAAGATAGAAAATTGGAGGGATAATATTAAACAACCAGAAGGAGGACTAACTTTTAAATTGCCAGTCTTATTCCATTGTGTTTTTTGTTTCAAAACTTAATATGTTGAATGAAAAATTTTGACTGTATTTGTACACCATAATTCTGAGCAATATCGAAGGAGCCCCAGAATTCTGAAATTCACTGTGATCAGTAGATTAGAAAAGTCTTGATTCAATCACCTCTGCACTGAGTTATCTCACCTTCATCGGGATAATGGGCCACTGTTGCAACTGATGTCATGTAGCCTGAGGAATAGGAAGGGTAATAATTGGCCAATGCTCTCACTGACTTCAGTTTAGCCTGTCTCATTGGAAACATGCACTTCTCGATATTGAGTGTGCTCATAATAAGCTTCACCTTTTGCCTGCTGATTGAATACTCACTAACATAAGGTGATCTGGCTATTTTGGTGAGGCACTACAGCTTGGATGCCACCTTTTATCGAACATTTAACTTGTAAACATATAAATAGGATATCATCTCACAGGTTGGAGAAGTGTGTGGAAGAAATGTGCCATTGGTAATTTTTCTTAAGTATCCTTTGTGTTAATGTGCACAGCTTTCACCAAAACAAATTTCTCACTAAGTTAAAAGTGTTTGAAAGTTAAAAAGGCCCAGATAAGTCCACCACTAAACAAAAACAAGCAAATGGATAAAGTGTACCTGTATCTGTTAAGATTCTGATTAAGTAAATCCAATAATGGAAGTCTGATGCAGTGGCCACGTTTTGGGGCGACATAGAGAATTCCTCTTTAAGATGCATCTTCCTGAATCTGTTATCTTTCAAAAGCATTATTGCCCTGACCTGACAGTTTGGCTTGAAGCTGGCTTTAGAGTCTCGTTGCTAATTTCAATTTTTATGCGAAGGTTGAAGGGCTCAGCTGTTTCAGTATATTTTAGCAGGACAGTGTTTCATAGATGTTAATCCATGAATATTTTGTGTTGGTGCTGTCTCCTTTGCTCAAGTAACTAAGTCTACAGTTGAAAATGGGTCCATTATGTAATGGAGGTTTTTTTTGATTCATTCATGGGATGTGGGCATCGCTGGCTAGGCCAGCATTTATTGCCTGTCCCTAACTGCCCTTGTTCAGAGGTCATTTAAGAGTCACATGTAGACCAGACCAGGTAAGGACAGCAGATTTCCTTCCCTAAAGGACATTAGTGAACCAGATGGGTTTTTACAATAATTGACAATGGTTTCATGGTCATCATTAGACTTCTAATTCCAGATTTTTATTGGATTCAAATTTCACCATCTGCTGTGGTGGGATTAGAACCCGGATCCCCAGAACATTACCCTGGGTCTCTAGAATACTAGTCCAGTGATGATACCACTATGCCACTGCTGAGAGAGCAAATTACTGACCTGGTCAGGGTATAGTCTAAATGTGGCAACAACCTGTTTGTAAAAGTTAAACTTTCCTCCAAAAATGAGAGATTAGCATGGCTGTATTCTTCAATGTTTCAAGGAGTGTTATCTTAATTTTAAAGAAAAATAAATGCAAACTTTTGTTCTGTAATGTGATAGAATCTGTGCATAGTTTCTGTTGCATTGATAAACAAGTCATCTGTTTCAGTATATTTTAGCAGGATAGTATTTCATGGAGGTTAATCCTTTACAACGCATTTGCTTGAGATAGGCTTGCATTGCGTTTTGCAGTTGGCTCACTTAAAAGGAGGACCAAATTCTAAACATTGTCTCGTTATTTAAAACAGCTTAAGCCGCTCCAGCAGCATGACGTCAAAACAAGAAACCGACTCTGATACACAGGAATGTAGTAATTCTACTGCAGGATCCCAGGACAAAAGCAATCAGCTTTCGGATTCAACTCAGCATCACAGCACCTCAAACCCTGAACCTTCGGTACGGCAGCATGCTAAAAGCTCCCAGACAAAAAATAAGGCTTTTGCTTATGGAGATAACTTAGATCCAGCTCTAGATCCATCCTCTTTACCACCGCCGGAGCCATGGTTAGAATCTACTAACAATCTTCCTGTTGAACCAGTACATGCTACTTCATGTCGTCGGGATGGTTACTGGTTCTTGAAACTGTTGCAAGCAGAGAAAGAAAGAATGGAAGGATGGTGTCATCAAATGGAGAAAGAAACCAAAGAAAATAACCTATCTGAAGAAGGTACATTGACAAGAAAATAATACTTCCCCTCCAAATATCATTACTATTAGAATTCACTAAATTAAATAAAAATGGTTATATAGTCCTTACATCAAACTCCATTTTATAGCCCAAGTTTTTTAAAAACTGTCTTTGAATTTCACTTCTGATTTTTTTATTAACTGTGAATATATTTAAATAGCAAATGATAAATGTTACCAGCAAGATGAGAAGAGGCTGTTTTGAAGTGATGCTGAACATGACTGAATCGATACAATTCCTAACCAAGGTGTTTTGTTCAAAGAGCACATAACATCATTAAAAGGATGTCAGTTACCATAGTTCACACTTGAAATCAAGATCCTTATTCTTGCATGCATGAGACCAAAATGCTTCCACTTTTTTTTCTAAACTGTCCTTCAGTACTGTACCTCTAATTGGGGTTCTAGGGTGGAATATGAGACTCGGGAAGGCTATGCCATTCCCTGCACTGAAGTTGATAACTCCATTAAACCGCTACCCCTTCCCATCAAGTACTTTCTCATCTGGTGATCTACCGTGCCCAATTATATTTCATGACGGAGTTGAACACGAAGTAAGGAAATATCCTATTATTTTTAATTATTATGGAAATGTCCTCTTTAATGCACCAGACTTGGGTCTCTTAAGAGTGGGAATAAAGATCTGCTTGATTGTGGTTGTTTTTTTTGTTTTTATGGTATGTTTTAAGTAATTAAAATTTAAATGTGATTTTCCTGATGCTTTGCCAGCACCCCCCAGCACAGTACATAGCTACATGAAGCACATGAGGAAGGTCCAAGGTTTGATCTTTTTTTATTTGTTCATGGGATGTGGGCGTCACTGGCTAATCCCTAATTGCCCTTGTTCGGAGGGCATTTTAAAAGAGTCAACCACATTGCTGTGGTTCTGGAGTCACATCTGTGATGAGTTAATCATGACTACGCCACCAAAAGAAACAATGCAACCGGCTTCAACGCTGAGTGAATGAGGGAAACATGAACCAGAATTTCCACTGCTGGTCAATAAACCCAGCTTTCCCCTTTCATTCCCGACGAAATGCCAGAATTGAGCATTGGACTGAATGAGTTCAGCTATGGTGTTCCCTGTAGGTCAAAAGTCTCATGATACTCTTGACAGAATTGGATATGGAAGCATAATATATGAAATAGGAGCAGGCGTAGACCATTCAGCCTCTCAACTCTGTCTGCTATTCAGTACAATCATGGCTGATCATCTACCTCAACTCTGCTTTCCCACCTGCTCCACATATCCCATGGGCTGAATTTTTCCGTCGGTCAGAAGGCGGCGGGGCCCACTCGCTGACCCGAAAATGACGAGGGATGATGTCGGGGGGGAACTCCTGATGTCATCCCGCCCCATTTAAATCTTCAGGAAGGTGGGTCCGCCCGCTGACCTGTTAGTGGCCAATTGAGGCCATTGACAGGATAATTAAAATAATTAAAGGTCCAGCCCGTCCAACCTTATGGTTGGTGGGCAGGCCAGGAGCCCCGGCGGGCTTCTGAAGGAACATGAAACCTCATCCACCAGCACGATGAGATTTCATGTCGGGGGACATGTTAATGATTTTTTTATTTTTCTATTTTTAAAGCAGTACCTAGCCTCAGGGAGACGTGTGCTCTTTGGTGCGCGTGCGCGAAAGAGTGCACTCGCATTTGGGGAATCCCTCCACCGCCCACACAGGAAGTGCATAGCACTTCCTGGTGGACGTCACGCTGGGCGGGCCTTAATTGGCCCGCCCACTTAAAATGGCAACGGGGCCGGCTTCTCCAGTGAGGATCAGCTCCCCACCCGTCGGAGATTGGGTCGGGCCCGCCTGCCCGACAGGCAAAAAATTCAGCCCCATGATTCCCTAAGAGATCAGAATTCCATCAGTCTTGAATATATACTCAGCAATGGAGCACCCACAACCCTCTGGGGTAGACAATTCCAAAGATGCATTTTCCCATGTTCTCGTTTCCTCAGCTAGGGGAAACAACTCTGTCCACCCTGTCAAGCCTCTTGAGAATCTTGTACATTTCAATCAGATCACCTCTCATTCTGCTAGACTCCAGAGAGTCCAGGCCCACTATACTCAGCCTCTCATCCCAGGAATTGATCTAGTGAACCTTGGCCGTACTGTCTCCAAGGTAAGTATATCTTTCCTTAGGTACGAAGACCAAAACTGCACAGTATTCCAGATGCGGTCTCACCGAAGCCAATATAATTGTAGCAAAAATTTCATATTTACGTATTCTCATCCCCTTGCAATCAAGGCCAGCCTGCCATTTCCTTCCTAATTGCTGAATTTTTTCATATAATGTAGCTTGCTGTATTTTTCTGCAGATATAAATTTATTACAAGCAGCTTTATTATTAGAATTTTATTCCTTTAGATTTTTCTTCCAAATGCTATAACACAATATTCACTTGTGTAAGTCTGAAATAATAACAAGACAATATGGAAAGTTAGACTTCCTAGTTCATATTTAGTATATATTATAGTATTAATATATTATAGATTAAATAAAGCATTTAACTTATTTTCCTTTTTACAATCAGTGCAAAAAGTATAATTTTTCCATGGTAAAGATCAAAATTGTTAACACTACTGTGTACCTGCACTGTAAATTAAATTTCTGGTTCTCCATTCTAGAATCCTGCTGCCCACAGGCAGAATTTGGATTTGAAAAGAGATCAATGACATGGGTATACTTAGGCAACTGCATGCTAGATTTTATCTCCACTGCAAAAACTTGGACATTCTTCATAGCTGATACCAATGTTTTTAATTGACTGTTTTTGAAAATTTAGATGTATTTGATCTTAATTGCACAAGTGGCAAGAAAATAATTTGCAGATGGTACTAGTACTGTCTTTGTATTTATTTATTTATTACTGTTTGTTTTCACCACTATTGCACTATACTACTAAATACTCTCAGGTTCAGATTACTTACAACTGTGTTCACTTTCTCTAGAAGGAACCTGGATCAGTGTCACCCCAACTGCCATTGAGTAGGTGATGTCTTCAGGTCTAAGCATAGGGCTGAAGGAATGAAGAGTATTTCTGGAACTACTTCATAGCTGTTCACATCCTCTAACACAATGCAGGAAGTGACAGGAAGATGTTTAGTATTTTAATGTACATTTGAAAAGAACATAACAGGAAGCTATGTAGAATGGAAGGTAGGTAGAACAGCAGAATTTGGTGACTAGCCTTCAGAAGGGAAAAAGTAGAAAACTTCAACTGAGGGAGTTACATTTTGCTACAGCTAGGTAACTCATGGAAATAATTTTAATTCCTTTTGACTTGCCCGTTTTCTTGCCTGATACTTCAGATTTTTCACTTTATTCTTTATTCATTGTCCAGGATAAAATTATTTCAATATGGTTCAGAATATAGTTAGGGCTGCACATGGAAAATGTTCATTTGTTTTTTTCTTTAGTCCTAGGAAAAATCCGGAGTGCAGTAGGAAGTGCACAGCTTTTGATGTCTCAGAAATTGCAGCAGTTCCATGGTCTCTGCGAACAAAATCTGGTATATGCATCTTGCTTATTAGGAACAAATTAATAATAACTATTAACATGCATTCTAATTGGAAGCAATAGGATAGAATACTAAATGACTTGTCATTTACAATACCTAAAGTGCAATAGCAATAATAGCAAGTGCCAAACTTCAATGATTTGGGAACATTGTTTATAGGCTTTCACAGAATCTCTCAGTGCAGAAGAGGCCCTTCAGCCCATCGAGTCTGCACCAACACGTGAGAAACACCTGACCTACCTACCTAATCCCATTTATCAGCACTTGGCCCATAGCCTTGAATGTTATGACGTGACAAGTGCTCATCCAGGTACTTTTTAGAGGCTGTGAGGCAACCCGCCTCCACCACCCTCCCAGGCAGCGCATTCCAGACTGTCACCACCCTCTGGGTAAAAAACTTTTTCCTCACATCCCCCCTGAGCCTCCTGCCCCTCACCCTGAATTTATGTCCCCTCATGACTGACCCTTCAACTAAGGGGAACAGCTGCTCCCTTTCCACCCTGTCCATGCCTCTTATTATCCTGGACACCTTGATCAGGTCGCCCCTCAGTCTTCTCTGCTCCAACGAAAACAACCCAAGTCTATCCAACCTCTCTTCATAACTTAAATGTTTCATCCCAGGCAACATCCTGGTGAATCTCCTCTGACCCCCTCCAGTGCAATCACATCCTTCCTATAATGTAGTGACCAGAACTGCACACAGTGCTCCAGCTGTGGCCTCACCAAAGTTCTATACAACTCTAACATGATCCCATTGGCTCGGTAGGTAAATTCCACACCCAGCATGGTACTGAGCCATATCGAGCAAGAAAATCTTTGTTCTATACGGCATTAACTAATTTCAGCAGAGGGTTGGGGATGGAAGGGAATTTCTGCCTCGTTATATTTAGGCTAGGAAGGAGGGAAAAGTCAACAAATATTCCCACTGTAACTTGTCATTCAGTGAAACCTGCTGCAAAGTAAGTGTATGTATCCTGGCCTTTATCAATAAGGGGATAGAGTATGAAAGCAAGGAAGTTACATGATATCTGTATAAAACACTGGTTCAGCCTCAACTGGAGTATTGTGTATAGTTCTGGGCAAAACACTTTAGGGAGGATATGAATGCATTAGAGAGGATGCAGGAAAGATTCACAAGTATGGTTCCAAGGTCACGGATTGGAGAAGTTTGGACTGTTCTCCTTGGAGAAGAAAAGGTTAAAAAGAGTTTTGAGAGAGGTATTCAAAATCATGAGGGGTCTGGACAAAGTAGATCGGGAAAAACTGTTCCCACAGGTGGAAGGATAGAGAACCAGAGAACACATTTAAGCTAATTGACAAAAGAAGCAATGATGACATGAGGAAAAACTTTTTCATGCAGTGTGTGATTAGGGTCTGGAATGCACTGCCTTAGCGTGTGGTTGGAGGCAGGTTTAATCAAGGCATTAAAGTGGGAATTGGATTCTTATATGAAAGGTTGTGTTTATTTGTGCCACAACACTAGAGAGAGCATTTCTTGGACATGCATAGCAGCAGTTGTAATGTCAGAGCGCCAGCTGCATGCATTAAAACAAATAATCTGGCTTCACACAGACTAACAATATAGTTCAAGTTCCCCATTTTTAGGTCTATGCCATCCTTAACCAATTGCAAGTTCTTGTATTTAGTCGTCTTAGCATGTATCAACTGCTCCCTTTTACTGCAGCGAAGAATATTTACAACGATGAAGATACATAATCAGGAAATTTCAGAAAATGAGATTCTCAACTTCCAATGTGGAGAATTGATTGTAATATTTAGATTACGAACACTTCTTGGTTAAAAATAAATAAGTACTTTGACGAGAAACTCCACACACAAAGCCTTAACACCTTAAGCTAGAACCAGTGGGTTAACACTCGCAAAATCTCAGACATTATGATCTCATCATAGACTGGGAACTGTGATGGATTGTTGCTGGGATTCTGTTGTTCTATGTGCTACAGAGCCAATCTGAAATGCTACAGTGGAATTCCCATTTGAAATGCTTGTATTGCAGGATCCAGTGCAATTTGGATCTACATTTGCTGTTTGTTTTGATAGATCCAAACACCTGACTGGAAAGGCTTTGGGAGCAGTTGCACATGCACCAGCAGCAACATTGTGGGGCTGAGTATGTTTTCGCAACTCTTTCTGATGCCTTTCCAGTCAGTGGCAGGAGTTGCAATGAGTCTGAAATGGAAAAATGTGCAGGAATACAGGAGAAGGCGTGGGAGGGCTATGTTCTGTGCTGTAACCTTTCTATGATTCTATACAGTTTTTGGGTGAGGACAGGAATCCATTGATTATTCTTATTTGGGCTTATCGTGCAGGATAAATGGCCATTTGGTTGAGGTAACAAATTTTGGAAGCTTGGGGCAGGAAATCAATGTGGGAGACTGCAGAAATATTTGTAATTTTTTTAAAATCAATTTTTTAAATAGTATATTTTAATTAATTCAACAACCTTGACTGGCCATGCATGAATCAAATAATCAAGCGAATGGACAAACACAAATAATCTTCCAACTATATGAATTCCCTCTCCATGTCATAGGATTATATGGTTGGCTTCTGCCAATTTACACTACATATTTCCAGATTTCTTTTTTGTTTGGGTTAATGGCTCATTAAGAACACACTCATCTTTTCTCATTAATGTTTGGTTTTGCGGGAGTGGAGGGAAGTCAGTGACTTGGGTAGGATGTGCAGTGAGTGGCTAATTTGATGCTGCCAGTGGTTCTCATGGACCTTGACTAGAAAGTAAGCCATCTCAACATGGAATCTGAATGTGGCATTGGAGATGTTCACTTTGAGCTTGTAATTAATATGAAATTACAGAAATGGAAAATTGCTTTGGCGACAATTCCAATTCTTTTGTTAACTGACATGAAGAGCAGCTCTAGAATCCAGCACTTTTTTCCTCCTCCTGTTCTGCATAAATTGTCTTGAAATTAACATATAGTATTTAATACTTAGTCAGGAGAATAAGTGCCAAAAAGAGAGAATCCGTTTAGTTGGAGTTAAGAAACAATAAAGATGTTATTGCACTACTTGATGTATTTTAAGGGCTCCCAAATATTGGGAAGGAGGTAGATGAGCTGACTTGCAAAGAAATTACTGAGAGGTGCAAGAACTATAGAGTAATAATAACAACTGGCACAGATAGATGAGTTGAACTCATCTGTCCTGTGCTGCACTATTCCATGATTCTATGGTATGCTCTTTTCCTGTGAGGCAGGCTCACTATTCCTAATTCAAAAAAAAAGTTTTGAACATACAAATAAAACGTGCCACTGGTTCATCTTTTCACAGTGATTGACATTGTCGTGGTTCTTCCCTCCAACCGGCTGCCGGGTGGTCGGTTTATCCGCGCTTCCAGCCGCTCACTTGTAACCAATGAAACTTAACCTTCCTGTACAGACTTTGAGGAAAAGGATTACTGAGACTGTTGAACTATACTTCACATTGCTGCAGTGAATGATCTCTATACATTCACATCTTTCTTTCCTCTGTGAAATGCCTTTTCCACAGTAACAGTTTGTCCATGACTTCAAGTATATTAGGTGACCCCCTACAGGATAATTGTGGTACTTAACCATAATTTGGTCAAACAGAGCTTCCTCCTGCCTTAATACCTAAGTGGCCAGATCGCTCATATTCCAGAATAGCCCTATTTGGGAATGTTATTTGTGGCATGTGAAAAATGAATGAAGGTAGATCTTTAGATGCATTGATTCTTCATTGTTTCATTTTGAAGTTCTTTGTTAGCTTTTCTAACCACAAGAGCTCTTGCTAAGCATAAAATGTTTTCTGTTAATATTGGGTATTACACATTCAAACTACTTTTTAATCACAGGTTACATTGGATTTATTTTGAAAATGGTGATGCAATCCTGCTTTGCTTTCAGTTTACAAGTTTTAGTTCAAAAACGGGCTGACAATGCTATGGAGGATTGCTATGTCGTCAGAAAGGGGGATTTTTTTTCTGTTTTAACTTTACCCATGGGATGATTAGATTATCCATGATATGTTAAAGATCACTTAATTTGAATAGAGAAATGTTATTCCAAGAGGTTTTGTGCTGAATTAAGTATTGTATATGCAGAGTGGATAAAACCAACAGACACTTGAGTGCTCAATGAACAGATTCAGTAACTGACATCCTGAGTTAGGGAGATGATGGTAAATCCCCTGATTGATTCCTGACTTTCTTGATTCGTGGAAAGAGTAAGGCTGCTATAGCCAACCTCAAATATTAAAATTAAAAATATAATCAACATACCAACATGGAGCAGGAGAAGGCCACTCACCTCCTCAAGCCTGCTCTGCCATTCAATAAGATACGGCTGATCTCATTGTATCCTACTGCTGATAACCCTTCACCCCCTTGTTAACCAAAAATCTATCGGTTGCTGCCTCAACCACATCCTGTAACAAAGCATTCCTTGATCCAATAAATCTTTGTAAAGAAATTCCTCCTACTCTCCCGAATAATTTTAAATGATGACCATTAATGTAGTTGATATGGATTTCAGCAAAGCCTTTGACAAGGTCCCACATGGGAGATTTTTAAAGAAGGCAAATGCACATGGGATACAGGGTAATTTAATAAGGTGGATTCAAAATTGGCTTAGTTGTAGGAGACAGAGGGTGATGACACAAGGTTGCTTTAGTGACTGGGAGCCGGTGGCGTACCACAGGGATCTGTGTGGGTCGCCTATTATTCGTCATTTATATAAACGACATAGATGACTATGTGGGGGGTAAGATTAGTAAATTTGCAGATGACACAAAGATTGGCTGGGTGGCTAACAGTGAGGTTGAGTGTCTTGGGCACAGGGAGATATAGACAGGATGGTCAGATGAGCAGATAAGTGGCAGATGGAAGTGATACACTTTGGAAGGAGTAATTTGACAAGGAAGTATTCAATGAACGGCATGACACTAGGAAGTTCTGAGGAACAAAGGGATCTTGGCGTGTGTGTCCATAGATCTCTGAAGGCGGAGGAGCATGTTAGTGGGGTGGTGAAAAAGGCATCTGGGACACTTGCCTTTATCAATCGAGGCATAAATTACAAAAGGGAGATCATGTTAGAGTTATATAGAACCTTGATGAGGCCACAGCTGGAGTACTTACTGTGTGCAGTTCTGGTCACCACATTATAGGAAGGATGTGATTGCACTGGAGGGGGTGCAGAGGAGATTCACCAGGATATTGCCTGGAATGAAACATTTAAGTTATGAAGAGAGGTTGGATAGACTTGGGTTGTTTCCGTTGGAGCAGAGAAGACTGAGGGGCGACCTAATAGAGATGTACAAGATTAGGAGGGGCATGGACAGGGTGGATAGGGAGCAGCTGTTCCCCTTAGTTGAAGGGTCAATCATGAGGGGACACAAGTTCAGGGTGAGAGGCAGGAGGTTTAGGGGGGATGTGAGGAAACATTTTTTCACCCAGAGGGTGGTGACAGTCTGGAATGCGCTGCCTGGGAGGGTGGTGGAGGCGGGTTGCCTCACATCCTCTAAAAAGTACCTGGATGAGCACTTGTCACGTCATAACATTCAAGGCTATGGGCCAAGTGCTGATAAATGGGATTAGGTAGGTAGGTCAGGTGTTTCTCACTTGTCGGTGCAGACTCAATGGGCTGAAGGGCCTCTTCTGCACTGAGATTCTGTGATTAATCACTGGCTACGGAGGGGAAAATCAACTTTGCTTACGTCTCTTGAATGCTGCACAGTTCCCTCTTATGCTGAAGCACAAGTATGAATATATGCTGAGGACAGATTTGACTTGAGTGCAAAGCCATTCAATCAAATTCTCTTATACCCACACTAAGGGCGGAATTTTATGGCCCTGTTGCCAGGGGTGGGTCTGTAAAATATGGCAAGCCCAATGGGCCTTTATTCTGAAACACTGCTCATAGCACTGCACTGCAGCATCAGTCAGGAAAGAAAAAGTGAAATCTGTCGAAACGGGAGAGGAGCAACCACATTGTTAATAATTTTGATTGTCACTTGTGCTGTTTATGATTTTGTAGAACCAAAATGCAAACCCACGACCGACTGCACAAGATTTAGCTGGCTTTTGGGATATGCTGCAGCTTTCTATTGAAGACATCAGCTTGAAGTTTGATGAACTTTATCATCTTAAAACTAATGACTGGCAACTAGTTGAAATGCCAGAAAAGAAGGTAAGTTATAGCCTTATCTAATAATTTGGCGAATGAGAACAAACTAATGCAAGACTGCAGTAATATTTCTGTGTGAAGAAATACTCCATAGCATTGTATTATAATAGATGTTTTAGTAGGTGTAAAGAACTGCAAATGAATATGTACATTTGAGTTTAACTTGATCTGTATGTCCCTCTAATTTCAGGGCGAAGGTGGGGGGGTTGACTGAAACTTGTGGTTTGTCTTGAAATTAGCTTAGTTTATACTATAAATCACCGGACATTATTGGTGTTGTATGCCTATCCCATTTCAAATCATGAAAAGATAGGACTTTCATATGGCACTAATAAACGTTTGTCAAAAGAAAACTGTTGTTAATTTACAGAATACCATACTGTGACGCCACAGAGAAGAATTGTTACTTTAGGTTGCATTGATGTTTGGTTTATGTGTAGCTAATACAAGTTATGGGCTTGGTCAACTGGTGTTCAAAAAGAAAGCAATGTCTTCTTCACTACTGGATGCCAGGCCTAAGCTACCAATCATCATTTCAAAGAAGAGCAGGATAGTTATCTCTGGCATCCTAGCTAATATTTACCCCTCAATCAACATCACTCGCATACAATATCTGGTCATTATCACATTGCTGTCTTTGGGAGTTTGCTACTTGCAAATTGACTATCACATTTCTTACAACAGTGACTACAGTAAAGCACTTTGAAATGTTCTAAGTTTGCGAAAGGTGCTATATAAATGTAAGGCTTTCTTTCGTTATTTAAATAACTACTGGCTGGATACTTGTGTACGGGCAAAATAGTTTACATCTATAGTTCTTAAATAAATCACCATTTAGCTTCCCTTTCTATGTTTTAACCTGTTTGAAATTGAAAACCAATAGTTTGGGTTGATAGCATGATTTTTCATCCTATCTGCACAGAAGTCTTTCATACCAGGTGCCTGGTTTCTAAAGGTGTGATATAATACCCACTGAATAATTATTTTTAACAGTACAGCTGATCAAAATGTCACAATTAATCCCATACTCCTGATTTTTACATTTTCAAGTTTTGCCTTTATTTGAAAGACAAATTGTATACTAAAAACAGAAATGCGGCATCTGTGGAAGAGATAATATTTCAGGCCAATGACTTTGTCAGAACCAGAAAGGGCATCAACCTGAAATGTTCATAGCATTTTCTGTTTTTATTTCAATACTAGGCACTTGAAATACTTCAGGGCATGAACATTACAGTTATATCCAGTACTGGATGAGCATCAGTTTCCTCCAGTTAAATATTGGGAAGACTGAAGCCATTGTTTTTGATGGCTGCTCCAAAGTTCATCGCCTAGTTTCCAACTCCTTCCCTCTCCCGGGCAACAGTCTGAGATTAAGGCCCTGAATTTTCACGCAGACGGGGCGCTCTCTCTCTCTTTTTGAAAATGGCTCCAGAGGTCCGAATCCAGTAGTCCCAAGCCTGGCCTCTTCCATTTTTGCAGCTTGATTGACAGCACCAAGCACTTATGAAGTTTTTGAAGTGGGAATATGAATACAAATGTTTGTTCCTATAAGGGATTAAGGGAGGCTAAGTGTAGTGAATGGGTTATTTTATATTTGTTTTTTTTTAAACAGTGAATTCATCAATAGACACTTCAAAACTTTTTGAATCCCTGGGTGGGTCCTGAGGTCTGCCCATGGTGGATACTGGATGAGTTGGCATGGAGGATGTAAGAGCAAAAGATGGTGGGTAGGGGGCATGAGTTGGCACAAAGTTGGCATAGAGGCAAAAAAGGATCATGGCTTGGGTGGAGGGACATAGTTGGAGGGGCATGGAGAGTATGAGGTGCTATGGGGGTTAGGTTGGCATAGAGTGTATGGGGGTAAGTGAGGGTATAGGTTGGCATAGTGTATGGGGACCATAGGAGTAGGTGGACATAGATTGACATGGAGGATATGAGGGGGATGGATTGGTGAACATAGATTTACATGAAGGGTATGAGGGATCATGGGGATGGGTGAAGGGGCATAGGTTGGCATGAAGGGCCATGGGGAGGTAGAGGAGGATAGGCTGGCATGGAGGGTATAAGGGGCCATGGGAGGTGGGTAGAAGGGGCATAGGCTGTCATGGGGTATGTGGAGCCTTGGGGGATGGGTGGAGGGGCATAAGTTGGCATGGAGGGTATGAGGGACCATGGAAGTGGATAGAGGGGCATGAGGTGGCATGATTGGGACATGACTATTTGGCGGGTTGATGAGGGCTGTTCTTGCGTTTTTTAAAATAATGCCAGAGTACTGAGATGGGCATTTTTGCCAAGCCTGCCTCCATACCCGCTGCCTCTGAACCCTTTTCATCTTTCTAGGGGTGGTGGGCATGTCTCCCATTTCAGGCCCCTCCAACTACTGGAATGAATATCTGAATTTTCGGGGCACTTTCTCCCAAGTTTGTTTGGTTTGCAGAGCCAGGAATTGTCCTGACTTTGTTCTCCCGCCTCGAGAGTAAATTCGAGTCTAATGTTTGCAACCTTATTGTCACTTTTAATCCCAAGATGAGCTTCCAACCTCATTCTCACCATCACTAAGACTGCTTATTTCCATCTTTGTAACATTGCTCGACTTCACCCTGTCTCAGCTCATCTGCTGCTGAAACCCTCATCCCGTACCATCGTTTCCTCTCGACTCGACTGTTCCAACACACTCCTGGCTGGTCTCCCACATTCTATCCTCCATAACATAATCCAGAACTCTGCTGCCTATGTATTAACTTGCAGTTAACATTTAAGTCCCGTTCCCTTATCATATCTGTGCTCAGTGACCTACCTTGGCTCCCTGTCAATCAATGTCTTGATTTTAAAATTCTTATCCTTGTTTTCAAAAATCTCTGGCCTTGCCCTTCACCAACTCTGCAATTTCCTCCAACCCCCACCCCCTCCCCAAGATATTTGCACTCATTTAATTCTGGCCTCTTTTGCATTCCTAATTATAATTGCTCCACCATTGGTGGCCATGCCTTCAGTTGCTTGGCCCAAACTCTGGACTTACCTCACTACATCTCTCCCCTCTCTATGTCACTTTCCCCCTTTTAAGACACTTAAAACATACCTATCATCTGACCCAATATCTGCTTACATGGGTTGGTGTCATATGTTGTTTTATAATGCTCCTATGAAGCACCTTAGGACATTTCATTATGTTAAAGACACCATAAAAATGCAAGTTGTTATAGTAGTAATGCAGACGAAATCCAGACTGGTTCTGACCTTGCTTCAGAGCAAAATTGAATGAGACACCTTAGGAAGAAGTGTTTTACTGCACTCAGGTTAGGGCTGAACACTGGATTTGTACTGCATACGGTTAGTTGATCATTTGTGCAAAACTGGAACTATTTTGCTGCAGTGTCAAACTTGTATTGCAAGTGCTTCATAAATTATGACACAATCAGTTTTCCTCGTGCAAAATTGGATAGCTACAATTTTGCTGGGGAAAGTCTGTAGATGAGTGGTAGCAAGCACTTTCACTACCTAGTCTTACCTGGTGGTGGCATTGTTTATTTTCTGCCTTTGCCTCTGGTATTGGTGGTGCTCCCACCTATACTTGAGATAGGGTGAGGATGGGGGTGGGGGGGGGGGCGGCACTACAGTGCGAAATGCATTTGGAAATAACCAACTTTGGTTGTGCTTGCTGCTTCAGCTTTCCTTGGCACTGATTCTTTTATATTACAGAATTGCTGCTATTGCTTCTGGTAGCAGCTGAGTCTAATAAAATTGGGAAATATACAAAAATCCTGGTTAACGTTTTGGTACATGACTATAACATAGCAAACTGTAAGCTTGATTTGGATAACAGCACCACTCTAATATTTATATTTTTCCCCCAAGGAAGAGAAAAAGCTGCCCCCTCCCGTGCCAAAGAAACCAGCAAAAGCCAAGACTCCTTTAAATCGTGAGAAACTAACCGATTCAGCAGACAAGCAGCGCCAGGAAGCTCGTAAGCGATTAATGGCAGCTAAGCGAGCTGCATCTGTACGACAGAACTCTGCAACAGAGAGCGCAGATAGTATTGAGATATATGTTCCTGAAGCACAGACCCGGCTGTGAATTGGAGTAGATCTTTTGTATACATTTTGGGCTAATTTTAAAACTTCAGTCTGTGCTATTCTACAAGCAACGTTTAGCATCAAGTAATACAATGCAATGTTTATTAGTATAAATGGCATTGCTATTCAACAGAAGACTATTAAAACCCTTTCTTTCTAAATGTTAAATCTGATCTCATCAGTGTGTATATTGGTTGCCATGCTTCTCTATCATTTGCATGGCTTTGTCTTATCCATCACAGTCAATTTTTCTGTACAGTTATCAAATTGCTTTGTGTATCATTCATGCCTCAATAGCAAATGGTGTTTTCTCTAGCGTATACAGGAAAAGGACTGGAAAAAGTACATCAACAATTCTTCATTAATTTAACTGTTGAAAATTTGAAGGAAGATGAAGTTTCTTTGAATAACAAAACCTGAGCTCAATTTTATTGGGTTGTTGCTACTTTTGTTCTAAGGAATGTGTTCAAGTAGTTCACCTGCAAAAATGATAGCTTTTCAGAATATGCTTCCAATGGCTCTGTAAATTTGGAGTGCTGCTGTAAAATGATGTAAAACCCCTCTACCATTCAGTAGAGCAAAGCAATAGAGCATTTCAATGTTCTCACATTTTTTCAAATGTACAGAAGTGACACAAATTATTCAGAACCATTTTATGAAACAAGCACATACAACAAAAAAGGTTTTATCAAAACTGATCTGGTAATAACCTTTTAAGATGTGTTCTTGGATTTTGCAGCCAAAATTTTAAAGTATTTGTCTCATTTGTTATGATTACTTCCTGAATCTAGTAGTAGCTTAAAGTGGTTGTTTATATGTAGATAACTAGTTAAGATTTTAAGCATTCAGATGAAGATAAATTATGGAGAGAACCATTAAGTGTTTTGATTGACTTAAGAATCCTGTTAGGTGCAAGTGTCCTGTTCAAAAAAAAGTTGGTGAACATTCATAAAAACGTGAAAGAAGCACTACCTAATAGCTTTTGTCCAAATATACTTTCTATTGTGTAGTGGTCTCCATTATTTCATCTCCGTGTTGCACAGTGTCGTGTTTAGAAGATTGCCAAATGTTTGTCAACCATGTTCTCATTCTGTTTCTTTTAATGGCTTTTAGTAGAAGAAATAATTAACTTTTGAACATTCAAAATGCCATTACTTAAACATTAAACCCATGAACAAAAGATTTTAATTTCAAAGATTCACTATTTAAAATCTTGTTTGGTTATAATGCAACTATGGTAAACCTGTATTTGTTGCTTTGAACGATTACTCATGCTTTTTTCCATCTGAGGAATTGATTATCTGCATTTGTGCCCAAGTTTAAATGCATTAGGACAAGATCACATTTTACTAGAGATGATGAGATTTGTTACTCATCACTGAACTATCATTGGTGGACTGTTTTTTAAAAAATATTTTCCATAAAGAGATGTCTGGGGGCAAAGTTGCCTTCTAGCTTGAGTTTCTTTGTGATGGTCTTTCTTTTATAGGAGTGATGGTACTTTCAGTTAAAGTATATATCCATAGAGTACCATAATTTCACAAAGATAATGCTCACTATAATTTTCTATCTATCAAAAATATCCCCAGAATGCTGTATCTAGCTCTGTGCCTCCTGACTCAGATGTCTCTAACATAAAGATAGCTGTTGCACCAATTCACAATCACATGCCTCATCTCTGCTCTGATAAGACTTAGCTAGCTTGGGTACCCAATTTATATGAACCTATGATAGTGCAGAAGAAACTAAACAGCTGGCATTTTGCTGTATTGAAGAATATCAAAGGAGTGGATCAATCATTTTAGAACAGCATTTTACTGTTATTAAGATGCTTCACATTCCACAATACATGGGGCTATACATGAAAATGATTAAATACAAATAATTCCTAATTTACATAACTGTACTATCAAGGTAATATTTTTGTTGGTCTGCTTTAATTGTATTCAATAGAAGTATGTGATACTCAAACATTGTGTATAATCTGAAGTAAGAGATCACAGTGAATGTAAATGACACATCTTAATTTGAAAAAAAATGTAACTTTGTAACTACAACCCAGAATGAACTTTTCGGAAAGGCTTTGGCAACTGAGTTTGTGGGTACTGGGTGATGTTGGTTGCGACACTTCCTTTTACCTTTGGTTTTATTGTACCTACAATAGTGGGATGAAAGTATAGTCTATTTAACCATTGTTGATGGTTCTAAGTGAAATGTTTAGCTGGTCTCGGTATGAAAGTTAATCTTAAATATACACCAATTTAATTGGTGCCTTTAATGAGTCTATAAGCTGACAATGAAGAGGAAATTCTGTAAAATAGTATATAATCTTTTGTTTCTTACTATTGGCCATCAGGAAGTACTAAGGAAAGAAGATTGCACATTGAAGAAGTTGAGCCACTTAAGATTTGGGTTCTTGCATACTATTAGGACAAAGTCAAAGGAACTATAGTGTCTCTATGATCTGGAATTGCCTGATGCTGTAACTGAATTACAAAGTCTGAAAGTCTTCCATTTCCCAGCATCAATATGCCTGAACTTGAGCACAAGAAGTTGCAAAGCTTATATTTGCCTCAAGTAGTACAGTTTTGGTAGACCAGCAAAAAGAGGTACAGCCTTTAACCTAGACTGCATTTCCTTTTTTAACTGGTGCTTTATGCTTTTCAATCACTCACTTTCTTCCCCCACTCCACCCACTTCCACTGCAGAACAGAAGACATTTTCACATGATACTCATGTAACACATGAACTGTGGCAGTTCAAGGAGGCAGACATCTCAAGGGCATTAGGGATGGGCAACAAATATTGGCCTCACCTGTGATGCCAGCATCCCCAATGAATGATTTTTTTAAGAAGTAATAAACTATTTGACACGTGCAATCCTATTAAACAAGTTTAGATGAAAGGCCAAAAACATGCCTCCAATCAGACTTTCAAGTAAAAAATAAGAATAATAGGTGTTATCAAAGTCCAGACACTATCCTGATTTGATTCATACTTTTCAATGTGTTTTGATTCAATGCAAGCAAGAAAGGCTTGTAAGTTATCTCAGCCTTTGTGTTAGTTACAATGGATATTAATTTCAGATTGCAGTATGTTCAGCATAAGCACTTTATTTTAATATGACAATTATTGCTGCAAATACAACATCATTGTAATGCAATTAAGTCAGCATTGTCAAGCCTAGGCAGTTCACAACTTTTTTTGAAGTGTTCTGCTGTACATTTTCAACAAGATGCACAGTAAGGACTTTCCACAATAAGCATAAGGGCTAACCGATGAATTGCTGAGTATGTTTTTATGAGGAGTGTTTGTAAATAATACTGCTGATAAACGTTGTGCATTAGATGTCCGAGGACCAGACTTTGCAGCACACTTTAATGTTTTAAAACTGAATATCGTATTATTTAAATTCATTATACTTCAAATTGTAAGAGCATGAAATAGGCATTCCCAGAGGAAGGTACCATTTAGAATTTTCTATCAACACCTGAGAAGCAAAATTTCTGTATCATGATAAAATTTCTATAAAAATTTGTGGTCTAGGCTGCAATTTTTGTTATGCTACATTATTGTCTGTTAATAATCTGTTACTGGGTTAAATGCCACTTAACAGTTCATTCTCCAGCAGTTAATCTGTTACATTCCTATTTTGGTGAATTTGTTTGTTTATAATGTGGCCAATTAGAGGTGCAAGTTACTAAGCTGTAATGCATGCAGAATCAACTGCTCCGTACGGTTTCATAAAGAGAGGTAATCAGTAGGATCTGAACAATTTATGAATTTATCTCCCTATGTAAACACTTTTGGGGGAAAATATAGTGTATGTTGGAGCTGATGCACCTTGGTTAGGATTTGTTAGAAGTGATGCTGCTCTTGTACAAATTCTTGGGGTTAGAAAACAATGGTGTACCTGGATTTTTAGAGGGGAAATCTAATGGCTAGTGTGTACATCAAATAAAAACTTTCACTGACTAATGAGTAAATACCAATACTGAACTACTGAAAAATTATGACATCCCTTTTATAAATTAACTAATAGTTCTCATCAAATTCACCCCCAGTGTAACAGATTATAATCTTAAACTGATTTTTCCCTTTTCCCCCATCCTTAATCATCAATTTCCACAGGTAATCACTAATTGGATAAGATAATTGAATCAATTTTAACATTAACTGCACTTAAGCAGCATTTGACAGTGATCAACCATAAATATGGTAAACATTACTATAATACAGTTGTGGATTGTTATCTGGGATGCAGAGTTTCAGCAATATACATAATGGACAATTTAATAGGATGGTTATAAATAGATTGAACACATTTTAAATGCCAATGTTTCCAATTAGTTGTACACCAATTTAACCAATTCTTGATTTTAATCAAATAATTGATTACAATTTAATTACCATATTTTGAGGAAAATTTTATATTGTGTACCCACAATATATTAACTACTGAAAACCTTTTTATAAAAATTTTGTTCTTCTGTGGCATTGCTCATGAACAAAAATAAAATAAAAATTTGTGTATCATCTCTTCACATAATATACTTGGTTTACCCTAATTCTTTGTCTATTCCTGTCTTTTGTCTGTTTCTGAATTTGGTCTTCATTTTCTGTCCCAGATGGTGGTGACACTATCTCTTGTACCACCTCTGTAATTGTTTCCTGTAAGGCAGTCATCTCTCTTCTGTTATATCCCTCATTGAGCATAGTTGTGATCATTTCTGTCTAGCGGGTTCCACATATACATTGATGATTACCCCATACTTGGATCCCTGCACCGTTTTTACAGTCTGACATCTAGACTTGGATGAGTTCACAGCTTCCACCAGCTAAAGCATGAGGAGGACTAAAGCCATCATCTTTGACCCCTGCTGCAAACTTTGTACCCTTACCACCAATTCCATTCCCCTCCTTGACTACTGTTTTATTAATTTCTGTTTAATTCAGCTCTGAGATGAGCTGCTAATCCCTTAATCCTCTATCACAAGACTGTTCCTCCTCCAACATTGCCTACTTCTACTTTTGTCTCTTCAGCTGCTGAAAACCTTATCCATGCCTTAACTTCCAGTGCTTTCCAAGGTACATTCTCATTTTCTGTGCTCCAAGCTTTAGCTCATCCAAAACTGCCTGTATTTTATCCAGACATCACTCTTGACCTTGTTCATCTAGTGTTGGATCTCAACAATTTTAATTTAAAATAACATCTCTAACCTCTTCCAGTTTACAAACTTCATTGCAGAGTTTCGTTTTGTCCTCGGTGTGTTGTGCGTCCTGCTTTCCCTTTTACCTTACCGTTCATGGCTATGCTTTCAGCCCTGTACTCTGGAATTGCCTCCTGAAATACTTTCACCTATTATTAAAGTCCCTTTTTGTCTAATTATGTCTCTGAAGCATCTTCGACATCTTTCTATAGTCATGGGAGCTAAATACCAGTTGTCAGTATTGATTGGGTTAGTTCGTTGTTTGTTTATGCTCTGACCCTGAGGAAACAACTCCCTGAAGATGTGCACTAAAGATTTACACATTAAACTGATCTGATCCGGAGGTATTACATTTGCTACTGAAAGCTCAGGGTCTTGCTATTCGGTTTTAGATTGGTTTGATAACCAATGTGCAATTAGGGTTGCCAAATCTAGTTGGAGGTATTCTTGGATTGGTAGTGCAAGACATTCCGCCTCTTACTGCCCTGCCCTCATGTTCCCATTGGTCTACCTAATACGTCCATCGTCCTAGTACACCGTCTTTCCAGCCAATTGAAAAGTAGACAAATAACTCAAATGGAGGATCCGCGACTGATAAACTGGCTTTTCCACAAAACTTCAAATGAAGGGGCGAGGGCGAGTTTTATTGCTTTTATGGCTCCTCTTCCGAGTTGATCGAGATAGTGCCCTGAAGACTAAGCTTCGATTCTTGGGGATTCCAGGGCAATCCTGGATTGTTGCTAATCCTCCGCCTAATGAACAGGAGGAAGTACATCAAATATCCGTTAGCATGCTGTAGTTCTTAACTATGTGCCTTTTGTTTCCTAGATTTTAGAGAAGCTATATGTAAATACGGAGAGGAGAGAGCGTTGAATGTTAATTATAGTTCGATTTGTGTATTTTCGAGGAAGGTGTTTCAGTTTTTGGTTCATCTTGGTTACCCCACTCTATTCCCTATTTAGCAAACATTTTCGATATAATGGATAGATTTTTAAATAAATATATAAAATAGGGGGATTTCTCCAACTTCTGGATGCTGCAAAACGTGACTGGATAATTGATTCACTGCTGGGATTTTTGAAATCCGTAACATTAATCGAAATCAGTCTCCCCATTGCTTTTCATCTGGTATTGCGTTTGTTTAAAGTCCACTCAAAACAGTTCAGCCTTGGGTCTTAAATCTAACAAAAATCGCAATTCGTCGTCAATAAATAATCTTGTTCATCGTAGTGTATTCATTCAGAGGTGGAAAGCTTTAATAACAATTCCTCGGGCCCCGTGCTTTCTTGCCTCGGAGTTTGATTTGTGCACAGCATCGGTTTCGGCGCAATCACTGGCCTTTCAGTGTTTTAACGTGTGCTGTGGGTATCCGAGTCAATCGGTCTGCTGGAACCGGTAGGAGACGCACAGCCCAGATAAATAAATGGCTCCAAACACTGGACCAACAAAGGGAAGTGCTGCATTCAGCATCAACTCCAGGCAGAGCTATATTGTGACAAAAATATTTGGGATACCGAAATTAAAGAGAGGATGCTGGTGTAAAATTCTGTTCAAAGGCTTTTAGTTGGTATTTGTACTTAATTGTCCGTGTTTCTAATTGCAGAAAAGCTACCTCTTCAGCAACTCTCAACTTGGAATCTTGTTTGAGCTGTTTTTTTTTAACTGAGACGGTTGCATTTTCTAAAGAAATACAGAATCACAGAATTGTTACAGCACAGAAGGAGGCCATTCGGCCCGTCGTATTTGCACGGGCTCTCTGAATGAGCAATTCACCTAGTGAACTTTCTTCACCTTCTCCCGTAACCCTGCACTTCCTTCCTTTTCAGATAACCGTCAAAATGCCCCGACTGAACTCAGGCTGTGCATTCCAGACCTTGACCTCTCACTGCATGAAAATGTTATTCCTTTTGCTGCTTTTCCCAATAACTTTAAATCTATTTTCTCTCCTCGATCCTTTCATGAGTGGGAACAGCTTCTCGCTATCTACTCTGCCCTGACCCCTCATGATTTTGAATACCTCTATCAAATCTCATCTCAGCCTTCCCTTCCCCAGGGAAAATAGTCCCTTTATTTTTTATTGTCTATTTCCTTCTTGCCAAAATGAATCACTTCACATTTCTCTGCATTGAACTTCATCTGCCACTTGTCTGCCCATTCCACCAATGTATCGATTTCCTTTTGAAGTTCTGCACTGTCCTCTTCAAGTTCACAATGCTTCCACATTTCGTATCATCTGCAAATTTCAAAATTGTGCTGTGTACAGCAAGGTCTAGATCATTAATACATAACAGGAAGAGCACTAATCCCTGGGAAACTCCATGACAGATAAAAGAAAAATACTGTAGATGCTGGAGGTCTGAAATAAAACAAGAGCTGGAAAAAATCAGCAGGACTGGCAGCAGCTGTGGAGAGAGAAACAGACTTAACGTTTCAAGTCCATTACGACTTCTTCAGAACGCCTTTACAAACCTTCATCCTGTCTGAAAAACATCCATTAACCACTATTCTCTGTTTCCTGCCATTTAGCCAATTTCATATCCATATTGCTACTGTCCCTTTTATTCTATGAGCTACAAGTTTGCTCACAACTCTGGTATGTGACACTATCAAATGCCTTTTGGAAATCCCTGTACACCACATCAACAGCATTTCCTTCATCAACCCTTTCTGTCACCTCATTAAAAAACTCAAGCAAGTTAATTAAACATTATTTGCCCTTAACAAATCCGTGCTGGCTTTCCTTAATTAGCCAGCATTTGTTCAGGAATAGTGGTATTATCACTAGCCTATTATTCCAGAGACCCAGGGTAATTCTCTGGGGACCCAGGTTTGAATCCCACCATAGCAGGTGGTGAAATTTGAATCCAATAAAAATCTGAAATTGAAAGTCTGATTGTTGTAAAAACCCATTTGGTTCACTAATGCCCATTAGGAAAGGAAGTTTGTTGTCCTTACCTGGCCTGGCCTACATGTGACTCCAGATCCACAGCATTCTTAAATGCTCTTTAAATAAGGGCAATAAATGCTGACCTAGCCAGCAATGCCCACACCCCATGAATAAATTTTTAGCAAGTGACTATTAATTGTTCCTTAATTTATTCACCACTTCCACCACTGAAGTCAAACTGACTGGCCTGTAGTTGTTGGGCTTATCTTTGCAACCATTTTTTAACATTTGCCCTTTTCCATTCCTCTCGCACAACCCCTGAGTCTAAGGAAGACTGGAAAGGTATGGCCAATGCCTCTGCAATTTCTGTTCCCACTTCCCTCCATATCCTTAGATGCATCTCATCCAGTCCTGGTGCTTTATCAACTTCAGGGATAAAAAGCATATTAGATACCTCCTCATCAATTTTAAATCCTTTTATTAATTACCTCCACTTTCACTGTGGGTAGCATCCTCTAGCTTGATAAAGACAAAGTAGTAATTTAGTACACCAGCTACTCCCCCGTCTCCATGTGTAGACACCCTTTTTGATTCCTACTCAACCTACTCCTTTTACCACCCTTTTACTATTTATATGCTTATAGAAGACTTTGGGATTCCCTTTTATGTTAGCTGCCAGTATCTTTTCATTATCCTTTGCTTCTCTTATTTGTTTTTTCACTTCCCCTCTGATCCTGCTATATTCAGCTTGGTTCTCCATTGTATCATCCATCTGACATCTATCACAAACATACTTTTTCTTCATCATAGTTTCTATCACTTTGTAGTCTAGGGATGTCTGGATTTGTTTGCCCTACCTTTCCCCTTGGTTGGTTGCTTGTTACCTGCTGCATAAATAGTGAAACCAGCAAGGTTCGAAAAATAATTACACAATGTTCACCATTTGCAACTCCTCAGAGACTGAAGCAGTCCATGTCCAAATGCAGCAAGACCTGGATAATATCCAGGGTTGGGCTGACAAGTGGCAAATAACATTCACGCCACACAAGTGGCAGCCAATGACCTTCTCCGACAAGAGAGAATCTAACCATCGCCCCTTGACATTCAATGGCATTACCATCGCTGAATCCCCCATTATCAACATCCTGGGGGCTACCTTTGACCAGAAACTGAACTGGAATAGCCATTTCAATATTGTGGCTACGAGAACAGGTCAGGGGCTAGGAATCGTGCAGCTAGTAACTCACCTCTTGGCTCCCCAAAGCCTGTCCACCATCTACAAGGCACAAGTCAGGAGTGTGATGGAATACGCTCCACTTGTCTGGATGAGCGCAGCTCCTAAAACACTCAAGAAGCTTGACATTATCCAGGACAAAGCAGCCCACTTGATTGGCACCCCTTCCACAAACATTCACTCCCTCCAACACTGACGAATAGTGGCAGCAGCGCGTATCACCTACAAGATGCACAGCAGGAACTCACCAAGGTTACTTAGGCAGCACCTTCCAATCCCACGATCACTACCATCTAGAAGGACATAGGCAACAGATACATGGGAACACCACCACCTGGAAATTCCCCTCCAAGCCACTCACCATCCTGACTTGGAAATATATTGCCATTCCCTCATTGTTGCTGGGTCAAAATCCTGGAACGTACACCCTAACAGCACTGTGGATGTACCTACACCATAGGGACTGCAGCGGTTCAAGAAGGCAGCTCACCACCACCTTCTCGAGCAATTAGGGATGCACGATAAATGCTGGCCAAGCCAGCGACACCCACACCACATAAATGAATTTAAAAAAAAGGTTAGGTTATAATGTTAGTAAATTTGAAAAGCATATGTTCAGTCCTGAAGTGAAGATTTGGATCTTAGTTTAGAGTATGAACTTGGTGAGGAGAAATTACTTAACAGCCATCTGGTGGTACATATGTAGTAAGCTGAAACTGTATCTTTCCTGTTCTGGCATTTAAATAAGAGACTTCAAAACCAGAAAAAGCTATTCTGCCATTACAGATTTATTGTCATTTTGAATTTAGCTTTTTCTAAAGTCAGGTTCTCAAAGTGCAGTGTAAACCATTTAAATTAACAGATTAATATGGATGTACAGTATATGAAATTGCATTTTTGAAAGATGCGCAGAAGAGTGATTTGCTGTAAAATTTTGTAGCCAAGCTAGCTTATCTCCTGAACCTTTAAAATTCAATATCATGCAGAACCATAATGTATCAATCTTTGTAGTACCAGCTTCGTAAATTACAGGTTGTTTGTGATAATACCCTAATTTGTTGAAAAAGAGGTAGTGTTTGCAGTAAATGCACTTGTTGGTATCTGTGGATTTACTCAGTCATTACTGTGCATGTGCAGTGAATTGTACAAATAGTGCACAGTTTATGATGAGATACAAAGAGAACAAAATTGGCTGTACTTTTCTCCTAAAAGTCAATACATTGACTCTATCCTGTCACCTAGTGTCACGGTCAAATCTAACCCAGATTAATGGAGCGTTAGGCCTCGCCTCCCTCTTTAGCTGGATGGGTTCTATGCTGATATTATCCAAGTTAGTTTCATGGACTGTTTGGTATGCATGAACAACATAAACTGTCCCTTTTTGGCACTAATTAGCAAACCTAAAACTAAAATGCTGATTGGTTTGGCTAAAGCTTATTGCTGAGGCAGAGTAAAGGGAGTTTTACATTAAGCGTGGTGTACTTTTTAATTCAGAAACAAAGCTGCAAGGAAAAGTCCGGTGGCGTAGAACGCCACAAAGTTGTAAAAGAATAGGAGAGAAGATCATAAAATAGCGATCAACTGACATTGACCTTCAAAGTATATTGATTGTCAAAGTCATTAGGGAGTTAGTTGTTTTGATATTCAAGGTAAGAGTGAATTAGAGTAGGAGTTAGTATGATGTGTTGATTTAACACCTTAAGAATGCTGTTAGAAATGATAAAGCATCTAGAGTTTAGAAGGAAGAAGGGGGAAAGATGTCACATAGCAGGTGAAGTGTAAAGCAGAGAAGTGTTAGGTGACACATTTTGATAGGAAGAATTAGGAGAGGCATCTTAAACTACATAGTACAATTTTAAAGAGGATGCATGAATAGAGAGACCTGTATACAAATCTTTGAAGGTGGCTAGTTGAGAAGAATGTTAAAAAAAGTGTCTAGTGATATCCAGAAATTCCAAAAGCAAGCAAGTTTTGCTAAACTATTACAAGTCACTGGTTAGGACTCTGGCTGGAATATTGGCGGGATTTTCCGGTCCCACCATGGGTGAGGTGGCGCCCCAGCATGAAGTCCATTGACTCGCGACGGGACCGGACGATCACCGCGGCCAGCGGGTGTGGGGCAGAATTTTCTGGCCGGCGTGCAGGGGTGGGCCTGACACACCGACGCATAAAATGACGCGCGATATTTCCGTTGATGGGCGTGCGCCGGAGTCGGCTGCGTGGCTGCCAAAATGTAAACGGCCTATTAAGGCCATTAAAGGAATTAATTGAACCACACGTGAACCCTGCCCATCCAACCTTAAGGCAGGCGAAAAGCCCAAGCGGCCTTCACGTTTTCTCAGGAAACAATCCATGAACGGGATGTGGTTTCCTGAAGCTTTTATTAAATAAATAAAATGTCATAAATATTAAAAAAATGTCCCCGCTCATGTGATCCAGTCACATGAGATGACATGTTTAAATAAATTTTTAACTCTAATATCCATTCAATCTCCATGAGGCAGCTCCATGCCTCAGGGAGATTGCTGCACTCTTCCACACGCATGCACGAAAGATCGCTGGCCCCGACTTTCCCTCCTCCCCCCAACCCGCACAGGTAGCGCTGAGTGCTACCAGTCACATATTACGGTGGGCGTCCACGTAAAATGGCAGCGTGGAGACAATTGCCGGCGGCCCCGCCCCCGTCCAGCCCACCCACCTTAGGAAAAATCCTGTCCATTGTGTTCAATTTTCAATTTTGAGAAGATGTCAATGTCTGAGAGTTAGTACACAATGGTTACCAAAATGGTGCTCTGGATGTTGGGCTTCAGTTACATGGAGATACTGGAGAAGTTGCTCTCCTAAGAGTAGCGAAGATTAGGAGAAGATTTAATAGAAGTGTTTAAAAAGAAGAGTTTGATAGAGTAAATATGGAGAAACTATTCCCAGTGGTAGAAGGGTCAGTAACCAGAAGACACAGATTTAAGGTGATTGGGAAAGGAACCAAAGGCAACATGAGGAATATATATTCTGTTAACAAAAATGGCATCTGGAATTCACTGCCTGAAAGGGTGGTAAAAACAGATTCAGTAGTAAACTTCAAAAAGAAATTGGATGAAAAGTTGAATGGAAAAGGCTTGTAGGGCTATGGGGAATGGGACTAACTAAATAAATCTATCAAAGAGCCGCTCTACATGATGGGCAGATGCTGTATGATTCTATGATCAGAGGAGCAATAGTAATATTAAAACCTGAAGAGTCAAGGGAAGCTTACATTGGAGAATTTGGTACAGGAGCTGAGGAATGGAATGCAGACTAGAAACAAATCATTTCCTGTATCCCATTCAAGAGTTGAAGAAATAGGTGTTCCATTGGTGATTCTAGACGTGAAAGTAATATTCAAGTCTCAGATATATTAGCATTTTGTTTTTAAGAACCATCGATGGGACTAATGGTTTTTGGCACAAAATAAGAACAGAACCTGTGACAATTGGAAAAATGAAAGTGATGTCAAATTCTGTTTGAGATCAGATGGGTCTAAGATGCTGATGGTTTCTCAAGCATGGGGATTTTAGCCTTGCATTACAGTTGAAAGATGACCCAATATCCCTTGTTAGGTGGATTCTTAGAATAGTAAAGCAACTTATTATTGGGCACATCAAAGACACAAGGTGATAGATTTTAATGGAGAAATGGCTTTATGAAATCAAATCCTGTTGGTGTGCCTTGCTTTCCTGGTATGCACTATTGGCTAAAAAGGCTCGGCGTTGGGAATAAAATTGTAAAATTGGCCCGCTAATCTAAAATGATTAACATCGAGTGTGTAAAGTGAAAAATTGTTTCATTTCCAAATGCATTGCTTCTAATGTTTAAGTAAACATGTTTATCATATTTTAAACTAAAACTTCCCTTCGTAATGTACAAATCTTGAATTAACAGCTGGTACCCGTTCACTGATATTGTCTAACATTTCAATGTTCTAAAATCTAATGGTGCATTTTATTGTTTTTTTTTATTGGTCACGTTATTCACTGTAGTACCTTTAAATATTTTAGGATAAAATTGTGGACAAAGGTGTTCTTTATGAGGTGCAAAATTAGTGTGGTGATGCTCACAACAGATATATACTTTTTTCCAACTGGCTCTATTGCAGTCATATTTCCTAGTGGTTACTTGCCATCCAGTACAAAGTTCAAGCTGTTGTATATAATTTTTTAATACAGTACTGCATTTCATTAGACCTCAGTGTGCATCCAGTACTAAAACTTAACTAGGTTTTATTAAGCAGCGCTGTCAGCTTTGGAAAAATATGGGACTGACATATACAATCAAGAATAATGAAAAAAGTGTATTTAACAATATTTGAGCTGTTTTTGTTTTTAATTGCTGGACATTTAACACCTTTAAACTTTTTAAACCAAAATAAACCAACTTGACAGGTCTGATTAAGTGGCATCCTATGCTCAATGGGCACAAACATATAACCTATCCGTGGGTCTTAATTACCAATTTTGGCAAATTGACCATACCATCATAGGAGAATGAGAAGAGGAAGACTTTAACAGTGTACCTGTTAAGTCCTGTGGTGTCACACACCTGATTTGATAAAAAGTTTGCTGTTTCACTCTGTGCATAGCACACGTGATTGCTGATGATAAAATCAGGTTTATTGTGGACCTAACAGAGGCACAGAAATGGTAGTCGATGAATTGTTGAAACTAACGTTAATAGCTGCAGTCATGTCTTAGCTGATAGAGAATAAAAACCAAGATATTAAATGTGTGTAGTTCTAAACTTAAGTTTGGTAACCAGTGATTTGGATTTGACCCTTCCCAAGAGAATTTCATTAAACAAAGTAAAGTTGAAAGCTGATGGGGTATCTAGGATAATTCAGAGCTATTCCTTGCTAACAGAAATTAGAAAATTAGGCTTAGAGGTAAGCCTGAACATTTACAATTTCCTGACGACCTTCCTTTTATCTGGTTAAGCCTCTGCTGTCTCTGGCTTTTTACAATAGACACTAATAATGGCATCGTTAGCCACTCTCATATATGAAAGTCACATTATGTGTGAACTAAAATGTGCTTATATCTATCTGCCCAGCATCTGGATGAATGTAGCAAGACACAGGCTGGAACAGAGAACCTGTTTGTCAATATACTTGACATCTCACTAGAAAATATCTTGTAATGTTGCCTTTAGTTGGTGAAAGAACAGCATAGACAACAGACCATTAGCAATGTTTATTCAACATCAAAACAGGGAAAGGGACAATACTGAACAAAAAAAAAATTACAATAACTATAAGTTCCAATTCTTTTTCTTGGCAAGTCACTTTGTTGTTTGGATGCTATGTTCTATTCTCAATATAAGATTTCCGATCAAATTTGGGCTTTTGTTGCAAGGCTGTCTACTTCCACGGACACCTAATAACAATCAGTCTTGTCTGGTGGCATATAACAGTTGACGTCCTTTTGTTCCCTCCAGACTCAAGTGTTCCATTGCTCGCTAGTCTGGTCCCCCATCTCCCACCCTCCATAAACTTAAGCTCATCCAGAGGTCTGCTGTCTGCATCCTAATTTACACAAAATTCTGTTAACCGTCATTCCTGTGCTTGCTGATCAATTTTGGCTTCCAGACCAGCAATGTCTTGATTTTAAAATTATCCTTCTCATTTTTGTGCCATTCCATGGCTCACACCTCCCTAATTCCATAACCACTTTCAGCTCTACAACATTCTAAGAGCCCTGCATTTCTTCAACTCTGGCCTTTTGCATTCCCCATTTCCTTTGCCTCACCATCTGCAGTTATACCTTTAGTCATCTAGGCCATAGGCTCTACATTCCCTCCATCAATTTCTTTGCCTCTCCACTTGGTCACTTGTCCTAATGTCTCCTTCTTTGGCTCAGCTTCAATTCTTGCCTGATCACACTTCAATGAAGCGCATTGGAACATTTTACATTGGTAAAAGTGCTATATAAATTCTAGTTGTTTTCCGTCAACGACATCATTTACAGATCCAAAATGGCATTTGCTCACACAAATACAGTTGCCCCACATGCACCCCCCTCCCAACCCATTTCCAATTCATACTGTCATGCACAGAATATCTGTTTCCTTTCACTGCCTGTGATCAGTATGGTTGTGTAAGAGGAGGGTGTTTTTCCTACCCTTGGAGTGTGTGCCCCAGTTAAATAATTCAGCAACAAGCTTTTTGAGAGTTTAAAAACAAAGGGAGTTGTTTATTATCATACACTTACCTTGAATTTAATGCAATATTTCACTCACTCATCTCTCTCTCATACACATAGATTTGATACTGGTGAAAGTAATATACTGTTACAGATGTTAATTATCTCAGTGTCTGATATATGCCCCCACCAGGCAGGCTTAGAGATACTTGGATGGTCGCGATGCTTTGAAGTTGAAGCAGGGGGTTGGTAAAGTGAAGAGTTCTCAGTAGGCTGCGGTATCAAATTGTCCTATTTCCAGATTAGTTCTCAGGTCAGCTTTAACTAGAGCAGGTTGGGGAGTCCTCTCTCTCTGTTAGGATCTTCCACTTTCAAGTTATTGCTGTTTATTACCATGGCTGCTTCGACGACTTGAGCTAATTTAATGGCTTTTGGTGGAACTCATCTCTGCAAGCAGCTTCTTTCTGACTTAAAAGCAGGCTGCAAAAATTGTTTCTTCATTTTGCGACTTCCACAAGTTCACTGTCCTTTTTCCAAATAGAAGGGTGGTGTGTATGTTGATTCAAATCATCCCATGTTGTTGTCTTGACACCTTAAATTTCACCCAGTCTAGTTTGGATGAAGGAAACTATCATCATACAATGGAAAGTTGATACACATCTGACTTACACACATTGACCAGAATTTTCCAGCCCCTCACGCCAGTGGGATCTTCTGGTCCCGCTCATACTATTGGAGATTTCAATGGCTCACCAGCCCCGTTGCAGGGATAGGTGCTGGAAGACTGGAAGTCATTGAGTTTCGATGTGCCCCTTTATCCATGGTGAGGGAGTCTGGTCAGCTGGAATGCTATAGTCCTTTTTTGCTTTGCCCCATGCTTAAAACAAAGAGGTGTGAGATTTCCCAAATGGCTGTGAATGTCCATAGTTAATTAACTATTTGCTTGAGACTTAGGACCATCTAAAACTCTCAATGCCCAAGTTCACAGGATTTGCAGTGTCCTTTTTAATAGTCTTGTGTATCTAGTTTTAAAAGTATTGACTGAAAGTTCACCATATACTGGGATATGGCGATAAGGAATGGCTTCAGCAGTTAATCATTTCCAAATACTTTGAATGATGTGCAGGATGGATCCCCATCCAAGGGCAATGGCAGCAATCAATCCACTCACATCAACCAGTCTTTACCATGTATCCTTTGAAGTTTGCAGAAAGATCAGCAATGAATTGTAACCCTGTGTGCATTGACAACAACAAATAATCAATCATAGACAAAACATTTCATCATTTTTTCACAGCCTCTGAAGTGAGACCACTACGTTGAAAAGCAGGGACAGGATAGAGGTGGAGCAGGGAAGAGTATTATGATGGCTTGAGTTATTGTGTATTTGCAGCAGCGCACTCAAATCATCCCAGTATCACACCACTAATTGCCTTATACATAAGGTATTGGTGTGTGTGGCATAGCATGTAGAAGTTTGTTAACTTTATATAATTTTAAAATATTTTAATGGAAGCTTTCAGATCATAAAACACAACCTTCATAGGCTGACTTTCCCAAATCCACAGTCCCCATGATTTTCTGTTCATTTAATTACAATAGAAAGTTACAGGAAACAGGCCTGGAATTTACTAATATGTGCTTCCAGGAGGCAACCACAATAACATACAGTTGGAAAGTCAGACCTTTCATGCCTGATTTGCATTTTAGAAATTTATGCTTAAAAATCAGACTGTCTTGTCTGAAAACCAGATAGATGACAAGCCTGCCGAGAAACTGTACAATAGCAAAAGGGAAAGACCAAATAGCGGAAAGATAAAGAGGAGAATTGATTTATTATTTAAAAATGACCTTTATAAATTATAAATTGTATAAATTATAACATTATTTGAAAGAACATTAGCACCATATTGACGAGCTTTCAATTGCTGGAAAAAGCCATTGAAAACTGCTGCCGCACTCTTCTTGTTGGCTGCTGGAGGAGTTTTGTTACAGAACGTGTATCTAGTTGGTAAATTCACCTCTCAACTTTTGCATCATATAATTGTTGCTGATTCATTAGTTCCCACACTTGGCATAAAGTCAGCACTCTTTCTTTAACTTTAATCTTTATAGACTAATGATTGACCATTGGGAATCTTGTCCTTCAACATACCCAGACTTTAAAATTCTCGAAAGCAATTTGTTGCCTCAGCCATTACTTCCTGCTATGGGATTTAAAACATAAACGTCTGTCAGATGGTTTAAATGCTGCTAACTGCTGCCATTACATCATTTTTAGCTGAGCCTGAACCTACCAAGAGCATGTCCCTTACTCCGTCGAGCATACATATTAGTTAAGTGACAGCTGCAAGAGGAATCCACATAATCATGTCTCAGCTGCTGCAATGCTGGGTGGATGAGAGAGAGAAAAGATTATGATAATACATTTAAATAATCAAATTACAATAAAAGCCTGGTGACCATGTTACACTTGTAGTTAACAATACCCTTGGATTCTCTTTTTTTACTTCCCTCCCTGTCACCAGCCACTCCTTTGAAAGGACTTGATCGTTTGAGTGTTTTTTTATAAAATGTATTAATGCCTTAATTGGACTGTAACAAAACCCAAATACGTATGAATAATTGCAAATGCTCAATGTTTTTAATTTTTGGTCCAAAAAGAATATCATTTGTGTGAGCATTGTCTCATTTTTCAGACAGTGGGGGAAAAGCTTTAATCCAAAGGGAATAATGAGCTTTGTTACAGTCCTGGTCATATTACAGAAGATATCCACTTATGTTAGAAAAAAAGTTTTAAATTAAAGTGTAACATTAATTTGTCAAATCTTATTTGAGTTACATGCTATCATTGATAAATTCAAGTTATTAACAAGGAAAATTTAATGTACAAAATGCTTTGCCATCTCTAATTTCTGTATGAATACTGTAGTTAAATATTGAAGATGAATTATTTTGAAGTATTCTCATGCGTATATATATATATATATATATATGAGTAAATGCTGCCAAAATGTTGAAAGACTTTCCATTACACTGCTGCATCTCTGTTAACTCACTGCCTTTGTCCAGCATCTTTATACACAAGTTTTAAAAAAGGCTTCTTGTGAAAACAAAGTAATAGATTAAAACGGGCAAATTTTTTTAACTTGGGGTTATATGTGCAGTGTTGTCACTAGAATTTCAGTGAAGTGTACTGGTGGTATAGCTGGAATGTGTAACTCTCAAACTACGCCTACTTGAACTGAAAATAATCCGTGATATAATGGCAAATTTTGGGGTGAAGTTGGTTTATGTCAGCAAATGCAAAAGAACTGGTAGTGAATCAGCAGCTGATTTTTTCACCACACCCAACCTTCTTTCTAAAGTTCAGGGTGAATTTTTTTGGAGACTCATCCAAAAATGGAAAATAAAATCTGGCATGGCGAAAAATCAGCTGCCAATTTGTTACGCGTCTGTATAGCACTGCTGACGAAGATCAATTTAACCCCCTTTGTCTTTCAAATTGGTTTCTGGACAGAACGTTTTCAGCCACACAACACAAATAGTGCTTTTTTTTTTCTTATTACTGGTGGTGGTAACTGCAAACTGAAGCAACAATGTAAAGCTCCCTTCATACTGGAACTGTGCTGATACTGTTAGTTCATAATGCATGCAGCTTTCATTGCAGGTTATAACCTGAAGGTAAACCAGTCAGATTCACTAAGGTGAGCTACCAAGAAGGCCTGAATTAGAAACAGGTCTTTCTGGATACAGCCTTTGCAAATCAATCCTAAAAGCAACTTAAAAGTATCACAACATGTGGATGCTGCATTAAAGCATCTTGGCTCAAGTATGATTTTTATTTTAGCAAACTGGTATCAATTCATTAAGTAGGCCTGGTGACAACTTTTCAGGTATTTGCACAAGATAAGCAGTTCAGCCATGGTGACTCACAGGAAAATTACCAATCAGTTGATGCTGAGGGAAACCATATGACTCAACTATAATGAAGTCATGGCTAGGAGCTCAATTCTGTTCATCACAATCTCTGTGGTTATTAGTTCAAGGTATTAGATCACACATCAAAAACTGAATATTCTGTTACCAATTTAACGTTGAATAATTACAGAACTCAAAATTATCAAACGTCAAGATTTTTATTAGAGTGGTATTAAAAAAAATTCACAGATGTGATCAATGTTCCTGTAAGACAAAGAATAGAGTTGAAAGAACTCCTTTAAATATTGCACAGATTGAAATTGAAGACTTGAATAGTTGGGTGGTCCCTTCAAATAGCAAAAAAAAAACCACCATCATAAGGCACATTTGCATTTATCTCACTTATATACATGATCTGCAAAGCCCCTTTTTGCATTAACACTGAACCAAATTTTTAAAGCTTCCAACACAAGTAGCGTTTATGTAAAACTCCATTGTAGAACCCTAGGTACAGAGTTTGGCCATGTATATGATTTGCAATAAAGGGCTGATGTATGAAACAGCTGCAAGGACAAAAGTAGATGGTCTGAAAACAAATCCATGCATTAGCCTAAATTCAGTTTGCAGAAATGGTTTGTTTGAAAGACAGCTCAAGTTGCTGGTATCAGTCCCAATCTTACATTGTACCACTGCCACACACTGGAGACAAGTAGTATTTTGGTTATTTAAGGGTCATCATTTTAAAATCACTGGTTCCCCATTTTCTAAATAAGTCTTTTTGCTTCACAATACGTTTTCTTATGTAACTGTGTTGAATGTCATCTACCAAACAAGTTTTAGAATCTGAAAACTTATGTGAATTCCCAGCCTATCAGATAATGATCTTAGCACTACTGTTTAAAAAGGAATTTTCACATCACCTTTAACAATGTACTACATTTTAAAAAATTAAAAAAAATCAGACAGCTACATTCACAGATAGAACTAACAAATAGAAATTAGTTTACCTTTTTAATAGTTCTGTACTCAAGTTACAAATGAATACCTTAGAGCTAATGTCACATTGCTATATCATAACCTATTGAGTAGTGATTAGAGAAGTTCCACTTTTATCTTATAATTTGCCTCTAACAGAACCACAATTTAAAGTTACAATTCTTCAGCTCAGTAGTAAAGATCCATTATATACAAATGAAAAAATATTCTCCTAATATCTTATGATTCAGACACTTTGCACATATTAAGGACTAAAGAATGTGCAAGAGAATTTCCCGTCCTGGTCATCCACACTACTTTGGGTTACCTTGACACTGCATTTTTGTTTTGTACTCAATACATCTGTTTCAACGAAAGCAGCGTCACTTAAGAAAAACAACTATAAGACCAAATCTTTAAACAAGACACATTGGCCAGTCAACATAAAACCTGAACAAATTAGGTAATCTTCAGTTTCTTGAAGTACGAGTATAGCTCATTTATATTTGCAGTCAAAGTACAGAATGCTAATAATGCTTACTATGTTGTAGTCCCAGAATCTACAGTTTGCAGAGTGCAAAGCTACAATGGAGCTTCTGAGAATACTACTAAAAATAATTATTGCAACCCTTCGATTCAAGGGTCTACAATTAACCGGGCAGCCACGAGAGATTAACCTCAAGTTCAAGTGGATAGACTTTAAGCTATTTCTCCAGCCAGAAGAAATGCATTTTGATAATCATTTCTCCAAGATGGATTTTAAGTAATGCGCTACTGCCCATTCACAGGCTAGAACCAACCGAAAGGTTTCTCAGATATCTACACTTCTACTCCCATTCACCACATTCCTTGATGCATGTGTTTAAGATGAAATCTTAATATTCTGTTTCTGAGATTCCAGTTCAGCAGCCCGCTGGAGTGCAACATCCACCAGCAACTGAAACCCACTGAAGTCCTGATGGAGCTCTGGTGGAGTGGGAGGTGGTGTGTTGAACAGTCCATTATTAGGACTAGTTGAATCTGTGCATGTCACCAAAGTAGTGGGGTTATCAGTGTTAAACAGGGGTCGAACTAACTCTTGGTCAGTCAGTTTTGAGGTTTTCTTACTGTCGTTGCCAGAGTCTGGGCAGAAGAGTAAAGGCATGTCTTTAACCATCGATGTTGTTGCATGGCAGATGACAGAAGGCCGAACAGATGCAGACAAAAGAGTGGAGGTGGTAGCTGAAGCGGAATTCTCTAATGGGTTTGGTCCACTAATGCTTCGAGATGGGTTTAACTCAGAGGACTTGCTTTTGCGTGAAATGGTGAATTTAAGAGGGTCTTTGCCATCCTTCCGCAGCATGTCTGGTAAAAGTCTTCTCCTTGCATTGATGAACCAGTTGGAAACCTTAAAATTTGAAAGCAAGGGCAAGCAGTTATTTAATACATTGCTTATGTTTTCTCACTACAGCAAAATATGCAAGAAAAATCTCACCACAACATGAAACTTTCAAAATTAGATTTTTCTACGCTATAAAATCCAGCTAGTTGGAAACCCTCAGATAATGCCGCTAGCTTCTGTAACCTAACACCAAATGAATTAATGTAGTGTTCCAAATTTTTAAAGAACATTCTTGGCAGAATTGAGCCACCCGAAACCTTTCACTCCTTTAATCTAGTCTCGCACATGCAGAGACAGAGGTTGTTTACTGCTCTCACTTCAGCTTTCTGACTTACAGAACTTACCTGAAGACTAACCGTCACTTTAGAAGTTCCTAAATGTGTGCTGTCCATGATGCTAGTTTAAATTGAAAGGGTGAATTTTAAAAGTCAATCTATTTTGAGGCCTGCAATGGAGAGTCATTCTTCATCAGCCTGATTTCCCTTTCCTTCATGTGCCCTTCTAATTTGTATTCCCTGCTGGTTTAATACTGCTGCAGTTTGAAGCTCCTTAGTAGCACCAGCAATTTTATTTGCTGATGGAATTGATCAGGCCAGCTCTGTATCAGCATGTTTTGTGAGGGATCACATAGAGATTAGGAAGCTCCATTTACAAAAGGAGTCGTAAGGTTTGAACTAAAGGGGCAGAAATTTTGAAGAGTGAAACAGCAACTCGAGATTGCTCGAATCCTATTTGCTGTAGCCTAGACAAAGCCTTTGTAAACAAGCACTGATGTGAAAGCAGTTTGCCTATCCCAGAACACATGACAGCATGGGTGCATACTACACACTGATCAAGTTGTGTAACTTGAAACCAGTGCTGAAGGAATTGCCGTTATGGTCCTTCGAATGTGCACTGAGCAACTTAAATGTGTTGCACAAAGCATACTCAGTTAGTAGTGGGGGAGGGTGGTAATGACTAGAGTAGGCATTTGTAAGGAATCCAAGGCACAAACAGAAAAGGCAAAATGAGCGAAAACCGAAGACTGCAGGGCTATGCCTAAGGACTAAGCAAGGCTATGCCTAAAATATACAAGCAATCCAAGACAACAAATTATAGATTTGAGGCTGCGCAATTAAAGTGCACTGCTTCATAGAATTTAAAATTTTGAAATGACATAGACAAGTAAATCTTTCCTTCAGTTCTCTTTTAAAATGAAATGGCCAGCCTCATTGATCTTCTTTAAGACAACCTTGTCGGTTGAATATTCGGCCTTCTTTCATAATTTTGTGGTTTACAATTTCATTGTAGAGATCCTCATGAAAGTCTGTTTATCAGATATCTGAGCACCTAACTTATTTGGAAGCCAAACACAAAAAATAAATTGTACACATAATATGAGATATTATGCTCGAAACTTGGAAATCAAAAAGAATGGATTTTTTTTTACATGAAATTAGAAAGAATGGGTATACATCAAAGATAAGCAGCAGTGGCTGCGTGTGTAGGAGGGGGGTTGCGGGAGGATAGGTTTTTGCCTTCAGGGGCACCATTTTAGTTGCTTTTAGTTCCTTTCAATTAGATTCTGGGAGCGGTTTTCCCATGTTTATGCTGTTAAATCTGTTTCCATAGCAGGCTCACAGATCCAGACTGGGCCGATGAATTAGCTGCTGGACTACAGAAAGCTGATTTGGCAGGAGAAACCAGGTCTTGGGATCCAAACTGAAATGCAGAAGCAACTAAAGTAATTGTGGTTTACTGGCCAAAACTGGGTGCTTGCTTCAGCTGCCAATCAGAAACTTTAAAAGGGAAGGCCCAGGCTTTGATCACCACTGATTTAACACACAGAAAGCCCTTTCTCTTGTTAACCTCCAGTTCCAGGCACTCTCAGATATTTACCATTGTGTGTGTTTACAGTTGAGAAAGGCATCACTTAAATCCATTAAAACCAGATTTAAAAAAGGCAAAAGAAACTCTACTCGTCCACTAACTACCAGGAGTGATTTTACAAAAGCAAAACACATCTAATGTTAAGTATGGTACTGCACATTACAATTCTGTTCATCAAATCTGCTACTTAAAGATGAATTTTTGAAACGTTTACTTTGATACATTCCCTGCTAGTTTGTGGGAGTTCCTCTCAATTTTCAGTCCAGCAGCAGAGGCACAATTAACAGTATTGATTACGGTTGGCGCTGGAATTAGAGGGAAATTTAACACCAAATCTATGCATTCAGTTGGCCTTGCCTTTTCAAAACAGCACTTCCTGCTGTTGAAAGTCCTTTTTACTGTGGGACAGATTCATCAACAAAAGAGAACAAAAAAAATGGCTTCAATGGAGATGAAGTCCCTTTTTTTCACCTCTCCACCCCCAATCTCCTGTACTTGTTTTTTTTTAAAAGAAAGCTTATTGATGGGACGTCAGTGTTGGGAGAATTAGTTTCTGGAGTGGAAGCCCTTTAGTGTTTCCTTCAAGCGAATATCTTTCGGCAAATCCTGCAACCAACTAGATGTCTAGGCTTTAATTTTTCTTTGAGAAGTTTGTCCACAAGGTCGAGGGGGTGGGGAGGGGTTTCAGATGCTAAGCAAGCCTGCGCCTCCTAAAGCTGTAAATAAAAACAAAGTGCTGGAAAAACACAGCAGTTCTGGCAGCATTTGTGGAGAAAGAAACAGAATAAGTGTTTTCAGCCGAATGTGGCTCGTCTTCAGAACCCAGTTTGAGTTCTGAGGAAGTCACATTCGACTCGAAACGTGAACTGTTTCTCTCTCTCTACAGATGCCGTCAGACCTGCCAGCACTTGGTTTTATTTCAGATTTCCAGCATCCACAGTATTTTGCTTTTACCTCCTAAAACCATGCCTAAGCTACTACCATTTTGATCACTTTAGTGCCAATATCAAGTACTCCTAGGTCAGGCATAGCATGTTTAGAGTAAATGTCTTCCTCTTTCCTTCCCAACAATGTACCTTAATGCATCAACAACAACTTGCATTTATATAGCTCATTCAGCATTGTAAGACGTTTCATCGTGCTTCAAATATTAGGACAGTTGACCAAAAGGCTTAATCAAAGAGGTAGGTTTTAAAGGGGGAGAAAGGAACAGAGGTGAAGGGAGAGAATTCCACAGCTTAGGGCCTAGCTCCAATGGTGGACACAGGGAGGATGGATTAGTGTGATATTTTTCCATTTCCTTAGCCTGCGAGGGGACCTTATTGAAACAAAGATTCTTAGGGTGCTTGACAGGGTAGATGCTGAGAAGTTGCTTCCTCTTGTGGGAGAATCTAGGACCAGAAGGCATAATCTCAGAGTAAGGGGTCACCCATTTAAGACAGATGAGAAGGAATTTCTTCTCTCAGAGGGTAGTCAATCTGTGGAATTCTTTACCGCAGAGGGCTATAGAGGCTGGGTCGTTAAGTATATTCAAGGCTGAGATAGGTTTTTAATCAGTAAGGGAATCAAGGGTTGTGGGGAAAAGGCAAGAAAGTGAAATTGAGGATCATCAGATCAGCCATGATCTCTTTGAATGGTGGAGCAGACTTGATGGGCCGAATGGCCTACTTCTGCTCCTATGTCTTATAGTCTTATGGTATTCCTATAGCCTCAGAGAGATTTTCTATTAGATACAAAATTGGGGACAGTCCTTGAAGACCATGCCCTCATTTCACATATGATTTTTTGCAATCAACAGACCAAGGCGACTTTCATCCCCTTCTTCTGCAGTGAATTTGAAACCAGAGTGGAGAGCTACCATCTAACCTATTACACCAACCACTCGTTCTTCAAGTCCACTTTCTAATTAATATTAAGGATGGAGAAGTGGGTTTGTTTCTAAATTAGTCCACACATTACAGGTTTCATCTGCATTATGATGGACAGGTATTAATATATGCATTGTTTCTAACTAAGTCCCCTTGCCCAACCCTTTGATTTCACAATGGAAGGAAATGTGATCAGGCAAAACCTGCCAACAGTACTAAGTGAAAGGGTGAATGGCAAGTGTGCATTTTCTTTGTAGCCTTCATAAGTTAAGCAGCTGGATCCTGACAGCCTTTACATTTGCAACCAAAAACAGGATATGCAGGAAAGACTCAGCAAATCAAGCAGCACCTACAAAGAAAGGAAAAAATGTATGTTGACATACATTCAAAAGGAAATTGGAAGGGAAAAAAGTACAGGACTATGGGGAAAGAACAGGATGTAGGATCAGTTGGATAGCTCTACCAAAGAACTGCCATGGGCACAATGGGCCGAGTGGTGTATCATTCAATGATTTAATGAAGGCCTTCGCCAGAAATGCCCTTGTTCTGATAAAGGGCTATGCCTAAAACGTCAACATTTTTGCTGAGTTGGTGTCTGACTTGCTGAGTGTTTCCAGCATTTATAGAATGGTTGCAGCACAGAAGGAAGCCAAAACAGCGATATTTGGAGATAACCCTCCATTCAGCTGGCCCTCTATCCAGCTCTACCTGCCACCCCCACCACCCCCACCCCCCCCCCCACCCCTTAAACCAGCTTATATTTCACCTCTTTTCTATTTTTACTTAGTTCTGTTGAAGAGTCATATGGACTTGAAACATTAACTGTGTCCCTCTCCGCAGATGCTGCCAGACCTGCTGAGTTTTTCCCAGGTATTTTTGTTTTTGTTTTGGATTTCCAGCATCCACAGTTTTTTGCTTTTAACAGAAGGAAGCCATTTGGTCCATAAAACATGATTCAGCAATCTGCAAGAACAATCCAGCTAGTTCAACTTCCCAGCCTTTTCCCTGCAGCCCTCATTTTTTTTCCAGTACTTATCCAATTCCCTTTTGAAAGCCACAATTGAATCTGCCTCCACCACCCTTTCAAGCAGTCATCTTTGATTCTTTGGCCAATCACTTTATTTATGCTCTCTGGTTCTCAAAACTCCTCTCTTATCTACAGCCCTCATGATTTTGAACACCTCTATCAAATCTTCTTTCAACATTCTCTTCTCTAAGAACATCTCCAGTGTCTCCAATCCATCCATGTAACTGATCTTTCTCATCACTGGAACCATTCTGGTAAATTATTCTGCATCCTCTCTACTGCCTCCATATCCTTCCTTGGATGTGGTGCCCAGAACTGGACACAATAAATTGTTTTAGAATCCTTTTTCTAAAGTTACAAAATTTAACTTAAAACTTTTTTTACACACACACATGCACACGCACACACACACACACCAGATTGCAGTCAGACTAACTGTTAGAAATCTACTAGCTTCTGGCAGTTTACTTTGGGTTTTGCTACTGTGTAGGGCTATATCCAGTGGCACTAACATGGCACTTTGTTCAATAGAAAAGCAGCTTTAAACAATAGTTTAACTGTCAGACATCTCAGACAATCCAAAATGGATGCAAATAAATCTCACCCAAAGCAGTTAACTACTATTGTCAAGTAAGTGAAAATTATCTACTTTGAAACAGGGATTTCTATTGTGTTGCTAAAACAGAACAAAACCAGTTCTGGAAATCAGGTATTGTAAAACTTTTCAACACACAAAATAAGAGTCTCTTCTGCAACTCTCCAGATGCCTCAACTGCAAACTGTTTATCCAACGTTGATCCTAATCTTAGACTAGAATGTAGTCTTGTGTTCCACAGCAAACGCTGCCTGACTTGGGCATTTCCAGCATTTGCTGTTTGTGTCCCACATTCAACTGCTGTTGCTTTTAAAAAGAAAACAAAGAAAAAACAAAATAATAGTGGAAACACGCAGCAGGTCAGTCAGTATCCATGGAGAGAGGCGAGACCCACAACCCTCCAACATAGCTGTGCTCTTCTAATTCTGGCCTTTTGTGCATTCCAAATTTTAATCGCTCTGTCACCGGTGGCTGTGCCTTCAGTTGTCTAGGTTCTAGGCCCTAAGGAATTCCCTCCCTACATCCGGCCACTTTTCTACCCCACTTTCCTCCTTCAAGACGCTTATTAAAATATAACCTGCCCCAATATCTCCTTATGTGGCTCAGTGTCACACTATGTTTTAAAATTCTTCTGTGAAGTGCCTTGAGACATATTTATATAGTGCCTTTAACATAATGCAAATTGTTGTTACTTCCAGTGTAAGAAAACTTTTGTCAGAATTGTTTCAGGTTTCTAGCATGTGCAATGTTTTGCTTCTATCCCTTGAAAGTGAACTAGATGGTTGCTTGAAAAAACACCATTGAGTATATGTAAAACAAGTAGAGTAGGATTTGGAGGCTCGTAGGGGAAAAAAAACACTGGTGCAGATGTTATAACTGACATGTCAAAGCTTAGAAAGAAACCATTCTATGATTCTACAGTCTATGTTTTAAGCGATCTCAGGCAGAGAATCTAAAAATGGAAAATGAATAAGCCAGGACAACCCTTCCTCATATGAAGAGTCATTCGGACTCGAAACGTTAACTGTGTTCCTCTCCACAGATGTTGTCAGACCTGCTGAGTTTTTCCAGGTATTTTTGTTTTTGTTCTAGATTTCCAGCATCCGCAGTATTTTGCTTTTACCTTTCCTCGTAGTTATCGAGTGACAGGATGGGACAGGACTCTGTTGTGATGCACCCTACAGAAGAACAGCATGCCAACAGTCACTGTCTAGGGTCACACCTAAACTTGGGTAGCAAACTGGAGAAATAAGGGGTCAAGTAGGAAAACACCTCTTTTCAAACTATTTTAAACACCTCAGTTGTTATGGAGTGTGGGGGCTGGTACAGATCACAAAGGCAGTAGTTTTATGCTTGTCTGGGGATCCCCTACAATTACGTATACCATCCCAGTGGACCTCTTCAAGTTCTGAAAGACAGAAGCAAAGGGAAACGGTCCTATCATTCCAGAAAACATCTTTAATGAGTATATATACACAGGAACAGTAAAGTGCTACTAAGTCAACCAGTGCGAAAATCTGATGGCCTTGTGGCTCTCCCCTCTCCCCCCATCACCCAGAGGTTACACTGAGGGACAAATATTTGAGTCATAGGTCAAGGGTCCAATAAAATCTCAAGATTTCTGTCAAAATAAGATACTTCATTAGTACATTCTAAAAAAGAATGTGCTGTAGTCTATCCTGACTTAAACTGCAGGAATATTTTACTGTTTTTTTTAAAGTTTCTTTTTGTTCTATCTAATCTTTAAGTTGGTGCCATCTTTATAAATGACTATGAACAAACCTACTGAAAACAGATTGTCTTTTACTGAATCAATTTCAGTTTCTAACAACATAAATGCTGCTGGATTAGGAGTGAGCCTAATCCAGTGAGTGAGCCAGCCTCCATTTGGGATTTTCAGGTGAGTCCAAACTAAACACAGCCCTAATCCATCAAAAACTCTGAAACTCACTGGAGTTGAGGAGCCCAGTGTTATGTGTACTTCTTTCAGATGCTGAAATTAAGTGGGACATCCGATATGATCCACCTTTTGTTGCGCAGCGTAGTGAGCGAATTCTCCATTTCAAATGCATTGAAACAGGGATGGATACTCCAAGGGCAGGATTTGTGCGAGAATGAATTTTGGAAACTGCAGGGTAAACAGGATGTGGATTCACCTCTGACGTCTACTTCCCAGCAGCCTACTTTTTGTCTGAAGTAATCTATCACAGGACACAGATGCATAGCAGGCTGCAGTGTGTGTGTATGCACATAGCAATATACGTCAAAAGAACAGACCCATCTGGACAGCAGAACAGCCGCCCCACTGAGATCTTTCAATCGCACTTTTTTTTATATAACCAAATTCTTTGAAAAGTGGCTCTGAGGATTTGCAGTTTCTCCATACCATTGGTGAAACTGCCCTTTATGTTTAATGCTGTTTTAGTAATAGAGGAAAGAAAAAGATGAGACTACCAACAGTTCACCTGCATCAAGCTCCTTATTTCTGCATCTCTACTTGTAGTGACTGACACAATGCCTTAATGCATCTGTGTTGGTTAAAAAAAAATTGCACAAGAACGTTTAGAAGTTTTCTTTTCCCCATATCCTTTAAAGTTAATATTTAATTCTGTGCTATATCACCAGTACTTACAATTCTCTAGTACCCTAACCAAATGGTTTTTCCTTCACATTAAACTGACATGCAAGCTCAATCATAGGATGGTGGGGAACACACTGCCAAAGGCAATTCTGTCTTAACCCAACAACCCCAGGTGTGCACTTTCCAGAGGTGATCACTGGGATAGCAACCAGTAATGGAAACCCTGGCTGACTTTCTTCCCTCTCCCTAGTTTGGGCTCATTGAGGGCTATTGTCTTTTCTGTACCACTGCACTCCAACAGAGACTAATGTCAACTCTACCTAGAGCAAAGGTTGAAATTGGCCTTCCTGGTTCATGTACTACCTCATCAGGTTAAAGCTAGCAAGTGTTTTTAATGTAATAAAAACAGAAAATGCTGGAAAAACTCAGCAGGTCTGACAGCATCTGTGGAGAAAGAAACTGCATTAATGTTGAGTCTGTTGTGACCCTTCTTCTGAAGATGAGTCACACGGACTCGAAACATTAACTCTGCTTCTCTCTCCACAGATGCAGTCAGACCTGCTGAGTTTTTCCAGCATTTTCTGCTTTTATTTCAGATTTCCAGCATCTGCAGTATTTTGCTTTTATCTAAGTGTTTTTAATGTTCATGCGTGAACCACAGTGAGCACATATACTCCGTTTACTTCTCCTATTGAGAAAGCTTCAGAAGAGCAGAGGTAAATTAAGATCACAGCTATCTTTTCCCACACCCTTGCATGAAGTCCACGCAAAGGAAGAGTTCTTTTTAAGCCACTTACATCTTGATTTTCGGTTCAAGTATGTTTATAAGCATATCTTTGCTATAAATTAGGTATTTAAAAAGGCAATCACGATAAATCAGTTTCTGTATCCTGGATTTAAATGCTAGATTTTCCCACCAAAGGCACCGTAAACCAAGTACTGAAAAACTAGGCTTGACACAAGGTACGTGTGGTATTTGCACTTGTCTTAGGCACAAATGCTTCCCCCCATCCCCCATTAAGTGATCTCTTTTTGACCACTGGTCACAACTTGTATTGTAGTGACTTTATTGCAACTTAAAAATAACCCTGCGTGCATTTGGAGAACAGACAAACAATAGGGAAGAAAGAAAAGAAAGACAAATCAATACACATTTTAAGTTGTAGAACATTACTACTGTGGGGACAAAGAGATCATGTGACTCAGTAACATAGTAACAATGAACAGGGAGTATGTTTTAGAACAGTGGGAAATGCACACTAGAATTTACACTTAGAATTTTTTTAAAAGAAAAGGAAATTTGTGCTCAATGTAAAATTTTGGGTTAAACCAGCTGTAAAACCAAGTATTTTGTTACAAGAAGGGTGTTAGGCAAGGAAATCTAGAAGAGAGTCTTGCATTCACACAGCACCTTTCAAAACCTCAGGTGTCCCTCAGCACTTTACAGCCAATGAAGTACTTTTGATAAAAACAAAAAACTGCGGATGCTGGAAATCCAAAACAAAAACAGAAATACCTGGAAAAACTCAGCAGGTCTGGCAGCATCGGCGGAGAAGAGCAAAGTTGACGTTTTGAGTCCTCATGACCCTTCAACAGAACTAAGTAGAAATAGGAAAGGGGTGAAATATAAGCTGCTTGGGGGGATGGGTGGGGGGGCGGTGGTGGTGTTGGGACAAGCAAGCAGTGATAAGAGGAGATAACCAAAAGATGTCACAGACAAAAGAACAAAGAGGTGTTGAAGGTGGTGATATTATCTAAAAGAATGTGCTAATTAAGAGTGGACAGCAGGACAAGCAAGGTAGCTCTAGTGGGGGTGGGGTGAAATAAACCATGGGTGAAATACATTTAAAAATAATGGAAATAGGTGGGAAAAGAAAAATCTATATAAATTATTAGAAAAAACAAAAGGGAGGGGGAAGAAACGGAAAGGGGGTGGGGATGGAGTTCAAGATCTAAAATTGTTGAACTCAATATTCAGTCCGGAAAGCTGTAAAGTGCCTAGTCGGAAGATGAGGTGCTGTTCCTCCTGGAGGAATAATAATTCTTTTAGATAATATCACCACCTTCAACACCTCTTTGTTCTTTGTGACATCTTTTGGTTATCTCCTCCTATCACTGCTTGCTTGTCCCAACACCACCCCCCCTTAAACCAGCTTATATTTCACCCCTTTCCTATTTCTACTTAGTTCTGTTGAAGGGTCATGAGGACTCGAAACGTCAACTTTGCTCTTCTCCGCCGATGCTGCCAGACCTGCTGAGTTTTTCCAGGTATTTCTGTTTTTGTTTTGAAGTACTTTTGAAGTGTAGTCCATGTTGTAATGTAGGAAACATTACCAAGTTATGCACAGCAAACTCCCAAAAATAGCAAGAAATAAATTACCCGATCGCCTGGTTTTCAAATTTTGGTTGAAGGATCATTTTGGTCTTTGACACAAGAAGAGCTCCCTTGCTGATCTTCAATAAAGCCCTGAAGCCTTTTATAACTACCTGAGATGGCAGATATGGCATCAGTTTAACAAAATGGCATCCTACTGGCTATATTAAGTAGCCCTCCTCATCCCTCAACATATGTGTGCAACTTTTGTCACTGTTGGGCACACTATTCTGCTCCAATACCATTCCTTCATTATTCAGCTGGGTGAATCTGCCCTCGACTGGTTCCATTCTTATTTAACCAGTCATAGCTAGACAGGTATCAGCACTGTTATCTCTGGAGTCCTCCGAAGGCAGGGGTGGGGTGGGGGGGCTCTCCATGGCCTGCCTCCTACATCTCGTCCATATGCTACACTTGGTGACAACATAACGTCACGTTCCACAGGTATGTCGACAGCACCAAGCTCTCTCCCTCACCACCACCTCTCTCGATTGCTTCACTGTATTTGATTTGTTTTTTCTATTCATTCATGCGATGTGGGCTTCACTGGCTAGGCCAGCACTTATTGCCCATCCCTAATTGCCCTTGAGAAGGTGGCAGTGAGCTGCCTTCTTGAACCACTGCAGTCCTTATTGTGTAGGTACACCCACAGTGCTGTTAGGCAGGGAGTTCTAGGATTTTGACCCAGCGACAGTGAAGGAACAGCAATATATTCTCAAGTCAGGATTGAGAGTGGCTTGGAGGGGAATTTCTAGGTGGTGGTGTTCCCATGTGTCTGCTGCCCTTGTCCTTCTATATTGTAGTGATTGTGGGTTTGGAAGGTGCTGTCTAAGCAACCTTGGTGAGTTCCTGCAGTGCATCTTGTAGATGGTACACACTGCTACCATTGTACGTCGGTGGTGGAGGGGGTCAACGTTTGAGGATGGAGTGTCAATCAAGTGGTTGTTTTATCCTGGATGGTGTCAAGCTTCTTGAGTGTTGTTGGAGCTGCACTGATCCAGGTGAGTGGAAAGTATTCCATTACACTCCTGACTTGTCACACTAATTGTCTGACATCCATTACTAGATGAGCTGGAAATTCCTCCCACTAAAAGCTAGGAAGATCGAAGTTGTTGTCTTGGTCTGTGCCACAAACTAAGTTCCCTATCCACCTAAGCCATTCCGTCCCTCTCCCTGGCCACTGTCTGAGGTTGGACCAGCACATTCTCAACCTTGGTGTTGTGGCTGGCCGAGATGAGTTCCCAACAACAAATCATTCCATCACCAAGACCTCTGCAACATAACCCACCTCATCTCATCTGCTGCTGGAATCCTCATCAACGCCTCCGTCAACCCTAGCTTTGACTATTTTAGATGCTCTGCTGGGTGCCCTCCCATTTTTTATCCTTCATAAATTTAAACATATCCAAACTCTTGTTGCCTATATCCTAACCCACATCAAATTCTGTTTACCCATCATCTCTGTGCTCGCTGACTTACATTTACTCCCGGACCAACAATGCCTCGATTTTAAAAATTCTTATCCTTATTTTCAAGTCTTTCCATCACCTCGCCCCTATTTTGGTAACCTTCTCCAGCCCCGCAACCCTCAAAAATCTCTGCGCTCCTCTAATTCTGGCCTCTCTTGTATATCCAATTTTAACTGCTCTATAATTGGCTGTCATGCCTTCAGATACCTGCCCCAAGCTCTGAAATTCCATCCCTACCCTCTCTATATCTCCACCTGCTTTTATGATCTTCCTAAAAATCTCTCTATCTCTGTCCTATTATCTCCTTATGTGGCTTGGTGTCAAATTTTGTTTGAAAACCCTCCCATGAAGTAGCTTGGAAAGTTTTACTATGTTATAGGTGCTATATAAATGTAACTTCTTGTTATTGTCTAATGTGAATGATGCCAACTCTGACAGTACAGCATTTCCACAATACTGCACAGAAGTACCAGCCTGGATAATGTGTTGAAGTAAAAATGAAATAGCTGGAAAAACTCAGCAGATCTGAAAGCATCTGCGGAGAGGAACAGTTAACATTTCAAGTCCGAATGACTCTTCATCAGAACTAAAGAAATATAGAAATGAGGTGAAATATAAGCTGGTTGAGGGGGGTGGGACAGATAGAGCTGGATAGAGGGCCGGTGATAGTTGGAGGCAAAGAAGAGATTGCCAAAGATGTCATAGACAAATGGACAAAGGGGTGTTGACGGTGGTGATATTATCTAAGGAATGTGCTAATGGTGACATTAAGGGTAGAAAGCAGGACAAACAAGTGGCAGATGGCCCTAGAGGGGGTGGGATGGGGGGAAGGGATCGAAATGGGCTAAAAGGTGGAGATAAAATGAGAGATCAAAATAAATTTAAAAATAGATGGGAAAAGAAAAATATATTTTAAAAGTATAAATAATTGGAAAAAGGGGGATCGGAAATGGGGTGGGGATGGAGGAGAGAGTTCATGATCTGAAATTGCTGAACTCAATATTAAGTCCGGAAGGCTGTAAAGTGCCTAGTCAGAAGATGAGGTGCTGTTCCTCCATTTTGTGTTGAGCTTCACTGGAACATTGCAGCAGACCAAGGAAGGACATGTGGGCTTGAGAGCAGGGTGGTGTGTTGAAATGGCATGTGACAGGGAGGTCTGGGTCATGCTTGCAGAGAGACCGAAGGTGTTCCGCAAAGTGGTCACCCAGTCTGTGTTTGCTCTCTCCAATGTTAAGGAATGTGTTAATGGTGACATTAAGGGTAGAAAGCAGGACAAACAAGTGGCAGATGGCCCTAGTGGGGGGAAGGGATCGAAATGGGCTCAAAGGTGGAGATTTAACACCTCTTTGTCCTTTTTGTCTATGACATCTTTGGCAATCTCTTCTTTGCCTCCACCTATCACTGGCCCAGCTCTACCTGTCCCACCCTCCTCAACCAGCTTATATTTCACCACATTTCTATATTTCTTTAGTTCTGATGAAGAGTCATTCGGACTCGAAACGTTAACTGTATTCCTCTCTGCAGATGCTGTCAGACCTGCTGAGTTTTTCCAGCCATTTTTGTTTTTGTTTCAGATTTCTAGCATCTGCAGTATTTTGCTTTTATCTTAATGTGTTGAAGCCTTTAGAATGGGCTTGAACCCACAATATGTTGACTCAAGAGGTGTGACTGCTGCCACTTACATTAGGCGCCAGCAAGAACATATTAGTGCTTCATTGTCATGAAGATATAATAATTCTCATAATGTTATTGGAATTTATTGTAAAACAGTGGTATCTGCGTCTGTGGGAGAGACTTAACTGGATTAAAGGCAGCTGGTCTGAAGGCTTTGATGTAAACATGGTAAACATGGGGGAAGCTTAGAATGTAAGGTGTAAAAGGACATTTGCATTTTTAAATAAACCAGGGCTTGATTGTTTTCAAAGGAGGAGGGGTGAAATGTGTCACCTAGCCAGGTGAAGTTTAGAAACTGTTTATTTTTCCTCAGAGATTATTGGTAAAATTAGTACTACAATAAATTATCATCAGACAGATAAAGTCCAAAGACATAATGAAGCAATGGAAATTTGCATTCAAAGGGGAAAATATGCATAAAGGAGTGAAGGCTATGTGTAAGGGTAGACAGTTTTAAGATCCAACAAGTATAAAAAGACTTTAGCATCTATGCCTCAAGCTACTGTCTACAGGACTGAAGTTAAGAAAACTCACATTGAATTCGACTGGTTCAGGGTATTCTGTGTCACCTTGCCTGGGCCTTTTAAAATTTGTGTGTCTTACTGTTGCCTTAACGAAAGTGTAACTATGAGTCAGATTACGTAGGGAATTTACAAGTTATCACAGTAATAATTTGTAGATCTATGTATGTTTAAAATCATTTTTCTTATTAATAAATGTTTAATCTAGTTTTGTAAAAACCTATAAGACTTAGTGGTCCTATTATGACTGAATTCAAGGCACATATCTCAAAATTTATACAAATTGCAAAACAAGTTGTGGCAGTTGTTTCATATTTCTCTTCGGGATTTGAAGAACTCAGCATTTACCATCGGCTGTGGCATTAACATACACACTTAACAATGTTACAACATTAATTTAGGTAAAATAATTATTTATTTTCAAAAGAACACTAGCTGACCTGAGAGATGGCTCAAGGTTAGTCTGGAACACAAATGTGAAGTTGCTAAGATGCAGTCATGTTTAAACTTGTCGGTCCTTTTCAGGCCCCTGCTTAGGTACTGCTTGTGGTGAACTGAGACGCATCCTGAGGCTAATTTTCTGCTGTTTAACAACTACTTGTAAATTCCCAGCTTCTGCTGGTCAAGGAAGGAAAGGGTACCAAGGTCAGAGAAATGCCTGGTACACTTGCTTTTTTCTTCCCCCAGTATATTGTAACTCTGGTGTCTGAAGTGTGACTGGCATCGAATAGACCCAAGATCATTTCTTTTGATAAAATATAAACGTTTGTCTACATAAGTCATTTCAATGCTTGGAGAGACAGACATGATTTCAAAGCAAGGCTATTAAGAACGTAGATGTCATTTACTCGATCTTTGAAAATATTGAGGCTGGGGATTAACAAGGCAGACTCCATTTACAACACCAACTGTGTAACTGGCATCATCATGAAAGGCAAACTGATACACTTGTTTAAAGGTCAATCTTTTGTTGCTTTGCAACTCTATAAAAGGCAGCAATCTACTATTTTTAAATCAAACATCTATCTGGCATTTACTACATGTGCAGACATTTTTGTTTACATACTTCAGAGGTGTACCCAATGGAAAGTTGGGCTTGGTGGAAATGAATCCCTTTGTAACCAGGACATGTGGTGAATGTAACTTGAATGTGAAGGCTTAGTTCTTCATTAATTACAAAGAAATACTAGATACACTAACCCAACATCTGCTGCTCACAACTCATTTACTTAGAGTCAGCCTTCAATTACAGCGTGAAAAAAATGCTTGATTTGCATTCAGTATGGCTCTTGGAATCTGCACACACTGGGCATACTGCAGGAATTAGGTGCAGTTCGTTTTTTACTGCTTCCACAGGAATATACTCTGCCTTTAAAAAGGTGAAAAAGATACGAGTTACCCTTCAAACTAAAGCACAAAAGGACTCCATCTTCCTGATGAAACCACCCTTCAACCCCAGCACTATGTAATTAGATATTTTGGTAATGCTTGTCAAGGGCTTCTAACTCACAAATTCACTAGTGAAATGGTCTCTAACAAGTAGGCAACTAAATATTCAAATTTAAAATGTTGTTTGGAAGCACCTTTATATCTAGAAACTCGATTACTTTTCCAGACAGTTGAAGCTTATAGTAAACAATACCAGAGGAGTTACTCTTCCTAACTCCTTTGAGACAGATGAGACCATAGGCAACAAACACTGACAGGAAATGGCTTTCGTAACAAGGTTCCAGACCAACTTGGGCATGTCGACTAAGTTAATATTTTGACTGCTTCACACTGACTGTCAGAAACATTATGCGTATTCAAGGCACTTGCTTTTATCCCATGCTTTTCGGTCAATTGGTTATAAACATGCCTCCAAACGAGTTTAAAGATCTATTTTACTACTTTAGTCTGTAATAAAATGTCCATTAAGTCCCAGTCACAGTTCTCTGTAAAGTTAATGGGACCACATGAAAGAAAAAAAGCTTAGATCGATTACAAGAAATCACAAAAGTTGCGGCCATGCAACAGAGCTCCATGTAGGAACTGGTTGGTTTCGCTTTTACTAACAGCTTCAACAATCAGCTGTATGTCCCCAAAATACCCTAACACTGTCACACTCTGTAGCTGGAACTAAGCCATGACCATATTACAATACCTCGTTTTAAAAGAAACTCGTGTTAGAAAACACTCAGTGAATAAACTCCAATCTAAGCCATGTCAATATGTTTAAAAACTACAACTTCAACAAAAACAACCTACATTTTGTGTGGCTTTAACACGAGGAAACATCTCAAGTTACTTTTCAGAGGGATAAAGAAAAAAATGGACCCCAAGCTAAATGAGGCTAATAAAAGAGAAAGTCCTGGGTCAAAGAGGAGGCTGTAAGCAAGATCTACAAGTGAGGTGCAGAGTAGATAATGTGAGGGGGGGAGTGGTTTCAAAGCATGAACCTCAGTGGCTAATGCTGCCAATGGTGGAACAAAGAGAGCAGGTTACACCTACAGAAGTTGGGAAGTTTTTTGAGTGAAATACTCCCTCACTGTTGTGTTCACACTTACATAAAGGTGAAAACAGACCGCAATACACAACAATGCTCACCCTCTTGGTAAAACTAACTATGGAGAAGCTAAAGAATCTCCCCCCACCCATAAGGCAATTAAACAAGCTCCAGACTCATGATGCATTGCTCAAAATATTTAAACCAGCCCATTCCCCAGCCAACATGCCCTTCGGAGCATAGGACCATACAGCATGGGTGTCCAAACTGCTACCCTTCAGACTCTCAGTCTGACTCCTGAAGGCCAAGTGACCCATCCCTCTTTGCATTTTGATTTATTTGCCCTGCTTGAATTTCATGGCACTGTGGGATTGTGAAGGGATGATTTTACCACTGTTTACCTTATTGGTGAATAACTTCAAAATCGTAACACCAAAATCTATTGGTGAGCTATATGCAAATTAGGTGAATCTGGATCTAAACTTTTTGTGTGACTCCTAAGGTTCTAGCACATATGGAACATCCTTGCTAAATACTAAAATTCAAAGTTCTTAATGCACTCTAATACTTTTCATTCTTCTTAAAACTTCTACCCACCTTCCCCCAATCCCCAGAATTCGTATCTCCCGTGTGGGCATATCATCCTTGACAGGCAGGCTATTTCCAGGCCTCCCTCTCTCTGCCACTGACTGCTCAAGAGATGCACAAGAGCAATCTGAGGATTACACTCCTCTTGCCTTTACCTCCATGGCACAGGCGAGGTCAGGAACTCAAATGGAGCCAAATATCCAGACTTTGACCACTGCTCTGCTAATTTAGTTGAACCGAGTCACAACAATGAAAAGGCTGCAGGCGCGAGAATTACCCAGTGAAACAAATCCCAAGCCTGAAAGCACACACTGAACAATTTCCCTTACCTGTAATACTGTTAGATTCGCCTGTCCAGACAAGCTGAGCTTCTCTTGCTCGGATGGATAGGCGTTCAGTCGGTGTTCGTACAGCCAGTCCCTCAGGATCTTCACCGACTCTTTGGAAAAAATCACATGTCGTTTCCTCTTCTTGGAATGGGCCATGTCGGAAGACAAGCTGCCATCGTCTTCTCCCGTCTCGCTGTCTGACATGGTCATGTCCCCTGGTCTCCTCTGGCTACTGGTGAAGGCTGCAGAGACAGAGAGAGACAGAGAAGTGGGGGTGGGGTGGGGGGGTGATGAAGCAACGCCAACAGCGGAGCGTTAGTTACCAGGCATTACTCACACATCACAAACTGCAACACAAAAGCCACTCGGGCAGATCACAACCTAAACCCCATTTAAAACAGAAAAAGGGGGAGGGGAGGAGGAGAAAAACAAGTTTAGAAGTGGCTGGCTAAGCAGTGAAGCGGAACGAGGTCCCTCACTCAAAGACCACAAGTTTCTCATTTTTTAAAAACAAAAGCCCAGAAATATGCTCCTTTATTTGCCTAAAGGAACTATTTCATTTAACTCGAAGGGAGCATACATCTCTCTACCATCCTGTTTAAAACTTTTTTCAACAAAACAATATATATTTTTTAATATCTAATGTACATAAAGGAAAAAAAAGCAGACAATAAACTTAGGAACAAACTTTGCCGCCATTGACAAGTGGCTGAACACTGTCCCTTTTGTTGCTGTGAAACAGGAACTTGCAAGGGTATTCCCAGCTCAAACTAACCCCCATCTGTCAGACCAACATTCCCAAGAGGAAGTTCGCTAACTTAAAATAAACTTTTTTTTGGTTGGTGGAGGGGGGATGGGGAGAAGTCTGAAAAAAAAGTTTCACCATTTCACCTCGTGTCAAGAAATCCCAGTTTCTGTTTAGTGAACTAACTCCATTCCTCCAACCACCCCCCTTCCCCTCCCCTCCCCCAAAACAACTGGTTTGTTTTTGATAATAAAACATACACACAAATAGATTTTGGGACGCGTGCTTCGCAACACGACAAAAGGAGCCGAGCACGCCGACTTGAGAAAGATGCCATGCTTCCCCCCTTTTACAAGCCAGGCATCTGGAGAGAACCATTCCGCATTAACAAGGCCACTCACTCACTCATTCACACATGGGATTTCATGCATCTCCCCTTCACAGACAGAAAGAAAAGATATTTGAACGGTTCTCCGCCAGATTCACAGCCGGGCTGGGGGGAGAGAGAGAGAGAAAAAAATAAACAATCCCAAAGCAACTAGCAAAAAAACAAACACCTAATCGCCACCTCCAGCTCCCCTATTGTTCAGGACGCCAGCGCTTTGACAATGTGCTAATTAGACTGCAGCAAGGTCACACCTAACTTACCTTTCTTTGCAGCTTTCATCCTGTTCCACTTTTAGTGTTTCTGTCGGACGATGGAGTTTGGATTTTGTAGCTTCATATAAAAGTGTAAAGGGGGAGGAGAGGAAGGGGAGGGGGGGGTGGAAAGAGCACGTTGCGTGTGTGTGTGTGTGTGGCGCTGCTGCTGCTGCTCCACTCGTCTTTCCCCAGCGAGGACAGCGTGGCGCAGTTAAACAAAGCTCTCTGCTCGCTTTGCTTGCCCCTCTCTCTCTCTCTCTCTACCTGCCGCTGATCCCGATTGGAAATGCTGCTGACTCCACTCCTGACAACTCTGACAGCTCACCCCGGAAACGACCTGACACTGACGTCACCTGAAATCACAACTTGCTCTGGAGCTGTAACCCAGCAGCAATATGACACACACACACACAAGGCTCTAGTTCTGTCACAACTTCCACGCAATCCCCATCACTGCAGCAGCAATCATTTGCAACCATTATCAAATTATGTTTGACGACTATTGCACGCCAAAGCCTCTTGGAGCGATTTTGAAAAAGCCTGTTTTCCCCTCTTCAAGGGGGCAGGGGTAGCGATAGGACAGTAATGGCTTGTTTTGCAGACCAAATATAGAAATCCATCCAAATCATAGTTAAGCGTCAACCTCGAATGAAATATATCCGTTTGAAAGAAGCAAAGTCTTCATTTAATAAAAAAACGCTATTTTTAAAGTTCGCCACGATTGCCAAGTACACATATGGTGCATAATGTATTTCCAAGTTATAATGTCGAATATAATGTCGAATGCTTAATATGTTATGCTTAATATGTGTGATATTTCCAAAATCGGCCGGTTGTTAATGCATTTAAAAAAAGGGGTCACTGCTATGTTAATGAATTTGGTATATGCTATTGTAAACAGTCATTTCTAGGTTTATGTTGCTGGAGTATTTTTATCACTTGCACATGATGTCATTTTGATTAAATTAACAGGTGACCTTTCTCCCCAGCAATGAACATTTTTTTTGCTTGATATTTTTTCAACTAAAATGTATGTTGTTTTAAAAATAATCCACATATCCTGCATGCAGCAGATGAGCTTCAAGGCCTCCAGCAGCATCACCAAGCCTCATTTCTAGCAGTTGTGTGACATTGGCCTGAGGATGATTAGCTTCCTGCATATTTTATTCTTAGTTTCCCCATACCCCCACCTTCTTCTTGCTGCAGCACAGTTGAGTTGTAATGTGCAACTGCTCTGGTCAGAGCAGACTCAAGGGGCTGAATGGCCTAATCCTGTTCCTAATTTGTGTTAGTATTATGCCACTATGCATTAAGGCTGGACTTCCCACCCTCTGGCAATTTTGGCAAGAGTAAATAGACCTGAAATATACTTTGCTGAGCCCTCATCCATTTTAAACCCCTCTGCATTTCTGCTGAATGTGATGGGTGACATTTACTATGTCCATCCATACGAAGGCAGACATACTGAAATAACAAAAATGCATCATCAAATGCAATTTTCATCGTTTGCATTATTGTAATGCTGGGCATCAGGAGAGGCTTTTGTTCTCTGGTATCTGGAAGTGCTATGGGTGGGAAAGGGAACCTGTGAAGTTATAATGATCCAAAAGCTTATGCATGTTTCATGATAACTTTTAAAGGTTTCCTCAGCCATCGCAGTGATTGCTGGGCCACAGTGTTACAGGAGACTTTGCTCCCTTCATCACACAGTGAGTGTGGGAGGGTGGGTTTACCCATCTAAATCCTTAAGATTGGAACTCCCTCCCTAAGCCCCTTACACATCTCCAGCTCTCTACTGTTTGAGGATGCTCCTTAAAACTTACCTCGTTGAGCAAGTAAATGTCTCCTCTGGTGCAATTTTTTTATCTGATTATGCTCCTGTGAAGGACTTTGGATGTTTCACCATGGTGAAGATGCCATAAGTGTCAATTGTTTTTGAAACCACTGAGGATTGCTGGAGAAATTTTCAATGCCCTCTCCGGGTCAATTCTCCAAAAAAAGGTGGGGAATCTGCTGCAATTATAAAAGTGACACCTAGGCCAGAAACCTGGCCAAAGTCAAGGGTGCATCTTGTGGTGGGCAGAAAATGTGCCCTGGGTTTCTAGGTAGGGGTATATGCATCTTTATGTTTAATAGAATTTTTAGTAAGTAAAAAATGCATTTTTAGGATCTTGTCAAGCTTCAGAATTTTTCACTTTAACCATTATATTCTCTCTATTTAGGCTATGGAAAAAACTCCTGAAATATAAAGGAAAAAAATCACTTACATGGCAAGATCAGTGTATGCTCCAGCATATTTTATAATTATAGTGTAACAGGACAAAGGCAGAGGTTACGAGGAGAAAGAATTGACAATGTAAACTACTTCACATCTCCATTAATAACACATAATCCATAATTTTTACCTTTATGAACCTGAAGGGTGTAATCATGAGACTAATGTATTAATGAGGTAGGATAATGAGACCTGATTTGCCTATGCAAATTGGGTTAATTGCAAAATCGTCTTGCTGCCTGTTACTCAAAACCTACAATTCCTATATTTAGAATGCACTGAGGTCATGGGTAATGTTCAGGGAACGATGTACTGCAATATATTAGATTTCAGTCTTACATAAGCTGGTGATAATTAAATATATTTATGCATTATGTCAAAGTATGTTTTAATCCCTGTTCTTCACTAATATTTTTTGTCCTTTTTCTACATCAGAAATAAGGACAACATAAATTGCTCAAAATTAATACCATTATTTAGTGGTGATCATAAAACTTACTTGAGACCAACAACATTTTTTGTCTTGGTTGTTAGTCAGGAAAACTCCACGTTTGCTTTCATATTTTGAACATTTCATATTTATTGCATTACCAAGGCCTATTTAGGCTTCTAGGCAATGTGTATATAAATCTACAAACATTTATATTTCATTGTTCTCCATGAACTAACTGCAACTGCCATATTTTTTGTGAAGCAACTATGAAGTAGCACAGGCCAGATGCATTGGGTATCATATTATTGATAAAGGAATGGGAGTATCTTCCTTCCATTCTTATTGGCATTTCTAACACTAGAGAACCTACCTGAGACTACCCAATAAACAAAATTCAACCAATTTATCATGTTAGAGCTTGAGCTTCAGCTAATTCTGTGCCAAATATCAGACACCAGGAGAAGTGGGGAAGCAAGAAACCTGTTATCTTCAAATCTTTCTTCATTTCCTATTCCTTAGCCTTTCCACTCAATGAAGAGACCTGAGGTGACAAAAGCTTGTATCTATCTCAGATCTTATCACAGTAATTTATGTGATAGCTGCAGAGATGGTCGATGAATAATTTTCCAATAGCCTTTAAAAAGAAACACTTAGTCTGTTAAATTGGTGGTCATCCTATTGAATTGTAAAAATATAATCTTGTCCCCTGATTTTTGCATACAATTGCATCATTTGGCAACTTATTCAAACAGTTGCTTGTCAATTGTTTGGATCCATTTCCTTTTCAATTGCAGTATCTTCTATCAAGGTCATAAAACACAATAGACATTGTTTAAATAGAATTCGTTACGTTAAAAACATTTCTGAAGTTTGACTAATCAGGATTATCACTTTGAAATTGTGGCTTTCAAGGTTTTCTGTTTGTGGAGAACACCTGCAACTCTTGACACGTTACTGGACGATATCCTAACTTGGAGGAGCTTGTATAGTTAATTCTTTTTAAAAGCTGCAAATTCTGGAAACCAGAAATAAGAACAGAAAGTACTGAAAATACATGGTCCATCTCTGACACTTCCCTACCCTTCCTTGACCTCTCTGTCTCAATTTCTGGTGATAGACTGTCCACCAATATTCTTTACAAGCCTACCAACTGCCAAAGCTACCTCGACTACAGCCCCTCACACCCCACTTCCTGTAAGGACTCCATCTTATTCTCTCAGTTCCTTCGCCTCTGTCGCCTGTGTTCTGATGATGCCACTTTCAAAAACAGTTCCTCTGACATGTCTCCCTTCTTCCTTAAGCGAGGTTTTCCACCCACAGTGGTTGATAGGGCCATCAACCGTGTCCAGCCCATCTCCCGTGCATCCGCCCTCGCACCTTCCTCTTCCTCCCAGAACCATGATAGGGTCCCCTTGTCCTCACTTATCACCCCAGCAGCCTCCGCATTCAAAGGATCATCCTCCGCCATTTCCGCCAACTCCAGCATGATGCCACTACCAAACACATCTTCCCTTCACCTCCCCTGTCAGTATTCCACAGGGATCATTCCCTCTGGGACACCCTGGTCCACTCCTCCATCACCCCCTACACCTCAATCCCCTCCCACAGCACCTTCCCATGCAACCGCAGAAGGTGCAATACCTCCCCCTTTACTTCCCCTCTCCTCACCGTCCAAGGGCCCAAACACTCCTTTCAAGTGAAGCAGCATTTCACTTGCACTTCCTTCAATTTACTCTACTGCATTCGTTACTCCCAATGCAGTTTCCTCTACATTGGAGAGACCAAACGCAGACTGGGTGACCGTTTTGCAGAATACCTTCGGTCTGTCCGCAAGCACGACCCAGACCTCCCTGTCGCTTGCCATTTCAACACTCCACCCTACTCTCATGTCCACATGTCCGTCCTTGGCCTGCTGCATTGTTCCAGTGCAGCTCGACGCAAACTGGAGGAACAGCACCTCATCTTCCGACTAGGCACTTTACAGCCTTCCGGACTGAATATTGAGTTCAACAATTTTAGATCATGAACTCTCTCTTCCATCCCCACCCACTTTCCGATTTCCCCCCGCCCCCTTTTTGTTCCAATAATTTATATACATTTTTCTTTTCCCACCTATTTCCATTATTTTTAAATGTATTTCCATCCATTGTTTTATCTCTACCTTTTAGCCTATTTCGATCCCTTCCCTTCACCCCACCCCACCCCCACTAGGGTTATCTATACCTTGCTTGTCCTGCTTTCTACCCTTAATTAGCACATTCCTTAGATAATATCACCACCTTCAACAGCTCTTTGTCCTTTTGTCTATGACATCTTTTGGTTATCTCCACCTATCACTGGCCCTCTATCCAGCTCTACCCTGCACACCCCCCCCTTAAACCAGCTTATATTTCATTTCTTTTCTATTTTTACTTAGTTCTGTTGAAGAGTCATACCAACTCGAAATGTTAACTGTATTCCTCTCCGCAGATGCTGCCAGACCTGCTGAGTTTTTCAAGGTATTTTTATTTTTGTACTGAAAAATACAACATTTGTGAAGAGAAAAGGCATTGAGATTTCAAGTCAAGAGACTTCCTCTGAACTGAAATCTTGTTGGAATTTTACTGGCAAGCTGTGGGTCCTGCTACTGGGACCAAGTGTGGGGCTCTGGGCCTGCACAGGCGAACAGTGGGACCACGGAAGAGATTTTAAAGGTTGCAACCAATTAACAGGCTTCTGCCAAGGCTGCTATCCAATTAAGGATGGTGGCCTGCCTGTCCAAGCAGTCAACCAATTAGAGGGTTGGTAGCTCCACCAAGGGAAGTGACCCCTGGTGAGGCTGCAGGGAGAAGGAGAGGGTGTCACCAATTTGAGGAGCCCTCAAAATGCTGGAAAGAATTTTTGAAATGTGCTGGGGTCAGACAAGCAGGCCCTGACAATCAGAGGGGTGAACTCTCCAGCAGAGTTGCATGGACTACCATTGTTGCCAACCTTTGTGGGCCATCGAGCCTGCAGAAAGGAACATGCCTCCTGGGGAGCCACTTGGAGCCTGCCTCAACGAAGCTGACTCTTCATGTAGCCTACCTCAAATGGGTTGGTAAAATCCCTGCCCTTATTTCTGAGAAAACTTCTAACATCTAAAATGTTCACCTGCCCTCTCTCATTACAGACCGCGTGTATTTTCAGCATGTTTATTTTGATTCCAAAAAAGTGGCCATGTCTTCATTACAGAAAACATTTTATTACTGCACATACACCAATATGTCATAATATATGACTCATCATAGCATAATAGGAAGTAAATAATCAATACTGACAGAATGTGAAACCCTGGAGAAACATTAACATAAAATTACATTTTATTAAAGGAAACTAGGCGATAGTCCTATTAGTTACAAACCTCAGTTGTGCAGAAAAAGATTGCACGTGTTTCATTAAAACTGGTCTGATTGTATATTGTTTTGCTGTTGAAGGTAAAACAACTCACTAGGTACAAATTCAATGATTAAACAAAACATGCTGAAGCACTTGGAATTTATGAAGTGCTAATTTCCAAAATGATGCGAAAATGATCGCCTTCTCTCAGTCAGCATCTTCAGAGTCTAAAATATAATTTTAATAAATAATCGAGTGAAGTGAATGATTTCTAGTTTTCTCCTGATTTCCAGTAGGTGCTGACTCAGGCCACATATGGTTTACCACTATTGGCAGTTCTCCTGTACTTTGTCCAAATTACCATTCTTTATACTTGAGATCCTCGACAGTGAGAGTTGAGCAGTTATTTGGTCCAGGGAGAGGGAGGTATCACAACTATGTGCATTTTCCAGCACCATTAGTGTGAGGAGGCATGCACACCATAGGCAAATTTGTTCCCTTTCGCAGGTGGCAAATCAGTTAATGCCGCAACAACTGGTTTGATTCCTTAAGGGAATGTTGGCAGAAGGTTGGTGCTGGCACAAGATGACAAACTGCAGCCTGATGCCCCTCTGGCATTTGCAGTTCACTGGCAGCATGGTAATAAAGCTTAGCTGGCAAAATGGCTTCAGGTGACTAGCACAGTGAACAACAGTGGTCGGCCGCTAATTGCTAAACTTAGTCCCATTATCTCAAAATAAAAAATGCAAAACACTACAGGATTTCTTCCTCATCTAAGATACATGATCTATTGTAACTGTCCATTTGGCATTCAAGATGTAACATGATTCAGTTTATAGAACGTAGTAATGAAAAAGTCTATCGTGGTCAGGTCTCAGCTGAACAAGCATGCACATACAACTGCAGCCAACTGCAAAAGGGAAAAGGAACATCATGAAATGGTGTAAACTACAGTAAAAGTGAACACTATTATACACACCATTAATAGCATAGAAAAATAGTATAAAACTTCTGTTAGTAGTAGGTAGGTTTGGTTTCACACATAAATTGCTCCTCTTTCCCCGAATGTTTCTCTCCACTGCTCTTGAAGTTGATGACTCATTGGAGCCTGGGGCAGAATCTTCTGCCTGTCGGGCAGGCTGGTCGGGAGTGGTCGTAGGTGGGCGCGGAACCAATTGGCGCCCGTGATCGGCTGCGTGCCGCCATTTTACGTGGGTGAGCGGGGAGAGGAGGGAGACTCAGGGCCTGCGCGCAAAAGAGCGCAGCAATCTCCCTGAGGCATGGAGCTGCCTCAGGGAGATTAAGTTCAATTTGAAACTTTAAAATAAACAATGAGTGAAATTATTTAGACATGTCCCCTCATATGACAGAGTCACATGAGCTGGGACCTGTTTATGAAATGCGTAAAAAAATATTTATTAATTTAATAAAACCTTCATGAAACCTCATCTCGCCTGTGGATGAGGTTTCATGAAAAACGTGAAGGCCGCTTGTGTTCTTCGCCTGCCCGACAACCTTAAGGTTGGCGGGCAGCCCTGTCAATTAGTTCAATTAGTTTATTAATGGCCTTAACAGGCCTTTGACAGTTCGGTGGGCGCGCACTCGCCGAAGGGAAAATCAGAATGACGCGCGGTGAAGCAGGATGCATGGCGTATGCTGAAGAGAAAATTGTGCCCCGATAATCTTTTGCCCAAGTGGCTATTCTTCATGTGTGAGTCAAAAAACAGGGCATGTTTACAGGCACTTTGACTGTGTTTTATAGTTGAATCTGATCAGGAGAAAGAATTTGGGCTGATAATTCTCTTTAAACTGAGGATACTGGAGTCAAAGGTAGTGCTTCAATCACCACCATGCTGTAATGTGCAAACTTGACACAGACCTCAGTTTGAAGTAAGGATCTTCCTAATCTGTATGGCTCACTGTGTTGAACTACCGAGGGAGCGTTACATGCATACTGATGCTGCTAGAATACCGCTGCAAGCCCTTCATGTTATCAAACAGATAAAATATAGATGACATAATAACAAAAGTTTGCTCCCTTCCCTTCAATCTGTGATTAAATCTCTTAAAGAGGCTTCATCCTTTTACAGTTACTCAAAAGAAGCAGCACTTGACACTGGGAATATTGTTTGCTGTGAAATTGGTGTTCACTCTTGTTCAAAAAGACACTGAAGGCTTCCAATCTGTAGATTCTTTGTGCTCACAGTGAAAAAGGCTTGCCTGTAGAGAAACAGAAATCAGCTTAAGCCCAAGAACTGTGTTTACAGTGAGTCATCTGCCCCCTAAGGGAATGCATTTTCACAACGTGAAAGCAATATATACAATGAGGCATGGTTTACCTCAGCTGTGCTGTTTTATACCAAACGCAATGCGGTAACCTAGACTGTGTCGGGTAGAAATTGGACCTCATTGTGCCCATTTTACAAACAATTGTATTAAATTAGGCTGGGTTAGAACTCCTGAGAGTGGAGCTAGTAGTTAACCCCTCGTGCACGGTGACAAAATTGACAAAGTTAATCCCAACTAAACTTTAGACAAAAAAATGCTTCATTTTGCCACAAACTTTCCACTCCAAAGATAAAGCAATCAGTGATGTCACTACGGTTTCAGAATAACGGCAAGCAAGATTTCCATGTGATGGCCACTTGAACTGTGAAGGACTATCGGGAGTACAATTGTAGAGTTGGACGGAGAAAGAGTTACAAACTTTATAATGCTAGGGTTAAGTATTGGTGGTTACAGATCTGGGATAAATTGAGGTTATTGTGATATCACACATGAAACATATTGACACAATAGCTAATTTGGATCCTGGCAGCCTAACTTTGGTATTCATGTTGTTAAATTGCTTTCTATAGTCTGGATGCCATGGCCTGAAATGTAAATTTAAATAACAATAAGAAAACAGCTTAATGGTTCATTGATACCAGTGGCAGGGGCTCTTTAAATTGTAGAAATGGAGAATTAGGAACAAGGAAGCAGAAGCTGTGTTTCTAAATTCAAAGAAGCACAAAAATGAGTTTATACCAAGCGAGCATGAGCCACGCACAATTGAGAAGAATCTGAAACTGATGAAAAAAAAATACCTTTGATGACAAGGTTTGTTTTGGTATTATATGTTAGTTTTGCATTATCGTGTAAAAAGCCAATTATTCTTAAAACCAGTGATCTCTGAAAGTTAATCTAAACAACAATTTAGATTTAAAGCACTTTAAAGCAAAATATCCAAGCCGCTTCACAATTGGGGTCAGACCTGAGCAGCAGTAAGGGAGACTGGGAAAGTGGCGAATAAAGAGATAGGTTTACAGAGACTTTTTGTTGTTGAGTTGTTACAAAGTAGGAGGGTGGGGATTTAGAAGGGAGCTCCAGAGTGTAGGGGCAAGATAGTGGAGGGGGTGCTGGGGGGGCGTGCAGGGAGGACCTCTGTAGGGAGGGAAAAAGGTAGGAAGGAAAGAATGCTCGGTAAACTGCAGCAGGGGGTGCAGATTGTGACACACGTCTGGAGGAGGTTGCAGAAGAAGGGATAAGAAGTGAAGCTGCAGGTATATTTGGAAATGAAGATTAATATTTTTTCATTAACACAAGGAGATAGCCAATGGAACACAGGGGAAGGATGCAGCAAGGGATATGTACGAGTTAGGATGAAGTTAGCTGGAGTTCTGGGTAAAAACAAAAAACTGCGGATGCTGGAAATCCAAAACAAAAACAGAATTACCTGGAAACACTCAGCAGGTCTGGCAGCATCGGCGGAGAAGAAAAGAGTTGACGTTTCGAGTCCTCATGACCCTTCGACAGAACTAGGTGAATCCCAGGAAGGGGTGAAATATAAGCTGGTTTAAGGTGGTGGTTGGGGGGTGGTGGGGGGTTGGGTGGGGGGAGAGAAGTGGAGGGGGGTGGTGTGGTTGTAGGCAAAAGCAGTGATAGAAGCAGATCATCAAAAGATGTCACAGACAGCAGAACAAAAGAACACATAGGTGTCGAAGTTGGTGATATTATCTAAACGAATGTGCTAATTAAGAATGGATGGTAGGGCACTCAAGGTATAGCTCTAGTGGGGGTTGGGGGAGCATAAAAGATTTAAAAATGTTTAAAAATAATGGAAATAGATGGGAAAAAGAAAAATCTATATAATTTATTGGAAAAAAAACAAAAGGAAAGGGGAAGAAACAGAAAGGGGGTGGGGATGGAGGAGGGAGGTCAAGACCTAAAGTTGTTGAATTCAATATTCAGTCCGGAAGGCTGTAAAGTGCCTAGTCGGAAGATGAGGTGTTGTTCCTCCAGTTTGCGTTGGGCTTCACTGGAACAATGCAGCAAGCCCTGCATTGTTCCAGTGAAGCCCAACGCAAACTGGAGGAACAACACCTCATCTTCCGACTAGGCACTTTACAGCCTTCCGGACTGAATATTGAATTCAACAACTTTAGTTCTTGACCTCCCTCCTCCATCCCCACCCCCTTTCTGTTTCTTCCCCTTTCCTTTTGTTTTTTTTTCCAATAAATTATATAGATTTTTCTTTTTTCCACCTATTTCCATTATTTTTAAATATTTTTAAATCTTTTATGCTCCCCCCACCCCCACTAGAGCTATACCTTGAGTGCCCTACCATCCATTCTTAATTAGCACATTCATTTAGATAATATCACCAATTTCGACACCTATGTGTTCTTTTGTTCTGCTGTCTGTGACATCTTTTGATGATCTGCTTCTATCACTGCTTTTGCCTACAACCACACCACCCCCCTCCACTTCTCTCCCCTCACCCAACCACCACCACCATCCCGACCCCCCCAACCCCCCCACCACCACCTTAAACCAGCTTATATTTCACCCCTTCCTGGGATTCACCTAGTTCTGTCGAAGGGTCATGAGGACTCGAAACATCAACTCTTTTCTTCTTTGCCGATGCTGCCAGACCTGCTGAGTTTTTCCAGGTAATTCTGGAGTTCTGGGTACATTGGAATTTATAAAAAGTGAAGCTAATAGAACTAGTAAAAGTTGTGGGTAATATTATAAGAAAGCAGAACATACCTGCTTTATATTCAATGTAATCAAATAAAATCTATATAAGCTCACTGACTCCCACAAATGGTTTGACTACACTATTGCATTCTCCCAGTTTCTCTGTCGCATCTGTTCTGACAATAACACCTTCCACATCACTGTTTCTGATATGTCTTTCTTTTTCTCAACTGAGGATTCCCTTTCATTGTGGTCAGCAGGGCCCTTGACTGCATCCGTTCTATTTCCCACATTGGCTCTCCTTTCCCTCCCTCTAGAGCCACAATAGGATTTCCCTTGCTCTCACCTTCCATCCCACCATCCAGCATCCTGCCTCCATAAAACTTCCCCTCCCCTCTCATTTCAGCTATCCGAAGGGACCGTTCCCTCCACGACATCCTGCCCATGCTTCAATCACCACCGACAACCATTCGTCACCACACTTTCCTGTGCAAACGTAGGAGATACAACATGTGCCTTTTTTCTCCTCCCCTTTCACCAGGTCCAGGACCCCACGTACTCCTTCCACAGACTAAAATTGTGGTTGTGAAGTTCTAAGGTGTATGCTTTATGTGTGTAACTCTGTAAATAAATATAAAAATGTGCAAAGATTGACTCCAGTTCTATCCTTCAGCAATTGACTTTCTGGTATAAAACACCTGCCATTTTAACTCTCCATCTCACTCCCATTCTGACCTCAGTCTCCTACATTGTTCCAATGTAGCTTAATGGAAGCTCAAGGAACAGTACCTCATCTTTCAGTTAGGCACTTTACAACTTGCCAGACTTAACACTGGGTTCAACAATTTTAGATCATAACCTCTGCCCCCACTTTTTTGGACAGCAGCTGCAACTGTTGCAATTATATCTACTATCCCATCTGGACCTCCTCCAGATCCATCTATTGTTCCCTTGCTTGTTGTGTTACCATTTCCTTTTGGCTTGCAGCATTATCCCTTTCATCATTTAATCTCTCATGCCTTCCATGCAATCACAGACCTTCCCTTTTGTTCTCCCCCCACCCCATCCACCCATCCCCATTTCTCCTGCCTCTGTAGTTCCTTAAAACCTGTTACATTTCCAACTTTTCCAGTTCTGACAAAGGGTCATTGACCTGAAACATTAACTGTTTTACTCCTCGCAGATGCTGCCTGACCTGAGTATTTCCAGCAATTTTTTAAATGTCTATAGTATATTCTTTGTGCTGGTAGTTTAAGAGAAGTATAAAGCCATTCAGAATAACAATTAAAATATTAAAAATATCTGAACGCTATTTATTTTGGAAAGTGTATATATGCCACTAGATGATTTTCTAGGTATGTGCAGATTGTAGTTGACATAGTGTGAATTCCTGTTGTGAACATGCTAAAAGGGGTAGCAGATGATGAAACGAACCATGTGTGAGGCAAGTTAGGAGACTAGAAATAGAGTAATAATGTTAAAAGTATATAGAATCAATGGCAGGAGCAGCTAGTGAAAATTAAATCTTCAAAAAAGCATGATTAAAATGCTGCTTAGTGAGGCAGATTGCAGTAGAATGTAGGTCCGGAAGGTGAAAGAATCTGGAACTCAGGCAGGGAAGACAGATTTCAGACAGAGTGAACGAACGAAGAGGCCAAATAGACAGTCTTTACTCACATTTTAATTGTGTTCCTTCAAGTTGCTATAAAAACAGGCTGGTTTGCCCCTCCCCCACCAACTTATCAAGGAGAGCACTTACAGCTGAAGGGGCCACCATACCTCAAACACTGTTTAGAAACTAACACATAAATTATGTTTTAAAAAAAACATTTCAAACGTCACTGATAGCTCAACAAGATTTTCCAATGAGTAGCTAAGCAGGAATGTATCGGGTTTAATCCTCAATCTTTACTGTATTGGTTGATCTTGGACTGGTTGATCCAGTTTGCCTCAGTGTCTCTGGGTTCAGATGGGCTTAAGCGTTTAGAATCCCAAAATGTGTGTGTGTCTGCGTGAACAGCAGGTCAGCAGAGGGTTGGATTTGGTTGTGGCACTGCGTAGTCATATAATTTGCCAGTAGTTGCTGCTGATTTTCACACATGACCAAAAATTGGCAATTTAGACATGATACCAGAGGGGCAACCTCTTGTCCATATCCTGACAAGGAACCAACATCTTCAGCAGGGAAAATTGATGACCAAAAGAAAAAGCTTCAGTCTGCAACTCGGCAGAGAAAAAAAAATCTGAACAAAGTGTTGCTCTGATCTGTGTTTTGCAGTGGAAAACATTACTTTAGTTAAATGTTCTGTTTTCCCCAGAGATGTTATTGTCCTGTTTATAATCTGGTCTGACATTCATTCAAGTACAATGTGTGGCAAACTAAGAATTTCCCCAACTAGAGGCAGGTACAGTAATTGTGACTTTGTGCAATCACATATAATGGGTGATAGTGAAGTAAGTGGCAGTCTGTTTTACATCACTCTCGATTCCACACGTTTAAATCAATACAAATAAAAATCAGGAGAGATGTAAAATGGGCTGCTGCTTCACTATCACTTGTTTTACTGTATCGCACAAATTACCTCAGAAGTTTAAGGTGAAAGCAGCAATCTCACATCCTGCAGCAGAATGGTCCAAGTTTTATGTTTGGGGTTAAGAGGGTTCCTTTAAAGTAATGGAGGTTGGGAAGGAGGGGGGCACAAGGGAGGTGGCAGTAAAATGAAGGCCCACAAAACATGCATGGATTTGGGCCCTCATACTCACATAATTGAAATCAGTTCTGCTAATCTGATGGTAGGCTGATAGAACAATTTTTTTCATTTTTGCAGCTGACCGTAAGTGCTGGACTGTTAAGCTGCCCATTGAAAGGAAAGGAAGGCTTGCAATTTTATGTACTCAATGTGATGTGGGCACACACAGCAGCCAAGTTACACTTCACAAAATTCTAAGAACAGCAAAATAAATGGCCAGTTAATCTGTTTTGGTGACATTGGTCCAGGAATGAATGTTGGCTAAGATACCAGAACTCCTCACACTTAGATCATAAGAATATAAGAAATAGGAGCAGGCATAGGCCATTCAGCCCTTGAACCTGCTTCACCTTTCAATCTTCTTTCAATCATCTTCTAGATCAGCTACACCTTCCAATGTTATCCCTTGATATATCCCTTGATTCCCTTGGTATCCAAAAATCTATTGATCTCTGACTTGAATATACTCAACAACTGAGTGTCTACAGCTTACTAAAATTATAAAGGTCCTTTGAGTGAAGAAATTTCTCCTTATCTCAGTACTAAATGGCCAAACTTTTATTCTAAGGCTGTGACCCATAATCCTAAACTCCTCATTCACGGGAAATATCCTTCTACTCTGTCAAGCCCCTTAAGTATTTTATTTATTTCAATTAGATCACCTCTCACTCTTCTAAACTCTAGGGGATATAGGCCTAGTCTTACCCAATCTCTCGTCATAGAACAACCCCCTCATCCTAGGAACCAGCCGAGTGAACATTCGAGTGAACATTCATTGCACTCTCTCTAAGCCAAGTATATCCTTCCTTTGGTAAAGGAGACCAAAACTGTATATAGCGCTCCAGGTTGTGATTTCACCAAAGCCCTATATAATTGTAGTGAGATTGCTTTGCTCTTAAGTCCCAATCTATTTGTAATAAAAGTTTACTTAAATACCATTTGCTTTCCTAATTACTTGCTGTACTTGTATTTTAACTTTCCCTGCTTGGTACACAAGGGCACCTTCAAATACAGAATACCAATATTTGACAGTCTGTCACCATTTCCCCATGTTATATTTATCTGCCACATCCTTGCCCTTTAAATAATGCAGTGGGATTTTAAACCAATTACTGTAAATGTGGATGTTAAACAGGTGCCACCACTGGCAGTGCTGCACTTACTCAGAATTGCAAAGAAGCATTATTTTGGCTTAAAGTTCTGAAGCACTTTGGTGGGGACACATTTTTCTGCCTTCAGTTAGCTACACTCCTTTACTGTAAAACAACCTTGAAGACGTAGAGGCCAGCTTTGCCACTTTGTCTGAACTAAAGTGGGAACACTGAGGGTTAAAGCACTTTAACAGGAGTGTAGCCAAATGCAGGTGGGTGGGTCTTTCTCTGTCAGTTGCACTCCATTGTGTAAACAACCTTGCATTCCAGGAAGTGTCATAAATCCATTTAAATATGGGTCTTTGATTCTGTCGTTAGGTTTAGGCTGCCTCTTGAAATAAAGTGAGTGCAGGGAGCCAGTCCCACATAGTTGCTGTCTGAACTCCTGCATGAGCATTGGAGCCTAAGGCACTGACAACAACCAGCTTCGATGTGAAATGTTAAGGGGGGTGGGGGAAGAGTAGAGAGTTCCTAGGATCCAGTTTCGGGAGAACGATGGGTTCAGTGCCCAGAAACGGGGTCCGAGGAACTGCTGTTTAAGTACAAAAACACTAACACTTAAAAGGACACTGTCATCAACACTTTTGTGAAAAGACAAGGGCAAGAACCAAAGAATTATATGTCTTTGTTGTCATAGTCATATCACATGCAAATGACATAATGATGCAGTTCAACAGTTTCTGTTTTTGCACCTTGTATTTATAAGCAAATCAAAAAGGTTTGCCAAACACTCTCCCATGAAGCTGATGCACAAAGGATAAAGGGACAATGTACTTTTGATTTTGCTGTAATGCATGGATTCAAGGTCATTCTTTGTCAAATGAAGCAGCAGAAACAAAAAAGTATGTTTACTGTGTTTGACCCCAGCAAATCAGACTGTTGGCTGTGAGGGTCATTAGAAATTCAGTGAGCCAAAATGATGAGGCTAATGAATTATATCCCTTTCACCTTTTGTATTTTACAGTCCTTTTTTTAAAAAAACTTAATTTTAAAAATAAACATATTGTTAAACTGCACTATGATCTGCCATTGAACAAATGCTGATTATGGATGTCACGACTAGATTGATAGTATCCACCAGCCCTCTGTCAAAAGATTAAGAATTCCACAGCCAGACCAGTAACCTCCTGCACTGGCCTCACACAGCTGTGCAGGGTTTGCGATAAATGTTTCACTCCAAAATAGAATCTGTACCAAATTACTTCAGAATATCATTGACCAGAATTTCTCATGTTAATCTATTCCAAAGGGAGGCACAGTTCAATCATGGTGAATCTCTGGAGTCAGATTAGCATTACAAATTTTTCTCCCTCTCTCATATTTAATCAAATACCAAACCACTGGGGTTCAGAACTGGTTGCTAAAAGCACTTGGCCTTACAGGAGATGGCTTGAGAACATGTGGTCCCTGTTGAGAGAGCAGTCACTTCACATCATAACAGGACGACCGGAATTTAATGCGGCCTCCTGGCCAGGCTGAGCTTTACACTGAAACTGCCTGGTATCATTCCTCTGCTGAGGGAGATTAAATAACCACCACGTGTGTGGGACATTCCATTTAAGTACAAATTGGTGAAAACAGCCATGTTGGACATTTGATAGCAGCCTAACATGGAATTTTTGCTATTACCAAACTCAAAGAGGAGGCAACTTTAACCTGAAGTCAGTATAAACAGCTAGATCATTCCCTTTGCCTGTTAGTTCTGCCAGCAATTCAACCTCTGGGGCACCACAGCCAAATCTGATCCTGTCCTTACCCTGATGTCCGCATGTGCATCTCTAGCAGGAGTGGCTGGATATTAATCAAAAATGGGACCCTTTCTGATTTCCACCTTCCTATTGCAGCTCTAGGTTAGGGTTTCTAAATTCATATGTAGGATCCTCATGGCTGAGATCAACTAACTCAGCACAGGCCAGGCTGGCTTTTAAGCTCTTCGACATTGAAAAATGTAACCTTGACAGAACACTGTTGAAGATTACAGTGAAGAATGTAAGGATGAGTTAAAGGTTTGTCAAGAAATAGATCTGGTGAGCTCATGGATACAAACTTCCAATTTTGTTGTAAAGCAGACTTTGTGCCAATTGAGGCTCATGCTCAGTGCCAAGTGACAATAAGTTGGAACGTCACATCATAATTAAACTGCTTATCAGCTGACTATGTGTTCTTGGATCTCCCTCACTTTGTAAAAGTGGTAATTCTGTAAATACAACTGGGGCCTGAAGTCTCTTCTATAGAATTAATGCTGGTTTGCTTTGTAGCTAAATTCACTGTATGACACTGAGCTTTCCAAGTGGTTCAGGACCTAGATTTGTTCCTGTTTTATGTTAAGTTACTGAGGTAGTAGTTTAGATGCTGCTATTGGCCTCATTGCTCCTGGTCCAGGTCAGACAAAAAATAATCAGCAAATTCTTCTTCCTGATCACTTTCCAAGTATTGTTTGTGATGGCCCATGTGCTTTTGTGGGTGATGGTGCCTTTAACAGCTAGGTTTCTCTGAAAGATTTCTTGTAAAAAGCAGCTTGCTATCAGTAATTGATCATGTGACCAATCTACCTGGTAGATAAACAATAAGAAAAGAAAGAAAAGGGTCAACCAGCTGTTATTTATAGGGGTGAGTATGTTCCTGGTTCAAGCAATTTGAGTTTAATTTAGAAAAAGCTGGCTGGAGGGAGCATTTCTTTCAAGCAGGATTCAGTTGAAACTCTGTGTGTTGGCTGAAAGGGTTTTTAAAACCAGATTAACTGAAAAACTCTACTAATAGTGAGTTGGATTTCTTGGATAGTCAAGCTGAGAAGAGGGAGAGAGAGTGTTCATAGATACAAGACTCCAAAGTTAAAGGACTGGAGAATTAGGACCCAAGGTGACAATGCTTCAAACATTAGTGTGATGAACTGTGAGTCTACAACTGAGGGATGGTAAGAAGAGATTTCAAGAGACAACCTTACTGGAAATAAGCTGAAGGCCCAAGAGATCTCAACCCCCAGATAAATCTTTGGCCAGGATTTGCCCTCATTGGGTGGGCTTGGTGGGGGCAAGCGGGAGTGGTCAGGAAGCCAACCACTGCCTGTGATGCCTCAGGGAGATGAAGATTTATGAAAATAGCAAACAAAGCATTTTAAACTGTTAAAAAAAACATGTCCCCTCATGTGACTGTTATTAAAGAAAAGTTAAAATTTTTATTTTATTTTTCATTGCTGTTGGAAACCTCATCCTGCCTGGGCAGCAAAAAATTACATTTAATTGGTGCTTTAATGGCCTTATTATGCCTGCTAATTGTTGGCGGGCGCACTGCCAACTACTGTGCCTGCCCACCGATAGAAATATTGCGCGAGTGCGCAGTGAGGTTGGGACTCTCGCTCGACATCATCGTGTGTCATTTTACACTGGTTCAGGTCGGGCGCCCGCCCGCTCGATGAGTGAAAGATTCAGGCCTTTGAAACAGTACTCAGACCAAGTGATTAATCTTCCAATTTCTGATGAGTATCTGAGTTTTGGGCATATTAATCAAATGGGTGTAGAAGGTAAGTTGAGTTGAGAAGTTCAGTTTAGAGTAAAAGTTACTGTGCTCATTATGTTTTTAATGTCTCTAATGAAACCGACTAGTTAGAGCATAGTTATTAGTATTCAAGTTCTTTGATTTTTTTTATGGACCAAAATTCTTTTGTTTTAAATCATGAACTTTGTATCTTCATCCCTTTGGTGAATACTTGGGTTTTTTGGATTTCTAAACAAAAAAAAATAAAAACATTACTAGTCTCTACTAAGATCATAACGCGCTACTCAAAAGTATATGAGTGATGGTTAGGAGAGGATGGAATCAGGCTTGATTGTATTGTCCTGCTTCCACAGGTCATTAGTTTTCTGACATTTGGGGGTGAAACTGGTTTTGGACAGAAGTGTAAAATGAGTGATAGTGCATCAGCAGCCCACTGATCATTGGCTTCAATGGAAAAGGAAATGGGGAGCATTATGGAGCAGCCTGTCAGTTTGTTATCATCCATTTCATGCTACTGCCCAAAACAAATTTTTCCCCTTCACTGTCTTTGCTCACTCATGAAGATTGGCCTTGTGTGCGAAGGTTGGTGACATCCATGGAATTCTATAAGGACTGTCATCACTTTTGCAGGAGAAGCTGATAAAGTTAGCAGATATTTTTCCTCCTCAATTTTCTGCACTCCATCACTAAAGCATAATACCTTGCCCCAGTAAGTTGTCTACAGAGGGCACTTTATCTCTTTTTCTACACCGCTGTTCACTAAGTCATCATGATTCATTTGGGAGCCATGAAGGTGAATATTGCTGGACAGTATTTGGGGTGTGGGAAGGGATCATAGCTAGAGGCGATAATGTCTCTTCCCCCACCCCACTAGCCAACCACCCCTCTACCCCCCGAAAACCAACATTTAATCACATTCACTTCCAGGAAGGTTTCTATTACAATTAGGAGTAGGCACCCCGAACCATTTTCTGTCCCCTAACTTGGGGTCTCAGGGCAAATGTGGTCCCTTTACTGCAATTTTGGCTGATAACAGCAAACTTAGCATCGGGATGGTCTGTATAACACAATCTTTTACCAGATAAATCAATTGAGCAATTGGAGGAGAAAAAATAAATGTTAAAGAATGTTAATGACACGCAGTCATGCGGGAGTGGATTGTCATTTTGCGAGTTGCCAAACCCTCTTGATTTTCCAGGAGGGTCTCAGATTCCTGGGCATGACTGCGAGTAATCCTGGAGATAATAGGAAGTAAAGTTGATGGCCGTGTCAGTGGATCGATAAAAGGAGGGTGAGTGAGTGAGTTTAGACTGGTGGGTGTAGAAGCTAATCAGCATGAGTCAAGGGTGGGGTCCAAGTGTGTGTTACTATTAGTGAATTAAGCTGCACTGGTGCCTGTGTGAGCAGCGAAGGCAGTAATTGCTGTTTGAAAGTTGGTTGCAACACCAACCATTTTAGACACGTCATCTTTTGTCTTTTCTCTTCCCATGCCTACCGGCATATGAAGCAGACAAACCATGTGCTTTCATTGATTTCCACAGCTAGTTTTTCATGGAACAGGACACTAACCTGTTGCCAGAGGCCATAGCTTGAGGGACACTGCTCCACATCAAGCATGGCTGATTAGGAAATTCTCCTGCTCTTAATCTGCCATAGGCATTTGAGCAGAATGCACAGGTTGATGGTCAACTTGTTTGACTGCGATATGAATGCAACTCCTTGACCATCAAGTCATGAATTAGGATTCATTCCAATCAGTTCCTTTTTCTATTCATCTGTCTCTTGCCCTGCAACCAACAGACCCCTCACCTTCCCACCCACCCATCAACTCCCCAAACTTTGCTCCTTCTGTGGACTGTGAGGGAATTAATTATCCGATCATTTTTGCCATCCTAAGAAGATTCAGAGCTACGCAGGCACCTCTGCTCAGAAGAGAAAAATACCTGTTACAGATGACGTATGTGACTTGAAAGATTTGTTTGCTGCCATACCTTAATGGTTCCAAAATTATGCCTATAAACCAGAAGTCGGATTCCTCCGGTCCCATAGAGTGTGTCTGTCATTCACAGCCAGTAGCATCTCAACCACATTTCCTTGTCCAAGAGGACCATAATTGGCACCCATGCCCAATTTAAAAGTTTGTGAGATGACCATTAACCCAGATGTCCGTGGGCAGCATTTTCCTCCCCGTTGGGGGGGGGGGTTGTGCAGGAGCGGGCGCGAGCGGGTGGGTTCCTGATTGGTGCCCCCAGTTGTGGGCGCGCCGCCATTTTACGTGGGCGGGCTAATTAAGGTCCACCCAGCATGCGCGGGGAAGATTGCACAGATCTCCCTGAGGTAAAGTGCTGCCTCAGGGAGATCGGGTGAAGTTTTAAAAATTTATTAAAGGTCAGAAAAATTTTTCCTGACATGTCCCCTCATGTGACATTGACGCATGAGCTGGGGCATGCCTCTTACTTTTATTTAGAAATGTTCTGAACATCTTAAATCCCTCATGAAACCTCATCCCACCCGTGGATGAGGTTTCATGTTTTTTCGGAAGGCAGCCTGGGCTCTTTGCCTGCCCGCCAACCTTAAGGTTGGACAGGCAGGTCCATTAATCATTTTATTGCTTTTTAAAAGGCCTTAAAAGACTGTTGACAGGTCGGTGGGCGTACAGCTGAGTGAAAATCTAAATGATGCGGGGTGACATTGGGATGCACGCCTGATGTCACCCCATGTCATTTTACGCATTGGCGACTGGGCCCTGCCCCCACTCACCGACTGGAAAATGCTGCCCATGTTCCAGAACAAAGATCCGGGATCCTTGACCTCACCCAAGAAGCATGGCTGTGTTGCCTCTTACTGTGGTACTTTGACCTCGTGGGTCATCTGTGCATCTGGTTGTTTTAGCATTGCATAGCTACCTGAAGTGTCCTATGCGGTTGCAATTAAAACACTTTGTTGAGATTGGACATTGATCACACCTGTGGCTTGACTCTACAGTGCTGGCATGGTTACCACCCTCTAGTGGTCGGTTAGGGTATTGCTTCCCTTGGCCTGGAACGTCCCTGCTGCTCTGCTGTTTTTCCAGCTGGACAGTGGGGGTTGCTCTGCAACATGGTTTGCTTTCGCCCCTTAAGATGGATCTGTTCTGTAAAGAAATTTCGAATTGCCTGACAATCTGGCCTTTTCAAGGGTAAAATCTTCCTTTGTTTTGAAACATATCTGAGTCCATTGTCCACCACTCCTCTGACAACAATTCTGTTTCTGATTAGCTCTGATTTCGGGTCACCATAACCAAAGCCTTCAGTCATTCAGTACAGCTCATTAATGAAGGAGTCAGCAGGTTCTCCTGGCTGTTGGATACGTTTGTTGAACTTTGCTCTTTCAAGGATCTTGTTACTGCTCAGGTTAAAGTAGGTGTCAAATGATTTTAAAACGTCATCAAATTTTGTTTAAGATTCCTTGATTCCTTGACTTATATTGTCAGCTATAGGACCTACTGAATGAGGCAGTGTGTTAACCTGTTCAGCTTCTGTCTTTTTATCTAGACCTAAAGCAATCATGTATAAGGAATCTCTTTCTCCAAGGTCCACAATTATGTGACTGGCCTGGACATTGGTTGAGTCCAAAATGGTCTGGTAATGTAGACGTTTGATCCACTTTCATTAAATGTTAAATGTTTGTACAGCTTTAAATGCTGTTAGGAAATCCAAGGTGGCACTGCCATATGCTTCTTCTCGATGAAGTTTCCTGCACTTCCTGGTTTTGGTGGGCTCCTGCAGTAACTACATTCATGATTTCTGTGTTTTAAATTTTCAGCAGCAACTCCCTGGATCAACCGTTCTGGGTCTTCCCTCCGCTATCCGAGAGCTCTCAGGCCTTGACACAGTCAATTCTCGGCTTTTGCTGGGGCATAAAATGCTCTTTCTCTTTTGGAGCAAGCTCAGTCGCCACTCGTCTTGAAACTCTGGGCTGCTCGTGATACTTTTTAAAACGGCAATTCTGACTGCTGCTGACTTAGAAGTTTTTTTTATACGCATTCTGGCCAAGAACTGAAGTATTTTTTAGCTCACCCCTGCCCTGGTCTTCTGACTCAGCACTCTCTGGGTATTGCTGCAGTGTGGAGTTTTATTTCTGCCTTCTGCTTCCAATCCTGCTTTGGAGCTTTTCTCCAGCGATCTCCTACTGGGCCTTCACTTCTGGTGCTTTCCATCAGGTCAGAATGCTGCTTTTTCAATCTTCCAGATTTTACTTTTTTTTCCCAGCTTGAGAGGTTCTGGGTTCTTCCACTAGCTGACACCATGTTGTCAGATGTTGTTTGTAATTCGGTAGGTGTCACCTAAGAGGCTCTGAGTCTTATGTAGTTTAACAATAAGTATTAACTTCTAGTAACTATATACATATATACAGTATAAGGTTTAAGCTCGGAGCTGTCTCCATGCTCGCTTCTACACACGTCCAAGCCTGCACTCTGGACCTCTGTCATGTGTTCCTTTACATCACAGTGTGGGCGGTACTGTACCCAGTCTCTCGTTAACCCTTTCTATGCCAGGCCTTAATACTACAGTTTTGGGGACTGAACTAATTGGAAATCACTCGACTTTCTTCCTCTCTCTGAATATATAATTTCCTTGTAATTTTTCATTGAGGTGGTGGATGAAATGGAATTCAAATTCACACCCTTCATTTCCCAATGCAGCATATACCCATGTGTGTGGCAGACTTGCCAACCCTCCTGATTACAGATGCTGCCTGACTTGCTGAATGTTTCAAGTATTTTCTGCCTTTGTTTGAAGTTTTCAAGAATTGTCCACCTTTGACCTCTCAGAGCAGTGGGAGAGCAGAGAGCCCATTGACCAGGATGCTGGTGGTTTAGGGAGCGCATCTCCCAGGGTGCTGGAGGACGAGAGAATGCAGCTCTTGGGACTGCGGGAGCTCAACTTCTACTCAACTCGACTGTATTGACAGCTCAACTTCCAGAGGAAAAGGAGAACCATTTCTTGGGGACACTCAGGGAATTTTATGATTTCCCATTCAGCTGCCAGTGAGAATAGAAACATTCTTTATCAACTTAGAAAAAGCAAAGACACTCAACTAAAGGAGGCCCAACATTTATATGGTAAGTGAAACAACGTAGGCACACTGTGGGGCAAGCATCGCTTGATCAATCCTTTAAGATTATACAAACATACAAATTAGGAGCAGGAGTAGGCGATTCAGCCCCTCCAACCTGCTCTTCCATTCAACAAAATCATAACTGATCTGATTGTCACCGCAAATCCACATTCCCACCTACCCCTAATACCCTTTCACCCCTTTGCTTATCAAGAATCTATCTACCTCTGCCTTAAAAATATTCAAAGACTCTATTTCCACAGCCTTTTGAGGAAGAGTGTTCCAAAGACTCATGGCCCTCAGAGACAGAATTTCTCCTCATCTCTGTCTTAAATTATAAATTGAGCCAGAGATGTAAACTTAATTGTCCTTAAGCTCCTTGTATAAGGACTGTTTAATTAGGACTTCAGTGAGGTAGGTTTTCCTTTTTAAACATTGTAACATCTGGCTTGCACATCTCAGCTGCAGATTTGCAAATCCACAAAAATTCAGTGGCTACAGGAGTTAAATTCAATAAGCCAAAAATGAGTGTGGGGATGCCAGTCTGCAATTAATCTGCGCCCATTCATTACACTGTAAGCAGCATGTTAAATTTGTGCTGTCTGCTGATTTCCATGACTGCTGTGTGCAGTCAGTGCTATCTGAGCTTTTAATGGGCTGCACAAACCAACCGGGTGCCCATTATCACTTATGACTGGAGTTATTTGAAGGTAGTCTGCACCTCAAAGGGATGGCAAATTGTGGCTGCTGGAAGTGGTGCTGCAGGCGGATAATGGATTTTGAAGAATTTTGGTCAAGGTCAAGCTCAACTTGCTATAGAGTACACCAAGGAGAGAAGGAAAGGTATCCATGGCTCAAGACACGAACTCAGAAGGCAGAGGAAAGAAGTAGCAGAGGAGGTCAATACCAGGAGTGTACTTCCAAGATCATGGATACAGTACAGAAAGAACTTTAATGATCTGACACAAGTTATCAAGGAATGTGAGTGCAATTCTCAAATGGCATATCCTGCCAACAGCACCACAAACCTCATCAATTCACTTTGCCCCCATCACCCACCTATCAACAATCTCTATCAATCAGTACACACTTATTCAATTCTCATGATTTACTGCATCCAGGTGAGAGTGACTGCTCTTGACATCAAGGCAGCATTTGACTGAGAGTGATATCAAGGAGCCCTAGCCAAATTGGAGTCAATGGGAATCGAGGAAAACTCTCTGCTGGTTGGAGTTATACGTAGCACAAAGGAAGCTGGTTGTAGTTTTTGGATGTCAGTCATCTCAGCTCCAGGACATCACTGCAGGAGTTCCTCGGGGTAGTGTGCTAGGCCCAACCATCTTCAGTTGCTTCATCAATGACCTTCCTTCCATGATAAGGTCAGAAGTGGGAATATTCGCTGAATATTCTCCCAAACAGCACTGTGTGTGTGTCTATACCACATGGACAGCAGCGGTTCAAGAAGGCAGCTCACCACCACCTTCTCAAAGGTAATTATGGATGGTCAATAAATACTGGCGAAGCCCATGTGCTGCAAATGAATTTTTTAAAAAATCCTCACACACTTAGCAGGGTTGCAAGCCTCGCACCCATAACTCTCAGTTCATGGCAACTATTTCAACCATGACAGCCACATAACCCAAACATATTGCAGGACACCTACAGTCACTTTTCAGTCTTTTTTTTTTGCTGGATGATAATGTGTATAACAGGAGGCAGCAACAAGAGACTGGAGGATAAGTGCACCCGCATGTTTTGACCCCATGGAGACAGTGCTGGCCATCGCCACTTGAAGGATAATTTGAAGGTCCGTAATCTGGAAGTCATCTAAAGCTCTGCTGCCTGTGTCCTGACTCACACCAAGTCCATTCACCCATCACCCCAGTACTTGCTGATCTACATTGACTCCTGGTTAAGAAATGCTCAATTTTAAAATCCTTATCCTTGTTTTCAAATCTCCCCATGGCTTCACCCTCACTACCTCTGTAATCTCCTGCAGCCCCACAGCCATCCAAGACATGTACTTTCCTCTAATTATTGCCCCGTGAGCATTCTTCATTTGCTCCATTATTGGTGGCTGTAGTTTCAGCTGCTAAAGCCTTAAATACTGGAATTTCCTCTCTCCGCCTCTCCAGCTCTATGAAGACATTCCTTAAAACCACCTCTTTGTCCAACCTTTTCATTCGCCCTAATATCATCTTATGTGGCATGATGTCACATTTTGTTTGCCATTCCTGTGAAGAGCCTCAGGATGTTTTTTCGTTAATGGCACTATACAAGTACAAGTTGTTGTTGTTGGACTCTGCACACCTAACCCTCCTCCTCACTTCCCACTTCTCTCCACCCCATGCTCTCTTCTGAATCATAAGCTGCAAATGGTGTAAGCATGTATTTTCTCCTCCATCCCCAACACAACCCAATTCTTGTCCTTTGTTCATTTCAAATACTCAAGAACTGGAACCTTTCCAGCCACAGGAGGAAGAGAAAGAAGACAGTGATGAAGATACACCACTACTTGATCTTAGACTTGCAGCCACTAGCTCTGAGACTGCAATGCCATATATTTTAGAATGGTGTGCGACCACAGACAGCTGCATGTTGAGGGATTGAGGTCCCTTTCTGTTGATGAATATGGCTGGGTTTAGATGAAGACCATGCAGGATTGTGTGCACTTGGTCAAAGGCATCATGCACCATGGGGAAACCACGTACGGCCTCATTTCATCTTCCCAGTCATGTTCTATTCTCCGAGAAGAATCTACTCAGCCACCAATGTCTGGTTGTGTTGGAGTGGTAGGGTTCTTCATGCCGTTTATCATTGCGTTCAGTCGTATAAGGAAGGTTATGACAGTTGGAGCGTAAATTATAAAGTGGTTCAAATCTGTGTTGCACGCAGACTGATCTACATGTTGCCCGAGGTGGTTAGGCATGTGCCTGCAAATCACTTTACCTAGACAGTGTGATGCTCACTTCTGTTCAGAAAGATGCACACCCATCCCCATCCCCATTTTGTGTATCTTAGTTAGCTGTGTAGTGCCAAAATAAAGGAAGTGGTGCTCAGTTTAACCCCCATTGAGTCTGGCGATACGAGAGCCAGATTTAGCACCATTAATGATGGAAGTTGATTGCTATAATTAATATTAAAATGGCATCCATGCAAAAACAGCTTTAAAAAGGGATAGGCATTCGTGACTTTATCAATTAATTGATTGACTAACAAAACCACTGGGTGAACAACAAATTAAATTGCAACAATTTTCTAAGGGTTTTCTGGTATTTTAAAATTTTCTTGAACATGCAGCGAAGAAAACATTTAACACTCTGCTGACTGAGAAAATAACACAAAGCGACTCCTTTTATCATTGCTTATTCAACACGTGAACACACTTTCTTTATTGATGTGCAGACATGGCCTTTATTCTTTGTTCTAAGCTATCTTGTATAACATTGTCAAACTGAAAGGTATTAGCTAAACTCAAGGTCAAGGATGAGAAGGGCCATTTAGACATCAAAATTGTTCTTCTAGCATTGTAATTTCAATTTACTCAGTCTAGTGTCTGACTGCATTTTGAACTCCCTTTAATGCATTTATCTCTGCTGTTTTACCTGGTGCATTATTTCCCTTTGAGTAAAGATTGTTAAGAATTTGAAAAAAATCATGAGTAATTATGTTTTGGATAAACTTGGGACTGTAGCTTTAAGAATAATTCTGTCATAAGATCACATGAGCTGTGTAAACCAATGAGTTAGCAGCGTGGGGAACCTCTACGGGGGAGCTCTTCTTTAGTTATAGATTAACACGTAGTTGCTACTGCCGGGCTGTAAATAAAGTTCAATGTTTCCACCAAGAAAAGTTGCCTGGAAAATCCACTCTGTAACAAACTGCTGATGAGGATAAATCAGATCTGGTACCGCCTCTCGCCCAGTGGTTGTGAGTATCTAAGTTCATTAAAAAGAAAGGAAGATATATTCATCCAAGATGTCACGGTTTGGCAGAATCGATCCTTTAAACCAGCCACAGATGACTGGCCTCAATATAGAGAAAGTCTTGCTTTATACTTTCAAGCCAACAAAACCACAGTGGGGGAAAAGAGGAGAGCGATTCTCCTGAGTATTTGTGGGAGAAATACCTAAAGTTGAATTCGAAACTTGACAGCCCTCAGTGCCCTTGATTTGAAGACCTTCAGTAAACCTCACTAAGGAACATTTTCAGCTCAAGCCCTCCATCACAATGCCGAGGTTCATGTTCAATTCACGGAATAAAGCCCTGGGAGAGACCATTGTTATCTACGTGGCAAAATCAAAATAACTAATGGAATATTGTGATTTCAGTGAAACCCTGAATGATATCCTCAGGGATGTGTGTGTGTGCAGGAGGATACTGTTCAGTGAATATTATTGGCTGAAGTGGATCTTGATTTTAAGAAAGCATTAGAAATGGTGCTTGCGATGGAAAATGCTGTAAGGGATTCACAAACGGTTCAAGAGGCGCAAAATGGTGCCACTCCCCGAGTTGGGTGGGAACGGTCAGCCAAAAGTGGCGCAAAAAGCTGGGACTCCACTGAGAAGCGGGACACAGCCCCCACTAGCCAAAAATTTAGAGAAACTCCTAAACAGCAAAATTGAAATGTAATTTTTATCGACATGGAAACAATCATATTCGAATGATTGGCAATTTAAAAAGGTAGAGTGTTATTTTTGTCACAGAAGTGGACACATATTGAAACATTGCAAAGCGAGATTTAAACAGGCTTCCAGGCAACAATTGAAGCCCAATCAAGTATATAGTGTTGAAGGGCCAGGAACAATTAATTCTGATATTTAATTCATTATTCAACATGAAAGTTGGGAAGACAGAGCCAATTATTGTCACAGTGCAAGTGAATGGTAAACCATTAAAAATGGAAGTAGACATGGGTGCTTCTACCACTGTAATAGGAGAACACACTTTCAGATATTTAAATAAAGATGATGAACAATTAAATTTGGAACAAACATCTGCCAAGTTAAAAATGGACACAGGTGAAGAAATCCAGGTTATCACCAGAGTAACTGTTCACCAGTCGGCACAGCTGCCAATAATGGTGGTAGAAGGTGAAGGACCAAGCCTTCTAAGTCATGATTGGTTGAAAGAGATTAAATTAAACTGGTCCAAAATCTTCCAGTTGCGAGCAATGGGACTGCCAGAGCTGCTAAAAAAATGACTCCATCTTCAAGGATGAACTGGGAAAAATCCAAGGCCGACAGGCCAAGGTTTACATGGACCCAGAAGCAACCCCTCACTGCTTGAAAGCAAGACCGGTGCCATACACCCTGAGGGAGAAGGATAACACTGAGTTGAACCAGCTAGAGAGACTGGGTATCATAAAGGCGGTTCAGTTCTCAGAGTGGGCAGCACCCATAGTCCCTGCCTTTAAGACCAGACCATCCGGATCTGTGACTATAAACTAATGGTCAACAGAGCAGCCAAACTGAACAGGTACCCTATTCCCAAGATTGAAGTCCTCTACGCCAAACTAACAGGACACCGGGTAGATGCCCAAGGGTTACACCCTGTTGAAGAGAAGGTTAAAGCAATCAGAGAGGCAGCTGCACTGAAGAACACATCTGAACTTAAATCATTTTTAGCGATGGTAAATTATTATGGCTTATTTCTACCAAATTTATCTATTATTTCTAGCCCCTCTACATTCACTGCTAAAGGAAAACCAGCTTTGGGTTTGGAAATTACCCCAAGAAGAAGCCTTCACGAAAGTAAAATAGCTTTTGCAGTCTTCAAATTTACTAGTGCACTACGACCCAACAAAGGAATTGGTGCTAACCTGCAATGTGTCCCCCTATGGATGGGAGTCGTACTATCTCACAAGATAGATGACAGTAGAGAGGGGCCAATAGGCAATGTATCCAGCATACTTACCACAGCTGAAAAAGGATATTCTCAGGTCAAAAAGGCAGGTCTGTTGATTATTTTTGCAGTAAAAACATTCCACTAATACATGTATGGGCGACATTTCACGATATTATCAGACCACAAACAATCTTTGGGACTGTTTAACGAGGAAAAGGCTATACTTCCCATAGCTTCTGCATGAATATAAAGATAGGCCCTAGTTTGGTGGCATATGAATACACCTTTGTACATAGACCTGGGATTCATTTAGCCAATGCCGATGCCCTAACTCACCTCCCTTTGCAAGAGAACAATGACCGTGTCCTAAATCCCCAAGAGCTTGTATTAGTGATGAATTTCCTGGGCTCCTCACTAGTTTGTGCCAGGCAGATAAGAAACTGGACGAATCGTGATCCAGTCCTGTCTCGAGTGAGAGACCAATGTTACATGGTTGGTCCCAGGAACCAGTTTCTGATGAATTGAAGCCATTTTTCAACCAAAGACATGAGATGAGCAGTCAAGGTGGTATTCTATTATGGGGTGTATGAGTAGTAGTTCCTTCACAAGGAAGGGAACCACTCAGAGTAGAGCTTCACAGTGCCCATCCAGGAATCTCAAGGTAGCACGAAATTATCTTTGGTGGTAAGGGATGGACAGCGATATTGAAAAGGTGATAAAACACTATGTCAACAGGTACAAAAGTTGCCAGTGGCAGCCCCATTACACCCATGGGAATGGCCTCGCAGACCCTGGGTGAGATTGCACATAGGTTACTTTGGAACCATGTTTCGACTGATTATAGATGCTCATTCCAAATTAGATGTTTATGAGGTAAAGTCACCAACATCAGGTGCTACTGTAGAAAAACTATGCTGAAGCTTTGCCATCCATTGATTGCCAGAGGTAATCGTCTCAGATAATGGTACTGCATTTACGAGCGCTGAATTTCAGCAATTTGTCAGCCTCAATGGTGTCAACCACTTGAAGACGGCACCGTACCATCCGTCATCTAACAGACTGGTGGAAAGAACAGTACAAACTTTTAAAGTGGGAATGAAAAAGTTAACAGGTGAATCATTGGAAACGAGACTTGCTCGTTTTCTATTTCACTACAGAGCAACCCTCCTCCACACTACGACAGCTGCAACATCTGCAGAGTTACTGATGATGCACCACCTTCAAACAAGACTAAGTCTGATACTTCCCAATTTAGAGGAGAAGGTGGAGAAAAGTCAAGGGAACCAAAAAGTGACTCATGATTTGTCTAGTTGTGAGCAACAATTTAGTGTTGGAGAAGCAGCATATGTAAGGAATTTCAGTGGAAGATCTAAGTGGTTACCTGATTAAAGTAAGCTCTGTGACCCAACCATTGGTCATGGTTGTGGAGGGCTGGATCACCCGTAAACATGTGGATTATTTAAGAGAAGATCTGCGCTACTGGGGTGGGGGCAGGAGGAGTGCGAGGGCTAAAGTCTGCGCATGCGTTGGGGAGCAGGCACTGAAATCTCCCGGAAGGCACAGAGCTGCCTCGGGGAGCTGAAGAATTGTAGAAACATAAACAAAGATTTTAAAAACGAGAGAAACATGTCCCCACAAATGACTCAATCACATGAACAGGGACATAATAAAAATGATGTCTGAAAATTTTTATATTTTATTTAATTATGGTTGGAAACCTCGTCCCACCCATGGAAGAAGTTTCACAAAAAATCCAAAGGCCGCCTGGTTGATTCGTCTGCCCACCAACCATATAGTTGGATGGGCATCAAAAAATAGGCTTCAATTAATTGATTAAGGACCGTAATAGGCCTCTTAATTTTACAGCAGGTGCACTGACCCCCGAGTGCCTGCCGACTGAAATACTGCGCAGGATGCTTGCCCGACATCATCGCACGCTATTTTATGCCCGATCGGGTTGGGTGCGTGCCTGCCCATGGGACATAAAATCCTGCCCCATGAGCTGTGTAAATGTTATAACGTCATGAGATAAATATCCTTGTAAATACTAAATGTACAGAAAAGTTAAAGGGGGAGGAATGTAGCAATTATAGTTTGAATTAATGTAGGACTATAGTTTTAAGAATAATCCTGTGTTGTAAGATCACATGATCTGTGTAAACCAATGAGATAGCAGTGCGGGGAACATCTAGGGGAGAGTTCTTTAGTTATTGAGTTTGATGCACACATGTAGTTGCTGCTGCCGTCTTGTGAATAAAGTTAAATGTGTCCACCAAGAAAAGTTGCCTGGAAAATCAACTCTACAACAATGAATAAAGAACTGACCTGACATACCTGCAGTAATATTGTAGGTTCAGCACATCTCTGCAGTTTAATACTTAATTTACCTCAGAGATAGTCCCTTTAACATTCCCTCCAGACTATACCTCAGATTCACTAAATCTTATAACCCTACATCTACACCTTGATCTTCTACCAACTCTCTCAAGTGTACGTCTATTCTTTTAGGAGTAAGTTTGCAGGATGGAATATGTGCTGCAAGTGAAGTATACCCCAGTGCATAATAAAACCGCAACATAATTTCCAGTAGACTGGAATGATTTTAATCCTGTTGGGTCAGCGGAAACTGGGTTGGTGAGCAGTTAAATCTGGTTGGAAGACCGACCCACCAACATTCTGCTCCCTTCCTGCAGTCTTTTGGTTTTGCACTTCTGATCAGTGGAGTCTATTATATACACAGATTGAGTCCCAGTGACATCATCAGGAAAAAATGCTATTTTAACCAGTGGCATAAATTGGGAAACCATTGTAGGTTTCTTGGGAAGAAGGGTTGGGATTAGAAGAGGTTATTCAACTTACTTTTTAACTTGTCTTTTGGGGCCAAAATGGGCAGGAAGCCTCCTCCGGGCCTTACAAGGGAAAAGATTAAGTCTCCTTGCCACAGGCTGCCCCCTCCATCCCAATTACCAGACCCTCGTAAAACTCCCTCCCCGCAACTTACCTGTGTACTGGAAACAGTTCCTTTTGTCCCAGCTGGCAGCCTCTTCCCCCTTGCTGCTGCTTCCTGTTGAGCACCTGAGTGAAGTTGAGTAGGTGAGGCCTGAGTTAAAACACCCAGGCCTCATGCTGTCACAATGTGTGCCACACTCCTCAGACCTGACCCCGGGTTAAATTCAGGGCATTGTACTCTGCTGTACTACCTATCCTGATGAGATTCAATAGTATTTGCTTTTATTTGAGTTGTCTTAACATTAGTGATGAGCGTACTGTTATTTTCAGCATACACACAGATGCAGGACTTTGTATTTGCACTGAGCTAGTGTGAGAGTGGAGAGAAAGGGGTGATTGAATCAAAACCATGTCATGCATTATAGATCATGTAGTATTTAGTTTCAAATTGTTCTTAGAAATTGGAGTTAATCTGAGGAATCAAATGAAAAAATTCAAAATGTTAAGTCACTCTATCCTTAACTATAGGCTCTCAATTCCTGGGGTTTCCCTCTTCCAGCTTTCTTAAAATGTACAGTAACTTGCACAATTTTCCAATCTAAAGGAACAAATCCCGAATCAAGAGAAATTTGGAAGTATTATAGTTACATAGAAACTACTTCTTTCATCCAAAGAAGGTGGAATACTGGGTCAAACTTGCTATTTCTACGAAGTTCCTGAAATCTCACTATAATATGGACTTTCTGAGGCTGTGGGAAAGCTTATGTTTTAGCAATCAAACTTGCAACTAGAAAATTGACTACCATCTGTCCTGTGCAACAGAAGACTTTATTCATAACTTTAAACATGGACCATACTCGTATGAAAACTTCTGGAACTACCTTTATTTACTTAAAAAGGGACACTGATGAATCATTAAAATGGCTCCCAATGGAGTCAGGTGACTTTTGTAACTTCAACACAGACTCTTCTGGAATGTTCCGAATTGAATCATACTGGGTGGGGGTCTCTCCCTTTAATGTACATGTCTAAACAGTCATCCTTTGTGGGAGTCACACCTGCCGTTGTTGAAGCTTACCCCAAAATGCAAAGTTAATGGACTCCTAGGTTCAGACTTTTGCTCCCGCGTCAGGTGCGCAGACATGGGAGAATTACTGGCTCTGCAAACCTGACCTTTTAAAAATGGCTGCTCACAGTTGGGATTTTTGTTCCGGGGAAGGAAGGGGGATTGGTGAGGAAGGGGAGCGAAGGCTGCCGAGAGTAGAGGTGGGCTGGGCGGAAGGCCTGCCTATGTGCTCAGCTACATTTAATCATTAAAAATAGCTTAACCAAAATAAAGTTCTCAAACCCGCCCCACATATGCCCATGTCACCTCATGCCCCTCTACCCACCCCACATCCCCATGGTTTTTTATAGCCCCATGTCAACTTGGTGCCAATCCATGCCCCTCACTCACCCCCTTTGCCCTTACCTCTTCCATGCCAACTCTGAGCATCCTTTGACAGCTTCAACAGTACTAATGAGTTACTGCACTTCTTACGCACAATCATGTTTATTTTTAACAATCCCAAAGGGTGCTTTACCTCTCCTAAAGGTGTGCTGGGACCATATCCAAGGGGGTAACCTGGCTATCCAAATGAATCCACCAAGTTCATACCTGCTTTTACCTGTTCTAATCTGCACACTTCAGGTTTCACACTCTTGACCTAGAAAAACCCACTTCAGTGGAGGCAGCTGATAATGTAAATGGGCAGCTGCCTTTGTAAACTGTGCACCCCGTGAACCCTGGTCCAGCTCCATTACCAGCCCTGTGAAAATAGGAAATGCCATGTTCAGGGTTGGGACTTAGAATTCCTGGCTATTTCCAGGATTTTTGCCATGACAGAAAGCATCTCCATTGTGGCGAAAACAGTGGATGTGGCTGAAAATCAAGTCCCGCCCCCAAAAACAAATTCCCATTTTCATGGAGACGGGTCATGTTTCGGGCAAGCGCTCTGCGTGCGGGTGTGCACGTGTGTGAATAATACTCTTTGTTTAAACCCATGAGTCTGCTTCTGGTACCTTTTAAATTGACCACCAATGGGGGTTTAGCAATACCCATCTATCTTCTCAAAAATAGTGGACAGAAGGGCAGGAACTATGCTTTCAGTTTATCTCTCCTCCCCTATCTGTAACATATCCCTTCTGTTGGGTCCATATGACATAAAAGGAAATCCATTCTTTTGCCATGTTTTAAAAAAGGACTTTCTGCTGAATCAAAAAAGATGTCTGCTACAAGATATCTGACCGCAGGGCTGGCCCTTTGTTCTGGGAGCTACGACCAGGAGTTATAAAAGAATTCCCCTCTCAGCCTGTGAAATCGCACATCTCATTGTACAGGCCCCTTGTAATCAGCAAAAGCAGAGGAAGTGCAGACAAACTGATTTCCCAACCTGAACTATCACAGAAGAGAGATTAAAACTTATGCTTGCAGAACTGTTAACTACTATCTCACACCTAGGATTGTCCAGCTCCATTTCAAAAGGGGACCATTGAGGGATCAATCTAATTTGGGCCAGAAGCACAGAAACTGATTGTTAAGCTGCAATTAACAATTAGTGGGCACATGACCCAGGCCTCTGGCCTTTTGGACAGTTTTAACATGACAGCTTTGGCCTCACAGGAAGACTGATGTTTTAACATAAACGAGATAGGACTCCAGCTGCCCGGCTGAGCAAGCAGCTGGTTACCATCTCTCAACTCCATGGAACCTGCTTGATGTTAAATGTCTCTGATCAATGCCTGCCAGGTGGTCTAAGCATAGAATGCCAATTGTGCTGCAGTGTTATTCGTTTCAAGGATTTTTGTGTTGTTATCTCCAACCAGAAACTCATTGGTACTGAACTCCGGTACAAAAGAAACACCCTGTGGCCTTTAGACTTCTCGGACTCTGGAAATCGCATGAACTAATGTTCATTTCTGTAGTTCATGTACTGTTTCTATCCATAGTTTTAAAACACTTTTTTTTCTCTCTCTATTCCCCACCCTTCAACTACTGTGTGCACACATGTGTGTAGTGGAGTGGGAAGTTGCAAACACTTCTCCCCTGGGTTAACCTTCTGAGTTAATCATAACACTAGTTTGCTGCGGGTTATTGGTAAACTGAAATAGAATTTGCCTGTAACACTTGTCTGTTTTTAATATAATTCTGCTTCATATGGGAATACTGGTTTTGAGACCAGCTATTCAGAGGAATATATGGGAAGGCCCAAATAACGCAAGGTCTCAGCAAATATTAGATGTAGGTAACACCTTAACAAAAAGATAATTAAATGGATCCATTCCTGACCAACCCATTGTGAAATGCATAATTACAGAATACGGAGCCACTTCAAGTGTAATGGGGCTTTTATTTAGTCACATAATACTCAGAAAAAATACGAAGTTCCATAAGCAAATCCTGCTGTAGATACCATCATTCTCGTGCTCCTGCTTTTCACTATAAAATATTTGCATTTAGCTCTTTTTACTCTATCGCTTTGCAGGAGTTTCAATTATTATTGTTCATGACAGAGTAATCAATTTCAATGCAATGTATATGTAAAGTTAATGGAATGTTTAACATCTTTTTGGATTGTTTTCATCCTATTTGAAGTGCCACATTTTCCAACATTCTTACAATGTGATGCTAGCCTATACTAATTTAAAACTTCGTATAAAACAGTGGGAATCAAAGTTGCTGCTTAGAGTAAATGAATCGCATCAGTGGCGAGTGGTGTGCGCTGTAAATGACCTGTTGCGAAATTAGAAGCAGATACAATATGCAATTTTAATCGTCCTTATCCTTGGCACCATGCTTCAGAATGCGGGTGAATTCCACATAGTTGAAATTGCTTTTCTTGTCAATCGGTGCTTCTCGGAAAAGTTCATCAACTTCCTCATCTGTGAACCTGTCTCCCATAGTGGTCAGCAGCTCACGGAGGTGGTCCTCATGGATGAAACCTATAGAAAATTGAACTTGTTATATATTGTAGTTTTATTATTCAACTTTTGGATGTCTCATTATACTTAATTACAGAAAAATATTTTGTTTGCTTCAGTTTGAAAAAACCTAGTCTCAATTCAATAATGTGGGGGGAGATGGTGGCACTAGTAACCCAGAGGCCTAGGCTAAAGCTCTGGGGACATGGGTTCAAATCCCACCATGGCAGCTGGTGAAATTTAAATTCAACTGAAATCTAGTCTCAGTAATAGTGACCATGAAACTATCATCGATTGTCATAAAAACCCAGCTGGCTCACTTGATGTCCTTTATGAAAGGAAAGCTACCATCCTTACCTGGTCTGGCCTACATGTGACTCCAGACCTATAGCAATGTAGTTGATTCTTAATTGCCCTCTGAAAATGCCTAGCAAGTCACTCAGTTCAAGGGCAATAAGAGATGGACAACAAATGCTGGCCTTGCCAGCGACTTCCACATCCCATCAAAGAATAAAAAAATCTCCAAGTTCAGAGAGTGTTGCGGCATAGCATTAGATCATGTCTAATGCAGCAAACAGGTTACTGCAATGCAGGCACCTGTTAAATCTTCAGGCCACACAATCAAGTAAAAGTAGGTTTTGAAAAGGTGTAAATTTTGGATCATTGCACACATGCTTTACTCACAATAGCAGAAAAAGGGAGAGAGAGAGAGATCTACAAAATCCCCTAAATGACAATTTATTTTCCTCCCTTCTCTTGGCCAATTTTCCTGTTTTCAGTTCTTTCCCATGGAGTCCTTGTTTTAGTAAAGTTCTGCAGGTACCTTGTTCCGATGACCCTTATTCTTGTGCGATTCTTTGTAGTGTCAATAGGTTAATCAGCTGTGAAGGGTATTATAGCTGAGGCCGCAATCCTCTCATCACCATTTCCTCTCACCAATCCACATGGTGCCCTTCCACCAAATGATGGCAGGTAATAACAGTACCGGGCAATTTCTTCCTTTTCCTAATTCAGACTAATTGAAGCTAATTGTAACTTCCTTATTGCCTTTCTAGCATAGATAAGATCAGTTAGCAGAGTGGAAATCAAACTTCAGATCTTCTTGCTCCATATGACTTAGCTGTTCGATTCATAAACTCACTGAACCATTGGGATAGCAATCAAATTAACAATTTATCTGGGCAAATATTTTTTCTCCAAGAATAAATTAAAATATCATATTATGGATACTGCTTTGTCTAAATTAGTCTAACTATGAATAGAAGTTACTACAGGTACAATCCAGTACCCTTGGGACCGAGACCGTAGCAGATTTTGGATTTTCCACGTCCAACCTGGCATGTCATTTAAAGTAACCTATTTTTTAAATCATGCAATAGGTTCACTCACTTAGTTCAATATACCGGGTTTACTTTCCAAAACAGTTCCTCTGACATGTCTTCCTTCTTCCTTAACCGAGGTTTTCCACCCATGGTGGTTGACAGGGCCCTCAACCGTGTCCGGCCCATCTCCCGCGCATCCACCCTCACACCTTTCTCTCCCTCCCAGAACCATGATAGGGTCCTCCTTGCCCTCACTTATCACCTCACCAGCCTCCGCATTCAAAGGATCATCCTCCGCCATTTCCGCCAACTCCAGCATGATGCCACCACCAAACACATCTTCCCTTCACCACCTCACCCAACCACCCCCCACCCCCCAGCCCCGCCGGCATTCCATAGGGACCGTTCCCTCTGGGACACCCTGGTCCACTCCTCCGTCACCCCCTACACCTCAACCCCCTCCCACAGCACCTACCCACGCAACCGCAGAAGGTGCAACACCCATCCCTTTACTTCCCCTCTCCTCACTGTGCAAGGGCACCAAACACTCCTTTCAAGTGAAGCAGCATTTCACTTGCACTTTCTTTAATATAGTCTGTTGCATTCTCTGCTTCCAATGCGGCCTTCACCACATTGGAGAGACCAAATGCAGATTGGGGTGACCGCTTTGCGGAACACCTTCTTTCTGTCCACAAGCATGACCCAGACCTCCCTGTCACTTGTCATTTCAACACACCACCCTGCTCTCATGTCCACATGTCCATCCTTGGCCTGCTGCAATGTACCAGTGAAGCTCAATGCAAACTGGAGGAACATCACCTCATCTTCCGACTAGGCACTTTACAGCCTTCCGGACTTAACACTGAGTTCAACAACTTCAGATCATGAACTCTCTCCTCCATCCCCACCCCCTTTCCGATCCCCTTTTTTCTAATAATTTATATACTTTTTAAACATATTTTTCTTTTCCCGCCTATTCACGTTTTAGCCTATTTCATTCCCTTCCCCCTACCCCACCCCCACTAGGGCCATCTGTCACTTGCTCATCCTGCTTTCTACCCTTAATGTTACCATTAGCACATCCTTTACCTAATATCGTCACCATCAACACCCCTTTGTCCTTTTGTCTATGACATTTTTGGCAATCTCTTCTTTGCCTCCACCTATCACTGGCCCTCTATCCAGCTCTACCTGCCCCACCCCCCCTTAAACAGCTTATATTTCACCTCATTTCTATTTTTCTTTGGTTCTGATGAAGAGTCATACGGACTCGAAACGTTAACTGTCTTCCTCTCTGCAGATGCTGTCAGGCCTGCTGAGTTTTTCCAGCTATTTTTATTTTTGTTTCAGATTTCCAGCATCTGCAATATTTTGCTTTTAGCAGGTTAACATCCAGTTTCCCTGCAATATTAGTCTTCAGTTAACAGTTTGTGTCTGGCTTTTTACATTTGAGAGCATGTTGCCAATCAGAATCAGAGGGAGTAAGCAATGATGAGCTAGAACTGATCCAGAGTAGGGCTCAACCTGCACTGTGCCTGACCAGTGCACCATCTCAAAAATGTCCAGTTATTCAAATCGCTTTATTAATTATTTTCTTTGTGGACATTCACCTGGGCAAGCATTTTTCCAAGCAGACGTAAACCAATGTGCAATGGTTCAAACAGTCAAGTTCTGTACTACAAAAACATCTGATTTTTGGACACTGTCGGTTTTTAGGTAGCTGAATTTGAAGTACCACATGTAGTAACATGCTGCCAAAAAGAAAATGGTCCTTTTCTATATTATAACAGTGAACACACTTCAAAAACGTATTTCTTTGGCTGTAAAATGATTTGAGATACTTTAGCCTTGTGGTGGGCACCATATAAATGCAAGTTCTTTATTTCATATCAATTGAAACAATTTTTCTATTAATACTCCCTCCTTGTATCAGATGAGCAGTCTGCACTCCTCAGCTGTATAAATACACCAATCCCTTTTCAGGTCTGATGGTGTGTCCATATTTCTGTGCTTATGAATACATTGTTCCCTTTACTTCTTCCTCCATGTGAGTGTGATTCACATCTGTATTGTACAATGCTTCTTCCTATTGAACATTACCTCAACTGGCAATACAAAGCAACAGTAGAACTAGGTGATGCATATTTAGTTGTACAGAAAAACAAGAGGCTGTACTGCTTTCACTCAATCATGTTTAGGTAGAAGTACATAACAGGCTGAATAGCACAGCACTTGCGATCGACCGCATAATCTTTGTGGTCACACAGTCCCGTCTTCACATTGACGGTACTTTGTGTTGTGTGGAACTACCACCATGCTAAACGGGATAGATTTCAAACAGATCTCGCAACTCAAAAGTGGGCATTCATGAGGTACTGTGGGCCATCAGCAGCAGCAGAACTGTATTCAACCATAATCTGTAACCTCATGGCCTGGCACATATTCCCCCACTATACCATTAACATCAAGTCAGGAGATCAATCCTGGTTCAATGTAACTTGCAGGAAGGAATGCCAGGAGCATCACTACGCATACCTAAAATTGAATGTCAATCTGGTGACGTTAAAACACAGGGCTACTTGCATGTCAAACAGCAAAAGCAGCAAGCAATGTACAAAGCTAAGAAATCCCATAACCAATGGATCAATTCTTTGCAGTCCTATCACATCTAGTTCTGAATGGTGGTGGACAATTAAACAGCTCACTGGAGGAGCAGTATCCACAAATATCCCTATCCTCAATGATGGGGGAGCCCAACCCATCTATGCAAAAGACAACACTGAAGCATTTGCAACTATCTTCAGCCAGAAGTGCCAAGTGAATGATACATCTCGGCCTCCTCTTGAAGTTCCCAGATGCCTGTCTTCAGCCAATTCAATTTACTCCACTTCATAACAAGAAACTGCTGAAGGCACTACGTACTACAAAGGTTATGGCCCTGACAAAATTTTTGCAATAGTACTGAAGGCTTGTGCTTCAGAACTCGCCACACTTCTAGCCAAGCTTCTAGTACAGCTACAACACTGGCATCTATCTGGCAATGTTGAAAATTGCCCAGGTAAGTTCCGTATAAAAAAGCAGGACAAATCCAACACAGCCAATTACCACCCCATCAGTCTACTCTCGATCATCAGCAAATTGATAAAAAGTGTCATTGACAATGTTATCAAGCAGCACTTACTCGACAATAACTTGTTCACTGATGCTCAGTTTGGGTTCTGCCAGGGTCACCTGGCTCCTGACCTCATTAGAGCTTTGGTCCAAACATGGACAAAATAGCTGATTTCAAGTGTTGAGGCGAGTGTGACTGCCCTTGACATCAAGGCAACATTTGACCGACTGTGGCATAAAGGAGCCCTAGCAAAACTAGAGCCAGTGGGAATCAGGAAAATTTCACCAATAGTTGGGATCATACCCAGCACAAAGGAAGATGGTTGTGGTTGTTGGAGGTCAATCATCTCAGTCCCAGGACATGGCTGCAGGAATCCCTCAGTCATATCCTAGGCCCAACCATCTTCAGCTGCTTCATCAACGACCTTCCCTCCATCATAAGATCAGAAGGCAGTGGCAAAGTGGTACTGTCACTGGACTGGTAATCCAGAGACCTAGTGTAATGCTCTGGAGGACCCAGGTTCAAATCTCACCACAGTAGATGGTGGAATTTGAATCCAATAAAAATCTGAAATTAAAAGTCTAATGATGGTCATAAAAACCATTGCTGATTGTCAGATAAACCCATTTGGTTCACTAATGCCGTCCTTACCTGGTCTGGCCTACATGTGACTGCAGACCCACAGCAATGTGGTTGACTCTTAACTGCCCTCTGAAATGGCCTAGCAAGCCACTCAGTTTTATCAAACCACTAAAAAGTCTATAAGGAATGAAATCAGATGGAAAACTCTGCAAAGTCCTCCTTATTAACATCTGGGGTTCAGCACCAAAATTGGCTGAGAGAGAGAGCTGTCTCAGACTAGTCAAGCAACCATCCCTGGGAATGTCCTGTCCCACCGGCAGGACAGAGCCAGCAGAGGTGGCGGCACAGTGGTATCCTGTTAGGAGGGAGTTGTCTTGGGAGTCCTCAACATTGACTCCAGACCACATAAATTCTCATGGCATCAGGTCAAACATGAGAAAGGAAACCTCCTGCTAATTACCACATACCATTCCCCCTCAGCTGGTGAATCAGTGCTCCTCCATATTGAACACCACTTGGAGGAAGCACGAAGGATGGCAAGGGTGCAGAATGTACTCTGGGTGGTGGACTTGATAGTCTATCGCCAAGGGTGGTTCGGTAGCACCAGCACAGACTGATCTGGCTGAGTCCTAAATGAAAGATGCTAGACTGGGTCTGTGGCAGGTGGTGAGGGAACCACCTCGTCCTCACCAATCCAACTGTCACAGATGCATTTGTCCATGACAGTATCGGTGGAAGTGACCACGACACGTTCCTTGTGGAGATGAAGCCCCGTCTTCACAACGAGGATACCCCTCCATCGTGTTGTGTGGCGCTGCCACTGTGCTAAATGGGATAGATTTCAAACAGATCTAGTAACTCAAAAAACTGAGCATTCATGAGGCGCTGTCGGTCATCAGCAGAATTGTACTTGGCTACAATCTGTAACCTCATGGCCAGGCATACCTAAAAATGAGGTGTCAACCTGGTGAAGCTACAACACAGGACCATTTGTATACCAAACAGCATAAGCAGCAAGTGATAGACAGAGCTTTGGGATTCCACAACCAACGGATCAGATCTAAGCTCTGCAGTCCTACCACATCCAGTTGTGAATGGTGGTGGACAATTAAATAATCCACCAGAGTAGAAGGCTCCACAAATATCCCCATCCTCAATGATGGGGGAGCCCTGCACAGTTCAAAAGACAAGGCTGAAACATTTGCAACCATCTTCAGCCAGAAGTGCCAAGTGAATGATCTACCTCGGCCTCCTCCAGAGGTCCCTGGAATCATAGATGCTAGCATTCAGCCAGTTTGATTCACTCCACAGGATATCAAGAAACAGATGAAGGCACTGGATACTGTAAAGGCTATGGGCCCTGACAACATTCCAACAACAGTACTGAAGACTTGTGCTCCAGGATAACTGGGGTCAATGGGAATCAGGGGAAAGCTCTCCACTGGTTGGAGCCATACCTAGCACAAAGGAAGATGGTTGTGATTGTTGGAAGTCAATCATTCCAGTTCCAGGACATCACTACAGGAGTTCCTCAGGGTAGCGTCCTAGTCCCAATCATTTTCAGCTGCTTCATCAATGACCTTCATACCATCATAAGGTCATAAGTGGGAATGTTCACTGATGATTGCACAATGTTCAGCACCATTTGCAATGACTCAGATACTGAAGCAGTTCACCACTGCCTTCTCAAAGGCAATTAGCGATGGGTAATAAATGCAGGCCTAGCCAGTGACGCTCACATCACATGAACAGATATAAAAAAAAATGTTCAGCATCATTCACGACAACTCAGATACTGAAGGAGTCCTTGTCCATATGCAGCAAGACCTGGGCAATATTCAGGCTCGGGCCGATAAATGGCAAGTAACATTTGTGCTACACAATTTCCAAGCAATGGCCATCTCTGACAGGAAATAATCTAACCATCTCCCCTTGATATTCAATGGCATTACTATTTCTGAATTCCCCACTATCAACATCCTGGGTGGGGTGGGGTGGGGGTTACCATTGACCAGAAATGGAACTGGACCAGCCATATAAATACTGTTGTTACAAGAGCTTGATTGGCATCCCATCTACCACCTTCAACATCCACTCCCTCCATCACCAACACACATGCACTGCAGCAACTCACCATGGCTCCTCGGACAGTACCTTCCAAACCCATGAGCTCTACCACCTAGGAGGACCAGAGCAGCAGATGCATGGGACACCGCCACCTGCGAGTTCTCCTCCAAGCCACACACTATTATGACTTGGAACTGTATTGCCATTCCTTCACCGTCACTGGGTCAAAATCCTTGAACTCCCTCCCTGACTGTGACACCCACAACCCGCGAAAGAATTTAAAAGTGCAAGTATGGGGATACACCACTGCTGTTTTATAATATCCAAACCATTACAATTTTTAAATTGGAAAAGTCTGAAAAATTGGATGATAGCAACACTTTCACAAAATAGCTTTGTTTTATTCATTTATATTCAGCAAGTGGTTTTCAATTATTTGTTCATGGAGGATTCCCGAATATGTTAACACCCTCCAAAGAATCCCACGCAAATATTAAGATAAACTTTCCGATGATGATATGCGTGCTATCCAATATAAAAACAAAGTGCTATGATTGCTGAAGAAAATGTTTGTAAACAATGACCTCCGTGATAGGTTAAATAATGTCAGATAGAAATTTGGCGATCTCCCATTGAGTCCAGGGATCCCATGTCATACATTTTTTGTTCTGATAAAAAGCATTAGAAGTAGGGTCAGCAACAGTGTATTAGTAATTCTAAGTTTTCTGAACAATTCAGTTAATCTATGTAATTTGTGAATCCAGGACTGTAGTTCAGGAGGCTTACATATATAACTAGGTCACAAAGGATACCAAATAGAGTTAATTTACTGTAACATTGCAGGTTTAATTCAATAGGTCCTCAGTGAATCTCCACTGTGCAGCTATTCAAAAAAGTAACTTGATTGCCAGTTAAAGGCCACAGTAAACATGGCTTCCAAACATTTTAACTAGTAAGGTATTATTTTTAAACCATTTCAAACAGGAATTGTGTAGGCCCTGATATTTGCCTGGAGGCTGAGAAAGGGCAAGGGGTGTGAAGGCCCTGCTGAACTCGTTGCAGGACCTGATTGTCGTTTCTTCTTCTGTTTCATCTGGCATCCAGCTAAGTTAACAACCTGGCCGGTGGATGGACTCACTCTTGGGAACGGTTGCTGGAAACTGGAAAGGGGCAATGTTTGCAATTTGGTCTGGAGGTATGTCGTAAACAGGGTATTGGAGGGAGGAGGTTGCCAAACAGAGTTTGGGATGGGAAGTGGTCAGCAAATGGGGCTCCTGCCCTTCCTGGCCCCCAAGGAATGCTGGAAAATGCTATGACCATGTGGAACTGCAGCTCCCAATTTCGTTTTGTTGTGGGGTTTCTCAACCCCTGAGAAACCTGTGTAGCAGCAGTGAATTTTACATTGGATTCCCAAATGCACTGTGGCAGCCTAATTTAAAAATGCTAGTAAGGAGTCCTGCCTTTCCACGTGGGACATGAGGGTACCCAATAATCGCTATCATAATAAAGTCAGGGGACACATGCACAGCGTGTTGGCCATGCACTTTCCCATATTTAAGCCTTTAACTGCATCTCCGACCCCCTCTCATCTGCATTGGGGTGATTAATATCAAGGGCATAGTTTCCAATGGGAACTTTCCAGCATTTGATCATCATTGTAATCAGACATAGCTGCTACATCATACATACACCTCTTATTCACATGAGGGAGCAGAACTTAGGGATGCAATTAATTAGAGTATTCTCAAACTGGGATGAATAACTAAACAGCTTTTAAAATGGTGACAGTTATTCCTAAACCTACACATTATTATGGGTCAAAATCCTGGAACTCCTACCCTAACTGCATTGGGGGTGGACCTACACCACATGGACTGCAGCGGTTCAAGGTGGCAGCTCACCACCACCTTGTCGAGGACAATTAGGGATGGGCAATAAATGCTGGCCCAGCCAGCGAAGCCCACATCCCACAAATAAATAAGTTGCAGTTTTGCAGAACCTGGGCAATTTCTGGTATTAGCTAAGCTTGAAAAGCAGAGAATTTAGCAAATATCATAATGTAATATGAGTAAGATGTTATACAGCTGAACTGACTTAAAATACAACATGAAAATTAATCAAATTGTGTACAATCTGCTGTCAGTCCAGTGATGTTTACTAATCCAAATCTGCTAGAACTGCTGGCAGCACCGGGCTTCTTTTTCTTTATACTTTTAGGATAGATTCTGGAGATTACTGCCTCTTATTCAAAGCTGTTTACCTGTTCCTTCTTCATCAAAGCAAGCAAAAGCATTTCGAATGACATCTTCTGGATCTGTGCCATTTAGTTTCTCACCAAACATGGTCAGGAACATGGTGAAGTTAATGGGACCAGGAGCTTCATTCATCATTCCTTCTAGGTACTCATCTGTAGGGTTCTTTCCTGTTAACAAGGGTTCAAAGTTGAAAGTGAGCTGCCTGCATTGTTTCATAGAATGTCCTGTACAGCGGAGAGTAGCTGATTATGTAGTGACTGAGTCATTCTTAAGAGGCTTTGCAGCATTAAAGGCGAAAAATATGCAGCTTAATGTAGCAAAACAGTTTTTTATAAGCATCTTTTAAAAAAATTAACACTAACATTTGAGGAAACAATATATTTGTGTCATGTGATTGTATGTTATTAGGTGGTTGTGACTGACACCAAAATAAACACAATTGACCTTTTCATTTGACAACTATTTTATACCAATGAGCTCTTGATAATGTGTGTTGTACAAACAAGTATAAGCAGGTTTTTAAACAATTAGTTATATTTTATGCTCGTAATTTGGAGTTGGGGAACCTAAAGGCCTTTTATTTTAAGTTCTAGTATGAAAAAATGGACTAGTAAAAGGTAGGCCATAATTCCCATGGAAGTGCTGTACACCTTACCGAGAGAAGCCAACATGTCATGCAGATCTTCCTTGTCAATGAAGCCATCACGGTTTTGGTCTATCATGTTGAAAGCCTCTTTGAACTCCTGGATCTGAGACTGATCAAACATTGCGAACACATTGGAAGTTGCACGCTGAGGGCGCTTCTTTGCGGTCTTTGCCTTTGCTCTTTTGCTGGACATGTTGATGTCTTAGTGACCTAAATAAAGAGGGCACAAGTTAAAAGCTTTATTTTATGCACCACAAGTAGTAGACAGGCTTCAAGACATGTCTGATTCATGTTTTAGTAAGTCTGGGCCCATCTGACTGGTAGAAGAGAGCTGATTTGTGAATGCCATCAAGTCACTGAACCCTGAAAGAAGTTAAACATGCCCATATCTTTTTCAGCACAAAAACAGAATTACCTGGAAAAACTCAGCAGGTCTGGCAGCATCGGCGGAGAAGAAAAGAGTTGACGTTTCGAGTCCTCATGACCCTTCGACAGAACTCTAGTTCTGTCGAAGGGTCATGAGGACTCGAAACGTCAACTCTTTTCTTCTCCGCCGATGCTGCCAGACCTGCTGAGTCTTTCCAGGTAATTCTGTTTTTGTTTTGGATTTCCAGCATCCGCAGTTTTTTTGTTTTTATCTTTTTCAGCACAGTTCCTTAGAAGGTAATTACTGGGATTAATCCCTTAATTAGGGAAATGCTCCAAAACTCACAACATGGATTAGGTGAAATTTGCTATATTAAAATCAGGGTATTGCAAAATCCATAAATAGCTTTTCATTTCCCTCAGAAAGTAAAGATTTTGCTGAAGGTAGTGAAGCTGTTTCATTTTAGATTGATTGTTAAACTCTTAAGTTATCAGAGGGATGTTCGCTTTTAAAATCAAACCCCTTTTTGCAGCTAAGTCAGTCACTAATTGATTTTGGAAAACTGAACGTATGAAAAAATTTTTGAAGCCAGAGCGTAATTCTTGTAAAAAAAAACTTTTGTTCTCATCTTTGTTCCAGCTTTACTGAAGTGTAGATACATGATTCCGATCAAAAGGTTAATTTATTTTCTGGCATTTAATTAGCATAGGGCAGAATTGTACCAGATTTGCACTGAGTGCGGTAGCAGGTACAAAAAAGGACGTTTTATCTGGCGGCCGTAATGGTGGCTTTTTGCGCCACACTGTCCCAGTCCCGGCAAGTCCCGCCTCATTAATAATGCATTCCCGGGAAACACGCCGGATTGCTGGCGGGGCAGCCTCTGATTTGCCTGCCCCACCATCACCTCAGGCCTTCAGTAATCCAAGTGCCATATTTAAAGGGCATCGCTGCATAGAGCTAATTCTCTCTAAGGCATCAGAAGCTGCTGGCAAGCCATGACTGCCAAAGGGAGGAAACACGCTGCCCCAAATTTAGCGACTCCTCCCTCGGGCACCAACTAGATGCTGTGGAGGTCTGCCATGACGTATTCTATCCCCACGCTGGGCAAAGACCTGCAAGCAAGGTTACCAATCCAGCAGGGGAGGCGGTCGTAGCAGTGGTCAGTGACAATACCGTGCAAAAGAGGACAGCCACTGTGCCGAAAGAGGATGAATGATCCCTTCCATTCCACCAGGGTAAGTCACTCCTCTCATCACTCTCAACTCTCACACCCTCAAATCACAATTACACAGGGATCTTATTCACTGCCAGTTCAAGGGACATCACCATTCACACACACACACACACACACACACACACACACACACACACACACACACACACACACACACACACACACACACACACACACACACACACACACACACACACACACACACACACACACACACACACACACACACACACACACACACACACACACACACACACACACACACACACACACACACACACACACACACACACACACACACACACACACACACACACACACACACACACACACACACACACACACACACACACACACACACACACACACACACACACCTTCATCTACCCTGGGGATTGCATCGTCATCCCATCCATGGTACCAGTTGCCATCCACACATGCCAGGCACTCATCATCTGGCCTGGCAGGTGTCCTGCTTACACTCTCTCCATCTCTATTCATGCAGGACAAGCTGGCACACAACAAAAGGGAGAGGTTGCAGATTGGTGGAGGAATGCTTGATATCAAGGTCCTCATTGACTTGAAAATAGTCAATCAGCTGGCCGGCGAGGATCTGGACCATTCCTGTGCTGACGGTGAGATTGGCGGTGCTCAATCAAGTCAGGATCCAGCAATGCAACTTCCAACAGGTCTCTTCCCCTGTTCCGCAGTCCCCTGCCATGCACTGATTATCTCTCTTTGCTTTTGCAGGCACATCTGGGAAGCAGCTGAGGAGGTCCATGACCCAGGTCCTCGCCTCAAGCTGTGAAGACACTTCAGAAGAAGAATCTGATGACACCCTAATTGAAGACCCACCATAGCGCTCACCCACACCCTCCACCAGCGCAGAGACACACACCTTGGTGGGACCTAGTTCTAGAGTTCTGTCAGGGTCACAATCTGGTGAGCACATCGCACTGTCTGATCCACAGCAGGCAGCGGCAGGGACTCCCCTGATTTCCGGCACTCGGAGGGCTGCTGGAGACCAGAAATCTGCTGAGTCCGAGTCAGATGAGGAGGCTCTGGACTTGGTCATACCTCAGTCGCTGGAGGTAAGATTGGGAATATCAGGAAGGGATGTCCACTGCACTCCTCAGGTTGCAAGGCATGATGGAGGAGCTGTCTGCCTTCAGTCTGAAGTGATAGTGCCAGCATTCCAACACACCGCGGTCAACACTGGTAAGATGGCGGCTGCCATGGAGTGCTTGGTCCAGGACATCAGTCACGGAGGGTGACCCTGCCACACAGCAGGACCCTAAAAGCAGGCTGGGGCCTCCAGGTCTCAGCCCTCCAGAGGATACCCATCAAGGTCATCACAGAAAGGGCATTCAGCAAGCTGCCTACACCTGTGCTGTGGGTTAGGAAGGTTAAGAAGAACTCTTTTTGTTACAAAACAATTAAACCAAATTAACAAAATCAGGGACAAAGTAAAAGCAGCCCCTTAAATGGAAACTGCAGAAACAAAAGACAAAATTCAAAGGAAACTTACAAACATCAAACCAAAATGTGTTTAAAGGGGTCAAATAAACACCCCAGTCCCCACGATGCCCACCAAGCAGGGAAGGCCTTGAAAGTGCCAGCAGACACCGCATGTTCCCTCTCCAGGGACACCTGGCTGCGAATATAGCCACGGAAGAGAGGCAGACAGTCAGGTCGGATGACACCGTCAATCGGCTCGACCTGTTAATGGCCAACTTGGCCGGGCCCAGGAGCAGGTTCACAAGGAGGTTCTCCTACCTCTTGGCTGCACTGGGTGCCCGTAGAACAGAAGCATGGGACTAAAGTGCAAACAAAACAGAAGCAAAAGGTTTTTCAAGTAACTAAAAAGGGAGTGCAGCATACAACAACTTACATATGTGTGGTCCACGGACTCCACAAGGCTGCAAAATACTGAGGCATCTTGGGAGCATGTGAATCGACACAACCTATGGTTGTATGGGACTGCTTCATGCAACACCCTCCAACCCACATCCCCGATGGAAAATAGGAGGTGACACCCCACCCCACACCCCCTCATAGGTGGCCTGGAGGAGAACATTGTTGGAGCCCAAGAAGATGTAACTCTTTCGAGTACAAGCCCGTTTCCATCTGTATCAGATGAAGTTACATTGTTTCATAGTTTGCCATTGTGAGGTTTGAACTCTTGATCTTGGGGTTACAAACCCAGTACCATAACCACTTGGCTATTTAGGCCAAGCCCCAAGAAGATGTAGTTGCATAGCCTGGGTACGGGTGTCAATCACTTGTACTTAATGTTCGCTATTATAAATAGACTCCCAAGAATGTCTCTTTGCCTACAGCTCCTTGTTATGATGAGCAGTGTTTGTGTCACTCAGGTGTGAAATCTTGGTTGCTGCACAAGATAAAGGCAACTGTCTCAGTCCAGGGCCTCTTCCCTCTGCAGTGTGTACCCCTTCAGAGTGCATGGTCTGGCTTCAACTCACTGGACACATTAATGACGCCTGCATCTTGACGGTGCTTGTCATTACTGCCAGAATCTCATGGGCAGACTTCATGAAGTTCTGTCATTCTCTCAGCACCTTTTGAGGTGGGGCTGGGGCCCCCCATCTCTTCAGCATCTGTGTCCAGTAACACTTTACTCCTGAAGGAGACAGGTGCTGAAGGCTGACAAAGGTTCTGATGCTTTTAAAGTTTCACAGCTGCATCTCTATGCTGTGACCCTGATCACAGAGTGCAAGCGAGCTGTTCTCAGCCAGACAGGAGTTAGACATTCACAGAGACTATGTGAAGATCTATGGAGTGTCCTCACTGCATGTTGCCATCATCCTCCTGCAATCCAACAACTATTAGTTGCCTCCATGACATGAGCCTAAGCACAGAGGGTATGTGCGCTGCCATCAGCCACACAGGAGCTAAAATGTTCACAGATGCAAGGTGAGGATGTCAGGACTGTCCTCACTGCATCTTGTCATCATCCTCCAGGAATCTTGCAGCTATGAGGGTCTCCTGAGCACTCCTGCCTTGTCTGGCAAGTGCAATGGCCTCAATCGCCGGCATCCTTGCCATCGAGGACCTCATCACCGTTATCCCCTTCAGCGTCCTCCTCATCGGAGGAGATGTGTAGCTCCTCCATCTCCTCCTCAGCCAGCTCCTCTCCCCGTTGCAGCGCCAGGTTTTGGAGTGCATATCAAGTGACGATGATGCGCAACACCCTCTGGGGACTGTATTGCAGTGCTCCACTGGACCTGTCGAGGCACAGGAACCTCATTTTAAAAATGCCTATCATTTGATCCCCCAAAGTCTGGGTTGTGGCATGAGCCTTGTTGTACTGTCACGCTGCTGCAGTCTGAGGACGCCGCGCGGGCATCATCAGCCACACCCTCTGTGGGTAGTCTTTGTCCCTGAGGAGCCAACCCTGCAGCCTCTCTGGACCCTGGAAGATGTCAGGGATTTGAGACGTGCTAAGGATGTAGGCGTCATGGACACTCCCTAGGAATCGTGTGCAGACCTGTAGGATGTGTTTGTGGCGGCCGCACACCAGCTGAACATTCAGCAAGTAGAAGTCCTTGCGGTTAACGTGGTTGACACTGCTCATTGCCATGGAGATCTAAGCATCACATGATTGTGGTCGCTGACACCCAGCACTTGTAGGAAACCTGAGATCAGCGCAAATCCCAGCACTCTTGCTTCCTGGCTTTCCTGATCCCAGGCAAAATACACAAAGTTCTGTGCATTCACGAAGAAGATGTCTGTGACCTCCGGGATACACTTGTGCTTGGAGACTTGCAGATCACCTGCAGAGCCCTGGAAGGAGCCACTGGCGTAACAATTGAGCACCGTGGTCACTTTCACGGCCACTGGCAGTGGATGCCCTCCATGTCCCTGTGGCATCAAATTCTGCAGCAGGTGGCATATGTGACCGATCAGTTCCCTAAGCATGCATAGTCTTTGGCAACACTGGTCCTCAGCCAACTGTTGGAATGACAGGCACCTGCAAAAGACCCTGGGTTTAGTGAGATGCCTGCAAGTGATGGCTCACTGTGGATCTTCAGCTACATGCACAGCAGGCCCTGCCACTCCTCCATCTTGAGGGAGGTTCTCCTCCCTTTGCCTAGCCAGGTGCCTCTGCCACTCTCTTCTTCTTTCCCTCTGGTCTCTGTAAGCCATGAGGTGTAGCACTAAAACACCAGGTTCCATGATCCTTATGTTCTCCTGCTGCAGGATCAAAGAGAGAGATGCGTGGATTAGCATATGAGGCCTAAGAGCCTCACTCGATTAAATCTGAAGGCCCCTTCATGCATGCAGAGAAGTGCTGGCCACCACTTGGACGGCCAGAGTTTAGCGTGCTTCATGGCTGTCCGAAACCCCCTCCAACTCTGCCCCACTCCACTTGACCGATTGGCGGCAGCTTTGGCCAATGGACTGCATGCTCTGCTCTCAGCTTAGGCACAGGCATTCTCCTAACCCACGCTGCAAGGCTGTGCTGTTAGCTTGAACTATGATGGATGCGGGTCCACACCTTAATAAAGACATTGCAAGGGGCTGTGAGCGCCTCCAGCAGTGACTATGCCATGGCTACCTTTCGCAAGGGGATTCTACAACTTACCCTGTCGGTTAATTGTTCTGCTGCCCCCTAAAATGCAAATTAGTTTTCAGTCTCTGCCCAAGGGGTGAAAAGTTCTGGAGCATTTGGTGGCACTTTTATGCTTTTGCATTGCTTGAATGGGCAGAGAAGCTTCAGAGGCCTGACTCCCAGCATGTCAATAGCTGCAGCTGCTCACTTTTGACAAGCTTTTCCAAGTGTGTGGCTGCTTCCCTCACTATACCCCCTTTTACCCTCACCCCCAGCCAGTCTTTCTATCTGTTTACGCTGCCTTGCCTCCCACTCACCACCCCTGCCCCGCACCCAACGATCTGACCCGCACTGGAGCCCTTGCTCTGCATTGAAAGCCAGCCAAGATAAAGTGACTTGCCTGTGACCCCTGCAAATGCACAGCACCTCATCCTATGGGCGATGCTCACGAGTGTTGCGCACTTGCCTCCGGGTTACCCTCGGAGTTCAGGTCACCAGGTGCACATCTTTTAAAGGCAGTTGTTAAGCATGCCATTCGGAAGTCACGCCGACGTGAGCAGTAAATCTGGTGCAGGGGGCTGATTCTGGCACGCAGGGCTTATAATTAGATGCAAATGTATTAAAACGATGTTCTTGACATCCGGCAGCAGGAAACGCGACCTGCATTGGCGGGTGGTGCAGACGATCGCAAACTGGTTTCACGACAGCATAAAACTGATTTTTGGCCTTCTCGCCATATTGTCGTGATGTCCGACGCCAACGGGGCTGGAAATTTCCGGCCATTGTTTAAAAGTATTACAATACGGATGAGTATAAGTTAACTCTTATGAGCACTAATGGTACATTATTGGAACATTCCATGCTATATTTTTATAATTTGAGAATAATATTGAAATTAGTCCAATTATAGTCTTTATCTACTTCATCACCAGAATTTGTAGAGGTTTATAATAACTAGCAGTGTCTGAAATTCTACACCACAGGTGGGCTATTCCTCTACAATCAGCTTCACATAGATTATATTATTCACAGGAGACACATTAAGTTGTGTCTGGCTGGCCTTGAGCTAAAGTCTGTGAGTGATATATCCTGACGAGGTTCCCGACTTGATCACTAGGCTTTGCTTTGTTAGCTGATGTCAGCTAGGATAGTGGAAGATGCCCGGCAGCTGGCTGCAGCACCCTTGGCTGAGGGAATGAAGGATTTCTCCAATGCTTCCAGATTGTCGGGATGACACCTACCTGCTGGCGATGCATCAGTTGAGGGTAGTAACAGGTTTGACTCCTCGCAAAGCCTCCCCACCACAGTCAAAGTGCCTGCTTTCACATGCTATCGTGGTGCATGCATTAAAGGCAATGTAGGTGAGGCACTGAAAGGTGGCTACTGCACTATGGAACTGAATGCCTGGAAGGAGTTTAACACATTCAGAAGAGGAAGGAAAAATAAGAAAATTGAAAGGGAAAGGGGCAAAAAAAACCCTTTATTACAAGAGGATTGATGTTAGTTTTCCTGTCAAGTTTGGAAAATTTAATAAAGTTCAGTTGTTTTTTTCTCCTGGAGTTGGTCTGTTAAGGAAATATTATAATAGTTTTTAAATAGCAACCCACAGGAAATAGAACAGTTCATACACTTCATATAATTTGGCTCTGTTTTTAATTAAATGCTGTCTGAAAGCAGAGGAAAGGAGCAGGACCTGGACTGTAGTACACCAACAGCTCCTTCACTGCTTTTGCTCTTTGTTGCTTTGCCACTCTCTTCAAACTGATTTCTAATAGTGGTAACAGAGGGAACCCGCTTCACCTTGTGGTGGTCTGCAATTTTACTGCAAACAATCCTCCTCATCCAACTCTCCAGGAAAAAAAGAATTCTGTTGTGATGTTTTGCTTTTCCCCTTTTCTCCCGTTTTAAAAATTTCGTCTGAAAGTATTGACCGTACTGAAGTGTGGTCCCATGACTCACAGCAGCTCTCCTCTAAGCTTTACTATCCCTCACATGTTCGCCTGGACCGAGTGTTAGCAAACTATCAGTTTAGATGCCAACCTGAATGAGCTTAATCCTATGCTCCACATGTATAATTTGAGTAGGAGACAATCAAGATAGGCTACTTTGGTACATTGTATTTCACTCTAGGTTCAGGACATTGTGGTCATCCCACCACCACTGTGCCACGGACTTGGGACTGAACATGGGACTGCCTGATCTGTGTAGGCCAAAGTAATTAGGGAACTTGAAAAATATAGCTTTCAATACATCTCGGTCGGTTATAGATGCTTCCCAAGTCTACTTTGTTGCTGTTAAATTTCTATATTCAATTAATTGAAAAATATTTTTTCCCATTAAGCTGTTCGAAATGTAAAAGGAGAACATTCATTGTGAATGTCAAGTGAGGCAACAGCTCTGGAGCCTTGACTAGGTACGAGGTCCATTTTTAATCGTACTCAATTGCACATTTCATTAACAGTAATTTGTTTCAAATGAAATTGCCGGGATTATTTATTACAGCGTTAGTTTCACTGCAATTCTACAGCTGTCTCCCATTACAAGAGACTTTGAAAGAGTGGCTTCTTTCTTGTCATGAAGAATCAAACATTAATCAGCTATCTCTGCGCCAGAAAGACAGACAGACAGAAAGAAAAACAGAAAGAAGGAAACTCTTGTTCACTTAATTTATCTGCATTGTTCATATTGAAGCCGTCCATTACAAATGAAATATTTGAAATAAGAAATTGACTAAAATGTAATTGAATTTTGAAGCCCCCCAAACAGAACAAGTCGGATTTTAAAAGTTCTGTTAACAATGACGTACTTACTTTGCCAAATTAAATCGAGCATCAGCTTTTGCAATAGAAAACAATTAATTTATTCCCAAGATAAAAGCAATGTGGATGCTGGAAAATCTGAAACAAAAACAGAAAATGCTGGAAAAACTCAACAGGTCTAACAGCATCTGTGGAGAGAAAAACAGAATTAACATTGAGTCCATATGACTCTTCTTCAGAGCTACTGAATTTCTAGGCTGCTAAAGAGTCATACGGACTCAAAACATTAACTCTGTTTTTCGCTCCACAGATGCTGTCAGACTTGCTGAGTTTTTCCAGCATTTTCTGTTTTGTAACTTACTCCCAATACTTTTTCTAAATTTAGTATAAACAGCTTCTGACACTCCCATGATGGCTTGATGAGCAAATACACCACATGATCACAGTATCTTTGCAGTGTAGAAGGAGGCCATTCTGCCCATCGAGTCTGCACTGGCTCACTGAAAGAGCATTTAATCTAGTCCCACTCCTCTGCCTTATCCCCATAAACTTGCACACTCTTTCTTTTCAGATAGCAATCCAATTTCCTTTTGAATACCTCGATCGAACCTGTCTCCACCACCCTTTCAGGAAGTTTGTTCCAGACTCCATCACATTTACTCCTTTCGCCAATTATTTTGAATCTGTGCCCTGTGGTGCTCAGATATACTACTCAAATTTCATGCCTGGCTTGCACTGAGTAAGCTGATCTGAATGAAGATGGCAGAAGAATGCTTCAATTAGTCTCAATGTCACTTGGCTAGGGAGGGGAAAAAATAAATCAAATCAAAATTGGGCACAGTTCCTGCTCTAGGTCACTGTCCACTAATCCCTGCTGGAAATGTACTTGTGTGGAAATCGGGTAAATACAATATCAGATCTGGCTGTGGTGCACCCTGAAGTTGAATATCCTTCTGATTCTCATTGTTTGGTCTCACACGTGAAGAACAACCACTTCAGCACTTGGTGCAGGTGAAACAACATCTGAATGAAGGCGTCAAGGCCTTCATCGGTGAACTGAAAACTGTTTCAGAAAAAACAAACTGGTTATTTTGTGCACACTCTGTGCAAAGTCATCATAAGATCTAACTCCCTAGGAATTATTATAATTCTGCAAACAACTGCTCCTACTGCAAAAATAATATATTCAAGCGTTCTGTGATTGTTTCAAGTGGCAGCTTGCTGTGATCGCAATATTCTACACAACAAATAACCAAATTGTAAACTACATTGTCTTGTCCTCTAGCCAAGTTGGAACATTTTTCACTAAGTATGAATGTCATAGAGTCATAGAATGGTTACAGCACAGAAGGAGGCCATTCAGCTCATCAAATCTATTTCATTATGTCAGTCACATGGGACACCACAAGATGATGGGAAATATTCAAACCAAAACCATCTTGTTGCATGCTTCCACTTGTAATTATAGGCCACGGCAGAACTTAATATTCTCCTGGGAGGGGGTGGAGGGACCATGTAATGGGGCAAGGAGGTCCAGCGTGAAGACACCATCACTTTCCCGACTCCCCTCAATAAAGTCCAGGGCAGGAAGAGTCAATGACAACCTTCCTGCCCGAAGGCCATTTGAGGCCCTTAAGTGGCTCCGGCGGCAACCTTCATCTACGGGCCTCCTACAGTACTGGCAGTGGCCATTGCTCCTGGTGCCAGTACTGAAGAGCTGCTAAGACAGGACACCGCCCTGCATCAGAAAGTGTGGCAGGAAATTGCCCCTTTTGGAGCTGGGAACCTCAATGGCAGCCCGGGGGCTGCCTAATTGGTAATTAATCTTGATGATGCTCCTGGGAATGGCTGCAGTGAGATCACCGCTGGCTCTGCAGCCGGTGCTTGGGCCCACAGCCGCAACCATGAAATTCCTCCCGTAGTTTCTTTTCTTCCTGCAAGTGTGAACTTGTGAAAGTATTCTAGTAATACAATGATGTTTGGCAATGAGATGTCTGGTGGCGGCCTGGCTCTCGTGTGTATCTGTGCCCAGATTTCTGATAGGAGTCATGAGCTATTTATGGAGGGGATATCACCTGTCACAAAGTACCCAGCTTATGACCCGATGGCTTAGTTGGAATGAAACAGACACCAAAGGCTGGTGGGGATCAAGAAATCATGACTGTTCCCAGGAAATCAGGCACAGGCTCGCATGGGGGTCACAAATAAGGTACATGTTGAGAGAGTGGTATTCTTTTCCATTGAGTGAGTTTTCAGACTTGTGATGGGGAGCATCCGAGGCAACATGAGTGCAGTCTATGGCCATGGACCCTGGAGAAACTTGCAATCTGGATGTAGCCAAGTGTTCTCCTTTCCAGGTATGCTTTGTCGATGGGGTGTGTGGTGTGCATGTTCTACCTCGATGACAAAGCCTCGGCCATCAACTTTAGATAGTGGTGCACAGCAAACAGCAACACGTGCAGTACTGTGCGTGCCTTGGTTTGGGGCTCCACCTTTGGCTGCAGCAAGTGATACAGGTCCATGATTGCCTCCTTGGTAAAGTGAAGGTGCATTATAAGTCACTTCTTTGTGAAGCTGTCTGCGAGTAATCTTCACCCCCACCCTGAAGACCCATTGTGGGTATAGCCTCCTGAAAATACACACCATCTCGCCTCTTCTCCCAGCCGATCTCTGTCCTGTTATCTTTGCTGCTCCTCCTTATCCTCCAGTCCAGCAGATATATGAGACCACCCATGAGTGGAACAAAAATTCTTTCCAAAGCAAACAAAAACAGTGCCACACCAGCACAAAGTTGTTCCCAGATGTCAGAATTAACTCAAACAAATATAAAAAAAAAGTCGCAAAAAAGCCAGCAACCCGAGAGGACAAAGCAGCAACTAACCTGGATGGAATAGATGAGCCTTTAATTGGTATTTCTACAGAGTCCTTGCTGATTGTTGGTGTTCTGATTTGCTGGGGATGTTTATCAACAACCAGTCATGCGCAAGGATAGACCAATTCCCTGAAAGGGTTCTACACCTACCATAGGAGCCTTATTTAATCGTATACTGAGCAGTCCAATTCAAAATGATGGACAGCGTATTTCCACATGGGAAGAGCACGGTGGCATGCCATACTGGACCATTAGGAGCCCGTTTAACAGTCCTAAAATGGGAGCAGCACCACTGAATTTCTATTTCTAACTTATTTCAGACGGATGGGGTATGCATTAAACATAAAGTGCAAGAACTCACATTGGACAGTGGTGCAAAGCAGGCTTATGAAATCAGCCAGCCCATTTACTCCCCGCCCAATATTCACTTGTGTTCTCTAACGAATATTTTAACAGCAGTCATTTCGAGTTACATCCAAGACAAATTTCTATTCCAAAGTTTTTTAACGTTGAAATTGCTGAAACCCTTTTCAACAAGTAGCTCAATTTTTTTCAGTGTTTTTCGCTGTTGGGGAGACATTGGGCTGAGTTTTTAAACTTACCTGATCTGCAGGGAGTGGGTTAAACAGAAACCTAGAATTCAGAGTTCCCCGAATGCTGTAGACAACAGCTTGTCTTTGTTGGTTCCCTGCCCAAAGACCAGTCTTATTGACAAGCTGGGTCCAAAATCTAGCAAGAAGTTGATCGGTGAAGATTGCAAGAGCAGGTTAATCCAGTCTCCCGGGGGATAGGCTGATAGTGGGTGGGAGTATGGCCAATCAGGGATTGAAGGGCGATACCAACCAGCTCAGAACCAATGGGGCGATAGGAGGGGACCCAATCAGGTGTGCTGCCAATCTGAGGGGGACAGAGGGCGGAGGCCTGGGGTGGGTTGACGGCCTGAGGGGAGATCAGAGGTGAGGAAAGGGTGGGGGCTTGAGGGTGGGGAAGTTGTAGACCCCATATGCGGGTGTGGGAATTGGGGGCCCAGTGGGGGTTGGGGGGGAGTCAGAGACCTTGGCAGGGGGAGGTGGGGGGTGCAGGGTAATGGTGGTGCACTACTTGAACATGGAGGCTCCTCAGGCAGGCACCTGTATCCAGGAGGAAGATTTAAAGACAGTTCCTTCCCAAACCTGCAAAGTCCTCACCTTAAAACCTGGGAATAAAAGTGGGAAAAGGACAATTGACAGCTGCATTCTTTAGGGGAATAGAATATCACCTCATCCATCTCCAAATGTCACATCAAAAGAGTCTACGTTTTTCAAAATATTTTTCATATTATCAGACTTTTTCCTGAAGAAAATAGTTTAACCCCTTGTCAGGAACAGAGCAAAGCTTTTTTAAAAAAACTGCGGAAGTCTATGCAGTCCTCTCGCTGGTCCCAAAAATGGATTTTGTTTTCTACCATCAGTAACTTGCTGAATCTTTTTCCTTCTATGTTATTATCTATTAGTTTTAGCATGAACATAACAATCTAATAATAGATTTTATTGCCTTTGGAGTAGACAGGAAAACATGGCGGGCATGCTATGTCTTCCACAGTGCAATGAGAAGGGATAATTTAGTCTCATGGTACCCAATCCCATTTTCAGAATGCACAGCTTGGCTCTTAGTGGGGAGAGACTCGCTTCATCTGCTTATGAAAAGTGGTTAACATTAAGATTCTTAAAATTCGGGATTTCTCACAATACTTATTATAAACTGTACAACTTTTCAACATAGAATAGGTGCCACGCTGCAGCCTGTGTTCATAGAAAAAGGGCAGTATTCTGTGAATATAGCACAATGTGCTTGCACAAAGTGAATTCCTAACTGATTGTTTTTACTAAAACAGGTCACTGAAATGCCCTCTCTGCCTTGAAAATAGAATGCCTTATCCACTCTGTACACATGATAGAGATCTAATCTGCAGGTGCCACTAGCATTGCAAGAGACTGAACACCAAGTGTTCAGGGCAGACAATTACTCCGTCAAGCGATCCATGTAACTCGCTGGTGACAGCACAAATCCAAGCGGAAAACCCCTCTATACTACCCAGACAATGTTTGCACAGGGACACCTGAAAATTCAAAAGGTAATGAATTCTGATGGAAGGTCACAGACCTGAAACATTAACTCTGCTTCCGCAGATGCTTCCTGTCTTGCTGAGTATTTTTTCTTTTTGTTTAAAATTAAAGAGGGATTTTTTGTAGAAATATAGGAAATTATGCAAATATTTGAGGGGACATATAATGAAAGGTTCCATCCACTATGAGTAAATTGATAATATAGGCAGGATTAGTACTGGAAGTATAAATGGAGTACATTGAAAAATGGTATGAGCTGTTGCTCAGTTGGTTGCACTCTCGCCAGAAGGTTTTGGGTTCAAGTTCCAATCCAGAGACTTGAGCACACAATCCAGTGCAGTGCTGAGGGACATTACAAACAAGGTCCCATCTCCCCTTTTATGTGGACATGAGGTCGAAGATCCCATGGCACTATTTCAAAGAGGAGGACGTTCGCCCTGGTGTCCTTAGCAATACTTATCTTTCACCCAGCATCACTAAAAAATATTGTTTGCTTATTATCACGCCGCTGTTTGTGGACTTTGCTGTGTGCAATTTGACTGCAGCATTCCCTATAACACCAAGTACACTTCAAAAGTGCTTTAATACCTTTTTGGATATCTGGAGATCAAGAAAGATGCTATATAAATGCAACTTCATAGGCAGAATTTTAAATTCCATGGGTGGGCACGAATAGGCGCAAAATCGCGCGAGATGACATCGCGCACTCACGTGATATTTCGCTCGGCGGGCGAGTGCAGCAGTCAGAAGAGTGCCCGCTGACAAGCCCATTAACGGCGCAATTGTAAGTGATTTTTCATGGCCAATGGCAATCGGCAAGGCAGCCTTTACACTTTTGATGATACCAAGGGCGGGAAGAAGTCTCCGTTCGGATATAAAAAGAAATATCTGGGGATAGCTTTTTTATGAGGTATGCTTTCAGGTGCTTGAGTATGCTGCATGGACATTTTTTGCAGCAGCATTTTTGTGCTTTCTTTTATTATTTGCAGGTCTGCAGCTGTCTGCCCTTCAGGGAGCTCAGTGGAAGCGCTCACCCTCGTCTGCGGTGTTCATTGTCCAGCCAGCGTGAAATCGCGGTTGGGGGCTGATCACGTTCAGAAGCTCATTTCCCGACTGCTCCCAGGCCCACTGATTATGCGTGCATGATGAACGCAAAATTCGAGCCTATGTGTCTGCTGTGAATGGGAGGACAAGTCACAGGACTGTTTATTTCTGTTTTATTGAGTTATTTTAGATTGGAGACTGCAGGAGCTGATCATGATGCATTCCTACTTTACAACGATTAACACACTTGAGATGTAGCTATAAAGTGCTTTGAAGTGTGCCCTGAGATGTGAAAGGCACTATATAAATGCAATGCCTTCTTTCCCTCTCTAAAAGATAGAGAATACCAAGTCATCTTGTTAAGGATACAATTAATAACCAAATTGATGCATCTGCAAACTTGGATTTCAACCAGCATTTCAAAGTAGGCTACAGAAGCAAGTAACTTCTTGACAAGCCCCTTTTCTTCCATAGACTATCTGGTTGGACAATTATCACAGAAATATACATATCCTCAGACAGGTGTTGCACATTACTGGACCTCCACCAATCAACTGCCCCTCACCTTCTAGCCCTTCAACACACACAAAGTGAATCTTTTCAGCTAACAGCTGAAAATTTTACTCTAAACTAACAATATAGTGGTTTATGGAAAATAGATGTTTCAGTTTGATGTTATTAGGGCCATTAAGAGTATACTTGAGAAAATAATATAAACACTTGAAACAACATATCAAAGGATCCAAGCAAAGAACAGAGAAACAGGAAGAGAGTAGCTAGCTCCTATCTTGGACACAGTCGTTGTGGGCCAAATTGTCTCCTTCCCCAATTCTTAATATTACAAAAGTATCAACTGTACTTCTCTGCACATTTTTGAGTTAAAAATTTATGAGCAAAACCCATTGACTTGTTTGAAATTTTCCCTTATCCTTTTCCCCCCTTAACCTTATTTGAATATTTCTTTTACATTTTTTGCACCTTAAACCAGAATCAATCTAAAATTAAAGAGAATGCATTTTCTTACTGAATAATCAACAAAATGTAGACGTTATTTGTCCCTCTGAATGCAGACATTTGTTGGACTTCCTATTAATCATTGAATAAAGAATCAGTTCTAATCATTTGGAGTGAAATTAGGAAGTGCAGCATTTTGAAATTCCTATTGCATTACCTAATCTACAGGCAGTTACAGAATCAGCCTTTATGAAGCAATGTTGAACGTTGTTCATCGGATGTGGGCGTCGCTGGCTAGTGTTTATTGCCCATCCCTAATTGTCCTTGTTCAGAGAGCATTTAATAGTCAACCACATTGCTGTGATCTTGAACTCACATTTCCTTCTGGCAAGTTTCCTTGCCTAAAAAGCATATTAGTGAACCAGATGGGTTTTTTACAACAATTTTCATCCAGATTTTTCATCGAATCTGGTCATATAGATTTTTATCAAATTCAAATTTCGCCATCTACCTTGGTGGAATTCAAACCCAAGTCCCCAGAGCATTAGAAACGAAAATAAAAATACTTGGAAAAACTCAGCAGGTCTGACAGCATCTGTGGGGAGGAACACAGTTAACGTTTTGAGTCTGTATGACTCTTCAACAGAACTAAGGAAAAATAGAAAAGAGCTGAAATATAAGCTGGTTTGGGTGGGGGGTGGGACAGGTAGAGGTGGATAGAGGGCCAGTGATAGGTGGAGATAGCCAAAAGATGTCATAGACAAAAGGACAAAGAGGTGTTGAAGGTGGTGATATTATCTAAGGAATGTGCTAATGGGTGACATGAAGGGTAGAAAGCAGGACAAACAAGGTACAGATAGCCCTAGTGGGGGTGGGGTGGGGGGAAGGGATTGAAATAGGCTAAAAGGTAGAGATAAAACAATGGATGGAAATACATTTAAAAATAATGGAAATAGGTGGGAAAAGAAAAATCTATATAAATTATTGGAAAAAAGGGGGATCGGAAAGGGGGTGGGGATGGAGGAGAGAGTTCATGATTTAAAATTGTTGAACTCAATATTCAGTCCAGAAGGCTGTAAAGTGCCTAGTCGGAAGATGAGGTGTTGTTCCTCCAGTTTATATTGAGCTTCACTGGAACAATGCAGCAGGCCAAGGACGGACATGTGGGCATGAGAGCAGGGTGAAGTTTTAAAATGGCAAGTGACAGGGAGGTCTGGGTCATGCTTGTGGATAGACCGAAGGTGTTCCGCAAAGCGGTCACCCAGTCTGTGTTTGGTCTCTCCAATGTAGAGGAAACCGCATTGGGAGCAGCGAATGTAATAGACTAAATTGTGGGAAGTGCAAGTGAAATGCTGCTTCACTTGAAAGGAGTGTTTGGGCCCTTGGACAGTGAGGAGAGGGGAAGTAAATGGGGAGGCGTTGCACCTTTTGTGGTTGTATGGGAAGGTGCCGTGGGAGGGGGTTGAGGTGTAGGGGTGATGGAGGAGTGGACCAGGGTGTCCCAGAGGAAACGATCCCTGTGGAATGCCGCCATGGGGGGTGAAGGGAAGATACGTTTGGTGGTGGCGTCATGCTGGAGTTGGCGGAAATGACGGAGAATGATACTTTGAATGTGGAGGCTGGTGGGGTGATAAGTGAGGACAAGGGGGACCCTATCATGGTTCTGGGAGGGAGATGAAGGTGTGAAGGCGGATGCACGGGAGATGGGCCGGACACGGTTGATGGCCCTGTCAACCACCGTGGGTGGAAAACCTCGGTTAAGGAAGAAGGAGGACATGTCAGAGGAATTGTTTTCAAAAGTGGCATCATCAGAACAGATGTGACGGAGGCGAAGGAACTGAGAGAATGGGATGGAGTCCTTACAAGAAGCGGGGTGTGAGGAGCTGTAGTCGAGGTAGCTGTGGGAGTCGGTAGGCTTGTAATGAATATTGGTGGACAGTCTATCATCAGAAATTGAGACAGAAAGGTCAAGGAAGGGAAGGGAAGTGTCAGAGATGGACCATGTGAAAATGATGGAGGGGTGGAAATTAAAAGCAAAATTAATAAATTTTTCCAGGTCCAGACAAGAGCATGAAGCAGCACCGAAGCAATCATTGATGTACCGGAGAAAGAGTTGTGGGAGGGGGCCGGAGTAGGACTGGAACAAGGAATGTTCCACATAACTACTCTGGGTCTCTGGATTACTAATTCAGTGACAATACCACTAAGCCACCAACTTGCCCAAGTTCAGTTGCTTGATTTGTTCTTTAAATTCTTAAGAGTCTGACCCTTACCAGAGCCATGCCCAGATGTAGTTAAATCTGTACATGTAATTTTTACATTGTGGGTAAGAGAGTTATTTAAGGAATCATTGAAAAGCATTTCTTAAAACAGCTTCTCCAACTGTAGTTCTCAAGGTCTGGTACTAGCTGCCTGAAAAACTGCAATCGTGGCTCTTTCCAGTTAAGACAATTGTACTAGATAATACAGTACTTCAATTAATATGTCTGAATCTTCAGAAGTAGAAAAACAGTTCATGGTAAATAAAACACAGTTTCCTATCCTAAGTCGTTTCCTTATATTTAATCCAGCTCCAAGGTGCTGCATTATTGGACACAGATACCCATGTGCTATTACAGTCCCCCGGCCATTACTATCATCATAGAGGGCATCACAAATCAACTATATTTTTAGAGTTTTACGTTCAATAATTTAAAAATGATATATGCAAATCTTTTATCACTGAAGATAATTGTGTTGTATAAATCATAATCTTCCTTACTTACATCAAGATGATTCTGCATTAAATATTAGAATATACACAATTTCATTAAACTTTACTAGCATCAGCTTTTACTGCAATATGAACCTTACAACACTGCATGATTATTTCATCTGTACAAATGCTCAGACTTCATTGAAATCCTCAGGTTATTAGAACCACTTTAGTCAAGGGATCATTCATTTTTATCCCATTCCATTTTTTTCCCTTGCCTAACTGTTCCAAGGTCATTGATTCCTTGCTGGGTACGGTTCTACAAACACTTTATGCATTACCTCCACCAAATAGCCATTCTTCATCTGTGAACATGGATAATGTCAGCAATCTGTCTGACCACTGAAAGCGTCATTGCCAAAGCTAATTCTGAGCTGTGCACAGAGGTACATCCAGTGGAGTCAGTGGAGATTGATCAGGAATGGGAGCCCTAGACATTGTCCCCCTCCCAAATTCAATAGCAGCACCTCTCCTGATATCCAGGTTCAGGTGAACTAATTTGGGATTTTCACAGTCTGCATAGCTGAGTTATTCAGTGGTTAAACTCATTGAGCCATAAGGAGACCAGGCATTAATCATTTAAACTTTCGCAGCCAGAAAGCACTACTCTGTTCTTCTGTTTATTGAATCTTGCACTTAAAGAAACACTTACACCATTATAACCTGGAAATGATTTAAAGCAACTACTTAATTAATAGCCCTCTGTTTTTTCATTCTGCTGCTATGAGAATAAACCTAAATTACTTTTTCTCTATGACTTTCTAACACTCTAGCTATATAGTTTAGTAAAATAATTTGTTCTTGTATTGATCCAGATGACAGAATAGTTGATGAACAAGGTAAAATCATAAGGCCATAAGATGTAGGAGCAGAAGTAGGTCATTTGGCCCATTGAGTCTGCTCCGTCATTCAATGAGATTGTGGCTGATCTGATAATCCTCAACTCCACTTTCCTGTCTTTTCCCCATAACCCTTGATTCCCTTACTGATTAAAAATCTGTCTGTCTCAGCCTTGAATATGCTTAATGACTCAGCCTCTACAGCCGTCTGTGGTAAAGAATTCCACAGATTGACTACCCTCTGAGAGAAGAAATTCCTCCTCATCTATCTTAAATGGGCAAACACTTACTCTGAGATTATGCTCTCTGATCCTACACTCCCCCACAAGGGGAAACAACCTCTCAGCATCTACCCTGTCAAACCACGTAAGAATCTTATATGCTTCAATTAAGGTCGCTTCTCATTCTTCTAAATTCCGATGAGCACAGGCCCAACCTACTCAACTTCTCCCCGTAAGAAAATCTCTCCATACCTGGGATCAACCTAATGAACCTTCTCTGGACTGCCTCCAATGCCAGTATATCTTTCCTTAGATAAGGGGACCAACATTGTTCACAGCATTCTAGGTTTGGTCTAACTAGTGCCTTGTATAGTTTTAGCAAGACTTCGTTATTTTTATACTCCATTCCCTTTGAAATAAAGTCCAACATTCCATTTACATTACCTATTATCTGCTGACTTGTATGTTAGCTTTTTGGGATTCATGCACAAGGACTCCCAAATCCCTCTGTGCTGCAGCCTTCTGCAGTCTTTCTCCACGTAAATTCTATTCTTCCTGCCAAAATGCATAACCTCACATTTTCCCACATTATATTCCATCTGCCAAGTTTTTGCCCACTCATTTAACCTGTCTATATCCCTCTGTAAACTCCTTGTGTCATCCTGACCAATTGCCTTCCCGCCTATTTTTATGTCATCCGTAAGCTTGGCGATGCTACATTCACTTCCCTCATCTAAGTCATTAATATATATAGTGAATAATTGTGCCCCCCACCCCCTCAACAAGCACTGATCCCTGTGGCACTCCACTAGTTACAGGTTGCCATCCTGAAAACGCCCCCCCCCCCCCTTATCCCAACTCTGTGTCCTCTATTAGTTAGCCAATCTTTTACCCAAGCTAATATACTACCTCCAACACTATGGGCTCTTATCTTATTAAGCAGTCTTATGTGCGATACCTTATCGAAAGCCTTTTGGAAATCCAAATATATTAAATAAATAAACAATAGAACCATAGAAAAGTTACAGCACTGAAGGAAGCCATTCGGCCCATCTTGTCCATGCCAGTCCGAGGACACCCAGGTGCCCTTTCTAATCCTTGTTGCACCCGGCCCATAGCCCTGCAGCTTATAGCAGCACTTAAGGTGCAGATCCAGGTACTTTTTAAAAGAGTTTAGTGTTTCTGCCTCTACCACCAACTTGGGCAGCGAATTCCAGAAGCCCGCTACCCTCTGTGTAAAAAAGTTCTTCCTCATGTCCCCCTACACCCTCTGCCACTTATCTTGAATCTATGTCCCCTGGTTCTAGAATTTTCCACCAAGGGAAACAATTTTATCCTGTCCACTCTATCTATTCCCTTCATAATTTTGTACACCTCAATCAAGTCACCTCTCAGCCTTCTTTGTTCTAAGGAAAATAAACGCAACCTATCCAATCTCTCCTTGTAGCTACACTTTTCTAACCCTGGCAACATTCTTGTAAACCTCCTCTGCATTCTATCCAGAGCTATTACGTCCTTTGTGACCAGAACTGCACACAATACTCCAGTTGTGGCCTCACCAGTGTTTTATACAATTCCAACATTATATCCTTAATTTTTATATTCTAAACCTCTGCCAATGAAGGAGAGCATTCCATATGCCTTCTTTATAACCTTGTCTACTTGAACTGCTGCCTTCAGGGACCTGTGTACTTGTACGCCAAGATCTCTCACTTCATCTACCCCTCTTCGAATATTCCCATTTATTTTGTAATCCCTGCAACTGTTTGACCTCCCTAAATGTATGACCTCACACTTCTCTATGTTAAAATCCATCTGCCACTTTACCGCCCACTCCACCAACCCATCCATATCGTTTTGGAGATTATGGCTATCCTCCACACTATCCACTACTCAGCCAATCTTTGTGTCATCTGCAAATTTCCCGATTGTGCCCCCCATGTTCATGTCCAAATCGTTAATATATAACACAAACAGCAAGGATCCCAACACCGAGCCCTGTGGAACACCACTTGAGACAACTTTCCATTCGCAAGGGCATCCATCGACCATTACCCTTTGTTTCCTGTTACAAAGCCAACCTTTTATCCAGTTTGCCACATTACCCTGAATCCCATGGGCTTTTACTTTCCTGACCAATCTGCCATGTGGGACCTTGTCAAATGCCTTGCTAAAATCCATGCACGCAACGTCCACTGCGCTACCTTCATCAACCCTTCTTGTCACTTCCTCCAAGAATTCAATCAAATTTGTGAGGCAAGACCTTCCTTTAACAAATCCATGCTGACCATCTCTGACTAGTCCATGCCTTTCCACATGACAGTTAATCCTATCTTTCAGGATTGATTCTACTAATTTTCTCACCACCGATGTAAGATTAACTGGCCTATTATTGTTTGGCATTTCCTTTGATCCCTTTTTAAACAATGGAACTACGTACATCTACTAGTTCCCCTTTATCTATCCTGCTTGTTGCCTCCTTAAAGAATTCTAATAAATTTATCAGGCATGATTTCCCCTTCATGAAGCCATGCTGACTCTGCTTGATTATATTACGCATTTCTAAATGCTCTGGTATTACATCCTTTATAACAGACTCTAACATTTTCCTAATGATGGATGTTAAGCTAACTGGCCTATAGTTACCTGTTTTTGTCTCCCTCCCTTTTTGAATAAGGGCATTTAGGGCAGTTTTCCTATCTTCCGGGGGCTTTTCCAGAATCTAAGGATTCTTGGAAGATTATCACCAGTGCATCCACTATTTGTGTAGCTACTTCCTTTAATATCCTAGGATGCAATCCAGCAGGTCCAGAGGCCTTTAGCCCCATTAGTTTCCCTAGTACTTTTTCTCTAGTGATTGGTATTGTATTTATTTCCTCCCCCTATTGTGCCCCTTGATTATTTAGTATTTTTGGAATGCTATTAGTATCTTCTACCATGAAGACTAATGCAAAGTATTTATTCAACTCCTCAGCCATTTCCTGGTTTCCCATAATTATTTCTCCAGCCTCATTCTCTAAAGGACTTATGTTCACTTTGGCCTCTTTCATCCTTTTTATATATTTAAAGAAGCTCTTACTGTCCATTTTTATATTATTGGCTAGTTTACCCTCAAAGTTTATTTTCTCCCTCTTTATTTTTTATGGTCATCTTTTGTTGTTTTTTAAAACTTTCCCAATCCTCTGGCTTATCATTAACCTTTGCCACATTGTATGTTTTTTCTTTCAATTTGATACTATTCTTAACTTCCTTGGTTAACCATGATTGATTTATTCCCTTCCTAGAAACCTTCTTCCTCACTGGGATATATCTTTGTTGTGAGTCATGAACTATTTTCTTAAACGTCTGCCATTGTTCATCAACTGTCTTTTATGCTAAACTCCTTTCCCAGTCCACTCCAGCCAACTCTGCACTCATTCCTATGTAATTACCCTTATTTAAGTTTAGCATAGTTGTTTCCGACCCAAGCTTTTCAATCTTAAACTGAATGCTAAATTCTACAATGTTATGGTCACTGTTTCCTAGAAGATCTTTTACTCTAAGATCATTTATTAAACCTGCCTGATTACCAGATCCGAAAGAGCCTGATCCCTGGTTGGATCCACAACATCTTGTTCAAGGAAACTGTCCCAAATACTCTTTATGAATTCTTGCTCAAGGCTACCTCTGCCAGTTTGATGTTCCCAAGATGCCATGACTAATGTACTGCCTTTTTTACATGCCCTCACTATCCTGATTTATTCTCTGTCCTACAGTATAACTACAGTTAGGGGCCTATAGACTACTCTCACCAGTGTCTTCTTCCACTTGTTATTTCATTCCTCCATCCCTATGGATTCTACATCTTCCAATCCAAGATAATTTCTTGCTATCGTGCATATTCCATCTCATGCTAACAAAGTTACAACCTTTCTTTCCTGCCTGTCCTTTCGAAAAGTCACATACCTCTGAATATTTAGTTCCCAGCTTTGATCTCCTTATAACTACATCTCCGTAATGGCTATAAGATCATACACATTAACCTCTATTTATGCCATTAATTCATTTATTTTGTCTGAATACTATGTGCATTTAAATAAAGAGCTATTAATTTTGTCTTTTTACCATTTTTTCCCCCTTTGACCCTATTTGTTGCTTTAAAAAAAAACGTTTGTACACTCTGTCCGTTCCTGTCACACTCTGGGTATCAATGCCTAAATAGCTGCCCTGCAATGCTGCCATATCCATTTGCTTTGTTAGCCTACATATCCCCTCTCCAGCAGCACCACCCCCCACCCCCCCTCCTTGTCCTCCCACCCATTTTGTTTAAAACCCTCTCTACAGCTCCAGTTATTCGATTCACCAGGACCCTGGTCCTAGCACAGTTCAAGTGAAGCCCATCCCACTGGAACAGCTCCCTTCTACTCCAGTACTGGTGCATTTGTAAAGCCCAGAATAATTGTATCTCTCCTTCTATTCTTTCATGGGATGTGGGCATTGCTGACAAGGCCATATTTGTTGCCCATCCTTAATTGCCCTTGAACTGAGTGGTTTGCTCAGCCATTTCAGAGGGCAATTAAGAGTCAACCACATTGCTGTGGGTCTAGAGTCACACGTAGGCCAGACCAGGAAGGTCAGCAGATTTCCTTCCCTAAGTGACCCAGAAGGGTTTTTACAGCAATCAATGATGGTTTTATGGTCACCTTTACTGGTGATACTAGCTTTTCAATTCCAGATTTATTTATTGAATTTAAATTCCACCAGCTGCCTTTGAACCCATGTTCTACAGAATTCAACTGGGCCTCTGGATTACTAGTCCATTGACATCACCACTATGCCACAGTTTGTGTCATCACAAAACGAGAAATTGGAATTGATACATAAACAACAACAATAATTCACCTTAATACAACTGTGCGAAAGCATAAGAGGAAAGCATAAGAGGCCAGACTCGGAGGAGCATAGAGTTCTCAAGAGGTTACTGAGATATGGATGGATGAGGCTGTGAAGGATTTGAACACAAAGGATCAGAACATTACATTGGAAGTGTTCGGGGACCAGGAGCCAATGCCGATTGGTGGGCACTCGGGTAGTGGGTGAGCTGGACTTGGTGTAGTTTAAGAGTTTTGTATGAACTGAAGTTTATGGAGGGTGAAGAATAGAAGTAAAGAGAGCATTGAAACTATCAGGTCTGAATGTGACGAAGACACAGATGAAGATTTTGACAACAGATGGCTCAAGGTAGGGACGGATAGAGGTGATGTTATAGAATTGGAAGGGTCTGGCCTTTGAGATGGGAAGAGTATAGGGTCAGAGATTCAGCTTAGGGTCAAATAGAATGACAAAATTGCAGGCAGTTAGCCTCAAACTGAGATAATGCCTCGGAGGAAAACCGAATCATTGTTGAGGATGCAATGTTTGTAGCAAGGGTCAAAGCTTTCATCTTCTCAGTATTCAACTGTGGGCTTATAACGGAGATTGGAGTTTGGGATATGGTGACAGCACGGTGGTCCTTAGATGCAGAAGTTTGAAAATTTGATCTGTCAAATGTCTATATATTTTTTAAAATGGATAAAGACAATGAACTTCAACAAACCACTTTATTATATCCTATTGTTTGAAAAATGTTCTTGATTTTATATTTTCTTGTACCAAGGATTCAGGAAGACCTCTTCTACATTGGACTGTCCAATGTTGATTCAAACTGCTCACAACTTTGGTATCGTATTTGATTCTGAGATGAGCTTCTGACCACATATCTGAACTATCACCAAGACCGCCTATTTCCAATTCCATAACACCACTCAACTTCATCTTGTCTCAGCTCGTATTGCTAAAACCCTTATCTATTCCTTTAGTTATCTCTAGACTTGACTATTCCAGTGCACTCCTGACTGGTCTCCCACATTCTCCCCTCTGTAAATCTGAGGCTATCCAAAACCTCCCTTATTCTAAGTTGCACCAAGTCCTGTTCACTCATCACTTCTGTGCTCCCTGACCTACTTTGGCTCCTGGCTTCACAATGTCATTACCATCTTTGTTTTCAATTCCATCCATGGCCTTGTCCCCCCCCATATCCGTAATCTGCACCAGCCGTACAATCCTATGAGATATCTGCGCTCCTCAATTCTAGCCAATAATTGATCTATTATTGAAGGCCATGCCTTCAGCTACTGAGGCCCCAAGTTCTGGAATTCCTCTCGTAAACCTCTCCGTCTGTCTTGCTCTCTTTCCTTCTTTAATGCTCTCCTTAAAAACCTACATGTTTGACCAAGCGTTTAATCATCCGTCCTAATATCTTTTTATGTGCCTCAACTTTAAATTTTGCTTGATAATCTCTTGTGAAGCATCTTGGGGTGTTTTACAATGTTAAGTTGTTGTTGAATATTCTGTCTGCTACAAGGACATGCAGTGCGTTCCATGGAAGATTCAATGTGTAATCTTCCTCCACTGGGAAGAATCTGGCATGTACTTTTAGGCCTAGTTCAACAGATTTTGACTTACCATGTGGGGAATATAAGGAGGAACCTATGTGTTCCATTTCATTTTACTATTCTTTACAATGCAGTGTGCTACCAGCACTCCTACTGAATCCATTAAATCACAACCACCAACCTCTAAATTATTAAACCCAAACTGTAAAACTATGCATGCATGTCCACATTAGTTGGATTTAATGAGGCATACATTTAGGATAATTACAAAAAGAGGATCTATATCCTAATCGGTTTTAAGATCTGAATGTCATCCCAAACTAACCTCTGTATTGCATGCCTGTATAATCCTGTCATCCATTATTAAATGCAAAATTTGCCTCACTTACTTTACAACTAAATAGATTAATATAAATCATTACCTGCTATGGCAAAATCTAATCTCTCTTCAGCTGCTTTTATATGTTTCTGTGCTATCGGCTGCCAACATACAGGTCTTGCACAGCTAGCAGACAAACTCCAGAGGTTTTACCGGTTTGACTTGAATGCTATCAGTCTTTGAGGCCTTGTGAATACACTGTTCTGACAGCCCAGAATAATCCTGGTGATTTTTTTTTATAGTGATGTCACCTTCGGTAAAGTAATACCATTACTTTATGCATTTAGAAATGGCCAAACTGTTACAGCTAGTCTCTGCATGCACAAAATACCATTGTGACTAATTTACAAAAAAACTGGTTGTGCTGTTTGGGCATATAGGTGGGTGAAGAATGTACCTGTGGCCTGCAATATAATAGAACTGTCGTCTTCCAAAATACGCTGATGATCAATGGAAAACAAATGTCCCAAAGTACTTAAGTTTCTGTCTACCTTCTGCATCTCCTGGTTGCACTTCTTTGCACCAAAATCCTTTAATTTTTCCCTCCAGCTTCCCCCTTCCCTATCTCCTGAAGTCAAAGAAAACAAGCAATCAATCTAATTAAGATAGTCTGGGAGGTGAGGAAGGGGATAAATTGTGCGTGATTCCTCTCCCTTTGAATTTCTCCCATCACTGTTAAGGGTCTTAAGGCCTCATTGATGCCTTCCCACCGCAGCAGAGTTGAAATCTGGAACATAGTGGAAAGGGGAGAATATTGAATCTGTATTTTTCATACCATTGCACTGCGCACTGGTTCTTCAATTCATTATGCCATTCTCTATATGTCATAAATAATTTATGTTTTCAAAAAGCATTTTGTCCAATTAATCTTGAAGAAATAGATTTCATCCATTTATGGGAAAGTTTGCAGTAACTTGTGTAGTAGGCAGCAAAATTACATTGAACTGTGATTCAAGAGGCTTATACAGGATCATAACTTTTATCAAAAAATGTTCAGTACCTGTACTAAATTGCACTGGAGTAACTTGCTGGTTTCTGCAATTCATAAATGATTATGGTATTCAGTTAAATAAAAGCAAAATACTGTGGCTGCTGGAGATCTGAAATAAAAACAGAAAGTGCTGGAAAAACTCAGCAGGTCTGGCAGCATCTGAGGAGAGAGAAACAGAATTCGGTTTCACTCTTCTCAGATGCTGCCGGATCTGCTGAGTTTTTCCAGCACTTTCTGTTTTTTTGGTTCCATTCAATTAGATGATTTCTTTAATAGGGAAACAGTAATAGCAAATACAATTTCATAATAAGAGTGGATGTAGTCTGCACAGATTTGTCCAGTGCTTATTTTACAAATAAATCCCTTAATTGTATGGCGATTAGGTTGGAGTGATATTCAAGATTGTATAAAATGTAGTATAACAACTTGCACATATATAGCCCCTTTAAATTAGTTAAAAAGTCCCAAGGCGTTTCACAGAAGCATTATCAAACAAAACGTAACACCACTGCTGAAGGAGTTATTAGAACAGGTGACCAAACAGGTCAAAGATGTAGGGTTTAAGGAGAACACAGTAGAGAAATGGTGAGGTTTAGGGATGGAATTCCAGAGTTTAGGCAACTGAAGGCATGGCTGCAGGTGGTGGACTTTGAAATTTGGGGATTCACAAGAAGTTAGAATTGGAGAAGCTCAGGGATCTCAAAAAGGGTTGTAGGGATAAAAGGGTGCTAGGGAGGGGTGACGCCATAGAAGGATTTGAAAACAAGAATGAGAATTTTATAATTGAGCTATTCCTGGACTGTGAGTCAGTGTAGGTCAGCGAGCACAGGGGTAATAGGTCAACAAGACTTAGGAGTTGGATACAGACAGCAGAGTTATGAACAAGCTCAAGTTTACAGAAGGTGAAACGTGGGCGGCTAGCCAGGAGGGCATTGAAATAGTCAAGTCTTCAGGTCACAAAGACATGGATGAGGGTTTCAGCACTGGGGAAGCTGAAGCCGGGTGCAGTCAGAAAAAGTTACAGAGGTGGAAATAGGTCTTGGTGATGGAGACAATATGGGTTCTTATATGTAACATTTTATATCTGCATTTAACCCAAAATAAAGAATCAGTGGCACATGTACGAAAAAAATCCAACGCTGAAATTGTTTTAAAACCACCTATAAGATGCGCTGCAGCAACTCACCAAGCCTCCTTCAACAGCATCTTCCAAATGCATGACCTCCACCGCCTAGAAGGATAAAGGTCAGTGGATGCATTGGAACACTGCCACTTCAAATTCTCTTCCAAGCCACACAACATCTTGACTTGGAAGTATATTGCCATTGTTTCACTGTCACTGCATCAAAAACCTGGAATTCACTTCCTACCAGCACTGTGGACGACTGAAACGATTGAAGAATGTGGCTCACCAGGCTCACCAAGTTCTGTCGAAGGGTCATGAGGACTCGAAATGTCAACTCTTTTCTTCTCCGCCGATGCTGCCAGACCTGCTGAGTTTTTCCAGGTAATTCTGTTTTTGTTTAGGCTCACCACTATCTTCTTAAGGGCAATTAGGGATGGGCAACAAATGCAGGGCTTGCCAGCAACGCTCATTTTCCATGAAATAATAATAAAAAAGGGTCTGGCAGCTTCCCAATGGCTCAGTTTGAAAATACACCATTTATCTTGAAACTGAACGGTATACATCAGGTTTGAGGTTTGAAATGTAATCTATGCTGCATTGCTAATCTTGATAGAAATGGAGATAAGGGCAAAGGAAAGAAAATCGACTCAGCAGACCTAGGTGCTATAGAGTTTACGTGGACACCAGGATTGGGCTTGGCTGAATTGCCTCTTTTGGAAAGGTACCCTGGTGATACTCACTAGGTTCACACATTGGGAATGGTCACTTAGGTAAAACACTTGAGCACGGCTGGCATCTATGAAACTGCAGCTTAGCATTGTTGAGTGCCTCCAAAGAGAAGAAATTTTGGGTTCTGATGAAACGTCATCGGTTTGAAAGGCTAACTTTGTTTCTCTTTCCACAGATGCTGCCTAACCTGCCGAGTATTTCCTGCATTTTCTGTTTTTATTTCAGATTTCCAGCATCCACAATATTTTGCTTTGGTAGGGAATTTTCGGAGTTGGGTGAAAAAAGACTGTGGTGCAACGTCTTTTAACTTTCTAGTTATACGTGGAATCTTTTGAATTGTAGAACATTTAAGCTTTAATTGCTATATAGAATATCAAATCCAAGTGTAAGTTGTTGTTGGTGTTGTTATTATGCTGACTCAAATATTTGAAACTAAATTCCACCTACTCCATTTTGTTCGGCTAGCATTCTCATCTGAACTTTTGCTTAAATCACCATGCAGGAATAAAGTTAGCATGTTTTTAATCAGATCCAGGAAAGTTATTTTTACACTTATGAGCTAATTTGAAATCTTGTTTACCCAGTTTGCAAACTGTCCTGGTCATATTTACCCTAAAGTCCACAGTTCATTTAACAAGTTAACCACTCTTTGCAATGAAATCTTTGTGCTACTCAGAAGCTCAGGAATGCAAGTAACAGTCTCTGGCTTTAAACTGATTACCAGACCCAGTGCCTTGTGATAACACTGCTGTAATCATTGTGAAATGTGCAGATTTCTTTAAATCCAGAAGAATGTAGTGATAGCTGACTACATAGAGCAGCTCATGGGGTTACATACCAAGGTTTTCCAGTATTTAAACAGTAGAGGTTGACAACATGTTAAAAGCAATTAATAACCTTTAGTTTTTTTTTTCTTTTAAAAATAATCTGCAGCCTTCAATGGGGGAAAAAGTCAAGAAACATTTTGTAAACAATGAAGGAAAGGTCTTCTGGTAATAGTTTCTAGCATGATCAGAAATGTGTTAACAATTTTGCTACAAAAGAAATCTTCCTGCTGTCTTTATGATGTCAACATAAAATGAGCAGAGGAAATCTTCTCCAACACAACTAGCTTATACAGAGTGAAAAGCAGATGTTAATAATCAAAAGCTTTGATCTGAATTAATGTACAGTTTATATTGATTAACAATTGTAAAAGATGCTCAAGCTTCTCAATTATTTGCGTGTTTAAACCTTGGGCAAAAGCAGTAAACAGTTTTCCAAGGATTTCGAAAGCTTGAATCAATTATCTAATAGCGCAACAAAAACATTTTACTTTTACCATTTATTTCTTTATCTATCTTTCTATATGTATCCTTGTTGCTGTGCCCTTTCATAAGGCTATGAGTTGTCCTGTAAAGTTAACTTTGGTATTGCTTCCTCTAGACACATTTTTGGCGAGCTGACACAAGGCGGCTAGTTTTTAAAGTTAAACATTCTCCCGATTCACTATAATGACTGTAAAGTTTAATGTGTTGATAATTTACTACTATATGCATAGGTGATATATAAATACTTCTTACCTGTATTCAAAAAAGATGAGAAATATAGAATTTTCTTCAAGTATAAAGTATCAGAGCTGTGCCAGTGTTTGCTCTGCCTAAGCTGATGCACAAGTCATGTGTTCACACCATCCAATGTCTAGTGACAGCTATTCTAAATTCCCTCCCCTCCCATTCCAGGCATTTGTCCATACAAGGCAATAAAATGCTGACTGGATTGCTGCCAAATAGCTTATTGTACAATGGATTTTGGCATATTAGCACAAGGAAATCCACACAAACAGATAAGATGCCTTATATAGTTGAAACTATTCGATGAAGCCAAACCAGCAGTTGTAATGTAGAAATGTACCACAGAGACAGTTATATTTCACAGGCTAATATAATACCAAAATGTCTTATTTGCTTTAAAAGGATATGGCATGATTATAAAAGCAAACTACTGTGGATGCTGGAAATCTGAAACAAAAACAGAAATGCTAGAAATCAGATGCATCCTTGTCACACCTTCAGTAACTTCTGTTTTGATGTTGCCACTTTACATACCATTTTTTCCAATATATCTTCCTTTTAACTCCACCAATGATTCCACGCTACCATGGTTGGCATGGCCCTCGGCTGTGTCAGTCCCATTTCCCACCCTTCTTCTCTCACTTCTTCCCCATCCTCTCAGATCCACAATAGGATTCCCCTTGTCCTCACCTTCCATCCACCAGCTTCCAAATTCAGTGGATCATCCTCCACAATTTCTGCTATTTGCAGCATGATGCTACCAGCAAACACACCTTCCTTTCCCCCTTCAGCATTCTGAAAGGACCATTCCCTCTGCAACACCTGGGCCACTCCTCAATCACTCCCAACACTCCTCAATCACTTCTCTTCTCACGCCACCTTCCCATGTAAACACAGGAGATACAACTCCTAACCTTTTATCTCCTCACTCTGCATCAACAGTGAAGGCCCAAGGCCCTTTCCTGTGATCCATGCATGCACCTAATATCTTACTAAAACTATAATGAGTGGCAAAAATCTTTCCTTTTCCATTTAAAAATAAATGAAGTGAATTCAAAATATTAGATGGAACATTGGTCACTGAGCCTGTGAATGAATGCTGAAAGGCCAAAGTAGTTTTGCTTTACCTAAAAAAAGATACTAAAACATTACTCTGTGTAATTGTGAAAAGGCATGCAATTGAAATGCCAGGTAAAATATTTTATAAAGCTATAAAGTGTACTCTATATATGAGACAGAAGGGAATTTAATATTGCAATGCATTAATATACTGTCCTTTCACCTCTGAAGTTGTTGTTGAATACCGCTGGGATGGAAATACCCTCTCATTGATAATGTGAGGATCCAAAGTAAAACAACTGTGAGAACCAGTAACTTGGCTCTTTGTAGCCATGCACCCATTCTCCAATTGTCACATCTGATAACAAAATAAAAATAAAAATACCTGGAAAAACTCAGCAGGTCTGACAGCATCTACAGAGAGAATACAGTTAACGTTTTGATTCTTTATGACTCTTCAACAGAACTAAGGAAAAATAGAAAGGTGAAATATAAGCTGGTTTAAGGGGGAGTGAGACAAGTAGAGCTGGATAGAGGGCAGGTGATAGGAGAAGATAGCCAAAAGATGTCATAGACAAAAGGACAAAGAGGTGTTGACGGTGGTGATATTATCTAAGGAATGTGCTAATACATGACATGAAGGGTAGAAAGCAGGACGAGCAAGGTACAGATAGCCCTAGTGGGGGTGGGGTGAAGGGAAGGGATCGAAATAGGCTAAAAGGTAGAGATAAAACAATGGATGGAAATACATTTAAAAATAATGGAAATAGGTGGGAAAAGAAAAATCTATATAAATTATTGGAAAAAAGGGGGTGGGGATGGAGGAGAGAGTTCATGATCTAAATTGCTGAACTCAATATTCAGTCCGGAAGGCTGTAAAGTGCCTAGTCGGAAGATGAGGTGCTGTTCCTCCAGTTGGCGTTGAGCTTCACTGGAACATTGCCGCAGGCCAAGGACGGACATGGGCATGAGAGCAGGGTGGAGTGTTGAAATGGCAAGCGACAGGGAGGTCTGGGTCACGCTTGTGGACAGATTGAAGGTGTTCCGCAAAGCAGTTATCCAGTCTGCGTTTGGTCTCTCCAATGTAGAAGAAACTGCATTGGGAGCAGCGAAAGCAGTAGACTAAATTGAGGGAAGTGCAAGTGAAATGCTCCTTCACTTGAAAGGAGTATTTGGGCCCTTGGACGTTGAGGAGAGGGGAAGTAAAGGGGCAGGTGCTGCACCTTATGCGGTTGCATGGGAAGGTGCATGGGAGGGGGTTGAGGTGTAGGGGGCAATGGAGGAGTGGACCAAGGTGTTTCAGAGGGAACAATCCCTGCTGAATGCCACCGGGGGGGTGAAGGGAAGATGTGTTTGGTGGTGGCATCATGCTGGAGTTGGCGGAAAACTATCACATTTGATACTTTGTCTGCATGCACTGCAGTTTTCTCCACACATCTGTTTCCTTATTAGCAAGGAAATTTAAGATTAAAATAAAGTAAGAAAAAAATGAAATTAGTAAACTGTGCGGGTCTGCTGAATACATGGCCAAGTATGTTTTTGTCTCCCTTTCTGGTTCATAACTTGTAATATGACTATGGCAAAATAAGAAATATAGACAGCGCATTATGATGTCATTAACTGATATTAAGTCAGCGTGGAGTTAAGGATAGAAATGCAAATGCAGCCGACTAGATTCTTCTTGAGGTTGGGGTTAACTAATGTGTTGATGCAAAATACTAGGTTTTTTACTTTCTATCTGAATCATGGTACACTCCACCAGGCTTAGTGATAATTTTGGGTCCAGAAAGTGGGAACATATTTAATTACTTACCACTGGCATCCATGACCACTCAATCTTGTACATTCTGAATTATCAAAGCTTGTAAGTTGTTTATATTCACTAACAGAAGCACAGGCGCTGGATATAGTTTGACAATTCACCCCTCCCATTTCCCCTATAATCAAGATGGTCCACAGATAAAAGCATTTTAAATAACCTCTTACTTAGACAACTGACAGAGTGTGTGCTATTCAAACCTTTTATAACTTTGAAAAAATATCTGAAATTATAAAAATGTTGGCAGTACTTGTATTGCATTTCTTAATATTTGGAATGTGAATGAGAAGTTCTGCCCAGTGTTAACTCTTCAGGATATGTTAGGTTGCAAGGGCCATCAATAAGATCATTCACCAATGATACTTCTCTTTTTATGTCAAAGTTGATTATGATTATTTACGTGCTGTATCAAACTTGACTCTCGCAGATTTTGATTGGCTGAGGAAAATGTTTTGTAGCCAGTTTTTAAGCAACCAAGGGATTTCTTTACCTAGAAAGTGGTGAGAATGTGAAACTTGCTACCATAGGGAGTGGTTGAGGTGAATAGATTAGGGGAAGCAAGATAGGCATATGAGGGAGAAGAGAATACAATAGAAGGTTATGCTGATAGAGTTCGATGAGGAAGGATGGGGGTGCTCGAGCAGAGCATTAACGCTGAAATTGAATGCTTGCCATTTCAACACACCACCCTGCTCTAATGCCCACATGTGTGTCCTTGGCCTGCTGCAATGTTCCAGTGAAGCTCAATGCAAACTGGAGGAACAGCACCTCATTATCTGATTAGGCACTTTACAGCCTTCCGGACTTAACATTGAGTTCAACAACTTCAGATCATGAACTCTCTCCTCCATTCTCACCCCTTTTTTCAAATATTTATTTTAAAATGTATATATATATATATATATATATATATATTTTCTCAACTATTTCTATTATTATTTTATCCCCACCTTTTAGCCTATTTCGATCTTTTCTCCCACACCATCATCTCCCCCACCCCAACCCCACTAGGGCCATCTATCACTTGCTCATTCTGCTTTCTACTCTTAATGTCACCATTAGCACCTCCTTTAGCTGGTATCACCACCATCAACACCGCTTCGACCTTTTGTTTATGACATCTTTAGCAATCTCTCCTTTGCCTCCACCTATCCAGCTTCACCTGTCACAGCCCCCTTAAACAGTATATATTTCACCACATTTTTACTTCTCTTTAGTTCTGAAGAAGCGTCATATGGACTTGAAACATTAACTCAGTCTTTCTCTCCACAGATGCTGTCAGAACTGCTGAGTTTTCCAGCAATTTTTGTTTTTGTTTTAGATTTCCAGCATCCGCACTTATTTGCTTTTATCTGAAATGGAGTGACGGGCTGAATAGCCCATTTCTGTGCTGTATATCCTAAGTATGCAATCAAATGCCAAGTTTGATTATACCGGCCCCTTCTTAGTAGCTGTCTTTATATTGGTGTCAGTAGGATGCCTGTACACTGGTTCCCCAGTTATGCTGACGCATTGCCGATGTAAACTTTCTAAAGGCTAACATCCAAATAAAGAGGAATTTAAATAAAACTTTAAATTATATTTACCTTTTTGTGTAGGGTTAACAATACAATATTAAAACTGATATCGGAAGAGTTTTTTTATTTTAATATATTAATTTGTTTCAAATTCATACTTATGGAGTAAAAAGTTAAAAAATACCAGTTCAGGGAACATAAATCTCCCTTACCCTGTGCTAAGTGAATATATGTAAATAATGTGACACTGATGGAATACTATTCCATTTAAGGTGTGGGAATAATCGGAAAACATGACAAGAAAGCAATGAGATTTTATTTATTCATTCATGGGATGTGGGCATTGCTGGCTAGGCCAGCATTTACTGCCTATCCTAAGTTGCCCTTGAGAAGATGGTGGTGAGCTGCCTTCTTGAACTGCTGCAGTCCATGTGGTGTAGATTTGCCCACAGTGCTGTTAGAGAGGGAGTTCCAGGATTTTGACCCAGCAGCAGTGAAGAAACAGTGGTATATTTACAAGTCAGGATTGTGAGTGGCTGGGAGGGGAACTTCCAGGTGATGGTGTTCCCATGTGTCTGCTGCCCTTGTCCATCTAGAGTCGTGGTTGTGGATTTGGAAGGTACTGTCTAAGAAGACTTGATGAGTCCCTGCAGAGCTTCTTCTAGATGGTACATACTACTACCACTGTGGTAGTGAAAGGAGTGAATGTTTGTTGATAGGTGCCAATCAAGCAGGCTGCTTTGTCCTGGATGGTGTCAAGCTTCTTGAATATTGTTGGAGATGCACTCATCCAGACAAGTGGAAAGCATTCCATCACACTCCTGACTTGTGGCTTGTAGATGGTGGACAGGCTTTGGGGAATCAGGAGGGGAGTTACTTGTCACAGGATTCCTAGCCTCTGACCTGCTCTTGTAGCCACAGTATTTATATGGTTAGTCCAGTTCAGTTTCTGGTCAATGGTAACCCCCAGGATGTTGATAGTGGTGGATTCACCGATGATAATGCCATTGAACAATAAGGTGCGATGGTTAGATTCTCTCTTGTTGGAGATGATCATTGCCTGGCACTTGTGTGGTGCGAATGTTACTTGTCACTTGTCAGCCCAAGCCTGGAAATTATCCAGGTCTTACAGCATTTGGACGTGGACTGCTTTGGTATTTGGGGAGTCGCAAATGGTGGATCATCAATGAACATCCCCACTTCTGATCATATGATGAAAGGAAGGTCATTGATGAAGCACCTGAAGATGGTTGGGCCTAGGACATTACCCTGAGGAACTCCTGCAGCAATGTCCTGGAACTGAGATGATTGACCTCCAACAACCACAACCGTCTTTCTTTGTGCTAGGTATGACTCTAACCAACAGAGATTCCACCCCACCCCTACCGGTCCTCATTGATTCCAGTTTTGCTAGGGCTTGGTCAATTGTTGCCTTGATACCAAGGGCAGCCACTCTTACCTAATCTGTGGAGTTCAGCTCTTTTGTCCATGTTTGAAGCAAGGCTGTAATGAGGTCAGCAGCCGAGTGACCATGGCGGAACCCAAACTGTGTCAGTCTTGACATGAAATTATTACAAATTCAAGCTTCCCTTCACTAAATAAACTTGAGTTCTGTATTTAAAATCACCCCATTCCTCTCAATCTCAAGTTACCTTGTGCAAATCAGACTAGATGTTCCAATTAAAATATTTGCCCCTTGATATACAGAGTAACGTTGCCTGATTGGATTAAATCTCATAAAGTCCTTAAATGAACGTATTCCCGATCTAATGGGAGCCTAGAAACTGATCTATACACATACGGAATGGTAAAGCACATCCTACAGCATCGAGCTCCGACCGACTTACTGAACGGACCAATTCAGGACACAGTCTGCTTGAAGTTCAAAAAGCCTTGTTCAAAGACTTACTGTGAAAATAGTTGGCTCAAATCCTCCTCCACTGAACAACGCGGAGAACCGAATTCCCTTCGCAATCTTTCAGTCAGCCGGGGATCACAATGATGGACTAATTTAGTACGTTGAGCAACTGAAAGGGGAACGATGTTTCCACCCTTCCGGCAGCATTAGAGCAGAAACAATCAGCCGCCATCTCACTTTCTGAGACACTGAACTTAAAATTTGACCAGCCGGTGAATATTTTCGCATGCTGCGAAGCGCTTTTAATTTAACTCATTAGCAATGTCTTTGTAAAACTGACAAACTACAAGTTTAATAATGCGGAATTTATACAGTAAATTGTCCTAACAATGAAGAATTGTTAGGACACTTTAGCAAATGAGCATTATTTCCACAATTACCAAATTGCTACAAAACAACCTCATTTCATTTTTAAACAAAATGTTCCAAATTTGGCTGAATAAACTATGTGGAATAATTGTACTACAACATGATTAAAATGGAAGCATAGGCTTTGCTTGCCGCTAAGGAGGTTTATACAAGGAATAGCTCAGCTACGTTGATGAAAAAATCTCGAGTTATATTCGTATTCTGGATTAAGCACAAAGATTTCAGCCAAATTTCGCAAAATGGGTCAAATAACCGCAGCACTCCAAAGTTAAAGAGATAAAATCTACACTTCTGACCATCATGTATTCACTTCTGCTCAAGTGCACAAATGCGGAAGTAGGCTGAGCACACCGTTGCCTTGGGCTATGATGTCCACTTGTCATTCAAGGCTCATATATGCATCATGGACAATTGCAGTTAATGGGTGCCTAAAATATAGTGTAGCAAAGTATTCATTCTTTGGATGTGAGCTAGAGTCATTGTTATGGCAGGGGAGGCCATTTGGCTCATTGAGTCTATGCCCATCTGTGATTGCCCTTGAGGAGGTGTTGGTGAGCTAGCTTCTTGAACCGCTATAGTCAATGCAGCGTAGGTACATTCACAGTGCTGTTAGGGATGAAGGCAACATTGGTTTGGCTATGATATCCTCTACAGCTGAGTAGCCCGCAGACACTCAGATAGCACCTGGGAAAAATGAGCATGGTTTCAGGATTCATGAGTAGAAAGACAAACTGGATTGTCTTACAAGGACAGAGGGTAATTTTTATTGGGGGGGGGGGGTCTGACAGGAACATAGGACATAGGAGCAGGAGTAGGCCATTCAGCTGTTCAAACCTGCTTTGCCATTCTGATTGTGGTCTCTACTCATGTCCTGTCTGCCTCCCATAACCCTTAACTTTGTTGTCTATCAAAAATCTATCTAACTCAGCCTTGAACAAGTTCAGTGACCCAGCTTCCACTGCTTTCTGGGGAAGAGAATTCCATAAGTTCACAATCCTTTGAAGAAAAAAAATCTCCTCATCATTGTCCCCTTAAAATAAGGGGTCTTATTGACATTTAGGGCACAAAGTAGCCGCAGGAGCCGCATTACTGCCCAATAAGTGACATCTCAGCTAAAGTTTCCTCAACCGCACCACAACTGGGGAGAGAAACCTTTTGCCTGGGTGTGAGTAAGACTGTCCATTGGAACTCAGCATGCACATGGCAACTTTGTCCCCAAATGTCAATAAGACCTCTTATTTTTAAACTGTGTCTCCTCTCCAACAAGTGAGAATCCAACCATTGCCTCTGGATGTTCAATGGCATTATCATTACTGAATCCCCCACTATCAACATCCTGTGGTTACCATTGACCAGAAAGTGAACTGGACTAGCCATATAAATACTGTGACTACAAGAGCAGGTCAGAGGCTAGGAATCCACTTGCCTGGATGAGTGCAGCTCCCACAACACTGAAGAAGCTGGAAACCGTCCAGGACAAGGCAGTCTGCTTGATTGACACCACATCCACAAACATTCATTCCCTTCATCGCCGATGCACAGTAGCAGCAGTGTGTACCATCTACAAGATGCACTGCAGGGATTCACTAAGGCTCCTTAGACAGCAGCTTCCAAACCCACGGCCACTACCACCTAGAAGGACAAGGCAGCTGATAGATGGGAACATCATCACCTGGAAGATCCCCTCTAAGTCACTCACCATCCTGACTTGGAAATAAAGCGATGTCCCCTCACTGTCGCTGAGTCAAAATCCTGGAACTCCCTTCCTAACTGCACTGTGGGTGTACCTACACCACGTGGACTGCAGCAGTTCAAGAAGGCAGCTTATGACCACCTTCTCAAGGGCAACTAGGGATGGGCAACAAATGCTGGCCCAGCCAGCAAAGCCCACATCCCGTGAATGAATAAAACAAAAGTTGGTATGATGTCAATAGTTCTGAAAATACAAGTACAATTTACAATATTGGCTAAAACGGGAACTCCTTCTTAGTTCCTTTCCTTCTTAAAGTTGGGTGCTAACCAGTCTGCAATGAATAAGGCCAAGGGAGCAGGAGGTGAGTGTCATGAATGAGGTGAGCTTGACTAAGGTTTCTGGTGAGATGGAAGATAAACTAGTGTGAAGCAAGGGTTTGGAAGTAGGGTACATATTTCCTTACAGTACAGTTCAAAAGTACTTAATTGGCTGCAAAGCGCTTTGGGGAGGTCCGATGGTCGTTGAAAGGTGTTACATCAATGTAAGATTTAATTTTATTTCCCCTTGCTGACCATTACTTTCTGCGGCAAGGAACTCTCCGCTTTTTACCCATGATTGATACATCAAAGGGGTGTGACGCCGAACTAACGTAATGACGTCACCGTGCGTGCTGGCGCCGCTCACGCATGCGTGCTGAGTGCCAGCCTGTCCCTCTTGAGGAGGTTGTGTTGAGCTCGGATTCACCCCCCCACTCCCCCAGTACCGTTGTCCTAGTCACCGGTCGCAGTTCCCGTGGACAGTCTCACTCACACCTGGAGAAAAGCCTTCTCTCCCCAGTTGCGGCGCGGCTGAGGGAACTTTGGCCAAGCTGTCGTTTCTTGGGTGGTAAGTGCGCTGCAGCAACTTTGTGCCTTGCCCCCAAAATGTCAATAAGCAAAGTACAACATGGGAAACGGCCAGAGAACGGGGGTGGGGAGGGTGGGGAGGGGGAGGGGAGGAGAGGAGAGGGGAGGGAGAGGGGGATGGGGGTGGGGAGGGGAGGGGGATGGGGGTGGGGAGGGGAGGGGGGTGGGGGGGGAGGGTAGGGGAGGGGTGGATGGGGGGAGGGTAGGGGAGGGGTGGATGGGGGGAGGGTATGGGAGGGGTGGGTGGGGTGGGTGGGGTGGGTGGGGGGAGGGTAGGGGTGGGTGGGGGTGGGTGGGGGGAGGGTAGGGGAGGGGTGGGTGGGGTGGGTGGGGGGAGGGGAGGGGTGGGTGGGGTGGGTGGGGGGAGGGTAGGGGTGGGTGGGGGTGGGTGGGGGGAGGGTAGGGGAGGGGTGGGTGGGGGGAGGGTAGGGGGAGGGTAGGGGAGGGGTGGGTGGGGGGAGGGTAGGGGAGGGGTGGAGGGGGAGGGTAGGGGGAGGGGTGGGGGGAAGGTAGGGGAGGGTGGGGGGAGGGAGGGGGAGGGTAGGGGGAGGGGTGGGGGGAAGGTAGGGGAGGGAGGGGGAGGGTAGGGGGAGGGGTGGGGGGAAGGTAGGGGAGGGTGGGGGGAGGGGTGGGGGGAGGGAGGGGGAGGGGGAGGGGTGGGGGGAGGGGTGGGGGGAGGGTGGGGGAGGGTGGGGGGAGGGAGGGGAGGGGAAGGGGTAGGAGAGGGAGGGGAGGGGAAGGGGTAGGGGAGGGAGGGGAGGGGAAGGGGTAGGGGAGGGAGGGGAGGGGAAGGGGTAGGGAAGGGAGGGGGAGTGGTGGGGGAGGGTAGGGGAGGGAGGGGAAGGGGCAGGGGAGGGAGGGGAAGGGAGGGGGAGTGGTGGGGGAGGGTAGGGGAGGGAGGGGAAGGGGTAGGGGAGGGAGGGGAAGGGGTAGGGGAGGGAGGGGAAGGGAGGGGGAGTGGTGGGGGGAGGGGTGGGGGAGGGGAGGGTAGGGGAGGGAGGGGAAGGGGTAGGGGAGGGAGGGGAAGGGAGGGGGAGTGGTGCGGGGAGGGGTGGGGGAGGGGAGGGTAGGGGAGGGAGGGGAAGGGAGGGGGAGTGGTGGGGGGAGGGGTGGGGGAGGGGAGGGTAGGGGAGGGAGGGGAAGGGGTAGGGGAGGGAGGGGAAGGGAGGGGGAGTGGTGGGGGGAGGGTAGGGGAGGGGGAGGGGTGGGGGAGGGGAGGGGGGAGGGGGGGAGGGGGGGAGGGGGTGGGGTGGAGGGGGGGTGGGGGGAGGGTAGGGGGAGGGGGTGGGGGGAGGGTAGGGGGAAGGTGGGGTGGGGGGGAGGGTGGGGGGAGGGTAGGGGGAAGGTGGGGTGGGGGGGAGGGTGGGGTGGAGGGGAGGGTAAGGGAGGGTGGGGTGGGGGGGAGGGTAAGGGAGGGAGGGGGTGGGGGGAGGGTAGGGGGAGGGTGGGGTGGGGGGGAGGGTGGGGTGGAGGGGAGGGTAAGGGAGGGAGGGGGTGGGGGGGAGTGGAGGGGAGGGGGTGGGGTGGAGGGGAGGGGGTGGGGTGGGGAGGAGGGGAGGGTGGGGTGGGGGGGAGGGTAGGGGAGGGTGGGGTGGAGGGGAGGGGGTGGGGTGGAGGGGAGGGGGTGGGGTGGGGGGGAGGGTAGGGGAGGGAGGGGGAGGGTGGGGTGGAGGGGGGGAGGGGGGTGGGGTGGAGGGGGTTGGGGTGGAGGGGGGTGGGGTGGGGAGGAGGGGAGGGGGGTGGGGTGGTGGGGGAGGGTGGGGTGGAGGGGGGGAGGGTGGGGTGAGGAGGGTGGGGGGGGGAGGGTGGTGGGGTGGTGTGGGGTGGTGGGGGAGGGGAGGTGGGTGGAGTGGGGGTGTGGGGGTTTTAAATGGGGTGAGGGGGGAGTGGGTGGTGAAATGGGGAGAGGGGGAGATGGGTGGGAAATGGGGAAAGTGGTGGGGAAAATGGTTGTGGGGCAATGTGGGCGGAAATGGGGAAAATGGTGGGGGGTGTGGTGTGGGTGAGCAGTAATGAAACAGGTTGGAGGGGTGGGAGAGGGGCAGGGTCCCTGGGAGGGGAAATGGTTTGGGGTGGGAGGGGATGAGGAAATGGTTTGTGGTGGGGGGAATGGGGAAAAAGGTTTGGTGAGAGGGGTGGGGGATGGGGAGAGGGGTGGGGTGGTTGGGGAATTGGTTTGGTGATGGGGTTGGGGGGGACATGGTGGGTGGAGGGGAGGGGGAGATGGATAAGGGGATAGGGTACTGGCAGGGCAGGGAGACGGGGGTTAAGAGAACGGCAGTGAAGGGAGTAAGTAGGAGGCGAAAGGGTAAAGTGAGTTGGAGGAGCAGGCGAAAGGGGTGGTTGGAGGGGGTAAAGAGGAGGGAGGATGGGGTGGAATGGGGTGAGGAAGGTGAGAGAAAGGGACATTGGAAGGGAGCAGGCAGAAGGGGGAAAGGAGTTAGGGGGGAGGTGGGGAGAGGGGTTTGGAGGTAAGGTGGAGGGGGAAAGGGGTGGGGTATGGAGGAAAGGGGCATTGGGGAGGAGATGGGGCGGGGGCATGGGAATAGGGTTTGGAGGTAGGGGGAAGAAGGGGGGTTGAAGAAGCGGGGGAAGGCTAAATGTGGAATGGGAAAGAGATTGGTAAGGGGAAAGGGGAGTGTGTGGGGGGGAAGAGGGGTTCCCTTTGATCATAAATGTTCTAAAAAAATTTACCAAGAGTGCTGAATTTCTGGTCTCATGTTCTGAGCTGTTGTGCCAGGCAGCTGGTGGAGTGGGCACTTGGTGCCCTGGCGGCTGAAGGGTTGATTTGAGCAGTCGTGGTGTCCAGATCATGATGTTAGTGCTAGTGACTTGGTATTTTCAGTGTGATGTTTATGACATTTGTGGTCTGGATGCTGATAACTGATAATGAACAACTTGTGGCACAAGTGGAATGGTAATTTTTAAGATGGAAGTGACTTTTCTGGGACCGTGACACCATGATGGCCGGGAGCCTAGTGATCACTTGTAGCCATGTTTGATGTTTTTGATAGCAGGGTGTGGGTGAATTTGGCAATGTATTTATGCATAGCTTGGGCCTCCTTTGAACTGCAGGTAATGATGCTGTCACGATAGTGTTAGGTAGGGAATTCCAGGGAAGTGACCCAGTGACCATGAAAGAAAGGTGAAATATGTCTAAATAGGGTGTGACTTGGGAGAGGAATTTGCTAATCATGGTGTTAATCAGGTTGTTCTGGCTCATGGTGCTAGAGGCCACAGGAGGGGAAGCAGTTGATGAAGTTGGTGAGTTCCTGTGGTGCTTCCCATAGATCAGTGGTTGCCAAACTTTCTTATTGCATACCTGTTCCTGACCTAAACAATGTATCGGTTTAATATTTTAACTTTTTTAATGCTCAAGCACTGTACAAAAATGTACAAGTTATAATACATGTATGCAACTTAAACAATGGCTTAATAGCATTACTCTCCCTTAATGTGACTTTTGACCTTGTTCAAGCATAAGCACATAATACTTGGAATGATGATCTTGATAATTTGAATTGTATGTTGCTCAATAAATTAAACATTGAAATATAAGGGCAAATTTTTGGGCACTCCACAGTTGGGTGAACAATACCTTAGTTAACCTGCTCACCCCACCACGTCCCTCACGATATGTCCTCCTTAGACAGCTTTTTGAATTGTAGCCAATAGTTTGACTATGGGAACACTCTGTCGTGGTCTGCTATCACAATATGCCGTGCTGTGGGACCAAATAAAATTGAAAGTGGCAGCTATAAACTCCACGCCCTTAGAATAGGAAATTTGCAGCACAGAAGGAGGCCATATACAAGTCCAGGTCATAAACATCCATTCACTGCCACTGTCTGGCTCCTATTCCTTAGCCAATTTTGTACTGAAGTTCCACCATTCTTTTAATTCCAAGTGGTTCTACTTTACAAGTAAGTATGTTACCAGGTACTTTATCAAATGCCTTTTGAAAATTTATATGTATATCGATTGCAATCTTCATTCCTCTTTTCCGTTAATTCATCAAAGAATTCAATCAGGTTAGTCGGGCATGGCTTGGCTTTAACAAGTCTGGGCTGGCTGTCTCCTATTAACCCCTATTTCTCCAAGCACTGATTTCAATCCCCTCCCAGCTACATATTGCCTGAATCATTGATATTCAGTTTGATACTGAGCTGATTTTTAAATCCCATATCCTAACCAACTATTTCTACCTCTGCAACATTGCCGCTCCCCTGCCACTGAAACTGCCATCCATTCTTTGTTACCTCAGCACTCAATTATTCTAATGCCCTCCCGTCCTCCAGATTCTCGCATTTGCCCAAAATACAGTAGCCTGTGTCAATCTGCACTAAGTCCCATTTGCCCTTCCCCTTAATGAATCTGCAATAGTTTCTGTCCCACAGCATATTCAATTTTAAGCTAGTCATTCTTCAATTTCTTCATGGACTTGCCACATGTATCTCTACAATGACCTCCAAGTCTTCTATTACATTCCATAGCAACCTTCAGTCCTCTGATTTGGATATTTTTATATCTCCCTTCTTTACCTCATCAATGGTGGACCCTTGGTGGCCTTGGCTCCACTCTCCCTCCTAACGTCTGTACGCTCAACTTATCTCTTTTTAAAAAAAAAACTTCTCATCTGTTTTGGCCAGGTTTTGATCAGCCTCCACTTCTCTCTCCCTTTTCTTGCCATCTTCTATTTGTGAAGTCCCTTCAAATGTTTATCTTTCCAGACATTATGAATGCAAGCTTTTGTTTGAATTTGCAGTTCAGGTGATTGTTATTTCTGCATGCACTTATATAAAGTGTAAAATATATCTATCATTAATGGAATTTTAAATGGTGTGTGGATTATCTGATGCTATGATATCAAGAGTTAATATTTTTTAAAAACGTGTAAACTCTGTGAATTTCTTGACTAAATCTGTGAAGTCTCCTGCCTTACACGATATGGCTCTGGAACTGTCCAGCATCGCAGGCCCCATCTAGCTCCTTTGCACTAATTAGGGGTGGCAGGGACCAGAGTCCTCTGAGTATAGAGACTCCCCCTGAGGGTGAACATTGTTCTGTTCCTTGTCTGGCAAAATGAACCTGGAGGCACAGGGATCTCGTGGGGCCTGTGGTTGGTGAATTTAGGTCTGCAGGCTGGAGCAGTTGATTACCATCCCCAACCATTCCTGCTGTCTGCACAAGTCCATTTCCAACATTGTACCTAATATTCTCAGGAAACTGCCGTCAGTCAGCAGATTGCCTTGCTTCTGCAGACAAAAGCCCAGGTAAGCGGAGGTGATGGTCTCCTCCTCCCTGACGGTGCACTGCTCCAAGTCGTTTGGAAGAGCACAAGTTCACTGTGAAGACCTCCAATCTGTGCTAGGAAGATGAAGGAGTGGGATGAGGGGTCACTGGCAAACAAATAGCACAGAGACCTGCCTCCTTGAGACAAACCTGACACCTGTCCCAGGGTTACACCAAATGCCCTCCTTTCATTTGGGAAATGAAAGAGCATAGGAGGCACCCAACTTTTTTTTCTTTATGCATGCACTCAATGAAAAGATAATTTTTTTTAAAAGCTAAAAATAGTTAAATGTTTGCAGTAAACCTTGGATTCACCATTAGACAATTTCTTCCTGCAGAGTATGGAAAAATGATAAAAAGACAGAATTACAGGCTCTTCACCTGAATGCATGCAGTATTTGTATGCTAGCACATGATAGCACAAATAGAAATAAATTAGTATGATATAATGTCCATTATAGGGGCATGTTTGCAAAGTGACCATGGCTGGAATTAAATTCAAGGATAAGAAAGACAGGAAAAAAGGTGAAGAAGGTGGAGTAAATCTGTTTATAAAGGTTGAGATCAATACAGTAGTGAGAAATGATCTTGATTTGGAGGATCAAAATATAGAATCAGCTTGGAGATAAGAAATAGCAAAGGAGAGAAGTCACTAATGGGGGTGGTTTATAAGGCCTCTGACAGCCACATTGTAGGACAGGGTATAAATCCAGAAAGAATGGGGCTTGTAAGAAAGCTACTGTAATATTCATGGGAGATATTAATCATCTTAGATTGGACAAATCAAAGTGACAAAGATAGCCTGGAGGATGAGTTTGTATTGTGTATTTGGGACAGTTTCGTAGAATAGTAGGATCATAATATAGGATTTAGGAGCAGGATCATACCATTTTTTCTTCATTCGTTGATAGGATGTAGGCATCGTTGGCTAGACCAGCATTTATTGTCCATCTCTAATTTCCCTGCCGCCTTAAACCACTGCAGTCCATGTGGTGTAGGTATACCCACAATGTTGTTAGGGAGGGAGTTCTGGGATTTTGACCCAGCGATAGTGAAGGAATGGCAATATATTTCCAAGTCAGGGTGATGAGGGTTTGGAAGGGAACTTCCAGATGGTGGTGTTCCCATGTGTCTGCTGCCCTTGTCCTTCTAGATGGTAGTGGTTGTGGGTTTGGAAGGTGCTTTCTAAGGAGGCTTAGTGAGTTCCTACAGTGCATCTTGTAGATGCTACCTTCCTGTCACTTGCCATTTCAACTCACCATATTGTTCTCATGTCCATCCTTAGCCTGCTGCAATGTTCCCTCCTGCTGGATACCACTGTGCCGTCACCTCTGTTGGATCTGTCCTGCTAGTGGGACAGGACATTCCCAGGGATAGTAATGGTGGTGTCTGTGACATCGACATACTCACGGAATCATGCATTACAGACAGTGTCAGGCTGTTGCTTGACTAATCTGAGAGACAGCTTTCCCAATTTTGGCACAAGCTCCCGGATGAGGGGATTGAGGGGAGACGACAGCATGGTAGTAATGTTATTGGATTAGTAATTGGGAGACTTGGGTTTAAATCCCACAGGTGGAATTTTAAAAAAGATCAGTAAGGGAGGAGGCAGACAACAACGCCAGAATGAGATGGAGACTGAGTGAGTAGTGAATTTCGATCACATGGTAAGTTCTGGTAAGTCCTTTTCAGGTTTCAACTATAGATTAAGAATCAAGATCTGACATAGTACTAACCTTCAAGTACGTTAGGTTTGCTTGTTAAGTAGAGAATTGCCTGGAGCTGTCTGTCAATCACCTGAAAGCAGTTGGCTCAAGTGGTGTTGATTAATTTAGCAGGAAGCTAAACTAGCTAGTGGCTCATCGGAAGGATCATGAAAGAGAAAGGCTTTTCAAACCTAACGATCTGTAAGGGGCATGTGAGGAGATGGGTGACTATGCCAGAGTGAGATGGAGACTGAGTGAGTAGTGAATTAGGTTCAAGTGGGAATTCGGTGCATGGTGCAAAGAGCTGTGATATAAGTAGGAATTATTCTAAGTTAATTAAGTGAGCAATTAAGTTAACTAAATAACGTAAGTGACAATGGTGAGACAGATGTTATGTTGATTGTGGGAATTTTTGAAAGCCAAGGCGATCCAGGACAAACACCTGCTGAAAGTGTAAGCAGCTAGAGGAATTCTGGATCAGGCTCATTGATCTGGAAGCCGAACTGCAGATGCTGCAGAACATAAGGGAGGGTGAGAAATATCTGGAAACTTTGTTCCAGGAGATGGTCACGCCTATTAGAATAGGGTCATCTGTTTTAGTCAGCAGTAAGGGACAGGAGGATGTGACTGAGAGTGAGGCAGGTAATGGGACCGAGCAGGCAGTAGTGGAGGAGCCTCAGACTTTGCAGTTATCAAACAGGTTTGAGGTGCTCACAATCTGTGTGGACAAAAGTGAGGTCTGCAAGGTGGATGAGCTGGCTGGCCTTGGCACCATGGTGCAGGAAACCATTCAAATTGGGGAAGCAAACAGGAATGTAGGGGTAGTAGGAAACAGTAGAGTGAGGGGATTGACACTCTTCTCTACAGAGAGCGAGAGCCCAGAAGGCTGTGTTGCCTGCCCAGTGCCAGGGCTCAAGACATCTGCTCAGGGCTGGAGAGGAACTTATAGTGGGAGGGGAAGGATCCAGCTGCTGAGGTCCTTGTAGGTTCCAACGTCTTAAGCAGGATAAGGAAGGAGGTTCTGAGTAGTCAGTATGAGAAGCTAGGTATCAAATTAATTAAGCAAAACCTCAAAGATAATCTGGATTATTACCTGCACCACATGTGTTTTGGCATAGGGGAAATAAGGTTAGAGAGATGAATGCATGGCTCAGAAACTGGTGTGGGAGAGATGGGTTCCTGTTTTTGGGACACTGGCATCAGTACTGAGGAAAGTGGGGGCTGTACCGTTGGGATGGTCTGCACCTGGACTGTGCTGGGATGAGTGTTCTTGCGAATCGCATAACTAGAGAAACTAAACAGTGTGGTGGGGGACTAGCAGGTGGGTGAGGGATTATGCTTGGGTAGATATGGCAAATCAAGGAGTAGATTCAAGGCAAGGGACCATAATAATAATAATATGGGAAATGAGGGTCATAGAATAGGAGGGAGGGGCAGAGAGATAAAACCTAACAATACGCCAATAGTCAAGACTAGATGTTACAAAGATAACAAAAAGACAAAACTAAAGCCTCTGTATCTGAATGCGCATAGTGTTCAAAATGAAGTAAATGAATTGATAGCACATATTGAAGTAAATAAATATCTGATAGCCATTGTAGAGACGTCGCTGCAGGATGACAAGGATTGGGTCCTGAAAATTGATGGGTACATGACATTTAAGAAGAACGGGAAGCTAGGTAAAGGTGGAGGAGATGGCACTGTTAATCAAGGATGGCATTGGTGCAATAGTTAGAGATGACCTTTGTTCAGGAGATCAGGATGCAGAATCAGTTTGCTTGGCGTTGAGTAATAGGAGAAAGAAGTCACAAGCGGGAGTGGTTTGCAGGTCCCCTAACAGTAACCACAATTTAGGACAAAATATACAAGAAATATTAGGTGCTTGTGATAAAGGGATGGGTGATTTTAATCTACACACAAACTAGAAAAATCAGATTGGCAGTCGTAGCCTGGATGAGGAGTTCATAGAATGCTTTGGAGAGAGTTTCTAAGAGCAGCACGTTCTGGAACCAACCTGAGAGCAGATTTGGTATTGTGTATTGTAACAGGATTAATTATTGACCTCAGTGAAGGCACCTCTAGGTAGCTGTGAACACAATGTGATTGAATTTGACATCCAATTTGAAAGGCAGAAGAGTGGGTCTAAGATTAGTATGTTAAACTTAAATAAGGGCAACCATGTGGGCATGAAAGCTGAGCATGCTGAAGTTAACTGGGATACTAGGCTAGGGGATAGATCAATAGATGTTTTTTATAACAATCGACAATGGTTTCATGGTCATCATCAGACTTTTAATTCCAGATTTTTATTTAATTCAAATTTTCACCATCTGCTATGGTGGGATTTGAACCTGGTTTCCAGAGAATTACCCTGGATCTCTGGATTAGTAGTCCAGTGACAATACCATTCGTAACACCATTGGTATATCTTGGTTGAAAGTTATGAAATATGACATATATATTTATATAATATAAATATGATATTAATATGTATCATATGACATATATATATTATGATAATACCATTCGGCCCCTCAAGCCTGCTCCGCCATTCAGTAAGATCATGGCTGATCTGGCGGTGGTCTGAACTCCACCTTACAGTCTGCCCTACATAAGCTTTGACTCCCTTGTCTAACAAAAATCTGTCTCACTCTGCCTTGAATATATTCAATGACTCAGCCTTCACTGCACTTTGGGGAAGAGAATTCCACATACTAATGACCCTCAGAGAAAAAATGTCTCATCTCTGTCTTAAAAGGGAGACTTCTTATTCTTGATTGTATCCTCTAGTCTTAGTCTCCCCTACAAGTGGAAACATCCCCTGGTATCCACCCTGCCAAGTTCCCTCGGGGTTTCAATAAGATCACCCCTCGTTTTTCTAAACTCCAATGGGTATAGGCCCAACCTGTTCAACCTTTCTTCTTATGATAAGCCATTCCACGCAGGAATGAGTTGAGTGAACCTTCTGTTTTGCTTCTAATGTAATTATATCTTTTTTCAAATAAGGAGACTAAAACTGTATGCAGTATTCCAGGTGTGCTCTCGCCAATGCCCTGTACAGTTGCAATAAAATTTCAGTTCCCTTGCAATAAATCCCAACATTCCATTTCTCTTCCTTTTCACTTACAGTACCTACATACTAGCTTTTTGTGATTCATTTACCAGGAATATTCTAGAAACAACCACAAAACAGACTATTTTAGACTGTTAACGTCTAATGAGAGAGTATTAATTAATGACCTCATAGTAAAGGATCCCCTAGATAAGAGTGATCATAACATGTCTAAAACTAGTGTCTTACACCATTGTAATTGCTTTTGAGTTTGTGACAGTTGGCCAAAGTGGAATGGGAAAATAGGTTTAAAGGTAAGATGGTAAAGAGGCAGTGGTAGACAATTAAGGATATATTTTATAACGGTCAACAAAGATATACCATTGAGGAAGAAAGACGCTGCAAGAAGGATACACTATCCGTGGTGAACTAAGGAAGTCAAGGATGGTATCAAATGAAAGAAAACATGTACTATGCTGCAAAGGTTAGTGTTAGGCCAGAATGTTGGGAAAATTTTAGAAACCAGCAAAGGATAACAAAAGAAGAGGAAGAAATTGGAGTATGAGAGAAAACTAGCAAGGAATATAAGACAGACAGTGAAAGCTTCTACAAGCATATACATAGGAAAATAATAGCAAAAGTAAGTGTTTGTCGCTTAGAGGGTAAGACTGGAGATTATAATGGGAAACAAGGGAATGGCAGAGATTTTGAATGAGTATTTTGAATATGTCTTCACAGTACACAAAAAGCATCCTAAGAATAGTAGAAAAGCAGGGAGCAAAAGAGGCGGAGGAACTTAAAACAGTGATGATCATTGAGCAAATGTACTTGGAAAATTAATGGGACTAGAGGCTGACAAGGCCCCTGGACCTGATGGCTTGTATCCTTGAGTCTTAAAGGAAGTGGCTGCTGCGATAGTAGATACATTGGTTATAATCTTTCAAAACTCCCTAGATTTTAGAAGGCCCCAGCAGTTTGCAAAATGGCAAATGTAACACTTCTATTCGAGCTAGGAGGGAGACAAAAAGGAGAATTTTGAACACAGTTTAACATTTGTCATCGGGAAAATGCTAGAATTCATTGTTAGCAGGGCATTTAGAAAATCATAATATAATCAGGCAGTCAATATGATTTTGTGAAAGAGAAATTATATTTGACAATTTTTTTTAAGAGTTCTTTGAGGATGTAATAAGCTAGGTGGATAAACCAGTAAATGCGGTATATTTGAATTTCCATAAGGCATTCGATAAAGCGCCACATAAAAGGCTACTGCACTATTTAAGAGCTCATGGTGTTGGGTTTGACATGTTACCACGGACAGAGGATTGCCTAACGAAGAGAAAAGTGTGTTCGGATAAATGGGCCATTTACAGGTTGGCAAATTGAGGGGGCGTGACAGGGTAAATGCTGATAGGATCTTTTCTCTTTTTCCTCTCTTGAGAGAATCAAGATCTAGTGGCCACAGTTTCAAAATAAGGGTTCTCCCATCTGAGTGAGTGATAAACATTCCAACACACTGTTGCATTTCTTGATCTGTGTAGATGGTGGAGAGGCTTTGAGGGATCAGTAGTTGAGGTAGTGATTGTACAGTTCTGAGCCTCTGCCCTTCTCTTTGACCATGGTGTTGATGTGTCTGATCCAATTAAGCTTCTGGCCAATAGTGGCACCCCCTTCCCCCACAAACCCTCCCAAGATGTTTATGCAGAACTCTGTAATTGTGTTGTAATTGGAGGTCATGGGAAGATGGTTGGGCTTTCCTTTGTTTGAGTTAACTGTTATGCAACACTTACGTGCTGTAAATGTTACCTGCCATGCCCCAGCCCAAGTCTGGATATTATTTAGGTTCTGCTGTAGGCTGACATAGGCCTGCTTCATGGCTTGTAATGATGGATTTAGGTGGTAGTCCAATATATTTGTGTGGCATTGAGAGCACTTATTTCTGTGGTAATTTGAGCATTTTCAAAGTACCTGTAGCTGTTTTTTTAAATTGTACAGACTTACGTTCTAGGTTATAGAAGAAAAAAAATTGGCTGGTGTTACTGATTCTGATTGTGATCACTACTGGATGAAGCCAAGATCATTCTTGTTTGTGGTGCCCCTCTGGTCAAATAGCCTGACAACACTCACTCTCAAGCCTTGTTTGTGAACTTAGTTTATTGAATGGTACTGTACCTTACTAAGAACAATAACTTGCATATGTAGGATTATGACACAGCTGATGGTAAAGGCTGAGTTGTTCAAATCCCAGAGGGAAACTTGAAACAACTGTCATAACCAATTTTTGCAATTTTGTATGTTTCGAGATGTAGGCTTTGAATTCATAGTAATAAGACCACCTAGTCTCGAGGTTTTTTTTAAAATAAAACTAAGTTAAACATTTATTAATACAAGAAAGATTGTAAGCACATATGTATGTGTATATATATATATATATATATATACACAAATATATATACACATATACACACATATATATATATGTGTGTGTATATGTGTATATATATTTGTGTGTGTGTATATGTATGTATGTATGTATACAATATTACTACAAAAATCCCTTAATTAATCTGACTCTGTCCCCCCCCCCCCCACGGCTCAGTTAAGGCAACAATAAAAAACATAGATTTAAACAGACCTCTGGCAAAGCACACCCTGGGCAGTTGCATTCAAAATTAGTTTCTTTCAGCTCTGGGTCCTTGCAGACAGACTTGGGGCTTACAGGCTGGAGGTGTTAGATCTTAGAATCCCTTCTCCTTTTATCAACAGCCTTCCCTTCCTTTATATATGTTTTCCTCTTTGCAAATTCTCATTGAAACTTGGTTTTTTTTAACATTAAAGCTTCTAATAATAAACCCTTTCATAATACCCACTTTACTAGTAAGCTTTGAGAAAAATAAACACATTGCTTCTGAGCTTCACCTGGTTAGGTATAATATTTGACCCACTCTTTTGAATGGCCTATTTAAAAATGCTAATTGCCCCTTTATACCTCACCTATTTCTCTATGTTTACCTAATTACCATTGAAACCTGCTTCTCTATACATCAAAGCCTCTAGATCAGCTGGCTTTAATCCAATTAAGACACACACAGACACCACTAAATTCTATTTTAAAATAATTTCCAATAAAATTATGTCCCCTTGACAATAGCACCTTTTTAACATAGAAAAATGTTCCAAGTATAATGGTATGATAAGAGTGTGATCTCCAAAAAATTGACAAAGAAGATATTAGGAGCAGCGACCAAAAGTTTGTTCTAAGTAATAGGTTTTAAGGAGGGTGTTAAAGAAAGAGGGCAAACCAGAGGTTTAGGGAAGGAACTCCAGAGCTCAGGGCTTAGATGGTTGAAGGCATAGGTGCCATTGGTGGAGTGAAGGAGCTGGGTTGTATAAGAAGCCAGAGTGGGAGGAATTCCGTGTTCTCAAAGGGTTATAGGGCAGGTAAAAGTTAAAGATAGAGGGCAAGACCATGGAGAAGTTTGAACACATAAAGGAGTCAAAGTTTTGAGGAGGAAATAAATCATTATTCTTGTCACTAAGATATTAATCTAAGCTTTTCTGGGCAGTGTTGTAATCTGAAAAAATACTTTTTTATGCTGATCTTACATAGCATAAAAAATAGGAGCAGGTGATACAGCGTTTCGAGCCTGCTCTGCCGTTCAATAAAACCATTGCTAATTTTCTATTTCAGCTCCACTTTCTTGTCCTATCCCCATATCCATTGATTTTAAGTCCAAAAATCTATTGATTTTATATCTTGAATATATCCAGTGACTGGGCATCCACAGTGTTCTGGATAGAGAACTTCAAAGATTCACAATTTTCTGAATGAAGAAATTTCTCTTCCTTCAGTCCTAAATGCTGGAACCCTTTCTGAGTTACAGACTCTCCGGCCTGGGGAAGCAGCTTCTCAGCATCCACCCTGTTAAGTCATTTCATAATGTTGCATTTTAATAAGATCATCCCCCATTGTTCTAAACTCCAGGGAGCATTGACCCATTCTACTTGATCTCGCCTCACAGGACAACCCTCTCATCCCAGAAATCAATTTAGTAAATCTTTGCCCGCCATCTAAGGCAAGTATATTCTTTCTTGGGTGCATACCTAAACTGTGCACAGTTATCTAACCAAAGCCCTGTACAATTGCAGCCAAGCTTTCTTAATCTTGTACCCCAATTTCCCTTCCCCCTTCTGTCATGAAGAGATATTAATGTGTATAATGTTATTGGAAATTATTTTAAATTGGACATGTAGTTGTCTGTGTCTGAGAGTGTGTATGTTAATTGGATTAAAACTTGCTAGTCTGGGTGCTTTGATGTATAGTAGTTTTGAGATGTGAAACAGTAAGTAAAGAGTACATTTGCATTTTGTTGGATAAACCATTCAAAAATTGGGGGTGAAATCTTGCACCTAGCTAGGAGACACCAAGCAATATGTTTATTATTAATAAAATTGGTACTATGAAATGGGTTTTATTGTTAGAAGAGGTTGACTTCAAAGGGCCTGGTGATACAATGAGAATTTATATTCAAAGGGAAGGCTAGGTATATACAGAAGAGTTTTGAGTGTGGAAGTCAGAAGCATTTAACATCTAACCAGCCTGTAAGCCCACAACTGTCTGCAAAAGAACCAAAACACAAAATGCTGGAAAAGCTCAACAGGTCTAGCAGCATCTGTGGAGAGAGAAACAGCTATGACCCTTCTTCAGAGCTGAAGAGAAGTGGAAATTTGATTAAATTTATACTGTTTAAGGGGGTGGGGCAAGTGGAGTTGGACAGAAGGCCAGCGATAGGTGGGGACAAAGGATGGATTGACAAAGATGTCATGAACTAAAGGACAAAGAGTGATAATGGTAGTGATTAGTGCTAAAAAAGGTGCTGATCGTGGCATAAAAGTAAGAAGGCAGAATGTGATGAGAGCAGACCAAGGGTAGCATTGTGTGAAAGAACAACCTGGAACAAGTAACAGATGGCCCTGTAGGGGATGGGGTGGTGGCGGGGGAAAGTAAAGGATAGAAAATGGGATATATGTGGGGGAGGGGGGTGAGAAGGGGGTAAAACCACAGATAAATGAATAAAAATAAAAACAAGTGTGGATTGAAAAAAATGAATGTAGAAAACGAGATTGAAAAAGGGAATGAGGATGGAGGAGAAAGTTCATGGTCTGAAGTTGTTGAACTCAGTGTTAAGTCCAGAAGGTTGTAAAGTGCCTAATCAGAAGATGAGGTACTGTTCCTCCAGTTTGCTTTGGGCTTCACTGGACCATTGCAGCAGGCCAAGGACACACATGTGGGCATGAGAGCAGGGTGGTGTGTTGAAATGGCAAGTGACCGTAAAGTCTGGGTCATGCTTGCGGACCAGAGGTGTTCTGCAAAGCCGTCACCCAGTCTGCGTTCAGTCTCCCTGATGTAGAGTAGACTGCATTGGGAGCAGCGGGTGCAGTAGACTAAATTGAAGGAGGTGCAAGTAAAGTGCTGTATCACCTGAAAGGAGGGAGGAGGTAAAGGGACAAGTGTTGCACCTTTTGCGATTGCATGGGAAGGTGCTCTGGGAAGCGGATGAGGTGTTGGGGGTGATGGAGGAGTGGACCAGGACCAGGGTGTCCCGGAGGGAACGGGGGCGGGGGGGGTGGGGTGGGGGGGGTGCGCAGATATGTGGTTGGTGGTGGCATCCTGCTTGAGCTAGTGGAAATGGTGGAGGATGATCCTTTGAATACTTCTCACCCCACTCAGCCTTTATCAATTGCTGTGCCATAACACCTTTCAAACACCGTCTTATTTTGGTTTAAAACTTAATATTGTCAGCTGTTGGTTAAAATAATTTTTGAGTTAAGTGATGCTGCAGTATGCATAACCATTTATTATGCACACCATTTTGATTGACTTGTTATCCTCTCCTTGCAACCTCTCAAAGACCATTCTGAACTGGCTAATTTAAGGTTCCCTTTGTATTCATTAGTATGTGTGTCTTGTTTTCTGTTATCTTCTCCTCTCCCTCTAGCTCAGTTATGCTCTCTTTCAATTCCCCATTCACTGTTACCTTGCCCCTCATGATCCCCCATCCCGCCCATCACCGTTCCCAGTCTATATTCTTTCCTCCTGTCCATTTTGACCAGCTTATTCTTGGTGTTACTTTTACTAACCTCCTCACCATCCTACTTTATTTCTTTCACTCTGTCCCTTCTACTCCATCAGAGGGTCATTTCACCTCTTCATATTGCCCACCAGAATCTTTACTTCCTTGCAAACAGGACTACTGATACTCATGAGCTCATTCTGGATGGATCTATTGACACCCTGATACTAACAAAGACACTGAAATGTCTTAATGTGTCACTCTATTGCTTACCCTGCCATAACTATTGCAGTGCCACTGCTGCTTCTACCAGATCGTTTTGGCATCTCCCTCTTCTCCTTAAGTATTTTGTCCTACTCTATGCCTTCAACTTTTCAATGAAAATCTTTCAATTTTTGACTTCTCCACTGAGTTGCCTTTTCTTCCCCCCTTTCAGCCTGTGATTGTGATCTACTTTAAATTTCACTAACCCTCTCTCCTACTCTGCCCTCTTATCATTGAATCTTACCTTTTTATAAATGCTACTCCATGTCTTTTGCCAGTACCCACTTCCCCATCTTAACACCATTGCCTTTTGTGACCTTTCCCCTCTGACAAGATTTATCTCCGATTTCTAACCCATGTTCCCAATTCTACTTTGTCACCATTCTATCAGGGAAGAAAAAACCACGTCTGTCTGATTAACTACTTTGTTGCCTCTACCTTCAATTCCCATTGTATCCTCTGAACCAATCACAATTTCCCACTCCTAACAGTTCCCCTGATTATAACCGTCATCTTTATTGCTTCAAGTCAGAGGAACACAAACTTGAGCATTATTGACCTAGGTGTACATCAGAATTGTGAGGGCCATATGAACATTACTGTGCTTTGTTATCTTCTGTGTACTACTGGGTGGCAATTCTAGGCTTTTTATCCAAGACTAACCATCTGTCCAAATATCTTCCCCCACCTGCTCCACCCTCACTTCCAATACCAAGCACAAAGAGCCTTGGATTTATTTCTGAATTAGAGGAGCCAGTGAAGCCTAGATTGTACCACAATTCCCTTTGCCCAGATTATATTGGCATGTGTCAAATGGCACTGGCATGGAATCTTCTACTAAACTGGAGCTTATATTAAGTTAATACTTATTCAATGTGCACAAAATGGCCAGGATATTTTAGATTTTGGGTACAATACTTCCTCTAAAATACAATGCAGCCACAACAACAGATGCAGAATTCCCGCACACAAGGTACTTTAAAAGCCTAATAAACAAGGACCTGTGCTGCCTAACATGCAGGATAACTAACATATTGCCTAAAATAAAGTATTTTTCTGTAATCATTTGGCACTGGTACGGAACAGCTATTATTGTGAATCATTCCGGAAAATTTGAGAAACATACTGTGGCATAGCACTCCTGCTGTTTCACCAGAGCTGCTGTTTTGTGCATGATAGACTGTAGTTACACATTCCCACCCATCTGCAACCTAACCTAATTTCCCAGGAAGAATGTGGTACAGTGACAGACATGACAAATTCACCAGTAGGTCTGCCACTCCATCTGATCTAGAGAATGTGGGACCAGCTGGATAATTCTCAAAATGAATTCCAAAGAAAGGTCTGTCGATGAATGAGAATGCATTGTTTCATAAAGACTGCATTAAGCATTTTTAGAGAGCATCTAAGAGTCAATTCAGTGCTCCAAATGCATATTCTTCATAGATGAGAGTATACAATTGCTAATGTCAAGAAGAACTGCTTATTAAATAATTACTTTTATGATGACATACAAAAGCAGCTGTTCTCATAGAATCTTGGAAACTTATTTTGGCAACTAGCCACTGCTGTGTCGCTCCTGCACAAAATGGAGCAACACGAAAATAAATAGGCTTATGAAAAAACTAGTGGCGAGGAAGATCTGTTTGCTGTGTTTTCCTGAGTGCTATTGGACTAGTCTTCCTGGGATGTGTAGCCGTCCTGGTCCAGCAGCAGTTACTTGTTCTGGTGTGATGCCATGAAGCAATATCATGACTTCTGTGTATGCTGCTCTTTTCTATGTACTGACGTTGTGATGGCTCCTCATAGCATCACTACTCTGTGCGTGTTCAGTGTCAAAAGTGCCATGGTCAGTCTAGACATACATGTAGTGGTGGGTCTCCACAACACAGCTGGTTTGTGCACCTAAGTTATACATGGCCGCTGCACACTGTTGTTCATCACTTCCAGTCAGGACCATGTTCTGTAGGTAAATGTTTTCATGTTTGTGCAGAACTGAAATCCTTGGCAGTTGACTCTTAATATTATGAGAGTGACTTGAAAATCTTGCTTCCTCCTAACATTAGATTTTGTATGAAGGTTAAAAAGGGATAACAGCACTCAATCAAATAATGATATTTCACGGAACATTAGAAGAATTTATAATATAAATTGCATAGATACTTTTGCCAAAATAAATTGCAGCTGTTGTCTGCATAAAATAATGGTGATCAATATGGCCTGGACAGTTGTGTTAGGAATAAATAGAATCTTACTAAAAGATTCTTACAAACATCAGCCAATAGAACGTTCATCATATTTCAATAGAATACCTGTGTTTTAGCATGTCTTAAGAAAAGAGAAAATCAGTGATGTATTTTTGTCTGATTAATTTACCCCAGAAATCATTGAATTTTTGAAAACTGTTGCAAACATGCAAGAGAACTTTCGCTATTGGTAACCGTTTATTGGCAGGGGATTCTATTACATTTAGATTTTGTTGTAGGGTGGCTGAGTTGTACTTTTGATGATGGAGCTGATCTGCAGTCACTTCTTGGGTGGAAACATTAAGTTTATTTACAACATACTAAGCAGCAACTACACGTGTGCTTTCAACTCTAACTCTATCTCTACACTTAATCCTGAGGTAGCCCACGCTACTCTCCTATTGGTTACTACAGATCATGTGATCTTGCCTAACAAGTATTATTCTTAAAGGTATATTACACACTAAATAAAACAATAGCTACTTCATTCATCCCCCTTTAACTTAGCTATCCGTATTATATTTACAAGTACATATTTTTCAAAACAACATAATTCTTACACTGGGTAAGGAATTTACAAGTTCAGTATTTCAGGTGGTCTCCTGGTACGTGTGGAACATCTCAGCTCCACAACTTCAGATTCTTTGTCAGGAACCACCTTTTCTGGAGTTGCCTGAACATCAGGTGCTTCAGTGGGCACTTGCAGTTCTGTATTCTCAACTCTTAACAGGAACATCAGACATGTCAGTCCTGGGTTGAGTATCCTCAACAGGAAACTGACCTGGTCATGATCATTGTTGGAACCAAATCTTGGTGATTTGTCTCCCTCTTCCTTAAACAGTCCACATATTTTTAATGATCTGGCCTTCCACTTCCATGTGTAAGATAGAGGTCCAGTCACTGCACTTATTTCACTCGGAAACCACTTTGGCCCTGCCCTGAAGTTTTTCAAGTATACCGGCTCTCTCACGGTAAGTTTCCTCTCGCAAGTATGCCAGTTGTGTCTAGTTTTCTGGCTTCCCTGACTCCATTCCACCTTCCTCTCTAAATTTGGCATTATTAAGCTCAGTCTCGTCCTGAGACAATGTTTCAAGAATAACTCTGCAGTGACACCTGTTGTTGTGTGAGGGATAGTCTTTTAATGAAAAAGAAAGCGTGCTAGCTTGGTTGCCAAGGAATCGCCAGTTAGCTTTTTCATGCCTTCAATGTTTGAACTACCCTTCAGGCCAATCCGTTTGAAGAAGGGTAGTACAGTGCAGTTTTCACGGGTGATATTGTTGAGGCAGATAAACTGTTGAAACTCAGCCCTTATAAATGCTGTGCTGTTATTGGAAATTACTACTTCTGGTAGTCCGTGAACGGCAAAACTCTGACGTAGTTTCTCATTTGTAGTGGCCGACATTGGTGACTTCACCTCATGTACGTCCAACCATTTTGAATGGGCATCAACAATGAGCAGAAACATTGACTACGTTGGACCGTTCCTGGGAACAATGTGTAACCCAGGGTCTACCTGGCCACTCCTGTAGGTGTAATGCTGGCAACTTCTGCAATTGCTGACATTGCACACAGTGCTTTACTAAACTCTCTCTTTCACCATCCATCCCAGGCCGCCATAGATAGCTGCATGTCATGGTCGTCGTTTGGGAAATTCCTGGATGGGCACTGTGTAGTTCAATTAAAAGTGGCTTCCTTCCCTTTGGAGGAGCTATCACTTGTGCTCCCCACAATAAGATGCCATCTTGGCTGGTTATTTCATGTCTTCTGTTGAAGTATGGTTTAATTTAATCAGATACGGGCTTCTGTGACCAACCCATGTAGCCCCTGTTCTTGTACTTGAGATAGGACTGGGCCCCGACTTGTCTGATCTGTTGAGCACATGCCGTCGAGGAATCTAAGAAATTTAACAGTAAAACATGTTCCTGTGAAATTGGGATGTGCTCATCGTTTTCTTGTAAAGGCAAACAGCTAGGGGCACCGGTGTTTGCAATTTGATTGCCAGGCCTATGTACAAAAGTGTATTCATATGCTGCCAGAATTAAAGCCCATCATTGTATTCTTGTTGAGGCTATGGATGGTATAACCTTGTCCTCACTAAACAATCCTAGCAATGGTTTGTGGTCTGAAACGATTGTAAAATGATGGCTGTGTACATGCTGGTGAAATTTTCTGATGCCAAAGATGATGGACAGGCCACCTTTTTCTATCTGCGAATATCCCTTTCCTGCTCTGGCGAGCGCTGTTGATACATAACCTATTGGCTGTTCCATGCTGTTGTCCATCCCACCCTGAAGGGAGATGCACTACATGCGAGCACCAATTCTTTCGTCTGGTCATAATGCACTAATAGATTGGATGAGTGCACCAATTGTTTCACCTTTATGAAAGCTTCTTTCTGGGACGCCTCCCAAGATCCATGATGGTTCTTCTTGAGTAGAGAATGCAAGGGGGGCAGCACTGTAGACAAATTGGGCAAGAACCACCCATAATAGTTGATAATTGCTAGGAATGATTTGAGCTCTGAGGAGTTTTTTGGCGTAGGTGCCTCTCTTACGGCTCTCACTTCCTCCTCAACCAGGTGGAGGTCCTGTGAATCTACCTGGTGACCCAAATAGATGAACTCCCTTGCCTGGAACGTGCACTTCTCTTTTTTTCTAGCGCAGACTTTAATCTCGGCCTCCTTTTTGACTTTGCTGTTGGCCAGACTTCTCTCAGATGCAAGCTCAATTTGTCTGAGCTCAGTCTCCCAGAATTTTATCATCTGTCTGCTTCTTGGGAAATTCTGCGACTTTTGCTTCCAAAGCCTGTTTGGCTTTATTTAGCTGACTCTGCAGCTCTTCCGTCTCATTTTTATTTGCTGCCTTCTGGAAAATTGTACATTGTTGTGTCTTCTCTGCCAACTTATTCTTCAGTTTGTTCAGAGAGGTACAGAATTCTTTCTGTTTCTCTTCATACTTTTCCAGAGGTGCAAGCTTTGACCTGAGGGAATCTTGTAGTGTATGAAGGTCTTTCAACAGGTTTTCTTTTTCCCTTTGAAAGTTGCTCACTTTGTTTCGAACTCTGTCAACAAGCAGGTCTCTTCTAATTCCTTCTGCTGTTCTTCCAGGTTTTGGCTTAAGACACCTGCATCTCTTCAGGTTGTTGGGTCCTTACATGCTCCTTTTTCAAAACTGGAATGCTTTTAGCTTCCTTTTGGAATCCCAGTGGCCAATCAAGGTTGATTTCCCTTAGCCAGTTTCGCCCTAGAAGGTTTGGCCCTCTGCCTCTCAGTACTAACACTGGTAGCTTTGCCGATTGGCTTCCATAACGGACAGTTACTCTGCTTATGTCTTTTAATTGAATGTCATCTCCTATATATGTTTATGGTTGGTGGCTGTTTCTTCTAAACTTAATTGATGTTCACCATTATACAAATACCTGAAGATATGTTTCCCAGTTACTGTAGTGGAAGTTCCCATGTCCACTTCCATTCTAATAGGCTTGCCATTTATTTTCACTGACATATTGGTTCTGCCTTTCTAACTTTCAGATTAAACGATGAGTAAATGTCTGAATTTGTTGTTTCAAGCTCTTGTCCATTGTAGATTTCATTGGGCTTCTTCTTTGGTTTACATTGCATCATCATATGTCCATTTCTATGACAATAGTAGCCATCCATTTTTTTTAAACTACCAGTCGCTAAAAGACTGCTTGTTTCTACCTCTATTAAAATTATTCTTTGATTTTGCTGCTAAATTATTTTTCTTTGGTCTTCAGCTAGCGGGGGCTGTTTCCTGCTTCTCGGTGGAGTCTAGCTTTTTGATGCCTCTTTTGGCTGAGTTTCCTGCCCGATGTGGAGGACAGCGCCATTTTGCGTACCCTGTATTGCTTTAGAACCTCTTACTATGCTTTCCATGATCAGTGCTATCTCTAGCACCTTCTTGAAATCCAGATTCACTTCAGACAGTAATCTTTTCCGAATAGCATCCTCTTTCACACCACATACCAAACGATCTCTGAGCATGTCGTTCAGAGTCATACCGAACTCTCAATGTTCCATTAGCTGCTTCAGATTTTTTGGATAGCATGCAATTGTCTCATCCGGGGCTCTATTTCGCGAGTTAGATCTGAACCTCTGCATCGTGGCTGAGGGCTTTGGTTGAAAGTGACCCTTCACGAGGTCCACTATTTCATCAAAATTCTTTGAACTTGGGGCACTGGGTGCCGTCAAACTTTGAATCAAGCTGTAGATTTTGCTCCCACAAGCACCCAAGGATCTCTCGCCTCTTCTCTTCCTCCGTAATCTCGCTCACTGAAAAAAAAACATTCTATGCATTGAGACCAATCGTCTGTGTAGCAAGTTCAAAAGGATCAATTCTCTCAAATTGTGGCATTTTGAGGGGAGGATAACTTCTTCAATTCTAACGGAGCTTGCTATTCAATCACTGGGCGAGGTATAGTGCCGATTTCTTTTTAACCTGATTTCTTCTATTCAATCCTGTTTTATCCTCATTGCTAGTTTGTTGTAAGGTGGCCGAGTTGTACAATTAATGATAGAGTTGATCTGCAGACAATTATTGGGTGGAAACATTTACGTTTATTTACAATATACTAAGCAGCAAGTACATGTACGTGTGCTTTCAACTCTATCTCTGCACTGTCTCCTGAGGTCGCCCATGCTACTCTCCAATTGGTTACTGCAGATCATGTGATCTTGCCTAACCAGTATTATTCTTAAAGGTACATTACACACTAAATAAGACCATAATTACTACAGATTTACTATAAGGAGTGTTACTGTCACAGAACAGGAAAAAAGCTTGGATACCTGAAATAATATAAAGAAACAACTGCAAATGTTAACCTAAAACAAAATTAGAAAATGCTAGCAGCCCAGTGCTCTAACACAGGATTCAGGTTGTATTATAACTACAATATCATAGAATCTTAAAGCACAGGAGGCCATTCAAATCATCAACTCTTTCTTGGACTCAAACTCAAGTTCTGTCGAAGAGTCATGAGGACTCGAAACATCAACTCTTTTCTTCTCCGCCGATGCTGCCAGACCTGTTGAGTTTTTCCAGGTAATTCTGTTTTTGTTTTGGATTTCCAGCATCCGCAGTTTTTTTGTTTTTATCATACCTGTGCTGGCCCTTCGAAAAAGCTATCCAATTAGTCACACTCTTTCTCAGTGGTAGCCTGAAGTCAAACCTTTGTTTTGCGTCAGCACCACAGTTATATTGTACAATTCAATCTTATTTGCAATCTGAAGTCTTCAAATGGCGCCTGAGGCAAGCAAGATGAATTACAAATTGTAAAGAACCAGCAAGGTGTCACAAATGGATATGATTTATGTATGTCCTTCTTAAAAATGGGGATAGTTAGCTTGTTATCTGGCTAAGTAGTTGATTGGAGTGTTCTGATTTTCTCACCCCCACCCCCCCAACAAAGATGATTGTGGCCCTGCAGATGGCACACTTCCATGTTTTTCAGTTGTTGAACTATCCTTGCAATGATGTCAAACCCATAAGTGATAATAGTGCAGAATAGCACCACCTAGTGGGAGCAGAATAAAATCAATGTAGATCTCAGTCTAAACTGAAAGATTTGTGGATTGTAATTGGTATGGGTTTTGATGACTATTTTATGTTTTAAAAAAAAGACTGACATTTATATAGTGCTTTTAGCAATCACTGGATTTCTCAAAGCATTTAATCTATATTCTTCACGACCTCTCAAGCAGCATTGTGCACAACTTCTGCTCACTTCCCACCTTTGAAGCCCATTGGCTCCCCAATCCCCAAAAAACAGATTTCACAATCCTCACCTTTGTTTACAGATTGCAGTTCTTGCCCTACCCACATTTATGACCACCTTCGTCACAGTAACAGCCCTATGCTCTTGCAAAGCTGGGTCTTATTGTATGAGTTGCAGTGCTATCAGTGGCGAGATTGCAAGGTAGTTTCAGATAAAGAAAGCCCATTTGATTTCATTATTCCACAGTACCAGTTACTCTAACTTGTAGTCAAAATCTAAAAAAATAAATATATAGGAAGAGGATTTGGGAATGATCTTTATATTAAAGTAAAGCCAAATAACCAAAGATAGAAAGGCAAGACAATTTAAGAAATAAATCTACATTTAAAAGAGATAAGGACTTGCAAGACCTGGACAATATCCAGGCTTGGGCTGACTATTGATAAGTAACATTCGAGTCACACAAGTGCCAGGCTATGACCATCTCCAGCAACAGAGAATCTAACCATTGCCCCTTGACATTCAATGGCATTACCATTGCTGACTCCCCCACTATCAACATCCTGGGGCTTACATTGACCAGAAATTGAACTGGATGAGCCATATAAATACTGTGGCTACAGGAGGAGGTCAGATGCTAAGAACCTGCAGCAAGTAACTCACCTCCTGACTCCCCAAAGCCTGTCCACTATCTGCAAGGCATAAGTCAGGAGTGTGATGGAATACCTTCCACTTGGCTGGATGAAGTGCAGCTCCAACAAGGCTCAAGAAGCTCCACATGAACTAGGACAAAACAGCCCACTTGACTGGCACCCTGTCCACAAACATTCATTCTCTCCACCACTGACGCAGTGGCAGCAGTATGTACCATCTACAAGATGTATTGCAGCAACTCACCAAGGCTCTTTAGACAGCACCTTCCAAACCCATGACCACTACCATCTAGAAGGACAAGGGCAGCAGGCACCACCTCCTGGAAGTTCTTTAAGCCACTCACCACCCTGACTTGGAAATATACTGCTGTTCCTTCACTGTCGCTGGGTCAAGATCCTAGAATTCCCTGTCTAACAGCACTGTAGGTGCACCTACCTCACATGGACAGCAGTGGTCCAAAAAGGCAGCTCACCATCACCTTAGTGCAATTAGGGATGGGTAGTAAATGCTGGTCCAACCAGTGACACCCACACCCCATGAATGAATAAAAAAAAATTAAATTGATGGTGATCGCATCCTCAGGATGTGGCAAAATACTTTGAAGTGCTGCAACTTGGTACATAGGCAAATGTAGCAAACAATTGGTGTGTAGTTTAAAAATATATCAACATTTAAAATTAAAATGCTATGTTTATATTGTAGGCTGTATAGAGCAGATTTCTGCAATTCATTCTTAAAATATTTTGTTTTGCAGTAGATTTCTTTTCTTAGGATGGTTCCTTTGCAAATCTGAGCACAATACTTATGAGAAAGAGCAAACCGCTTTTGCAACCTGTTTTTCGGGATAGCAGTCTGACCCCTGATCTCCTTCTACTTGATAACACAATCTCCTTAAAGTACTCTGCAGGCTGTATATTCCAGAGCAATTTGTTTAATCCATGTTTGCTGTAGTCGTTTTTAGAACAGGTAATTGCATTTTGATGTCTCATCTCACCAATTTTTGAAAAGTTTCAGGATAGTGTAAAGCTAATAGGAGATGAGGCCTCACACTCCCCAGGGGGTTGAGTGTCTGTTTTGTTTCATCCTACTTGGTGGAATGCAAGCTTGTATATTGAAGCTGTGAGGCAGACCTCCATTGGCTTAAGAGGATTTCAATCTATTTTTAAATTCCAGTCAGAAAAAGAAAAAATTAAAAATTGTATCCTTTTCTTAAGAAAAACAGCACATCCTTGTAACACATTACTCATCTTTTATTACTTTTATGTTCAACTCATACTGCTGTATTTATATCAGAACCTCCCCTGCCAAATCTTTGCTTATGCTGTTATGGTAAATAGTGGTATTTGATCTATACAGTAATTGACCCATTACAAAATCTTTAACAAAATTGCAGCTATATAGACTGGGGTTTACTATTTAACATACGTTTGTAAAACTTCTCCCTATATAGGAAAAAATAAATGATTTTAATAACAGAGCCAGTTCTGATATCCTGACTGTGTACAACATAGCAGTCGCTTAACTCATGTTGAGGCTTTTATTATCGCCAGTGTCTGAAAAGTGCACACTAATGCATTTGTATTCAAAGCTAATTTTGAAACAAATGGAAAAGTTCTGAGTGGACAATTGGTGAACTATTGCACAGGTCTGCATGTGAATGATGCCAGTCATACATTTTTATTGTTGTCATTTTACAGTGCACTGTAAATGTTGGAATGGACTACTATCGCTAACCATGCTTAGAAAATAAAGCAATATTGTACTGAGATTTAATTGCTGCGCCCTGCTGTAAAATCATAATACTGTGGATACTGTACAGTCATGAAATGTTGCGTTAAGCAAATCTGTTCATTTTGAAAATGAAAGTGTACATTAAACCTGATTTGCATGTATGTTTAAAGGAAGCCTGTTTGGGTGGGTGTGGAGGAGGGTGGTGTGCTTCCTGTGTGCTGTCAGCCTTGGGAAGTTGTTTGTTTCCAATGTGTGTGGCACCTCCAATCCTAGTGCAGTTGCTGGATAGTGCTGCATAGGATTTAGTAGATGGAGGCTGTTCTGGAATTTATTGTGTTGGTATTTTGAAGTAGCGTGAGTCCTCCTTGTGCCAGAAATGCTGAATTTCCAGTTGTGGTCAGTAACTGCAAGTAATGTCTGTAGAAGAAAATCTCAATTCTGTTGACCAGTTTTCTCAACATCAGTTTTCTTCAGAGGGAAAAAAGAATCATCTTGTGTCATTGTCGCCTTCCATTTGGGTAAGTCAAAATTTCAGATATCTTGCAAGGAGCTGAATTAATTTACTTTGACCAATATTTTGTGTATTCTACCTGTAGTGTAGTCCAGGTCAGTTTTCAATGAATTCTACAAGCTTAAAATGCTAAAATTTTGCAGGGTGGTTTGACGTTCTCTTTGGACAACATTTAAAGGAACATTTAAAAACTATTTTTGGAGGATACTATTTGTATATGCGGAGAAAGTAAAATAGAACTCATAGTGAAGGATCTGACACTTTCTTGTTATGGTAGCTCATTCTGAATACAGATTGTCCTCCCCTCAGTAATTTATCTTTGACACTAATTTTCTCTGCTTTCCTTCTCGAATACCTCTTTGCTGAAATACAATTCTGTGGGCGCATTGTCACTCTTTGTTACTTCACCCCAGATGATAAGTGTGAGGACATGTGGCCATGGGTGGCATCACAAGTTTATTTGAGCCTGTCCTCACCCGGAGATTGTACATATATAGTTCCAGTAGGGATCAATAAATAGTGGTCAGGAACAGGAACCTACTCTAAGTTTCCCTCCCTTCATGTAGAATGTTTGAGTCAAGTCGATCTCCATTGCCACAATAGCCAAGATCATCTAGCACAGCAGGGGTTAGGAATTGAGCCTGGAATTGCCCTGTAATGCAAAAATATCTCACAATTTTTTCTTTCTACTGAAAACTATAATCTTATGCCTATCTGCCATCTTCTCCAGCCTCAACTCCAAAAGAGCCTTTCTTTTGCATGTTCAGACAAAAATATATGCATAACTAAACTCTTGTACAAAAGGAGGAGCTACAGTAACAACAGTAACTTGTGTTGATTTAAAAAAAAATTCATTTGTGGGATGTGGGTGTTGCTGACTAGGCCACTTGTTCCTAATTGCTCTTGAGAAGGTGGTGGTGAGCTGCCTTCTTGAACCGCTGCAGTCCATGTGGTGTAGGTACACCCACAGTGCTGTTAGGGAGGGAATTCCAGGATTTTGACCAAACGACAGTGAAGGAACGATGATATATTTCCAAGTCAGGATAATGAGTGTCTTGGAGGGGAATTTCCAGGTGGTGGTGGTGGTCCGTGTATCTGCTGCCCTTGTCCTTCTAGATAGTAGTTGTTATGGGTTTGGAAGGTGCTGAATAAGGGAAGTTCCTCTCCAAGCCACTCACCATCCTAACTTGGAAATATATCACTGTTCCTTCACTGTCGTTGGGACAAAACCCTGGAACTCCCTCACTAATAGCACTGTGGGTATACCTACATCACATGGACTGCAGTGGTTCAAGGAGGCAGCTCACCACCAACTTCTCGAGGGCAATTAGGGACAAGAATAAATGCTGGTCTAGTCAGCAACGCCCACATCCCACGAATGAATTTTTAAAAAAATCAACACAAATTATTGTTGTTACTATAGCTTCTCCTTTTGTGTAAGGGGGCTTGGTGAGTTCCTGCAGTGCATCTTGTAGATGGTACACATTGCTGCCACTGTGTGTTGGTGGTGGAGGGAGTGAATGCTTGTGGATGGTGTGCCAATTAAGAGGGCTGTTTTGTCCTGGATGTTGTCTAGCTGCTTGAGTGTTGTTGGAGCTGCAGTCATCCAGGAAAGTGTAGAATATTCCATCACACTCCTGACGATATAGCACCTTTAAAATAATACAATGTACCAAAGTGCTTCACAGGAGTAGAAAAGCAAAATTTGACACCAAACCATGTGATCTTTGGGCAAATAGCCAAAAGATTGGTCCAAGAGGTAGATTTTAAGGCATGTCTTAAAGGAGGAAAGTGAGGGAGAGAACACTTATAGGCCAGTCAATTTAACTTTGGTGATGGGAAAGCTTTTAGAAACGATAATTTGGGACGAAATTAATAGTCACTTGGGCAAATGCGGGTTAATTAACGAAAGCCAGCATGGATGTGTTTAGGGCAAACTATTTTTAACTAACTTGCTTGAGTTTGTTGATGAGAGTAATGCTGTTGGTGATGTGTACATGGACTTCCAAAAGACATTTGATAAAATGCCGCATAATAGGTTTGAGAAAATTAGAGCTCATGGAATAAATAGACAGTAGCAACATGGAATTGGCTGAGTGATAGGGTTCGGAGAGTAGTGCTGAACAGATGGAGTGAGGTTTATAGTGAAGTTCCCCATGGGTTCGTGTTAGGACCCCTGCTCTTTCTAGCATATATTAATGGCCTGGAGCTTTGGTGTGGAGGGCACAATTTCAAAATTTAGAAGTATTGTGAACTGTGAGGAGGATGGTGTGGAACTTCAAAAGGACATAGGTTGGTGAAATGGGCAGACAAGTGACAGATGAAATTTAATGCAGAGAAGTGTGAAGTGATTCACTTTTGTAGGAAGAATGCAGAGAGGTGATACAAATAAAGAGTATAATTCTAAAGCGGCTGCAGGAGCAGAGGAACCTGAGGGTATATGTGCACAAATCATTGAAGGTGGCAAGATGGGTTGAGAGCGTAGTTAATGAAGCATACAGCGTCCTGGGTTTTATAAATATGGGCATTGAGTACAAAAGCAAGGAGATTATGTTAAACTTTTATGGAATACTGGTTCAGCCTCAACTGGAGTATTGTATCCAGTTCTGCACGCCACACTTTAGGAAGGAGGTGAAGGCATTAAATCGAATGCAGAAAAGATTCCTGCAAATGGTTCCAGGAACGCGGAACTTCAGCTGCATAGATTTGAGAAGTTGGGACTGTTTTCCATGGAGAAGGCGGAGAGGAAATTTGATAGAGGTATTCAAAATCATGAGAGGGCTGGACAGAGCAGATGGGGAGAAACCGTTCCCATTGATGAAAGGATCAAGAACCAGAGAGCACAGATTTAAGGTAATGAGCAAAAAAAGTGAAGGCGACATGAAGAAAAACTTTTTTACGCAGTGGGTGGTAAGGTTCTGGAATGCATTGCCTGAGTATGATGGAGGCAAGTTCAATGGAGGCGTTCAAAGCCATTATTTGAAAAGGTAAAATGTGCAGGGCTACAAGGAAAAGGCAGAGGCTTGGCATTAGGTGAGAGGCCAGCATGGACATGACGGGCTGAATAGCCTCCTGTGCTGTAACAATTGTATGATTGTGAGAAGCAGAGATGTAGGGAGGAAATTTTAGAGCTTAAGGCCTGTGCATGACCACCAGTAATGGAGCAATTAAAAGTGGGGAAGCTCAAAAGGCCAGAATTAGGTGGATGCAGCTATCTCGTGGGATTGGTAGGAGATTGTATAGTTAGGGCAGGGTGAGGCCTTGGAGGGATTTGAGCATGGCGCAGAGTTTTGGATGCCCTCAATTTTATGGAGGGTAGAATGTGGGAGACTAGCCAAGGTTGTGTTGGAGCAGTCAAGTCAGGAGGTAACAAAGGCATTGATGAGTGTTTCAGCGACAGAAGCTGAGGATGCAATGGAAGCAGATAAAGTCTGTCTTTGTGATGGCATGGGTAGGTGGTCGGAAGCTCCGTCTGGTTCAGCCTCAGCATTTCCAAGGAGAAGAATGGAATTGTAGATGGGGAAAGGAGTTTGTAGCGAGAACCCAAGACAATGGCTTAGTCTTAGCAATATTTAATTGGAGGAAATATCTGTTCATTCGGTTCTGGATGCCGAGTAAGCAGTCTGATAATTTAATGACAGTATAGGAGGCAAGAGTGGTGATGGTGAGATAGAGCTGGGTATCATCAGCATACATGAGAAAACTAATGCTATGATGTCGCTGAGGGGCACCATGTAGATGATGAAAAGGAGAGGGCCAAGGATAGACCCTTGGGAACACCATATGTGACAGTGTGGGAGAGGAAGGAGAAGTTGATACTGGCTTTGATTAGATATAGAAGAATGGAACCAAATGAGTACATTCCCACCCAGTTGTATTAAGACTGTGACCTTTTAGAATAGTTTATCCCATCAAGAGTTTTCCTTCTGTTTGGATGTCCTATAGATGCATAGACTTCCAGCTCACTTTCCTTGAAATTTTGACCCCAAACACTTTCCACTTCCTCCTTGGCTTTTAAGAGCCTTCTTACAACCCATCTCTTCAACAGAGCCTATGGTTGTTTGTCTTAAGACTTCCATGAAAGCTTGATGTCGATGCCTTTCTTTTGTTCATTACCTTAGGATATTTTTATATGCTGAAAACACTGCAAATGTACATTGTAGATGTCATTGTAAAAGAAAATTAGATTTTCTCAGTCCCTTTGGGAAGGGAAGTTAACTTTTTCATTTGCTCAGTTAGCCTTTTGGATTAAGAATGCAACACAAAATGCTGTCATCTGCCATCAAACATTCCACAGTCATTTCCTTTCAACTAATGAACTTTGGTATGGTAATCCAATCTAGATACTTAAAATAGAAAATGGTTTTAACTTTAATCATCTTTCTCTTTGTGGAAAAAAATGTTTCTATCCCCTTTCTCTTTTATTCATTTAATTACCTGACTGAAAGCACAGGAAATATATTCAGGCTCACAGCCACTAGAAGTTGTAGGGAACTACCTAGGATTGCATTGCCTTTGATTCATTGACTTTGTGCTTTCCCCTTCTACAAAAGCATTTTACCTTTAAGTGCATAAATTAAGCAGCAGTGAATTCTGTGTGGCAAGTCGTGCATGCCAGCCTGTGGAATTCAGTTACTCTATGCTGGGTCACCTTGACAAAGGGAAAGAAAGAAACAGTGATGGGATATGTTGTTAAAAATTGAATGAGAAGGAGGAGTGGAAAATACTGAAACCTTAGTATTTGAGTCTGAATCCGTTTGCAGCACTATGATCAGGCTATCTTCCAGGAATAAAAATAGAACATGCTGAAAGTATTGAGCAGATTTGGCAGCATCTTTGGAGAGCGAAACAGTTAATGTTTGAGATCGATGATTCTTTATCAGAACTTCCAGGAGTTCTTGGGCTTCCTGGAGTTGTTGATCTGACCTTTGTATTGAACATAATGCATTATTTGTCAGTTGATTATCAGACTGCAGTAATTTAGTTTAGACCTATAAAACTCTTGAGACTGACTTTTAAGAAACTGACATCAAAGACTGCGATACTGTAATAAAGTTAACTGAAAACATTGGACTTGATGTTTATCAATCTAAAATGCAATTGAAACTGGAATCAAGTGAATTATCAGCAACTGTGAAAAAGCTAAAAATTTAATGAAACAATCTAGGCAACTAGCACTTAACTGCTATCCACTAATCCACTCTGTTCGTGGCAGCAACATCACATTTCAATTTCTCTTTCCATGTTCCATGTTCAGCTTGTACTTGGACTCTGACTTACAGGAGAGCACTCTCAGCAGCTTCCTCTGCTCTTGGCTGCTGGTTCTCCCACTTGGCCCCTTGTACTGTTTCCTGTCAGGTTTGCTGAACCTGCTCTGTGACTGTCTCATCCTCCAACCTAGCACCTTGAGGCTCTATAAGTTTTCTTTCATTTACATTTGAATTGCACTGGACAATTATTCAGGTTTATAATTATTTAATGTTTGGACTTATTCTAGTGAGATTGGTAGGAGATTTAAGCTTTACTTGACATGGACAGAATCATCCAAAAAAAGGATGTTTGCCAATTCAGTGAGTGTTTAACTGAATATTAATGTAAAAGAAACTCATTTAGGCTCCCTTATCTTTTAAAAAAAAAAGAGGATGGCGTTTATTGTACTTAACTCTGGTCTAGATAAAAATAACAAAAAGAAGCTTCAGCTTTCACGTACAAGCATACAGGTTCACATACACCCACACAAGGAAGTTACAAGGCGAGAGGATAGATTATGTGGTATTTTTAAAGTCCCGTGAAAGCTAAAGGTATACGGATCTTAAAAGTTGATGATTTAGGATGGCCTCAGGTTGGACAAGGTCTCTCAGGATTCAGCGTTGAGATGGTCTACAGATATTGGTAGGCAATCTCTCTTTTCTTCCAGAGACAGAAGTTGCTGATTACTTTTCTGATGTTTTAAAAATAGTCTTTGCCTGCAGCACATGGATGGTCAAATAGCAGATAGGGCTTGAGCTTGCAAAATGAGGGAGGGGTTGGGAGACTTTCCTCTCAGGCGCGTTCTGTTCTCTGGCTCTTCCTTTCTGATCTGTGGCCTGGAGAAAGCAGTTTCTTAAAACACAAAAGAGGGTTTGCTGGCTTGTCACTTGATCTCTTCTCTCCAACTGACCAGTTACCCAAATATAGTCATGCCTGGTGGATTCCAGGTGTCAGGTTTCAATTTGATTAGATTATGTCTGGGCAAATTCCTTTCACAGCCAAAGTCCCGTTGGCCAGGTGATTTTTGTCTAATGGCTTGCCCCCGTCTAGATGATTGTCTAGATGCCCTGTGAATGGATTAGGAGATGATCCCATTCACGCTCCTTTAAGGTAATTTTCTCTACTGGGCTTTGCGAGACAGGTTGACTCCACTTTAATGGTTTTGGAATTTGTATGGTGCAGTGATCCATCTTAGCAATTACTAAACCATCTTAGGAATTACTGTTTCAAGTTCCTGGAATGTTGTTTCAGTCCTTTTAAAACTCAGTCAGTAATTTTCAGCCAGTAAATCTGTAAAGTCATTTTTGATATAAAGCTTGGCTTTATAACAGTTTGTATATAGCTCCTCCCATTGCCTGTAGCATAACGGAGAGGCACCTAGTTAGAATGTTGCGCAGGTTAGATGTGAAGTTTAAATGTGAAACTTAAATATAAGCAATTCTAAAATCCGCTGCTGTAGATTTTCTGAACTTCGCCCTTTTAATCATTGTATTATGTTTAGGTTTTGATTTCCATGACACAGATTTTCACCAGTTATTCAGCAGCTTATTTGACTGACTGATTGTTTTTACTGTCAGGTCATATCACAGGTAGTGATGAATCAGAGGCTAAAGGGTGTAACTGACATGTATTGCTCCAGAGTTCCCCTTTACTGCGATACTACATGAAATAACAAAGTCATTTGCAGATTTGAAAGTGAATTAAGTAGTTCTTTATTGGATGCAATGCTTAAGAGTTAGAATGGCAAAGTGACAACAGTCTGCTGAGCTTGTTTTGGAGTATATACTATTGAAGTTTCTGCAACATTGCTTTATTTAAAACAGCAACTTACTTAACTGAGTTAGAAAATACTAAAGGCATCTTTAGCTCTCCTGGTGTTAATTTGGAGAGTCCCAGGAGGAATCTGACAGCTATTGCTGAATTGGCCAGGTTGTTTCCACTTTTTGTCCATCACAAGGAGTTGGTGTTGCTAGGGGTTGGTGGACAGTGTGAGAGAGTTTACCTTTAACAGGATGGGTAGGGTTAGTGGTTTTGATGGTCTTTTAGTATGTTTGCTTGTAACAAATAGTCTTATTACAGTGCTTACGAGTTTAGATTTTTTTTACATCAACTAGACAGCAAACCAACATATCTAGCAAAAGCTAAACAAGTTTGGTATAATAATGGAATTACGGCTTTGGACAAAAATCAAGTGTAAGCCTATGCTTTTGAGAGAGGGTGAGACCTTCAACTGAGAACATTACTAAAGGCATTAAAATATATACATATATAAATCCGTGGACCAACATTAAAATGTAACTGTTGAAAATGTAATATCTTTGATTTAAAAGAAAAGGTTAAACCTTTATTTTGGATTATAGAAACTTCAGTTTCTGAGAATAAGCACAAGGGATTTTTTTGCAAAAGCACCTGGAAACCTGTGGTAATCTGAGGTGCAGTACAGCTTTCAGAGAATGTGAGCAGGTTGACCATGTGACTGTAAGATCAAATAGCTGTGTAGCACAGGCTACCATGTTAATGTTAGCCTAGAGTAAGGCCTGGTTGGAGAAGCACACATCATGTTAGTGCTCTGTTGTTTGTGCAAGGAAATAGCATGTGCTTCATTTCATATTGGTCTCTGCGTCTGCAGTAATTGACTCACCTGCCAACAGATGAGCGCGACGCCGATTCACGAGCAAAGTGACCTTGTAGTAAAACATAACTGGCAACGAGGCAAAACAGGACCAGTCGACAACACCAAGGAAAGCTGCAGAAACTCATTGTAGTGAATTAGCCATGCCCTGCAGGCCAATTGTAAGTACTTTACAATTATAAGCCCTCATCGTATTCTTCGAAATTATCTTTCTCCAGTATGCTACAATTTGGCCACATTGGACTGTTTGATCAGACCACTGAAGACTGGTCACATTATATTGAATGCCTCATGTTTTTCTTTTTGGCCAACGACATATCGGGGGAGGAGAAGAGGCGGATGATCCACTTGTCGACATGTTGCAGTAAAACATACGGCCCAAATTATGTAGTCTAACGACACTCAACACCCCAGATTTCAAGAGCTTTAAGTTGGTGAATCTTGTGAAAAGCCACTTTCAACTGAAACACTTGGTAACACGCAGCATTTTAAATTCAATTCAAGGTGTTGCGCTCCTGGAGAGACAGGTGCTTGCTATGTAGCAGCCTTAAAACAGCTGACAGAGCACTGAGAGTTTGGGACGTCAATTACTGACATGTTAAGAGACCGGTTAGTGTGTGGGATTAACAAAGATGCCATTCAAAAAAGATAGTTGTGAAAAAGAAATTTAGACTTCAGCAAGGTGCTGGAGTTGGCATTCGCAATGGAAAGCGTTGTCAGGGATTCGGAAGAAATCAAGGGAGCACGAAATGGCACCGTTCTTCACATTGGGAGGGAGGCACTGGTTAGAAATGGCGCAGAAGCGCAGGGCTCCGTCGAAAGGTGGGAAACAGGCGCCATCAACAGACCAGCAAAAAGCAATGGTCAAAGGGATAAAAACCACATTCGTAATAGCAGAATTAGGTCCAGACAGCCTACACACGAATAACAATTTAAAAGAACCTAGTGTTTCTACTGCTCTCACAATGGGCACATTATGCGATATTGTAAAGAAAGATTGAGGCAAAATTTTGAACACAGGCAGAAAGCATGAAATTTATAATGGAGAAGCCAGAAGAAAAAGTCAGATATTTACTCGCTACGCAACTTAAAAATGGGTAAAATAGAGCCAATCAACATGACAGCAGAAGTCAACAGAAAACCCATTTGAATGGGGGTGGATATAGGCACATCCATAACAGTCATAGGGGAACACACGTTTAAGTATCTGAATGGAAGAGGCCACTCACTAAAGTTGGAAAACTCCGATGCCAGACTAAAGACAAGTACTGGTGAAAACATAGGAGTGAAAGGTATATGCAAGGTTCCAGTACAATATGGAAGCCAATCTGCTAACCTACCTCTGATAGTGGTAGCAGGTGAGGGTCCAACTTGGTCGGAACTGGCTTAAGGAAATAAAGTTGGAGTGGACTGAGATTTTTCAACTTGGAATGAAAATCTTCAAGAATTATTACAGAAATATGCCTTTGTGTTTAGGGAAGAGCTCGGGAAGATTCAGGGGCTGCGAGCTAAAATCTACATGGATCCTGGAGCAACCCCCAGATATTTGAAGGCGAGGCCAGTCCCCTATGCATTACGAGCAAGAGTGGATATTGAATTGGACAGACTGGAAAGGTTGGGAGTCTTACAACCTGTACAATTTTCCAAATGGGCAGTGCCCATTGTTCCAGTACTAAAGCCTGACCAGAGTGTACAAATATGTGGGGACTACAAGTTGACCATTAATAAAGTTGCCAGACTTGATAGGCACCCTATACCAAAAATTGATGAATTGCACTCCCAAGCTGGCAGGGGAACTGCATATATGAAATTTGACATGAGCCATGCTTACCAGCAAGTCAAGCTAGAAAAAGCTTCTCAGGAATTTGTCACTATCAACATCTGGCTATACCAGATTACCCTTTGGAGTCTCGTCGGCTTGTGCTATTTTCCAACAGACTATGGAAAATTTACTCCAAAGTATACCCCTTGTGGTGGTGGTTTATCTCGATGTCCTGGTAACAGGACTAACTGATGAAGGGCACCTGGCTAACTTGGAGGAGGCATTGAAATGTTTCTCAGAAGCTGGAGTACACTTCAAAAGGGAAAATGTATCTTCCAAGCAAAAGAAGCGATTTACCTGGGTCATAGGGTCGACTTGCAGGGCCTTCACCCTTCAAGGTGAGAGTTATTAGTGAGGCGCCAGTCCCAAAAAATGCCGCAGAACTCAAGTCCTTCTTGGGAACAGTTAACTACTGCGGTCGCTTTCTTCCAAATTTGTGGACAATTCTGGCTCCATTATATGGATTACTCAAAAAAAACCAAAGGTGGGCTTGGCAAGCCCCACGACAAGCTTTTACGGCAGTAAAAATGTTACTACATTCAATGGCCCTGTTGGTACATTTCGACCCAAAGAATTATTTTAACCTGCAACGTATCCCCTGGCGGAGTAGGGGCAGTACTCTCCCACTGGATGGCTCCGAACGGCCCACTGGCTACATCTCAAGAACACTGTGTGGCTGAACGAAGACACTCTCAAATAAAGAAAGAAGCCATATCCATTGTATCTGGCGTTAATTTCCACCAATACATCCATGGTCACCACTTCACCATTGTATCCGATCACAAGCCACTACTAGGCTTGTCTGGGGAAGATGAGGCAATACCGTCAATTGCCTTGGCACACACCCAAAGGTGTGCACTGGTTCTAGCTGCTTACGAATATACTTTTATCCATCAGCTGGGAAGTCACAGTGCTAATGCTGATGTGCTGAGCTGATTACCTCTAAGGACAGCAATCCCCATCCCTCAAGAACTTGTCTTGTTATTAGGCTTTCTGGATTTATCACCAGTGAATGCCAAACAGATCAGAGAATGGACAGACCGCAATCTAGTTTTGCCTCACATCAGGGAACAAGTCTTGCAGGGATGGCCTAATGAGCCAAAGTCGGATTAAATGAAGCCCTGTTTTAACAGGAGATACGAGTTCACCTGCTAGGATGGTATCTTACTGTGGGGAGCAAGAGTCATTGTGCCTCCCAGAGGAAGACAACCATTATTGATAGAATTGCATAGCGATCAACCCAGCACTTCCAGAATTAAAATGTTGGCGCGCAGTTACTTATGGTGGCCAGAGATGGATGCTGAAATCAAAACATGGTCAAGAGTTGCATGCAGTGCTGACAGGTGCAGAAATTGCCAGCCTCCTGCTCCCCCTGCATCCTTGGGAATGACCAGGAAGGCCTTGGGCCCGCCTCCATGTTCACTATGTTGGGGCCTTTTTTGGGCGCGGTATTCCTCCTCCTTATCACTCACTCCAAATCTATGCATGAGGTGAGATCACGCACGTCTGTCGCCACCATAGACCGATTGCGTCAGAGTTTTGCGATACATGGTTTACCAGAGATAATATTTGATAGTGGAACGGCATTCACTGGTGGGGAATTCCAAAGATTTACAAGTCCCAATAGCCTAACACATATCAAGATCTCGCCATACTACCCTGCATCCAATGGGTTAGCTGAGAGGGCAGTTCAGACCTTTAAGGCCAAATGAACAAACTAGAGGGTGAATCTATAGTAATTAAGTTATCATGTTTCCTGCTCAGCTATAGGACTATGCCGTGTATGACCGCTGGTATTGCCCCCGCAGAGTTATTAATAAAGAGACGTCTCAGGACACGGTTAAGACTGAAGGCCAAATTTAGTGGGGAGAGTAGAGAAAAATCAGGAGGCCCAGAAAAATGAACACGATTACCACAGTCGTGAAAGAAAGTTCACTGTAGAAGACGCAGTTTTTGCAAAGAACCTTGAAGATGGGCCCAAATGGCTATCAGGTGAAGTCAGTGCTGTTTCAGGACCCCTGTCTTACCATATATTGGATGAAGATTGGATAATCAGGAGACATGTAGATCACCTCAGGAAAAGGGAAACAGATCCACAAGAAAAGGTGTGCCAAACATTCCTGTTGGAGTCTACATCACAGGTAGAAGGAACTCTTCTTGCTTTGGAAGTACCTGTAGGACCCGTTGAGCCTGAGAGAGTTGGAGAGGCAAACTTACAGGTTCCTACTGGGGAGTCTAGTGGGCAGATAACCCCTGAGAGGGAGACCTCAGATAAACCATCCGAAGTTGTAGAACTATGACAGTCGACATGTTTGAAAAAGCCTCCTGAGAGACTGGATTTGTAAATAGTTCATTTTTATAAATAGTTAATATATTGTAAAATGTGCTTTCAAGTAAAGGGGGCGGGATGTGTTAATCTGAGCTGTAATACACCTTATAAGAGAATGTGAGCAGATTGACCACATGGCTGTAAGACCCAATAGCTCTGTAGCGTGGGCTACCATGTTAATAGTCTAGAGTAGGGGCAAACCGGAGAAGCACACATCATGTAGTGCTTTGTTGTCTGTGTAAATAAATAGTACATGCTTCATTTCATGTTGGCCTCTGCAGTACATTGTAATTGACTCACCTGCCGACAGATAAACATGCAAACAGCTCGTGAGCAAAGCAACCCCGTAGTAAATCATAACAAAACCATTTGGTCAAAGTACATATGACTGAGATAATGCATTGATTAGATCAGTTATTTGTTCTTTTAGCAGTGAAAATATCTATCATGGTATCACTGATAAGAGTAATATCCATGCAGGTACTTATTAAGAGTTTTAATTGAAGTGTTCCCCCCTCCTTCCAATAGTGAATTTAGAGCTTGGTAGATAGAGATAGTGGATTCCGAAACACTGGAAAAGATTCTGATGTATAAGATGTTAGTTGGAATATTGTTTATTGTTTTATATAGAAGGGATGTGGAAAGGTGCAACATAGTTTTCCTAGGATAATACCAGGATGAGAGGCTATTATTAAGGTGAGAAGCTTGAAGAATCTGTATTTACTCATGCACAGAAATCTAAAGGGGGTATCTAATAAAAGTTCTCAGTTTTGAGAAAGTAAGCAGTGATTATTTCCACTGTTTGGTGAATCTAATGAAATCGTGATTGGAGCTATCAGTATAAAGCGAGGTAAGATTTTTTTCATGTAAGGGTGCTATGAAAGCATCGAGTGCAAGTGACTATATAAGCACAGCCAATCACAATAAATAAGAGAAAAAAAATTCAAAGGAAATGGAACTAAAATTGAAGGCTGCTATAGAATTAATATTGGCACAAGCATGATGGACTGTAGTATTCTCCTCCTGTGTTGGAATCTGTGATTTTTTTGATTTCAAATTTGATTCATATTTGGCAAATATACAATTAGATGAAGGCAGGAAAAATCCTATCCTGTTGAAGAAAGGTAAATCTCTGAGAAGGGCTAAATTGCCTCCCCTCAGGCCTCTAATACAATAGCTTTTAGCAAACCTGTTAAAAGGCCAAAGAAAATGATGAAACATACTGAATATTTTCAAAATTCACTGATTATGCAGGAAAGTTTCTGATTTTTTTCTCTACAGATGAGAGTATAATTTGGTTATTCAGAATTTGGGTCTTTTTTAATATACCATTTAATTCATTGCCCAAAAAGAGCTTATTGTTAATCTGTTAGCGCTTATCTGTCATATTGTCCCTGATTTTCTCCTCATTTTATTGCAGTCCCAAACCATGAATTATGTTGGACAGTTGGCTGAGCAGGTGTTTGTCACAGTGAAGGAGCTGTACAAAGGATTGAATCCAGCCACATTGACAGGATGTATTGATGTCATAGTAGTGAGACAGCCGGATGGCACATACCATTGTTCACCCTTTCATGTCCGTTTTGGGAAGCTTGGGGTATTGCGATCGAAAGAGAAGGTGGTAAGTTCTCATATCATCATTTATTGAGCTAAACAGAACAGCCAGTTTAACAGGCCTCAATTCATGATCTAAATACTCCAAAATATTTATTTCTGTCTTGTATCTCCACAGTTAAAGGAAAATCATCAGTTTACACCACTAATTGTGGTCAGATATGTATGTAATTCACTGTTTTGATATTTTAATCCAAGTGTTCTTGAATGAAGAAAATATTTTGTGAATACTTGTGCAGATGGTGGCAGGTTCTAGAATAACACTGCACCTGGAATTTGCTGGAAGCTAACCATCTAAGTTGATATGTCATTTATATCTTTCTTGAGCAGGCTTCTTTTGCCGTTCTTTTTTATCTGGTGAGGATTGAATCTTATTTACAGTTTTGAGACAAAATATTCAGAACCTTCTTAGAGTTTTAAGTACTTTACAAGTTCTTTAAATATGCACAGCAATGGGTTTTTTTTTTTAAGTGTTTTGTGAAGCATTTCTTGTCATAAGTTTGTGTTTAATAATCTTGTGATCTGAGGGGAGGATATGAGATTTGGAACTTGAGTTAATGAAGGAATAACTGATTTAAGGTTTTTTTTTTGATCAGTTTTGTTGTTGAAAGCGACATATGTTTGCGACATTATTCCATTGCAAGGTGACCTTTAACCTCATGATAAAACAAGATTCAGTATTGGCATCCAGTAATTCATCAATGTGAACACCATTGTATATAGCTTCCCAATTTTCATTGTGAAGCTACAAAGCTTTGTTTTGGAAAACGGAAATGCCTTTTGCAATATTCTTGTCCAATCCAGTAGGTTGCAGTCTTGCTGTGAGATATATCATTGAATGACCTTGCAGTAGTGAAGCTCATCATACGTTCACTGCCAAATCTGAGGAATGGCTTTTATTTGGGCTGGAGATTTTTTTTTGTTCTAACTTGTATGAATATTATGAAAGAGATTATAAACCATCGAAAATAATAGCCTTGTACTGACAATTTTTAATTTTTATTGGCTGTCTCCAGTATTGAAACATGCACATGATTCTTTGCACTCTTAAAATATCATTTGAATTAAAAGGTGCAAAGCAGTTGTGTGTTTTTGAAGCACATGACTTTGAATGCAGATTTGCCTTTTGCCAGATCAGACTTTTGACTAGAGCAGCAAAACTGTGAAGTGCAGACTACTTTCAACGTTTCTGTTTATTTCAGGTGGACATTGAAATCAATGGTGAACCAGTAGAGCTGCAGATGAAACTTGGAGACAATGGAGAGGCTTTTTTCGTGGAAGAAACTGAGAAAGATGAGGTATGCTGCTGATCTAGAAATGAGTCAGGTGACTTTTGCAGCAGTTTATACTTTAGACTTTAATTTTTCTGACATGGGTTCACAACAAACTAATGTGATGATGTGATGCTTCAAGTGAGTTTGGCCAGTGGCTCCTTGTTAGATTTGTCCATAATTGTCACTTTGCTGGTTTTACCTCTTTAATCCAAATTTAGAAAAAATTAAACCTGAAAATCAAAATCAAATTATATTAGCGCTAACTCCTCAAGATAAATTGATAATTGAATGTATTCATTCAATAATATTTTATTAATGACATCCTCAAAAAATTCAACTGCATTATCATACTTGCACAAGACAAAACTGTCAGCTCTCTGATCAACTCATCTTAGCCTGTGTTCAGTTACCCCTGCACCCATCCCCCCCGCCCTCGCTCAATGGCAGAATGTTCAAATCAGGAAACCTGTGAAAGTTCATGTCTAATAATTTTGCTATTTCTTCACCTTTTAATACCCTGGGGTGAAAAACCATCAGGTCCTCTATGTTTATCTACCCTTAGTCCCATTTTCTCAATTACTATTATAAACTCCTTTAAAAACGAAAAAGAAGCATTAATAATGTGACAACTGGGGTTTAAATTTTATGAAGGTGCCAGTTTTGCTCACAGTTTTATTTTTTTCATAGGGTGTTGTTCCCACACACTTAGCAACATCACCGATTCCAGTTGAAGGAGCTTATTTTACAAGGGAACCAGATTTGACTAGTCCTGATTTTATTCAGAATCAGGATTTACCAAGTGGCGCAGAAATTGATAACACTGTAAATAACACTTCAGCCAAAAAGAAAAGACGTCGAAAAAGGAAGCACAAACCAGAGAATTCAAAGAAGGATGACCAGGAGTCCTCTTCAGATGAGCAAGATATACTTGACATGGACTTTAATTCAGAGGAGCAACTGCGATGTGTAGCTACAAAGTAGGTTAATTCTCAACTTATAAAGGTTTTTGCATTGACAATTAGTTACTTGTTTCTGTCTGTCATCAATCTATCCCTGTATAACACTCCATAAAATTGTAAGACTTCTATTAAGCCACTCCTTAACCTACTCAGCTGCAGCGAAAAAAAACCCAACGTTTCGAATATCTCGATGCCTAATACTATCCTAGCAAATGTGTGGTGTACCATTTCTATTGCTTGTATTTGACCTCATAAGGGGAAGCCTGAGACAATACAATTGTGCATTAATTAAGTTCCTATACAAGGTAAAGTTCAACTTAGTATCTCTGTACCATACCTAAGAGACACTGTTCCCTATTTTGTGGCATTTGAATGGTATGCACACTAAAGTTCTGGTACTCTGTTTAAAATATTACCATAAAAACCTTGCCATTGTTACTATTCCTTTTCCCTTTCTTCCAAAATCTATAGTTTTATATTTTTCTATTGCATGTGCCACCTATGAGCCTATCCTGCTCAACTATGTCCTCCTACAATCTTTGTCAATTTGCCTTTATCCCCAATTTCTTAACACTTATTTGATTTTATTTTCTCACACTGTATTGAAGTTAAATTTTTATGCTGGTTTGCCTTCCATTTTCTCCCCGTGACTGCAGAACCAACGTAAATTTGTGAGTAGATCAGAAAAATGGTTCTGGGTTTTTGGCCCTGAGGAACATTCCATAATGTGTGGCTGTTTTGAGGCTGGGAAAGCTGAAAAAATAGGTTTCCTGAATGCCATGCACTGTAGGGTTTTCTTTTTTCAAATTATTTTGTCAATTTCTTGCCCACAGGCAGCCTGATTGGTAGACCAGAGGTCTGTCAGGCGAGGAAGCCTGCAGCACAAGACTGCAACCGAGGAAAGCAAGTAGGTCTAGTTGGAGAGGGTCCTAATGCTGGAAGGGGAGGTGCCACAAATGCGTTTTTGGGGAGGTGGGTCTAATGATTTGTGGGGCAAAGCGGGAGGCAGTTGGAGCGGTGGGAGTTGGTGAGGGGCAGACAGATCATGGGGGTGTGGGATTACTGACTAGCTTGTGAGCCTCAAGAAAACGCTTGCTTTTCCCAGCCCACAAGCAGTGTTGTAAAGGAATTAACTTTGAGTTCAACCCTTCTCGCTTCCTTTCATCTGTCAGGTTCCCAAGGTCTAGGAGACCCAACCAACGTAAATTTAAAAATTAGTATGATTGTAAAATGAAGACAGGTAGCAACATTGATATTCAAATAACCAAACAGCCTCTCATGAGCAGATTGGCCTTTGCCACTTGTCTTGCCATTGTCAAAACTGGAAGTGTGTGGGTTCAAGGCAGGCTGGATTCCTGCTTTAGACTTTATGAATTTTAACCTCTGACCCAATCTCCACCCACCTGGTTTTGAGAGTTAAGACTCAGCCATGGTACCTGAGTTTACTTCTGCTTATCCTTCAGTTAACCATTTGCCTGTGGTCGTATTGAATTTTATAAGTACTTTGATTTAGGTTTATTTAATCAGATTTTATGTTCAATAAAAATCCTGGCAGTCATAAAATGTCATAATTTGTTCACTTTAGCAAACCTGCTTTCAATAATGAAGTTCACTAACTTTTCTCCTCCTCTCTTGCTTGTTTGTGCATTCCCGGTTTGTGCTTTTGTTTTTCCTTTTATCACAACTTAGTCATATTCATCCCAATTCACGCACAAACAGTTAAAATCAATTCTAGTCCTGGCAGCTTCCCCAAGGTACTGAGTTTACCATAATCAATGTAAAATAATGTTTTTGTCCTTCCCCAAGCCATCATTTTTTTTTTGTCAAACTGTTCAGATATATTCTACAGCAAATATTTGAACAGTTCAGTTTTTGTCTAAAGCAACAGCATGCATTATAGGAGAAATTGCTTTACAAGTTCAAGCAGTAACTGGGTAGAGTAACGTAACTATGCAATAATGATTTAAGAACTAGTTAACTTACAATAATTTAATATGTACAGTTAATTATTCTGAGCAGATGAAGATTTTAGCACAAACTATATAAATTCACCTGTGGCCATTAGCTTTTGTGTTCTAATATCTTAAGTACTTGGATGACATAATACCCATTAAGGGCACATTTAATTTGCAACTTGGCCTTTATTACGCCAGTTACTGCAGTTTGGATTCAAGCCAGACAGAATCCTCTTTGCACTTGTTGGCACCTGCTTGCCTGGAATATGACTGTCCTGTTTGAGGGGGAGAAGCTCAATGCAAGTTAGAGAGTGGTGAAGGAGAAGCTCTTCTTCCTAAACATTTCAATTAAGCCAAGTACGTTAACAAAATGTTCAGCTGGCCTCCTGAGCACACGACAAAGCAAGATTTGACGCCATACTGGACAAACACTGCAGGCAATATAGAATGAAAACATTGTGAGTTTACTGCTTCCAGAGAGTCTCCACTTCACTTTGGAACAGGTTTGGCACTGGATTTATGCTACTAGTTTAGTATCTGTGTGAACCTGAAATCGCTGCATGGCAATACTAGACTTGCATCCAAAGCAGGGGAACTAGAGACAGCCTTAAATATCTTTGGGTGTTGTAAGAGTTTAATTGTGCTTTGTTTATAATAGGTTCTCAGAAGCACTTGATTAACTAACATAAACATGGGGTTCATGTATAGAGTGTACCATGAAACGTATACTTAAGCAATTCTAATAAGTACACTTTTTTTCCTAAAACTATGAAGTGTGAAAAGAGTAAAATATTACATGTATGTGGTGCTTATTGCATCTCAAAACAATCCATGTAAATGCTCTTTGCAGTCCAGTGCCCACGATTCGTAAATGTACTTTACAATCCGGAGCCTATGATTATTTCAGTAAACACAAACGTTGTGTATACAAGATCCCACAGGAATTAAATTAATGAAATTTTGGTTGCTTTTTTTCAGTGATATTAATTATGGAAGGAATGTTGACCAGGATATTGGGAAACTTTCTTTTTGTCTTTGAATAATGCCTTGGAACTTTTGATGTCAAATTTCATATTGGCGTAAAGTTTATTTCACTCAACATAAATTAAAAAGTTGTATGTATTTAAAAAATGTGCCAATCATAATTCTTTATCTTTCCTACAGCAGTGAAATGTATAATTTATTTTCTGAGTTACCCAACGAAGATTCAAGCACTTACCATTCACGTGAAATCTATCCGTATTCAGATGGTGAATGGTCTTCTGTTGAAAGGTATAGTTACTGAAGTTGGTTTTAAAGTTTATTTTCATTACCATAATGTTATGAAACTTATAATAAAATGTATTGTTTTAGCCATTCTTACAACAGACTTTCATCACCAAAAAGTGACTCAGAATTGGTTGTAAAATCACATGAAGGATCCCTTATGGGAACAGAGTCTCGGATGCAGTGGACATGGGGAGGTTTTCCACAGGTACGGTATCAATTGATAACCTTGTCAAATATTTGTACTACTACAGTTAATGCAGATTATAAAATATCCCTGCAGCTGCATAAAAATTAAGCCAGTCATTGCCAGTGTTCCCTGTTAAATCTTGCCGTGGACACAGTTTTTTCAATACACAGTACCCTCAATTTTTTTTCATGTAGCCATGCAGACATTGTATTTAGTCCTCAACAAGGCGTGTGTGGTACCTTCCAGGCTTCTGTGTGACTACAGCTAAGTGGGAACATTGGAAACTGATCTTTACAAGTGGTTCAAAATGCTCATTGATTAATCTCAGCAATTTATAAGGACTCTTTAGAGCAATGTCTTGAAGCTTAACCTCACAAACATGTTGCAGATTGAAGACAACAGACGAAGATCTTGTTTGTTTTTATTGTCCATTTTTGTCAGCGATTTGTGTTTTTAAATTGGCTAATTATGTTAGCAAAAGTGTTTTCAAATCCTAAACAAAAACAATTACCTGGAAAAACTCAGCAGATCTGGCAGCATCGGCGGAGAAGAAAAGAGTTGACGTTTCGAGTCCTCATGACCCTTCAAAAAAGGGTCATGAGGACTCGAAACGTCAACTCTTTTCTTCTCCGCCGATGCTGCCAGACCTGCTGAGTTTTTCCAGGTAATTCTGTTATTCTTTTGGATTTCCAGCATCCGCAGTTTTTTGTTTTTATCTGTTTTCAAATCCTGTTTGATAAAGTAATTAAACTCTTTAAAAAGTTTTAGATTGCCAAACACTTTAATTCATATTGCCAACAAAAGGGTAGTCTAAGAAAAACTTATAATAGTTTTATCTCTACTGAATTATTTATATATGTAGTATATGTGTTGATTTAGTAGAAAACATTTTAAATATTTATAAAGCATTTTTCTTTTGATTTATAAATGTTAAAAGTTAACTTTATTTCAGCGTGTTTATGGTGGGACATGTTCCAATCACTGCTTAATGGCTACTTAATGAAATGGCTTTCATCTTGCAGGTCAGTAAAATGGAAAAATCTGAGCAACCAAGAGTAGCTACTATCACACCTTCTGAGCATACACATTTTCGAGTCATCGTGGACAGCAGCGTAGCAGATGCAACTGCTTGTGATTCCTTTGCAAACAACAATGTTATAACTATTTTCAAACCTCAGCCTCGAACTCAAAGAAGCCCTGCATTGCTTGAAACATCCATGGAACAGACTGCTCCATCCCCAGCAGAGCCAGCTTTTATAGAAGACACCTCCTGGTCATTGGAGCACACAGAAGTTGTGACAGAGAATTTAGCATCAAATATTGCTGCCCGAACGTCACTATCAGAAACGACTGAAATATGTACGTCAGAAGCCCAAAACGTTGAAATCTTTCAATCCACTTCTCAGCCAGAACATGAAAGCCCAGCCATTTTAGAAAGCAGTAATAATCCAGCCCAACAGACATTAAACCTAGATGCCAGTGTAAAAACAGAAGAAATAGATAAAAAGAAAGGTAAACACCAAAATAATTTTTTCTGTGGCATTTTTAGGTTTTTCAGTGAGTTCTGGATATCTTTTCTAGAAATGAATGGCGTTCTACAGATTATATGTTTTACTTACATTAATATGCTTTTGGCATTATTAGTGTTAATTCATATTGATTTTCAGGAAAATATGTTTAGAGCTATTTTATATTCAAAGTTTTGATATTGAAACTAGATTTTGATGTAATAAACTACCATAAATGAAAAGAAAAAATATTTTACTTGGCCAAAAGTTAAGCAAATTCATGAATAACCCGGTATGGGTACTTCATTTTTCAACATTTATAATAGCAGCAACCTGCATTTAAATAGAGCTTTTAATATAGAAAAATATATCACAGGAGTATTAAAAATTGATGGAGAGCCAATAATGGAGGTATTGGGAGGTTGGTTAAAGCTTGGTTAAAGAGAGGAGAGTCTTAAAGAAGAGAGAGCCAGTGAGGTTTAGGAAAGGAATTCCAGAAACTAGGTTCTAGGCAGCTGAAGGTAGAGCAACCAGTAGAGTGACTCGAAGAATGGGGATTCTCAAGCTGCTGGAATCGAAGGAACAAAGTTCTTGGAGATTGTAGGGCTGGAGGAGTTAAAATTGTTGTGAAAATTGGGCTTTAATCTTTTGGCAAACAAAAAAAATGCTCCTGTTTTGGAAGTTGCCTTCCTTGCAGCTTGAAAATGGAGACTGTTGGTGAGATCCTGATTTGACCTTTACTTCATAAGTTTGTCAGGGTTTTGACCTAAGTTGGCCAATATGTAAGACCTGGCTAAGGTGTGAACAGCTGCTCCTGAACAGGATATCATGTCATATTGTGCTGTAGAAGTTTTGGAACTTTTGGAAGTTTTTGGAACTGTTAAGGATTAACGTCCTTAATTTTCACTGGAGATCTGACCTTGTGGAAAAACTGAAATTTTTGTAACTGACGTACCATTATTGCATATATTTTGTCCTATTCATCAAGGTGGACAAGATGTACATTCTAGAAAGGGTAAATACCTTTTAAATTACCCTTGCAGTGAAGTAATATATTCTAAGTAATGTATTCTGTATCTTGTGCCTCACTGCTTCTGTGTGTTATTCTACATGTAAATTAATCTGTTAGTTTTAGCTTGTACACATTGGTGTGACAGCTTGGTACCTTCTACCTTTTTTGAGAAAAAAAGGAGCATGGACTGGACATTCCAAGCGATCTCTCTAATTGATACCGTGATTTACAGGTAATTATTAATCCTGTGCATTACCCACACATTGCATGTGCAAGGGAGCAGGTTTTGGTTCGAAGTGGCTCACTGTGCACTTGGAAGTTGCCTTTCGGTATGAGCATGAAGTGTTAGGAAAGAGCCTGAACTGCTACAATGCTTTCTTGACTAAATATGCATTTTCTGCCTTGTTTTTTTTAAAAAAAAATCTCCTTTTGCATGAAAATCTTTATCACAGAACCTAGCCACATTTGCTGAAGTGAGAGTAAACAAGGACATAAACTAGATGGGAAGATTGACCTGATTTTATAATGTAACTTTGATTAACTCTTTGCAGTTGTCCAGTAGGAACAAGTTAAAGTTGGAACACAAAAATGACAATGGGATAAGACTGTATATTGAGAGCTAAGAAAAACTTCTTTGATGGCCTTGTGACCAAAGGCGCCAAGTTTAATTTTTGGTCTGTGCTGAATGAGGTGGTTTCAGTTTGGGCTTGGGAAGAGGATTTCTACTTCTAACCGTTATCCAGCAAGCCTTGATGGAAAATATCTGGATGTTGGGTGAGAATAGAATTAGGCAAATGTATAAAGCACTCAACAATCAAATAGCCTGCAATTCTCACTGTTCAGACTGATGCATGATGACTGATCAGGTCACCTGAGGCTGCTGGCTTTTATACTACAAAAATTTTTTATGCCCATCCAAAGCTGGCACCGTTGAGAGGGGGCCAGAAATAGGCAAGGGATGGATGGAAAAACTGGGAGTTTTTCACGGCTGTTTTATAATTGTTCAAACTATTCAGTTTTGTGATTTCACGCTTAACTGCCATAAATCCTCTTGCATACAAACTACTGTGTAAAGCTATAGAGTGTGGCGATTTGGGGAAAAAATGACTGAGTTTAATACAAACTTTAATTTCATAGTGCTACTAGGTGCAGCACTTCAGGGAGCAGTTAATTAGCTGTTAATTGTCAGGCTGTTGGAATTTCATGTATATCTGTCAAATAAGGAGTTACAGATGCAGAATAATCTTATAAAGAAAAGAGAATGCAAACCAGTCGCTAAACCTGGACATTGAAAGTTACAATAATTTACTGATCTCAGCTAATTAGAAGGAAGCAGCTGCAATTACATGGATTCATATAGGGAGGACTGTGGCCTTATCTCTTCCTCCTATCATATTTTAAAATTGCACAAAAGGTTATGTGGTATCTATCAGTAAAATAAGATTCAAAATTGCAATGACTAAACTCCAAAAGAAAAAATGGAAAATGCATATTGCATTGAAAATCATATTTAGAAATGTGGTCAAATATGTTGGACAGAATCAAAATTTAGAAGACTCTGAATGGTTCAACTTTCATGCCAGATTTGAGTTTGTCATTCTAAATCTCCCTCTGCTCCCAATCATTGTTTATTCTATCACATATAAAATGGTAATTTTCTTCACCAGACAATGGATCTCCTGTGGTGCTGTTCATCGGTAGTTTGTGGGCCTGGGGCATGATTGCAGTGATTGCTTGGTTGCTAACCTTTTGATGTTGCTATTTACAAATCATGATGTTAGGCAGATTATCTTGAAGAGGGTATTTTTAATATAGTGGTTTATGTGGAATCTCTACATAATATGTAGAAATAAAGAACTCACAAGAGAGACTCTGGCTGTAAAGCTGATGTACTTAAGCTGCCATTTTTGCATTACTATAAAGCAGAATAAAAATGATGCTCAGATACTGATATGGAATGTTAGTGTTAGATTACTACATATACCATTTGCATTTGTCACTATAAGGAATGTGGTTAGGGTCAGCTACTCCTCCCACTTCTAGTATGATCTGATGCCCATATGTGAAGCACCTTGGGATATTTCACTGTTAAAAGCCTTTAAAAATCTTTTTGAGAGTCCTCTATGCAGCCATAAATTCAAAAAACTTTTATTTGGTCTTTCCTCTTGTGTCGTTACTCAGTAGCAACTTCATATTTTATGATTTGCTGTCTGCTGTCCACCACTAAATAGCTAATCTTTCAGCCATTATGCACTTGCCATGTGGAAGCCCCTATCATCAGCACCTGCACTTTGTTACTCCTCTTCATGTCTTCAAAAGCATTCTAAGACCTATCTCTCGGACAGTCGTTCAGCCCCCTTTTCTTCTTCCTGCTCAAAGTCCACTCGTTCATCCTGAGACATCATTCTAAATGTGAGGAGTGCTGCAGATTTGTAAGTTGATTTATGTCTTAATTTTCTTTCCTCTATTTTTAAGTATTCTTGTATTATGTGTTATTTTGTATCGAACAAGTGCAACTAGATAACATGACCATAATTTCACTTGCATTTCCCCCAACTTAGTCTACTGCATTCGTTGCTCCCAATGCGGTCTCCTCTACATTGGAAAGACCAAACGCACACTGGGCAACCGCTTTGCAGAACACCTTCGGTCTATCCGCAAGAATGACCCAGACCTCCCTGTCGCTTGCCATTTTAACACTCCACCCTGCTCTCTTGCCCACATGTCTGTCCTTGGCTTGCTGCATTGTTCCAGTGAAGCTCAACGCAAACTGGAGGAACAGCACCTCATCTTCCGACTAGGCACTTTACAGCCTTCCGACTGAATATTGAATTCAACAACTTTAGATCTTGAACTCCCTCCTCCATCCCCACTCCCTTTGTTTCTTCCCCCTCCCTTTTGTTTTTTCCAATAATTTATATAGATTTTTCTTTTCTCACCTATTTCCATTATTTTTAAATCTATACCTTTTATGCCCTTTTAGTCTTATTTCACCCCACCCCCACTAGAGCTGTACCTTGCGTGTCCTGCCATCCATTCTTAATTAGCACATTCTTTTAGATAATATCACCACCTTCAACACCTCTTTGTTCTTTTGTCTGTGACATCTTTTGATTATCTGCTCCTATCACTGCTTGCTTGTCCCTACAACCACCCCCACCCCTCCACCTTAAACCAGCTTATATTTCACCCCTCTCCTACTTTTACTTAGTTCTGTTGAAGGGTCATGAGGACTCGAAACGTCAACTTTGTTCTTCTCCGTCGATGCTGCCAGACCTGCTGAGTTTTTCCAGGTAATTCTGTTTTTGTTTTGAACCTGACCATAATTCCTTGATTTACAGCCTCTTACCTGCCCCATCTGGACCCACCTAGAGATTTGTTTCTTTCATGGGAAGTGGACATTGCTGGCTCAGCATTTTTGCCATCCATAATTGCCCTTGAATGTGTTGATGGTTTTGCCTTTTTTGAACCACTGCAGTCCATTTGGTGTGGGTACACCCACCGTATTGTTAGGAAGGAAGTTTCAGGATTTTGACCCGTAACTGTGAAGGAGCAGCTATATAATTTCAAGCCAGGATGGTGTGTTGTTTGGAGGGCAACTTGTAGGTGGTGGTAAATTCCTTTCTCAGTAGACATATTGAAATGTACATTTTAAGAATACAAGTATTTGTCGTTATAATTAGAGGTACATTTTGCTCATACATTAACACCTTGTCTCAGTTTTATGTAAGTATTGGGTTAAACTTGTTACGACCTGGTTGGCAGTCAGTAACTTTTTGTTTAAAGTAGACCAAGTTCGAAATCCCAGTTACCAACTACGAGAATAAAGCCACAAAATTCCACAGTAATAACAACTAAAATAAACTTTACTATACAAAGTCAGAAAAGTAAGACAATCTACAATATCTATCTTATACTCTAACATTCAGAATTAACATGAGGTAAATATGAATTAACAGGCAAACTGTGGTCGACCACACAATACTGTACATTAAATGACAGATGCAGCCAAAATAGATCCCTCAAATTCCTGAGCAACTCTCCGAGGTATCAGTGACCACTGTGAGTCAACGCAATCTTGTTAAAACTCTGTCTCTCTCACAAAGGATTTCAACACTTTTAAAATTTCTAGCCTCTGAATTCCCTCAAAAGCCCCTTCGACTCGGTCTGTCTCAATTACTTTTCACTACCTGATGGTTCAGTCTCTACTCTTGAGACTGCAGTGATTGGGATTCACAAAGCTGCTCTCCTGCCTCGGATTCCGGCAAAGTTCCAACTCTTTTGCAGACTGCTAGGATCTCTAAGCTGGCAATGCCCTGGGTTTCTCTGAACTCCAGTCTCCTGGTTACATAGAGCTATAAATAGTACCCAGGGCTTCTTTTGATCTCTAACCCTTTTTGGCATGGAACCAGCGACCTTCTGCCATTTTCTTGGCTCCCCAGGATTTCTCCTGAGCTCTAACTGCATAGAATGGCTCCCAGGGCTTCTCTGTGATCTGCAAACCATATGAGCTCCAAACTGCAACCGACCCCCCTTCTCCCAGCAATCACAAATTGAAACCAGAGAACTTTCTTGAGCTCTACCTATCTCTAAAGCCATTCAGGGTTCACTGCATACTTTTAAACTAATTTAGCTCTTAATTCCCAAAATAAACGTCTTTCTGGACTGCATGTCTTTGCATGCAGTGTAGACCGTAAGTCTCCAGTTCTCCAGCTAGGTAAGCTCACATGCTGTTTTATGGCTCCATCTCTTCTGTTCTGACTCTCTTAAGCAAGCATAGGTAATCTTCTGAACTGGTGGTCTGGCAATATCTAAACCCCAGCATTTTAGTTACTTTGCCTTCACAACAACAATCTTCCCAGTACTAAACATAACCTCTAAGATATTAATATAAACCATGAACTAATATTCATAACAAACTGCACTGTAGCTCAATACAGTAGGTTATGTTCACTCATTTTAATTTTGAGCTTGTACTGACCGAACTTATGATTGTACATTCAAAAAAGATTTTCAAGTTAAGCTGTTGCAGAGTAAGAAGTTGTGGGGAAAAAACAGAATATTATTGTTAACAAACAGTGTAGTAATATTACATAGATTATGACCCTGGTTTATTTTAATGAGAAGCATGAATGTCTGCAAGCTGTTTTCTTAGTATATACATTGACCTTTTCAGGGCATATTCCTCACTTTGTCTTGTGCATTCCTTCTCTTGTCAACGAGCAGCCCGAAACTGAGGGTGGATATTGGATACACTTGTACAATCGCTTTGACCAATATGCCTCCGCCTTTCTGTTGACCCCGTTCTCTATCTTTGCCGTCTTACCTCATCAGTCCCACCCTCAGATATATCACTACAAAATGCTTCAGAAAGCCTGACTCTGTCAGGCTTACTGACACTTACTTTCCTTGTCCCAATCAAAAAATGTGGATGGGAGGCTGCAGCTGGCAGATCTGATTTCCATCATTTTTTTTGATTCTTGTTTGTTCACTTATCATTTTCTTTCTTGAACTCTGCATGTTTAACTATATTTGCAACTTCCATTTTTGGAAATTGGTAGCAGACACAGATTGAGTCTTGGGTAACATGCCAACAGTTGAGACAGTGGCTTCAGCTGAGACCCTGTCAACTACAAACAAATGAAGTAATGGGGTATGGTGCTCCCAGGATCCTAACGGAGAGCAAAATGCTGGAGCAGTTCAGCGAATTTGCACTCAAACTGTTCCGAATTCTTGGTTGGAATTAAAAATGCTATCACTTGAAACACTATGTTGACTGCATTCAAATAAAGTAGCTCTTTGCATATAGTAGATCCTTTTCAGTATGATAAAAATGGGATGTTGGGCAAAATAATGTTTTGAATTGGTGTGATTTATTCATCTGCTGATAATGATTTAAACTAGAAAGTTTATTTATGTATATACAAGCAGATAAATAGGCAGCTGTTGTATTTCAAACTTTAGTGAATATGCAAGTTCAGTATTAAAACCTTTATTCTAAACTGGCACGTATAACTTCTTCAAGCAAATACATGGTAGATACTAAGATGGATTGCAAAAATCGCATTTAGGTTCCTATCTTGTGTGTTTATATTTTTTAAAATGGCAACTAATATAGGTGAATGCTAATATTACATTTTTTTGTGCTCTGGGATAGGTGGACCTAAAAGAAACCAACATCTGGGCCCTTGTGATATTTATTTGGATGACCTACAAAAGTTGGATCCTAATATTGCGGCTCTGTATTTCCCAAAGAGGTACTGTGATCGAAATAGAGAAAAGGAAAATGGTGAAAGGATTCAGCAGACTAATAATAGCAGTGTCTTCATTTTCTCTGTTACTTCTAACCATAAAGTCTGCTCTACATAGGAAAAATTTTGTTCAATATTTATTTGACTGACCTGACTCCGTATGTTTTCTGTTGTGGGGATAGAAGATATTTTTTGAAAGTAAAATTTGCTTGTGTAGTTCTTTTTGACTAAACAAGAGTACTGTTATAATGTGTAACATGATTGGCAGAACAATAGGATGAGCTGAGAGGCCCGGCACATTGTAATAAACATCAGGCCTCAATTTCTTACTGGTGCTTGTAAGAGGAAGTAGATGAAAGCAGGTTAAAGAGAGAAGAGATTGAAGAGGAGACAAAATGTGGGAGGGTAACAGATTCAAGCATAAATGGGAAAAATGTAAAGTATGAAACCTGAAGAGTTGGGAGCTGTGGCAGTCAGGAGCTTCCCGGATAGTTGGAAGAAACTGAAAAGGGGTGCCCTATAATTTATAGCATTACTAAACTATTCATGATTGGATTAGATTTTTCAAAGACTAAAACCTATGTGTTTTTGGACAAATTCATTTTGCTGCATACCCTTGTATGAACAGTGTACTGAAAATTAAGTTGACCAAGCAGGTGATGATCCCTTGGTTTCCTAAACTGCCACCTGCTTAGACAGTTTAATTTTTTTTACGACCATATGAATTAGGAGCTGGAGTAGGCCATACAGCCCCTCGAGCTTGCGCTGCCAATCAGTAAGATCAAGGCCGATTTGATCGTGTCCTCAACTCCACTTTCCTTCCTATCTCCTTTGACTCCCTTGAATCGTATACCCAATTTTGAATAACTAATAGGTGCAAAAGTAGAGAACTTAAAAATGACACTAATATAGCAAGCATCACTGATTGAGACAGTTTGTATGAATGAAGCAAAGAGAGAAATAAAGAATGGAAGAAGTTATTGAATCTGCAGTTGGAAGTTGCATATGCCCTAAGTAATCTTGCTGTTTTAGCAAAGCTCACTTAGTTATTGGGTCTTATATATTTGGCACCCTTGCTCAATGAGAAGTGTAGGAGAACATGCCAGAAGCAGCACCAGGGTATAAAGATTTTCAGCCATTTTTTTGTTCGTTCTTTCTAAGATGCGGTAGCATTTCTAGTGAAATCTTGTCAAGGCTGCAAGCTTTTCCTGCTCTCTCCATTTTCTCTGTGGAGAGTGATTTGAAAACGTCTTTCTCACTGAGCTAAGACCACTCTGCATCATGTCACTTCTGCTTTAGTGATTCTTCAAACATCTTGTCTCTTTTGACATTTATCATGTCATTCAGGTGTGTGGTGATACTGCTTAGCACATTTTACACTAATTTATAAGTGGCCTCTCTGCTGCCCCTGCTCCCTTTTGAGAGATGGTGCTTTTCTGCTAAACTTTGTCATGTTCATATCTGATGCACTTTCTTTGCAACCTTAAAGGCATTGATGATTTGCTATTTGAGTCACTAGATTTTTCATGCTGGTTCAGGAGTTTAACAGCCATGTGGAATGAATTTAATGGCTGCTTTGAACATTGCTTTGTAAGCATTTTTTTTAACAGAGGATTATGGGGCATGCACATGTATACGTCAGTCAGCTTTTATGTATTTTTGCCAGTCAAATTCCACCTTAATTTGGGATGTTATTTAACATAAGGTCATCACACCAATCAGAGTAGGAATTTATTTTTCCCACCATTCATGGGATATATGTATCACTGCAATGCTAGCATGTATCACCCGTCCTTTGAGAAGGTGGTGGTGAACCACTGTAGTTCATGTGATGTAGATACACCCATAGTGCTAATAGGGAATGAGTTCCAAGATTTTGACTTGCCAACAGTAAATAAATGGCAATATGTTTCCAAGTCAGGATGGTATATTATTTGGTTGGGAACTTGGAGATGGTTGTGTTCCCATGTGCCTGCTGCCCTTGTATGTCTGGGTGATAGAGATTGCAGGTTTGGAATTTGATGGGTTGCTGCAATGCATCTTGTAGATCATGCTACAGCCTGTGGTAGAGGGGGTGAATACTTAAGGTGGTGGTTGGGTGCCAATCAAGTGCACTACTTTTCCTTGGATGCTGTCAAGCTTCTTAATGTGTTGTTGGAGCTGCGCCATCTAGGCCAGTGAAGCGTTTCCCCTCTTATTCCCATTGACTTGAATTTTACTAGGGCTCCTTGATGCCACTCTTAGTCGAATGATGACTTGATGTCAAGAGCAAGTCACTATTACCTCACCTCTGGATTTCAGCTCTTTGGTCCATATTTAGACTAAGGTTGTAATGAGATCTGGAGCCGAATAGTCCTGGTGGAACCCAGACTGAGCAGGCTATTGCTGAGTAAGTGCTACTTAATAGTACTATCAATGATATCTTCCATTACTTTGTTTTGACTGAGACTAGACTGATGGGGTGGTAATTGGCTAGATTGGATTTGTCCTGCTTATTGTGGATAGGACATATCTGGGCAATTTTCTACCTAGTTGCATAGATAGCAGTGTTGTAGCTGTACTGGAACAGGTTAGCCAGGGGCGCAGCTAGTTCTAGGACGCAGATCTTCCATGTTACGGTCAGGATGTTGTCTGGGCCGTATAGCCTTTGCTGTATTCACTCAGCTGTTTCTTGATATCACATGAAATGAATCGAAGCAGCTGAAGAATGGCATCTGTGCTGATAGGGATCTCAGGAGAAGGCCAAGACAGATCATCCACTCCTCACCACTGACTAATGATTGCAAATGTTTCAGCCTTATCTATTACACTGACCTGCTGGGCTCCGCCATCATTGAGAACGGGCGTGTTCATTGAGCCTTCTTCCATTTGTTTACTTGCTCCCCACCATTCATGACTGGAAGTAGCAGCAGTGCTGAGCTTTGATCTGATCTGTTAGTTGTGGAATTGCTTAGTTCTGCCTACAGCATTCCCTTGTTTGCACATGGTCCTGTGTTGTAGCTTCATCGGTTTGGGGGAACTCGTTTTTAGGTGTTCCTGGTGCTGCTTCTGGCATGCTCTCTTAAACTACTCATTGAACCACATTTGGAACCTGACTAGATAGTGATGGTAGAATGAGGGATATGCTGAGCTATGATGTTGCAGATTGTGATGAAATACAATTCTGTTGTTGATGGCCCATAGGTGCTTAATGGTTGCCCAGTTTTGAGTTGCTAGATCTGTTCTGAATCTGTTCCATTTAGCATGGTGGTAGTGAAGCAAAACATTGTGGATAGCATCCTCAGTGTGAAGGTGGGACTTTGTTTCCACAATGACTGTGCGGTGGTCACTCCTACCAATACCGTCATGGACTGGAGCATCAGCAACGGGTAGATTGTGAGGATGACGTAGAGTAGGTTTTTTCCTCTTGTCAGTTTTCCCATCTGCCTGAGGGCCAGTCTACACTCTGTGACCTTGCTACACTTAGTGCTGCTTCCAACAGGTGTTCAAAATGGAGTTTCATTGATTCATCAGCTGTGGAGTGTGGTAGGTGGTAAACAGCAAGAGGTATCTTTGTCCATGTTTGACCTGATGCCTTGAGACTTCATAGGGTCTGCAGTCAATGTTGAGGACTCCCATCACCAATTACTCCTGACTTAGTGGTCTGGGATATTTATTGTGATTATGACTATGTCTGGCTGTTGCTCAAGATATCTGCGAGACAGCTCTCCCAATTTTGGCACAAGTCCCAGATGTTAGTGAGGAGGAATTTGCAAGATTGACTGCGCTGGGTTTGCCATTGTCTTGTCCAGTGCTTAGGTTGATGCCAGTTGGTCTCTCCAAGTTTATTCATTCTCAACTTTTCTGTAGCAGTTTGATACAGCTGCATGGCTTACTAGGGCATTGCAGACGGCAGTTTAAATAGTCAACCACTCTAATTACTAGGTAAGGATGGCAGCTTTCCTCTCCTAAAGGACATTTTGAACCAAAAATAAAAATAAAGCACTGGAAAAACTCAGCAAGTCTGGTGCCATCTTTGAAGACAGAAACAGAGTTAACATTCTGAGTCCAATATGAATCCTCTTCATGATGTAAATGGGCTTTTTGGATAATCCAGTCAGTTCAAGGTCATTGTTTTATTCCATATATTTTATTTAATTAATTGAATTTAAATGCCCCCAGCTGCAGTAGTGGGATTTGAACTTCTGTCTCCAGAGCATTAGTCCATTCCACTTCTGTCAGATCCTCTGCAACTACCGAATGTGTGATAGCTGTTGAAGTTCCCAGCATAAATGGATGAATTTTGAAGTTTTGCTAAAGGTGGGCATTCTAGGCTTCATCAAGAGGTTTAGAAACATTAGAACTTCAAATTGCCTGACTTTTACAACATTTCAGTGAAACAAAATAATCTTTATGGTCTCCACGTTAATCAGAACACAAATAACATAAATAGCTTTTCTTTGTTTTCCATGAAGATTTTAATTAACAATGTCATAGTCTCTTATTGTAGCTGACTGGCGAAGAAGTGAGTCTACATATATTTCTTGGAGATGGATAACATCAACTTGATAGTTCAAGGTTCTCTATTACTGAGCACTTTGCAACACTAATTTGAATAATTAAATGCAAAAAACCAATGCAAAGTAATCTAGTACTACTGCGACTGGGATGTGGGTTGTCTAGATGCAGTCTGCTGTTGGCTGCTTTGGTTTACTTTGAAGGGTAATCATAGGATGTGCAATGAGTGCATAGCAATATTGCACTCCATTTATAACATGGTGGCTCTCATCTTTAGGTTTTTGATGATGTTGATGTCACCAATGTAGAATGTATAAAATTAAACCGCCATATTTCAAGTATTACCATGAGTGCTTTGTAATTTAATTTGCTGATTGTGTAATTTGTCATTTCATTAATACTACTTTTTGTTTTTAATTATTTTGTCTGCTGCCGGACTTAACTTTCTGCTTCCTTTTCAGTGAACAGGACTCTGGTTCTAAGCAGTTGAATGAACCTGGTACACATTCAGAGTCTCAATCTCCGCAATCAGTAGGAAGTGCAGGTGCAGATAGTGGCACAGAGTATTTGTCTGATTCAGCAGGCGAACTACCAGATGTAAATCTCTCCCTGTGTGGTGGTCTCAGTGATAACAATGAGATTTCCCAAGGTAAAGTGAACTGGAGTACAAAGGTTAAAGATTGCTAATTTGGAGAATTCTAATATTTTGAATTGTGCTGGATATGGTAACAATTCTGCCTGGCTTTTGATCACTCAAAATATTATTTTGTCCATTTTTCTTTTAAGAATGTTTTTGCTGTCTTCTGCAAGTTGGTACTTATATATTCATTGTGTTGCATTTAGCTAACATATTGTTAAAACTCTTACAGACTTGGTGCACTGTTGTTTCAATTTTTTGCTTTATTGCTGGAAAAAAAGAGATATGTTGTCGAAGCTTTTCATCTTGCACTCATCAGGGCAGTTGCAAGAATGCCAAATTTCAAAGGGAACAATCATTTATACTGCTTGAAGAAAGTGGTGTTGATTGGTTGGCAGGTCAGCTCTGGTTGAGATGTTGCCATGGAGAATGCACCAGGCAGAGTCGACTAACCAACCATTCAGCATCCTTTTTCTCATGCAGTATAAATTGTTGTTCGCTTTGAAATTTGGCATTCTTGAGGCCCGTCCTAATAAATTCAACAGCATGTCTCTTTTTTCAGGAACACTCAAGTTCTGTACTAATAAGTGACTTTTTTGATTTGTTATATTTAAATACCTTTTAAATACAGATGCAAATGTGTTTTGCATTGGTGCAATGCTCTCTTCATTTGCAATTTGTACAAAATTCCTCAACTGCCATATTTGAAAGTTTTCTCCTTTATTAACTGATATAGAACAAAAAGCTGTATATACGCAAATGATTCACTAGTACTTGTGATTTGGTCCACTTTTATCATTATCATTTGCAGGGGACAAAATGTAAAGATTGGGCCAAGAGATTGCTGATTTTGCCATGAACAGTGTTGACCTTGATAAATTCAACACAATATTAATTGCTGCATTAAAAAAAATTAATTGCAGTATGCATACTCATGTTTGTGTTAGTCTACAAACTAATTCTGGAATTAAAAGCTAGTTTCAGTAATGGTGATAATGAAACTACCTGATTCTCCTAAAAAGAAACTCACCTGGTTCACTGATGACATTACCACTGTACTAATTGGGCTAGAAGCAGAACAGATCTAGCAGCTCAAAAGTGGTCATCCATGGTGCACTGTGGGCCATTAGCAGCAGAATTGTATTCAACCACAACCTGTAATCTTATGGTCTGCCATATCACTCACTCTATCATGACCATCAAGCCAAGGGATCAGTCTGGTTCAATGAAAATTGTAGGAGACAATACCAGAAGCAGTACCAGGCATATCTAAAAATGAAGTGCCAAACAAGTAAAGCTACAAGCATGCTAAAGAGCAGAAACAGCCTGCAGTAGGCAGAACTAAACAATCACAACCAACAATACCTGTCCCCGGTGTTGCGAAGGATGGGTCTGGCCAACTGCCGTGGAACGCTCCAAGTAGTTGGACCGTGCCATACCACCTGTCCGTCGTGGAAAAATTTATGCAGAGAAACACCTTTGACCACAAGTCCGTTAGGCAGTGGTCGGCACGTAACGTCCTGGAGGCCCTGTGAGAAAAGGAGAGGGTGGATTCTGTGGGATGGTTCCCTGAGCAGACTGTCAAAGTCATTTGGCAGAATGCCTCATCTCCAGAACTTTCCAACAAGCATCAAGATGTAGCTTGGCTGGTGGTGAGAAAGGCCCTCCCTGTCAGATGCTTCCAACACGGCAGGAGTCTCACCCCCTTAGAACATTGCCTTTGAGGTGGATGTGATGGGGATGAGACCCATTGTTCACCTCGTTGTGGATTGTGCCTTTGCAAAGAAGGTCTGGAGAGAGATGCAGTGGTTTCTGTTGAGGTTCATCCTGAGCAGTTCTGTGACACAGGTCTCTGTGCTCTACGGGCTGTTCCCAGGGGGACGCACCGAGACAAACATCAACTACAGCTGGAGGATCGTTAACTCGGTGAAAGACGCTCTTTGGTCTGCCGGAACTTGTTGGTCTTCCAGTGCAAAGAGTTCTCCCAACCGAGTGTTGCAGACTGGCACGTTCCAAAGTCCAGGACTACGTGCTGAGGGATGCACTAAAGCTTGGGACAGCCGCCACAAAGGCGCAATGGGGAAAGGTCGCTGTCGAAGGCCTTTCTGCCATAGTGCACTGAGGGGCTGGGAACTGTTTAGAGCCCCTTGGGCTGTACAGCTTACAATGAATGTATGCATTGAATATTAGTTGTATTATAATTGTATTGAAGTACCTCAGAGTGTAACATGATGTATGTTGATAACTCCAATACCATCGTCTGATTGTCTGAAATGATTGTAATATTCATTGATTGTATTGATGCACCTTGTGATCCATGTGTAAAAGTTGAATCTGATTGTACTTTTTGTGATGGCGATTTTGAAATGTTTTGTAATGTTCTTCCAGATATTTTATGAATAAAGTATATTTTTCAAAAAAAAATCTCACAACCAACAGATTAAATCAAAGCTATGCAGCCCTACCACATCTAGTCATGAATGGCGGATTACATTTAAACAACTACATTAATTAGAGGAGGAGGCTCAACAAATATCCCCATTCTCAATGATGGGGGAGCCTACCACGTCAGTGCAAAAGACAAAGCTGAAGGATTTTCAACCTTCATCAGCCAGAAGTACCAAGTGGATGATCCATTTTGTTTTCCTCCTGAGGTCCCCAGCATCTCAAACACCAGTCTTCAGCCAATTCGATTCACTTCACAAGATATCAAGAAGCGACTGAAGGCAATGGATACAGCAAAGGCTGTGGGCCCTGGCAGCACACAGTAATAGTACTGAAGACTTGTGTTCCAGAACTAGCTGTGCCCTGAGCCAAACTACAGTTACAGCGCTGGCATCCACCTGGCAACGTGGAAAATTGCTGAGGTATTCCCTGTTCACTGAAAACAGCCAGCCCGTCGGCCTACTCTTGATCATCAGTAAATTAATAGAAGGTGTTGCAAAAGCAGCACTTACACAGCAATAATCTGCTCAATGATGCTCCACTTGGGTTCTGCCAGGGCCACTAGGCTCTAGACCTCATTACAGCCTTGGTCCAAACATGGACAAAAGACCTGATTCAAGACATGAGGTGAGAGTGACTGTGTTAGACGCCCAGGCAGCATTTGACTTTGAGGGCATCAAGCAGCCCGTGTAAAATTGAAGTTAGTGGAGGAAAAAGAGGGAAAACTCAATCTGCCTGGTTGTCAGCAGCTCCAACAACACTCAGGAAAAAGGAGCTCATTGATAGGCACCCCATCCACTGCTTTAAACATTCACTCCCTCCACCATGGGCGAGTAGTGTCAGTAGTGTATACCATCTATAAGATGCACTGCAACAACTCTCCTTTGATAGCACCTTCCCAACCTTGAATTAGCACCTTCCAAAGCAGTGACTTCTATTGTCTGGAGGACAGGGACAGCAGATGCATGGCAACACCACCCTTTCAAGTTCCCCGCCAAGCCACACCATCCTGAGGTGGAGCTATATCTGTTCCTACAGAGTATCTCTAATCATCTAAATGCAATTTAAATTCGAACATGAGAATGCACTGTTTTGCTACCAATATGTTCACCGACTGGAGAGCAACAATAAATGAACAAGCATCACCAAAACAATGAATCAGAATAATTTCTTTTCCTTTGGTGAAGCTACATTAAGTGACTTTATTGCATGTTTGTATATTTGCTGATCAGTTCATGAAGTTCTGAATGACCATTTAGTTTGTTTTTTTTTGTTAAGAATTTAAGATGTCAATGTCAAATTCTTTGCATGCATGATAGTTATTCTCAGCTGAAACTCTTCCAATGGTTGTTTATTAATTGTGCCACAGGGAAATTTGTGCAGCACATGGTCACATACCAGGACCTGGTTGAAAATCCTGGAATTATTGATGATCCAAATTTGGTTATTGGAATAAATAAAAAGTAAGTTCATAAACTTCGTAACAATGTGCACTGTTATACTGCATGTTATTATGCAGCTGCGTAAATTCCTGTTTTCATAAAACGGTTGAATTCTCAGTAATATGTGAAAATTGGTTAAAATCAATTTGCTAATTTATTATATAAAGTACTTTGTTTATCTTGATTTAATATTGATTTAATAAAAATAAAACCTCTGCAATTTCTGAAAATCTGAAAGAAAAATGCTGACATTACACAGCGTATCAGTCAGCTGCTGAGAACAGAATTATATCCAAACCTTGCTTTGCTCTTTAAGTGCTGAGTGACATGCTGTATTTTTTCAGCATTTCTTGATTTTGTTTTAGTAATTGTACAGCTACTCTGTTTATTTGCAAGCCTGTTTTTCAATACTGTAATTTTCTTTGTTTCATCCTGATTTGTTCACTGCCTGTTTTGTATTTCCCATTGTATACTGTGATTCTTAATATTTATTCAGCTTATTTTATTTAATTGTAAAGCTTTATGTGGATTTTGGACTAATTCTGGGTAACAGAATAGAAGCCAGAAATCCCTTAACCACTCATCACTACATGCAACATTCTGAACACAGTAATCAAAAGACTCAAGGTGCTGGACATCTAATTCTGATCTTAAAATTGTCACCACAAAAAAATCTTGAATTCATAGAACTGCTATTTAGTAATGTACAATAATTCAAAATGGCAGACTGAGTTTCTTGTTGGATTATGTTGGTTTTTTGCCTCTAGCACATGCTCTCTAAACCTATGTTTCCAATTCCAAGTCTTGATGAGATGGCGAATTATTAATGTCATAAAAAATCCTCATCAACTGTAGGATGTGGGTGAACCAGCATATAGAATCCTAGCTCTCCGTGGAATGGGAAAGCTATTGTCAGGAAAGAATGATTTACTTTATATAGGACATTTTCAAATGGTTTTAAGTGTTTCACACTAAAAATTAATTTTGAAGTAGAAAGAAAAAAAATCGCCCTTGTTCGCAAGAAACATAGGTAACATTTTTTAACTTGGTAAAACAGGCCATTGCATTATTGTAAATTGGAGGTTAGAGTACTAAATTAATATTTTAAAGGTAGAGTTATTTATAATGGCATTAAAAACTCTGGACATTTTGTTTTTCGTAGATATTACAACTGGGCAGTTGCTTCTCCCATGATTCTCTGCATTCAAGCTTTTCAGAAGAGCTTACCCAAGGTAGATATTATACAGTTGACAAGTTGTTCTGGTTCAGCAAAAGGGTTAGAATTTACAAGGTGATTTATGTCTTTTCCGATAATCATTAGTCAATTTTATACCTCAGAATTACCTTCCAAGTGAAATAATTATTTCTTGCCCCTCTACTCCTGAAGACAACAACCGACACTAAAATATAGTTCTCTCTGTGCCAACAACTCTTCAGCATCGTTCTGAAGTGACTAATTGGTGAGTTTAGATGATGAGGATTGACAGGTGATTTGATTATGGCATGTGCTGTTGTCTCTTCCCACACCTAGTGTTCATATCTGCAGTGCCAACAGTGGCCACTAGTTAGTGATCAGGAACCTTTGCAGATTTTCCTTTTGCTCTCCGCTTTTTGATTCTTGTGAACAGTTGTTATGCCTTTACTGATCCATTGGCTGAGATGGATATGCTTATTCAGCATATTCAGAGATCAATCCTGGGATGCATACCGCTCTCTGACTCAGCGGTGAAACACTCGATCAGTTCTTTATGGCTCATCAGTGCATCTCATGATGCATGTACCTACTTAGCAAAGGGGCAACTCCTAATACCATTATAAGACAGTAGGTAAGCATAATTATCTGAGTTAGCTTTCTTTACTGCTTTCCTATGTGAACCTGTCTCACTGTTTTAAACAAGAAACTGCAGATGGTAAAAATTTAGAAACAAACAGAAAATGCTGGAAGCACTGAACAAATCAGGTAACATCTATGGCGAGCACAGGTTACTGCTTTAGGAGTGGGCTAGTCTTCAAATATTTTTAAAGCCGCTAACCAGATGAACTGAGAAACCAGCAGTGCTGTTTGGTATTGTGATTGGTCATTTTATAAACCATTGAGTATTTTTGTGTCATGAGATGCAATTTTCAAGCCAGCTTATCTGGCTCTTTTAATAAACATTTTTTTGAGAAAATTCCACTAACTTGTATACTACTGTGCCCATAAATAGTAAATAGTGGTAGATTTCACATTTCAAATTAAAATGTACACCTGTATTATGTGTTGAGGCATTATAAGATTAGGATAATATGTTTTTGAGGAGAAGAAATGTAGAGGCTTAATGATTTAGAGGATTCATAACTATATCCTTGTGACTTGATCCATAAGTCCCTGTTCCTATTCATCTTAGGCTACTATAGATAAGCTGGTAAAGGAAAAGATGCCAAAAAAGACTGGCGGGTGGTGGTTCTCCTGGCGCAGAAAAAACTCTGCAGTAAAAGAGGTATGCTTTATTTTCTGATTCTTTGTTTTGTCACTTTTAATATAGTTATGAAGCAAGAACAAACAGACAAAAATAGCATGGTTGATGATTGAGGTGGTAGCACTCTATGGGAATCTGTCTGTAGTCACACAATATTTATACATAACCTTCATTGATTCTGAGGCAGCACACACCCTATGGGCAACGAATAACGACTAGATTGGAGTTCATTTGAGAATGAACCTGATCACTACAGTTGTAAACATAATATAAGAAACGAGATGCATAACAAAAAGATCTTTTCTATAAAAATGCAATACATGTTTTGGTTGGATTTTTTTCGATGCATTTAAGGTACAGATTAAAATTCAGCTGGTATGAGCTTTGTAATGGTTTTGCTATAGGACAGCTTTGCTTTGAGCATGTGCAGGGCTTTGATGCAGTGTCTTTATTTTTTAGCCAGAATCCAGTATCAAAAAAGGTGAAGATCAGAATGAAAATGAAACTAAACAAGCTAGCTTACTTGAAGGTTGCAGGTAATATTCAAGCATCAACTTTTCTTTTTACAACCTTTACAAAAGTTAAGGCTGTTTTGAACTATTAACACTTGTTAACTGTATGTGAAACAAATTGCGGCCACAATGAGAGTCTGTGGTAAAAGTGATATGGATGTTGACTACTATGGCAGGTGCATCATGCAGGTGCTCTGTTTTAGATGATATTCTTGAATGTTCTTGAATTTGAGTATTATTGCAGCTGCACCTATCCAGATGATGTTGTGAGTGTTGCAGGTGTTGGAGAGGCTTTGAAGAGTCAGGAGGTGAGCCAATTATTGTAGACCAATTGTGCAGGATGACCAGATAAATTGCACCCCAAAACTGCACCTGGATTTCATGGTAACAGATTAAGGGTCAATGATTTTGAACCGTCAGTTCAAAGTGCAATATAAGACATGTTGGAGCTTGGCCTAAATAGCCAAGTGGTTATGGTACTGGGTTTGTAACCCCAAGATCAAGAGTTCAAATCTCACAATGGCAAAACTATAAGACATGTTGGAAATGACTTACAGCAGTATTTTGATTGTGAAATCCTCATTATGGAATGGCTGAATGGACCAGGGATCTGTATTAGAGCCTCAGCTTTTCACCATGGTTATTCATGATTTGTGTGAGGGAATTGGAAGTTGTGTATGTAAGCTTGCAGATGACAAGCTAGAATGCACGCTAAATTGTGTGAATGGGATCGCAGAATAATGCCAGAGCTTAGAGTTTAATTTATAAATAGAGGTTACAGATTCTTAGTTTTATTCTGAGTTCAGACATTTGAATTGATCAAGGTGGTAAAATGAGAAAAGGATTTAATTGGGTAGATAGAAACTAATTCCTCTGATGGGGAAGTCCAGAAAAAGAGGGCTTAAACTTCAAATTACACCAAGGCAATTTATGAGTAAAATCTGGAACCTGCTCCCCCAAAAGGCTGTGGATGTTGGATTATTGAAATTTTGAAGATGAGGATTGATAATTTTTTGTTAGGTAAGGTCTTAAGGATATGGATCAAAGGCTGGTAAATGGAGTTCTTAATAGACTAACTGAATAGGGGAACAGGCTTGAGAACCTTGTTTAACCACTAAATACCTAGACAAGCCATCGTGAATTTTTTTTTGTAAATCAGAACTCTCGTGACAAATTTACACCCTTCAACAATTCGCTGTAGTTTTCCTTCAGATACAAAATTTATAAAATTTAGTCTTCCTATTTCTATTTTTTTAACTGATGTTTTGTATCTTAATATCATATAGGATTATGTCAACAGATGTATTTATTTTCAGCATACAATCTATAATTTGTGGTGCACATATTAACTTGTACTATATGTCGCTATGAATATTCTAATCAATTGTATAGGAAAACCTGGGTATGACAACATTAGCACGTTGAATGTTGTCATTTGCTTACATTTTAATACTTCATTATTTATGGAACAGGCCTAAAGAAGAGTTAACTTCTAGTGACGATGACTTCAGCGCCATCAAGGACCGCCCAAAGCCAGGTTGTAAATGTCGAGATTCCCCTTGTCAAAGCAGTACGCCTACATACAAAAAATCCCTGAGGCTGTCCTCAGAAAAACTAGTAAGCAAATAGTTCTTAAATCCCTGCATCAACCATGTTGTAATTTAAATTGTGAAAGAAATTATTGACCTGTTTTTATATTTATTACTTGAAAGTTTATATGCATAAGTCATTGGTTTGGTTAATAAAGAAAGAGCTGACATTTATATTGTACATATCATGATTTTAGGACATCCCAAAGTGTGTCTCAGCCTCTTAACATGTTGTCATTGTTGTAATTTGGGGAAAAATGGCAGCTAGTTTTTGTGCAGCAATGTTCCACAGGCAACAGTGAGATAAATGACCAAAAGACTGTTCTAGCGACGTTGGTTGAGGGTTAAAAGAACTCTGGGTGAAATCCCCTGGTTTTTTAAATAATAGCATAGAATCTTCAAGTGGTTTCACACGCATACCTGGATTTTGTATTGAGAATAATGGCAACCCAAACAATGCACACTGTTATCACATTATAAATCAATGAGCACCCGTACGCTGAAATCCAAAGTTGCGGTCAGAGTTACCTTGCTTTTCTCACATTCTGTGCTTATAACCGTACCTCACCAATCAGTTTGGCCTTGAAATCAATGTAAGGGCATGAGGTTGTGGTACTTCCTATCAGCTATCTGCAGAACACACCTGAAAAGGTTAGAGCTGGTCCATTCCGCTGTGAGTGATCAGTCATAATTATTGCCAAATAATATCTTTGACCCTGAAAATTTAATTTTACAATTTTTATTTCGTCAATCCAATTATTGTTGGAAACTTTTAAAACGTTTCTTTTTACTTTCCTGTCTTTCCCTTTTACTCTCTTTCAATCTTACTTTCCCAATGTTTATTTCACGTTATGTACATGATTTAAATCTAATTTATAGCTTTTGGCTTATACTTCCGGGTTTAGACTCTGTGGGCCAGGTTTTCAAAGGGCTGAGGGATTGGGATCCGGTGGGGGTGGCAATTAAAAATCATTGTCCCGGAATCCCAATGCCTCTGGGACAGATTTGAATTTTCAAAAGGCTGGCTGGCCGCGGGCGGGGGAGCAGGAAGTGTGGTCACCACTAATTAACAGCCCCTTGAGCACATTAAGGAGCTTGTTAAGAGATTTGTCCGTTCACCATCGGAATTTGTAAAGCTCAATTCAGTTCTGTAAAGCAAAACTGTCTGATACACGTTAGTTCACTGTAGGGTCACTAGAAACTTTCTTCACATTGGTTTATAACTGACCTCTCCTGGATCTCCTGCTCTGTAATCTCGCCTGCATGACCCCCTTGCGTTACTGTGGATGCTGGCCCTCCAGGGAGCTGCCTGCTCTCTCTGGCAAGAAAGTAGCAGCAATCAACATGGCTACAGCTTGCCTTTGCCACTGGCACCAGGCAGGCAACTCTTTGAGGGTTCTTGGTGCCACTAATTGGACACCAAGCTCATCATCTGTTCAATTCGGTCATTTACATTTGATAATAGCCAGAGTGACGCAGCTTGGTGTTGGGGCCTGGATTCATCTGGGTGTTGGGTTCCTAACCCTCTGTCTCTGTGAAGTTTCTTCAATCTGGTTGAAGCCCCCACTGCTGCTTGCCCTGCTCACAGACGCCACATATCTTCCGGGTCAGATGCTGGATGACAGAAAGTCTCTGCTCGGAAGACTGCATAAACTCTGTGGGCAGCTGTCAGCCAAGTGATCGGCATTCACCGCTCCTTCGTGGCTGGCCTTTAAATCCAAACCATAACCTTCTGACTCAGGCGAAAGTGTTACCACTGAGGCAAGGATGACACCATCTGCAGAATTTAAATATTTCAACCCCAGCTTCAAACTTAATTTTAAAAGTAAAAGAGCGCTGATTCCTGAGCTGTGTTTTCAGGTGCTTGCGAATGGAAGGTTGAAGGTCAATGACTGGCTATCTCTCCACTCCACATCTCCTCCCGCTATCGCCCCCAAACTCCTGTAGACGTAATTAAAACAAAAGTATAGATGGGCATGAGATTTATGCATCGCGTTTATATTAAGTTACCAATGTTACAAGTTACCAAATTTATAACAATGACACTGCCACATAAAGTATAGTTTTTTTTTAATTATTCATTTGCGGGATGTGAGCATCACTGGCTAGGTCAGCATTTATTACCCATCCCTAATTGCCCTTGAGAAGGTGGTAGTGAGCTGCCTTCTTGAACCGCTGGAGCCCCTGTGGTGTAGGTACACCCACAGTGCTGTGCAAGATGGATTTCTTAAAGATTGAAGATAATAGCCCAAATTTTGCCACGGTAATGACGGTGAAGGTGGCAGCACCATTGGGAGTTTGCACTTTCACAGAATGACGCAGAAATCTAAAAGTTGCTGTCAGTGGTTCTACACTTCTCCAGTGGGTGTGTTGCTGAGTTTACCCCACAGTGCAATCCATAAGCCATCAGTGAATTCACGCAAATGTCTGCTTTTAAGCTGTTTGTCTCACTGTAAAATGTTGAAAAAGTTACATCTTGTTGAATGAGGTTTTTAATGGTGTATTAAGTTCATCTCTGGTAACACCCTCACTGGCCTTGAAAGCATATTTGTGGAATGTCACATTTCTCCATGATTTAAAATAAAATCACATTTTTAAAATCGCATTTAGAAAGTCTGTTTTGTTTTTATCTTAATCCAGTCTTGCTCTTTTTATTTGCTATCTGAAATTTTAAATTCAAAGTGAAGGATAAACAGTGCTTTTAACTTTGATTTGTGGTAAGAATACTCCTTTGGCTGCTTACCCTGCTTGATGACCTCGCTGTTGCTGGATGCCTAGCGATTCCCTTGACTGTGCGCCACATGTAAGCTACCATTGGGAAAGGGGAAATCCTCACCACAGGTATTGCTAAATCTTTGTGGGCAGCATTCTTCAGGTCAGCAGTGATGCCATTGCTTCGCTGCTGATGCAAAATCCTATACAAATCAGTTCAGGCAGCTGATGCTTGTTTGGAATGAACCAGCAGTGCTTAATTATAGTATTGAATTATTCTCAATATATGTTTGTTTCTTTTGTGTCTTTTAGAAAAGTTTAAATCTAAAGGATGGCCCAAATAATGCAGTGTTCAGTGTGACAACTCAATATCAGGGAACCTGTCGTTGTGAAGGTACCATTTACCTCTGGAACTGGGATGATAAGGTTATTATATCTGATATTGATGGGACAATAACAAAGTAAGTGTACCTGTAACCTTAGTTATTTTTACTGAAATCTGTGTTCGTTTAAAAAAAAAGTCTGAATTAATAGGAATCCATATCTTAATTTTATACTTGAATATCATATTTTACTTTTGATGGGAATGTGAAGTAAGTTTTCCCCTTTCTATGTTGCGAAAAGGGATGAACAGTTCTTGAACCATATTCCAAGGCTTGCAGAATGAAACTAGTCATTTATCTTTACCAATTGAGAAGTATAGTGAAGCTCGCATAAAAGCGCACTTTGGTTAATTGTACAATTGTTAGGAGTGCTGATTCTTTTGTCTCCTACTAAATGCTAAGCATTCTGGTTAAATGCAAACTGGTTTAAAGCATATGCTATGTAAACACACAGATTTTCATAGCTATGGGTTGACCATTCACTCCCTAAATTTACAGATTGTACTTTAATCAACTTGATGCCTCGAGAGAAAATAACTCTTTATCACCATTACTTTGTGTTAAAGGTGAGCCTAAGTGATGTGTTAATTTTCTGCTTAAATGGGGTTAAGGGAGAGAGAGATAAAAAGACAAAGGAAAAGTGAAAAATTAAATATTTAAAAAAACCTCCAACAATAATTAAAATCTGAAAGAATGAGACACTATACTTCTAAAAGTACATTTTCAGTACCAGGGATGTTGTTTGGGAGAAATTAAGACTATGCTGTTAAAGGTGGCAGGGCATGTTGATAAGGTAATTAAAAAGCATGTGGGTTACTTGAGTTTATAAATAGAGGCATAGAGTATCAAAGCAAAGGTATCATTCTGGAATCTTATCGTTGGTTAGGCCTCAGCTGAAGTATTGTGGACAATTCTGGGCCCCAAACTTCAAGAAAAATATATAGGTATTAGAAAAAGGGCAGAGAAGGATGTTATCAAGGATGAGGGATTGATTATGAAGAGAGTTTGGAAAAATTAGGACTGCCCTCCTTAGAACAGAAGGTTAAGAAGTGACCCAGTAAAGGTTTTCAGGATGATGAAAGGTTTTAATAGATTAAATGTGGAATAAATAAACTTTGGCTAGTGGGTCAATAACTAGAGATTCAAAATCATTAGAAAAAGATTGAGGGGAGGTGAGGAGAAATTGTTCACTCTGAGCATTGTCAGGATTTGGAATGCTTTACCTAAGAAGGTGGTGGGAGCTGATTCTGTAAAGTTTTAAAGGGAGTTAGGTAGGTACTTGAGGATGAGGAGCTTAGAGCATTATGGGCAGAAAGTGAGGATATGGGAAATTTCAAAGAGCCAGCACAGGCACAACTAACCAAATGACGACCTCCTTGCATTTTAAGTTTCTGTGGTTCTATGAAAGCTGTTAGCTCATTCTTCAATATAACAGTAAAAAGGGAACGATTTTCCTTTAAACAGCAGCCGTGAGTGCTGCTGCTGGGAGTTATGGGTTAGAAATTCATGTCAGGCAGTGTTGTAAAACAGGTGGTATTAGATCAGCTGCCCGTGATATGCGGTGCCTGATATTTTCTTTGACAGAGGTAGAACTGAATATCAGGCGCTGTGTTTAATATCTGATATCACTAGTTTTGTGCCACTGCCCGAGACAAATTTCTACCCCTATATTTTTTCATCCTATGAATAAATTAACTATAAATTCACATTTAACCACCTTGGAGAAAATTCTGCCTTGGGCCTCAACCATACATACACCTGTGCTTTGACTCACTTATGCTTTGAACTCTGATGCAGTTGAGCCATGTTTCAGTGAAATATTGAATGTATATGTTTAATACCAATGATTATTTTGTGTATTTCCAGATCCGATGCTTTAGGCCACATTTTGCCACAGCTGGGAAAGGATTGGACCCACCAGGGCATTGCAAAACTCTACCATAAGATACATCAGTATGTATTTACATCTGTTAAATAGATAACAGGAAATTATAAAATCAGAACTTTTTGTTGACCCCTTTTTTTTTTCTCAAACAGCAGTTCTTGCTGAAGCATAACTCCATAGGAATTGTTGGTTGACCTCTGCTGTTCAAATGAGTATTGCTGGATTAGTGCACCATGAAAATCAGGCCCGTGTTTGGTCTTTCAACCACATATCTTTTTCATCACTAAGACTGTTTACTTCCCACTTCTATGGCATTACCCACCACTCCTGCCATAGCCTACCTGCTGCTGAAACCCTCATGCATGCCTTTGTTACCTCCAGCCTCAACTATTCCAGTGTTCCCCTGACCGGTCTTTAATCTTCCACTCTCTGTGAATTTGAGCTCAAGGTACCTTCTACCTTAATTTTAACTTGCACCAATCCCATTCACCTATCATTTCTGTGCTCTGACCTATATTGGCTCATAGTTAAGCAATGTCTAAATTTAAAATTCTTACCCTTATTTTCAGATCCCTCCATGGCCTCTCCCATATCTATCTCTGTAACCTCCTCCAGCCCTACAACCCTTGCAATATCTGTTCCTATATTGTTGCACATCCACCTTTTCTTTCATTACACCATTAACGGCTTTTCCTTCAGCTGCCTCAGCCCTAAACTCTGGAATTCATTCCCTAAACCCTTCTCCTCCTTTACATCACTCTTACAAGTGCATCTCGTCGCTCAAGCTTTTTGTCACGTGTTTTAATGATTTTGTCTGGAAACCAAGCTTGGAGATTTTAAATAGACTCGTCAGATACTGAAGCAGTCCATGTCCAAATGCAGAAAGATCTGGACAATATCCAGGCTTGGGCTGACAAGTGGCAAGTAACATTCGTGCCACACAAATGCCAGGCAATGACCATCTCCAGCAAGAGAGAATCTAAACCATTGCTCCCTGATGTTCAACAGCATTACCATCACTGAATCCCCCAGTATCAACATCCTGCGGGGGTTACCATTGACCAGAAACTGAAGTGGACTAGCCATATAAATACTGTAGCTACAAGAGCAGATCAGAGGCTGGGAATCCTGTGATGAGTAACTTACTCCTGGCTCCCCAAAGCCTGTCCCACCATCTACAAGGCACAAGTCAGGAGTCTGACGGAATGCTTCCCACTTGCCTGGATGAGTGCAGCTCCCACAACACTCAAGAAGCTCGACACCATCCAGGACAAAGCAGCCAGCTTGATTGGCACCACACCCACATATTCACTCCCTCCACCACCGATGCACAGTAGCAGCAGTGTGTACCATCTACAAGATGCACAATAGGAATTCACCAAGGCTCCTTCGACAGCACCTTCCAAACCCACGACTGCTACCATCCAGAAGGACAAGAGCAGCAGATAGATGGGAACACCACCACCTGGAAGTTCCTCTCCAAGTTACTCACCATCCTGCCTTGGAAATATGTCGCCATTCCTTCACTGTTGCTGGGTCAAAACCCTGGAACTCTAACACCACTGTGGATGTACCTACATCACATGGACTGAAGCGGTTCAAGAAGGCAGCTCACCACCACCTTCTTGAGGGCAATTAGGGATGGGCAATAAATGCTACCTCAGCCAGCGAAGCCTACATCCCATGAATGAATAAAAAAAAAATAGAATGGTGACTTCCCCACTCCTTTCCTGTCCCAGCCTGGCTGTCTACAATTCTAAATTGC